>NC_091802.1:8435000-9685000 GCF_041296235.1 Equus asinus | reverse complement strand
AGAGGCCTCCCGTCCTCCTGCTGGATCGGCCCCACCTGGGGGCCACAGTGTTGCCCCGAGGCCCACAGGGTCAAGTTCAGGTTCTCCTCTCCAACCTGGCCCCTGGAGCTCCAGGGACAACCTCCACAGCTTCACCAGCTCCTCCCCACAGCCCACCACCCACCTCTGATCAGTGCCTGGGGCCTGGAGGCGCCCCCTCCAGGCCCATACTCCCTTCCTCTCCTCCTTTCCATGTCCTCCTGCCTCCTGTCTCTCCCCACACACAGCTAGCAGACCGCTCGCCCTAGAGCCCCGCGTCCTCTGCAGCTCACTCACCAGTGAAAATCCATTGCTGACTCTTTTCCAACACAGCACACAAGATAAAGTCCAAACTTTGTAGCGCCCACCCCAGCCCCTCAGCAAGCACCCATCTCCAGCACAGCACCCGTCTGTCTGTTCAGATGGACTTCCCACTGACGTCACTCCAGCTCCATCAACTCCACTTGCTGGTCTCGGAAGACGTCTTTGTTATAGTTGTTCACTCACCCCCACCACCTCCTGCCTGGGCCCACCATCCCTGGATGTTAGAATCTTAGTCATTCATCAAGTCCCAACTAGAATGCCTCTTCCACCACGCAGCCTTCCCAGATTGCTCCTCTCCTCTGTTGTCAAATGCCCAAACTCTCTAGAGTAGATGCTGTAGTGCGCCACCCAGGTGTCCCCAGCTGCAGCGGCTCATAGCCGAGTCCCTCCTTTGCCCAAGGTTGTAGCTGGGGTGGTGGGGTAGGGGGTGCCACACATCCAATGGCTAGTCAGTGTTGGGGTACAAAGGCCTATCAACTCCCGTGCCTCAAGTCAAACAATTCTGAAGGGCCATCCAGCTCAGAGCTCCCGAAGGGGCTGGCCAGGACTTCTCGTGACTGCGCTGCAATGCTGCTCTCAAGAGCACACCCCCTTCTTGAACCTCCTGCACATGAGTCTGTCTGAGGACCTGACCTAAGGGCCCCACCCCCAACGCACACACTCCGTCCAGCTCCTTCCAGGGAATCAGCTCTTCGTCCCACCTCTCAGGCAGCATGGATCTTCACCTCGACATCTACCTCATCCGCCAGAGGTCCCAGTCTGTGGCTAGCTCCCCCTTTCAAACACAGCAGCTCACGTGACAGACGGGCAAACGGAACGATGGACACGGTGGTGGCATCATGTAGATTCCCAGCTGATGTGCCCTCCCCCTCTCCAGGGATAAACAGACAGCCCCACTCTCCCGAAAGCGGGAAAGGTCCCCAGAGAGCTGTCTGCACTGTGCTTTGCCTCCATCCCTTCAGTGGCGATGCCACCAACCTTATTTCAAAAGAAGACCCTACAGCTCTTTCCGCCATCTTGCAGCTTGCGGAAGTCTGCGGGGAGCAGGACTTCTAAACATGTCTGGAAGGCCGGGGTCCAAGGCGTTGTAGCTGGCTATAGGTGGGGTCTTTGGAACCAGAGGGAGCCCAGAGCTCTTCTTAAAACTGAAGGTGTTTAAGCCCAAGGTGAAACTGAATTCTATTTGGGCAAGAGATGTCCGTATATGTACAAAGAACAACACAGCAAGTCCTGGCAGCAAATGGAACAAACCAGAGGAACGTGGGGAGAGGTACCCTGTGCCCATGGAAACAGCGGCACAGTTCGTGCCAGACTCCAAAGCAATCTTCCGGCTAAGGCCACTGAGTCTGTGTGATGCTGTCCCCTCAAAGATTTAAACTTCCTGAAAAGTAAATACAGTTACACACTGCATAACAATATCTTGGTCAATAATTAACTGCATATACAACCGTGGTCCCATAAAGTTAGTATCATAGAGCCTAGGTGTGCAGGTAATCTAGCTGGACTGTCTAGATTACAAATCATAGTGTGTAAGTATGATATGCGTACAATGACGAAATCGCCTAACAATGTATTTCCCAAAATGTAACCTGGTCGTTAAGCAATGCATGACTGTAAATAAAAGTGTGAACTTGCTCTCGTTTAAAAAAAAAAAAAAAAAGGAAACCCTGTAGCAGATGAGAGGACTCTGCCACCTTATCTCCTGGCGATAGCAGGGGCTCCCAATTCACGCACAGACTTGTCTTCCCGTCCACTCACCCGTTCAACCATTCCTGTGTGCTGCCACCCGCAGGACACCACCATGCATGGGGGCACAAAGCAGAGGCCACAGTGAAGACTACTACTGAGCAGAGAAGCTACTGCACCCGCTTCCTCCTTCCCTGGCCTGGAGCTCTCCAGGAAGGGAACCACGGCAGCAGCGTCCACGGGCACCTAATGGGAATGTGCTGAGAGCACAGAGCAGGGAGTAGATGCCCCTAGGGGTCCATTCGCCTCTCCACTGGGAATTCTAATACAGAATAGAGGGGCCAGTATGGCATCAGGTAGCCCAGGGGACTGTGGGAAGAGGCTCTGAAATCACAGAGAGATGCTGACCTACAGTCAGAACCCTGCTGTAGATGCAGGGTCCTGATGGAAGGCCCCCCCATCCTGCACTCGCTGGCCAGGGTCACTCACCAGCAGCTGCAGTCCCTTCTCCCCATAAGTACCGCGTGCAACTCCCCATCCAGCCTCCGCCAGGGCTCCATCAGGGACAGTGCAGACGCCAGAAGGATTGAGCCCAGCCCACCGCCTAGTCTTGGCCAGCTCTGTCTGACCCAAAACACAAAGCCACTGTGAGCATGGGGCAGGACTGGGGCCAGGCCAGGCCGGGTGGACATCTGGAGAAAGCCCCCAGGGTTCTGGCTGGGTGACCTCACCAGCAGCAGGGAAAATCACCCCAAATAACCATACCACCCACTGGGAGGAAGTCATTCCCAGGTCTTCTCCAATGAAAGACTCCCTAATCTATTTATAGCACACCAGGCGCCCTGACTAAGCCAAAGCAAACTGAAGCGGCAGCTCAGGGCCCAAGGTACCCTGACCGAGGCCCTTTTGCATTCTCTGGGGTTCCGTCCCTGGGGTCCTAGGTCATTGCAAGTGAGCACACAGACTCCTACGAACAGAGTCGCTGCCATGCGGGCCCCAAAGGCCCTGTGGGGACAGTGAGGTCAGAGTGGAAGAAGTGAGACCTGCTCTTGGAAAGCCATCCAACCCTATTCACGAGAAACACATTTTTTCCTAAAGGCAGCTCTAACTCGATTCAGACCTCTTCCGCTGAAACCAGGGGAGCCAGAAACACACAAATGAACTGACCGTGGGTCAAACCGGCCCAAGGGAGGCTGCTATTCTGGTCATGAATGCTGCGAGCCAGGAATTTCAATTTCCCCACCAGTGGATTACAGCGGCTGGCCCCCGACTCCCGGAGAATAAAGTTTTAAAGAGGGTACAGTTGAAAGGTGGAAAGCTAAGTAAATCTGAGCACAGATGCCTTTTCCTTAAAATAATCATCATCATCATAATTAATAAAGAAAACAGTAAGCCAGCAGGAGTTATGAAATTTAAAGTCACTTCTGGACTTCATTTCTCCTTGTTAAGACTACATCCTGCTTGCATTAGCGGTATTGGCTTCCAGTAGGAAGCCCACAGTGAGCCCGTGGACCTAGGCCTCTGGTCAAAGTGACCGGCCCTGGGCCGATCAGTAAGCCACGCCCATCTTCTCCCCCTCCAACACCACCCCCTCTGCGCCCCAACCCGACCCCCATTCTTCCCTACCGCCCCCCCCCCCCCCCCCCCCGCCGTGGATCCCACTCGTGATTGGTTAGTTCTCTTGGTCGTGCTCTCTACTGCCCCCAGTGGCTATCGGGTGAAATGACCACAGGTAACAGCCCAGGAGGAATCGGGCTTTCTCATCCTGGCTCAAGAGACATGCCTGCAACCCCCTCCTCTTTGGCTGTAGGTTCACTCTCTCTGCTTCCCACTTTCTCTCCTCCCCCGCCTCTTGTCTCTTCCTTCCCCTTGTTTGGCGGTGGCCCCAACTGTGGCTTCTCTCCTGGAACCAGTTTTCCTTGCCAGGAGGGTCGGCTGGGCTGTGCTCAGGTTTTCCTTGACAGACAGTTTGTCACCGGGCCGCCTGCGCTCCTTGGTGGCCGTGTCCTCCACACCCGCCAGGGAGGCGAGGCCGGGAGAATCCCAGGAGCCTGCCCCGGTCTCAGTGGCGGGTGGCCTGCTCAGCACCCAGCAGCAGCAAGCCGCGGGGCAGGCTGGCACCGGGTGCCTGCGCGGCTCTCCCTCGGGACCCAGCAGCAGAGGCTCTGGGCCCCTCCTGCATACCAGTGTTTCTTGGGCCCTGGCTTTTCAATCACCTTCCAGGTAGGGGTCTGACTGTCACTCAGGATGACACCCAGGGCATTCTTAACTCCTCAAAATTCAGTGAAATCTCCTTATGGACTCTCAGCAGGAAAGAAACTTCTCTGAACATCCATTTGTGCCTGGCCCACCTCCACAGTGGGTATCTCCTTCAGCGGTTGCAAAATACCTATGAAATGGGTGCCCTCTTTTCCATCTTTTTAATGTAAGAAACCGAGGCCTGGTGAGAAGTGGCAGAGCTGGGACTCAGTCTGACAGCAAAGACTACCATGGCCGGACACACCAATGCCTCTGAGCTCCGTGCTGGGCTCTGGGAGCTGCAGGAAACACTGCTGTTGTAACCCACACACCACTCTCCACTTGAGAACCAGCCTCAAAATTAATATTATCATATTAGTTTAATAAATATTTAAAATATTAGAAATATTTATCATATAAATATATGATACATAAAAATGTATAAATATATATAAATATATGATAAATATTTAACAAATTATATTACTGGATATAATGTTAACATATATATTATATATATATTATTGTTATATTTGAGGGCCTACTGTGTGTCTGGCAGTGTGCTGGGCACTGAGGAGATACAGGGAATAAACAGGTTAAACTCCTTCCTCCTTCAGTTCCCATTCTAGTAGTCACAATGCTATTCTATTTTTGAATATCAATATATAAAGTTTTCCATGAATGAAAACTTAAAACTTTTCTAATGGCGGTAGAGGGCAGAAGTCACGCCAGGAGACAGGTGATAAATAACTAAAGCACATCAGGTTAGACGGTGGGGCGTGCTAAAGAGAATAAAGCAGAAAAGGGGGATAAAAAGTATGTTACAAAGGTATGTGATTTTAGTAGAGTGGCTAAGGCAGGCCTCACTGAGAAAGGCACATTTATTGTTCAGTATCTATTGCTGCATCACAAATTACCCCAAACTTAGCTGCTTACATCAACAGGCATTGATTACGTCATCTGGTTCCAGTGGGCCGGGAATCGGGGGGTGACTTAGCCAGGTGGTCCTGGCTCAGGCTCTCCTATGAGTCAGTCAGTACGTCAGCTGGAGCTGCACTGCCTAAAGGCTTGACTGGGGCGGGAGGAGCCACTTCCAAGATGGCTCCCTCCCGTAGATGCCAGCCGAAGCCATGGCGCTGCTCACACCATGACAGCTAACCCCCTCCCAGAGCAAGCAAGCCGAGAGAGCAGGCAGAAGCCATGATACCTTCTATAGCCTAGCCTCAGATTCTACAGGTCACACAGACCAACCCTGCTAGAACGTGGGAGGGGCTCACAGGGGTGGGAGCACCAGGAGGTGGGCACCTTGGGGGCCGTCTTGGAAGCTGGCTACCCCAGAAGTGAAGGAGCAGGCCAGGCACATATCTGAGGGAACATATCTGAAGGTAAACAAGCCAGGAACACATCTGAAGGTAAAAAAGTCTCTGAGGTAGGAACATGTCAGTCAGCTTCAAGGGGCAGCAAGGAGGATGGTGTGGCTAAAGAGGATGTATGCAGGAGAGCAGATGAAGAAAAGGTCAGAGGTAACAGGGACCAAAGTGGATCATCTTGGGCTGTGGTTCTCAAAGTGGGGTCCCCGGAACAGCAGCATCAGCATCACCTGGGAAATTTGTTAGAAATGCAAATTCTTAGGCCCCACCCACGTTTCTGAATCAGAAACCCTAGGGGTGAGCGCAGCATCTGGGTTTTAACACACCTTCCAGGTGATTTTCATGCATGCTCAGCTCTGAGGATCACGGCTCCAGGGTCTGAAAGATCACTGTAAGGACAGTGGCTTCTGTTCTGAATGGAGGGACAGCCACTGCAGGGCTCTGAGCAGAGAAGTGATATGATCGAATGGCCGCTGCTGTGCTGGGACCTGCCTCCGAGCAGGCTTCCTGTACTGAGCCACCATACGCCCTCAGCACGCCTGGAACCCTAAATGGGTCATTTGTGAATGCTGCCTCTCCCCATCCAGCCTGTCAGGCCTCCAGAGGCCAGACAAGGTGGGCTCTTCCTGAACCCCCTCCAGAGGAGCCGCAGGAGCTGGGGAACGTGGGTTGAGTGGGGCACGAGCCATCCAAGAGCCTCTGCAACTCTGTAGTCAGCACTAGCAGCACCGTCTCTACCGCCAAGAGCCAAGACGTGAGCTCTCCAGGACGTCTCACTCAAGCAGGGTCAGAGAAAGGGGGTCTCCCCTGCCCCCAGCTCAGGAACCAGACTCCCTCTTGCAGCCCCGTGTGCATAGAGATGACTCCTAAATGACCTAGTAACACCCAGGAAGAACAGCTTGACTAAGAGATTCTTGCTTGGGCTTCATCCCCCTTCCCCTCCCGTGGGGCTTCCACAACTACCCCTTGACCCGGTCCACACCAGCTCGGATCCCCTCAGCAGGGACAGAGCAGGTGGACCCTGGGCAAATAGAAAGACACAAAGGCTCCAGGCAAACAGCCGCCCTGGCCCCACCAGCAAACTGCGCTCCATAGGATCACCTGGGTCCGAGCCCAGCAGGACGGCTGCCGATCCTAGGCTGCCTCAGTGTCACGCAGTCTGGAGAGACATCCCCCCAGCCACTGGGCCCAGAGTCTGCTTCCTGAGCTTCAGCAAACAGATCCTGAGCCCTGGAGACCAAGGGCTTCAGTGAGAAATGCGCAGCAGGAGTCAAGCCCGGGGGTGGGAGGTGGGGTGGCTAATGCCCCCCAACTCCCAGAGTACAGGAGCCACAGGCGCGCACACAGCCCTGACGGCCCCGGGCTCCCCTGGGCAAGGAGACTGCTTACGCTCTGAGGAAGAGCGAGCTCGGGGACACCAGGCCTTCACTGTCACAAGAAAGGAAAGCAATGGAACGAAGACCTGGCCCTGGTGTTTAAAACACCCCTCAAATACTCTGAGGCCTCCTAGGTGTGTTACTAAGAGCTCGGGCACTGGTGTCACACAGACAGATGTTCCAATCCCAGGTCCCCCCCCCCCATAACTGAATGACTGTGATCCTCAGTCTGCTTCCTCGCTGTAAAGCAGCGATGACACCACAGTAACCTCGTGGTGCCAGGATGAGCGGTCTGTGAGGCATATACAGCTTCCAGCACAGTCTCTGACACAGAGTAAGCCCTCAAAACACAATAATAATATTAATAAAACAAAACCCTCCCCACTCCTTCTGCTTCCCAGCTTCCAGCCCACAAGCCCCTCCCGGCCTCATTCCTCCTCTTCCCGCCTTCACAGTGCCCATCCCCCAGAGGGAGAGGGAGGAAGGACTCTCTCTATGGTGCTGGGGGAGGGGGTGATAGAGTGCTGTCTTTAGCATTTCTGAGCTGTAGGCTGCCCCTTGGTTAATGAGAAACAACTCCCCACTTCACAGCAGCTCATGGGATCCTTACACAAGCCTGTGATCCAGGTGGGGCAGGGCCCTTACACCCATTTCACAGATGGTCCAGAGGCTGATGATGCTGATGAGATGCAGCAGTGGCCCCTTCAGGGCCTGGCCCTTGGACTTTGGCCTGAACCGAGCTCTGGACTAGCTCTGGCCGGCACAGAGGGCCTGGAAGAGGTGGGCCGGGAGCTGGAGGAACTCTGGGGGGGGGGGGCGGGTAGGGAGGGAGTGGCCTGCCTGGAACTCGAAGAGCCTGTCCTTCCATCCCATTAGGATCCCTCTGTAGCAGCCTCCTTATAGAGCACAGCCTCAGGCAATACACTGGGGATCCCCGAACTTGGCTTGAGGGGTAATGAGGGTTGACTGCAGTGCAGGAGAAAGTGTGTCTTGTCATTGAGCCAACAGGTGTTGGCAGCCAACTGCCAGCTCACAGGCATCACGACCCCCACCCAATGGCTGAGAAAATTAGGTAGGTACCGAGAAGGAAACCTTATCAAACCCAAAGCCTGGACACTCAGCCTCCGAACCGAAGCACAGCAGTTCTGGCTAAGCTCCAGGCTTGTTTCCTAAACTCGGTTACTCACCAGGATCATTGGGGCCACTTGTTAAAAATACAGATTCCCAGACTTCACACCTGAAGATTCTAGAACCCAGAAGTCAGCATGTTAATAAGCAGCCTCAGTGATTAACCAGATGTGGGAAAAACTAGTAGAGTCCACAGTAAGACCTCACGGGAACCAGCCACTGACGGGGAGGTGCCTGGGTGAGACAAACCCAGGGGACCAGGCTCAGGCAAGGGGCAAAGCAGGACGCATGGTAGCAATGTGGGGTGATTCCAGGAACCCCCCAAATGTCCATCATCTCCAGCCCAACCTTCTAAAACTATCAGGTCACAGTATCTGTCCCCAGAGAGCCACTGCTTTGACATGAGACTTGGTTACCTACTTTAGTTTCCAGAGGAGACTTACAAATTAGAGTAGATCGTCCCAAACCCTTTAGCATGACCGAGTCCTTAGAGCCCTTCCTAGGATAGGAGAGGACGAGGGGAGAGGAGAAAGCACTGCAGTGAAGGAAGCCAAAAGGAAAAGGACAACGGACAAGGTTCCAGTGAGTGGACCCAAGGCGGAGAGGCACTCACTCCAGCAGGGCCTGACCTTCCTCACAAAGCCTTATCTTAAGCCCCAGAGGGCAGAGTCCCGAGTTAGGACAAGAAAGATGGTCTTACACAATCCTGTTCCCAGGTGCGTGGCATGGACAGAGCTGAGAGATCAGGGCCGGCAGGATATGCTCAGCTGGCTGGGACCTAGGGAGAGTCCAGGTGACCTCAGGGCCCTGTGAGCTCCCCGTCAGCATCATTCAGACTTTGAGCACTAACTGAACGGGGCGCCAGGCCTGGGGAGGGGCTCCGGGAGCTCACAGCTTCGCCTCTGCCCTCAGGGAGCTGACAGACCAGCTAGGGAAAGGGATGACCTCTTCCTCCCTCAGCTGTCAAACCTGCGTTCACATCCATTCCTCCCACCAGATGTGCTCTCAGGGCAGGGACTGTGTCACCATGAGGCAGCCCTGTTGCCCTGCACCCCGCAGAGTTGCTCAGCAAGTGTCGGGAGAACGAATGAAGACCCAGCTCAGAGCAACTGTCTGAACTAAGTTCAGTTACATGGCCAATGATTCTAAAAGTAAGTGAGAGTGTGTAAAAAGACAGATAGAAGGACGGACAGAAAGATAAGGAAGGGCCAGGGAGAGAAGACAGGGCACTGATTCCCTGCACGTAGTATGAATCACAATCAAGCAAGCCGCCCAATCGAAAAAGAACAAAGGACGTACACAGGCAATTCACAGGAAACAATTACAAATGACCAAAAAAGAGGGAGAGATGCTCATTCTCACTCAAAATTGGAGAACACAAACTAAGACGACAACAAGACTTTTTTTTGCCCACTGCACCTTTCATCTCTCAAGACTGATCCTAGGTAGATGGGATCTGGAAAAACAGGTTGGGAAAGTCTCCCTTCAAAAGGCAACGTGCAGACAGCTGTCAAAAAGCCCAAATGCACGTCCCCTTTGACCTGATGACAGTTCTAGGTGTGCAATGATGTAAGTATAAAATATATTGAGCATTTTTGGTTAGAGGAAAAAAAAACTCCTAAGAAATGATGTAAATGCCCACTGCTAGGGGAGTGATGATGCTGTGTTGACAGGATGGCATTCTGTGCAGCTGTTCTGGGGAATGAGGTGGATCTGGGAGTGCCGATGCGCAGAGCATCTCCAAAACACGCAAGTGACGAGTGTACAAGAGGTTCTCAGAGGCATTTATAAACGGGCATAAAATGTTTACGTGCAGAAAATTGCCGAAAGAATACACAAGAAATATTTGATGCTGATTAATTCTTAAAAATGAAACCAATGCAAGAAGATTATATTTTTACAGTACACGCCATTTGAATGTTTTACCAAGTACATAAGAACGCCCCATGAAAGAGAGACAGACAGTAAAGGGTCGGTGCAGGAATAAGGAGAAAGATCGATAGAAACCGACCCAGCAGACTAGTTTAGTATCGTGGTGAAGAGGCGCTCTTCAGGGCAGCGGTGAAGGCTGAATCAGTCAATAAATCCTGTTAGAACCACAGGCCAACAATCTGAAAAATATTAAGGTAGATCCATTTCTCACACATTTTCTGAAATTAAATTCCATCTGGATTAAAAATTTTAAAGGGGGGGGAAAAATCCAGTCCATGAGAGTGCTGGAAGAAAATATCATTCTCTTTTGCGGGAAAGGCCTTTCTAAAGTGTGACCTCAAGAGGTAGAAACTGTAAAGGTAAAGATTGGCTAAACTTGCTAGAAAACTAGAGTCTAGAAAAATCACAATCAGAATTATAAAACATCATTAAAAAATTGGAGCTATTTGCTACACGTGATCAAGACCCTTCTCTGAGAACCGTCCATCCCCAGCTCTTCCTATGCAGACCCACACCAGGGGCATGCCTACTTGGCCACTGCCGTTTGGAGCAGGGAGCATTGTACAGAACAGGGCTTGGGGTGGGTATCTGCCACCATCGGCAGCCATTTTCTGCTAAACAGCTGCTAAAGCCAAAGGCAAGTCTGCAGAGAAAAATATGTATGAAGCAAACCCAGAGAAAGAAGTAGGCATAACATATCATGAGGTCCCAGAGACAGGACAACTCATCCAGCACCCGATTTTCCAGTGCTTAAGCCAGGGCTTCTATGAGATGTCCCATTTCCTTCTAATAAAAGTCCTTTGTTCATAAGCTAGTTTGGGTGGGCTTCTATTCCTATAACAAGATATTTCCTGCCTATGGACATTCACCAAACTGCCTTGTCCTGTAAACGGCCAACACCTGATGCCATTAGCTCTGCGTCTGGAATATTCTGTGACCATGCTGACTTGTGGCTTCTTCACATTCCCCAAGCAGGACTTCCAAAATCTCTCCATGGAAAAATCACGCCGCTCAACCGTTCAGACACTTCTCTTCCCACGAAGCGGTATTTTCCACTCACACATCACCTTTTTGTTTTGTTGTCTGAGAAACTTGGCATTTATGGACTTCAATCGCTCTGCATTGCTAATCCATATTTAGAAGACTTTCCAGTAAAAGGTGTGACTTTATGTTTATAAATAATGCTCGAAATCACTGAGAGTGTTGCTTTTCACAAGCCGGAAGAAACTGTCAGAAAGAGTGAAGGTTATTTTGGGAACTAGCAATAAGTAATAATCTCTGTGAGGTGCAGCCACAAAGGTCCCTCCAAGCCGGCTGGATTCTCAGGAAGAGCAGCCAGTGCCCAAATCACCAAGGGCCCACCGCACCTCCTTCTTGTGCACAGGAGAAATCCTTATCGTGAACCAACACTGCAAAACATGTATCGAAATTCTGGGCAAAATAAGCTATTGTCCAACATCAAGAAAGGGCATTCTGGGTACAGAAGATCACGAAATGGGGAAGAAAGAATGAAGTAAGATTTCTTGGGAAACTGCATGAACAGGTTAAAAAAAACCTCTCTGCAAAGACGCGTGAAAACTCACGCATTTAGGGAAAGGCTAGGACGCCAGGAACAGGGGCAGCCCTCAAGGAGGGTTTAGGGTAGAGCTTCTCCAACTGTAGAGCACGTCAGAACCTTCTGGAGGGCTGGCTAAAACACAGATGGCAGGGCCCTACGCCCAGAGTTTCTGATTGAGGGAGTCTAGGGTAGGGCCTGAGACACTGCATTTCTAACAAGTTCCCAGGTGATGCTGCCGCTGCTGGTCCAGGAACCCCACTTTGAGAACCCCAGGCCCCAAGGAAGACCAGGAAGGGCCCAGTTCTCTGGTGCCATGCACCCTTGTCTCCAGGTGTTGGAGGTAGGGCCGTTAAAACCTGCCTTTAAAAAAAGGTGCAACGATCAAAACAGCTTACAAATTATACCTGACTTGAAAGCGCCCACCGCTCAGGCCACTTCCTCAGACCAGTGGTGCTGCTGAGAAGCACGGCAAATAGGCAAGTTGGTGGGCGGGATCCAGAGAAAGAAAAGTCAACCCACCAGGGCAGATGCCCCGGGAGCAAAGAAGAAATCCTCCGGGAGCACAGATATGCAGGCTGTTGTGGAATCCATCTGAAGGTCTCATCTCTGTGTCTACAGTCTGCCAGCAAGGAAGGTTTTGCATTGGCACACCTGCTAAGAAGAATTCACTCTTCGTGTGCAAGAGGTGAGTCAGCTGGGTGGAGATGTGGTGTCTAAAAGTGCTGCGTGCCCCCCCCACCCCGCCTTCTGTTCTGCTTCCCCTGGCTCTGCTCCTGCTCTGTCCTCTCTGTATCCATCTGTAGTGTCCAATCCATCAACACACGTCATTTTTATATACCAGCAGCAGAAAGCAAGTGAAGTCTTTTATCTGCAGCCAGGAGAAGGGGGAGGAGGAAGAGAAGGGGAAGAGGGGGGGAGAAAGAAGAGGAAGGGGAGGACTGCTCCTGGCCCGGCATGTTCCTCCTCCTGTGGCCGAGAGCACGGGGATGTTCCTCCCACCACAAAAGACAGACTAGGGCCTTTCAGGCTCCGGTTTGCACAGCTCAGCCCTGGAACAAACCCCCCAAACCCAAGACCACTTCTTCAGAGAAACAGAAGAGAATGGGATGTTATGCTGGGGAAGAGAAAGCAAGCGAGAGCATTTGAGCTCAGCTCCAGTCCTCTCCTCCACTTCAGAGAAACTATTTTTATCCTCCTTATAAAAGTAGTATGAGTCCAGGAAGAAAACACTGGAGGAAACTCGAACGAGAAAAGCCTGCCTAATCCCATCACTGTGAACAAGTACCTCCCCCTGCACCTGAATGCAAAGACGCATCACGGGAGTGGGGGCACCCCAGCCAGCAGGAATCAGGGACAGGGCGGGTGGCAGCAGAGAGCTGGGCCCTCGGCGGAAATACGGAGCTTGAACGGGCTTTCAAAACCACCCAAAGCCTTTCTTTTAGTGATGGAGGAATTGAGATGTCGGGATGCTGGACAAGCCCAGAGGAACTGACTAAAGCAGGAGAGAACAGAGCTGGAGGCGTGACCTCCGCCAAGCCCTCTCTAGTACCCTCAAGAGCAGTCAAGAGAAGGATCAAAAGTACCCGGAAAGCAATTGCTTTACGTGTCTTTTGTCTGCGGGCTGTATCAAAGCTTTTCTGCACGCACTTGTCTGGGAAATATCAGAATTCTGGGACCCAGGCAGCTATTTTAAGCCAGAGCCCTCACCCCACATTCACAGATGGGCTGTCAGTGCACGAGGAAAGCAGGCCACCCTTCCTGATGCTAGTGCCACAGACCCTTAGGCCAGGCGTCAGAGAGCACCTCTCCAGGGCGCCACACACCACTTGTTTGGCTTGGCAGTGCCCAAAGAGACCACTAATGGCACATTATGCTGGGGCACGGGAAGTATACTGTTTCCTGGGGCCGCCCTAACAAAATACCACAAACGAGGTGGTTTAAACAACAGAAACGTATTGTGTCACAGTCGGGAGGCCAGAAGCCTGAGATCAAGGTGCTGGCAGGGTCAGCTCCTCCGGAAGGATGTGAGGGAGAATCTGTTCCAGGCCTCTCTCTTCACTTCTGGCAGCCTCAGTCGTCCGTCGGCTCACAGCTGGTGTCTCCCTGTGTCATCACATCGTCTTCCCTGTGTGTGTGTCTGTCTGTGTCCAAAATCCCCCTTTCTGTAAACACCCCAGATATTGGATCAGGGTCAACCATGCTCCAGTACGATCTCATCTTAACTTGACCATCTGCAAAGGCCCTATATCCAAGGTCACATTCACAGGGACTGGGGGTTAGGACTTCACCGTCTTTTTGGTGGGACACACAGTTCAACCTATATCCAGAAGCAAAAACTGGAGCTGGCTGGGGACAGTGGGAGGCCGGAATAGCGGTCGAGCCAAAATGCGGAATTGATCTGGGGGCTTGAAAGTCTGGATGAACAAGAAAACAGTCATCAGGGGTTCAGCAGCAGAGGGTCTGGGTCTGTGGTGGGGCCCAGAGGGGCAGCCAGGAGCCCGACCACCAGGGACCAGGGGATACTAAGCCCCAGCTCTAGCGCAGGTCCCAGATGGCTTCCAGGCGGAAAACATGAATACAATCAGACCGGTTGTGAAAATAAGGAAATTTTCTGTACCAGTTGCAAACTGCTTCTGCTCCAACCTGCCCACCCCAAGTGCCTCCAGTCCCCAGGACCCCCCCACCAGGTCCCCACAATGGCTACAAAAGGGTTAATGCCTGGGGTGGGAGGTAGGGGCAAGACCTCACTCCAACATACTGCTCCCCCAGTCCATCCCTGTGTCAGACCACTCGACCAACTTCCTCTACTCTCGCTCGTTGCAGGAGCTACTTCTTCTCAGGCTGAGGGTAGCTTTGGGCATGCAGATAGGCATTAATCACAGCTGGCGAGAGGGCAGGAGCTTCATTCAAGAGGAATGTCCAGGGGAGCCTGCTATGTGCAAGGCCCAGCTTACGATCTGTCCAAGGACGACACGACCCTTCATCGCAGGGTCTCAGCGCCCGTGTGCAGAGCCCCAAATGCTGTTCCCAGGGAGTGGCATGCAGTAAACACAGGCGTCTTGCATGACTAACTTCTCACCCCGCGCTCCTCCTCCCACGCCTCTTGGATGAGCACTGCCTACTTTGGAATCCAACTCGGACTGAAATGACAAAAAAGCTGTTACCCCCACTTCAAGATCTTCCTCCATTAATAAAGATCTGATCGCCGGGAAATCACATCAGCTTTACATAGGGAGGCGCATTCCCAAACAGTGATGGGTGAAGAGCATGCTGGTGCTGCGACTCCCGGTTGCACAGAGAATTTTAAGAGCCAGAGGGGACCTTCAGAGGCCTATCCAGGCAGGAAAGAAAATTGACTCCAACCCATAAGGAAAGGCCCATTTAGCAAGCTCATCTCCACTTCAGGAAGCATCCAGTCTTTGCAAACACGTAGCCATTTGCATTGTGATCGCCCACACCACCCCTGCAAGAAGCCATCCAAGTGGATAATTAGAGATGGGCACAGAGAAGCATTTAGCAAACACTTGTTGCTTGATGATCGATTCACATGGTCCTTGCCCACTCACTTATTCAAATATAACCTACAGATAACTTCCATTTTGGCTAGGAGTTCCATTGACTCCATGGGACCTAACCCTTGAAACAGCTACACTGGTTCTCTCTGTCCAGGCTGCCCTTCGGTGTGGAGCCCGACTTCCTGCTGCAGCCACATGCTTCCACTGCCCCCCAACACACACACAGGTCTTGTGGAAGCCCCAGAAAGGCAATGCTGCCTGCACTCATATGTTGGGTGCACATAGAAGCTCCATGAATAAGGCAGAGCGTGGGATGAGTTTGAAAGTCCTTGTTGAAGTTGGTGTTTCGTAACTGTTGGCCAGTCAGGCATTGCTCCCCAGATTCTTTATTCTCTTGCCTGGTCCTCTTTCATAATCTCCAATTTCCAAGGATATTTATAAAATATCTTTCCAACTTGGTGTCTAATGCTGCCTCTCCTCTACAATACTTGGTGCAAAAGCATGAGGCTCTGCCTGAACACAGGTCAGAACTCCCACAAGAACTAGATGTGTAAAATGCATGCAGGAAGCCGACTGAGTATACAGAAAATCGGGGCAAGCGGCAACCTTGGCTCCACCCAGTTGTGTTCAGGCAGGAAGCTGGGTCCAGTTGGCCACACCTCATGATGTTCAAGGGAAGACAAGTATCCATATGTTTAGAAAAATCTCCCAATTTTTCAATGTTGGCAACTCACTGACGTTTTTAAACACTGTGCAAACAGAATAAAATGCTTCTGTGGACAGCCTCTGGCCTGAAGACAATCCAGCATGTGACATCTACTACACTCGCCTCTTTTCAGGACAGCTCACCAGGATCTGGAGGTCCTGACCCCACCTTCACCATCATGCCTCCTGCCACCACACACAGAAGCGCTATAATGCCATTGCCCTAGAAATGTACTCATTGTCATAGACCAGTACTTTTTTTTTTTTTAAAAAAAGAGTTCAAACCAAGCAAACGTCATTCCTTATGGGTACACGACTCACAGTCATCTTGTACTTTTCTTTGCCTTTAATTAATGACTACTGTTCAATCGAATGACTGGTAGAGATCCTGCCACTTGATACTGATGGATTAGCCATTTGATACAATCAGATCCCATGGGCTCTGCAGTGTGACGGACGGTGAGGGGACAGTGCCGGTATACTGGCACACACTTCCTAAACAAAGCAGAGGTAAAAATCTCCGGAGAAGAGAAATATGAAAGAAGAAACCTGACAACTCCTCCACATCTCTAAGGCCCGAACTGTTTCACTAGACTCTAACTCCTTGAAGGCAAGGCTGGTGTGCATTCTGTCCGGTTGTCAGAGTGCTACAGAGAATGGGAAAATGAAAATAGTATAAGCCCCAAATTCTTTGACTTAGCCTTAGCTAGAAACAAAGTGGAAACCAGAGACCAGGGGTTTTTTTTTTAAATAGTAAAAATGCTGAGATCAAAAAAATTTTTTTGAGTTATTGACTCAAAAGCTTGGAAAGGATGAGACCTGCCACTACATCCTGTTATGCGGATAAGAATAAAGGCTGGAAATATACACAAGTCATCGACTCTGACAACACTTAAGAATATAAACATTAGCCAGGTGACGGGCCTTTCTTGGCAGTTTTATACTCATTCTCTATCTTGTCACCATCAAATTGAGTTATTTGTTTTCAAGTAGCCCCTCCATGAGGTTCTAATTTAAGAGACTGTACAATAGTTTATGGCTGTATAACCTTTAACCTTGGGACTATAATGCCTGTTTACTTGTTTGAAGAAAATTGTATTTTTTTTCACTGTATTTCTCTAAGAGAAAATTGGATGTAAATTTACTCTTCAACTTCATAATACTGGATCCACGGACTATGCCTTCATTAATCTTAATTTTCTCCTTGCAAGTCAAAAACAGGAGATGACAATTAGAAAACACTCAATATAAAGCAGAAGTTTTTACTCTTTCCAAGTGGCAGATTGCGACTCCATAGGCCTCGGGTGGGACCTGTGCTTTGGCACTTTTTAACAAACTCCCTGGGTGCTTCTGATGCCCACCCAAGTCTGGGAGTCAGGCAGAGGAATTCACAACTGAGGCGTCTAAGCAAGTGTTTCTGAAGGACACCAGGAAGGTCACTGACTTGCCCTTGGTTGCCAACATGCCTGTTTCTAATAACAATTTTATTGTGACATGATTCATGTACCATAAAATTCACTCTCTAAAAGCACACAATATAGTGCTTTTTAGTATATTCACAGACTAGTGCAACCATCACCTCTACCTAGTTATAGAACATTTCCGTCACCTCAAAAGCAAGCTGGTACCCAAGAGCAGTCACTCCCATTCTCCCCTCCGCCCGGTCCCTGGCAACCGCGAATCCACTTTCTGTGTCTATGGATTTGCTTATTCCAGGCATTTCGTATAAATGGAATCATACAATATGGGGCTTTTTGTGTCTGGCTGCTTTCACTTACGTGATGTTTTCACGGTTTATCCACGGTGTAACGTTGTATCATTCCTTTTTATGGCTGAATAATATCCCATTGTATGGATACGCCACATTTTATTTATCCATTCATCAGCTGATGGACATTTGGGTTGTTTCCGGCCATTATGCATAATGCCGCCGTGAACACTCGTGTACAGGTTTCTGTGTGGATGTATGTTTTCAGTTCTCTTGGGCATATATCTAGGAGTAGAACTCCTGGGTCATATTCCACACATCCCTTTTTGTTTCGCTTCCATATCTGAACCATTTGCTCCTCACCAGTGACCCCACCTGACAGCCAGTGAGGAAAATTCTTACACTGTTTACCAATAAGCAGTCTTTTTCAAAGAAACTCAACTTCCTAAAATACAGCAAACACTAAAATCCTTTTTGTCTCCTTTGTCTTTCGAATTTATGAGTCTTCCACTTAGTGGCAGTGTGAATGACTCTCTAACCCAACCGGCATTTGCCAAAATTCCAAGAGATTACCGATCTTAGAAATTGGTGAGAAATGAGGAATGTGTTGTGCACATAAGTATTACCTTAACATTACAAATTAAAATGGATTCTCTGGGAGAAAAAACAAAACCCACACAGAAGCAGATTAATAAGAAGCTTTAAGGTCTAACAGTCTTTCACTACGAGTCCATGAAAGAAAAATAATAAAGCCCAAATAAGAAACATGCATGAATACACGTCCACGCAGACACACACACTAATTGAATCAACCAAATGTGCCAAATGAAAGCATCTTTTTAGTCTCACATTTGTTCAACACAGATGGACAGAAGAAAATAAATCGATGTTTTTGGGTAGAGAAGTTTCTCAGGGCAATTTTTATTAACAGGGAATTATCAGGGCTATTCTACCCAGGGAGTTAGAAAAGTATCCAATTACTGGTAACGAAGAAAAGCTAAAAGAATGCTTTTAAAAGTGTTCTGGAAAACTTATCCAGAAACTCACATTAGCTCCCGGTGTAATAAAGTTAAATGGAAATCTACTCATTTAAAGAAAAATTAAAACAAGAAATCAAGAAAACTCCCGACTATTTGGCAAAGGAAACCAAAAGCTCAAATTCCGGTTTAATCCTCCAAGCTTCACTTACAAACACAATAAAACATTTATACATAGGGATTCTTTGTCAAAAGAGCTTAAGAAAAATTCCCATCTCTCCTGGGTTTCAACCGAAGCTTTAACGAGACAGTTATATTTCCCTTAAAAATAAATGTTATGTCAGATAATTTTTGCTCCTCATCCATGAACTCAGTTATCCTTACTGCAAATTAAGTTTCCACCGTCACCCAGGCCCATCCTCCTGAATACTGAGGCAAAAAAGAAAAGATTAGAAGACTGGGGACCCAGGCATAGCCTGGCATAGGAATGGCCAGGAAACTCTGAGCAAGTCTGTCTACACACGGGGGTACCCCGTTTCCTCCTGCGTGAAATGAATGGGTTCTATTTGCCAGATCAGGGATCATCAAACAACTTCTTTCAAGAGCCGGATAGTAAATACTTTTGGCTTTGTGAGCCACATGGTCTCTATTCAACTCTGCCATCAGAGGGCAAAAGGGGCCTTAGACTATCTGTAAACAAAGAGCACAGGGGTGTGCCAATAAAACTTTATTGACAAAAATAGGCCACAAGCTGAATTTGGCCCACAGGCCGTACTTTGCCAAGCCCTGTGTTAGATGACTTGGAAGGCTGCCCCTAGGATGAGTGAAGGTCACTGGCCACTGAAACCCTATAAACAATCAAGTCGCCATGGTCTGACCCTGGAGAGAGATGCACACCACAGCACTCAGTTCCGCGGGAGTGTCACACTGGGACAGCGACGTTGGGCTCTTCCTCACATTCCCATCAACTGCCTCCTACTTTGGCTGATTCTTCACCCATGCTCCATCAACCATCCACCTTGGCCGTGGATGAAGCATCACTATGTGGGGTGGAATCAGGCTTTCTGAGAGGATGCTAGGGGTCAGACGTTACAACCCAAAGTATGGGGAAATAGCTCTCTAAAGGGAGAAGCTTGGCCAGTGGGAAACAGGAGATAAGAGCAGTGAAGTGAGCAGATCAAACACCTCTGCCCTCCCATGGACCACTCAAAGGTATGGCTCCTCTTTGCAACCCCTCCAGAGAAGTGAACACCTGCTTAGTGACCTGCTGGGCCTCCTTGCAGCTCGCTGTCAACACTAGCCAGCATCACATGGCACCTTCCTTTGCCTCTCTTCCCTCTCTCACCCACTCACTGCTCTGGGCTTACACCTCCTAAATAAGGTGTTAACACTTAATCCTTGCCTCCAGCTCAGGTTTCTAGAGAAACAAGGCTAAGGCATCCCCCTCAAATAATCCTCTTTCTTTAGAAATGAAAGACACAATAAGTGGAACCATTAAAGCATACAAAGATTAATACATAAGAGGTAATATACTAACTCATACTTAAACAGAACTAATCTTGGCCTTCATTACTGGCTTGAAATAGCCCTCCGATGTCCACATGGTAAAATATATCCTAATCAAAAAAAGTCAGCATCTCTCCAAAAAGAGGACCTGAATACCTATGGCCATAACACCGTTAAGTGATAAATGTGTCTACCTGTCCTTCCAATTACAAATGGAACAAACAACATTGCATGACATCTCCTGAAATGCAATTCTCTGTTGTACAAATCAGAGGTCCCCCTTAACACTAGTCAGGTCCCTGGACAGGGTCAGCTATTGATAACAGCTCACCATCCAGGAACTAAACACAACCTCAATTTTTGGCAGTAGAGTCAACGTGTGGTGGGAAGGGAGCACTTTCTGCGAGAGTGTAGCACAAGCAATTTCCTGAGACCAGAACCGCTGGGGTTCCTGCGGCCTGAGCTCAGGGCCACCCTGCATGATGAAACGCCGTGGAGAGCCATTAACCATGGGGTGTAAGGGGACACGGGGACTTCCCAAAGTCTCATAAAGCACGCTCTGATGGCCTTTCACAGTTCATAAGAAAGCTCCAGCATTACTGCGTTAACTTACCCACTAGAACTTCCTGTTACTCATCTGGCCCAACACCATTTATTAAATAACCTGTGCTTTCCCCAGTGATTTGAAATATTATCCTACCATAAATCTGATCTGTATCTCAATCTGTCTCTGACTGCCCCTTCTTGACAATCTTTCCTTCCTTGCTTTTCATGACATTCCCTTCTCCTGGACTCCTCCCATCTCTGACAATTCTTTCAGTCTCCTCTGCCCCTCCCTGAAACGTTGCTCTGCAGGCCTTCCTCCTAGAGGCTTGCTCTGGGTGATCTCTTGCGTTCTCATGACTTCATTTCTCTGCTGATGCAATGCAAATTCTGGGCCACCACCTTTGGTTGTGCAGGTTGGTCACTGCACAATGGTGCCAGGCCAAGGGGGCAAGTAGGGGTGAAATCCATTCTGCTCTCTGCTTGCCAAGCCATGCACCCACACAGCTCCCCAAATTCCCATTTCTAGCCCAGGTGCCCCCTGAGTCACAGACACAACCATCCAAACACATGCTGGCCATCTCGCCCTGAATGTGCCCCGAGGAACCATACACCCAACAAGGATTCATCTTTCTTCCAAACTCGCGCCTCACTGGTATCCCCTATTCTCACTGCACGGCTCCAGCACACGAGGCAGAAAACTCGGAGAAGTCTGAGCGTTCTCCCTTCCCTGACCTGCCGCAGCCTGCCTGACAGACCCCACCTCCTCCTCTGCAGCCACAGCTGGAGACGTGGTGCTGACCTCATTCCTTCTCTTCTTATTTGGTCTGCCCGGCTCCACGCTCACCGTCCTCAACTCCTTCACTCTGCTGCACAAGCAGTCTTGTCACAATCTTCTGATCATGTCATGCCACCGCTTTGAACCCATCCACGGCTTCCCACTGCCCACAGGGCAAAGAGCCAACTCCTCAAAATGCCTCCTGGGCTCTTTGGTGGGGGGGGTCAGACCCTTAATCCCTCTCTTGCCTCTTGGTTCCTGACAGTGCCAGACACGTCAGCTGCGCCCTTGCTGCCTTGCCTTTGTGCGTGCTGGGACTCAGCATGGAACCCCGAGTCAGGGGGCCCCCTCCTTGAAGTCTTGTTTGATACCCAAAGTTGCCGACTCCCTTCCCTGAGCCCCCAGATTTCCATGCTAACACCCACAATGCTGACTCTTTCTCAGTTTCTCTGCCTCCAGTCGAACTGCCTTTGAAGGAGGAGATGGCCTCTTGTTTGATTTTGTGCTCATTTTGACCAGCACTGTGACAATCCTCATCCATAAAAATCCTAAATGGATTTGAAAATAAGCAGATTAGCCAAAGCAAGGTAACACAAATGTCGATTGGTCTTTAAAACCAGTTATATTTGTATGTGTGTAAAAATGGGGACAGAATACCTATTGGGCCCAAGTGCCCTTTGCGAGAGGGGTGACCAGGGGTGAAAGGAGACTAGAAGCATCCGGAAGAAAGGCAGCCGGACGAGGAGCAGGGAGGAATGGCGGTGGAGGCTCAGAGCAGGGGCGCTGCCTCCTGGGCAGCAGCGCAGGGCTTGGGCCTGAGTCACAGGCGGGGGACTCAAGAGCTGAGGCAGAAAGGTGGACACGGGTGGCCCAGCCGTGAGGGGACACAGCCTCAAACGCCTCCAGGGGTCAGGAGATCAGATGAGAGCAGGTGTGAGAACAGCGAGGGGACATTCTGAGGAGTCCTTTCCTGCAGAAAGGCAGTCAGGCTCAAAAACAGCAGCTGAGCAGCCAAATAAGACTGGTCTAAGAAAGGATTCCAGAGGAGAATCAGAAAGACAGCTGAGCATCCCACTCCCTTAGACTAAGGAACAAAATCCTCAACACAACGTTCAGGGTCTGCGTGACCCCTCCAAACACCACTAACTATTCCATCAGGAAGGCATTTCCCATCAGCGGCCCCGCCACTTCCTTCCCAGATCAGCTAAAGGGCATTTCCTCCTCCAAGAAGCCTCCCCTGACTTCCCAGGGTCTCTCTGGGACAGGCTCTCGAAATACCCTGGCCTTCTCCTTCACAGCCCTGCTCACAGTCGTAATCAAACACGTATTTATTTAAAATCTGCTTCCACAACAAGAAGGTAAGTGCCTTGAGAGCAGGGATGGCTTCTTTTTTATTATTATATCCCCAGCATCCAACAGTCAGCCTGGAACATATTTGAGGCCCACTAAGTGTTTGTGGAATGAATGAGCCCATCAATCAAACAGATAAAGAATGAACAAAACTGGCATGTGCCTAGAACGTAAGACAAAGGGGCCGGGATTACCCTGAGTCTAAGAGAGAAGGAGGGGAAGTGAAAGTCGGCCAGTTCTACTGGAGATGACTGACAGCCTAGAGCAGGGGCCAGAATGGCCTGCGGGCCGGGCCCATCCCAGCCCACGCCAATTTCATGTGGCCCGTGAACTCCTGACCTAAGATCATCTTTTACATTTTTAAATGACTGAAAAAGAACTGAAAGAAGAATATTTTATGACACGTACAAGTTATTTGAAATTCACGTTTCAGTGTCCATAAATAAAGTTTTATTGAGACACAGCCACACTCATTGGTTTACGTATCGTCCACGGCCGCTTTCATGCTCCATTGGTAGAGTTGAGTAGCTGTGACAGGGACCATATTAGCCTCAAAGCCTAAAATAGTTACTACTTGGCCCTTTACAGAAAAAGTGTGCGACCCCTGGCCGAGAGTCTCTTGGGACCGCTATACTGCGGGACCCCGGAGAAAGCCCTGACCCAGGAGCATATGCTAACGTCTGGACCTCAGAAAAAAGCTGCCCGACACTGTCTATTAGTGTAAGATGGGACTTAAATACCGCCTTGACAAAGAGGGGGCTAGTTAAATTAATGGTCGCATACACCTGCAACGGACTATACATAGCAATGTTAAAAAATGAGTTAGACCGAAATGTACAAGCATAGAAAGATGCCCACAGTACATCATCAAGGCAATTTACAGAACAACGATAGTGTTTTCCCATTTATTAAAAAGAATAACCATACATATATTTAGAAGGTGAGAGAATATGAATCTCTGCAAGAAGATGCATGATAAACAGCTCCAGGGTAAGGGACCAGGGATTTTTACTTTTTATTTTAAACTCTTGTACTCACTGAATTTTTTTTTTTAACCAAGAATATATTACTAATTTAAGAAAAGGATAAACAAAAATGCTGATTTTAGAAAGCCACTTTTACCCTCACGTGCCTTTGCAATAGAGTGACTAATTCAGGACATGCATGGATCTAAGTTCCTGATGAGCTCAGGACCACATGGTCCGATTTCTGCATTTTACAGTTGGGGAGCAGCACATAAACGCACTCTCCCCTGAAACTTCAAAGTCTGATAACAGTGCAAGCTGCTCATGTGCTTGTTTTGAGGAAGCTTAAGATTACAACGGTCAGAAATAGTTCTACTTCCCTTTTCCTAGAAACCCCGGTTAGCTCTTCAACTGGAGCACCCCCCGTGAGCCCACAAAAGGCCAGGTTGCCAGGGGTTATGAACAAACTCAGAGTGGCAGCTGTCAGCTGCTTTCTCTGTTGCTCCCTCTCAGTAGCAGCCGGCTCTCCTGTCACCAGGACCCCTCCGAGTGTAGGCTCATCATCAGCAGCCATATTAATGGTCCTGCTGGGTGGGAAGAGGTGGCCGTAAGTCAGGTGGGCACAGACGAGGGAGGTGAGAAGCCAACGCTGAGCCAACAGGTAGATGTGGGTAGGATTTCACCTTCTGCCTTGATTCCCACCAAATCCAACTTTCTGTATTTCTGCCCTCTCCATTCTCTCGGGCAATTGCCTCCAGGAGTCATGGAGGTTTTCCTCTGCCCTGCGCAAGACCACAACCTGCAATTCTACTCTGCTCGCCTTATCCTAGAACCTGCCACTCCTTCTCCTGTAAACCTTCTCCTACCTTCCCAAAGGTCACTCCACAGCCTACTTCCTGGATCCTGGAGTCGCTGTGAAGGCCCAGGAAGCCCCTAATAATCGGGGGTGTGGAGCTGCAGTCCAGCTCAACTCAGAAATGCACGTGGGACCTGTGTTATCTGTTAGAATAAAGAATCCATGAGTAGCCCCAGCATTTCCCAAAGAACATTCCAAAAGATGCCAGCCGGTGAGATCTTTCAGGGAAGAGAAAGAGATGTAGTCATGAAACTAGGAAAACCCCACACTTGCAACACCTGTTTGGGAGCTTCTGTACCATGAGCACATTCCAAATTCTAAGACATCACGGAGGAGCTAAACCTGTTCAACTTGATTTAAACCAGCTGTTGACCAGAGAACCTTTTGAGATCTCGATTTGGAAAACACCGTTCCACACCATGAGATGCCCAGCGTGCTGGTGGGTTCCACGGATGACCCCAGTCTTGAAAGGCAGCCTTCCCAACCCAGGCTCAGACCCCCACCACCCACACCCACCCAGTGGGGAAAGCAGCCTCTGAGGTTGATTTCTGAAGGAAAAAATCTAAAAACCAGGAGGTGGAGGCAGGAGGAGAAAATTGCCCCTCCAAAGAGACAGACCCCCGGGGGCTGGGGCAGGATGCTCCCCAGAGTGGACTCACCATTGGTAGCCGTGTTGACATAGTAACGCCGGCCCTGAGGAGACAAGTAGCTTTGCCAGCCGGGTGGCAGAACGAAGGTCTGGCTTTCCTCTCCCGGCGGAGGGGGGACCATTCCAGGCTTCTGTTGAGGAGGAAAGAAAAGGTCACACACATTTGGCATTTCTGCAACTGTTTTTCAACCAGGAAGTCAGAGGCAGATGAAGTCACCCTGGAATAGCTGGGCCTTAGGGAGGGTGTGGCCCAGGGGCCTCCCTGGGGGATGTCACCACCGCACTTGTGTGATTCCGGGAGTTGCCCGCCCGAGTGTGAGGAGCAAGGAGCGGTTGCTTTATCCAGAGCCCCTGCAGACGGGGCAGCATCCCCTAGAGGACAGAGGGGAAGCCAGTTAGGTAACAGAGCTGGACCTTCTCCTCGGCAGCTCCTAGAAAACCACTCGCAGGGATGCTGTGCTTATTGGGGGCTGTCACTCCACGAGCTCCCACTGAGGCATCTGAACCCTGAAATCCCCAGGACCACGGAGCACAGCCCAGGGCCTGCTGTGAGAACCTACCAGAAGTAATTAATGCAAGTCTCAGCAGAGCGAGACGTAAAACCTTCTGTGATAACGCTGAGAACTGATCAAGAGCGAGGTGGGGTTTTTCTCGTCAAGTGTCCAAATCACTGACAAAGAGAACTGGGACTCTGAGGCGAAACAGACTTCCTTTTCACTGTATGTGCTTAGTGTGGTTTAATTCTTTTAACCCTGCAGAGAAGTACTTTTCTTAAAAATATAAAGCAGAGAAAAATAATACACAACATACAGAAACCAGGTGTAAACACAGATGCTAAGACAGAGGTGATTTCTGGTGGTGGGATTATGGGCAATTTTATTCTTTTCATTTGACTTCTCTCTTCCATCTAAATTTTCTTCAATAAACACAAAAACAAAAGTTGTTAGCTAAAGAACATTTAAAAAATCAGGAAAGACAGTCCAAATCAGCCCACGCAATTGCTGTGCCTTGTGAAGAAAGTAAATTGACTGAAATCAGGATTCTAGCCACAGGAGAAGGGCTGTGAATTTCTCAGCAAAACTGGACCCGACTCAGAAGTATTAAAACTAATCAGCCCCTAAATATCCTCAGCATCCCCCAGCCATGCCCACAGAGGCAGTTTTTGGTCACCGACGGCCACTGCTTAGGAAAACAAGATAATAGATTGAAAGCGAGCAGCAGAAATGCACGGCCCCCAGGCTGCTCTCAGCTTTCTGAAGGCTGCAAAACCACGTGCTCCTGCTTCCTGTGGTGCACTGATGCCCTGTGAGGGGATGGGATCAACCCTGGCTGCTCCTGGGACTTCGAGTAAACACAGCCTCCCCGTGGCCCTCTGTGGAGCTGTCATGTATGTTTCAATATGAATTTTCACAATTTAATTAAAAGCTTTCCCCAATGCCCTGAACGCTCTGCCGCCCACACCTGCTAACCGGCAGCGCCTCTTTGGTTCGGTACGGAAGACCAGCTTCTAAACTGCTAGCTGCTGGTGAGGTGGACAGCAGCTGCCGCCTTCTCCCCAGCAGAACACGCCCATCGAGCCCAAGCACACACCTGAGCAGTTTACCTGGGCCTCCAGATGCTGCTCCCAGATTGGAAGGTGATCAAAATACATGCCAGACAAACAGCCTTATGATGAGTACAAAGTGTGTGTGTGTGTATAAAGTATCCCACATATGGGAGATATACCTCTTGATCAAGTGGGGTTGGGAGTAAAGTAGGAATAGGGAGGTCAGGGGCTTGGCTGAAGAGAGTAATATTCTAGAACCAGAAGAGTAAGATGCCAGGTTGTTTCTGCACGAGTCAGATATCTTAGAGCACTGAGGATGGGAAGACCATATGGTGCTTGTCTGAATAACCTGGGAGGAAATTGCTAAAGGGTTTTAAGCAAGAGTCAGAGATTGACATGGCCAGAAATAGGCTGCTGAGGAGAAAGGGACCCAGAAGCACAGTAGAAACAGCCCTCCGGCCTCAGGATCAATCTTGACTCGCCTACTTAGTAGCCACGTGACCCAGGGAAATGACTCAACCAGCTGCATCTATTTGCACATCTACAAAACAGAAGATGATAGTATGAGCCCAGTTGTGGAAGACACCATGGAGATTAACAATAACAAACTTGCACCTAGGACAGTGCCTGTCACCAAGAATGCTCAATAAATGGGGGTTCCCAGCGGAAGGGGGGCCGTTTAAATGCTGAGCGAGACCAGGCTTCACACAACCTCTGCCTACTGCAATGTGGAAGTTCAAAGGCCCACACCCCAACTTTGCCATCACCATGTCTGAAATGTCACCATTAACAGTCACTTCTCCGAGGTTTCTGTTCCTAAGACTACTCAACTTAGGCAAACACAGACCTGCTGGGGAGGCTAACGTGTTAGGATACTGACTAATAGGTTCCGGTGAGAAGGCTGGGTGATGAAGAGACCTCTCCTGAGCTGGGCTGGTTGAGTGAGTGAACAGAACCTTCTGACTCGCTGTGCCCTACTTGTGAAGTAGCAACAATGACACGGTCCCGTCTCCACAGCTCCACATTCTCTTTAGAATGACTCTAGTTAATTTATCTAACTCTGTGGGGTCAGAATAAGCTTTAGTTTACATTTGAGAACTGATGACCAACGAGGTACCATAATTGCCCTGAGGTCTCCTGCATCTAGGAAATGCAGGACCTGCCATGTGTGAACGCTATGGAAGGTGTCTGGGAGGGAGATACCCCTGATACTGAACCAGGAAGGGCCAAGAAGTGCTGAAAGAGAGCAGGAGAAGGGCACCCGGGCCAACCTCACCTACTTTCTAATTTGGCCAATGTGGCAAAGGCGGTCTCCACATCCCCCTCCAGTATGGCCACGAGTCCCACTCTGCCTGCCATCTGACTGTGCTCTGTCTGCCTTGGCCCTCCAGGCAGCCACAGTCCCCTTGCCTTTCCCCCTCCCAAAAAGAAGCTCCTCCTGTTGGCTGGCCTGAAACAAGTCGGGAGTTAAAAGATATGGAGACAACTAGGTACTTACCCAGAAGAATTACAAACAGCGCTCAAACACACACTTATACACCCATATTCACAGTAGCCAACCAAGTGTTCATCAACTGATGAAGAGATAAACAAAATGTGGTATATCCATACAAAGGAACATTTAGCCATCAAAAGGAATGAAGTAGTGAGACATACTACAACATGGATAAACCTTGAAAACACGTAAGTGAAATAACAGAGAAACACAAAAGGCCACACATGGTATGATTCCATTTATATGAAATGTCAGAACAGGAAAATCCACAGAAAGAGAAAGATCAGTGGTTGCCAGGGGCTGGGGAGGTGGGGGGAGGAGACAGGTACAGGCTTTCCTTTTTTGGGGTGATGAAAATGTTCTGGAACTAGATAGTAGTTGCACAATACTGTGAATGTATAAATGTCCCTGATGATAGATTTTATGTTAGGTGTATTCTACCACAATAAATTTTTTTAAGATGTAGAGAAGCCAGAAGTTGGCCTCCCCACCTGCAGGTTCTCAGTTAAGAGGCCCAAACCACCACCATTACCTCATCCTTCATGGTGTGGAGGGGTAGGCCTCCTGGGAGAGCTGCCCCACAGCCATCAAGAGGATATAGTGTGAGTAACTACCCAACAATTAAGTTCTCTGCCAAACTTACTCTTCTAATTAGTTTCCTTCCAAGCCAAATCCTTCTCTTCCCTTCCCTAGTCCTGTGGCTTCTCCCCTCCCATTCTATCGGCTCTTTCCCATGGGAAAAGGAATTAGAAGCAGAGGTGACACAGGCTCAGAGGTTGGAGGGCCCTACCTACAAAGGAAAAGATCAAAGGGAGTGGGAGTCGGGGAGAGGCAGACAGTTTCTTCCAAGTCAGAAATTCTTAACCTAACGCACAGGATGGCTTTGCGGGAATTATGAAATGCTGCCCCCTCCTCCAGATGGGCCATCCCCTGAGTGCAAGACCAGGTTGCAGACTCCCTTGGCACCCCCCTCATCTGGGTCCCCTTGTTCAGTCAACAACCTGTTCAACTATATATAGAAGCCCATCCTGTGAGAATCTCAAGAAAATCACGGATCTTCTGCCCCAACAAAATGGAGGCGAGTGGGCACATACACATTCACCCTATTTCCTATAGAATATCAAGAGGTTTCTAGAGCACTTCAGAACCCTACTCTAGTAGGTACTCAAGAAACATCTGAGCTGAGATCCCATTTGCACCCATCGTTAAGACTCCTCCCACTCATCAAATATCTATAGTGCACCAAGGACTGGGCGGGGTGCCCTCCACACTTATCTCTGATCTTTACAACAAGACTGCCACATCGATGGCATCTTTTCCCATTTTAAAATGAGGAATCTGACACTCAGAGAGTTTACTAACTCACCCAACCCTGAACAGCTAGTGAAACAGTAAAACCAAACTTTGAAATATTAGCTTTGTTCTAGAGACTTCTGTCCAGTTACCTAAATCCAGGCCCCTCTCAGCCCATCTCTCCCCAACTGTCCATGATCACCTCCATTTCCTCACCTGGACCACCTGACATCCAGCTCCCTTCCTAGGAGGATGACAACCCAGGCCTGATTCTCCTGGCTGTCTCAGTCTCCAAATGAGCATATGCCTTCCCAGGAGAAGTGCAGAAATATCACCACCCACACCCAAGCAGTCACGTTCCCTGGCTGTAGGCTGACTTCCTTGTCTCCCTATTTAAAACAACACAACCAAAGAAATTCTCCTCTTAATCATGGCTACTGATTTCCCCCAGGGGGCAAAAAAAAAAAAAAGAGCAGGCAAGCAAAGGGAAGTGACTCAGAGATTAAAAACAAATCCCCCTACAGCAGTGTTTCTCCAAGCATGGTCCCTGGGACACCCAGTCCGTCACCTGGGATGCGGGTTAAAGTGCAGATTCTGGAACCCTGAGCCAAACACGAAATCAACCTGGAGCCTGGGAAGCTGCCTTTTAACAGGTATCCTGGGTGAGTCTGATGCTCAATGAACTCAGAAGAGACTGATTTGCAATTTTAGAGGGAGCAATTGAGAGAAAACATCACTTCTGAAATCAAAACTGGAAACATAAAATTTTAATAAGCACAATTTATAAAAAGATTGTTTAGCTGTATAGCTACTTATTAAAGAAAAGGCTCCTAGCCCCTAGCCCAAATCCTTCAAAAAGACTATTTTAAGAGAGATTCGATCTTGTCTCTGCAGCCTCCAGGCAGGACGACCCCCACACTTAGCTCCCCACAGCCTCCGCCACTCTTCAAGTTCAACCCAGGACTCCTCCCCACTCAGGAGGCTTCTGGAACACCTGACTCTTACCTTCCACAGTCGGGAGCAAATGTTACTTGCCAATGTTAACGGGTGGTCGTCAGACACTTGATTTAGCAGCCAGATCAGACAGTTTTAAGGTCCCCCCAATTCTTCCACGTCTTCTCACACTCCAAACCCAGAAGCAATAGGAGCTCTAAAGAAAGGCATATCCATGAGGCCCCACACCCCCACGCCCAGATCTATATATAACATCTCTGAAGTTGTCAGCCTAACAAGCCACTTTCTGGCAGACCCGTTGCCATGGCAATGACTGCTAATGAGCCCAGTTCCGTGATTGGCACTGCTTGAAGGCTCCTCCACAAAGAACTCTCCAGCAAGTTCTCCCTTCCCCAACCACACAGCTGGCCTGGACCTCCAGAAGCAGCCAGCGCATGGCTGGGTGTGTCTGGGAGGCCTCGGTCCCTGGGAACCCATTCATTACTAGTAAGCCCTGAGAAGTCCCAGACCCAGCAGCCAGGAGTAGCCTCCAGGAGTGTCTCTCCACTGTCACTCAACATGGGTCAACCAATTAGTGACAGGGGCTGCAAGGGAGCCACCAAGAAGACCAAGACCCAGCTGGGCTGGAGACTGGAGAGTCACGTCCACTCCACACCTGTCTGCTGGACACCCGTTTAAGGTGGACAGACTCCTACACAGAGCTGGGAACAGCTACCCAAGGAAAGATCATCTCCTCTGACTACAGGTTAAGATACAAAGCAGGAAGCAGGGCCCCACCCCCGACAGTGATGCTGCCAACTCAGGGTCTATGTCTACAATATTGGGCACCTTTCCTCTGTCTCACAGGTGACAGTACTGTTCTCCCCAGTTCTGGCAGCTTTTCTATCCATTCAAAGGGAGTGACTCACAGAAAGTAGCTGGGGAGGAAGGAGGAGACCCATGGCAATGGCACAGTGCATTCTGGGAAGTGTAGTTCCCCACAGTTTTATAGGCTGGTGGGGTGAGGATGGAGCCTGGCAGCATCCTCATGTTCTTCGAAGGGCGAGAGATTTGGAGCCCTGGCCAGAGGGAGGAGGAGGAGGAAGAGAAGCCACACAAGAGAGAAACAGACCATAAGATTCAGAGAGGCAGAGCCATGTCTATCTTGCTCCTAGCTTTAGTCTCAGCACAGTACCCAGAACATTGAGGCACAGTATCTAGAAGCCTCAGGAGAAGAACAAACTTCTAATCATGACCTCATATGGTATCTAGAAGAAAAATCCCAGGAAACCATTTAGCAACCTCAACAGAGGGCAGGAAGATACAGCACATCTTAAGGAGATGACAAACTAAGGCAAAAAAGGCAAGTTGGTTTGCAAAAGAAAACAAAATGATACAAAAAAGGACAGGAAATGATCGAAATTGAAGGGAAATTTAAAAGGTAGTAACAGAAGTAATGTCCACATGGGAGAATACAGAATTAATATTGCCAAAAGAAAAACATTAGTTTTGTACAAAACAAATTTAAGAATGTTTTTCCTGGAACGCAAAGGAAATGGGAAAAAATGAAAACAGGGAAAGAAGAGCAAGCCAAGATATGGATGTTAGGTGTTCCTGAAGAAGAGACTAGAATAAAAACTGTAACAGAAAATAGACTATAAACAAAGGTTGATGGGGGGGGCGGGCGGGGGTGTCCCTGAGCTGGAAGAAGACATTTACGTGCAGCAAGGAAGGGTCAGCACTGCTCGAGGCAAAGATTTTAAAAGCCCACCAGGCAGAGGCAGCCTAACAACATATCGACACAGCAAAGATGAGGATGAAGTCCTATCTCCGTGTCAGTGGGAGGAGGGTGTCGCCAACAAAGGAGCAGGAATGAAGCTGGTCTCAGGCTTCTCTGTAACCGCATTTCAAAAGACACCTCTGGATTGTTATATGGAAAATGCTGAGACTTTCGTCTGGGGCCAAGCTGTCTTTCACCAGTACAGATGATCGAAATACATTTCTCTACAGACAAGGGTTCAGGAAATATACCACTTGTGTGCCCTGCTTGAAAAGAGTGCTTGAAGATGTGCTCCAACTCCCTGAAAGATTAAGACAAATAAAGGAAGATGGAAGAAGTCACGGTAAAAAGGACCAGAGCTGAACACTGAAAGCAGCATAAAAAAAATGTGTAAATAATCATCATAAACCTGGTTATAGAACATGTGTGTGTGTGTCACTATTCTGAATACATAGTGTGAAAAAAATGAAATAATAACCTAGACCACAAATTCCAGGTCACGCTAGAAAAGATGGAGAGGTAGGAGAAAATAAAGCGAGGACACTGAAAGAAAGCAGGGACCTGCTCTTCCTTCCCACCCCAGAAAAGAAACACCGCCCGTCTTCCTCTCCTCCCTCCCGCCGAAGCTATCAGGTACCTGCCCAGCTTGCTCCCATCCTCTGGCACCTAGCATCCGCTCTCCTCTCTTCCCTGGAGAAGGGACAGGTTTCCAGCTGGAGGGAACACAACACAAGGGAAGGGTCCCCAGAGACCACAGACTCTTGCTCGGATCCAGGCACTGTGAGTGTGACCTCTAGCCCTCTTTCAGTGGCCCCACGTGCAATCAGCTCCCACAGGGAGTCCAGAGCCCTGGAATCTATTAAGGTGGACAGGGTGGGACCAAAGCACTTTTGAGGGAAAACTCAGGAGGAACCCAGGGCTTCCTGAAGACCGCATTTGTACCACCTGCTTGCCTTTGGAAGTCCTCAAAGCATTCCAGAAGCCAAAGACAGCAGTGTGGCTCAGTTTGTCTGCTTCCCTTGAGCCACTCTGGTTGGAAAGGGGTTCCAGCACACGAGGGTCCCCTCCAGCTCTTACCAAGAAGCCAAAGAGTGCCACGAGGGAGGCCTTTCTTCCTTCCCCTTCTCCATTTGCAGAATTTCTCAGTAAATGTGACCAACCCATCAGAGGTTCTGCCAGAACCCTCCATGTGTATACTCAAACCCCTCTTATTAGAAATCACCTGGTTAGCAGGGCCACCTCTCTGAGTCCATTAGAGGAACTTTCCAAACCAGGCTTTAATCACTTAAACGCAAATATCCCCAGGACTCTTCCAAACCTGGTACAACCCAAGTCCTCAGGCCTCAGTGCTCGGGGTGGATAAGGCCACAGTCACAGCAATAATCTACATCTCACTGGCCTGAATTCCTGACTCCCTCATGCCAGACCTCCACCCCCATGAGAAGACCCCCTGGATGATATCCACGAGTGCCCAGAGGATGACTCGCTCAGGCTCCCCAGCTCTAGTCCCCATGGAGCATGTACCATACTCTTCCTCACATGCATCAGCTACCCTCCCCGACAACCCCATCTCATGTCATCACTGTCCTCTGTCCATGAAGCTGCCAGAGGAAGCCTCACACCGTGGCTGTCACTGGTGCCCACGACAAGAGGTGGACATCAGTGCCATGGGAGTTTTCTCCCAGCACCTGCGAAGCTGCCAGCCATGGGCCTGGAGGCTGAACCACTTTGAGCATTCCAGATGCATCTAGCTCCTAGAAGACTCAGCGAGGGTCCTGCACCAGGAACACCCATCTGCAAGCCCCCCAGCACCTCCCTGAGGGCCAGTCAACTCACTGGGCCTGTTTCTCAGGACTGGGCAGGGGGAGGACACAGAACAATAAACCCTATTTTCTGACCCAAAAAAGGAACGGAGTGATCTGGCTAACCAGGAATTTTGATTAACACAATTACAATGTAGTCTCTGCAAGGACACAGGAAGTTAACCCTCACAGGAAAACTCCCTAAGCTGGAACAAACATGGGGTCTCCAGAGGGGCAAGGATAGACGAAAAAGTTTACAGACGATAGTGCAAATTGCAAGGATAAGTTGGACGGCTCCTCCTAGGTCAGAAGCCATTTCACAGCCTTGAAGAGTCTGGGGGTCAGGCAGTAGAGGGTAAGAAGGAATGGATCGCGTAGGAAGTGCCTTCTACTGGGGCCTTGCACACATTCCTGCAGGAGCCGTTACTTCACCAAGACTGGACGAAGAGATTTTTATCATTGTTCCACCTGCCGTACCGATGTAAGACAGAAGGGCCCGTTAATAGACTCCAAAGGAGACAATGCAAGAAATGAGGAACTCTGGATGTCAGCTCACTTCTCGTACCTGAGACGGCTGGTGCTTTTGCTGGCGGCATCTGCCCAGGGGCACCACACAGCATGACGGGCATCTGAGAGAGGCCCACTGCAGCATCTCTCGGGAGAATCTCCACATTGACCAATCACCACAATTGTGCCGCCAAATAGCACAGTCGCTCCTGCCACTTACAGAGGTTTAGAGCCAGTGCCCAAAAGCCTTAGGGCCACATTTAGGGCCACCTGGGGAAGGGGGTTCCCACAGGTGCTCCGGAAATACAGAGAACAGCTCCAGGAGTGATGGGAAGATGTGGCTGCTTCCTCACCTTGGAGCCTGGAGAACCCCAGGAAAAGCCCATAGGTTTTCTCCCATTTCTAAGGTATGTCTGGTCCTCCTGTTTCAAGGCTATAAAAGGCAAGGCAGCCTGTTCCAGCTTCTGGCTTCCGAGCAGGAAAACCTGATTCTGCTCACCCGCTTGTGATTAACAGAGACATTTTATTCAAACTCTCAACTTCCGAAGACGGGCTGTTGAGGAACGTTGGCTCCTTTCCTCCTACCCCCTCCCTGGCAGATAAAAATAGCGTGGGCCACTGTGACGTCCCACCTCCACCTTGGGACTACAGAAGCCTCGGCACATGGGCCTGGGCAGAAAGAGACTGTGTTTCCAGGCAACAAGCTGTAATTTACGCAGTTCCCTCTGCCTCTCTGGCCCTCTCTTTCCTCATGTGTAAAACCAAGGGCAGCCAGCCCTCAAACACTGGGGTTCTACGGCCCGAGGCACGTCTTTCGTAACAGAGCTCAAAACCACCACGATGGAAACTTCAAGGCCTTTAAATGACCAGCGCGAGCTTGCAAAAGCAGCAGCCACATAAACAGGAGATGACAGAGACTTTCCGACCAGGAGGATACATGTTGACGAAACATTACTTTTTTTCCTGCACGTTTCTCCCAAACTCTTTTGGGCTCTAAGGAGGACGAGGTCTCGAACTCTTTTGGCCTAAATAGCCGTTCATTGACTCAGCCAAATCCAGCTCGGAACTGGTGGAGAGGAAATGCCGACTCAGACACCAGTAGAAAGGGAAGTGATTTAACACAAATTGGAAATCATTAAATTTAAGCCCAAACCGAGATACTAAATTGTGGGCATGACCTCACACCTGTCTGGGGAGGCGGAACCCTTAATTCTCCTCCCCTTGCCGCCGCCAGTCACTGTGCTGGCTTTAGGGCTGAAAGGTCCCACCTGTCAGAGGAAGGAGCTGGGCTAGAGATCAGCACTTCCTAGAGTGCTAGAGGATCCCCAAATGCATCCTAGATTCTTGACACTAGCTTCTATCTATAACGATATCAACTATCCTGCCCTAGAGGATGCTTTCGAAGAACTTTTTGAGGATCGCTCACCAGCAACACTCTCCCTGGGGAGCTCCCAGAAGGGTGAGGACTCTTCCAGATGACTCCTGTCAAGTGTCCCTTTTCAAGGGAGAAAGCCTGGGAACAACAGAGAGACTCCTGCCAACACTTTGTATGGGGGCGTGGGGGTATACTCCTAAGGCCCCCTCCCCAGCCTTTCTTCAGTATTAAGGTGCAAAATCCCCAAATGCCTTTGCCAGAAACAATGGCATCTTTCTAAAGTTGGTACACCTCTGAAGAAACTCCTGTAACCAAATTCACCCAGCATTCTGTTCCATCCCAAACGGATTTAAGAAGTTCAGAAGTGAGGAAGGGAGTTGAAAGTTGCCAGCTCCGGCAGGCATAGGCTCGGTACCTCACGCAGGGCATCCGCCCGCCAGAAGGAAGCTTCGAGGGCAAGTGACACAGCTGCTGCCACAGATGCTCCGAGGCAAAAGCAGGCTTCCTCCGGGAGCTGGTGCTGTTTTAAAGAAAGGCCGACTGGAGCTCATTAGGGCACACGGGCAGGCATCTCTGACGGCCTGCCTGTGCCTGGAATCCAGCTGGTTCAGCTTTGTGGTCGCTCATTGCCGGCCCACGGGCACCAAACGCAAACCAGGGCAGCAAGTCCCCTGGCCACGGAGACTCCTTCCAGGCACTCCACATGCTAACGGCCGTGCTCCAGGTGCTGCCAATCAAAGACCTCTGACTTCGGGAGCTGGCTCCATTGAGGCCTAATTGGTTCTGAACCAGGAGCACCGGAGGGAGATTAAGCTAATAAGGGCTAGGACAGTTTCCACGTGTCAGTAAGGGGGGCAATTCCACTCAACCCAATTCAGCTGCCATTTTTGGAGCCTCTGCTACTGGTGCATATAAAACTAGACAAATGGTGACAGCCAAGGACATTACTATAGAGGTTTGGGACCAAGCACCATTCTGCAGCACCGTGCAAAGAACACAGGACATGAACAGGGAGGCGGGGTGCCAGGCCTGAAGCTGCCGCCGCCATGCCGTGAGATCTTGAGCAACTGGCTTCATCTCCGCTGGCAGGCCGCAATTTCGTCATCTCAAAAACACGGAAGTTGGACCAGATGGTCTCCGAGGGTTTTTTCTTTTTTTAAATATATAAAATACATAGATATGTAAATATATATATCCTAATACTCAGTGATTCTGGATGTTAGTATTAGGAGATCAGTTTTAAGGACGTGCCATTTTTGTAGGAGGAAAAAGTCACATTCAAGTGTAGACAGATTCAGAGGCATCAGACTGTCCCTGGAATGTGGCCCAGGCCCCTAACACCTGGGATTCTCCCTCACTACCTCGGAGCTCTGTGCTTCCACCTCCCACCACGGTGAGCTCGTCCCTCCGAAGGGCCGGTGTCCGCCCCTTCCCTGCCATGCCCAGAGCCACGTGCAGCTGGCTTCTATTTGCCTAGCAACCAGATTTCTGCCCTGGCATCCTGGGCTTCCCTGTATCTGAAGTTGGGATTCACCCGGCGTCCAAGGCAGGCTCCAGCAGGGTTGTTCTGGGCCTGCTAGCAGGGAGTGCTTCTGTTCACCACTCACACCGCACCCCAAACACACAGTCCCCCTTCAGCTTGGGCACACCCGCCGATGGCCTGCACCCCACTTGCCTCAGGCTCTGCCAAGAGCGTTCCTTGGGCTCTTCCCCACTCACTGCCAGAATGTTCATCTTCTTTGCTAATCCCTTCTGCCCCGTAAACCTCCTGCCCCAGGTCCACAGCCAGGGCCAGACGCACCAGAACCCCCAGCACTGTGCAGTCAGGTCCTGGGCAGCTTAACTCTGTCCGAACTTGATTGATTGGCCTGGGTTCTTTACAGCAGTCATTTTCCAGGTGTGGCCCCTGAACCAGCAGCACGGGGGGCCTCTGGGAGCTGCTTAGAAGTGTGGAGTCCCAGGGCCCGCCCTAGAGCCAGGCTCTGCATTTTAAAGGTCCCCGGGCACCCTAACCTTTGAGGAGCCGTGCTGTGAACTTTCCTGGGAGGGCCACTGGCCGGCGAGATGGATGATGCTCCTAGAAAACAAGCATGTCTCTCCCCTCCTGGCACAGGTCAGGCCTCTATCAGAAGCTACATGAAAATCGGAGATGCTGACTGATCCAGCCAGCAGGAGAGAGCGTCCTGGAGGAAGGTTCTGTGCAGAGACAGACCAGCCTTTCCATAGAAACTGGACCTCTTTCAGCTGTTCAGAGCCTCAAGATAGCGGTCACTAGAGTCTTGGTTGGTGAGAGGTCCCTCTTTCCAAAGGCAGGAAGGCTCGTGAAATAAGGCTATTCTACTCCTAAGTCTCAAGACAGCGTTCACCATTTTACTGCAGCCCTGCAACCACCACCATCAAACTTGACAGAAGCATCCAGCCCAGCGTGGAATTAGTGCAGACACCGGGTTTCCTGGGCAGAGACTCAACTACCTTCCGGGGAGCGAGGTCCCCCAGCGGGCTTTCACCCTACAGTGTCCCAGCTAGAACCGGGCCATGGGGTAGAAGGCAGGTGGGTAGGTAGGTCGAAGCCAAGCTTGATATCTGGGAGAAGTCGAGTGGGAGAGGCAAGATGTGGACGCCAATCCCCACAATGGAAATCCATGTCACCAGTCTGCTTCTCCGTCACACGCCTTCAACTAAACTGCTCCCCGGGTAACCAGGGAGCCAAGACTCCCTTTCCTTCTACAAACATCTCTTTTTAAATCTGTCTCCTCCTCCCCTCCTGATGTCTCAGGCAACGTCTTCTCTCCTCCCCTGCTCCTGCCTTGGGCTCATGGAAGATGCCCTGAGCACACAGGGTCCTCAGACCTTGTAAGCTCAACAGTTAGAGCCCATGACCCAGGGGGTTCCCAGAACTGCTTTTTAAAACGTTGAAGTCATTTTAGAAACAGGCAGAAAAAGCTGAGCACACATCTGCAGGTGAGCAGAATCAGTTCTTACCATCAGCGAAGAGCTACTCTTCTTTGGGGGCTGCTAACTCAGAGGAGAGTCTCGGGTCCTGACAAGTCCCCAGACTCAGGGCCAGGCCCCTGCCAGCTTCCTCTCCATGGCACCCTCGGTGAGAAATGAGGTTGAGACAAGCAGCTAACCCAGGGTCAGTGTTCTGGGCTCCCCAGAGGATGTTCCTGTGGCTTTTCTCATTGCTGCTCTTTCACAAAGAACCCACTGCATTGCACAGTTCCTTCCAAATCTGCTCCCGCTCTTGTGAGGAAATCAACAACGCATTCTGGGCTTTCCAGATACAAAGTTTCTGGGGGCTTTCTTTTTTGCACTCTCTCCCTTTTTCCCCTTTCTCAGCTAAAAAAAGTTGGCTGAGGTCACGACATACAATGGCCAAGACTGTGTCGCTGACCAGATGCCTCCCACCCCCCGGCCTGTGGACAAGAGCTCCTTTGTCCACCGTATTTTAGGCGGGACTCCCTGGGCCTGCCCAAGCCCTCCTGGGGAATGTTCCGCCAACTTCTTCCCAACCCTAAGTAACGGCTCTGGCCCTGGCCCCAGCTGTGTGAACCCAAGGCCAGATAAAAACCAACATAAAAAGAACAGAGAATGCTCCCCCAAAGAACCATTGGGTTGACCCGCCCACGGATGGAAAGCTGCTGCCCCCAGAGGGGCAAGCCGAGGGTCCCCTGCCCTCATGCTGCGCTCACCACCTCCAAACCTAGACAGACAGCAGGCAAAAGAAGGCGCAATGCTGTGCATCTCAGGTGAAAAGGATCACACAGCTGTTAGGTGCAAGCAAAGAGAGGATTAGGCCCTGAGGGCAATGCTGCATCCGCCAATGACGTGAGTGCAGGAAGGGACTGGATCCTTGGTGAATATATCCCATCGCTCTGTTCAGAAAGCTTTCTGGAGCAGCTGAAGGTTGAGCACTTAAAATGTCACCCATTTCTGTGCTTTTGCTGTCACATGCAAACCTTTGGGATTTTAGGAACTGATTCTTTACGTCGAAGTAAATATGGTTTTCCGGAGGGAGGTGATGATACTGAGGTCCCGAGGCCTGGTGGTTTCCTATAAAATGTCCCTTCTTCTCTCAAACGCATGGATGAACTGCTGACTTATGAAGGGGTTTCAATGCCAGCTGGTTGGTGGGGCTAAAATATCAGCCCTATCATCTAGGGACAGAGTCGGATCAGGGCGTGCCCTTGTTGGGTCCCTGAGTACTCACTGTGACACCGAGGGCAAGGCCTCTCGGCTTCAGTTTCTTCAAGCGAAAAATGGAGACGGTCACAGTGTCTTTCTTGAAAGGTTGTTGTGAGGATTAAAGGGGGCAGGGGCGGATCTACGTAAACACAACACAGTGCGAGGGTGATGTCAGCAGTATTGTTGCTGTTACTGCCAGCAGTGGCTGGAAGAGCAGGAGCTGTAGCTTCCCTGGACGCAAAAAGAGTTTAGATTCAACAGCAACAAAAAACCGACAATCCAATTAAAAAATGGGTGAAGGAGAGTTCTCCAAAGACAACATAGAAATGGCCAAGAAGCACATGAAGAGATGCTCCTCATCACTAATCACTAGGGAAATGCAAATTAAAACCACAATGAGATATCACCTTGCAACCATTAGGAGAGAAAAGAACAAGCATTGGTGAGAGGCAGAAAAAGTAGAACCCTTGTGCATCGCTGGGAGGAATGTAAAATGGTGCAGCCACTGTGAAAAACAGTATGGCAATTCCTCAAAAAATTCAACATAGAATTACCGTACGATCCAGCAATTCCACCTGTGGGTATTTACCCAAGAGAACCAAAAGCAGGGACTCCAACAATATTTGTGCACCCATGCTCACAGCAGCATTATTCACAATAGCCAAAAGGTGGAAACCCGTGTCCATTGACGGATGGATGAATAAACAAAATGTGGTGCATACAAACAATGGAATATTACTCAGCCTTAGAAAGGAAGGAAATTTTGACACACGCAATATGGATGAAACTTGAGGACATTACGCTAACTGAAATAAGCCAGTCAGGAAAGGATAAACACCGTGTGATTTCACTCATCTGAGGTCCCTAGAAGAGGTCAAATTCACAGAGACAGAAAGTAGGAGGGTGGCTGCCAGGGGCCGGGGGGAGGGAGGAATGGAGAGTTAGTGATTAATGGGGACAGAGTTTCAGTTTTGCAAGGTGAAAATGTTCTGCAGGTCGATGGTGGTAATGGTTGCACAACAATGTGAATGTACCTAATGCCATGGAACTGTGCACTTAGAAATGGTTAAAATGGTGGATTTTATGTTATGTATATTTTGCCACGATAAAATTCAAAAGTCTGGGACCCACAGAGATAGTTTAGATCAAAGAACCAGTGTGACACATAAGCCACCTCATGAGACACACAGGGGCAGACTCTCCAAGGAAGGTAAACCATGCCCAGCCTCTGGTGAGGGTGACAAGAAAGCCAACTAGAAGACAAGGCTGGGACATCCATAGCAGTGCTCACTGTGGTCCCTTCTGTGTTCAATCTCGGGGAAACTGAGGCAGCACAGCCAGCATCCTTATGTCAACCATGGGCTTCTCTGCTTAGGGGTGTGCATGCTCAGGGGCCCCTGGAGGGCAGATGAAAACATGCCTCTCCCTGGACACATCCACTCCCTGCTTTCTGTGTCCATGTTCCACCTTTCTAGTCTCTTCCCTTCCACCTCCAGCGGCAGAGCTCACCTCTTCCTCCTCAGTGCCATCGGTGTCGCTGCCCGGGGGAATCCACCTCCCCTCTCCGATTGTTGGGCTCCACTCGGCTGCAGGAGTGACAACAAGATCTCGTATTGGGCGCTCACTCTGGGCCAACCACTGTTCTAAGTGCTTCGCATGTCTTATGTCACGCAACTCATCCAACGAATCAACAAGGAAGTTTCTATTAGTGTCCCATATTAATAGAGGAGAAAACAGAGCCTCTTGGGATGGATCAGCAAGGGTGGGTAGGAGGAATAAGCTAAGGGGATGATGCTCTGTGGCCGGTATGAGCACAGGCCCAGTAAAAAGCAGTGTGGGAGGGCGTGAGGATCACTTCCGTCAGTTTAAAGTGCATAGAAGGTGAAAGAAGTAGTGGCTACGATGGAGTCAGACCCTGGGAGGCCGTGACAGCACGAAGGCTAAGGAATTCAGACTCCCTTCTATAAGCAAGAAGAAACCACTGACAAGCTTTGGAGCAGGGGAGAAACCACCACCAGCATTGAGCTTTGGAGAAATTATTGCAACGCCAGAGTATAAAAAACTATCCAATGTTGGGGAGAGACTAGAGGCAGGGAGGGAACTGGTTATGGGATTCCCCTCTCCCTTCTCTCTCTCTCTCCCCATCTGAAAACAAGAGAAATGCAGTGCTTTAATCTACATTTGTAAAATGGTCCCAAACCACCCAAGAAAGTGAGCATCGTATCCAGAGGTGAGGAGTCCTCCAGTGGCTGCTGAGTTATTTGCATCTTCTCTGGGGTGTGGGAGGGGAGGCCTGGTGGCGAATTCACACCCTGACCTGTGAGGTCAGCGAGGCCACTGGATTACAGAGATAGGAAGCAAGGGGCTTCGCTGCTCCTGGAAACGGGCTCCCACCCACGAGAAGAGAAAAGCAAAACTTCATTTGCACCTGGACAGCCAAGACGCTCACCTTCAGTGCTTTGGATTTTGCGGAATTAAAATGGCCATAGAAGCTTTCACAGCCCATAACATCTTGGTTTTATAACAGCAAAGAGGGGAGGGCTTTAAGGCTGTTCTGCCTTGACCCCACTCCGACACTGCATCTCACAGATGAGCAGATGCACAGACAACAATGCACCCATGAGCTGCGCAGGACCACCCAGCCTGCAGAGGCTTTATTCTTTAGGATTCACCAAAGTTAATATCTCAGGGTGTGTAAGAGTCGTGAATACATTCTAATGGGTTTACTGTTTGGGGTTATCCTAGCGTCTCCACCCAGAAGTCACTTTAGTTTTGCTTATTGATAGTCCTCTATCCTTAGAGTTGGCTGTGAAAAGCACAGATTGTTCTCTCCTTTCTGGTCTCCGCAAACACACAGCTTTCTACACAGGGAGCCACCTGGACAAACGAGAGACAGTAGAAAAACCCGTGATCAAAAGGCGAAAAGACTGACAATCATTTCCACGGAGCTGCGTTTTTTCCCCCCGAGTTTAACGGTGTCAGATGCAACCAACCTCGTTATTATTCTTTCTTTCAGTTGAGTTGAAAAGTGTCAACCCAAATAGGCCACATTCGCTGTGGGCCCTTGTCCTCCGTAGGACGAATCATGTCTTATAATGATAATTAATAAGAAAGAACATCTGGGTATGGCGATGACTCACTCTTTCGAATGCTTCACAGTCGTGAAGGGGAAAATTATTCATCAGCCCGTGCAGCCTCCAGGGTGCAGGGTCTTGAAGACACCCCCACCCCAACATGCAGTCCCTCGGCTTACGCAATCAATCCAGCAACTAAATGTTACTAACTACCCTTTCCCAAACGTTGTGGAAGATGCAGGCAAGTGTAACACAAGGGACCTGGCTTCTAAAATTTGGAAGATAAGGCACAGACCTACACAGGGAACAAAAGGAATAACTCTACCAGGGAGTCTGTAATAGTGCCAAACGATAAGTCGGCAGACAATAGAGCTTTCAGAATCCAGAGGAGGGCGAGATCGCTTTCCGCTGTGATGGTCCAGGGAGGCTTCTCGGAAGATACAGAATTTGCCTGACAGCAGGGATGAAAAGAAAGGGCTTGACTGGAGCAGAAGAACATTAAGTAAGAAGTAGACTAGGCCTCGATAAGTGATGAGACATGGGGGAAGCGGAAGAAAGTGAAAGTCGATTTTGAAGAGAATGAGAAGCTCGAACCAGTCACCCAGAGACACCCAGCTGTGGGGGAAGCCAGTTTAGGGGGACGTGCTAGAGTTTCTTGGCTACATACCCAAGTTCAAAGGGATCAGTGGGCACCTGAAGCTGGAGCATCCGCATGGAGATGGTGATGAAATCCTACAGATCAATCCAGAGTTCACATAGCTCTGACACTCTGTGGCCCAATCCCTCTCTCCTCCATGCTCTCCATTAGCGCACGCAGCAGCCCAGGGCCCCTCTCCAAGACTCTCAAAGGCAAGAACCAGATCTTCATCCTTTCCCCCTCCAACACAGCCCAGTGCCTCACCCTCACGGGCTACACGATGGAAATGAATGGATGGGAGTTCTGAGAATCAGAGTCACGGACAACAAACGAGGAGGGGATCGTGGGAAGAAATACACAGCTAATAATGTCCACTGAGATACCAAAGAAAATGCTACTTTGGTACAGGACTACAGGAGAGGATGCTTCCCCTGCTAATCTCAGAAAGAAGAATATGGAAGTGAGGGGGACATGGAAATCTGATCATGAGCACACAAGGAGCTGGTGAGTGTGGGGATACCCAGGGAAGGGAGGTAAGAGAGCAAGACAGATGCCGCTATAGAAGAAAGCCAGAAAGAGGACAGGACTGTGAGTAGTGCCTTGTCCCAGGCCAGTTCCTTGCACTCAACATGGTTGTGTCCAAGGCCTCTCATAAGGTTTCTGTGGGGGATCTCGGGAAATGATTCCCAAGATCAAGTGGACATATCAGAAATGGCACCCAGTTGAAAGGCCTCCTAACAGGCCCGATTCTAGACCTATGGATCTCTCAGCTTGGCGTCTCCCAAACGTCAGCCATTCATTTTCCCATGTCGCATCACTGTGCACCAGCTACACCATTATTTATGTAAGTTTTTTTTTTGAACAGACTTATATAGAACTTGAATTTAGCCTGGCCGTAAGCTACAATATCTATGAAACATGTATTTGCTTTGGTTGTTTTATTTTCTATTACACACTAAAATAAATATAACTTAAAAACTGTCATCTCAACATGATCTAAGATTATCTGACATATCCTTAGTTGTAAACTCAGGCCCACTTTGACGAACACAGTTTCAGGCTATGTGGAAAATTACCAGGGAGCACCCACAAAATGGTTTAGCAGGTTCTTTTTTGAATCCCGGAAAACCAAACTTGAATTCTCTACTGACCACATACCCACAACTGCAGGAGTGAGGTCCCCGGTGTGTGCGCAAAGCACCACAACAGCAAAGGGAAATGCAGGGACTACCCATGGTAAGGGGCATCCGACACCTCTGCCAGCTTCCTATTAGAGAGGAAAAGAAAAGGAAGAAAAGAAAGACACACCCAAGCTTCAAAAAAACAAAAATGGTGGACAATCAGAATCTGAGGGAAGAAACTCCAAGAACCATTAGGCCAGTGGAGGAAATGGAGAAAATCTTACAAACAGAGACGAATTGTGAAAGGGGAAACAGCACTTCACACCTTCACCTCGCTCTGTCTCTAACTTGAGATGCACTTGGTACCTACCTCGTTCCCTGCCCCCAATTTGAGATGCAGGATCTGCACTAACCTGGCCGTGGAGCAGCCAGCCCCCTACGGCACGGAAGCTGTGGGAGAACTGCTCTTCCCTCCCCATCACCCATTTCGGCACAGCAATTCCCAGAAAACGAGTGAGCAGGACATATAGGTGGGTGCAGGGGCCTTGGGAGGTGTGCTAACCATTCTAGGAGGCGTGGATCTACAGGTCAAGCCTAGAAAATGCCCAGCAGCAGTGCACGGGGATGGGAGCAGGGGAACAGTGACTTCTCATGCACTCCACCAGTTTGGAAGATCAGAGAGAGCCACGCAGTGGAACAGCAGTACACTAAGTGAGAGCCAATCTGAAAACAAGAACTAGACAGGGAGATGGGTGCATCATTGAACCCACAGGTAAGCAACTGTGAAGGGGATTCAACCTTCCACCAACTGCACACATGCCAAGGCCGGCGACAGACTATGTACATTCTGTCTGTTGGTATATGCAAAGTCTACACTTGTTCAAGAACCAGTAAAGAGGTGGGGGGGGGGGGGGTGGGGGGTGGCGGACATGGAAGAAGAATGAGGAAATGCCACCCTGAAGGCTCAAAGGAAGAGCACATCTCAGATAGTAACTCAGAAGAAAATGTCAGGAAACTGCTAGAATGCAAGTGGTAGCCTCTCTGAAAGAGGAACAGAAAATCATAATGGAAAAAACCAGCCAAAATAGAAAGGGTGGCACAAAGGAGAAAATGGATGTGATAAGGATTATATGAAAATTACTCATTTAAATCACCTTACCAGTTGTGGATAAATAAAAGTACAAAAAGTTAAATCAGTAAAGTGCAGGGTAAATTAAAAGGACCTCTCAAAATTGCAAAGAAAGAAAAGCAAAGAAATAAAGAAGCAATGTATATTTAAGAACTACTCCATTAGAAAAGTCCAGAATAGATTAAAATCAATAATCAATTGCAAAAATAATAAAAGATAATAAAAAATCATGCACACAAACAGGCAAAGAGAGAAGTCCCCAGGAAATCAGTTTTTCCTCAGACCTTTCCTCTATTCGTATTAATGGTTACAGGACACTTCCCACTGGACTAAGAGCTCCCTGAGGTGGGGACCTTGTTTTGCTCACTGCTCACCAGGGCCTGGCACCCTTCTGAAACTGCTAGAAGACAAATTGCATGGAAGTCAAAGTCTCACGGGGCACGGTCATTGTTTTGTTCATTACTGTGGGTGTTCTACAAAGATTTGTTGAACAACGGAACGAACTGAGCTGCAAAGATGAGTTTCTCTCCAAAAAGTCTGAGATCCAGGCCATATACATCTAGCTAAGGTGTATTCACGTTTAGTGTGAAAGAAACAGGAAGGTTCTCTTAAGCACACAAGTGAAGATCCACCCCTGCTCACTTTCCAGGCACTGAGGGATCCATTAAAATTAGGAAGAGGACAGCGGGGCAGCAACCATAGAAATGCATCTGTGAGTCATTTCTTCCTTGGTGCAGACCCACAATTCAGAAATCCAGTGAACTGTGTGCCGTCTGGGATTATCCGGCTCGGGCGTGAAGCTCGGTGCCCTGGTTGTTGCCTTGGACTGTCTTCTGCTTCACTCCCATCCTGGAGCCACGATACAGGTTTCCCTTCAGCATCCTTCAGGGCCAGTACGGACGAAGCCTCCGGCCATGTGTGGGGAGCACTTATAACTGATGCCGCCCTTCTGTCCGAGCACATGCCGACAATGGGGATCCATGGAAGCTTGGGGGACACTGTGCTGAGAGAACCACCAAACAGAAAGTCTTTGTCTCCCCCTCCACCCAAGCAACACTGCGCCGTACAAAGCACCATAGTGGCCACTTTCTCTGCCAAGGAACTTGAGTAATGATTTTCTGCATATTTAAAACTCATATTGAATGAACTAAGTCTTTCCCCCCTAAATCAGGAAAGACTAATAAACCACCCAGTGGCCTATGCTTTCTGTCATCAAAACCCTCTTTTGTATCATCCTCTCTACGAGCTGTTCTTGCTTTAGAAATCAGAGGACGCAGCACGATCTCAACTATGGAAATAATGCCCTCCCACCCCAAATGAAGCAAGCACTAAGGGAGGGCACCCTACAAAGGTCATCATTGTATTGTGGGGTCCCTCTGGCTGTTTCACTTATATTTATTTTATCACACTTTAAAATTTTATGTATTAATTTTAAAAATAAAAAAATTCACTTTTGCCTTGTTTTAAAAATGCGTTTATAAAATTACTTTTACAATCAGAAAAACACTGCCCTCCCCCAAAATCAGCATATACAATTCTAAATTGAGTCCAATATGTAAACAAATATATATAGCAGAAAAGGGAAGAGAATGCTAAATATTTTGATTTCTGCTTTTCTGTATTTTCCAAGTTTTCTATAATGAGTACATCAATTTTAATGCATTTAAAAAAATCTTTAACTTATTCTGTTACGAGCAAATGTATGAATATAGCCTTATTTAAAATATTTAGATAATATTTGCTAATAAAATCCCCCTTGACATATCCCTTCCCACTTGCCATTCTCTATAAAGGGCAGTTTATCAGATTAGGGTTCACTGTGCTATCTTTCAAGTGGTGGGGAGAGTTGGGGGTTTTGTTTTCAAGAAAACGAATTAAATTAAGACCAAACGAGCAACACTAAAAAGCTTTCTGAACCAAGGCAAGGCTGACATAAAAATTAGAGACGGAAGGGACCTTAGAGACCATTTGATCTCGTGTTGCCATTTTACATCTTGGGAAACTGAGGCCCAGAGACAGACAAGGACTGGACGCCAAGTCTCCCCTGTCCCAACGCAGAGTCCCCTCCTTCTCACTCTTTGGCTACCCTAAACCTTGGAAGTGAAGTTGCCGTCATGGCTAGAAAACTGGCTCTGGTCAGATGGCACAGCAGAAGCCAAAGCCCCACTTAGGACAGCTCCCGGGCTGACCCCAACACTGCGCTGTGCAAGGCGACCTTTTCCAACGAGTTCAGCTCTCTGCTCAACCACGAGTCACTTCCCCTCTGTTTGTGGCCAATGAGTCCCCATGAAGGGAGGGGCCCGGGAGGAAACATCTGTGCACACGAGAGGAGTGAAGTCATAAATGCACTTGATTTTCCTGTTGGCAGATCCTCTTCTGCCTCATTTTTTTCCACTCGTTGAAATGCAAAGCTCCATTCCAACAACGGGGACTGGAAGATTCCAGAAACTTCTAGAATCCACAACCTCCACTTTGCAACAGAGATGCTCAAGACAAGGTATGCATGGATGCATTGAGGTGTGGGCAGGGAGAAGACACAGAAGCTACAACCCCATAAACCACTTGATTGCCCACAGACATCCATTTGCTGGTCCCCAAACCCAGCTTCTAGTCTCCAGCCAGGCAGAGAGGAAGTTCAAGCATAGGTTCCACGGCTTCCCAGCCATATAAGCTCACGCAAGTCACTTCACCTCTTTGAACCTCATCTTTTTTATTTTCCACATGTAAAAACAGAAACACTACCGCCTAACTTCACAGAATCCTTGTAAAGATTACCTAAGAGGGCCCAAACGCTGGTTGATACTCTGTAAATATAAGCTTTGCCCCATACCTTCCCATCCCCATTAAGTCACTGAGCAAACCTTTGAGGAAATCCATCAGCTGAGGTCACCAACGCTGAGTCACTCACTCAGGGTGCACCCCTGGGGCTTTCCCCTCCCACAGCCAGAGCGAACCTCTCCAGAATGACACCTTCTAACTTTTCTTACATAGACTGAGCTCATCGAAGGAGAAGAAGGAAGGGAATGAAATGGAATCACTGTGCTCAGTGGGCAAGATTAGAATTTAGAGAACCATCAGAAGGGGCCGGTAAAAACCCATGGAGCCAAGAACACTCGAGTCCACTGGGGCCTCGGGAAAGCGGGCGACCCCCAGCAAACCAGACCAAGAAACACGGGGCCTTGGACGAGAGCGCCACGCCAACCAGTGCAAGGCCCTGGCCACCTGCCTGAAGCCGCCTGCACATGCCTTCATTTGAACTCTGTTGCCATCACCAAGGACACCCAGAGAACACCCCTCACACTTCAAGCTCCTAAAAATGAGACAGGTTGGATAAAAGGACAAAAGGTCAGGTTTCTTTTTTCACCATCATTCGTCCCCAAAGCCGATTCCACTGCCTGTACTTCCACCATCAGATCCTGTCTGTTTATTGTTCTCAGCTGCTGAAGTGCTGGCTATTATGGGCCAGTAACTCGTATATATCATAGCTTATTTGGCCTTGACAAGAACCATGGAAAAGTAGTATTGTTACTTTCCTTGTATAATCGAATAAACCGAGGTCTTATACAAGGTCTTACACCTAACAAGACACAGAACCGGTTTGAACCCGGTATCCCATCTCCAAGGCCGGTGCACTTCCTCCTCACCCCCAGGCGTCCCCCACTCCCCCATCATACTCAGGCTCCTCTGCAGAGGCCAGGGACCCTCCAGGCAAAGGCAAATCCTCCAGGGAGAAGTCACAGTTGAAGCCACGACCAGCCAAGCCCCTGATTGTCAATGTCACCTGGTAACAGCTGATTGCCGGTGGGGAGCTTCATTAACCCGAGGGAGAGGTCAGGGCAGAGAAGGAAACTATCAAGATAAGCGTTTCCAGAGCCAAGAGCCCTGACCAGCACCCACGGGTGAAATGACACTCAAGGAGGATGTCGACTGAGCACCACAAACTGAGTAAGTGTGAGCAGCTTTGTTTGTGAGCTGGCAGAGCTCGGGGCTTTGGCAGGCAGCCCCTGCCCATCCACAGGAAGCCAGAAATAGAGGCAGCAACGAGGCTCGGCCGGGGTACAGCACCCATGTCAGGATGGGGCCCACCTCGCTCTGTCCGGTGGGCCACGCTCCTCACTCCTTGCTGTCTGCTGGGAGAGGCAGCCCCCCACCCCCGCCCTCCCTCCCTCCCTCCCACGTGGGCTGGTCCGCCCCTCACCTCCGTGGCTGCCCTTGTTTGTGGCCTATGATGAGCCGTCCTCATCTCCTGCTCCTCTGAGCTCCCGAGAACCAGAACAGTGTCTTACTCAAATCTGTCCCCAGACACAGAAAACATCCCCAATAAACACGTGTTGAATTGAGGGCGTTCCCCCGAGTCTCTGAGCAGGCTCTGTAAGCCCACCTAGAAAGTGGGTGTCTTACTTTCCAGGAGTCACCTGGGCACCAAGGTGAGGAAAAGGAAGATGGGGAGACAGGAGGTAGCGGCAGAAACGCTGCCCCGTGTGTTTATCTGTTTCACACTAGGAGGGCCTGACGCACTGCAACACTGTAGGGAACTCCATACCACAAACGAACTGAACGGGCCTGGGGGAAAAGGTCATCAATGGCTCGGCCATGGGCTCTGAAACAAGCCTCTCGGGCCTCGGCCCTCCAAGTAGAAACATTCAGAAAAGACCGACTCTCTCGGCTCAGTTAAACCGTCCACTAAAGTAATCATTACGCCTTGAGACAGACACAAAGCAGGCAGAGGTCAAGTGATCACCTCTGACAACAGCAGTCTGAGTCACCAATGCTAGATATGAAATGTACACATGTGACTGGCTCTTACCCATACATTTTTAAAGAACTAGAATATTATTTTCACCTAAGGACTCCAGCACATGAATGCCTGGTCACCTTCAATAAGCCTGAGCAGCCAACCGATCTCTCTCAACGTGATTCAATGCCCTGGGCTTATCTGCTAGGGTCACACGCTCGCTGCTTCTCCCTTGGGAGACAGCCCAGCGACCATCCATCTCTCCAGGACAGTGGAAGGCACCAGGGCTTGTTCACCACTGTTGCACTGATATGCCGCACAGACAGAAGTGTTGCAAAGCCGGTGGCTGGACAAAAAGAGACGGGGATTTGCTGGGATCCCCAAAAACTGGAAGGACTCCTCCAGCCCTCAAAGCACACGTGGAACTCTGCCTGGAGTAATGGGGGGGTGAAACCTCTGACTCCGTCTCTTCAGCTGGGGATCCCTGCCTCTCCTCCCCTCTGGGCCTTCAAAGGACGGAAAGTGACAACAACACGTACAGGCACCCTATCCATGCTCTGGGCCTCAGAGCAGTTGTTCTCAACCCTCAGCTCTTCCAGCTGCATCAGAAGGGCCGTTGGAACACAGACTGCTGGCCCCATCCTCCGAGTTTCTGCATCAGTAGGTCTGGGTGGTGCCCATTCATCTGTATTTCTAGCAAGTTCCCAAGTGATGCTGCTGCTGCTGGTGCAGGCATCATACTTTGAGAACCTCTGATTTCGAGAAAAGAATGAGCCTGTTCTAAGTTTACCTCTACCCCTGGAAAGCTAATCTTTAAGACACTCATAAATTCACTTTCAGAAAGAAAGAGACATTTTAACATCTTCTTGAAAAACGTGGCCCTCTTATTTTCCCTCTTTCCATAGACACGGGCTCAAGATATATTTCACATTTCCCTAACCATAAGAAAACATCAAAAATCAAATGAATAATGGCAACTGTTCCATTATTGGTCTCAGTGCTGGTGAACAGCAGGGATGGGTGGGGACTGTGGCAAACTGGAGAACCCGCCACTCATCATCAGCATATTGTTGCCATGCAGGATGACAGGCTCTGTGTTGCCAAAGCTACTCATTTTTGCAAGAGAAGCAGGATATCTGAATTTTTAATGTGAAATCTGCTGATTTTTAGATGTTGGCAACCAACTCAAAAATTTTTAAATGAAACCATGGGCAAAAATGAAAACAAAACAACAACAAAAAAACCCCACAGTTCTGCACTTGATTTTGCCCATCGGCTACCAGTGTGCAACTCCTGGTTTTAATTGTTGGGCATCTGCATAAGCAGTCATTTGAAGACAGGGCTGTCTAATTTTAAGTAATTGAATACCGCCATCCTAAACTAAGAGTATGAATTAGCACTTCCACCCTATACTAAGCATCCTTTTAGCCGAGACCTCTTACTACCAATATCTCCTGGTGGTTGCAGCTGGATGCCAGCTATCAGTGCACACTTCCCAAGGGCTGCAAACGTATGGCTGACTCCCTCTCACCCCAGAGCCATGCCACCCAGCCTAGGTCTAACTTTCCTTGGAAGGAAGGCATAGGACAAGGTTTCTGCAGCAGAAGTTTCCCTGGAAAGTCTGTCCTACTCTGTCTAGGGAAAAGTGGCACCCCATCAGCTGATGAGAGGGTTCAGAAGGGGAGGAGGCGAGTGAAGAAGCTGAAACAGCTTAAGGAGTGAGGCCTGTACCACCAGCTGCGGAGGGAGGCAGAGACAGTGGTCAGAGGCAAAGCTGGGCACGGAGCAGTCTGAGTGAGCGAAGATCAGGGATCCAGGAACTGAGGAGAAAGTGAGCCAGGCATGGCAGCCCCATTGAGGACAAATGCACATCCACGGGGTCTAACAGTGAGATGACACTGTTGCCACAGTGAGCAGAGAGATTTCCCCGGGGCGGCAAGAACGGGTGGCAGGAAGCCAGCACCCTCGAGAGGACCACAGTGCCTGGTGGGAAGGAAGCTTGGCTCCACCCCTCGTGGGAAGAGCAGGGGATCCAAACCTGCAGAGCTCAGGTGGGGTGGGGCCTGGAGACGTGTGTGCCGGGCCACTGGGAAGAGTGCGGGGTGAGGGAGCAGCTGCCGCCGGAATCGCAGGCCTGCTTCTCAACCTGCCTACGGGGAGCTCTCCTCCTGCCTGCAGGTCCTGGGAGAAGGGGCTGCCTGCCCCTTCTGGTCCCCAGACCTCACGCTTCCCCAGTGGTCTGCTCCTCGCCGTCTGTACTGCACGCTGCACACATCAGCTCCTCAAAATGCGGCTTGCATGGGGCTCTCTCCCGCTGAGAACTCCTCCCTTCTCCTTCCCAGTTTTCCAGGTTTTCCTTGGAAAGGAGATCCCATCCTTGGAAAGGAGATCCCAACCATGAACAGGAGAGAGAGTTCAGGCTCACTAGGCCACCACTCAAGGTCAGCAGCTTCCACACTTTCTTTTTGAAAGTCTGACCCACATTAAAAAAGCACATTTTACTTCATGACTCAATACACACACAAAGCAAAAGTTTCATGGGGCGATACTTGCCTTAAACCACATGCAATGCACTCTGATATTCCCCATTCTACTTTTTACGCTGGCTAACGCCGATTATATATGTTGTGGGCTTGTGACTCACGGTTCAAAAAACACTGCTTTAGCTGGTCCCGATCCCCTTTGTTAAAGATTTTATTTTCCCTTTTTCTCCCCAAAGCTCCCCAGTACATAGTTGTTTATTTTTAGTTGTGGGTCCTTCTAGTTGTGGTATGCAGGACGCCACCTCAGCATGGCTTGACGAGCGGTGCCAGGTCCGCGATCCAAACTGGCGAAACCCTGGGCTGCCAAAGTGGAGCGCACGAACTTAACCACTTGGCCACAGGGCCGGCCCCTTATAATTTCTTTCTTTCTTCCTTTCTTTTATTTGAGGAAGATTAGCCCTGAGCTAACATCTGCTGCCAATCCTCCTCTTTTTGCTGAGGAAGACTGGCCCTGAGCTAACATCGGTGCCCATCCTCCTTTACTTTACATGTGAGATGCCTACCACAGCATGGCTTGCCGAGCGGTGCATAAGCCTACACCCAGGATCCGACCCGGCAGACCCTGGGCCACCGAAGCAGAACATGCGAACTTAACTGCTGCGCCACCAGGCTGACTGCACCCCCCCATCTCCTTTTTTCAGAATCCCCTCCTTTACCTCCCTTTCAAGGAATTAGAATAAAAGGTTCCTTCACTCCCCTGTTCTTGACCCATCCAGGCAGAGATGAATGCTCCTAATTCTGAATCTCCCAGCTCATGAGGCTCTACACCACTCACAGGCACTCAGATTATAATCGTGCAAATTTTCTCCCTCCAAGAACTGGGTCCAAGTCTTTGGATGCAGTGCACTTAAAATGTTTGTCGGATAATGTGATAGGAGAGAAGCCTGAACAAGATTTTCAACAGCGATAAAATCATACTGCGTTCCACAGCACACCAAGAAACCCAGTCTTCAAAGAACCCCTCTGTCGCTGGTGGCACCTTCTCTCCCACAGGGGACGGGAGCTGTGCCCTGACACTCAGGGGACAGCTTACGGCTTCCAAACATCTCCGCCCTCCGACACATTACACCCCCACGCAGGGCTGGAACGCAGTCCTGGACAGGTTCACACTGGCAGGGACGCTGATTCCGCACCCCTAGTGCTTAGGTGGGGAAATCCAGCCCCAGAAAAGTTGACACAACTGTCACACAGGAAGAGGCTGAATCCACATGAATCCCAGTTTTCTAGCCTCCAACCTCCACGCTCTTTCCAGAAGCCTAAGTAGCTGCTAATCCCGTTACATAATCATGTCTTCGTTACATGTCCCCCAACTTGTGACATGAGAAAGGAACACCCTCAAGCTGTCCTGACCTTGAGACAGACCCTGCACATGTGCAGCACACGTGCGTGAGTCAGGAGATCCTGCGGACCTGACTCCTGTCCCTCTTTCTCCCTGACTGGCTGTGTGACATCTTGCAGAGCACAGCACCTCTCTGGGCTTCTCCCTCATTTAGAACCCAAGGAAGCTATACCTGCCGACCCCAAGGTCCCTTCCAGGCTTCCCTTGAGGACTCCACCTGCACCATTTGGAGCCATTTGGCCCTGACAGGGACTGGCCACATTCGAGAACTAAGAAAAAACAAAATGGAGTTGGCGAGGATCCAGAACAGCGCACTGAGGTAAGTCAAAGGAAACAAGAAAAACTCACTTTCCACTGAGTGCCCCTCAGACACCACCCCTGCCCCAGGGGTCTGCTCTTCTTCCCAGAGCCTTGGGTCCCTGTGTGGCCCAGACTCACTGAAGGCCTCAGGAGGGGAGACAGGTGCGGAAACAGAAGAATCTCCCGGGCCCCTCCAAAGCAGAGCCAAGCCCCGGCCAGGCAGGAGGCCAGCTGAGGACAGCTTCCCTGTGGCAGGAGTGGCCGGGCCTGGCTCCCGCCCGGCTCCAGTGGGCTCCAATGAGCTTCGAGCACCTGCCCCGAAGATAACCAGCACTGCCCCAGGTTCCGACTCACCTCAACCCCGCAGGCCCTCCTCTTGTAAATCTGACACGCTGGTCATTTTCTGCCACCGTCTCCACATCCGCTGCTTCCCCGTGGCATCAGCTAATTCACCGTGCAAAGCAGCATTTATATATAGAAAGTTGCAGCCACGCAGGTTAGCATTAAAATAGAGACTTGACGTTGCCGTGGCAACCAAACAAATGATATTCAAAATGAAAGAGAAGTATTCTGCAATCGAAAAAGCATGTCCACAGCCTTCCAGGGCAGCTGCACCCCGTTCCCCCGAGGGCGGGTGGGACACCGGAGAAGGGACCTTCCCTCCCACAAAACTCCTCCTCCCCATTAAGTCAACTGCTCTGGTTTCAGCTGTGGCCACGGCCCCTGCACAAGCTCCTTCTGAAAGCCAGCTCCCTCCCAGAGCAGGGCCAGGCCAAGACACTGAGGGAGGAGGAGGATCCTGACCAGGTGTGTCAATCTGCAAAACCACCTCTCTTCAGGCACCAAGGGGAGGCAGCCTGTGGCCCTGGTACCATTACCAAAGATGCTTCTGGAAATGAAGTTGGCTTTTGCCCCTGCCCACCACAGGCAAAGGATCAAGAGGCATCAGTGAGCTGTGTGACGTTTGGCAGCCTGCTCCACCTCTCTGAGCTTCAACCTAAAAATAAGGGGACCCAGGGGATGCAGAAGTGGCCCGGAGCCTTCCATCTCTGATTCCAGGACGTGCATTTTTTTTCTCCTTTGTCGCCTCCTTTTTTGACTTTTTTCTTGTTTCCCTGGTCCCTGGGCATATGCCTTAGCCCCTCCACACATGTCCTGATATTGCTGGCGCCCCTAATCACATGCAGAAGCCACTGCTTCCTAGCTCTGGTTCCACACAGCCACCACCCAGAATGTTCACAGCCTTCAAGGCAAAGGGTCTGGATTCAAATATTCGAGGAGCCACCAAAAGGCTGGGGGCGGCCCTGGGCAACTCTCTGAGCCTTTCTGAGGCTCATTTACACATTCTGAACTCAAGCAGGATCTAGAATGACTAAAATTTAAAAGACTGACAACACCAATTGTCAGCAAGGACACAGAGAAACCGGAATTCTCATACACTCCTGGTGGGAATGCAAAACGGTACAGCCACTCCGGGGAGCAGTTCAGCAGTTTCCTATAAAGTCAAACACACACACACCATACGACCCAGAAACCCCACTCCTAGGTATTTACCCAGGAGAAGTGAAAACATATGTCCACACACAGTCTTATACGTGACTGCTCACGGTAGCTTGATTCATAACAATCCCCCAAACTGGAAACAATCGAGAAAGATCTCACTGGGGACTAATGAACAACGATGGTACATCCATACAATGGAATACTACCTCCCAATACAAAGGAACGAATCAGTGATATATGCAACAACCGGATTCATCTCCCAGGTATTATGCTGAGAAGCCAGTCTCAAAAGGTTACATATGGTATGACTTCATTTACACAACATTCTCAGAAAGGCAGCACTATACGGATGGGGGACAACCCAGGAGGGGTTGAGTGGGGGAGGGTATGAATGCAGAGGGAGAGCACGAGGGCAGGTCTCGGCGTGATGGAACCATTCTCCGTCCTGGTTGAGGTGGTCACGGTTACGTAAATCTATAATATGTGTCAAAATTCAATGACCCGTACACCCCAAAAAAGTCAATTTTACTGTATGACAACTGAAAAAATAAAATAAATGCTACTTTCACCTTGAAGAAGAAAAAAATCACAGAGGATAACACTTTCTCTCCATAGGATTATTCAGATCAAACCGTGGGGTCTTCACACATAAACTGTAAGGTCCTGCAAACTACTAGTCATTAGCACCATTTTTAATTACAAACATCCTCTTCTTGGTCTACACCAGTGGTTCTCAACTGTGGGCCAGCAGCATCAGCAGCATCTGGGAATTTGTTTGAGAATACAAACTCTCGGGCCTCAGCCCAGCCGTCCTGAGTCAGAAACTCTGGGGGTAGGGCCCTCCAATGTGTTTGAACAAGCCCTCCAGGTGCGTGGGTCTAATGCAGGCTGAAATTTGGGGACCCCTGGTCTCTCTACACACCAATTAGACCCAGCTAGGCCAGCCCTTCATGGAATTGTCTGACCCATGTCCCTTTCATATAAAAAAGACACAGATTCAGATGGTATGTTTTTCCATATCCAACTTGCTCACTGACTCTTCCTTTCTTTCCTTCTCTCCTGATCTCTGCCTTTAGTCTGCCCCAAGCATGGCCAGCTGTTGCCCTGCAGGGAGGAGTCAAAGGCCACAGCTCCAGCTGCCCACCCCAAGGCAGCAGGTGACATGGAACCACCTGCTATGTCAGCCAGGACACCTGGAATGAGGTATCACTGTGACCTAAGCTGAGGACCCAGCAGGCGCCCTTGGCTGCACAAATCCATGCCTCCCTTCTGACCCAGCCCGGCTCCTGGGCCAGCACCAGAACCAAGTGTGCCAGTCCACTTCCCACTCTCAACTCCTGGAGTGCTTCTTGAATCAAATGGGAACCTCCTGGTTGTCCCAATGAACCCTGGAAAAGCACAACTTCCTACTCACCCCAGAACAACGACTTCAAAGCCGCTTTGCATGGTTTCTGGCTCCACAGCCACCCAGAGATGACAGATCACAAAGAAGAAATCAGAACCACGTGGGTTTCGTATTCGGCAAAAGAAACAGGATCTCAGCATCGCGGTTGGGTCCAAGAAACCCAGGGGGTTGTGTGTTTGGCCCAGAGCCTGGGCTTGGTGGCCCCCAGCACAGGCTGGGCTCCCCGGCCTCTCCTTCCCACCCACGACTCCCACAAACAGTGCTGGCAGCGCCCGGCATGCTGCCCCTCCTGGCCGAGATCTCTGCGAGCAGTGCTGCTTTGGCTGCCAGACAGTGTTTTATTGAGTTTTTATATTCTCTTTTATGGTGCAGCTTCTTTTCTAGTTTCGTCCAAATACCACAAGCACCGACAGGAATACTGTGCCATTAATGACAGAGTGACAGCTCCAGGAGCCTCTGGGAGGGGACCCGGGGGGAGCAGCTGTGGCACCCCCTCCCTCTTACACCACTGGTTCCTTCCTCCCAGAGCCAACCATGCTGCATGTACCGCTCCCAACTTCATTCTCATAGCAGAACAGAGACACTCTTTCTTCTCCCAGTTTCTAGGGAAACAATATGGAGCTCCACACAGCCAATGTTTCTGAACCAGGGGCGACTTGGCCCCACAGGGGACATCTGGAGACATTTACTGGTTGTGACGATGGGGGTGGGAGAGATGGGCAGGTGTATCAGTTCTGTAACAAATTACCACAAATTTAGTGGATTGAGACAACACAAATTTATTATCTTAGAGTTCCACAGTTCAGAAATGGGCCTCACTGGGCTAAAATCAGGTGTGGGCAAGGCTGCGTTCCTTCCAGAGGCCTTTGAGAAGGATCTGTTTCCTTGCCTTTTCCAGCTTCTAGAGGCTGCCTGCATTCCTTGGCTTATGGCCCCCTCCTCCATGTTCAAAGCCAGCAATGGCAGATCGGGTCTTCACACTGCCATCTCTCCGGTTCTCTCTTCTATCTCCCTCTTCCATTTATAAGGAGGCTTGTGACTGTATTGGGCCCACTTGGATAATCCAGGATAATCTCCCCATCTCAAGGCCAGCTGATTTGCAACCTTAAATCCATGTGCAACCTCACTTTCCCCTTGCAATACTCACTGGTTCCAGGGACTAGGACGTGGACATCTTTGGGCATGGTGGGTCATAACTGTGCCTCCCACAGGGGGTTACTGGTGTCGAGTGAGTAGATGCCAGGGATGCTTCTAAATATCCCACAATGCACAGGACCACCCACCCACAACCAAGAATTATCCGGCCCCAAAATCAACAGCGCTAAGATTGAGAAACACTGGTACGGCCTAACACTGACCGGGCCTTAGCTGGTTCCCAGTGACCCTGAGCCAAGTCCATTTCCACAGAGAGGTCAACCGGAGCACTTCTGGAGAAGTCGGAGAAGCTCTGGTCCAAAATTAGGAAGGAATTTTTTTTATCATTCTGTTAAATATTTTAAAGTAGATTCTGCAACTGTTCCAGAATCATCCTCAAATGATTCTCGTTTGATATACAGAAAATACAGACAAACTTTAAAAACATATAAAATGCATCTTGCTTGGAGAAGGCACATGAACACAGTGGGCATAAATGATTTAAATCTCTTTAAGTGAACAGCTTCAAATAACACAGTTAATTCTGCTTTGCTGTTGGGTTGCTTTTTGGTCTCAGAAATCCCTGAATTAGCAAGCCAGAGCTGCTCACATCCCCATTCCCTCTCTACCTCCCCCAGGAGTGCTGAGCCACCATTAGCTGGTAACAATTCCTAATGACCCTGCAGATCTCATTCCCCACACCAAATGCTCTTCCCACCCCCACACCCACCCCCCCCGGGCTCCTGTGGGTACTCAGGGGAGTCCTGCCCTCTGGGGGTGCAGCTGGGGCGGCCTGGGGAAGGGACGGCTGCTCAGGAGGCCCTGTCCAGGCGTGCAGATGGCAGGGGGCACCCAGAAAGTATGGTCCCCCAGCGAAGCCAACCCCCATTGCACGCTGTGATCCCGTTTGTGGGCTGGGTTTCCCAGAGTGGACCAAGGAGGGGCAGCAGAGCGGGATTCTGTTGGTTTCCTCTGTGACGGACTCCCCTGCAGGGGCAGGCAGGCAGGGAAGAGGAGCCCCTGCTCCCTCCCACCTCCATCAACATGATGAACGGAGACACGGTGGCACCTGGCATGGGTGAATGTGCATGCATGCACGCAGATGCAGGTCCCCAAGCCCTACGCCCCAAGCGAGGCCCTGCCATGCTCTGCTCAGCACAGCGATGCGCTCAGTGAACTTGTGTGTGGCAATTAGGCCACATTTGCTGCCAGAGCCACCATCTCTGCCCCAAAGCCCGCAAGCAATGGCTCTAGTGAAGCCTTGACACACGACGTCTGAGATACTCAGGGACTCGGGACCACCTGCATCAGGACATGGGCTGCACAGCACACCGTGCTGGTTCCCTGGGTTGTCCCATAAACGTTCGCCGTGCGTCTTCCACGCTCTAGACACCCCACCTGAAACCACCGTGGCCAGCCAGACAGGAGAGCCTTGCCCACCAGGAGCCGAAATCCAATGAGGGGAAAACTGACAACACCCCGCTCCATTCACGCCCATCATTTCACTCAACATTCACACCAGGGACTGGCCCAGTGGCACAGTGGTTAAGTTCACGCACTCTGCTTCGGCGGACCAAGTTTTGTGGCTGGATCCCAGACGTGGACCTAGCACCACTCGTCAAGCCACGCTGTGGCAGCATCCCACATATAGTAGAGGAAGACTGGCACAGATGTCAGCTCAGGGACAGTCTTCCTCAGCAAAAAAAAAGAGGAAGACTGGCACAGATGTCAGCTCAGGGCCAATCTTCCTCACACACAAAAAAAATTCACACCAGCGTCAGAGGCAGGTCACTCGAAATCGTCTCCATTTTCAGATCATTACAACCATGGCAGTAAATACCGATGGGACACTTAGAATGCGCCCGACTGTTCTCGTCACTTTACATGCATTCACTCATGCAATCTTCACCACAACCCTGTGAGGCAGCTTCCATAATTATGCCCCTTCTACAGAGGAAGAAAGTGAGGTTCAGACAGTCAGCCGCTTGCCCCAGGTCTGTGCACGCAGTTCCGGCCAGTGAGTGGCAGCTCGGGACTGCACCCCAGGCGGTCCTGAGGCTTCATCAGGGTGACAAGCCCACACTCACACCGTTAACAGGCCAGGACACTGAGCGAGGGCTGAGCCCGCACATCTGGCTCTAACCTGCTCACCAGAACAGGGTCCTGACCACCACCCAGCATGGTTCAACCACTGGTTCCCGTCCCTGGCCACATGCCTCCTTTAGGATGAGCAGCCCAGGGCTCCCACTTGCACGGGGCGGAGCAGGGGCACAGGAAATACTTTTTTCATGCAGCCACAGTAGTTCCTTTGTTGCTCAGTCCCGCAATGAGTCACCTCCCTCCAAAGACCGTTGCCCAAGAGAGCGCCATCGTAGCGGAGAGCTCATCCCCACTTCCCTTTCCCACTTCCCAAACACAGTTTTCACCAGATCATTAGTCATGTAAATACCCACAGAAGTTCAAAGATGCTTTCATAATGGGATTTCCAAATGCAAGCATCTGTGGCGGCAGCCGCTGCTGCTGCAGTTTCTTGGGCCCCTCACTCAATCCCCACCTTTGGGGACCTCCAGGCTCAGCTTCTTCACCTCCGGTGATGTGTGGCGCTGCAAAGTCTAGTTGGAACACTTGGGATTCCTGTGGCAGAGGCCAGGGCAGAGGGAAAGTCTTAATGGCATGACCTGGCATTGCCGAGCACACCATGGGTGACCTGGTGGCCCGGAGACCACTGCGGGCTCCAAAGGCATCTTACCAGCCTCAGAAACCACCAGCCTGGAAGCAACCAGCGGCCGCTCTCCACTGTGGGTGCCTGCCCTGCCTGCAGCCACCCACACCCCTCCTCCTGGGGAGGGCACAGTGATTCTCCTTTGCGGACACACCTTGCCCCCAGTCATCATGGTTTCTGGGGGCAGGGGGCCCAAACCTCTCCAAGGAGCATATTCCATCTCCCTAGCCCCAGTGACTAGTTCAGGGATGGGCATGTGGCCCAAATCAGTCATCTGAGGCTCCATCCCTGGACTTCGGTTGGAATTATCGGGGAATGGAAGTAGTATTAGGATGGGACGCAAGCCTGAAGCTGCTGATGGCCACCTTGACACTTCGCAAGAAAAACCTCCCTGAGAATGAAGCCAATGCAGAAGAAGAGGGACTGGTGAGGAAGAGAGGGAGGAAGGGACAGAGGGCAAAGAGAGACATCCAGACTGTGTGAGCCTCTTGATCGAACCATTCCTGAAGCTGTCATTCCTGAGAATGTTTCGGTTATACCAAGCTATAAATTCGTTTTTTGTTTGAAGCCAATTTGAGTGGGATTTACATAATATGCAATAGAAAGTATCCTGGGTAATACTCCCTTGGTGAGGGCCAGGGTGTAATACTGACAGCAACACTCGAAGCTTAAAGAGCATGAAGCAGACAGTGTTTAGAGACTCAGCCTGTACTTGTGAGTAAGCTCCTTTCCCAAAGACGTCCATTTCCAAACACCCCCTACACTAGCTTCCTATACCCACTGTAAACACTGCCACAAACCTGGTGGCATAAAACAGCAACAATATCTTCTCTCACAATTCTGGTGGCCAAAAGTCCAAAGTCCATATCACTGATCTGAAATCAAGGGGTTGGCAGGGCCATGTTCCCTCTGGAAGCTCCAAGGAAGAATCCACGCCTCACCTCTTCCAGCTCCTGGGAGCTGCTGGCGTCCCTTGGCTTGTGGCCGCTTCACTCCAATCTCTGCCTCCCTGATCATCCTCCTCCTCTTCTGTGTGTAGTAACATCTCCTTCTGTCTCCGTCTTACAGGGCCCCTCGGGGTGGCACTGAGGGCCCACCTGGGTAAGCCAGGATAATCTCCTCACCTCAAAATGCTTGATTTAATTACATCTGCAGAGACCCTTTTCCCAAATAAGATGGCATTCCCAGGTCCTGGGGATTAAAATGTGGGCATATCCTTGGGAGCCAATATCAGCTGCCGCCCCCTGAGTCCAGCAGGACCATCCTGTGCATGTGGATCAGACAGGTCTCTGATTTCACCTCTGATGCCTCGCAAGGTCTGCCTGGCTGGGGCTCCAACGAACCACCGGGCACAACCGAGCAAGCTGCATGGCACTGGGCAAGGGAATAATTGGAGTGTCGGAAAAATGGGCTCAGAGCAGAAGATATGCAAGAGTGCCAAGCACAGCCAAGCAGGGCTGGCAGCACCAGGGGGAGGTCTGGGGGGCACTGGGGGCAGCTGGAGTCAGGGGCCTGTCTGCTTGGGGGTAAGATGCAACTTGACCTCAGAGTAAGATGAGAATAATCAGAACACAGCCCACATGCACCCCAATTTCCCCAGTGACCAGCAGGGCTGTGGGCAGGGCAGGGTGGAGAAGCAGCTCTGTCCCGAAACAGGAGGGAGTGGGAGCAGGGACTGAAGGAGAGCAGGAGAGGGTGGCAGGCAGCCACGTCCGGCTCAGACTATTTCTTACAACTTAACTGACTCTGACCTGTAGCTGTTGTAAAGGGGCCCCTGGCCGCTCCAGGGTGGTCCATGCCGGAGGCATCAGAGAGAAGAAAGGGGAAGGGCCACCAGCTGGAACCTGCTGATGCCGGTGCTCCCCAGAGGGGGCACAGGTGGGGCCCTGTACCTGGTGGTGGCCCCCCACCCTTGCCAGTGGGAGAACAGAGGCGGCCTCGCCTACAGGGTATCAGGCTGGACCCAGATCCAAGCTGGTTGTCTGCTGCTGCCACCCCCAGAGACTCGAGCAGCTGGGAGAAAGCTCCTCTGCTCTGACCACAACCCGAAGCCCACGCGCATCTGCCGCGTGGAAGTACCGTGTCAGCGCACGGCACGGGGCAGAAGCAGCTTTAGGGGAACACAGTGATCAAAGTCTGACTTCTCAGTTTCCGCTGTGGTTGGCAGACCTAGGTCGTGAAGCAATGTAGTCAACTGGGGTTTCCCAAAGCCTCATGTTCCGGTAACACTTGCAGCACCCAAGATAACCCCTTAGGGGGTGTGCGGGATGAGGCCAGCGGTCTAAGAAGCTATTTTTAAACAGCTACATATTCACTGTAAGGCCTTTTAGGAAAAATCATCTAACTAGTCCACACAGCCTGCGATGTCACTGTCATCCTGCAAGGCAGCCATGATCTGCTCTGACTGCCTCCTTGGAGGCACTGTTTGTCTCCCCTGTCTCTCGTTTCATCCCGACCCCTTTCACTCCTCCACGCAGACAGTGCCCCACGCCTCTGAGCCTGCCTCTGTCCCACCCCCCAGCCCCCACCTGCCGGGAGAGTCAGAAAGGAGGGCCAGCAGGACCGCGGGCTGTGTATTTCCCTGGCGACCCACGCAGAACAACCAGGCCACCAGCTCACCAGCCTCAAGCCATGACGGTTCCTCGAGAATACAGCCCAGATGCTCTGCATGCCCTGCGCTGCCCTGGCGCGGGGTGGCCGTGATGGGAGACAAGGAACCATTCCCTACCAGTCTGAAGACAGATCCAAACTGACTCCGTAACTGAGTCGGCTCCCTCGGAGGGAAGTGGATGCCAACATTCCTTAATCCTGACAGTGACCCCCGAGGTGTGGTCACGTCACATTTTGTAAAGAGCTGGGTGTGGTGTCTCTGACGCTATCGTGCCAAACCAATGGTCTTTGCCTCGGTCAATTCTGTGAGAACTAGTTTGGGGCTGTGACGGGTCCTTTAGGAATCTGACACGAGCCACGGCTGACGCTGAGGCCGGACACAAACACACCCCCCAGTTTCTCCCCGACCTCGTAAGCCGCTTCGTGAGAAGCTCAGCGAGATCGCCGCAGCACCCCAAAGAGGCAGCCATCCCCCCGCATGCTCTGGACAGCCTAGCTCTTCCCAGAAGCAGCATCAGCCCCTCTCACCCTTCCTCAGTCGGACTCCAGGAGACCTTTTGCTCAACGGGCCGATGGAGCCCTGGGTCTCTTCCCTGACCTGAAGGCAGACACAGGCCGTGGCGGGGGTGCCAGGCCCACCCCACGGCTTGGCAATTCGCAAGGACTCCTCACGGGACTCAGCTTGCAGTCCTGCTCGCGGCCATGAATCACCAAAAGGACACAGGGCAAGGTCAACAGAGTGGAAAAGTGCCTGGGATGGGGTCCTGAGGAAACAGGCACAAGCCCCAGCAGTCCTGTCCCAGGGCAGCCCCACGGGGTGCACTCGATCCCTCCGCAGTGGGCAGTGACAGCGGTGGGACGTGCTGACTGCCGGGGAAGCTCACAGACTCAGTGCTCAGGGGTTTCGCTGGGGGCTGGTCACGTAGGCACCCCCTGCCTGACAGGCACCGACAGTGCAGACTCCCAGAAAGAAAGCAGGTGTTCAGCAGAAACCCTATTGTTTGAATAAAAGCCACCCCTACCATTTAGGAAACAGCGGGAACTCTCCCAAAATTCACATTCCCAGACACCAGCCAAGGGCCAACACTGCAAGCAAGCCCGTGCAAGGGGAGCGGTCTCGGACCTGCTGTGTTAACTGCACGCTGGCTACAGAATACTTGTTAGAAGGAACCTCCCCTGCTGCCTGGTTCATTCAGCGGCTGATTCCTGCCACCAAATCCGAGGCAGGCGACAAGGCTCTGAAACACTTGTGTTGACAGAGAGCTCACTCCCTCACAAAGCATGCTGGTCCACGGCTGGCCTGTGCTCGTTGTTAGCACCACTCCCAGGAACACCGGCCTCCAATAGTAGTGTTTCAAGTTGATGAACATTTCATACAATAACAACTGCCACTTACTATTACTTTGTGTCAGGTATTGGGCCAAGCATATGACATGCATGAGCTCATTTAATATTAATATTCATGCTTTACAGTGGAGTCAGCCATAGCTTAGAGGCATGAAACGACTCGCCCCAGGTCCCACTGTGATGGGCGTGAACTCTGGTCTATGGACCTTGAACTCTTACACCCAGCTTCTCCTGGGAGCCTGTCTTTCACTGACCACCATTATTGTTTTCAGTATCATATCATACTACTCTTTTTCCCATTTACTTAATATTTTCAATTTACACACTTGTTTACTTTTTTAAAAAAAAACCTTATTTCTCAGGAAATGTTATAGTATTCTCTGAATGGAAAACTACTAACATTTGCCAGAAATATACAGTAGGCACAAAAACCACCACAATAAAAAACCAAGCGATGCTATTCAACCCTAGCTGGATACCTCTATCCATCCTGACGAGGTCGGTCCTCACCCAGCACCACCTGAAACTTCCTCCGTCACAGAATGGGGAGCACCGAGAGAGAACTGCAAAAGGAAAACCCTCTTCCTTTTGTGATTCATGGGTCTGAAAGCCTTGCCCATGGGCCCCTACACCCATCTCCACACAGTGCTTTGGGAAATGCTACACCATACCACGTGCGCTATATGGACCTGCCTGTCCAGCTCACCAGGCAGGCAGCAGGGAAGCAGGGGCCCCCGGCTTCCTGTGGACCCCACGCCCCATTCCATGGCCCAAGGCATCTTCCAGCTCCTTCCTCCCCTACTCACTCTCATTTGTTCTCCAGCCTCTGTGGCCGTGCTGTCCCAGGAGTCATGCGGCCATCCACTGCCAACTTGGACCAGCTGCCCCGTCAGTTCCCAGCCTGCTCCCTGCTCTCCCTTCATTCCCAGTTTCTGCTTCCATAAGCTCCATTCAGCGGGTCAGGCTACTGGCCTGGCCTTGGAGAAAGAGAAAATACCAGCAAAGACACCGTCGCTCTGGCCAAGTTCCAAAATCAAGAGGCGGTTAGCGAGAGAGGGGCAGAGGCTCTCTCACGGGGAGGCCATAATCTGGGAAGTGGGGGTAGGGCGAAAGCATACAGAAGGCAGAAATATGCCATTTCTCCAAAACAGGGGACTACATTCCGGATTCCCACTTCCCCATCCCTACCCAACACCACACAACCCTCTGGTCCGGCCAACCAGAGGCTCTGAGCAGTCACCCAGTCAGAGTCAGAGGGTCCCACACAGAGGCATCCAGTGGGGTATTGCTGGGCAGTAGGCCAGAAGGGCACCAGAGAACTCCAAGCAGAGAAAGACAGTGGGCGGTTGAAAGCTTGGGATTATAAGGCAAACAGACCCGGGTTCAAGCCCTTGGTGAAGTAACTTTCCACATCTGAGAAATGGGACCAAAAATAAAACATAGCCCACAGGCTTGTTGCAGGACAATGGAAATCAGCCAGGGTCTGTGGTCAGTAACACATTTTACAGAGCTGGGCTCAGAGTCTGGGGCCAGAACCAGAACAGGAAAGGGCCGCGGGCACGGTGTGTGAAGGCGGGTTGAGCACCCACCACCCACGTGTGCGCAGAACAGCCAGCCAGGTGGAGCCCTGTCCAATGGGAGCTCATGTCAGAGAGGCGAGGGCTTACTCAGCACATGGGCCAGGGACTGCAACCTGGACCAGGGGTGAGTCCAGCCTCTGGCTTTACCTGGCACATGGACGTTTGAAAAATGTTCTACTTAGTTGCCAATGTATAAAAGCCAGGAAATTTCCCAGGAAAATAAAGACTTCAATCATCTCTTGAAAAATCAAGAAGGCCGTACTGAAGTTGCTTCCGATGGGAGGAGGAGAAATGTTGTCACCTTTCCCATATTCTCTGACGCAGTGGTTTTCAACTCTGGCTGCCCAGGAGATCACCCGGGAGCTCTAAAATCACCCTGAAGCCCAGGAATCCCCCGACCCACGAAACAGGGTCTCTGGAGGACAGACCTGGAGATCCGCTGCCTTTCCAGTTTGCAAGGGGATTCTAACGTGAAGCCACCACGGCTGCTGTCCCATTTCCTTGGCCCTGAGGAAGGCGCCTCCACCTGCCTCACAGGTGCTGCTACCGCCTGGCCCGGACACCACCTGGCCCATTTGTTTGTATAGCCAAGGTTCAGAAATAAGCAAAGGCTGGGGCCCCAGAACACAAAGCCAGCACGCAGGCCCCTGCCCGCGGCCCCGCTTCCACTGCGGTCCATCCCACAGCAGGTGCAGAGGAGGTGATGAAGAGCTGGGGTGGCGCCCAAGGCCTTCGCTCGGGGCTGCGTCACCTCTGCCCATCCTAGGGAACGCAGGAGGATGAAGCTCGCCGAGTCCAGGAGTGCACTGGAGAAGCACTGGGCTGGGGACAGCCCAGAAAGACAGTCCAGCTTCAGATGTTCCCGCTGGGTAAAAGGTTCTTCTGGTTTGAAATAGACTTTCTGTAAAACCCTGGAGGCAGACCACGCCATAGAAACCCCAGGATCCACTGCTTATTGATAGAATGATCTTTCTGTCCACAAGCCTCTCCAATCCAACGGAGTCGATGGGAACATAAGGTGAAAAAATAGAACAGACCACTTGCCGGCACTGTTTCTGAGACGTGATGGGGAGAGTCAGGGAAAGAGGCTCGGGGACAGGCCGGCGCCCGTGGTCAGTCTGGTGCCAGGGTGGGTGCATTAGCGGTTTAATTTGGGGCACTGCTCACTGGTTTTGTGTCATCTCTCTAAAAACAGGGGCAGAAAAGAAAGAAGAAAGTGTGTGTCCGAACGTCATCATCTCCAGCCCATGTCATAATTCCGAGGGTACACAGTAAGGCCACCTGTCTCCCCCAGGGCAGGCCGCACAATGAAATGTAAGAGGAGGCCCTCCCCATCCGGGGACCAGAGCAACAGCTAGGCGAAAGGTCACAGGAACAAGGCAAGAAAACGAGATTTTGATTGCATAGATAAAGTCTGGCAGGGCCGCACAGCAGTGACAAGTGACGTGTGAATTGCAAAGACGAGGGCTTCCCAGGATGCGACGTGTCTGAACAGGCTGTGCGGCTCAGCCTGAGAAACAGGAAAGGGAAGAAGATCCTGATCACTGTGCAGGGAGCTCGCAAACTCACCCCACCTCAGGGCCAGCGCAGAGCTGGAGACGGGTCTGTTCGTGACATGCAGTTTAAGGCCAAGAGGTACCCCTCCCCAGCCACTGTGGGCTTGTATCTTTCACGTTCACTGGTAACAATCCTAGAAGTCAGAACAGTTTTCATTTGAGCCAATTCTCCAGGTACAGGGCCACTTTCTTGTTGTCCCTGAGCACCCAGGGAAAGCCCCAGTGCAGGTCAGAGACTGAAGCCTTGCAACATAAAGCATGGTCCGTGGACCGGTTGCACTGAGCTTGTTAGAAACGCTGCATCCGGGTCACTGTCCAGACCTCCCGCATCAGAATGTGCCTTCTAACGAGAGCTCCGATGAACCGTGAGCATGTTCATGTTTGAGAAGCACTCCTGTGCAGAAGACAGGCTATTTTACCGCTGCACACGGTACCTGTCCGGATCGAGCGACTAACAGCTACATGGACGCTTGAGGAATTTATAGGCAGTGTCAGTTTAGGCATCTCACACTGACTTTCTTCCCCAGTTGAAGGCAAGGCTGCAGCTACCTCCCCAGTTCCCTGACTCACGGACCAACCAAGGCGATCGCAGATTAAAATGTCTCCCAGTGGCCATGGAACCCGACAGAACAACATTTCAGTATGTATTTGCCCATCTGTTCACTTACTTATTTGTTCGCCAGGCTCATTCAAACATTTATTGGGCACCTACTCTATGTCAGGCACTGAAAAGAAGCAGATAAATGATCTAGCTCCGTCCTGAGTCCACCTCCTGTAGGAGAGAAAGATGGCAGACAGGCAGTCCTGGTGCAGTGACAGACAGACAGATGGACGGACGGATGGACGGATGTGTGCAGTGCTCCGGGAAACACCCAGGGGTCCAGGAAGGCCTCCTCCGAGCAGGAGCTGCCTAAAGGTCATCATCGTGACATGCTTCCTCTTTACAAGGCTTTTCTCTATGCTTTTTCTGTTCCCTCTGGTCTTGCCTCCTACTGGATTGATTGCATTTGCTTTATCCTCCCTCCCATCCTCGTAAACTTGGCATTCATAGAGTCTATTTATACCAGTTAGGTGGTTACACTGACATTTTTAACACGGGCACTTGACTTCAAGCATAAAGTTAATCAATAGCTCTTTTCTCCTTCTGAATAATACAAAACTCTGGGAGGCTTTAACTTCCATCTCCTCCCTTCTGCTTTCCAGGTATTGGCAGCATGAACCGGCTGAAGCTGCTATTTTCCCACAAGTCTTGGATCTGCCTGGTTATTTCCTATCTCCTATCACTGATCATTTTCCAGAAAAATTAAAACTTCCAAATTGACTCAAGAGGAAATAGAAAACCTGCATAGATCTATAACCTTCAAAGGAATTGACCCAGCAGTCTAAAATCTACCTTAAAAAACTACAATGGGTCTATGTGGTTTTACTGAAACTTTTTTTAAACCTTTAAGGAAAGGACAACACTCATCTTACACAATCCCTTCCAGAAAGAGCGAAAAAAACACACAGTTCCTTTTATAACACTCTGACACTGACCTTCAAAGAAAAAGAATACAAGAAGAATGAAAAGCCTACCTCCTAACCTCCCAGGGCATAAGTGTAAAAATCCTAAACACACATTAGCAAATCCTAGGAACGGAGGGATAGCAAACCATCAGAAAACTCGTTAAACTCTCCACATTAAAGATTCTAAGGAAAAAAACAGGATAATCTAGATGCAGAAAAAGCATCTGACAAAACTCAGCACCCCTCTGTGATTAAAACTCCTTGCAAACTAGAAGGGAATTTTCTTAGTCTGATAAATTATAACTATCAAAAATTAGAATAAACTTCATACTTAATGGAAAACGCTGGAAGCTTTTCCTTTAAAGTCAAGAATAAGAAAAGGCTATTCACCACCATTGCTTCTTTTCAGAATTGTACTGGAGAACCCACAGCACAGTGAGACAATGAAAAGAAACGAAAAAATATGAGGATTGCAAAAGAAGAAACCGCTGACATGCTCATTCAACATAACTGTCTACCCAAAATAACCAAGAAATTCTACAAACTAGCAGAACTAATAAGACAGAAGTTCAAGATGTAAATATCAGCAACAATCACAAAATATAATACTTATGGGTTAAAAAATGGCTGACAAAAACAGGTTGTTTGTGACTAGGCTTTCCTGAAATCTCATTAGAAATGACTGGGGAAGAAAGGCACAAAGAGAAAAAAAAGAAAAAAGGATTGACAATAAATGAGACACATCCACAAAATTTTGGACAATGGAAAACAAATGGATAAATGGTAATGACTTAGAGGAGAAAGCTGAAACCTACACATCTTCAAAGGGAGCTATCAACAAACAAGCCAACTTACAATGCAGAACTTCAGAAAGACTCACTGGCACAAGATATCAATGAGATGAGAGTTTAAAAAGGAGGTGGAAGAGAGCTTTCTGGATCAATCTCTACCCTTGGCCACCAAGTGCCTATCCCTCCCCAAATGGCAGGAAATGTTAGGCCAACTCCCAAGGGAAACAAGTTCAGAGCTCCTGGACTCTGGGATACCTAGGGGACAGGTTGACAAGTCATAACAAAAATAGGGTAATTAGGCAAACGTTTATATACTGCAGCTTTAAGATCAGACCCATTTCCTTTCCAATAAGCTACTGAAGGGTGTGCTCCAAGAAAACAAGAGAGAAAACCAAGAAAGAGGAAAATGTGAGACCCACAAAATGGCCAAAAGCAAAACAGAGGCAAAGGGAGCGATGGCAACTGACCATCAACTTGAAGAGCAACAGACTCTCCTATTGCCAGTGCAAAAACAGACCCGATAGATTACTTCACGTGTTGACAGTGTTCGGGAAAATTTTACAGGTCTGGCGAAGAGTCTGGGGGAAGAACTGGAACAAGGGACAGAGAACACCAAGCAAACAGAAAAACGATTGTTTTTGTTTTTATCTACTTACTTTTTTTTTTTAATTGGCTAGGGGAAATTAAAAGCTGTGCCATCAAAGAAGCAGAAACCCATCAGTAGCTCAGCTATAATTAATTTACACAGGCATACCTAATGCAAACACCAGACTGACATAACCAAACACCGTGGTATCACTACCTTGTGGGGGGAGGAAAGAGGTTGTGTGTGCTCATGGGCGGTGGGTAGAGTGATGGCAGGACAGCCAGGTTTAATCTTCTATACGAAGAGGTTCAACAGACAACGTGTAACACTGGGAGTAGGTGACGCGGGGAGGTGGAGCCTAAGAAATAACGTTATAAATATATTTTTTAGAAAAATGGCAATAAAGCCCTAGAGTTAAAAGTAGTGGCCTCTGAGGAAAAGGATTCAGGGCTTGAGTGGGGTAAGGGAATGCACTACTTTTTAAAATTCTATTACTTTGATAAAAATAAACATCAAATTTAAAAAGAAAAAAATTTTAAATGTGCCATTCACAATAGCAACAAAACTATGTCAGCCGAGTAAATGTAACCGAAGAGCACAAGTCTTGTATGAAGAAAGTTACAAAACCGTGTTGAGATACACTAAAGAAGACCTAAATAAATGGGCAGATACAATTTGTTTCTAGACAGGAGGCTCAATATTGCTGGGGAGCTTTTTCTCCCCAAATTAATCTCAAAATGCAGTGCCATTTCAACAAAACGTCACAGAGCTGTTCCTAGAAACTCAAGGGCTGACCCTAGAATTCGCATGAAATAGTAAAGGGCCAAGAACACCCAAGACAAGTTTGAAGAAGAATGCGGATTTGTTCCATCAGAGAGTAAGACTTCTTAAAAGGTTATAACAATTAAAGCAGTGAGCAGACAGACAGACAAACAGACCAATGAAACAGAAGAGTGAGCCCAGGAAGAGACCTCACACGTATGAAAACATACGGCAAAGGGGGCCATCAAATCAGTGAGGAGAGGACAGATTCTTTAAAACATAAAAAGTAACGGATGAGGGGCGACTTGGTTAGAAAAAGAGCAGAACTGGGCCCCACCTTATAGCAAAGAGTAGAAGGAAATTACAGATGGTCAGAGATCCAAATGTCAAACATGAAACTTGAAAACTTTCGGAAAATAGTTTAGACCATCTTATGACCTCAGCAGAAAAAAGTTTTCTTAAATAAGACATAAAAAGGCCAATCCATGAAGTCAAAGATTAAAAAAGTTGACGAGATGACAATTCAAAACTTCTATAGGACAAAATACACCATAAAAAACGAGAAGATAAAGCCATGATTAGAACACAGCACGACAGAAAAGTGAGCAGAGTATGAACAGGAAACTCACAGGACAGGAAACGCAAACAACTGTAAATACACATGTGAAAGTATGCACAACCTCCCCAGCAATGAAGGAAATGCCAATGCAAACGAAATCCAAGGTGCAACATTTCACACCCTCAGACAGCGAATACGTCTGACGTGTTGGCAAGGAAATGGAAATTCTCATACTCTGCTGGTGGCAGTACAGACGTATTTGCAAAGCCTCTTTGAAACACTGTGCCACTATTTAGCAAAGTCCAGACGCACATATTCAGGCCCAGATACACTCCTTCTAGGTAACCAGCCACCGGAGAAACTCTCACACAAGTACACAAGGAGATATGCGCGAGGATAATCATTGCAGCATTGTTCCTAATAACCTAAACGTCCACCAATAGGGATAAACTGTAAAATATGCACATGCTAGAAAACTCTACAGCAGGTAAAAAGAAATAGGTCTACGTGTATCAACAAGGATAAACCTCAAAAACACAATGTGTGAAAAAAGCGAATTGCAAAAAGGCAATTATGCTATGACCCATTTCATGTAAGTTTAAAAACACACAAGACATGAGTGAAGACTATTTTGGATTCATACATGCTAATAATAATTTTAAACATGCTCATGGAAAAGATACACCAACCACAGAATAGTGATCACCTCCAGGGAGAGAAGGAGAAAAGGGAATCGAATTGGAGGAACACACAGGGATTTCTGAATACCAAGTAATGTGTTATTTCTGATTGACACTTAGCAAATGTTAATAACTTGTCAGATCCAGAGATGATGATAAGCACATGAAAATGCTCAACATCATTAATCCTCAGGAAAATACAAGTTAAAAGCACAATGAGAAACTACTTCATACAAGTAGAATGGCTAAAAAAATGTTGGCAAGGAGCTAGAACAAGTGGAAGCTCACAGATGGCTGTGAGAGATGAGTAAAGTGGGGTAACCGCTTCAGAAAATAGTTTTGCCATTTCCTATAAAGTTCAACATACACTTATCATATGATCCAGCAATTTTATCCCTAGGTATTTACGCAAGAGAAACAAAAACATGTCCAAAAGCCTTGTATACAAATGTTCACAGCAGAATTATTCATAATAGCTAAAAACTGGAAATAACCCAAACGTCCGTCAATTGACAAATGGATAAGCAAATTATAGTATATTCAACTAATGGAATTCTACTTAGCAATGAAAAGGAATGAACCATTGATACAACAATATGGATAAATCTGAGACGTTATTTTGTGCTAAAGAAGCCAGATTCAAGAGTACATAACGCATGATCCATTTCTATGAAATCCTAGAATAGGCAAAACTAATATATAGGGTAGAAATCAGAGGTGACGTGAGGAGATGAGTAGGAAGAGAGAATGCAAATAAGCCAGAGAGAACTTTCTGGAAAGATGTCCTATACCTTGATTAGAGTGGTAGTTACATGGCTGTATGCATTTGTCAAGTCACTGACCTATACACTTAAAATGGGTGAACTCCATTTTATGATAAATTATAGCTCAGTAAAGTTGATTTTGAAAATATAGATGGCAGATATATTTGTTATAATATTCTGTAGACAAATTTTATTAAAAATCAAGTCGGTTTTAGAAAATATTAGTTATGTAATTACGTATATTGGAGGTTTCGGGGGAGAATGTAAAACTAAGAAGGCTAATAATGCTAATTCTATTTCTTCCCAGTGGAGAAGTCCCATCAGAAACCAAAGGGTCCTTTGAGATCACTTGTTCAAGTCTCTCATTTTCAGAAAAGAAGCCCAAAGTGCAGCAGACATTTGTTGCTTAAGCTGCTCTGCAGCATCTCCTTATATCTTAATAGCACCTCACTCCTATTTTAGGGAACTACCTTGTCCCCGCTGGGCACCTTGTCTGTGAGGCTCTTAATCCAGGTGCCAGCCCCTCCAGCTACAAACCCCAAGGGGCACCAGGAGGCTCCCTCCTCTTTCACAGGGTGAAGGTGTGTGACCCACGCTTGCTCTGGATGCTCTCCACAGACACTTGGGGAGACGGGTGGAGTCTGCCCATCACAGCCAAGAAACCTGACCACACTATTCCTGCTCTAAGATTGCTCCTGTCCTCCCTACTTCCTGGCCTCACACAACTGAGCACCTTGCTTTCTCTCTGTCTTCAGGAGGTTTCCCCAGCCTCCTGCCCATTCTTCCAGTATCTTTGCAATAAATTCCACTTCGCTTACATCAGCCAGCACCAGTTTCTGATGTTTGCAACCAAAGAACCCGGCGTGACGCATCACCCAACCAGACCAAGGCAGACCGGGCCCACAGCACAGGGTCCCGAACCGTAGACAGCTGTCTCAGGGCGTCAGCCACCTCGCTGTCCTCTCCAGATCCTTAACATCCACACCTCAGTCCCCTGGTCTGCGGAGAGACAGGATGAAAGAGAACAATCACTGACTGAGTGACACGCCAAGCCCTCTGACATGCTTTCATAGAATCCTTCCCACCGCCTGGTAAAGTAGGGATTACCCCAATTTACCTATCAGGCACTGGAGAAGAAGGAAAATATTTTCCCAAGCTTACAGAGCTCCTAAGTGACAGAGCGGAAACTTGAGCCAAATCTGTCCAACTTGAAAGCCTAGTTCTCATCACCTCATCATACTGCCTCGCCTCAAGAAAATATTCGGTCTTCTGCTTCCCCTCCTTCACCATTAGGTCACTGGCACTTAACGACTGGATGTTGGCTGCACCTACAAAGTAGCAAGGGGGGTTCCACCACATTCACTGGGCCAGGACACCCACCCAGGAGAGAGTGACAATGGATGGGGAGAGGAGCACACTGCAGCCTCAGGGAGGGGACCAGTGTGGGAAACAGCCACATCTCAGAGGAGTGGAAGAGAATCCTTTCTGCTTTGAGAAGAATGCGTGTTCACGTTCCCATGGCAACGGAGCATGCTCGTGGTTGTCCACACCTGTAACTGAATGACTCACATGTTTGGCATTATACTAGCCCAGTCCAGTCATTAGCTAATGAGCCTAGTATGCATGTACTCTCTCACTGATCGCACCTGTGGGGATAAACAGGGTCTCTGCATGTCCCCCGGGGCTCTGAGAGCAGGGGTCACATCTCCCTTGCTTTCTAACAGCATTCGAAATCCCTGGCACACTGCCTGCTACCACACAGTGTGAGGAACCTGGGTTTGTTCTGGGTTCTCTAAGCCGACAGAGGGGGTGGTAACGGAGCTGGAGTTAAAGTCAAAGGTGTGGAATTAAGCGTGACACAAGAAGGGAATAAACTTGGGTTGCAAAAGCTGGGGGAATCAGTAAGAACCGCTGCTAAGTGCAGAATTCTGATTTCAGGCCAAAGCTTGTTAATAAACCCTGAAGGGTCGCATATGGAAGAAATAATCCTGAGAGATCCTGCTGTGGGGCAGGCGTGGTCTCAGACTGACTTGGGTTCAGTCATTCACATTTCCAGAGAGGAGGAAAAGGAGTCTTAGAAGATACTACACAGCCACGGGCTCCTGGGACTGAATCATGGCTGCTTAAAGAACCAGAAGAGAGATGGGGGGGTGGGGCACAGAAAGAGCCGTAGCATAGATGCCAAAGAGATCCCAGTGCCAGAGGCCTCTGCAAGAAGAGGTGGCCTAGGAGCTACAAGGATTCACCAGACCAACCTGGAAAACCTTGAGTGGCTCCCCAGTAACTAAACGATTCTGGCAATTTAACAAAGGACATCTATAGGGCACCAGCACGTACTGCTAGGGGTCCGTAAAACTCAGTAGTAATAAGAAAGGGTTTTTTTTTTCCTCCAAACAAAGAGAAAACTAGTAGTTCCCAGCTAGTTTCTTGAGAGTTAGTCAAGAAGTTCGGGTATGCATGGGGAAAACCCAAAAAGGAAAATCCATCAGAAACGGAGAGTCAAGAACAAGGAGACCTCCCCCTGCCCAGCTTGCAGAGTGAGCTCACCCTGGCGTCCCCAGGAGGGCTGTACACACAAACTACCCCGACTTATGCTAAGCCGACAGCCCTCTCCCCAAAGATGGGGTCACTGATGAGGAACCAGACGAGGTATTTTTTTGAGGGGCACTTATCACCAACACCACCTCAACAGACTTGTCATAGAAAGTTTACGAGGGAGCATGGCATATGCTTGTCCCAGCCTGGCAATGACTTGTAAGCTCCTGGGACACAGACAGCCAGGTGTCTGCACTAGGTGTCCACACTGCCCACAGCATGCAGCAGACATGCCTTGCACACTGAAGAAATTCAATAAAAGTTCGCTGAATCGTGTTAAATGAATGAATGAAGGGGGCTTTCTGAAGAGCCTTCTCGAACAGATCAGAAGCCTTCGTCATCACAAAGAGGACTGACTGAGCAAGCCTTCAGGTCTCAGATGCAGCCAGTCTGCCACCGCTGGGCTCTGAAACGAAGGCCACGATGCCATCCTGGGAGAGGTTTCATGTTGCCGTCCTCTCAATTGCAGAGAAATGGACGCCATGCTGCATTCTGAGGCCCTGTCAGTTCTGAAATCCGCAGGTCCCTAAGGATCCCCCATAAAGAAAGCAATCGAAAATAAAGAAATGCATCAGTCTATTAGGGAGTGTGTTCAGAAGGAGGGAGGGACGGAATAAACCCTGAGGCGCCGTGTGCCAGGAGCAGACCAGTCCTCTCGCCAGGAGGCCTGGGGGCTTCAACTGGAGCAGAGCGACTTCACCTCGCGGTGAAGGGGCAAAGGCACCAGGTACAATTGTAGTATATAAAGCAGGTGGGGGTGCACTGGGCGGTGGGGAGGCTGTGCTGCTTTCAAAAACAAACAAAAAAAAAGATGAATAATTTAGTGAGCCAGCGTAACCGTGGCTCTGTTAGGGGTACCAGGGAGATGGGTTGTGGTCCAAAGGAGGGAAGGAGGGCTGGGGACAAGACCCCAGGCAGACTGGCTGCTGGCGACCATCCTTCTTGGCTCTAAGATTCCGATACTCTGAGTCCCTAAGCTGAGGCAATGAGGGGCTCAGGAAAAGGAGACGCAAGGGTCCCAACAGAAAGTTCCTTGGCCACTGGCTGACTCTCATTAAACCTGCGCAGGCCCAGGCCGGAGGGCGGCTCCACGCGGCACTAATTGCCAAGCATCTTTTCACACAGCTTGGTGATGTGCTCTGAAGGGACTCGAGGTAAATCCTCACCCAGCCCAGGGTCTCTAACAGAGACATAAATCATCCCTAATTACACGGGGCGCGTTGCCACGCCGTCCTATTTCTGGAGCGGTTGCTTCTCATGCAGGAAAGAAGTGGAACGTGCAGAGTGGGCACAAAACCCAGAGCAGGGACGTCAAGTTCAGCGGCCCTATTTCAGAGCAAGGGGGGCTGGTGGCATGCAGGGGGCTCAACATGAAGCGTAGCTTCTCCGTGCCCATCAGGAGCAGAGGACAGAATCTGTGAAGTCCCCATGCTCTGTCTTCGCTGATCCAGACACCAAAAGTGCCAAGTTAAACGAAGAGAAATAGGAGCAGAAAAAGTAAGATGAAGTCGGGGTGAGGTCAGGGACCTCTTCAGTCCAATCTTCCAGCACAAGCGGTGGGCCCCAAATTTGGCACGGAGCTTTGCAGCCAGCGCAAAGAGAGAAATGTGTTTGGCTAAATGGTCCTCGGTGTCCGTAAGATAAAATAAGCCACCTGCTCAGGGAAGCACAACCATTCCTGCCCTACCACCACAGAAATTCCTCCCACGGGTTCACAGAGAACACACAGCGGGGAAAAAAAGAAAAACAAGTCTTTAAAGACTGCGAGTTTCAGAGAGCCATTAATTCTAGTCCTCAGTTCGAACCAAGTCCTTCAGAAGCAATTCCCGGGTATCAGTTTCTGGCCGCAGTTCCTACCACCCAGGTGTCAGCGAAGACCCAGCTAATAGAAGCAAAAACAAGACACGAACTCTCACATCTGGGGAGAAGGGTAAGGAGGGAGGCGGGCAGAGCGTCAATAACGCCTCATCCTTCATGACAGGGAACCAACGGATAGCACGAAAGTTAATAAATCATAAAACAACATTGAGGCATTTTATTCTAGATTTTGGAAGTAACTGCCAGGAGAATAAAATAAAATGTGGCTGGGAAGGGGAGGAGTGGGGAGCGAGCGTGTTGCTTTACATTCTAAGCCCTTAGTATTATTTGATTTTGTTTTGGTTTTTTTGTTGTTTTTTAATATTCTTTCTTTTTTTTTTGTAAGACTGGCCCTCAGCTAACATCTGTTGCCAATCTTCCTCTTTTTTCTTCTTCTCCCCAAAGCCCCCCCAGTATATAGTTGTATATTTTTAGTTGTGGGTCCTAATTGTGGCATGTGGGATGCCACCTCAGCGTGGCCTGACAAGCGATGCCATGTCTGCTCCCAGGATCCGAACTGGCAAAACCCTGGGTCACCTAAGGGGGCATATGAACTTAACCACTCAGTCACGGGGCCAGCCCCTGATTTTGTTTTTAACCACGTGCATGTTATTACTTTTGCTTAAAATAAAAACAGGCTTTTAGGTTTACGGCACAGAAAATGAGGAAAACACACAAACCAGAATGCAACACCAATGAGAATGTGTGCTTATAGGGGTAACCTTGAGTCTGCTCTGGTTTATACACAAAAGCAAATCTCCTGCAAACTTCAGAATTATTAGGAACAGATCTCTGCAACATACCTCACAATCAACAGACACACAGCGTAATTCACCACCACAACGGAGGACACTCCTCCAGGCAGTCCCTTAAAATCCGGCATGAGGGAAATAAGGCAGGTTCCAACACCTGACTCATTCAGGTTGGCTAACTTTCACGGAAATTCATCTTGCCTAAGAACTTCAGGCCACTTTCCAACTCGATGGTGCTAGCCAGCCCTATCTACAGCCTGCTCTTGGCTTTCAGAGCCTGGGGGGGTGGGGAGAAATCCAGGTGTGCTGACACAAAGACACCAATTCCCCAGATGCTGGAGCATTTTCACAAATGACAGTGATTCATCCTCGGGCACAAAATCACTGAGCTGTGGACTCTTGAAGCAAGTTAATGTCCTCAGCTTTTGGATGAGAATGTGGAGCGCCCAGATGTGAAGCGACTGGCCTGACGTCTTGAACTATGAGGTGGTAACCTCAGAACTTGGTTCTCCAAGGTTCTAATCCAATACTCTTTCCACTGCATCCTGGTGTATTCTGGAACACTGCAACGTGTTGAATAGCTTCTTGAAAAAAGGTGTTGCACTGTCAAAGGTGGATTAAACCAAGTCTTCACAGAGGCCTTAACGCGATGATGGAACACATCCTGAATCCGAACCCTACTCAACACCTTCCTCCGCTACCTGCACCCTCGGCCACCGCACAGGCTGACCACCTCTCTCACTTGGACCAGAAAGAACCTGACTGCTCTTCTGGTGTGTACTGCAGCCCCCACCTCTCCCATTCACTGTCCACCCAGCGGCCAGAGGGACTCTTCCAAAAGAAGCATCAAAAGTCATGTCATGACAGATATGACCTATATAATCCACAGAGGCTGAAAGCAGACTGGTGACTGCCAGCGGCTGGGGGTTGGGGGAGGGGGGATGGGCAGTGACTGTTTAATGGGTACGAGGTCCCCTTTGGGGGTGATGAAAGGGTGGAGGTCACACAATATTGTGAAGGTACTAAATGCCAGTGAATTGTACACTTTAATGGTTAACTTGACATTAGGTGAATTTTATCTCAATTAAAGAGAAAAATCATGTCGTGCTTCAAATCAAACCTCACCCGTGGATCCCCACCTTCCTCAGAGGAAGAGCCCAGGTCCACGTGGCCTGAACAGGCTCTTCACCCCTGCCCTCCCGCCCTCTACTCCAGATGTCACGGAGAGGCCAAGTGCACGTCCACCTCTGGGTCCACGTGCACTTACTCTTCCCCCCACCAGAACACTCTTTCCTCACATGCCCACAGGCTTGCTCCCTCATGTTATTCAGGTCTCTGTTCAAATGTTAGCGACCAAAGACCCTTCCTCGACCCCGTCTAACACAGCCCCTCCTGGGACCCTCTGCTCTGTGAGAGGAAACAGGGCCTCACTAGCTGATGCCACATCACAGTTATTTGTTTTTACTGTCTGCTTCCTCCAGTGGAATCTACGCGGTGGGCCAAGGGCTTTGCTCCGAATGCCCAGCACCTAGAACAGGGCCTAGTGCACAACAGGTGCTAGGTAAAAATGTGGTGAATGAAGGTGCCTTCATTCAGGGTCCAGTTATTCGCCCAGGGATCACTTTTTCCCTGAGGGGCTTCTTGACAGGCACATGTTGGACAGGCTGCCTGACAAATGCCCACAGTATTAGTCTTTACGGCAGCTGCGACAAATTACCACACATGGGGTGCCTTAAAACAATACACATGTGTTCTCTACAGTTCTGGAGGCCAGGAGTCCAAAATCCATTTCACTGAGTCAAAACCAGGGCGTGAGCAGTGCTGCACTCGCTCTGCAGTTCTAAGGGAGAATTGCTCCTCACCACCGCCAGGCTCTCTGGGGGTTTCAGGCATTCCTCGGCTCGTGGCCCCATCTCCCTGATCTCTGCCTCCGCAGAGAAGTGGGAACACATGCTTAACCCATGGACTAAGTGATGGGCAGGTGGGTTCATCAAACCAGCCTGCAAATGTGGGACAGCTCTTTGTTGGCTCTCTCTTCCAGGGTATAGAAGGCAGTCCAAAGGGGCCAGCCCGTGGCCGAGTGGATAAGCCCGCACGCTCCGCTTCACATCCAGGGGTTTCGCCAGTTCGGATCCTAGGCACGGACATGGCACTGCCCGTCAGGCCATACTGAGGCGGTGTCCCACAGGCCACAACTAGAAGGACCCACAACTAAAAATAGACAACTATGTACCAGAGAGCTTTGGGGAGAAAAAGGAAAAATTAAAAATCTAAAAAAAAAAGGAAGGCAGTACACAACAGCAGCCATGCAACCAAGGAGAGCATGACCCATGGCCCATGGGTGACAGGCTGGTACTTACTGACGTAGGCAATGACCCCAGGGTCAGCCTTGTGCAGTCCCTCATCTGCATCCTTGTGGATCACTCCCAAATCCCCACTCAGGTTCATGTGATAAACCACATTCTTCTCCAGAGACACAGCCCACTGACATCTCAAATTCAACATCCAAATCCAAATTCCACTCCCCAACCACTCCCTGCCATATATACATACATCATACATATGCCATATATACAATATAAAAATATATATTTATATATGATATATATTTAATATATTTATATTTACATTCCTAGCCCCCAGAAGCCCAAATCCCCAATCAGACATCTTTGATTTTCCCATTTATCAAATTCCCCACGCTCAATCACTTCCAAAGTAGTCTTTAAAGACCATGAGTTTCACAGGACTGTTTGTCTTAACCCTCAGAGTCTGAACAAAGTTCACAAGAAGGAATCTTCGGGCATGAGTCTCTGGCTGCAGTTCCTGCCTCCCAGGAGGCAGTGGAGGCCCAGCTGGGAGAAGGAGTGGAAGAAAGAAGCAAACTCTCATATCTGGGAGGAAGGCAAGGAGGAGGCGTCCCACCTGTCCGACCACCATTTCTCCATGTCCTCCACCCCGCCAGTCCCTCTCCTGTTTGCCAGGACAGGCTCCACCTCCTCCAACCACCTCTGACAGGCCCTGCACGGCACCAAAACAAAATCCACAAACCCTTCGAGGATCTTCAACATCCTGGTGACCCAGTGGTGACATGTTGATTCTGCCTGCCGATCCCCTGGCCCTCTCCTATAGCATCAGCACCCCATGTGCCAGTGGAGCCACGCGTCTCCATTCTCAGACGTGGGCAACACTACTCACCCCCCCAGACCCAGGGCTAGGGCCCATTAACCAGCCAACCAGCACATTCCATTCCCCTGGCCCAGTATCTGGCTCTAAAAGCCCATCTAATTCTATGAGTTTTAGTCTTGGGACTTTATGGAGAAAGCTGCTCTCTTTTGCTGATGGCCTCACAGCAGGGAGCATGCCAGCCTGAAGTCACCAGTCTTCAACACGGGGCTGGCCTGACGAGAGTGGGAGGCCAATGCAGCCGAAGTGAGAAAGAACACACCCTGACATCTCCAGAGCCTGTGGATGCTACAGGGGAGTGCAAACACTCTCTTCTTTGCTTAAGCAGCATTGAGCTGGTTTTCAACATTGGCAATAGAAAGGGTCCCGTCAGAGGCGACAGCTTCCTTCTTTCTCTTATCACTTCCCCCTTACCCCACCCCTCAGCTATGCCAGATCAAACATTTTCAATCAACACAAAACAATTTATCTATTCCCTTATTTAATTCCCGAGCACTCCTTCGGTGCCTCTGTGCCTTCACTCAGGCTGACCCTTGGCCTCAGTTGCCCTTCCCTCTCTGGCCTCCGGGAATCCTCCTCCTTTTAGAGTAGATGCCCTCTCCTCTCTGAAGTCCTCTTCCCCCATCTTCCAAGCCGCCGGAACATTCTGAACACGTCTACTACAGTTACCTGTTTACGACTGGTCTCCCCACAGGACTGCAAAGAAAATGGCAGTGGTCATTCACTACCCTCTCTGTGTCTCACCCAGCAGGTGCTCAATAAACACGGTCTCAGTGGAATGGGGAGAAGATGGCAGAGCAGAACTGAGACCCTCCCACCTCGGGGGGCTCAGACACTCAGGGGTCTGCCAGATCGAGACCTCACAGAGGCCACATTCCCTGGAACACCCAGAACATGCTGGCATATCAATCAGGCAAAGCTGGGGCAGGGCTCTCGAGGGGCACAAGCCCAGGTGCCAAGCCCTGGCCTCAGTGAGCTCGGGGGGGGCTCCCTTCCAGGCTGCTTTGTTTTTTAAACAATGTTTACAAACCCATGACCTCGGAACTGTATACACTCACTCGTGCTCCGTGCCTTTGCCTGAATCTGCAGGCAGACCCAGCAGGTGCGCTCTTGGCAATGTCAGCCCATGCTCTGGGTCAGGAGGGAGGGTAAAAATGTGCATTGGGACCCACTTCCTTTCGTCCAAGAGACCCTGGGGAGCCCCAACTCCTGTTAGGTTCCGAGGCTCCCAGTTGCCTCACACTGCCCCTCTCTCCTCCCCAGGGAACTCTTCTGGGGGGCTGGGCAGCCAGAGCACCTGGGATGAGCAGGGACCTGGGGGGTGAGGGATGCACAGGAACTCCCCCAGCACTAGCCTGGCCAGGAAAGCAGGAGGCGGCTTCCTCAACTGATGCTAAGAGACTCTTCTAATCACAACTCCCCATCCACCCCAGGCAGTGGACTGCCCTCGGCCCTTCCCCCTCTTTCATGCCGCCCTTCAGTGACTTCTTCACTCAGATATTTACTCTGCAGCTACTGCACAGGATGGAGCTAACAGGAGGACAGGGTGATCAGGTGGTCCAGACACCAGCTAGGAAGGAAGCCTTCGTTTGCCTAAGGTGGGCCAGGCTTCCTGTCCCAGGGGCCGAGACGGCAGAGGAAGAGTATAAGGTGGGAGGCGAGAAGGTACAAGGGTCAGCTCAGGGCTGTGGGAGCTGCATGCGTCCCCTGTGCCAGGCACTCACCTCCTCCTGAATATAAATTATCCAAAAGGTTAAGTGATAGGGCCGGCCCAGTGGCATAGTGGTTAAGTTCGCATGCTCCGCTACAGCAGCCCGGGGTTCGCAGGTTCAGATCCCAGGCACAGACCTAGCACGGTTCGTCAAGCCACACTGTGGTGGCATCTCACATAAAGTAGAGGAAGATTGTCACAGATGTTAGCTCAGCAACAATCTTCCTCAAGCAAAAAGAGGAAGATTGGAAACAAATGTTAGCTCAGGGCCAATCTTCCACACAAAAGTAGACAGGTTAACTGAGGGGCCGAGTTGTGGCCATGGGCGGGGAGGCAACAGACAGGTACCCGATGTCTGCCTCTCCACTAACTGCTCCCAGGACCTTCTCTATGCACGTTTTCTCATGCTTGTGCAAGAAGCCTGATGGATTTGATGATCCAGCTCTGAGGCCCCTTCCAACATCATAGTCTGTGAGTCATCGGAAAAAGCAGTGGGAGTTGGGGACGCGCCTGTCAACCCTCCCTCTGCCACGCCCCTGTTTACCAAATAGCGCTTGCTCCCCCAGCCCACTGCAGAGTCAGGATCCATTCCTAGGAGCTCCCAGGAGCCGGTTCCACATGGCCCGGCAACGCAGAAGGCCCTGCGAGGCTTCCACCACAAACGCGGAGGTCGGCAGCCTGAGCAGGCAGGGGCTTCGTAAACCTTTCCGGCTGGTGAAAGGTTTAAACACGGTCACGATGTCAAGTGGCCTGAGAGGCCACTTTCCACTGCCCTGGGGTGGATGTGGCTACGGTCTGCTTCCTTCCCTGGCACTAAGGCAGGCAGCATCTCCACGCAGGTGCTGAAAGTGAGGAATGAACTTCGGTTCTTAATTTCTCCTCTAGCAGACTTTTCCCCCCAGTATCCTTGCCTAGGCGGCCAAGTTGGAGGGTTAAGCACGAGCTGAATCCTCTAACAGCCTGCTCACCCAATGAGATGGAGACTCCAATACAACGGGAAAAAGAGCCATCCCAGGCAGGGCAGGGCCAGTGACGGGAGTGTAAATGGGCCTATGTACATAGCACGTGACTCTGAAAAGCAAGCTGCCCCCTGTGACTTTTCCAAGATTAGTCCCCTGGGTGCACCACCAAGTGTGCCAGTCCATACGGTGCCCAGTCTTTCTCCCCAGAGCTATACTCTCGCAAACCTAACACACCCCAACCCTGACAGCAGAGGAGCTAACATCCTCTGAAACTCACTGGAAACTATCAGCCCCCATTTCACACCAAAAGGCACACGACAGGGACAGTGAAGGGCCAGGACTTTCTCCTCTCCTGCTGAGCCTGAGGGACTGTGCTTAGTTATTAGTCAGGCTCCTTAGCACCTACATAGGAGACCAGGAGAGCAAAGAGAGAGCAGAAAAGAAGAGGTGGGGATCCATCTATTCCCCACCCCATTAGTTCTAAAGGCTCAGAAGGAGGAAACGCAAACTTTCGGTTAAAAGAAGACTTGGGGAAATTATTCAGGTTTAATGGATGTTGAAACGAGTGATTTACACAGTTCGTTGCAGCCTTGACTTTCGGTGATAAATTCATTATATTTCCAGCCCAACCTGGAATCCTGTCTCCTATTAGCACAGATGATCAAAATCCTGCCGCCAGACTCCTCAAAAGAATGGTCTCTACCTGCCTTGGCGTCCTCACTAGCATGTTCCCTTCTTGTTGTCTTTGCATGGATATGGGCACCACACTCTCACACGGTTAACACAGGGAACACCACTTCTCATAGGCCTTTCCTCAGCCCTTATTCCCCCTGGTCTCTTTGCAGTCTTTGCCTTCACACCTTGAGACTTTTCCATTGTCTTCAATGACACTAACCACTTAGCTTCCCTCTGCCTGAGCGCTGGACCAGTTCTCTCAAACCCCATCCAGGTTAATATCAAAGATGCCATCACTTCCACATCTCATCAGTTACCATTTGGGGTAGATTTCCATTCTCCTCCCTCTGGAATCAACTGGCCTTGATTTTCCTTTGGGGTACCACTCTCAGTCCATGTGGTTAGGATGACCCCACCTCTCAACCATGCTCTCCCAGGCTCCATCGGAAAGCTGCCCAGTGATTTCCCTTTTTTCTTGGAATTACCGCAGATTTTTAGAATCTTTCTGAGAAGGTTGCTAAGCTAGAAAATGAAGCTAACACAGAGGAAAGTAAAGCCAAGACTTCTGATGACGTTGCCTTCGCCTCTTCTATTAATTCTTTATTGCTGCATAAGCCCATAAGTTGTTTGTTGTTCAAACAACAAACCTTTATCATCTCAGTTTCTGTGGTCAGGGGTCTGGGAACAGTTTCCCCAGACCTTGGGCCTTATCCAGGGTTTCTCTCAAGGCTGCAATCAAGGTGCCAGCCACAGCGGTAGCCATCTGAACACTCAACTGGAGGAGTTCATTCCCAGTTCACTCACGTGGTTGTTTGCAGACCTCAGGTCCTCGATGGTGGTTGAGGCATTAGTTCCTCACCACAGGAAGGGATGTTCTCATTCCTGACTCTATCACGACTTTTGTCATGAGTTTTGGCAACTGGATGATAGTATCCATCTTACAAGTTGGGCTCTCAGTCTTTCAACCTTTTTGTTCCTCCACCCTTTTTCCTGACCAGGCTGCAGGGCTCAAGGGGCCCCACCTTTGGAGTGCCTTCTTTGAAATTTTCTAAGGTACCTGGGACCAGCAAGGACTGGCAGAACCATCTGAACAACCCCCTCCCTAGGATCACCCACCTATGAACCCCATACATAAGGTAGACCAGATGTCCAAGGAGCTCCGGCCTGTGTGCTGACAGGGTATTTCTCTGGTGGGACTAGGTAAGACTGGGCAGCCAGAACAGCCTTGGCATGCTGATTTGGGGTGACTCAAATTGTTTATATAGACAGGGACCCACACATCCTAGGAGCAGCCCTGCCTCCACCCACCTTGGCTACCTACTCCCATGGTCATCTCCTTAACCTGCTATTTTAAATCAGTGCTTCTCAAGCCTGGATGAACATTAGAAACCCCAGGGGAGCTTTTGAAAAGCAGCGCGCCTTAGGACCCATCCTACATCAATTAATTCAGAATCTCAATCAAAATCAAAATCCTCAGGCCCTGTTTTTTTGAAGTTCCCCAGATAATTCTAACATTGAGAAGACCTGCTTTAAATAGATGGCCACAAATCTCAAATAGGCACTCAACTCTTGCTCCTCTGCCCTCAGTGGAACAGTTCGATGGGCAAATAATTTAGGCATCTCCTGGACATATTAGAAAATTGTGCGTCGGGGCCGGCCCGGTGGCGCAGCGGTTAAGTTCCCACACTCCGCTTCTCAGCGGCCCGGGGTTCGCTGGTTCAGATCCCGGGTGCGGACATGGCGCTGCTTGGCACGCCATGCTGTGGTAGGCGTCCCACATATAGAGTAGAGGAAGATGGGCATGGATGTTAGCTCAGGGTCAGTCTTCCTCAGCAAAAAGAGGAGGACTGGCAGTAGTTAGCTCAGGGCTAATCTTCCTCAAAAAAAAGAAAAGAAAAGAAAATTGTGCATCTTTCTAAGCTTCCCATGGCAGAAGCGCTGTGTGGTCTTGCTACGCAAAGTGGGATCCAAGGACAGCACATCAACATTCCCTGGGAGCTTGTTAGAAATGCAGAATCTGCATTTTAACAAATCCCCCCGTGATTCATTTGCACACTCAAGTGTGAGAAGCTCAGTTCAAGCCCTGTAGCAACCCTACTATAGTTACCCAGTGGGTTTGTTTTCCAACTACCAAACAACTATTTCATACTCTTTCTCAGATAACGCCTTGCCTCACATTTAGAAAGACAGGAACATCTGAGGGTAACTGCGCATCAGCCCACTGCCCAAATTCCATTGTACCCACATCAGTGCCCACATTCTCAGCCTTCCCTCCCATTACAGTGACGAGAAGGTCCTCCTCCTATCAAAGGCAACCTACCTGCTTTCCACCTGTCAGCACATCACACTGAGCTTTAAAAAAGGAGAGAGAGAGAAATATACCTTTGACCCCACTCCTCCAGCCCCCGACTATTCCTTTGCTTCTCATCGACAGCAAATGTTTTCACCAAAAGAGTTACCTGTAGTCATGACCTCCACTTTCTTACCTCTAACGCTCTCCTGCCCACTCCGCTGAGCCTACTCCTCTCAGTGTCACCAATGACCTCCATGCTGGTAGCAAATCCAAGGGCACCTGTCTCTGCTCGAGTCCTTGGCCAGCCAGGGGCAGTCAACATTCCCTCCTTCTTGGCTTCCACGGCATCTCACGTTTTCTCAAGCAGTCTCCTTTCTAGAGCTTCCTTTTAAGCTCAATCTTAAATGTTACAGCTCTCTCCTGCCCCTGCCCCTCTTTTCTATCCACTCACTCTCTTGAGGGGCCTGATCCAGTCCCATAGCTTTACACACCCACTATTTCCTGATGACCCTAAATTCCTATCTCTAGCCCTGATCTTTCCCCACGTCCACCTGGCTACTTGCCATCTCCACACACATGCTCAGAAAGAATCTCTAACAAGTCCAAAAAAGAACCCATCTTCCTCACTTCCAAAACCAAGGCCAATCAATACAAACCTGCTCGCCGTGCCTCATTTTAGCAAATGACACCACCAGCCATCCTGCTGCTTAAGCCTGAAGCCTAAGATCATCAAGTTCTCCCACCTTCCCCACCCAATCCCTCTCTACCCGTCAGTTCTCCCTCTAAAACTCATCCAGGAGCCATCCTCACTTCTCCATTTCCACAGCTGCCACCCTATTCTCAAGGTGCCATCCACACGTCCCTGGTTTACTACAATGATCTAACCGGTCTCCTGGTTCCACTTTTCATCCCCTACAATTCATTCTCAACACGGCAGCCGGAGGGAACCTGTAAAACATTAATCAGATCATGTCGACCTTTAAGGAAAATCATCCAAAGGCTTTGCACTACTCTTAGAAAAAAATCCAAACTATTTAGCCTAATTCACAAAGCAACAAAGTCTGCCTCCTATCTACCTCCTCTTACGTCATTTTATGCCACTCTCTCCAGCCACACCGACATTCTAGCTCGTGCCCTTCAATACAGTAGACACTAGCTGCATGTGGCTATTTAAAGTTGTCAGCTAAAAATAACACAAAATGTAAATTTCAGTTCCTAAGTCTTACTAGCCATATTTCAAGTGCTCAGTTGTCACATGAGGCTGGTGGCCTCGTGGCTAGTGCAGTATAGAACACTTCCTTCAGTGCAGAAAGTTCTATTGGACAGTGCTGTTCTGGCTGTTCCCTGCATGGGGCAAGTTTGGTCCTTCCTTATGGTCCCTGTACTCACCGTCACCTCTGCCCGAAGTGCCCGTCCCCCAGCTCCGCCCATGGCTGCATCTAGACCTCAGCTTAAATGTCACCTCCTTGGAGAGGCCTTCCCTGAGCACCCAATCCAAAGAAGCTAGCAGTTAGCCAATCACATGAACTGATTTAACTCTCCCCAGCATTCACCACTGGCTAATGCTATTCTAGTTCATTTGTGTTTGTCTGCTTATTGCCTAACTCCACCATGCCACCTCGCCCCAAAGTGGACTTACAAGCTCAGGGACCTTGTCGGTCTTGCTCACCACCGCATTCCAGCTCCTGTCCTACGCCCGTGGAGTGCAGCGCCCGACAGGCTCTGCTCAATTAGTATTCGTTGACTGTTAGACCCATGTCGTATTCGCAGTTCCTCCTAAATCTTTCACAACCATCACCTTTCCTCCATTTTCCCTGTCACCACCCAGTGTGGGCCTTCATCTGCTCCACCCTGACGTACAACAAACAGAATCCTGCCTCTGCCCTCCAGTCAACCCTGCGAACACCAGCAGATTACCTTGTGAGTATTCCTCTTGTCAACTCATTTCCCTGTCCCTGTCCCTGTCCCTGCCCCTGCCGGGCCCAAATGGCCTTCACGTCCCCAGACGTGGCACGCTCGTTCCTACCTCAGTACTGCTGGTCTCTCCCTCCACTTGGAGCATTCTCCCCGTTTCTTGGTGAAGCCACACCTTCTCCTGCCTTCCAGGTGTGGCGCTGGTGGCAGTTCCTCTGCAGACACTGGCCCCTCCTCTGGTCTTCTCCAGCACTTCCTGTCTGCAGCCTTGCTTTGGCGCTTACAAGAAGTTCCACCTCTCACATGCACACAAGCAGATAATCCCTGAGATTATTCCTAAGAGCAATGGTTCTCGAACTTTGCTGAGGATCAAAATCACCTGGAGTGTTCACAAAGAACACACAGGTCCAGGCTCACTGAAGGAGCCTAGGTCTGGGCCTCTGTCCTTTTTCCACGTTCCCTGGGTGACTCAGAGATCCATCAAATGGGAGACCCACTTCTTTAGAACAGCAGACCTGCAAGAGCAGTTGCTCAAGTTCTGTCCATTTCTACCAATTCAGAACACCTGGGGAGTGACCAACTGGGTTCATAACCTTCTGTCTCACAAACTGGCTCTTCTTCAAGTATTGAAAGCTACCCGCTGTGACAGACTGAAAATAGCCCCCCAAAGATATCTACATCCTAATACCGGGAACCTGCAAACATGACTTTACATGACAAAAGGGACTTCACAAGTGTGACTTTGAGATTTTTGAGATGGGGAGGTCATGCTGGATTATCTGGGTGGGCTCTAAATACAATCACAAGGGTCCTTACAAAAGGAAGACAATAAGAGCAAAAAGGGAAGAAGCTATATGAGGACAGAAATGGGGGGAGAAAAGGCTATATGATGGACAGCGATGAGCCAAGGACAGGGTCTCCAGAAGATGGAAAAGGAAAGGAACAGATGCCTCCCTTGACCCCCGAGCCTCCAGAAGCCCACGCTGTGACACCTTGGTCTTGGCCTTGGCAGACTCATTTCACACTTCAGACCTTCAGAACCATGAGAGAATAAATGTGTAGTCTTAAGTTGCTAAGTCTGTGGCAATTCGTTACAGCAGCAACAGGAAACAAACACACCTCCTCTTCTGTAACATGACCAGGTAAAGTTCTAGGGGTCCAAGGATCGTCATCTTCTAAACCCGTGTGTCTGTATTTAACTCATGTATTAAAATACAGCACAAGATGCTCCATTTGGATGGCACTGGGTTGCTTTGTTCCTTACTGTGCCCACAATGCTCAGCTCAGTGCCTGCCATGTATGTCTGTGGATACCAAAATTCCTCAAGGCAGGCCAGTATTCCACCTTGGAATTTGGGACCCTCCCTGATGGGCCTGATAGCCTAACCCCAATGGTGTTACAAGAGGGGAAATACATGAGTTCCCGAAACCGACAGGTCACCACGCTTGGACGCCTTGGGGAAGAACCGCCACTGTTTCAACTTGAGTCAAAACGTAGACCAAACAGACTGCTTCTTAGACGCCTGGTTTCATCCTGAAAAGCGTACAGCTTAGAGCTGTGCTGTCCAATATGGTCACCACTAGGCCACAGAAATGTTTAAATATAAACTAATTAAAAATAAAATTGAAAAAAATAAATAAATAAATAAAATTGAAGACACAGTTCCTCAGTCACAGTAGCCATATCTCAAGTGCCATGTGTTAGCGGCTACTGCATTGGGTGGCACAAACACAGAACATTTCCGTCATCATAGAAAGTTCTACTGGACTGTGCTGGCTTAGAGCATCTCTCAAGCATTCTTGGCTCCAGCCCCACCTCCAGCCCCCTGATTAGAAAAACTTAAGAGAGAAATGCAGCCACCAGACCCCATTCCATTCTACGCTGGAATTCATTCTCGAGCGTGCGTCTTCTGACGCACAGCCAGGAAAGGTGCCCAGAGCTATTTGCCCAAGTCTGACTTTTCACTGAAGAGATTCCATCTTTGGAAAGTGAGAAGCAGAAGTCACAGGGTGAGGAAACTGTGAACAGGAGACAGGACTCACACAGGGGTGAGGTGAGGGAAGGTGGGTTAGACAGAGGAAGAAGTAGGGAAAAGAGAAGCGGAGGAGCACATAAGAAAAGGATCCTAGTGATGTTGTCCAGAGCAGAAACTTCAAACGTTGAAAAGGAGGCCTCCTTTGACACCTGTAAGCGGGTAAAACAACGCGCCAGCCTGCAGAGGGGCTAGACCACTGCTCAGAGAAGGGTCTGCAGGACAGAGGGTCCTCTCCCTGTGGCCCTCGGGAGCCTGGAGGGCCCCCACGGGAGGCAGCGATAGTGTGGGGGAGAGATGGAGAGAGCAAATCAGCTGAGAGCAAAGACACAGAAATTTTTATAATTTGTAAATACACTGTGCTGGCGAGGCTGTGGGGAGACGGGTACTCCTGGACACCGCTGTGGAAGGGTAAGCCAGCACTGCCACGCTGGAGGCAATCTGGCACTTTCTATCAAAATCACAAACACAGTCTTTGCTCCAGCCTTTGTATTTCAGGAACTTATCTTTCAGAAGACTCCTTGCTCATGTGTGGAATGACGGACACACAAGGGTATCCGCAGCAGTGAAGGCAACAGGAAAAGATTAGAAGCAACCTTTATGCCCATCAGTGAAATTAGTTCAGGAAGGCACTAAAAAGAATGAGGACTTCCTTTCTATTGACTATACTCCAAGATATATTGTTCTAGGGCTTAAAAAACAGCAGCAGCAGCAACAAGGTGCAGAAGTAAGAAAGAGCTCCCACCCGTGTGAAGGAAAACAAAGATGCACATGGACCTGTGGATGCCGCCCTATTTCTGGAAGTTCCCATAAGAAACTGGTCACTTGCTTCCCTCCAGGGAAGGCGCTGATGGGCAGAAGACAGGAGCCATGTTTTCACCCCAGGTTCTTTAGTTCCCTTCCAATATCAGACCTGATCTATATATCACCTACTCTCCAAGTGTGAAATTAACAAATGGAGATACACTTCCGGGTAGTTACAGATCTTCCTCAACTTACAATAGGCTTACATCCTGATAAATCCAGTGTAGTCAAAAATGCATTTAACACACGTCACCTGCCAAACATCATAGCCTAGCCTACCTTCAGGGTGCTCAGCACACCTACATTAGCCCCCAGCTGGACAGAATCATCTCACACGGAGCTCATCTTATAATACAGTGCTAAATATCTCACGTCATTCATTGAATACTGTCCTGACAGTGAAAATAGGATGGCTGTCCAGGTACAGAGTGACCGTAAGGGTGCCGGCTGTTCACCCTCGTGGTCGCGGGGCTGAGTTGGGGTGCGGCTCGCTGCCCCTGCCCAGCACCACAGAGAGGACCGTGCTGCAGATGGCTAGCCCAGGAAAAGATCAACATTCAAAATTCACAGGCCAGCTTCTACGGAATGCGTATCATTTTTACACTGTCGTAAAGTTGAAAAATCCTAAATCGAACCATCGTAAGTCACGGACTGTCTGCACATTGAACAAAAAGTTTAAAACATACAGCCTTCTGTACTAATGCTACAGTCTCAATGGGAAGACAGCACCTGCCAGGTGAGCAGGCCCAGGTACCAGCCACATGGCAGCCATGAGCTCCTGGGGGGCCACGGGTTCCTCTGTCCCCTCTCTCTGTGGCAGTCTCTCTCCCTCTGTGGTCCAGGGCCTCTGAGGGGGAGTTCCCAAACCCCTGGCTCTCAGCAAATCTGGGCTGTAATTCAGCCTTGGAAATGACCAGGGATCGTCCTCCCCTGCCTGAATCCCGGCGTCAGGATCCCATTTCCGACCAGGATGCCACCACATCCCAGTGGCTGCTCGAGAGTAGGGCGCCCACAGCCACCGCCGATGTTCGCCACAGCCTCTCACTTTAGGGAAGAAAATGAAAGCAAGTCTAGTGGCTGCCATCTGATAATCACTATGGACACCGGACACCAGCCTGTGTCAGGTCTGGGTCCAATTAGCCACCCCCACAACAACACCATAGCAACAAAGGTAATATTATTGTTCTAAAAAAGAAGAAGAAAAAACCACAGACAGACACCCCGCTGTACACAGCTTTTAAAGCCACAGAGATAACGTTTTTCCACACCCTACAAAACTTGCGCCTCTCACTTCCTGACAATGCGACTTCTTCAGTAGGAAGCCTCAAGCTTGGGGCAACCAGCTCTTCACAGCACTCCAAGATGTGCGTCCTTCACAGGAAAGACAGGCATGAGAACAAGGCCCAGGAGTCGGGGCTGTGCTTCTCCCTCCGCCTCCTTCTTGGAGGCAGGGAGGCTGGTGGGCTGTGCCGGTGGGAAGCAGGACAGCCTCGGGGCACAGCTCCAAGCTGCCCTCTGTCCCTGTCTGTATGCCTGTCTGCCTTCTCTGTGCCAGCCCCAAGCTGGGCACTGGGGTTTTGGTGGTTGCAGTAATGAGCCGCACACTAATCTCCAGACCTAAATGTGGAAAGCATTAACCCGAATGAAAAGACATAAATCAGGAGGGGAGCTTATGACACGGAGGAAGACAGCTCTTCTCAGAGTGGGGAGCCTGGAGTGTTGCACAAGAGCTGAGTGAGTCACCGGCCAGCAGAAGGAGGACCGAGGAGGAGGGAGGAGACAGGAGGGAGGGGTGCCCCCAGTGGGACTGGCGAGTGCATGGCCGTGGGCAGCAGTGCAAAAACACAGCTGTAGGTTCCTAACTAACCATGCTTCACCAGCAGTCTGGGCCGGGGAGGGGGGCAAAATGTCACCTCCCCTCCCTAACTCAGGAAGTGTTTCAAAATGTGTCCTCCCCAGAGAAGACGGCAGGAAGGAGTCTTCCTAACAGCCCACTGGTCACCCTTTACAGCCTGCAGCTGTGTCCTGGGGAAGCAAACCTCAGGCCCCTAGAGAGAAGTCCTCCTTATCCTTCTTTGCTCCTCCCTGACCACATGCCATACTCTTTTTGGGTCCCCAAGCCTCAGGTGCCCATCATGGACACAGAATTCTTTCTCCACCTTCTCGTCCATCCTCACTACCGCTTCTTATCTTTTCTTTCTTTCCTTCTCCCAAACACCCCATCTTCCACACAAGCTATGGCTGACAACGAGACAAACCCCTCAGCTTCCCCCGTCCCTAGTCCCTGGGGAGAACCTCCTACCTTCCCTTAAGATTTTGCTTCACCCATCAACTCCTCCACCAAGACGGATTCCCAGCCTTTAAGCTCTAAGTACCTGCTATGAGTGAGGCCCTGCTGTCCCTGGGTGTGGTGGTGGGGAGGAGGAGCCCCCGAACAGATAACCCAGCTGGGGGGTGGGAGCACCAGGAGGTCTGAGCCCTGGAGGCTCTAGAAGTTAGCTCAGCGGGACCCCTTCTGCTTTGAGCAGGACCCTTCCCTCTCTAGGTCATCTTCCTCTTGCTCTGATGAGGACGAGTTGGGTTTAAAGATCAACTGGGTCGCTTCGAGACTGACAAGGTTCATCTGTAAGAAACACACAAAACAAAACTAACCTGCCCTAGAGCACGGGGCTGCTGTGGGGCTTACACCAGAGAACTCACCCTGAGCGGAAGTGCCCAGGCAGAGTGGGGCGTGGCAAATGGCCAGACCACTCACTGTTACTGGGTGCTCACTAAGAGTGATGAACAGAAAGCAAGATGGAACCCTGAGAGGGAAATCGCTTACAGGAGAGGACTTGGGAAGAGGGAACACTGAAATGGACTTAGAGGACAGCAAGCCGCGAGGACAGGGTAGCAAGAGAGGGCATTCCAGGGCAGGGAGCCATTCATTCATTCACTCATTCATTCAACAAACACTGATTGAGTGCTCCTTATATACAAGACACAGTTTAGATGCTGGAGAGCACTAGTCCACAAAATAAAGATCTGTGCCCTAGTGAGCTTACATTCTCGTGAAGGCAGACACACAATCCACAACAGGCCTGATGGACAGGTAAATGACCCAGTTTTGTTGCAAGGTGATAAATGATGGAGAAAAAGAAGTAGAACAGGATAAAGAGACGGGCGTGGCAGAGTGAGCAAGAGACTTCAAGGAGATGAAGCAGTGGATTTGTTTCCGGTGGCTGCTGGAACAAATTACCGCAAAGTAAGGGGCTTAAAATTACAACACAAATTTACTACCTTATAGCTCTGGAGGTCAGAAGTCTAAAATGGGTCTCACTGGGCTACAGTCAAGATGCTGGTAGGGCTAGTTCCTTCTAGTGGCCGCCCGCATTCTTTGGCTTGTGGCCCCTCCTTCACATCACTCAACCTCTTGCTTCTGTTGTCACATCTCCTACTGACCTGGCCTTCCTGCCTCCCTCTTATAAGGAAGCTTCACTTTACGTTGGGCCATCGGATTATCCAGCATCATCTCTTCATCTCGAGATCCTTAATTTAATCACATGTGCAAAACCCTGTTTGCCTTGTAAGGTAACATTCACAGGCTCTGAGGATTAGGACGGGGACATCTTTGGGGGATCATGCTGAGCCCAGTGGGGGGGAATTCGTCAGGTGGGCTGCAAAGGCCCAAACAAGCGAGCGTGCCTGGAACACGTGGAGGAACGCCCCCGCGGAGCCAGTCTGCAGGGGAGGAAGGAGTGAGACGAGGCAGGAGGAGCAGACCCCGAGGTCACCGAGCGCCTTGTCAGCCGCGGTGAGGGCTTCCTCAGCTTTCACGCTGCCCTCACAGGGACCCATGGGAATGTTCTGAGGAGAAGCGCAACACAATTGGACTTACTATTTAAGAAGAACAGACCGGAGTCTGGCAGAGCAGTCAGGAGGCGACTGCCATTGTCCAAGGGTGCAGTGGTTGTAGGTCCAAACAAGAGGACGGCACTGGGGGTGGGGAGAATGGACCAAGATAAATCTACTTGGAAGGAGGAGCCAACACGTTGACCTGACACAGTGAATGTGGGAAGGGAGAGAAAAAGGGGAGTCCAGGTTTAGGACTCAAGCAGCTGGAAGGACAGACTTGTCATTTACTGAGCCAGGAAAGGCTGCGGGTGGCCCAGACGTGGGAGGAAAGACCAGACACGACATTTCTGGCAGGTTGAACAGAGATGTCAAGTAAGCAACTGGCTAAATGAGCGAGGAGGTCAAGGGCAAAATTGTGAGCAAAGACTCGAGACGGATGTGCTGACCCACAGCTGAAGGCTCTCACAGGGCAGGTTGCCGGGGGTCTGGGCTGGGACCCAACCCCAGGCCGAGAATCCTGGTCTGGACTTTAGCCCGAGGGCAATGGGAAGCAGCGGGCAGGGCGTGGAGCCAGCCGTGACTGCCCCGGATTAAGTTTGCGAGCAGGGCACTGGTCGCAGGATAAGAAGGCCCAGGCTGTGTAAACAGGGACTTTGCCTGAGCCCTCTGTTGCTCAACCAGGCATTTTCCACTTCTCACAGCCCACGGGGTGCGAACTGAGTTGTGGGGCAGGGAGGGGGAGCAGGGCGGGATTCAGGAATGCGGTCCTACCACGGGCTCCAAAACCCTTAGCTGCACACAGCTCCGCTCACTAGCTGTCAGCTCTCTAGCTCGCCCTTGGGGCCCCGCTGCCCTGCGGTGGATTCAATGGACTCGGGAAAACCCTGGATCTCCAAGCTGTCATGAGGGAGCAGGCAGCCAGACTGTGTGGGCCCCTCCCAGGGCATGCGGGTCTTCCCCTCCCTCGGGACACTGGCACAACACGCACCAAGTTCAAATGGCGACGTCCACTGCAAGCGATTCCCAGGCACAGATGGCACCAGCCAACTGCTTCCCAGGCACCTTCATCCATTCATTCATTGAACGAAGATTTAGTGAGCAGCTCCCAAGGGGTGGGCGCGTTTCTAGCCATTTGGGGCACATTGGCAAACAACAGAGAAGGAAAAAATACCTCTGCTTCATGGAGTGTGTGGTCCAGCGAGGGGGTGGGGGAGCTGGAGCAGACAATAAACAATAAATAAGTGAATTGTAAAGAATGTTAGAATGGAGGAAAAAAAATACAGCAAAGCAAGAGGATAGCCTGGGTAAAGTAAGGGGTAGCCTGGGGGATGGGTGGCAATTTGAAATAGTTCAAAATGTTATGACTGCTTCTAAGTCACAGTTGAAGATCTTTCTAGCTCTTCTGCCCCCTTGCCCCCTTCCTCCCTTCCTTCCTGCCTTCTTTCCTTCCTTCATCAAATAGTTACTGAGCGCTCACCATAGGCCTGTCCCAGGCGCTCTCTACTCTCATGAAGCTTTACATTTTATTCAGGGAGACAGAATTTCAGACAACTAATTCTAGAAGGGTTATGAATGAGCAGAAACTCATATCTCAGGATTCCTGCAATCATGCCAATCACAATGAAACAAGGAACCTGCTGGGGCAAGAGCTGGGACTCTCCTGAGAGCACCCGATTCTTGGTCAAAGTCCCCAGTCCACTTCCTTCCTCCTACTTCGTCCTCCTTCCCCCATCACCACCATCCACACCATGACCTGGGTTAGTTAGAACTGCTCCCTTCTCAGCTACCAGAAACCACAGCTCAGTGGCTCCTCTGGAAGGTGCCCACAGAACGCCCTTATGCCTTGCCGGGTCGCCATCCCAGAGCATCTCCTGGTTTTAGGGCGTTCTCAACTAACTTGTCTGTTCTGTGCTTCAGATTCAACATCTTCTCCAAAGTGCCAACACCAACACTGAGTGGGCCCTGCAGGCTGCCCTCGCCTCTGATCTAAGCATCTCTGTTGGGCAGGTTTTGATTCCTCTTGCCTGGCTGCGCTCACTCCTTGGCCCCTGGCAGCCTAGGGGCAGAGGATGAGCAGAGGAGGATGTCACACGTAGGCTAGTCAGAGGACCAAACCCGTTTGGCAGCTTGCTCCTCCAACCACAACTTGGAACTCGCTTATCAGCGGCACTAACCACCAGAACTGCAAGTGAGCTAGCACGAAGGCTTTTCCTGTCTGGAGGAAAGTCAAGGCTGACCTTTGGTGCACATCCATGGCAGTCCCTTTGACTCTGGACCCTCCATCTCTTCCCACTCTGCATCCAGTTGTGAGCCAGCTGGACCGGTGCTGGCCCAGGCCCCAGTGGACAACACAGCCACCAATGGGAAAAAACAGACACTAGGAGCTGGCCCAGCCAACGTCCACCTCTCTCTGCCCTCCCATCAACTCTTCCAGTCTCATTCCTCCCAAAGCTGTGAGGACCTGAGAAGATGGTTCAGCTAGACCAGGACCCAATCCCTAGACCACAAGTTGAAGGTCTGTTCCCAAAAGCACAATGACGCTTCTTGGCAGAGCTGCTCTGAGCCCTCCCCTCCTCAGCGGCTTCACAGATGGGCAGCTGGGGGCAGAGGAGAACGGCCCACAGGGCAGGGCGGCTATGGGCACCTCTTCCCGACCCCTCCTCCCATTCCCATCGCTTTGCACCATTTCCTCCCCTCGGCAACTGGCACCTGAAATCAAAGCCTGCTGGATCCCCAAACCGGAGAACCACCTACTTATCAACCAAGTGTGCAGATATGTTAAGGACGGGGGACATGACGAGCTGCAGGGGCTGAGGGGTCCTCCACGCCCCTCTGTGGGATCGGGCTACAGAGGAAGGAGTACAGGTCCGGCAGCCAGTGGTTCAGATCATGGGCTCTGGAGAGAGAGGGTCTGTCACTGGCTAGGTGACACTGAAGAAATTTAACTTTTCTGTGACTTGGTTTCCCCATATGTAAAATGGGCCTGGTAATACTTATAGGCTTGTTGCAAGGATTAAATGAGTTAACAAATAAAGATACAGTATTTAGAACGGTGCTTGAAAAATAGTAAGTGCTACGTACATGCTGTCTACTATTATTAAATATTTTTGAATCGACAGATCTGTTTTAAAATGCTCTCTCCACCTGTGAAGGCCATAGGCCTGTTCACTGGTTGAGAAAATAGGGTCAGTACAAGTACGGAGGTATTGAAGAAGGACGTTTGCACTGCCGACGTTGCTTACTTATTCCTCGTGGGCCTGTCCACTGTGCTTCTCCAACCCCATTCCTTCCGACGAAGTCTCAGAAGCCCAGAAGATTCCTGGGTGTCACCAGCACCCCAGCAAAGAACTCAAAACCGGCCCCAGGGCACAGCACAGTCAGCTGAGAAACCAGAGACTTAGTCTCATGAGGGAAGATTTGGGAGGCGGTGGGCCCACGGCTGCCCGGAGCTCTGGGGGTCCCTGAAACAAAGCCCCCAAAAACACGTGGTGACAGCCTGCCCTCTCAACAACGGCACTGAGATATGACCGAGGGGCCAGCCACACACTTCCACACTCAAACAGCACCAGCCAAAGCACCGCTCTCCGAAGGCTGTCAGCGCCTCGGCCCTCCGAGTTGGCAAGACGGAGGGAGAACGTCAGAGGACACAACTTCCTCATTGGCTGTGTGACCCGAATCCCCCGAGGGTATCCTTTCCCATCTGTAAACAGTGGTGCATCTCCCAGACCCACCGGTGCTTCGGAAACTCCTAAAGCCTCCAGTGTTTTCATTCACCCTGCCTTCCCACTGGAGCCTGGCAAACGGTGCTTTCTCCTTAGAAAAGTAGCTGGCGCCCAAGCCAGCATCTTTTAGGAGCCCTCCTATGTTGAGATAGATAGGGACGCAGACACCCTTCACGCCAGGCACTTTCCCAAACTCTTGGGCTCATGTGTGGCCCTATTCAAATACTCAAAAACACAGGCATTTTCTCAGATCGGGCTGAGAGCCACCTGGGGCCTGGCTCACCAGGAGCCCCCACAGGAAGGGGTAGCCTCACCTGCTGACCTGGGGGCTGAATGTGGCTTTGGGGGAAAGCCCCAGCTCACAGTGGAAAACCCTGCCTCCTGATCACACCTCCACTGCACAAACAAGTTATTTACCACCACGAACCTGAGTGTTTTTCACCCATAAACCCAAACACATCTTCACAGGGTTGTAACACGTAAAATTGAGCAGGTTGAAGATCTTTTTTCCTTTTAAGGCTGAATGGAAGACTCCAGGTTCAAACAAAGCATTTTTCTCTCTCTTTATTTGAATGATTTTAGGTGGGGCAGATGCCCTCCAGGTTGCCATGGCCCTCAACTTGAATCACCTCAATTTGAATCACCTGTTGGACCTGGGAACGCACTGAAAGTTGTTTTCCAACGCCTTACTTAGAGCAGTGGTCCTGGAGCTTCAGCAGGCATCAGAACTCCCTGGAAAGCATGCTCAACACAGACTGCAGGGCGCCACTCCTGGTTTCTGACTGAGCAAGTCTGGGGGTAGGGCCTGAGAACGTGCATCTCTAACAAGTTCCCAGGTGATGCTGGTGTGGATGCTGCTGGTCCAGGGGCCACAGTTTGAGAAGCCCTGCCTTAGAATCTGAAGGCTCGAAAGCTCACTAGGGATCACCCAACACGAGCACAAGGAGAGCCGGGGAACATTCCATGTGCCGTGTCTGCGTAACAGCTCTTGGGTCAGTCCTGCTGCTGAACTGACGCAAGCCCGTTCCAGCTCCCACCTCAGACACAGGTGGGCCTAAGGGTGGGAGCCCCAGAACTCCGTTCATCACCCACACATCTGTGGCCCCTGCCAGTTCCTGGTTCCTGTCCACTGGGGTTGCAGAAGGAGGCCACAGGGGTCCCCAGGCTCCTGCGTTCGACACCGAGCCACCGGCCCTCTTGTGGAGCTTGCTCCTCACTCCAAACAAGGGTTCTACTCCCCCGCTTCCAGGAATAGACAGGCCTGGCCCCTCGTAAGAGGTCTCAAAGCTGGGAGGGTGGAGTGTGAGGCCCCAGGGAAGGGAAGGGGCACAGCAGAACCCTGGGCAGCTAATTCCAGGCCAAGCCCTTCCATCCTAAGCAGAGTCTGGAGACAGTGGTCTCCAGGGGGGCCTGGGCAGGCACGCACGCACACTGTAGCCAGTGTCTCAGCCACATAATGCACAAGAGGCTGGCGGGGCAGGCAGCCAGGGCCCACTCATGCCAGTACCATCTGGGAGCCCTTGCCAGGCCTCGGAGGGCAGGCTGAAGAAGCTGGACTCTGTCCTGGGGCACAGTTGGGCTCTATTCTTATCTCAAGGGGGAATGCGTGACTCTCCTTGCAGTGAATGGGGGCCCCTGGCAAGGTGGAGGAGGAAACAGAGGCGTCACTGTGCCCAAGAGGGCTCCTCGCATGGCTCCCAGCTCTGACCGGCCCCTCGTGGCGGGGCCTTGCACAGCCTCTGACAAGGAGAAGCCGAGCCGAAGGCTGACAAGCAAAGGGGCAGACTGGCCCTGACTCGCACTGCGGGGCTGGGCGGAAACTCGCACACACGGCTCCCAAATGAGACCCAACGGGAAAGGCCAGGGAGGGCAAGAGCTTCCCACCATGACACGGCTCCTTGCCAAATCCCAAAGGAAGGCACCCAGACACCCCATGCACCCCACACAAGCCCCTGCTGGCAGAGACGCGCCCCTCTCAAAAGGTCTCATGAAGGGCCCCCTTTAGTTTGATAGAAAGAGCCGCAAGAGGCATAGGTGATTCTGACTTTATTCGTCCAAGACTTCTGGATGTCTGAGGGCAAAGCCTGGCCCGCTGCTAGGTGCTCAAAGATTCGAATCACCCATCTCTTAAGTCTGCAAGCATGAAAGTACCGTGCATGGACTAAGTGACACATGAGGGTTACAGGTAATGCCAGGGTTCAGGCAGATGGAAGAGAATTTAGGTATGCTGGAAGAAGTCGGGGAGGCCTCCGAATAAAGAAACAGTTACTCATCACCCATATCTAACAAGCATATAATTCTTTGAGCCAAGTGTCCCCATTTTAAAGATTATAAAACAGAGTCACCAAGAAGACATGAGATTTTCCTTAGATAGTTAAATAACTATCAAGATCTGGACCCTGGCCATCAAAGCCAGTGTACTCTTTACGACACAAGCCCACTTCTTGGAAGGGGGTCTGGAAGGATAGGCAGGAGCAAGACACTGAGAAGAGAGAAGTGTTGAGGAGGGAGAAGGTGTCAGGCACGGTGACCCCTAAGGACCTCGGTCAAATACGATGCCAGCACAGTCTTCCTTTCACATTTTTCTCTCTAGAAAAAAAAAAAAAGCTCCCTCTAGGCCCACAGATCCCAGTCTGGACCAGGGGCATCAGACATCCTCAAGGGGCGAATGTTGGTACAACCTTTCTGAAGAGCAGCCACGTCAAAATGCACACCATAAATGCACATGTCAACTGCAACAGCCCTCTTGTTCCCGGGAAACCATTCTCAGTGCGAGAAGATGCCGACACAAGAAACGTCAGCTTCGGGGGTTTTAAGAATAGAAAGGGAAAAAAAAAAAGGAAGCAACCTCAGTGTCCATCACCAGGGGATTATAAATAACAAATCATTCATCCAAACAGTGAACTAATAGCAAACACTGAAAATAATGCTTTTGATACATTTACCAACATAGAAAGATATCCAATAAATGATACATTTAAAGCAAAAAACAAGTTGCAAAACTGCATGGACAATACAATTAAAAAGAAGGAAGAAAGGAAGGAGATTGTTCTTTCCTCCCCAGTAGGATGAAAGAGGGGAGTGAATGGCGACAGGGGGATGGGGATGTGGTCAGGGTGGGGGCTGGGAATGAGGCCAGGGTGCGAGGGGTCGGCTGAGCGGGGAGCCACTGGGGCAGAGAGCCTAAGTCCCACTGGCTTTCCTCTGGAGCAGCCTGAAAGGGCCATGAAAACATCCGGAAAATATTCAGCTCGTAAATCTTTCAGAAACCCCTCCACCCTGCTTTATATATTAACACTTCCTACGAGCTCCCCTGACCCTCACACACACCCAACCTCCCACTGGATTCCTAACCCGGAGCCAGAGGCAACTGGACAAGGTGGACTCCCTGAGCGCCCAGGGCCAGCCCGCTGTGGCTGCTGCCAGTCTGTGGCCTGGACCCATGTGTCCCCTGGCTCACCAAGGGACCCACAGCAGGAGCTCAGCCTGGAGACACCATTCAGGTGCCCTGGACACCAACTCGCCAGCAGCGATGGACCCAGTGACTCGGGGAGGGCACAGGTTAAACGGGCCTTTCTTGCAAAGGGGGAGCTGCTTCTCAGACAGGGAAATGTATTGGCTCCAACTCTCTCCCTTCAGCGGGAACTCCTCGAAGTCCAGGGAGAAAACCTGCGAATACTGAATGGGTGTGAATTCACACCCACATGTGTGCACACAGAAATGTACACGCGCACACACCCTCAAGATCTCCTCCTGTTCCTGAAAAGTCCACAGAATTTGGGGAAGCTGCTCACAGGTCAATCAATAGCCCCATTTTGAGGTTTAGGAGCCAATCCCAGTGTGGAGCTGTGAGAAGAGAATATCCTGCCGAAGCAAGCAGAGTGGATAGAGCCAGCTGGTTCTGGGTTTGAATCCCAGCTCCGCCACTGACTAAGCTGGGTGATCTTCCTTAGCCCCATCGGGACTCTGTTTCCTTGACTAGGGTGTACTGCTACGGTGGCCCAGACAGGCTGAGAGAGGCTGGCAGTCTAGAAACCTGGTGTGAGTGCAGGCTGCTTACTGGATTGGGGACCTTGGGCAAGTCACCACCTGTCTATGCAGGGAGGGGGTTGTGACCTGAAGGCTGAATCCAGGCCAGCGCACTATACTGTTTGCTGCTGTTTCTAATTTGATCAATTACCAACATTACCAACAAGATGGGGAGCATTGGGATTTTCAGCTGGGCATGAGGCACCCGTGATTAGCTGATGCTGCCTGTGTCCAATGGCACATAATCCCTCGGATCCTAGTGACCTGCCTGGCCCATGACATCTGAATCTGTGGCCCCCAATTAGCCCCAAAGCTGGGGTTGACTAAGAAGCAGTGACTCAGGGAGCCCCAGGAAGAAGGCAGTAGTGCCTCCATAAGCCCCTCCCTGGACCCAGCTCCGGCCAGCATCAGGGTGACACCTGCTTTCAGGGGCCACTGAGTAGTCCTCTCACACTGCCTGCCATGTGATGCTGGGCCAGCTGAGGGCTGGCAGGGCAGAGCATGGCGTGTTTGCTAACTGGCTCCATGGTCTGCAGGAGACCTGGGCTTCAGGTACTGCATGGAATGCTCCCTCTTCTTTGCTCCAGAACCCTCAGCATCAACAGCTCTACCCAGCTCCCTTAAAGGCATTTCAACTGTGCACTCCCAGAGGGGCAACACAGGGCAGAGGACACAAAACCCTTCCTTGAGAACTTTGATTTTAGAGACACTAACCTGAACCTAAGGAAACGCTGGCCCTGGGCAGAGAATCCCTTAAGCCCTGAGCTCTGACTGAACTCCCTCCCAGATGGCAGCCCCCGCTCCAGCCCCCCAAGCCCCTGAACCGGGCAAGTTCCAACCAGGCTGAGTGGACCAGGGCAGAAAGCACTGAGTAAATCCTGGAACGGCAGGCCTCTCCCTGGAAATGCTGATTAAACACCAGAACCACGCAAAGCTCTGAGCCAATCCCAGGACCACCTCTAGGGCCACATAAGCTCTCGACAGCACAGGCACAAACAGTGAGTCAGGCTTCTAAACATCTGGGGCTGAGCTACTCCTCTGCTCTTGGCCATTCAGCTCGGGTGGACTCCCGGGAGCAGCCGAGCTGGCAGGGGATGCGGGTCCAGTTTCCAGGGAGCTGGGCCAGGCCTGGGAGCCCAGCACACAGCCCTGCCCGGGCTGGGGCCCCAAGTCACACACGAGGCCATGCATGCATCCTCCTGGCCTGCACCCACAGTTCCGGGGCGGCTCCCCGCCCAACCCACACGTGGGAGGCAGAGGCCTCAGCGCTCCAGGATTCCATTTTGTGGTGGAGGCTTCTAGAGGAAACAATTCCTTAATCCCCTTCCCTAAATCACGGCCAAGAAACAACTTGTGTCGAGTCCCACAGAGGACCGCTCTCTCTGCCCAGCTGTCCCTGCAGTGACCTCCTGCCACTAAGGAGCCACTGTGGGGGGGGGGGACACGAGGTTCCTGGTGCTCACAAACCCACAGCCTGGGCTCCCACTCTTGATGCAACCAGCTCTGGTGTCCTTTCCACAGACCATTGAATTCCAGAGCAAGCTGAAGCCAAGTGCCTCCCTGACTCACCCTTAACTGGGCCTGGAAATAAAACTCAGTGCTTCGTCACTGACATTTATTCGACAGCACTGTTTGTTGCCTATTTTCATTTTCAGTGAAAGGTTTAACTGAAATCTTTTTGTAAATTCCAAGTGAAATCATCTTTTAATGTAAATGACCCTTGATTTCTCCCTGCAGGTCAGCAGACAGACGTGAGAAGACATTTCCTCACCCAGTGACTTAAATAATAGCATAGTTAAAAGCAGCCTGGATGACAAAGTGCCAAGACCATAAAATAGGGAGAGGACAGTCTTTTCAACAAACAGTGCTGGGACAACAGACATCCACATGCAAAAGAAGGACGCTGGGCCCTTTCTCACACCATTTACAAAAATTAACTCAAAAGAGATCTAAGTTCTAAATGTAAGAGATCAAACTATGAAAGGCTTAGAAGAAAACATAGGTGCAAATCTTCATGACCTTGGGTTAGGCACTCTTTCCTTAGATATGACAACAAAAGCACAAGGGACAAAAGACACAAAATAGATAAGGTGGACATCATCAAAATCAAAAGCTTTTGTGCGTCAAAGGCACCATGAAGAAAGTGAAAAGAACGCACAGAATGAGAGAAAATTTTTGCAAATTGTTTATCTGATAAGGGACTTTTATCTGGAATATATAAAGAATACTTACAATTCAATAATAAAAAGACAGTTGCTATTTAACCCAATTAAAAAATAAATGGGCAAAGGCTCTGAAAAGATCTTTCTTCAAAGAAGCTATTTTACCAACAGCCAATAAACACATGAAGAGATGATCAACATCATTAGCCATCGGGAAATGCAACTCAAAACCACAGTGATGTCTCACTTTGCACCCACTGGAATAGCTATAATCGAATAGATAGATAATAACAAGTGTTGGCAAGGATGTGGAGAAACTGGAACCCTCATTCAGGGGGGAATGTACAACTGTAAGGCAGGTGTGGAAAACAGCCTGCAAGTGCCTCAAAAGGTTAAACGTCATGACCATACGCCCGGCAATTCTGATCTCCAGACCATCCTTCAACGGCACCCCACCCGGCATACATGTACACACAGCTGACGGTCACGCACCATCCAAGTTCTGTCTCCACAGCCTGGCTCAGTCTCGGCATGCTGTCACATTCAAACAAACATCACTCAGGCAGCCAAAATCATTTTCAAAGCAATTGGATCTTTAAAGTCCCTTTTAAAAAAGGGGGGTAAGGGCTTCGTTCATAACACGTAGCAAAACTTTAAATCTTCTTATCCTTTCACTCTGACTCACAGACAGCAACGTTGCTGAAATCTCCTTCCTGCCTTTCTCCAAGGGACTTTAAAATCCTCCCACGCCCCACGGCTTTGCTCTTTCTCCTCCACAGGCATCCTTCTCCAACAGACAAACACACACACACCTTCAGGCTCAGTTCTTTCTCTCTCCTTCCTGAAAGCAGCCTTCCAGACCTCCCCAATTTTGTCCCCCTGCTCATTACTCAGATTGGTTCACCACCGCAAAGGCCAGGCCCTGAGCTGGCCAGAGAGAGCTCCCCTCAACTAGGAAAGGCGGGGGAGCAGTAGGAGCGCCCCAGCTCGCTCTGCTGGTTTACATTTGTTTATGTTTCCGATTTCGCCTCTTAATATTATTTTTAACGTGTGCTTTCCTGTCTCCACGTGGAAGGAATCAGCCAGCAGTCAGGCACAATGCCTTCTTTTTCTACCCTATCCACCCACAGCTCCAGTACCTCCTTCTGAGCTCCGAGCCCAGGGAGCACGCGAGACGCAGTGCGGGCGCCGCAGGCCTCAGAAGTGGGGCGCCGGCGTGGCAATGGGGGTGCCCGCCGGCCAAGGCAGGGGTTTGCATTGCTCGGAGCTCAGCTCTGGGGAGCAAATAAATTTTCGGCAGAAGATCAAAGGCAGGAACACTAGCAGAAAACAGCGGGGAAGCCTTGAAGCTGTAATATTCAGGGAGAGACGAGACTTTTCCCAGTTCAGAGATGGGGGGAGAGTTTAAAGAGCAAGGACATAAATTATCAACTTGGCCCACTGGAGCAGGGCTGGGTTCAGCCCGTAACAGCACAAAGGCTGTCTGAGGAGAACTAGACACCCCGGACCAAAGCAAATGCCTCCCAAATGTTGTCTGTCTTTTATTAACTCATCACGATGTCACCCGTGGCGAGGTCTCCTATGAGCAACGCCAACTGTAACTGGGTGGCCCGGGGCCAGCTCGCTCATCTTCCTTTCTGAGCGAAGCTCTGATGAGCCACGGGGAGGCTGGGGTGTGTGGGGAGCCACGTCCCCTGTGGACCAGATCAAACCGTGGAGTGTGTTTCTGGGCTTGGCCTCAGAACAGAATTTCTCCCAGGACATCAAACCCCCTTAGTTATTTTCGTCTCTCAGTCCAGCCAGAGGTCTGGAGAGTTGCTGGGGGTTTCGAGAGTTTCTCCGGACTCAGCATCACAGGGCTGTGGAAAATGCAGGCCAGATGGCCCCAGAGCGTACAAGGGTGGCTGACACATTTTCCTCTCACAGGAAAAGCCACGTGGTTGTCTCTACGATGCGACTTGCAATTCATCAGCAAACGCTGTCAGCGCCTCCTTCACAATGGACCCCAAATCCGACACTTCTCGCCACCTCCGCTGCCATCATCTTAGACTGAGCCACCATCCCCTCGGGTCTGTCTGCCTCGACTCAGAGCCAGCTTCAACGCATTCTCTACAGGCAGCCAGAGTGATCAATTTAGGACGGAAACCTGATGGCGTCACTCCCGGCTCACAATCCCCCAAAGGCATCCCTTCACACCTAAATGATGGCCCACAAGGTCCTGCGTTATCTGACCCCCCTCGAGCTCCCAGACCTCAAAAGCTTTCCCTCTCCTGCCTGCTTGCCCAACTCAAGCCACAGTGGCATCGCTGCTGTTCCTCAGGGCCTTTGCACTTGCTGTTTCTCCGCCCCGGCAGTCTTCTCCAGGTCTCCTTAGGGCTGGTTCACTGTCTTCATTTAGTTCTCTGCTCAAATGTCACCTCAGACAGGTCTTCCTCGACCACCTCACTTAAAGGACACCTCCCCACAACGTACCCCACTCTCCACCCCTCTCCCAGCTTTAGCTACTTTCATAGCACTTACCACTTAGCTGACACAAATATGAAAGCGTTCACTGGTTTCCTGGAACGTAAGCTCTGCTGTGCAAGGAATTGGTCTACTTTGTTTACTGCTGGATTCTCCATGTCTGGCACAATTTCCAGCACGTTACAGTCACTCAATAAATACTTGCTGGATGAATGAATGAACAAACGGATTCTTAGTTGATGATGGTACAATAAGTGGGATCACGACAGCCCCTCATGTGACACTTTTTCCACAGTTCTTTGACAGATGGCAAAGCATTTAAATAAATGAAAAGGAAGGAACTATTGACTTACCTTTATCCTCCTAACTCACCAGCAAGGAAGGGAGGGAGAGCTTAACCACGCCCATTCAACAAATGCGGACACATTATTGTGGGATATTTGCTAAAGGGACTAATGAAACGTGATGGCTTGTCCAAGTTCACATTTGTAATCAAGAACCAAACTGAACCAGAACCCAGATTTCCAGACACTCTGTCCCATGCGCTTTCCACAGAGTTAGCAAGACTTCAACTTGCTAGAAAATCTACTCCATTTTGCTAGAAAATCTATTAATACCGTTAATCATATTAATATTTCAAAAATGTATGATCATCACAAAATATGCTGACAAGGCCCCATTTGATAAAATTCCACGTCTATTGGTGGCTTCGAAAATACCTCTTCTCGGTATTAGGACCAGCCTAATCTTATTCTCTCCATGAGGACACAGACAAACATACATAAAAAGGATATTAAAATGCTAAGTAGAAAATATACATGCTATCTAAAACCAACAGCCAGTATCAGAGCTATGAGGAAACCTCAGAGGAATTCCCATTAAAGACAGAACATGACTATTTATCAACATCCCGCTGGAACTCTATATCACCAATAACCAATTTAAAACATAATTAAATTTCATTCAAGAATTATCAACTTCCTAGGAATGCAGGGAATATACAGCCCTATGTGAAGAAGCCATTTACTGAGGGGACAGAGTGAAACTTAATGACAGGGAGAGATGACGTTCCTGGAGAGTGTCGAGAACTGTGACAGGTCTGAGATTTCTTACCTGGTTCCAGGAGCAACGCGAGACACCTGACATCCTAACTCCATTTAATCCTTTCAATGAAAAATCCTCTACAAGAGGGCGTTACAATTACGATTCCCCCGTCACGGAAGAGGCACAGATCAGAGAATTTCCCTAAATTCAGGTCGTTTTCACTTCCAGACCTGTCGAATTCCCACCAGTGCACCCAACCTCCTGTGGTGTGACGGATTTCTAAGGTGTCGACTCAGCGAGGCTGAACTTCACTTCCCAGAATTCACCTTCCCGCGTGTTCTGGTTAGGGGGTACCATTCGCAGATGCTTGGGAGGTGTGGAGGGCAAAAGGGAAGCAGCAGCCACCTTGTAGCTCACGCACGCACGCGGTGGCTGGCGTGTTGAGTCGCCTCACCAGCATGAAGCAGAGGCGAGGCTGCGACTGCTCCACCGGCCCCCAGACCCTCTTTCAGCTGCTTCCGCTCCTGGGCCGGGCGCGTGTGGTTCGCTCCATGAGAAAGGACCCGGCTCCTGTGGGACGCCCGTGCCACCAAGGGCAGGGGCCACTTAAGTCCATGCTCTTGGGGTTCCAGCCTGTGACCTTCCTTTCCTGACCCTGCCTGCCCTGTGGGCTTCAAGCTCCAGCATCAGACGTGGAGACAACAGCTTAACAGAGACTGCTCAACCAGCCCCACCATGGCATAAGACCAACTCCCTGTAAAAACTTTCTTTAAAAATGTATATATTTGTGTGTCTATGTGCATGTGTCTGAGTACATGTGTCTCCATGCACTGTGAGTGTCTATGAACGTGTCTGTCTACACGTGTCTCTGTGAACAGGTGCACGTGTGTCTCTGCCTCCTCGTGTGTACGTCTAAATTACACATATCTCTCCACAACTACATCTGTCTCACCTGCTTCGGCTTCTCCGGTTGCAGCCTGGCTGATACAGGTGCTAAGGCGCCCCTCACCAGAAGTCCCCCGAAGAATGGGCAGTGGTGGAAGTGGGGGGTGTCACGAGAGAAGGTGGAGATGGGATGTTGAAGGCTGGGGGCATAGAAAGCAGTAGAGAGTGGGGTCTGCCCCCTGTCCCTCTGTGCTACCACACTGAAGGAAAAAGAGTTTCTGAGTCCCCTCTATGTCCATGCCACTGCTGACACAGGTGTTGAAGCCGAAGGGCCCATCCTGGTCACCACCGCACATGCCTCAATGGGGCCCCCAAGCAGAGGTAGGCACATACAGGGGAGGGGGGTCTCCATCAGTACTGCTGGCTGCCGGGCTGACCCCGCCCTAGCCGACACCCAGCTAGGCCCCTCTGAGAGCTATGAAAAGGCTGCTTCTGGAGACCCATGGTGGTGGCCCCAGGGCCCTGGCCCCGACTCACCTCTGGAATTTCCTGCCATGGGAGGCTGCTCACAGGCACCGAGGGGAGTGTAGAGCCCCTGTTTGAATGAGTGCCTGGGCAGCCCTGAGCAGACCCTGCAGATACCCTAGGGCAGGCCCAAGCCCCTAAGATCTGCAGCTCTGAATTCTCCCCTCCAGAGAGCCCAGCTCCAAAGAAATAAAAGGGAGGGAGCGGGGCGGTGGAGGGCTTACCCCGTACGTGCACGCCTAACAAAGCAGGGCTGGGGGAGGGCTGTAGAATCACACACCCCAGGTCAAGTTCCAGCTCTGCACACACTACCCCGAGTGACCTCGAGCAAGTTCTCTCCGAATTCCTCACCTTTAAAAAGTGTAGAATAGATACCTTACAACTCAGGGTTGAGGAGATGGTTAAAATTTTAAATTTTTTAAAAAAGATAAAGTATAATAGGGGCCAGCCCCGTGGTTGAGTGGTTAAGTTTGTGTGCTCAGCTTCAGCAGCCCGGGGGGTTCCCCAGTTCAGACCCCAGGCATGGACCTAGCACTGCTCCTCAAGCCATGCTGTGGCGGCGTCCCACATAGAAGAATTAGAATGACCTACAACTAGGATTCACAACTATGTACTGGGGCTTTGGGGAGAAAAAAAAAAAGAGAGAGGAAGATTGGCAACAGATGTTACCTCAGGGCCAATCTTCTTCACCAAAAATAAATAAATAAATAAAAATAAATAAATCTTAGTTATTTTTGTTAAGATTATCACTCTTCAGAATAATTTTGTCACAGCTCACAGTGGTGAGTCAGTAAGCACATCTAAAGAAACAAGGATGGAGTATATTATAAAGTTGTATAGTAGTTACCAAAATAACTACCAGAACTAAAAGCCGATTGGAAACCTTTTAAACTATCTGAAGAAACACAAAATAAAGTCAATAAAACAGACTATATAGTAAGCATATAGCAAGTAATTACATATTTTTAAAGGTTTAAAAAAGAGGAAACAACACAAAAGGAGAGCACTAAAACCAATCATAATTCCTATAGAAAAAGATTCACAGATGTCCGCAATATACTCCAAACTTAGACAAATTTTATTATTTTCTTAAATTGCATGCAACCTTGATCAAGGAGTGCAGTTCCACAGGCAGGCGTCTGAACTCACTGGGTTCAGACAAGAATAATAGAGTGGGTACTAGGAGCTGAATTGTGCCCCTTCCCTAATTCATGTGTTGAAGTGCTAACCCCAGGACCTCAGAATGTGACAGTATTTGGAGAGAGGGGCTTTAAAGAGGGAATTAAGTTAAAATGAAGTCACTAGAGTGGGCCCTGATCCAACATGACTGGTGTCCTCATAAGAAGAGATCAGGACCCAGACACACACAGAGGGAAGAGGGCGTGAAGTCACAGCGAGAAGACAGCCATCCACAGCCAAGGAGAGAGGCCTCAGAAGGAACCGACGCTGCCACCACTTTGATCTCGAACTTCCGGCCTCCAGAACTGTGAGAAAATCAACTGTTCAAGCGCCCCCATCTGTGCGACTCTGTTTGGGCCGCCCGGGCAAGCTCATCCAGTGCCGGTCGGGCTCCACAGACAAAAGGGGCGTCGAGGTCAGGGTTGCTGTACATGGAAGAAAAACGAGCCAACAAGGAGGCGGTGCAGAGAGGCCCAGCCCCGTCCCCCGCCCGACCTGACCTGCCCATGGCTGAGAAGGGCTGCGGTGGGCTCCACCCTCCAGCTGCCTGGAGGAAGCAGGCGGTGCTCTGGGAGCGGCAGCCCCTCGGCCCACTCGAGAGGTGATCATGGGCGCCTCTCACAGCTCCAAGGACTCCCAGGGCCGGGGGCAGCTGGTGATTGGTTCCATTCTGGGGTCCTGTTCCAAACTGATGAATCTGCCACTGGGCCCACCTGCACCCCTCACTGTCCCTAACAGAGCCAGCAATGGGTCCTCACCACGGCTGCCAAAGTGCCCCCAAAAGGGGCCCAGGAGGACAGACGAACCTCTGCCTCTCCGCTAGTGCCGGGCCCAGGGGCACCGTCCCCCAGTGGAAGAGAATGACTCCCACCAGAGCATTCCATGGACACACTTTGGGGGCCCTGGGTCCATCAGACCAGAGTGAATGCCGTGCACAGCTGTGAGATCAGCCCAAAGCGGCCCATCTCTGCAGAACCCCGAATACCAGGTAAGGAAATGTCTGGGAAATGTCGCTGTAAATCAACATCCTTGGAACTGAATTTCTAAGAAAACGTATAATCTTTCTTTAAGCTAGAAGAGAATCATACAGCTGACACAACTGGCCAGATCAACAGCTCCTGCCTGCTCCTGACCACAATCCTCTGGAAACCAAACCCCTAATCAGAGACAGCCACCTTGGTGAGGAAGTGGGGAGAGCCCAGACAGAAGCCACCTGGTACCAAAGATCATGAATGTTTTCCGGAGATGCACAGCCAGGTCCCAAAAAGCAGTTCTAAGCTATGGCCAAGACACTCCACCAAGATGATGCAAGAAAGGCTAGTTGCCCCAGGCAGAGCGTGGAAGACCCACAGAAAACCCACAGCCTATCGCTGGCCAAGCCTTGCTCCGCTCAAGCCTGCGAGCACCTGGTGTCCGGGGTGCCTGCCAGGGGCCCGAGGACAAGCACTGGTAGGGAGCTCAAAAACACTCCCAAGGGAAATCGAACAATGTCTGTGCATCAGAGAAGCACTGGGAAGGGTGTGTACGCAGAAGGAACAATAGGACCCCGAGGTTCCTCTGGAGCGAGTCATGCCCAGCTTAGTCTAAGTGAAAGGTACTCAGGGAAACTTGGGCAGTGTTTAAGACCAGAAGGGGTCCCCCTCCCACCATTAGAAAAGTCAGTTAAGGGAGGAGGCAGCAGAGGCGTGGAAGAAAGTTTCAAGGCCGTAGACCCAGACGCCGAAGCCCCGCCCAGGCCCTGATGGTCTCTCACTCTCACATACTCAGCACTGAGGCTGAGCAGCACCGTGGCCCCCAGGACCAAGCTGAGGGGCCACAGGTACAGCAGCCCAACCTGTGGCCTGATCCTGGTGTGGGGAAGAGAGGTACCAGGGGGTCCTCTGTGCCTGCCAGGGTACCACCACACCGGCTGCTGGGCAGCCAGGGAGTCAGCACCTGGGGAGAGGGGGCAGCTAGGCCTTCTAAGACCCCCCAGAAATGAAGGCCACTTCCCAGCCCTCAAAGGGTGTAATGCTGGAGCAAAGCCCTGGGCTCGGTGAAGTGGAGAGGCACATTATTTCGTCTCTATGGGGGCAAGGACAACTGCCTCAAAGATGAGAGCTTACCCCTGCTGGTCCAAAGCCAGGATCATCCTACAAATGGTCCAGAGCGTGAGCCCCAGGCCCTTTGAACCTGCAGCCCCTTCTCACAGAAGCCTGGAGCCTGCACCCACCGGTTCCTCAGGGACATGGTGACCATACAGGACAAATTCAGAAACTGCACCCACACACGCGCAAAGAGTTGTGGCAAAGGAGGCACCTGGAACCCCCTCAACTTGGGAAGTTCACTTACAAAAGTGCCCCCACACAGCTGCAACAAAGTATCACGGTGTCCTAAACGTTAGGAACTGAGTTTGATAAATCCAGGTTTATACGGTATTTGTAACCAAATAATGTATTTGTGACCAAAACTAGTGTTAAATGGAAAATATGGATAGGAAATGGCCTGTTTTTGTCCTTTACAGCCCTGTGCCCACCTCCCAAGGGCAACCCTAGAAAAGAGGCCCCAGAGAGAACCCTGGGAACGGGTCCTGGCCAAGGCTGCAGAATTGTCACTGATCGTCACATCCTTCTTCACAAAGCAAAATGCTCCAGAGCCTCGCAACTCAACGTGTGGACCGCAGACCAGCGTCACAGGGAACCTGCCAGAAATGCAGATTCCCAGGCGCTCGGGGTGCCTCCAGGCCCGGTTGGCTTTGAGGCGCCGCGGCTGGAAACTGACAGCCTCAGGATGAAACGGTCTCCACCGCAGTCAAGGCGAACAGCTTCAAGACATTCCTCTTCCTGCCGCAAGACAATAAAAATTCCTTCTTTTAGGACCTGCTATTTTAGAATTTATGCTCCTTCGGGCACGCTAAATTGAGATTTACCCATTAAGTCAAGAATTTCGATAAGGAGGAAGACAAAAGGCCCTCTTCCCATGCTTACTCACGCGGTTCACTTTTGTTTGGGGTTTTATTTTAATGTGTTAACAGCAAAATATTTCTCCATTCCTCCCCAATTAGCTTTAAAACATTTTAAGGTATTTTGTTCATCCTATTTGCACCAGATCCACTATGTGCCTGGTTTTTGGCTTACGAATAAATAGGTGTTTTCACACATCCAGGCAAAGCCATAGAGTGGGGTTTGGCGGTGGGGGGGGGGGGGGTATGTGTCCATGTGTTTAATCACAGAGGAGTGGAAAACACACAACTGCTTCTGAAACTTGGCCAACACCTTTTCACAACCTCAATTAAGTGGATTTTTAAAACACTCAGACAAAAAGAAACTTCCGAAAGTTTCTGTAGATGGTTTTCGACCCCATTTAAAGTCACAGGAATATCTTTCCTCATACAGCTCAAAGTGCGACTCTAGGACCAGCCAAGAGGGGTAAGTTTCTCACACACACATCAATACAGAAAATAAACCTGTGAAAACACACTGGGCACAGATGGGAGCGGGGTGCACACGGCCACAGCCGTTCCTCTCTCTCAGCCGGAGACCCAACCATGGTATTATGGAAGCTTGCGAAAGCCAAGCTCCAACTCTCGTACTAACACATTTCTTTAAAAAATAATAATAATAATCAAAGAAGCTTTATCTATATTTCAAAACGAGTGTGAACACTGCCAAGAGCTCATCATAAAGGAGTGCAGAACACCAGGTCATAAGGTCTGAATGCTCAGTCTGTCCCTCACTAACCGCCACTTCCCAGCCTGAAGCAAATCACAGATTCGGGGCCTCCCGCGGGCTCGGCTGTGAAATCAGGATGGAGGGCGGAGCGAGGGCTCGCCCAGGCTCAAGGACCGCCGTGAGGACCGGGTACCTCCCACGCGTGAGCACATCTGCTAACCTGTGAAGCTTGCACAGACCTTCCATCGCCTAGAATGGGCATTTCTGACGGAGGGGCTCGGGGAAGGGGGAGTCGGGACCAACTGTTTTTTAACTTCTCCATTGCGTTTTGGTGCTGGGGTCACTTTTCTGGGGAGTGGCATTGTTGGTTTGGGTTAACCCAGCCCATTCTTGACCCGATCACTCAGATGACCCTTTACTGCTGGTCAAGGATCACCGTGGGGGGGTCCTCTCTCAGGACGCTGCATCCCTCAGGGGCCTGGATGACACCACTGGCCTGGATGAAGCCACAGCCAACTTCTTGCTCCAGAAGGTTGGCACACGGCACATCAGCTTCAACAGAAGAGGGTCTATTTTCAAGGGCATGTTAATATCCCACCTCAGAATTTTAAGAGACTGCAGCCAAGCAATGAAGACACCAAGTTATATTTTTGCATCCTTCTATAAATGGCATTTAAGGATTAGATGTGAAGGAGCTAGGAATAGTCTGGCAGTTCCTCAAAAAGTTAAGCATAGGGGGCCGGCCTGGTGGCATAGCGGTTAAGTTAGTGTGCTCCGCCTCTGCAGCCCACGGTTCACAGGTTCAGATCCCAGGCACAGACCTACACACCGCTCATCAAGCCATGCTGTGGAAGTATCCCACAGACAAAACAGAGGAAGACTGGCACAGATGTCAGCTCAACAACAATCTTCCTCAAGCAAAAAGAGAAAGACTGGTAACAGATGTTAGCTCAAGGCCAATCTTCCTCACCAAAAAAAAAAAAAGAAAAAAGAAAGAGTCAAGCATAGAGTTACCATGTGACCCAGCAATTCCACTCCTGAGTATATAACCAAGAGAAATGAAAACATGTCCACACAAAAACTTGTACACAAATGTTCATAGCAACATTATAGATAATAGCTAAAAAGTGAAAACAACCCAGATGTCCATCAACTGATGAATGGATAAATGTGTTCTGGCCATACAATGGAATACTATTCAGCCATAAAAAGGAATGAAGTCCTGATACACGTCACAACATGGATGAACACTGGAAACATCATGCTAAGTGAAAGAAACCAGACACAAAAGACTACAGAGTGTATGATTCCATTTCTTTGAAATGCCTAGAATAGGCAAATCCATAGAGACAGGAAGGAGATCAATGGTTGCTGGGGGGGGGGGGGGGAAGGGGAGTGAGTGTTAATGGGTATGGGGTTTCTTTTTGGGGTGATAAAAATGTTCTAGAATTAAATAGTGAATATACACTGAATTCTAGACTTTCAAAGGTGAGTTCTGTGTTATGTGAATTATATCACAATAAAAATATATATATTAGAAAGACAAAGAGGTAGGAAGAGTCATTAACTAAGTAAGACTTCAAAGGGGAGCCCTAACAGGGGTCCGGCACTAACACCCAAGAGAATGTCAGCTGTGACACATATAGTCGATTCCCTATCACCCTCAAACCCAAACCCCACACACTCCTCTGCATCTTTTCACTTCTTCTCTCCTTTCTCCCTCCCCTTCCATCTTGTCACCCTCCTTTCTCTCCCTTCTCCATTTTCCTTCTCTTTCCTTTCTTTCTCTCCCTTAACTGATTAAGTCCTCAAGGAAAAAAAAAGAGTAATTGAATGCTTCTGTCGTAGTGGGACTTTTAACAACAAACAACTTCTCTCCTTTCAGACAGCAGCTGCTCTATCCCCGCCCGCGGGAGGCAGCACACTACAGATGTGCAGAGCTGAGTTGGGAGGGAGGCTGTTAGGTTTAAATCCAGGCGCTGTCACTGTGTGACTGTGGACAAGTCACTCTACTTCTGTGCCTCAGTTTCCTCACCTGTAAAATGGGGATAATGGAACCTACCTCATGAAGTCACTGTTAGGATTAAAAGAGTTAGAACGTCTGACACATCGCATGTGTTTTATAAGCATCTGATAAAAGAAAACAAAAGAAAGAAACCTGTGGCCTCAGGCTGGTGCTGAGGTTCCCCAGGTCTGACTTATAAGACTTCCTGATGTAATTTTTTTTTTTTTTTTTTTGCTGAGGAAGATTCGCCCCGAGCTAACATCTCTGTCAATCTTTCTCTATTTTGTATGTGGGTTGTCACCACAGCATGGCTGACAAGTGGTGTAAGTCTGTGCCTGGGATCCAAACCAGTGAACCCAAGCTGCCGAAGCAGAGTGCACTAAACTTGACCAATATGCCACAGGGCCAGCCCCTGTAAAACTTATTTTAAAGATTGTTTCCTTGAGCCAGTGCTGATGGCCTAGTGGTTAAAGTTCAGTGCACTCCCCTTTGGCAGCCTGGGTTCCAGGGTTTGGTTCCTGGGTGTGGAACCACACCATCCATCTGTCGGTAGACACACTGTGGTGGCGACTCACATAGAAGAAGTAGAAGGACTTACAACTAGAATACACAACTACATACTGGGGCTTTGGGAAGCGGGAAAAAAAAGAGAGAGGAAGATTGGCAACAGATGTTAGCTCATGGTGAATCTTTCCCAGCAAAAAAAAAAAAAATTGTTTTCTAACTGCAAAACTAACACATGTTCATTGTTCCTTAGTGATATTTTGCCTTATTAAATATTCTTCTACATCATTTAATGGTAGCATAGCATTTGATTATGGGGTGATACTATATATGCATTTGAAATAAAATCTTCCCGTGACATTTTACTTACAACACTCTTTTTCTTACCCCTTGGCTGAGAAGACAAGAGAGATCATCACTGTCTTCCAGGAGAGAAGGAAAAGAGAGCCAGGACTTTCAGTTGCAAGTGGCAGAAATCCAATCTACAAATTTAAACCGAAAGGGTAGGGTGGGGGGATTTATGAGCTTGTAACACTGAGTGGAGTTCAGGGCTGACTGGTTCAAGGGGCTCACTCATTGTGAACAGGGTGCCATCTCTCGCCTCCGACTGGCTATCCTCTCCAGGTGGACTCTCCTCAGTTAGGGGGCAGTTGGTAACTTCCTCCCAGCTTAGCAACCTACCTTAATTGACAAGTCCCACCAGAAGGGGAGGGGGGGTTCCCCCAAAATGACAGATGGGACATCATGATAGGCAGATCAAAACAAAAGCTAAATCAGTTTACTTTGAAAAGCAATCAACTCCCCCAAGAGGATTTTATTGGGAAACTACTGTGCGCTCAGCATCGGCTAATGCCTTCTGGGGGAATACAGGATTAATAATAGCACCCTGAGTTTCTATAATAACACTTCCCAGTGAGGAGCTGATTTCACATACATTCATCTCTTAACAATGACAACCCCCAGTATCATTAGCTTAATTTTCACACATGATAAAATAAGGCCCACCTAGACAAGGCAACTCATTCAAGGTCACACAGCCGAGATGAGAACCCAAGTATATGGACCCCAAATCTTAGTGCTTCATACATCACTGCACAGGGTACAAAAGACCCTGCTAAAAATCGCAGAAGAGAGAGACACAGTCCCTGCCTCCAAGGACCTCTCCATCTCATCTCATCCGCCTAAAACCTGCCCGTTGAGGGCGGTCCCTGAGGTGCTCCCTCCCAAGGAAGCAAGGCTCCAGGAGTCGGGTGATCAGCCAGATTTCCTGGAGCGGGGCCTTGGGGGATGGAAGGACAAGGCGAGGAGAGCCAAACAGGCCAAAGCAGGGCACAAATGGCAAAGCGGCCACCTGTAGACTTCGTCAGAAGGTTCCCATGAGAAATCAGTAGGAAAAAAAGATAATTAGATAAGAAAATCTATGAACCACTGTTCTAAATCATTTACATGTACTAACTCCTACATTTAATTCTCCCAAAAATGCTATGAAACGAGTCCCATTATTATGCCCATTTTACAGATGAGGAAACTGATGCATCAAGGGGTCTGAAAAGCTTGCCACAGGCCAGAGGGACCGAGCCAGGATTCAAACCCAGCTGGATCCCCTTGGGTTCCCTGTGCTCTTAACTACTGCCCCATGCTGCCTATAGGAGATGCTCCAAGCCAGCCAGAAGACATCTTCCTTCCAGCTGAAAAGAGACATTCGCGGCACTGTGTCCCAGGGAGACCTGCCCTGGAGAAACGATTTATAAAGGTGGAGCCACCATCAACCCCATCTGCATGCATGCACACACACACACACACACTCACAGAACCCAGCTCCACAATGCATCGTGGGAATCTCTACTCCTAAGTCCCACAGCACTAGTAACTCTTCAAGATGAGAAAGAAAGCATTTCACTAGAAGTCTTCCTCTCTCTCCACCTACTTTCCGCCAACACTCTTCCTTCTGACACCCATGCCCTCAAGCTCTCTCCTAACTCCGCCCTATTCAGACCCTGAAGGTCCTAGTAAACTTACTTATACTAACGTGTAAATGACTGTTGAGCTTCCAATAGCTGCCTCTGTGACAAACGGCCAGCCTCCCAACAAGCTAACTCCAGGCAGTTTCCTTGAGGATCAGGATCAGTTTGGATCATGGCTTCCCTCCCATTTTCTCTTCTCTGGTGGTACCACACTCTTCTCTTCCTCCCACCCCGACCCCAAAACTGCTCCACTTAGGCCTTTGGGACAGTGTCAGAGAACCAGGAGGTTAAACCATAACGCAGTGGTCTCAACTCTCGCTACCCACTAGAAACACCCAGGGAGCTTTAAAAATCTGCTAACGCCAAGGCCCAACCTCCAGGGGATGCTGGTTTAATTCATGGGGCCCAAGCAATGGTATCTTTAACAATAACAACCATATTACTCGATTACACTGACTGCCTGGTTTCTCTGTGCTCAGCGTTCTTTTTAGGTTTATGTCTATTTACCCATTTGAACCGCAACACAACCCTATGAGGTAGATGGTATACGAGTCCCATTTTCAGATAAGAAATCTGAGACACAGAGAGGTTAAGTAATCTACCCACAGTCTCACAGCTAGGAAGTGGCCGAAGAACCCAGCGCCCTGGCTCCAGAGTCTACACTCTGAACCACCGTCTACACTGCCACGGATGAGCACCACATCGCCAGGAGTCAAGCTCCCAGGGAATAACCTCTCCCCCACCAGCAACTGGCTTAAGCTCAGCCCATTCCACAGCCCTCTGCTCCCAGCCATTGTACCTCCTTCCCTGGCCCACGAGCCCGCCCAGAGCCTGGACTCCACCTCTGACCTGGCTGCTTCTCCACCTCCGAGCCGACTCTTCCTTCCTGACTGGCACATCCGTGCCCCTTTGGTCCTCGATGCCGTTTCCACGGTCAGCAGATTTCTCTGTGTTTTCACCCTGGGGAGCTCATTCTGGCTTCTCCCGCCTCCTGAACCCAGTCCCGCTAGGGCGCCTCTGCCCCCCCGAGCGCCCCTCTCCCACCGCTTCCCCACCGAAGCCAGGCAGCGGAAGGGTCTCCAAGTTCAGGAGCTGCACCCATGTCTGAATTTGAATTCTGATCAGTTCTGAGCCCAAGGCTCCCTTCCAAACTCTCCAGAGCAAATATTTTTGCACTTTAACACGGGATAAAGGTCCGGAAACACCTCCGGGCTACTCTCCGCTTGTCAGGGTCTACCCCGGCCAGCTCCTGCCTGCTCCCTGCCCCAAAGGGTGACCTGTATCGACTGCACCCAAGGACGCCCCTGCGCTCTGGCTTTCAGGGGACTTCAGCCAATGGGAGATCCAGGGTGGAGGTGAGAGTTCAGGAGGACGGGGGCCGGGGCCCTGGCACCAGCTCCCTCTCTGCGGGCTGTCGGCGGGCTGTGACTCCCTCCAGCTCCACATCTCTCTCCAGTTTCCATCACTGCTCCCCCGCTTTGCCTCCCCTGGGCATGCTTCACCAGCCCCCAACACATCTCTGTAAATGCTCCATTCTTTAAATTCCCCACCAGCTCTATGATTCCCCTCCGGCCCCTATGGATACACCCTCCAATGGTGCAATTCGGACCTGACGGCCGGAGGACACTCTCTCTGGGAGGCCTGGGGCATCACGACATTTTGGTGACCACCTCCCCTAACCAGTAGCTCCTTCACAAAATGACACCTGAAAAGAAACAGAAAGCTAAGGGAGGACTTGGGTGACCTCACTTTGCTCCCTACCCAGCCCGTTCCTCACAGCGAGGCCACATGTGCCCAGCTGCAGGACCAGACGACAGGACCCCAGGGAGAAGGAGGAAACACCCAGAGACTAGGGCCTCCGGTGGGTGGGGATGGTGCCCGAGGCCCTGAAATGCAAGACCTGGCAAACTTGCAGCTGACCAGGGAAATGATTTTTTTTAAAGATCCATTTTTGTCAACTTCCCTGAGCACACGCGTCCCTGCGCCAACGCCCTCGCCTCTCAGGATGAGGACGAGTCTGACACAAGCGCCGGCAGCTCAGAGTCCCACTTCCTCTGGCAGCTGCTGGTCAAATCTCTCTATAAATCTGCTAATGATTCTGCCTTCTCCTGCTAGATTGACACTCCCTGGAAAAAGTTATATAAGTGGAAATGATTAGAAGATAAGGCTTCAAGACGCAGGCTTAAAAATTTCACCACGCTATCCAATTTTTGGATGAGTTTTTAACAAATCAGCATTTCCTTGCTGGGAAGTCTTACTGGGTGTGAGAGTTCACCTTCAATTAACAGCAGACACTGGAATAATATTGTTACAGGAGTACACTCTTGGTCCCCTCTACCACCCGGACTCTTTCCCTCACCACTCCTCCAAATTTTAAAAGTCATCCTTAGACAGGTTACAAGAAAGAAAACCCAAACGGCCACTGAGCATATTAAAAAGTGTTCAGCATCACTGGTCCTCAGGAAGACGCAAATTAAAACCACAGTGTGAATCTAGAGTGGGAAACAAATAAGAGCAATGGTTGTTTCTCGAGGGGTGGGGTCTGGGACTAACAGCAAAGGGGCTTGTGGGTGATGGTCACGTTCTGTAACTCGATAAGGTTTGGGGCTACAAGGGTGCAGGCATTTGTCAAAAACTCAACAAATGACACAAGATATGTGCAGTTGACTATATGTAATTAAACCTCAAAAGAATAAAATAACTGTAAACAGTGTATTGTGGTTAATGCTGTGTCTGCTGGAGTATTTAGGGTGAAGTGTACTGATGCTCTCAGCTCACTCTGAAATGCCTCCCAAAAAACTAAGATTGACGGATGGACAGAAGGATAGATATGTGATAAAGCACACATAATAAAATACTGTCGGCAGAATCCAGATTACAGCACAGGAATGGGCACTATAAAATTCTTGCAACTTTTCTGTATGTTTACAATTTTTCATAATAAAATGTTGGAAAATGTCTAATTAAAGAGGTAAAAATAAAATGCAGACATACACGGTGAGACCATGACACACTCAGCCAAATGACTAAAATTAAAAAGACCGGCTATAGTAATGCAGAACCACACGAATCTCGGACATCGCTGGTGGGAACAGAAATGGGGACTACCACTTTCGAAAACCATTTGTCAGTATTCACCAAAGCTGGACATAGGCGTAGCCCACGGCCCAGCATCCTGCTCCTAGGTGTATACCCAACACAAATGGGAGTTCTTAGCCACCAAAAACAGGAACACAAGAAAGTGCATGGCAGCACTATTCATAATCGAGTGAAACAACCCAAGTGTCCAAGAGGAAGATAAATAATTGGTGGTGTATTCGTACAGTGACGTGCTAGACAGCAACGAGAATGAACTACGCAAAATGTGGGCGAATCTCACAAACGCGACGTTGAGGAAAAGCCAGACGTCCCTCCCCCGCAAAAAGAACAGTTACTGATGCTTCTGTTTAAGGTAAGTTCAAACATGGGCAAAACCAATACATGGGTTAGAAGCCAAGACTGTGGTCCCCTTGGGAGGAGGTACTGACGTGGAGAAAAGAGGATTCTGGGCTGCTGGTTCCACGTCCAGGTCTGATGGTTGTTACATGAGTGTGCTCAGTTTGTGAAAATTCATCAAACCATACGCTTAATGATTTGAACAACTGTCTGTATGTAAGTTGCACTTCAATTTAAAAACGCACCTGAAAAAAATGGATGGATCTTTAAGCAACGTGCAGAGATCTGGAGTCTGGGGGTACTTTTATTTGCTTGCTTTTGGGTTTTATACCTATTCCAATTGTCCATTTAAAACACAGACATTAGGGGCCAGCCCCCTGGCCGAGTGGTTAACTTGGCGCACTCCGCTGCAGGTGGCCCAGTGTTTCGTTGGTTCGAATCCTGGGCGCGGACATGGCACTGCTCATCAAACCACGCTAAGGCAGCGTCCCACATGCCACAACTAGAAGGACCCACAACGAAGAATATACAACTATGTATCAGGAGGCTTTGGGGAGAAAAAGGAAAAAAAATAAAATCTTTAAAAAAAAAAAAAAACACAGACATTAAGTCAAACTGTCACAGGATCCTGCAGAGCTGAGAGAGACTTCAAAGACCAACTAGTTTAAGCGACCTGTTTTTCAGACGTTGGGAGCTGCAGCTCAGAAGGATTAGAAGATGTCCCACCCAGTGCAGACAAAGGCACCCTAGAGCCTGTGAACCCCAACTCCTCATCTAGCAGTCTCTCCGCTGCACCCCAAGCCACAGCAATCACTCTAGGACTGCACGGGTTCATCCATGCCACTGGGCCAATCACAGTCTTCATAATATGGTGCTTCCCTCCAAGAAATGGAAAGTTCATGATGTAGTTTAGATAGGACACAATAGGTTGCAAGCCACAGGATCTAAACCAAATTGTTTTAGACACACATACAACCATACGCAAACACACACGATGGAGGGATGGCAATATTTATTGGCTCATATATAACTTGGAAGTTCACGCATATACTGCCTTCAGGTACTGATGGATCCAGATGCTCAAACAATATGGTCTCAGCTCTGCTTTCTTTCATGCTAACTTCATTCTCATATACTCCCCAAGTATTAGCAAAGATAGTCACAGCAGCTCCAAGTTTATAATCCTACTGGCTTAACAATCCCAGGTGGGAAAAAGCATCTCTTTCCCAAATTGAATAGCAAAAGGCCCTAGAGGGTGGAATCTCACTGGACCAGCATGGGTCACATGCCCATTCCTGGATCAATATGGCCAGGGGAGTCAGGTCAAGTTGGGGTCATGCATCTACTCTTAGAGTTTAGGGGTAGCACCCGCTCCAATGAAACCATTTGTTTTCTATGAATCCCCTGCACTGCTGGTTCTCCAGGGAAAAACTGAGGTGTTAACAGAACAAGAATAAGAGTCAACAGACAAGGGGTATCTGCCACAGTAGGTGTCATCCTTGGCCCCTAACTCGAGCATTATAACAGAACTCTACCGTGTCATGGGGGAGGCAGGTCACAGAGTTTGAATGTGAGCTTCCTGCAGCCTCACACTCCCACAGTTGCGGCTGACCGCTCAACAGTCAACCTCGACAGATCTCAGTCGCTCCACTGCGTGCTGAAGCATGACACCTAAGTCAAATATGCCTTCCGGTCCCAGCCAAAGACATCCAGTGACAGATGAAGAAGCCAAAGACAAACGTCAACTTGCCAATCTGCCTCACGAAACGCCTTCCCAGCATTCCAGCAGCATCCTCCATGGGTCCCCACTCCAAAGGCGCTAACATCCCCAGGGGATGCCGGGCCCCAGGGGTGCAACTGCGAGCACTGAGGAAGGGGAGCTGCCCGTGTTAGACCCGCGGGAGTGTTCAGACAGCCGCGCGGGCTTGCTCAGGAGGGAAAAATCACACGCACCCCCTCTCCCTCTAGGAGGGAACTGCATATTGTATGAATGGTGGGAACCCCTCCTGGCTGTCACTTTCTGAATTTATTTGAAGAACTTAATTTATCCTTCAAGTTTCCTGGGGTCCCCCTCCCACTCTTGACAAGCAGTCTGGGGGAGCTTCTGATTTTTTAAAGAAGAAAAAGACTCGAGAAATTGCAAAGGTCCCAGTTTGTTCCGCAGACCATTTTTTAAAAGTTCAATCTTTTCATGTCTCTGACCACTTGTCACATTGCTTTTCCAGAGTAAAGTGAGAAAAATCAGAGTCATACCATATTTTCCGATGAATCTGCAACTCGTTATAAGAGAATGGCATAAAGTATTTGCCTATTAAAAATGTTTTAGAATGCTGAGTGAGATAAGCCCATCACAAAAGTACAAACACTGCGTGATTCCACTTATTTGAGGGCCCTAGAGGGGTCAAATTCAGAAACAGAAAGTAGGACGGTGGTTGCCAGGGGCTGGGGGAGGGGGAAATGGGGAGCTAGCGTTTAATGGGCCCAGAATTTCATTTGGGGCTGATGAAAACGTTCTGGAGATGGATGGTAGTGATGGTTGCAAAACAATGTGAATGTACTTAATGCCAAGAAATTGTACACTTAAAAAAGGCTAAAATGGTAAATTTTACAGTACGTATATTTTACCGTAATTTTTAAAAAGAAATGATAAGAAATGAACAAGGAAAACGTGTTTAGATAGGAAAACATCTATGAGTATAAGATTTAAAGAAATAAAAATATCTAGGTCTAAAAATGCTTTAGATGGGGCCGGCCCCGTGGCCCAGTGGTTAAGTTCATGTGCTCCGCTTCAGCCACCCAGGTTTTCGCAGGTTTGGATCCTTGGCGTGGACATGGCACCGCTCATCAGGCCATGCTGAGGCGGCGTCCCACATACCACAGCTAGAAGGACCCACAACTAAAATATACAACTATGTATTGGGGGGATTTGGGGAGAAAAAGTAGGAAAATAAATAAGAATAAAAAGTCCCGAGACAAAGAATTCAGACATTACACTTTCAAAAAAAAAAATGCTTTAGAGAAGAATACACAGCTAGAAGAAAGCTGAAAGAAAGAAAAACATCTAAGACATTTTAGCTGGCACCTGCTAACCGTCTATGGTTCTTTATCACTCCTGCATCTTACCTCCATCCTTCCAGCTCAGTTGAGCCACATGGGCTGTACTCTGAGAGCCATCCTTGGTATTCCCAGCCTCTCAGCAAGCCCCTGCGACTTTCTCCATTTCCTCATGTCGCTGCTTTACACTGAGGCTTAGAGCTCACACGGAGTCACACAGACCTGGGACCCACTGTCTAGCTGGCTGCCCGTAGGCAGGTTACTCCACTCCTCACCTGTCTAATGAGCAAATAGAAAGCACTTACCTCGTAGTGTGTGCGGATTAAATCAGAGAATGCAGGAAAGGTGCCCACCTAACCCACTGTCCGGTGCAGAGAATGCTAGGGAGGTGATGGATGTCAACAAAGAGACACACCTCCCCCGCCAAATGTTTCCCACTTTGGGCTGCTCATTGGAATCACCTAGGGAGCTTCACCTGGTCTGACTTCACTGTCCTGGGCATCCATGGCCAGTTAGGATTCCTAATGTGCAACCAGGATTCCAAACACGGCCCTGACTAGTCTTTCTCCTGGGAGAAAACGGCCCTAAACAAGATCTGTCACCTTTCCCTATAGATGTACCCTGACTTCATCTTCTGCTTCGAAAACAGAAAAAGAGGAGAGAGCATGCGCTGCCGGCCACGCTGAGCCTGCCGTGAGCCCACGTGAACTCTGTTCTCACCCAACTGAAGAGTTCCCGTGGCACCAACGTAGTACCCACACTGACCTCCACAACCTCTTCTTTACCGAGCTGCGCCTTTGCCAGCAAATTCCATAGATTGCTCACTATGTAGGCAAGCTTTATCCACCAGTTTAAAAACATTAGCTTTTTGCCGAGTGCCTTTAAAATGTCAAAGCTTCCTCTTCCTCTTCCCTATAGATATCTTAAAATAGAACTGTGCCCCCAAAGTAAATATAACCAAAGGGTCCACTGCATGTATCCTTCTACCTCACTTACCCCTCCCACACAGAGGCCCCAACGCCGGCTCCTCCCACTGCAGCCCCACAGAGGGTGAAATTTGAGCCTGCTCCGTGGATGAGCCTGATCCACGCATTCTTTTTTTTTCTTTTTAATTGAGGTCACATTGGTTATAACATTACATAAATTTCAGTTGTGCATTATTATATTTCAACTTCTGTATAGACTGTATCGTGTTCACCACCAAAGGTCTAGTTTCCATCCCTTACCATACAAATATGACCCTTCACCCCTTTCGCCCTCTCCCCACCCCCTTCCCCTCTGGTAATGACCACTCTGTTCTCCGTATCTGTTTGTTTATCTTCCACATGAGTGAAATCATACAGTAATTGTCTTTCTCTGTCTGACTTATTTCGCTTAGCATAATACCCTCAAGGTCCATCCATGTTGTCGCAAAGGGCAGGATTTCATCTTTTTCGTGGCTGAGTAGTATTCTGTTGTGTATACACACCACATCTTCTCTATCCATCTATCTGTTGATGGGCACTTAGGTTGCTTCCAAGTCTTGGCTATTGTGAATATTGCAGCAACGAACATAGGGGTGCACATACCTTTTCAAATTAGTGTTTTCATGTTCTTTGGATAAATACCCAGAAGTGGAAACAACTGGGTCATATGGTATTTCTATTCTTAACATTTTGAGAAATCTCTATACTGTTTTCCATAGCAGCTGCACCAGTTTGCAGGCATTCTCTCACCTGTCCTGTTCCAGGGGCTCCAGAGACCCCGCTATAACACAGGAAGGCCATTCTGCCCTTGGCCAGCCTCGCAGAGTTCTCAGAGAAAAAGTCAGCCAGACACCCAGGACCGCCAGCTCCTTTCCTGTGGCTGAGGTCCTAAGGGAACTCCTTCATCTCACTCCCTGGGAGAACCTGAATTTCACAAATGAGCACCAGAGTTTGCACCATACCAAGTTAGGGAAATCTCTCTTTTCTTTCTCTAGTTTCCTTCCTTTTGATTTTTTTCTTAGTTTTATTGTGATAGATAAGTTTACGGTGTATACAGCACTGTATAAGTTTAAGGTGACAGCATAATGATTTGACTTACATATATTGTGCACTGATTACCACAAGAAGTTAACATCCAGCATCTCATACAGATACAAAAGAAAAGGAAAAAAATGTTTTTATCCTTCTGATGAGAACTCTTAGGATCTACTCTCTTCACAACTTTCAAATACACTATACAACAGTGTTAGCTGTAGTCATCATGTTGGACATTACATCCCCAGTACTCATTTATCCTCTAACTGGAAGCCTGGACCTTTTCACCACCTTCTACCAATTCCCCCTCCCCCCAACTCCTCCACCTCCCAAAGCTGATCTCTTTTCCATGAGTTTAGTTTGGGGAGGTTTTTTTAGATTCCACATATAAGTGCGATCACACAGTATCTTTCTCTGACTTTTCACTTAACGTAAATGCACTCAAGACTCATCCATGTTGTCACAAATAGCAGGATTTCCTTCTTTTTATGACTGAATAATATTGAATTTTATATACATACACACAGATACATACACAGACCAGAACTCCCTTATCCAGAAATCCACTGAGGGACACTTAGGTTGTTTCCATGTCTTGGCCATTGTGAATAATGCTGCAATGAACATGGGGTGCACACATCTCTTCGACATAGCTTCCTTTTGCTTTTCAATGAAATATTTATTGATGCTTCTGTTTCATAATATATTGTGTTTCTCTGATTACAATATTCATATTCATGTGTTATTTGAAGGAAATCAAGGAGAGGGGCTAACCGGAGAAATCCCAAAAAAGCAACATAATTCCCACAGTGCCTTCACCCAGCAATAACTATCATTAGCATTTCAATGAATCTTCTTCTAGACTTTCTTTTATATGCGCACACCCACACATCTTTTTTTACACAAATTGGGAATTTTACTGCACATATTTTGTAGACTGCTTTTTTACTTAATATATAGTGAAGTAATTCTTTTAAAGACAATTTTTGCCTATTCTGCTTAGTCAGTGAAAATATAGGATAAGAAATAATACACTCTTGTTATTTATTTAAAATAAGAACTAGCTCAGGGCTAATATTCCTCAAAAATAAATAAATAAATAAATAAAAACTAAAATAAAACAAGAACTAAACCCACAGATCATTAGGATATATTTCCACAATGGGCTGAGGAGGTCGTGAAGTCAGATTCGGTTTCTCAGCCTTGTTTTCACGGTCACCCTCGCTCAGGAGGGTGACACGTCTTTCCTAACCACTCCCCACCCACCATGAAATGTCAACACCACAGAGCCACTGTTGATGTGGACGTGCACGGCGACCCTCTGCAGGGCGGTAAACACTGGTAAGACCTAGGATGCTTTTGCCATCGGAGAACCAATGCCCTCCCCCCCATCACGGATGTAGAGTTTAATTCTTATGTTACATGTGTGATTAAACATTAATAATGAGGGGCGGCCCGGTGGCGCAGCAGTTAAGTTCGCACGTTCTACTTTGGTGGCCCAGGATTCGCCAGTTCAGGTCCTGGGTGCGGACACAGCACTGCTTGGCAAGCCATGCTGTGGTAGGTGTCCCATATATAAAGTGGAGGAAGATGGGCACAGGTGTTAGCTCAGGGCCAGTCTTCCTCAGCAAAAAGAGGAGGATTGGCAGCAGTTAGCTCAGGGCTAATCTTCCTCAAAAAAAAAAAAAAAGTTAATAATGAAAAAAATTCTTCCCTCAGCACCACATGAAACAGCCACATCTCCTTCCCCAATCTATTCATGATGGGACTGCCAGGGAGGCCCTGGTGGGGTTCTGGGAAATGCAGACACGGCCATTAGCCATGCTAATATGTCTATGTGTCTTGTGAAAGGATGCAGATGACATGAGAAAATCCGAATCATCCTGGAACTGCCAGCCTTAGCCCAGACATTGTTTGTGGGTGCCCAGGGCCCTTCGTGTTGTCTAATCCTTGAGAGCTCCCGAGGGCCTGACGACTCTGCGCTGCCTTCTCAGAGCCCAAAGAGAGAATGTTCTGGTCTCCTGGTTTTCCTTCCGCCCCTTGGCTCAACCTTCTCCTTTGTGGTTGATTTCCTCCTCGTCCCCTCTGGGGTGCCCGGGGTGCCGTTCCTGGCCCTCTTGTCTTCTCTATCCACCCCACTCCCTAGGCGATCTCACCCAGTGTGTCAGCTTGAAGAGCATCTATACCACAATGACCTCCAAATCAGACTTAAGCCGACTTCTCCCCTGAACTCAAGCATCGGCTTTGCACACACCCACCCGATACCGTTACTCGAACAGATACAGGAATCTCAAACTTAACGGGCCAAAACAAACTCTTGATATCCCCCCAAAACCCACAGCTGCCAATCCTCACTTTCTCATTTAATACCAGCTCCTTCCTTCCAGCTGCTTAAGCGAAAAACCTTGGAGCCACCTTGAAGTTCTCTCTCAAACCTTACACATCCAATCCATCACCAAACCCCACTGCCTTTCCCTTCAAGATGCACCCAAAAGCCAACTGTTTCAACCACATCAACATCTCCTACCCTGGTCAAAGCCACTATCATCTGTCACTTATGTTACTGCGATCATCTCTTTACTCATCTCCTTCCCTCCATCCTTGGTCCCTGTGATCCACCTGCATCCCCCACATCTATTCTTAACAAAGCAGCAGAGCGTTAAGTCAGGTCACATCAATCCTCTGCTCAGTGGCTCCTCCTGGCATGTGGAGTTTGTCTACTCGTCACGAGGGTCTCCAATGACCTCCCGCCCTGGGTCCCCCCTCAACCTCTCACTCCAGTCACCTGTCTGCCTCCACCTCCAATACTCCCCACCGCACATACACTCACTTTGCCCCAGCGATAGTGACCTCACTGCTGCTCCTGAACTCCAAGTGTGCTCAGGCCACAGGGCCTTTGCACCTGCGCCTCCCTCTGCCTTCTGGCTGGAATGCTCTTCTCCCAGAAATCCATACATTTGCTCCCTCATCTCTCCCAGGGCTTTGCTCAGATGTCCTGCCCTAATAAGACCTTCCCTGCCCATCCCATTTAAAATTATAAATCTTACTCACTTCACAGTTTAGTTAGTTTTGTTTACTGTCTGTCGCCCTCCACTAGGATGTACACTCTGTGAGGACAGGGACGTCTGTCAGCTTTGCTCACGACTCCATCTCGGGCTTTGAGGATGGGGCCTCGCCCACTGGAGGCGCACAGCTTCCATTCACTGAGTGAATGAGCTGATCTGGATCATGTGCCAGAAGGTTCCAGCGTGAAGGAAGCGCCCTTTTAACCTCTATCTTACACCCAGCAGTTCTGTCACCTCAGAGAAGTTCTCCGAGCTTGAAAATGCCACCTCTCCCCCAACACATACACACAAAATGCCACCGCAGATCCCTGAACAATTCAAAGGCTAGTGGACACTTTCTGTGGCTGAGCCAGCAAATGCCACCAGTATCATATGTTTTCTAAGCTCAGCGATTTGCTGAGGGCCCAGCCAAGGGCAAAAGCCCCTCCACATTGCCAGGCACTGTTCTCCTCTCTGCAGAATCTAGGATCCATCGAGCTCGGAGCTCCACTCACAGAAAACCCTAAATTTCCCACATCCCTCAATCAGAGTCTTTTCCTCTTTGATTTGGAAGGAAACCAGAGGTGTTAAACCAAACATCTTGACCGAATTTCCTCCGGGCAAGCTTTCCCCGGGCTCGCTTGCGCCAGCACGCCCGTCCCTCCTGCCTGCCCCAGTTGGAGCCAGACTTTTCAGCGACTCCGTCCAACGCCGAGCTCCGCCAGGGAAGCCGGAACCCCATTCCAAGCTGCAACATCGCTCTGAGCTGGCCCCGTGCCTGTCACCAAGAATGACAACAGTTCCTGAAATCAGACCCTCTGGTAGCAAATGAGGAACATCTCAATTTAGCAGGAAATCGGCTTTCCTTGAAGCTTCTCTGAAGTTTGTTGAGAAAAGAGGAATCTAGACTGTCTGAGTAATAGGAAAGGCCACCTGCAACTTCTACAGCACTTCTTCTGGACTTGAAAATCCTAAGATGTTTAAAAAAAAAAGCCTCCAAAATGAACGAGGTCCAACTGCACAGGGATTCATTTCCCATCTCCCTAAATAACTGCCGCCACATGGTTCTTATCTGCTGTAAATTCTCCGTGAGGGAGGGGGAAACAGTGGAGAGCACTGGTTCCAAGCAGGGAGTCCAGCTGCACCTCTGGCTAGCTGTGTGTCCTGAGCAAGTTCCTTAACCTCTCTGGGCCTTAAGCTTGTTTATTTGAGAACTAGAATCCACCTGGCCAGGCCGTTGAGAAGACGAATGAGAAATCCTAGGTGAAAGCCCTGTGTAACCATGAGAGCACTGAACAAAGGGAGTCATTGTCACATATGTTCAACACCATTTATGTTCAGACTCTGCAAAGGACACCATGAGCAAGCACCACGGGGAGAAATAAGACAGTCATCGCCATCGCCCTCAAGAAGCTTCCACTTCAGCTGGGAAAATGACATGGACAGGACTGCAGAAGAGTCAGCATTTGCAAAGCAATGCACCAAGAAAACCACACAACTCCATCTGCTGCGTGGCTCCCAGGGTCCCTTGGGTCTGCTCCCTTGGATTCTAACATGTGCCTAAGTATCCATCAATCTGGCCGACGCGAAAGGCCTCAAAGCTGTCTGCAAACGAAGTCTGCAGAGCAAACCGGGTGGAACGGCAGGGCCACGGCAGCCACGCTCCCCCTGCTCAGGTCCAGCCGGGGCTGACCTCACCCCAGCACCCAGCCAAGGCTGCCAACCGCCTTCGCGGGCAACCCGTCCTGCTCTGCCCCAAGATGCCACAGGCGACATCCCATCCTCTAGTCCCCCTCCAGGACCCACCCTACAGAACGCCACCTTCTACAGCCCCAGGCCATCTGAAGAGGCAAGGAGAAGAAAAGGAATTCAAACGCAGCCATTAGCACAAGGAGGAAAGAGGAAGCGGAGTAAAAAGCAGAAAATGAGAACATCAAAGGAAAAATGGGGAACAGAAATAACTATCACTTCACATCTGACTTTCCAGCTGAGGAAGGGCTGCAAGTCACATCTATGATTTGCACCTCATGCGACATTCTGCAGGGCTGCGTAAGGAAGGCAGGGAACTGTGTACCGATTTCAGACACGAGCGAACTGAGGCTTGACAGAAATCTCAGACAGAGCGAGAGTCAGGGCTGTGACCCTGCCTTCTCATTTCCCAAGTGCTTTTTCCACTACCAGGAACCCACGCTTACCACCAGTTCACCACCAGTAATGCGTCGGACAACTAGAGGCAGCATTTGGAGGCAGAACTAGAGACAGCAGAAGCGGATGGTACTTATTCACAACAGCCAAAATGTGGGAACAACCCAAATGTCCGTCACCTAGCAATGGATAAGCAAATGTGGTACAGCCATACAACAGAATATTATTCAGCCATAAAAAGGGATGGAGTGGTGACACACGCCACAACACGGATGAACTGTGAAGACATTATGCTAAGTGAGAAACCAGACACAAAATGTCACATATGATATGATTCCAGTTATATGAAACGCCTAGAGTAGGCAAATCCATAGAAATAGAGAAAAGATCCGTGGTTGGCAGGGGCTGGGGTGGTAGGGAGAATGGAGAGCGACTGCTTAATAGGCACAGGGATTTCTCTCTGGGGTAATGAAAATGTTCTGGAACTGGACAGTGGTGATGGTTGCACAACATTGTAAATGTACTGTCACTGAATTGCATACTTTAAAATACTGAAAATGGCAACTTTTATGTGAGTTTTGCCACAATTTTTTTTTAAAAAGGAGAGAGAACGAAGAGAAAATTAGACGCAGAGTAGGAGGAATCGGACGTAGGCAAAGACTCTTAGGCAAGTCATGAGTTTCCCCAAACCAGGGACCTTCCCTGCTCATCAGACCAGGGGGGCTCTGCCGTAGAAAAGGGGACTTCTGGGGCCGGCCCGGTGGCACAGCGGTTAAGTGTGCATGTTCTGCTTTGGTGGCCAAGGGTTCGCTGGTTCAGATCCTGGCTGTGGACATGGCACTGCTCGGCAAGCCATGCTGTGGTAGGCGTCCCACATGTAAAGTAGACGAAGATGGGCATGGATGTTAGCTCAGGGCCAGTCTTCTTCAACGAAAAGAGGAGGATTGGCAGCAGTTAGCTCAGGGCTAATCTTCCCCCCCAAAAAAAAAAAGAGAAGAAGAAAAGGGAACCTCTCCTCTCACTGAAGAGGTGACAGGAGGCCACGTCGGGGCTGCAGGTCAAAGGTCACCTTGCTGAGTGAACCTGCTGGGGGGTTAACGTCGCCCACACCCATAGGCTGGTCTGATCCCATTTAACGTCATCTGCAGCTCAGCCCACCGAGTCCAAAGAAAAACTAATCAATGAACCTTTCTCTCTGATGTTTAACACATTTTAATCACATCTGGTGGCTGGACAGAGATTAGAGAGAGAGAGAACGGACACAGTGTGCAAAAACAACGGTCACCTTGCGGGGTGAGCTCCGAACCAAGACCAGGGTGCAGAAAACCAGCTATTTTAATTAAAAATCCTGGATTTAGGCCCAGAGTGAGGAATTTGACTTCAGGTCATTGTTTCAGACAGAATTCATCCAAAACACACGTCCCAGGGCTCATGTAGGCATCCCCCGGCGCTCAGTCCTCCGAACCTGCAGGGAACAAACCAGATGCTCAGCTCTGCCCTCATGGGGCTCCTGCTCCAACAAAAGAGACACACAGTAACGGGACACAGCGTGTCAGCTGGGGATGCAGGGTAGGGAGGAAAGCAGGCACCAGCACAGTGCCCCTGTTTCTTCTCAAGGTTTCGATCCCACACAGAACCACGTAACTGAGTCTCCTACCCAAATCCGGGTTCAGGCCCTAGTGTGAGTCGGCTTAGGGCTGCCAGAACAAAGCACCACAGACCGGGGGCTGACACGACAGAAACCTACGGTCTCACGGTTCTGGAGGCTGGAAGTCTGAGATCAAGGTGTCAGCAGGCTGATTTCTTCTGAGGCCTCTCTCTGTGGCTTGAAGATGGCCATCTTTTCCCTGCATTTGCATGTGGTCTTCCCCATGGGTGTGTCTGTGAGCTGATCTCTTCTTGTAAGAACACTCATATGACCTCATTTTAATTTAATTCCCTCTTTAAGGATCTCATCTCCAAATACAGTCACGTTCTGAGGTTATGGGGCTTAGGACTTCAACGTACGAATTTGGGGGCCACAAGCAGCCCGTCACAGGTACCAAGTGCTCCCACTGCCCTGCACTGCCTCCTCGGGCCCCTCACTGCATCAGGCATCTCTCTCTGGCCACTCACCTGGCTCCCCATGGACGACGAGCCCTCTGACCACAGAGGCCTGTAAGTCCCATCCACTCAGTCTTGTTCTCAGCTGCATCTGCAGGTGCCCGGGTGAAGCCCACGGGGAAAGACAAAGAAGGAGCTCTTAACTCCAAACGGTTCAAGGTTGGGACAAGAATTTCAACAGCTTTAGCCGAGGAGGTCTCAGGAGGCGGCTTCAGAAGCAAGTTCAAGGCGTCCAGTGGGGAAAGGACCACAGCAGAGGACTGAGCAGTTGGGACAAGGCCGCCCGGGAGAGTCAGCTGAGTCCACGGGCACAGGCCCTCCTCCGCCCCCACTTCCTGCACAGGCTCCCCTAACAGGCCGTGCACTCATCTTCCCCAGCACAGCCTGAATTCCAAAGCAGGCTCACATCCACGATCGTTCTCAAAATCCTGAGAGGCAGCGCAACGGGCGCACATCTCTGCTGGACAGACGGAGAAACTGAGGGTCAAAGAGCCAAGGGGTGCAGGGGTGGGGGGTCCTACAATTAGAATCCAGGGCTCCTTCCATGGGGCCCTCAGCCACACCCAACTGCCCCCACAGCAGCCCCACTGAGAAGATGGGGAGAGAAGACCAGTCCGTGCCACATCTCCTCATCTGTCGCCCTTCCACTCTTGGGTGCCTGTCCTGCGGCTCAAGGGCCTTGTTGTCCAGGACCCAGTGGCCTTCTGTTGATGTCCAGCACTCTGAGCTGACCTGGCTGCAGGCCTTCCAACCCTGGCCTTCCGTGACCCTAAACTTCACCTCAAGACAAGGCCATTCATGCCTTTTTGGAGTAAAGGCTGCCTAAGCCATGAGCCCATATCAGAGCGATATGTGCCCAATTCTCTAAGGCAAGCTCTCTCCATATCCTCTTTAATTCATCCGTCCATTCATCCAGCCATCAAATACTTATTGAGCCAGAACTCAGAGATGCCAAGCACTGTGCCAGGCCGGGGCAGTTACAGAGGTTTATGAAGCTGGTTTCCTGCCCTGGAGGAGCTCAGAGCGCAGTGGGGAGGCAGTCACATAAACAAGTCATTGAGGTCAATGTGGTCCATGCCACCACAGGGGACTGGCCTATGGAAGCCGGAGGAGGAGTGATCAACTTGCCTGATGAGAGGTGGAAGGCCATCCTTGCCCGGGTCTGGATCATTTCTAAGGCAGGCATGAGGGGAAGGAACTCTAGACAGAGGCAGCAGCTGTGCAAAGGCACAGGGTGTAGAGGTGTGTGCCAGGAGGGGGCAAGTGAGGGGACCGGAGAGAGGCCAGGCACAGCTTGTGCAGGCCCGTGTCAGCCCAGCTAGAAGCGCCTGACACTCAGGCAATGGGAGCCAGTGGAGACGACTCTGGAGCACTCAGATTTTAGGAAGACACCACGGATGGCCAGATGGTCGTGTGAGGCTAGGTGAGAGTGGGAACACCAGGCCTAAGCCTGGGATTCCTGGCTCAGTGAAAACAGAAGAAATATTTATTACGGATCAGGTTAATGGAAAACTTGTCCACTCCCAGGGGGATGTCAGTCACCTTCCAACTGCTTCCCTCCAGCCTTCTCACGTGGGGTACAGCCCTCCAAGAACAACTGGGGCTCCTCCCCACCCCCCCACCCACCATGAGAGAACCAAGTAAAGGCAAGTCTGTGATTATCAATCACACCCACCGAAGGTCCACACTGTAACTCTTTCCAACTTGCCAACATCTCACATCGGTCCTCATTTGCAAGAGACTTGCAGCTGGAGCCGAATATATATATAGTCTTGACGATCTGCAGTGACGCATAATTTACACCTTCCACTGCTTCTGGCAGAAATCATTTCCCCCAGACTAATAATAAAGCAGACCAGCCACCTAGAGTAAGAAAGCACCCCAACCGCCCCCTGCAAGCCATTCGGAAACAAACCAGAGGGGCACTGGCATGTGGCACCCCCCAGGGCAGTGCTGACAGCACAGAGGAACCCAAGCATTTAGCGTCACTAACACTGGGCTTTTCAAACTGTGTCCCACAAGCCCTAGGGTTTCCTGGAGGAGTCTCCTGGAGTCACTTAGAAAAGGAAAGGGAGTGACCATGGGCCCACGCCACAGCGCAGTCTACTGGAGGAGTATGTTGCTGGAAGAGCAGCTCTTGTGTCCAGACCTGAAGCCAGTACCAGGGAACAGCAGGTCTGGGAGATGGGAGACCTCAGGCAGGCTCTGACTCCCGGCCTCCCATTCATGCTCCAGTGTAGCTGTCTTCTTGGGCCACGTGCCTAGTCAGGAGCAAAGAGCCAAGGGCTCAGGGCAGAGCTGGCTCTACAGTCCCCCTGGAGTGCCTGGTAATGCCTGGCCAAGCCCCACTCCCAATGGCTCCCCAAATGGCAGGGCTCCCCAGCCACCAAATTCACTCAGAAGACTCTGCAAAGATGAGGCGGAAGCCCGGGTACATTCCCATTCTGGTTGTTTTCTCCTGGGTGAGACAGAAGTCCCTCTGAAATGCTACACTTAGCGGGATCTCTGCAGCCACACCCATCACAGGGCTCCTTAAGGGTACACACACACAGAGGCTCTCCTATCCCTCTCTCCCTGTGAACACCCACAAACCCGGCTCCCTGTCAGTCTGATCCAGGTTCCTGATCAGCAGGCAATAGCCATCTGGCCAGAGCGGCAAGCAGACCCCTTTGGAAGATCTGCACAACTATTTTTTCCTAAGGACCAAAGATTGCCTCCTCTTTTCAAAGCAAAGAGAGAGAAACAGGAAGACCCTCCCTGCCCTCTGGGTGGACTATCTGAGCCCAGAGGGAAGACGTTTTAAATGGGCCTGGGAGGTGGGAGACTGGACGACACAACACAAACACAACCACACGGGACAGGAGAGAACACGACTGAGACAAAGGATGAGCAGAAAGCCCTACAAGGGCCACCTTGAAGGACCAGATTGCAGGGCCAGGGAGGATGGGAACTGGCATACAGGCAAGGCAGAGTTTCCCACTACCATGGGGAGCTCCTGCCCTCAAAGGACCTACAATGGTGCTCAAAAACTCAGCAGCTGGCTCGATGAAAGAAGGAATCAGCGTCCCTTTTGCCATATCACAAAACACGTAACGGGTCTGTGATCCCAAAATGCGTCTGTGATCCCAAAATGCGAGGAGGCATTCACCCTCCCACTTTGAGCAGTAACTGCCCAGGGCAGAAATTGGTCTAGAGCCTCTGGATGAATCTTCTGCAGAAAAATCAGCACTCAGAGGCTGGTTTATCTGCCACATGCTCTGAGATAAGATTCCCCTTAATTACTGACCTGTAGTTAAGATTCTAATCTTGGTCACACCCAGGCAACTTTATCGTACCCCCAGGAGGGTCGATGGGAGGCATTCAGACAGCTGTCGCATTCGAAAAGAGGAATCTCTGGTTTAAGTTTGTGGTCTAAATACACCAAAACAAAACCGAAGATGCATGTGCGGAAGGGCCAGGGCTTCCCTAGGCAGACACGTCTTCAATGACGATGCTAAACCTGACAGAAAGAGACTTGGAAGAACCAAGATGGAAACTGAGTTGAGGTGACCAGAGCCAGAAAGACCAGGTCACGAGCAGAAATGGTGACCAAGAGGTCTGGAGTGACTCTCAAGGAAGCGGGCCTCTTTTACAAAAAAAAGCAAATGACAACGGCCAGCACCCTGAGTGATGGATGGGGAACCAGAAGGAACCAGAGCTGCCACCGCACAGACTGAGCCCGACCCCAGGCTCTCCATGGAGCACTGACGTCAAAGGAGAAAATTCTAACTTTCACAACGATTCTTGGACGTGGCCTTATTATCCCCATTTTAAAGACAGGGAAACTGAGGTCCAAGGTCAGGTAAGCAATGTGCCCACAGTCTCACACAGCCAGCACCCAAATCCTGGTCTGGTCAGCTCTGAACACCATTATGGCAGATTGCCTAGGAAGTGAGACCACCATTCGAGGATCCAGGAGGGACCCAGTAACCCAACGGTCCCAAGGCAGGTTGACTTCCTCAACACCTGTTTTTCCCTCCAGCAGGAAATAATGATGGGTGGCTGCCCTTTGCACACAAGGTGACAATCCTACTTCATGTAATCTGACTTATTTGCTGCCACAGCGCAATGTTCTGCTGAGTCACGCACACTCTCTTCCTCAATCTGTCCTGTTACCCACAGCCATGCGTGTAAGGTGCCTGGGTGAGAAACAGGGGTTCTGTCAGTGTGTCACTCTGCAAATTCTTTATTTTTTTCCCTCTTATTCTTCTTCTCCCCAAAGCCCCCCAGTACATAGTTGTATATTCTAGTTGTGGGTCCTTCTAGTTGTGGCATGTGGGACGCCCCTCAGCATGGCCTGACGAGCGGTGCCATGTCTGCGCCCAGGACCCAAAGCGGCAAACTCTGGGCCACCAAAGCAGAGCACGCGAACTTAACCACTTGGCCATTCAGTGGGCCCCTACAAACTCTGTATTATTATTTTTTTCCCCATGTGAAGCCAAAGAATGATCATGATTAGCAAACTCATTGATTCTTGAATTCACTGGTGTCACAGTTGAAATGACTGAACTATGGTCCTTCGTCTTTCTAACCAAGTGCCCATGCCTGCTTGTTTGCTAAGGGCTGAGTCTGTAAAGACCACAGACCCAATCCTTGACCTCAAAAAAATCGAGAGTGTAGTGAAAGCAGACAGTTCTAGAACAGCGGGGTGAGCACGAAGAGGTCTAGAAGCACGCAGGGGGGCTGTGTCAGCAAAGTCTTCCCGGGAGAGTAACACGAAAGCCAAGAAATGAGCACAAGTTAATCTGGCTAAAAAGAAAACAGACCATAGCAAAAAAAAAAAAACATGTTTAAACCAATTAAAAATAGGCAAAGGATCTGAATAGACATTTCTCCAAAGAAGACACACAAACCATCAATAAGCACATGAAAAGATGCTTAACATCATTAGACACCAGAGAAATACATACCAAAACCACAATGAGATACCCTTTCACATCCACTAGCATGGCTATAACTTAAAAGACAGATAATAACAAGTGTTGGTGAGGAGACAGAGAAATTGGAACTCTCATACATGGCTGACAGGATCGTAAAATGGTGCCGCTACTTTGGAAAACAGTCTGGCAGTTTCTCAGATTATTAAACAAAGAGTTACCATATATGACCCAGAAGTTCCAGGTCTAGGTACATACCCAAGAGAAATGAAAACATACACCCACACGAAAACTGGTACACAAACCTTCACAGGAGCAATATTCGTAATGGCCGAAGAGGAGAAAGCACCCAAACGTCCATCAACTGATGAATGGATAAATAAAATGTGGCACATCCATACAGTGGAATATTATTCAGCCATAAAAAGAAATGAAGGACTGATTCATGCTACAACATGGATGAACCTTGAAAATATTATACAAAGTGCAAGAAGTCAGACACAAAAGGCCACAAATTATATGATTCTATTTATATGAAGTGTCCAGAATCAGCAAATCTATAAGACAGACAGTAGATCAGTGGTCACCTGGGGCTGCAGTGCTGGGGGGAAATGGGGAGTGACTGCAAATGGGTAAGGGGCAATGAAAATGTTCTCAAATTGATCACGACAATGGCTGCACAACTCAATGAATATCCTAAAAAAAATTGTTGAATTGCACACTTTCCGTGGTATATGTGTTAAATCTCAATAGAGCTGTTAAAAGGAAAAGGGAGTGGGAGTAAAAGAGAAGATGGGGAGGAAGCTCACTTCGGGGAGAAGAATCGCCATGTACAAGGACACAGCAAGAGAAAGTAAAGTTGCATCCCAGAATTAGCTAGTTCCACATGGTTTTGATAACATTACTCATGTGAAGGAATAGCTAAAAACGCAGCTGGGAGGGCAGGCAGGCCATGAATGACCTTGTGGACAAAGCGAAGGCATGTTATATTGTAAAGGCGAGGAAAAACCTACGGAAGGTCTTAAACAGGAGCAATCCATGATCAGACTGGCTAGAAAAATCAATGTGGCGTTACTATGGAGAATGGACATCACCGAGGGATAAAAGCGGTGGCCACTGCTGTTAGGGGCCAGGGCAGGAATGCAGGCAAGAGAAGAGAGAGGTCAAGCCCAGAGCAGTACAGACCTGAGGGTTCCACCCATGGGCTGCGGAAGACGCCTGCGTTGTGGCACTGGCACCATCTCCAGCTTCGAGCCCTGGAACACGGCCCCAGGATTAGCTTCTGAGCCCCACAGCAACACTTCAAAAAGAGAATTTCCACTCAGCCCCTTGAAACAAACCTTCCTTTGCTCCGGGACTAGGCAAAGATGAAAAGGAATGCCTAAGTCCTTAAGCAACCTCTTGCATTTCACCTCTCCCCACAAGCAGCCTTTTCCTCATTACACGCAGATCCTCTTCTGGGAGTGTCAGGGCAGCCAGAGGCCCCTCAGACCCAGGTAAGGAGCAATTAAGACTAATTAGCCTAGCCTGAGCAGCAGCAAACAGCAACCATCAGGCAGCAGTTTCAAATAAACTAGAAGTGGCCAGCAGCCGCAGCTCCGCTTGCTTTAATTACTAAGACCTGTGTCCTAAAAACACCCCAAAAAGTGCTCTCCAGTCTTGCTCCTCAAAGTGTGGGCCCAGCACCGGCAGCAGCAACATATCCTGGGAGCTTGTTAGAAACGCAGACTCCCGGGCCCACCCCAGACCTTCTGAATTGGAATCCACATTTAATATGATGCCCGGGGGGTTCTGTGCCCATGGGTCAGGAGGCATCGACCACAATGCTGTAACCAGACAGTCTTCCACTATGACCTCAGAGGGGCCCACGGAAAAAGGTTTCTCCCACCCCAGCAGCCCCCCAGTGGAAGCCCCAGTTAACTAGCAGCTCTCAGCATTCACCTGGCACGATCCCAGAACACGTGGGATGTAAACTCCATTAACAGAGCGTGTACAAGGTGCCGGCGACCCTCCCAGGCGCCCTTCGCAACTCAGATTCTGCAACTTGCCCAGGGTCTCACAGGTGGGGGGCCTGAGCCAGGATTTGAACCCACAGATAGCACACTCTTGCGCTACCCTCTGCAGCCCACATCAGGGGGAAGTTCTGCCCCTGTCCTTGAATGTGGTCCGAGCAGTCCACACCGGCATTAGCTGTGGGGCATATGCTCCAACCCACAAACCAACCCACACAGGGCATCCAGCACTGCTGGTATGTGGCAAGACCATCCCACCTGCTCTCTCTGTCTCTCTGTCATTAGGTTCATACCACAATCAAGACCCTGGGGCTGTCACGTTCATGTTACTCATCCCTCTGCCCCCCAGCCTTTCTTCCTCCATAGCCAGCTCCTGGTGCAGACCCCAGTAAGGCATTCCTGAGCCCCACCCCCACCCAGAGATCGAGGGACCCCTCTGGGCAAATAGGAACACCAGCCACCACCCTCCCCCATCCTACCTTTTACCCCCTCCATATCTGTCCTCAGATTAAATAGACTCAAAGAGAAGGCTAATTCCAAAACCTGTGTTCTTTCCTTGACCCTGTGTAGCCTCGTATGATCCACTAAAAAAAAAAAGCAAACTAAATCCAATCTAATTCCAGGATTTAATCATGACTTGCAAACTTAAAAACCCCTTAGGGTACTCAAATGCTTTGCTACTCAAATTGTGGCCCACAGATCAGCAGCAGCTGTATCACTTGGGAGCTGGTTAGAAATGCAGAGTCTTGGGCCCTGACTCAGAATCTGCATTTGGGCAAGAGCCCCATGTGATCTGCAGACACAGTAACATCTGGGATGTGCCAGTCTTAACGTCCTGCACGGTAATGTTGTACCGATAGGTTCCACGCGCCCACACCAGGAAACAGGCCCCAGGGACTCGGAACCTTCTTTATAACATGAAAATAGACTGAGTACCAGATTAGTGGATTGTGTGTCGAGCATGTTCTTGATTATCAAAAACTCAACACAGTTTTATTTTTCACTCCAAGCACAACAAAGCCTTGTAGCTATTTATCTATAAAACACTTGCTAAATGAGAACAGTAGATTCCAACTTCTTATTTCTATTTCTAAATTATATTATGAAACAAATGCCTCAATGACACTCTCATGAGCCACGGCTAAAATAAGAATTCTCTGTCACGATTAAATTAGGACAAGAGCTCATTTCTGTAGAATTTTTAAAATATCATCTCTAAAGAGTTTTTACAACTTAATTAGTTTTTTGTTGACTAATCCTGGAGTTCTCTGTGCATTTGACAAGCAAATGAGAAGGGAGGAGAAATTAAGGCATCTGAGAAAGAACAATGGAAGCTAAAAGTCTGGAAAGGCTTTCATTCCAACAGAACAAGGCTGAAACTGAAGCCTTTTAGAGAGGTCACCTGCCAGTCACCCTAGAGGGGACAGTACATCCCCAAGAGCTGCTAGCCTCAGTTCCTTGTCTTGGCTGCATCTGATGAGCCTTTCGGAGAACCTGTCATATAGTAAGTGCTCAAAAATAAATATTTGTTTTCGTTGAACCAAAAGTTGTGACTGATCTATTTACGGCAAAGAAAAAAAACCACAGGAAGTCTGGGATGAGGCCAAGTGTAAGCCAAGCATGTACCGGTGTGCCCTGCACTATGCTAGATGCCAGGATAGCTTGACGGAGGGGAACCGACTTGAAAGAAGAGTATGAGTTCATCCTGGCTCTCAAGAACTAAGGGCACCAGCTGGGGCCTGCACTGTGGCTGAAGTCCTTGCAGCAGCAGGAGCTTGTCAGACATGGAGAATCTCGGGCCTTGTCCCAGACCTACTGAGTCAGAATCTGTCTCCCACAAGATCAGGGAATTCGTTTTGGTCTAGAAGCATTGAAATCAGTTTGAGAAGCATTGCTCCAGGTATGGTCATAAAATACTGAGACTGAAATAGACCACAACTGGGGTCATCCCCCTGAGTGAGTACATATGTGATGGTCAATGGAGCCATCCACACATAGACAGCTTGCTCCTTTTCTCCTTCCAGGCGCATGGTAGGATTGCGTTTGCCCACCCACTTGAAGATAGGTGTGGCTGTCCTTTAGTCAATGAGATACGAGCACAAATATCATGTGTCACTTCCAGGAAGAAGCTTTAAGAACCATGTGCTATTTAAGACAGTCACTGGCAAGATTCCAGACAGTGGTTACTCCATCATCCTGGGTCCTGCAGGGTCCTACAGCCCCAAACCAACTTGCAACAGACTTGGAGCATAAGGAAGAAGCAAACCTATGCTGTTTTAACCATGAGGTTTGAGGGTTGTTTGTTACAGCAGCATATCCTAACCCATCCTAACTAATAGAGCACATATGCCGGCAATGCTGCCCTAAACACTCCCCCACTGAGAACTGCTCAAACTCCTCATTATCCTTGAGGGTAGGACCTCCTTTTAAATCCTGAACAGCATTACTTAACTCAAGTACCCTCTTCACTCTGCAGACTCCAAGTCATCTTACTTTCTCCTTTCCCCAGATTTCCTCATGTATTTATGCTTTTATCTTATTGTACTGTGTGCTTTTTGGTAAGCTGCTTTGAATCCTTTTCCCAGCAAGGTGATAGACAGTCACACGTACAGACACACCAGACTTGGCTCCCAATGAATCGTGGCCATTTCCAAAAAAATCAGATCTACCCCTTGAAAGACAAAGATTTGCTGTTGCTGAGGATATTTAAAAGAACGGGGCCCTGGGCCAGCCAGTCTTCCTTCAACCTGTTCTTTCCACAAAAGGATACTTACAGAATACATGGCATACACAGTCCCTGCTTTTAAAAAGCAATTCATTCCTGGACACACCACCTCTCTCTTTACCTCGTCATAAGGTGAAATCTGAACTGCGCTAATTGCATGAAAAGACTTAGCTTCATTGACCAAAATTTTTTACTTTTAACATTCAGCTTCAGTATAGTTATCGAGCCCCTTCTGCATGTCTGACTTTGTGCTAACCACGGGTGAACCTTCTTTTAACCAGTTCTTCCTGGTGGGCAGTTAGGGTGTGGCCAGTTTCCCCTATATTAGACACAGTGCTGTAATGGACATTCTGACACCTACAGCCTGCCTATCAGACGCTTCCTGAGTCCAAATTCCTGGAATCGGACTTGCCACATCAGAGAGCATGTACGCTGTTAAGGTTTTAAGGTATATTGCCAAATTACCTTGCAAGGAACATATGTCAATTTTCCTACACCCTTGCCAATATTCATTCTTTTTTTCTTTTGACAGTTTTCATTAATGCTATCATTTTAAAAAATTGCAATTCTTGGGGCTGGCCCCGTGGCCGAGTGGTTAAGTTTGCGCGCTCCACTGCAGGCGGCCCGGTGTTTCGTTGGTTCGAAACCTGGGTGCGACACGGCACTGCTCATCAGACCACGCTGAGGCAGCGTCCCACATGCCACAACTAGAAGGACCCACAACGAAGAATATACAACTATGTACCAGAGGGGCTTTGGGGAGAAAAAGGAAAAAATAAAATCTTTAAAAAAAAATTGCAATTCTTTGATTACTAGCAAAACCGAATAAGCTGATGACTTTGAATATCTATTATTATGAAGTGTCTGTCCAAGTTCTTTGCCCATTCTTACCCTGATGTGTTCCTTTGTTTTTGTTTTTGAAAATAATTTATAAAAGCATTTTCTGCATAAAGGACATTAACTTTTTCTCAATTTTTACTTGCCTTTTACCTCATTTTTTAAGGCAGAGGTCTTTGGTGGCAGAACCAACGTTTCACAGATAGGAACAATACAGGAGGGAAAGTGTACCGTAACCGATTTGCAAGAGGCGAGGCCCCTCAGCCCAGTCAATCCAGCAGCAAGTCCTCTTGACCCAACCTGTAAAATACTTCCAAATCCATCCACTTTTCACCATCTCTGCTTCCACCACCCTGCTCCGAGCTTCCTAACTGGTCTCCTTGCCTCCCTTCCTACCCTCCTCAAATCCATCTCCACCCCAAAGTCCAGATGAGCTTTCCAAAAGAAATCAGAGCACGCCAGACCCTTCCATCCAACCAAAGGCTTTCTACTGCATTGAGAAAACTATCCACTGACCACTAAAAAGAAAGGACATAGGCGTATCAAATTAACACGCCTTACACCTTAACTTTGCACAATGTTCTATGTCAAACATATTCAATTAAAAAAAATTATTAGTATCTTGAAATCAGCCATGGTGGGAGTATTTAACACCCTGGAAATGTGCAAGAGCTACAAAGCAGGGCTTCCCTCTCTCCATCCTCCACCCCCACCCCCCAGAGCTGGTTGTTAAGCATTTACCAGCACAGGAGTGGAGGCGGAAGAAGCCTTGCAGTGTCAGAGAATGATACCTGTCCTCTCAAAAATTGCTGAGAAGGAGAAGAGAGAGCTCCAGATGGAGGAGCTTCAGACAGGAGACCGTCTCTGGCAATCGCACGGATAGACAACAGAGACCCAGATGCCCAAATGATATCGAGGAGCAGCTGGGCCCTTGGAATAATGCTGTTCTTAGTTAAGTTCCCCAGAACCTAAAAGCAAACCTGGGGAAAGGGCAAGAGATCTCAAATTATTTGACAGTATATTTCTTCCACTATGCAGAATAAACAATCGAAATGCAAATTAAATTCTTATAGAAATATATATATATTGTGGAGGGGGGCACAACTATTTAACTTATCTGCCTCCCTCTGTCACATCCTAGCCTCTCTTGCCCTAGCTCACTGCTCTCTAGCCATTCTGGAATATTCTGAATCGCTCAAATATATCCCACATATTCCCTCTTCAGGGTTATCTGCACTCATAGCGACCTCTGCCGCAAATTATTTCCCACCAGATACTCACAAGGCTGGCTCCCTTGCATCATTCAGGTCTTTGCCCAAATATTACCTCCTTAGAAGCCTTCTCTAACAGTCTTAGTCGAACCAGCATCCTGCACCCCACATTCCCACTCTATCACCGCACCCTGTTTTACTGGCCCCATACCACTTTGAAATTATCTTTTTTTTTCGCTAGTTTACCATCTCCCCAACTAAAGGTAAGCTTCTTTCCTTTTCTGTGTCTTTCACTGCTTCACCTCCAGCACCTACAAGAGTGCTCACAGCCCACTGTAGGCACCCACTTAGGGATTGCTGAATGAATGAATGATCAACTTTCGAACAGGGATTGGAAAACTACATACAGCCCATCAGCTAAGAATGGCTTTTACATCTTTATATGGTTGAAAACAAAGCAAAATAAGAATAATACTGCCTGACACATGAAAATTGTAACAAATTCAAGTTTCAGTGTCCACAAATAAAGTTTTATCGGAACACAACCACGCCCACTGGTTTCAGATCATCTACGGCTGCCTTCGCGCCCCAGCGGCAGAGCGGAGTAGCTGTGACAGAGACCATCTGGGGCTCTCACGGCTTCTCACTGCCTCTGGCATGCTGCAACTCACAGCGACACAGCTCAAATTCGATTTTGCCTCTTGGCCCACAAAGCCTCAAACGTTTCCTGGCCCTTTACAGAAAAAGTTTGCCACTGCAAGTTAAGAAGGAGAAGGCTTTGAGAAATGTTGCTGAGGGAGAACAGACAAGGCTTGCTAACCTAACGAACAGGAGAGGACCGGTCAGAGGGGGCAGTGTCAGGGGACACGGTGGATAGACGTATGGTGGTGATACTCACTATGGTGAGGGGGAGGGTAGAAGGCAGTGAAGAGAGGAGATTATGAGTTTAGTTTGTGAAATCTGAGTACCTGGGGACTGCGTCTGGATACCAGCTCCATAAGCTGGTTCCACAATGAACCAGGAAGTTAACCTAATAAAACCAATCTTTATCAGATGGTAGATGGGGAGAGACGAAATGTAAAAGGAGGAGGTGGGTGAGGCCTCTTATGAATTCACAAAATCCTCTCACAACTCATACACCTATTGCAACTAAACCTCCACAATGTCACCCCATGCTCTGGTCTAGCAAGAGACAAGCCAGACCAACCTGCCGGCCCCCGTTTCTACTTCTCTCTACAGGTATAAGCACCATCCCAGAAGCCACGCCATTGCAGAGAGAGAGGAATAGACTAATTTTGCAATTAAGCACAGGGATCAGTCCTGACATTCTCTTATAAAGGTTGACATGTGTGGCTTTGCTGCTGTGAGTAATAAGGGAGCAAGCTGGGAAAACAATGTCCCCCGGAGTGACCTGATAAAAATCCTAACATCTGACATGTACACCAGGATTCCGGGCTTACCAAACATTTTCTTTCACCAGCAAAGTGGGCACCAGCATCTACTCTCACAGATGAAGTCGACCAGGCTGTCAGATAAAACGTGGGCTTTCTCAGGCTGAAAAGAGTACAAGAAGGTCAGCATCTCATTCACGTTTCCAGGCGATAATGGACGGCAGGGATTCACGTGGCGGTTAACAGATGTCAGGGATGCCTGCTGACTTGTTGCTAAGGGAACTTTTGTGAAGATGCCTCGAATCCACACAACCCACAAGCCCTACCCACTGCTTTGAAGTCCTGCGGGGTGGCCGCTTGACCAGACCAGCACAAGGCAGTGAAGAGGGGGCAGGCACCTCCTGAGCAGAGGCGCACAGAGGGGTGGGCCAAGGGTAGATTTTCAAACAGCAGGTGCTACAAATGCAGGCCACAGCCCCCAAAGCAAAGGGCAGGATGACTTAGCAAAGACGGCAGAGAGGACCCTGGTCTTTGTGGTCACAATTACATAGTACTCCATGAGCCACCAGCCCTAATTACACCTTTTGTGAACAGAGCTGATGACCACCTCAAACAATATTGGCATGAGGGACCAGGTCACACCCATTTTAGGCAATTTTCACATTACAGAAAGAAAGGCACTGTATTAAAATCAATTTGTGTAACAGATCATTCATCTACTAGATGCCAGGCAGCTCAGATACACTACGTCTATTAATAACCAGCACCAAATAGCCCTGGCCTGAAGTAGCTGGACCGGTATGTCAATGGCCCAGTGGACAGACTTGGGCTTTAGGGACAGGAAAATCTGGTTTCAAATTCAGCTGCATCATTTATCATGTGGCCTTTATAAAGAAATCCCTGGCATCTTAAAAAAAACAAAACAAAAAAAACCTCCAAGGATGGCGATGGAGAATTTCCTAGCAGAATGGCAAAGTCTCCTGCATCTCGCCCCCTTCTGGGGTACCGCCCTCTCTCTCTCATCAGTCTGGCCTGGCAGTGCTCCCCTCTAATGGATTGTCTGTCCCAGGTGTGTTCTTCCGACACTTCTGAGGTAGCCAGTCTGCAAAATGGCCCTCAATGAACCTTGCCTCCCTGTATCCACACCTGTATGCACCTGCCTCCCATACTCAATGTAGACTGTACCTGTGACGCACTTTACCAATAGAATGTGCCAGAAGTGATGTGCCAGTTCTGAACCTAGCCTTAAGAAGGCCTGGCAACTTGCACTTTTGCGTTCTTGGAAGCCAGCCACCATATAAAGACTCCAACTACCCTGCTGAAAAGAAAGATGTGAAAAGGACCTGGACTATGAGACACCATGTGGAGAGACAGGCCACATGGAAGAATAGCAAGGCACCAGATGCGTGAGTGAAGATGCCATTTTGGAGGTTCCAGTCCAGCTGAGCCTCAGGACCCCAGTCTCAGCCACTGCAAAATGCAGGAGAGACTCCAAGACAGGCCAGCAGAAGAACCACCCAGCTGAGCCCCGTCAACCCACAAAAATGTGTGAGATATTAATAAATGGTTGTTTTGTGACACTAAGTTTTGAGGTAGATTGTTACATAACCATAGGTAAAACATCATTCCTTAATTATCCACAGCACAGCCCACTTGCCCAGCTCGCTGTCTCTCCCCCACAGCCACACCTTGTAAACTCCTGCAGCCCGATCACATGAATCCAAAATGGGAGAATTGAAGGTAGAGAGAAGGAGACCAAGTTCAAGGGTGACCCTCCAGCCGTCTAGTTCCGCTGGCAAACAGCATCATATTATTCTGTTAGTACCTCTGAGGTCCAGACCTGGCAGCCAGATCCCGGATTCTAAGAAGAGCACCTCAGTCAAGGAAAACTCTGTTGTGTTTGCATTCCAATCTTACTACCTCCCAGAATTATTTCCCAAAAGCTCTGGGAGGTTTGCAGATGCCTTTCAGTATCTTCTAGGTCCCTCATTTCTTACCTCCATTCAAGCTAAGAGCAGGACAAAAGGAATTCCCGGGCCAAGGTTAGGCCCTCTAGCCAATGGACCTGTCCAGCCATTGGACCACGTCTGACTCTTCAGCTCTTTCCTAGGGATGGGGACAGCTCCCCCTTCCATCTATCTTACCCAGGAGCTGTTTCTCAGCCTCCATGCTCATGCCCCAGCTGTCTGGTAGGAATCTTCTCCCTTACAGGGCCTCCGAGTCTATGGAGAGGAACTCAGGCCTGGCTTCGAGCTGGTAGAACATGCTCCCGCAGCCTCCGGCCCCCATCTCAGCTCTCTCGCATCACCCCAGCTCCTCCTCGACCATGTCTCTCAAATCTCAGAAGAGTTCTCAGCTCCTCTCCCTCTTCAAGCCTGAAGGCACCCTTAAGAAAGATTTTTCTGGCTGCTTTTATCTGAAGGCCATTATATCTCATAGGCAGCTGTGGGTCTTGTCTACCAGGCCTCCTCCCTTTTCTGGGAGTAGCTGGCTCCCTCCTCCTGGCACCCCCTGGAAGCCTCCACCATCCCCTGAAGAGCCCGGTTCCTTGTGGCAGGGCCCTGAGCCCACCAGGGTCCTCCTCACTTCTCTGCGTGGGCCGAAGCTTTCCTGGGGGCCACCCTCTGGATGCCAAGTATGTGCTGCACCGTTCCACCACTTCCTTGGAGTCTTGACCAAAGAGACTTCCCCAGTAATCAGGACCAGAATCTCCACCAAACTGGCCTCTCCCCAGGGGCTGGCAGACCGCCAGGGCGGAGCTTTCAGCGCTCTCAGAGTTAGCTCCCAACTCCCGTCCATGGGGTATGCTTTCTGCTAAATCAGGCCTCTCTCAGTTCTCCTTTTTTCACATGAACAATGAAGAAATCCTTGGGGAGTGTCCGTTTTGCACACACTACTCTCGACCCTTAGCACCCTTCCACCAAGATGGGGTTTCCTGGAACCACTCTTTCCCCCAGAGAACAGAAGGTACACTGGGGCGGGGACTCCGCTGGAGATGCCCTTCTCATCTGCGCACCGACCATCCCACTCCTCCCCCAGGAGGCGGGTGAAGTCCATTCTGTCTGCACTTACATCCCCAACAACTCCCTTGGCCTTCTGAACTCCATGCCCCCAGCAAGCTCAGTGCCAGGCACCTGGCTAGCAGACATCCCATGAGGTTTGCCACCTCCAGGACCTATGGGCCCCTTCTCTGGCCTCCTGGCTTCTGCACAAACTCCCAGCCTCGATGAACACCTGGCTGGTGCCCTCCGGCTCAGGACTCCATATGCTGGCCAGTCCACCGCCAGTGACTCCCTTGGGAGTCCTACATTCTCCACTAACCCAGTCTGTCTTTGAGGACTCACCCCATCCCAAGGTACTCTACCTGCATATCCTCCATCCCCACCCAGGCCCAGCCTGTCCACATACAAGGTTCCCAGACACAAAGGGCCAGATCTGTGATCTTCCCTATTGAAAATGCATCTGCTTTGGCTCTGAAACAAGTCCCAGGGCTCAGGCCCACTCCTGCCTCCACCAATGGGAAAACCAGTAGCCTCCGAGCGGAACCAAACGTCAGGGTCAGCAGGAGAGAGGCTCCACGTGAGAAGAAGCAGCTGCCCTCATTTTAGCCCCAGCACTTCAGCCTCCCCTTAGGGATGCTGTCACCAGCATGCTGACCTTGGGGGCTGCACTTGCCCTCGCCCACAAGGATCCAGACCTTTCCATCACTTGCCTTTTAACATAGTTGAGCCCAGGCTATCATGTTGAAGAGAGACACAGGCACAGGCAGAGGGTAATATTCAGCCACCTGAGCTGCTAACCAAATATGTGAGCATTACTCCTTGGGCAATTGCCTTCACCTCTCAGATTCAGTTTGCTCGCCTGTAAAATGGGGGGAGTGCCTCCCCCTTCACAGAGCTGTCAGGGGAACTGGTGACAACTATGCACCATGCCTCCCGCCTGAAGGCTGCTCAACAAACGGATGTCCCTCTCGGCAGTACTGCTCACACAGATGGGCACTTCTGTTGCCCATCACCAGTTGGGAATCGTCTGAGGCCCCTCAGGCACCAGAGATTTCCTAAGTATGCATGTGTCACGGGACTAACTGACACACCCAAGACTGTCCCGGCTGATCACTCTGCTGGTTCCCCCGAGTCCCTCCACCCTTCCTTTCCCCCAGGAAGGAAAAGCAGAGCCACTCCACTCCGGCTAACACAGCCTACAAACCCACCAGCCTCACCCCCGCCCAAAACACAGCTGGGCGAGTCCAGCCAGGGACCCTCCTCACTGGACAGACATCCAACAGCCAAATTTCCACATCAGTATTTCCTGGAAAAGCGTGGCCACCGGAGGAATTCTAAAATAGCAGCCTTTCCCAGGGCTTTCAAGCTAGAAACAAGGAGGCTCCAGGTCCTCGTAAGAAGCAATATGCTTGCCTTCCTTCACATCTGAAGCTCAGAAGAGGAACTGAGAAAGCTGAGGAACACACCTGAGCCTCTCCTACACACACAGGTTTCTCAAAGTACAGAACCAAAGGCTTCCGGAACATTCTCTGCTGACAGCCCATGAAAGCTCCTTCCAGACTAAACTTTGTTCAAATGCTACTAATCCATTTAGGAGAGATTTTGTGGTTCTCCTCTGGAAAGAAACACAATGTCCCTCTATGAGACCAGGCTCTATTTTTCGTAATATTTCCACAGGCAAACTCACCAATAACCATTCCACTCCTACCTGTTTTTTTTTTTTTTTTTTTTGAGTCCCATGGAGCATTTTCAGTTAAAATTTGCTACTTTGTTCTTTGTGAAGTAGGTCGGGGGTTAAACTATAAATAAATTCAGTCTCCATGATTTGGGCAGTGTTTTACTAAAACGGTTCTGTATACTTAGCCAATTGTGGGTAACCACTTATTTAGTCTTCACAACAATCCTGGGGTCGGGCAGCTTTTTACTAAAGGAGATGTCCTGTAAGGTCACTCTCCCCCACCCCCACCCCCCCGCCAAAGGACTTGAGAAACTTCGGATCCTACTCAGGTTGTGACCATGCGCTCAGCGATTAGAGGACGGCGAGGCCTCCCAACTGTCACCCAGACAATAAACAGCCAGCCAACTTGGCTCAGCAGGTCCTGTGTAGCCCCGGGGCCAGACCAGAACCCCAGGAACAAGCCACTTTCAGGTTCTGAGCCGGGGACTGCGGGAGGCGGCTGGAACAGGGGAGGGGGCACTGGCTGGGGGCTGTGGCACCCCTGGATCAAGCGTGCTGACGGGGCTCAGGCTGGTGGCCAGCCAGGCTCAGCTGACCAGCAAGTGGGCGGCCCCGAGGCGGCCAGGGAGCCCGACCCGGGCAGCACGACCGTCCACGGGCCAGCAGGCTCCGAGCTCCCGAGTGGAGACACTGGGCTGCGGGGCCAGATCGGTGCCACTTTTCCGACCCCCAATCCTCCGTGCGCCCTCCCCAGACCGCCGGTCTTGGCAGCCCTTCGCCGGCCCCTGCCACTGCCGGGAACGCGCCCGCCCGCCCCAGAACTCACACAGGCAACAAGTTCTCGCTTCCTCAGGCGGCCACGATGTGCTCGAGAGGCCCTGCCCGGGGAGCGCTCAGGGGGCGATCCCCGCGCTGCCCGCGCCCCAAAGGGCGCCCGCTGCCTTTGCCGCCCCCGGGAGCGCAGAGCAACGGGTAGGGCGCGCAGCAACGGCCCCCGGCTGGTCCCGGGCCGTCCCTCGTACCGGGACGGCTCCGGCACCGCTGGTGCAGGCAACAGGTATGCTAGCGCGCCGAGGACGGAGCCCCGGGTCTTCCAGCCCCGGCCCTCGCCCCTTACCTCCAGCAACTGCACGTAGCTCGCCGGGAACCAGCCGCGGAGCCCGTCCTCCTTCTCGCCTTCCCACCAGCCGCCGTCCGGGACCTGCAGCAGCGTGATCAGCTCGCCGGCAGCAAAGCGCAGCCCCTGGCCGTGCCGCTCCCCGGAGAAGGGGTACAGGGTCCGGCAACGGGCGCCGGACATGGCCTTGGCGCCCGGGCTCACAGCCCAGCCTGCATCCCTGCCGAGCCCCGCGGGCTGGGCAGCGGCTCCGCGGGGTCCCAGGCGCCCGGCGCTCCGGGCTCCCGCGCTCTGGGCGCGCGCCGTGTCGGGGGGTGCGCGGGGTTCCCCGGCCAGGCGGGGGGACACGCGCCCCACGCAGATTAGCGGAGACTCGCTGGCTTCGGAGAGGCAGCGGCGACGCCCCCGGGCCGGGCAGCTCGCAGAGCCCAGCTCTGGGCGGGGGGGCGGGGCTCAGGGGGAGGAGACCGAGGCGCCGCGGGCTCCGGAGACAACTTCCCGGGGACGCGGAACGCGGGCTGCCGCCGCGAGGGCCGGCCGGAGCTGGAGCCGCCCTGGCGCGCGGAAATGCGCAGCTCCCCAGGGAGGTGGGACCCGGAGCATCACCCTCGGCTGGGCTCCGCGGCGAGGGAGTGGCCGGGCGTACGTGGAGAGGGGGCCAGCGGCCGGGTGGCCGAGCCGGGGCTCTCACTGAGACGAGGGGGCGGGGCGGGCGGGGGCTGGACCAGGGCGGCCACGCCCGCTGAGGGCCGGGCGCTCCCTCTCAAAGCGGGCAGGTCACCGGGGAGGGGTCTCTCCGCTCACACCCCAACCGCCGAGGGCTGCTGGTATGGAAACACCCGCTCTGCGCCTGTCTCGTAGGCCTGGTGACGGGCGGCGGGCGGGCGCCTCCCCCGAGGTGGCTGTGGGGGAATGTGTTTGTGGCCGTCAATGTCGTGGTTGAACCTGGGGTTGAACTTGACTCACCGGAAACTGAACAATGGGTGAAAGACAGGTTTGAAGCCTGGCGCCTGAGCCGGGAAGCCAGGTGGCAGCGTGTTACAGCGGAGGTACAGAGCGAGGAGTAGACGGAGACGGAGTCGTAGTTGGTAGAATTGGAAGCAGGTCGATGGGGATCAATGGAGAAAGCGGGAAAGGTGAGAGGAACGGCCCCCAGTGCTTTGACGCGCAGAGGAGGCTGGCCCAGGGTACCCGCCCTCCTGAAACCCAGATGGACCAGGCTGAGGAGTCTGCTCAGTCCACGAACGTCAGGGAGAGGCTGCCGCATTCCATGCCAGCTGCCAGCTACCTACAGAGATCATTTGGACAAGTCCCTGCTCTCCACGGACCAGAGGACCTGGGTACTGAAGGAAGCTGACCTTGAATTGAGGGTAGAGAAGTAAAGGAAAGCTGGGTTTCTTTGTTAGCCTACCATACAGGAAGACTTAAAGGCCATTCCCTAAGCTGTAGATAGCTGGACCCTTTAATCTCTCTGTATACTTCTAATTGCCTACTCATGCATCCTGCTCAGGAACCGTCCATGGCTCCTTACTGCCTATTAGATTAAGGACAGGCGTCGCAGCCTGTGCCTTTCAGGCCCTCCACAATGCCTCCCCAGCCTCTCTCTCACTTTGCTGGCCTGGATATGCTCTATAAAAGCACTCAGGCTGGGCTGCAGGAGCCGTAAGATTTTGCACATCTTCCTGTGCTGATTCAGTGCTTCTCAATCCTGGCTGCACCTTAGAACCACTTGAGTAACTTTAAAGATGCTCATGCCCAGGCTCACCCTAGCTTTGGGAATCGCTGCCGAGCCATCTTCCAGCCGTCTCACCTGAGCGGCCTCGGCCTGGCCTCTGGCCTTGGGTGAGTTGACAGATGCAGACTGTTGATCATATTCCATCAACTGCAAATTCACAGACCCTTGCTTGGCTAGAAACATGGGAAAACAAACTCCTGACCACGGTGACCACTAAGTGTCCCTTAAAGCAGAGCTGTGAAATTCGATATAGAAAACAGCCACTAAAAGTAACCTCATCAAGTCCTAAAGGGACGAAAATTTCCTGTGTCAGGAGAACATGTGACTGTCAGCAGGCTGTCCTCGGGCTTCATATCTGATGATACGGCTTGGCTCAAGGAGGGCAGATGGTCCAGGGCCTTTCTGCGACCCAGCATCCTCCGTGGTACCTGTGAGCAACCTGTGATCCAGTTTGGACTTGAGAAATCTCGGTCTACACAGCATCCCATACACTTCAGCTCCAAACGACCCACCCCAAACAGTGCTGCAGCACGGGCATTGATCGTGGCTGTCCATTTCTTCAGTTCTTTCATTTCATTCCTGTAACCTGATGAGCTGGTATGATTATTGCCCCCAGCTTATGGGTGGAGAAACTGGGCTCAGAGGCTGTGACTTGTCCCCATCAACAGCAGAGCAGAACCAGGCTTGGCACTGAGGGCTGGCTTATTGTACCTCGAGTGCTGCTTCCTCTAGTCCACCTGCCAGACACAGGAAACGTGTACGTCCTTGTGGCTCAGCCCCAAAGGGCGTGTTAAGAAAGAGCTCACTGGTGACACCCGTGTCAGTCTTGATAGAAGGAAGACTGGACAAGTGTCAGTGGAATGCCTGTCCCTGATCTCCCCTCTATCAGTAAGCTCAGACAAGTCCCCTGACACCTTTGGGTCTATTTCCCCATCTGTGATTAGAGATCAAATCTAATAACTGGAAGAAGGAGGTCAAAACTTCCACTTCTAGTTATAAAATAAATAAGTCATGGGGATGTAATGTACAGATGGTGACTGTAGTTAATACCAAATTGCATGTTTGAAAGTTGAAGGGCTGGCCTGGTGCCATAGTGGTTAAGTTCACACACTCCACTTTGGTGGCCTGGGGTCCACAGCTGGGATCCTGGGTGGGGACCTACACACTGCTCATCAAGCCATGCAGTGGCAGAGTCCCACATACAAAATAGAGGAAGGGGCCGGCCCAGTGGCGCAGCAGTTAAGTTCGCACGTTCTGATTCTTGGTGACCCCGGGTTCGCCGGTTCGGATCCCAGGTGTGGACATGGCAGCACTTGGCAAAAGCCATGCTGAGGTAGGCATCCCACATATAAAAGTAGAGGAAGATGGGCATGGATGTTAGCTCAGGGCCAGTCTTCCTCAACAAAAAGAGGAGGATTGGCAGTAGTTAGCTCAGGGCTAATCTTCCTCAAAAAAAAAAAAATAGAGGAAGACTGGCACAGCTGTTAGCTCAGGGACAATCTTCCTCACCAAAAAAAAAAAGAAAGAAAAAAAATCAATTAATTAAGGGCTTTCTCTTAGAAAAAAAAGTTGATAAGAGAATAGATCCCAAAAGCTCTCATCACAAGAAAAAAATTTATAGTTATGTATGGTGACAGGTGTTAACTAGACTTATTGTGGTGATCATTTTGCAATATATACAAATATTGAATTATTATGTTGTACACCTGAAACTAGTATTATATGCCAGTTATACCTGAATTAAAATAAAGAAAGAAAGAAAGAACTGAACATTCCTATATAAAGTAATTGATGAAAAAAATCTTAGGGGCCAGCCTGGTGGCACAGTGGTTAAGTACGCACGTTCTGCTTTGGTGGCCCAGGGTTCACTGGTTCAGATACCAAGTGCGGACATGGCACCGCTTGGCACGCCATGCTGTGGTAGGCGTCCCATGTATAAAGTGGAGGAAGATGGGCGTGGATGTTAGCTCAGGGCCAGTCTTCCTCAGCAAAAAGAGGAGGATTGGCAGCAGATGTTAGCTCAGGGCTAATCTTTCTCAAAAAAAAAAAAACAGACATTGAGCCTTAACTCATTCTGTTAAAAAAAATAATAATAACTGGAATATGGAAATTGAGACGGTTAAATGTAGCTAGTGGTTAAATATGTAGGCTTTGGACTCCCTGTATCCAAATCTCACCTGTGTCACTTTCTAGCTGTGTGCCCTTGGACAATTTATTTAACCTCTCTGAGCCTCATTTTCCTCATCATTGAAAGAGGATAGTAATATTTATCTCATAGAGTTATTAAGAGGATTAAATAAGTAAACATGTAAACTATTTAGAGCAATGCCTGGCACATTAAGTAATCAAATATTGGCAATTATTATCTAGTCCAATGGGCCTTGTTATTTATTGTCTAACATTTCTTTTTGAACTAAGATTTCCAGGACAATAATAGAAATGGAAACTTACATCTTTTAGGTGCCAAAAACTTTAAAGGAACACACACTGTGAGTTTCTGTTTTCTCACAAGATCTCAAAGGAAAGATGAGTTTCTCCCTTAACTGTCTTCCTGCTTGCCTTCCTCCTCTGACCTTCTATTAGTACCTTGAATTTTTATTTGAATCTTTGATTTTTTAACTTCTTTGATAACTAAGGCTTATTTTACTGATTAACTCTTCATAACTCAGAGGAGGGAAACCCTGTTTATTTTGAATTTCCATCCATCCCTCTTAAAGCCAAACATTGAATCTTACACAAAGTAGGCATCGCATGCTTCCTGCATTCGTTTTGCATGGATCGTTTGGGCCTCTGTCTGTGTTCAGATTTTCCGTATTGCCAGGTTACTCTGTGAACACGTGTTAGAACACCTGGATCAGACTGCATGCTCCCAAGAGCAGGCTTTCGTGTCTCTTTCTCAGCTTTCTGTCAAAACTGTGCATTTGATAATTATGTGCTGGCAGAGATTTCTTTTCCACCCAGGACAGCCTTGTATGCCTTTCCATCAACAGCCTAAGGATGGCAGAGAAATATAAGGGTTTCAATCTCTTAAAAAATTAAACATAAATTTGCTGTATGAGCCAGCAATTCCCTCTTAGGTATCTGCCTAAGAGAAATGAAAACAAATGGCCACACAAAAACTTGTGATGAATGTTTACAGGAGCACTATTTATACCAGCCAAAAAGTGGAAATAATCTAAATGTCCATCAATTGATGGATAGATAGACAAGATGTGGTATACCACTACAATGGAATATTCACTCAGCCATGAAAAGGAGTGGAGCACTGATAGACTACCACATGGATGAGCCACAAAGACAGTCTGCTGAGTGAAAGAAGCCAGACACAAAAGGCCACGTGTCGTATGCTTGCGTTTATATGAAATGTCCAGAAAAGGCACATCTATAGAGATAGTACATAGATTCGTGGTTGCCTGGGGCTAGAAGTAGGAACGGAGTAAGCAAAGAGGTGGGAGGTTTCTTGTGGGGATGATGACAATGTTCTAAACTTGGAGTGTGGTAATGGTTGCACAACTCAAGAAATCGTTGAATTGTACACTTAAAACAAGTAAGTTTTTTGGTATGTAAATTATACTTCAATAAAGCTGTTATCATAAACCAAAAAATGAACAAAAATATGTAAAGGCCTCATTCATTCAACAAGCGTATTTTTTCCCACGCATGCGTGCTAGTTCATTCAACAACATCCTGAAGAGCTATGAAGCACATGCTATAAAATGGACGATGGGCTGGCCCTGGGATAGAGAGAGAAATATGGCAGCATATACTAAGAATTCCTATAGATCCATGAGAAAAAGGTGGAGGACACAATGGGAAAAAAAGAGCAAAAGACTAGAACAGGCATTTCACAAGAGAAGATACCCAAATGGCCACAACACAGTAAAGGGTGCTCAACCTCATTAATCATCGAGAAAAGCAAGTGAAAATCATAAGGAGGAAACCGTATGTACTCACCGGGCGGGAAATATCAAAACAAAAGAGAAAGTACCATGGGTTGGTGAGGATGGGGATACTTGGGGCGCCCATACACTGCTGGGGGGAGCCCATTGGAAGGCTTGATAGTTAGAAAAGCTGAACATAGCATCCTGTATTTATTCAGTGGGAAACTCGATACTTTGATACCTTGAGAATGGACAAATTTTTGCTACATGTGAGCAAATCCCGCGGATGTAATGTTGAGCAAAAGAAGCCAAACACTAAAGATCCATAGAGCACAGTTCCATTTATATGAAATTCCTACAAGGCAGAAAAGTGGTTATTTGGGGTAAGGGTGGGCCTAAGGGGGTATGTGGGATGCTGGTAATAATCTACTTGTTCTGGGTGCTGGTTACACAGGGCTGTTCTCCAGGCTATATACTTATTCATGCACTTTTCTATATGGTTGCTATGTTTCAATACAGTTTGTTAAAGAAAATAATATTGTCCCTGACCTCAAATAATACATAATCTACATTCTAGAGTGATGCTCTTTGAACTTTTTGACTGTGCGTCTCTACCAGTAAAACTCCCAAATATGTCTATTTCTATTATTTATAAATACATGAACCATTAAACTAATAAGCATATTATAATACACAAAATTATGATTTTTAGAGAGTTATGTTAAAATACATATTATATACAGGTAGAGGTTCTCATATTGTCTTCCTGTACCATGGGGATATTTTGTACACTTCTTGGGAATCAGTGATCTTGAGCGTCAGCTTCAAGAAGACAGGAAGAAGGAAAAGAAAGTTAGTCAACTGAAAATAAGCATTTTGGAATCGTGACTTTCGAGAAAATGAATGAGTCCAGTTCTCTTCTTAGAGAAACCTGGCATTGGGCCTACGAGGAAGAGAAAGCATTAGGAGCTCTATCCATCCCCTCCTCGGGTCTCCCATCTGGAGTCTGAGACAGGTCCAGCCAAAGAGTCTGAAACTTAAGTAAGGTAAAACCAAACTAAAATGGAGTCACTCATGTCAGGGACAAAATGGAGATGGTCGACGCAGATGCATAGAGGAAACTTAACCTAACCTTACAGGAATTTACAGCTCTTCTAGGACACCAGCCAATCCCCAAACACCAAGCCTGCTGACGCCATCTCTGGACTTCTTGTTCCCCTGACTCACCTACCATGGTCGAAATAAGAAAAGACCTCTAGGCAACCAACCAGCTGAAAAAGCCAAAAGACTTCTGTATTTACCCCATAAAAACCTCTCAGTCTGTGAGCAACTCAGAACTCATTGCTCCTGTAGCCTCGAGTTTCCCAGCTTGCAGGTTGAAAGTCTTGGTGATAAACTCATCTTTCTGCCTTGTTTTATTCAGTGTGCAGAGTTTGGTTTTTGACAGTGTATATAGGAATTACCCGAGGAGAATGTTAAAAATGACGCCTAGGGCCAGCCCCGGGGGCATAGTGGTTAAGTTCAGGGAGCTCTGCTTTGGAGGCCCGGGTTTGGTTCCTGGGCGCAGACCTACACCACTCTGTTAGTGGCCATGCTGTGCTGGTGGCCCACATACTAAAAAACAGAGGAAGATTGGCACAGATGTTAGCTCAGGGTGAATCTTCCTCTGCAAAAAAACCCAATAAGAATAAATAAAAATGATGCCTATTCCTGGGCCTTGCCCCCAGAGATTCCCATTTAGTGGGTCAGGGATGGGACCCAGGAATCTGCGTTTTTAACAAAACCCCCAGATTATGCTGCTGGAGTCCCCAGACCATACTTTGAGAAACACCATTTTAGTGCAGGCCATCCCAAACACCAAAGCTGTCATACATTTTCAGGTATTATTTGCAGCATCAGAGAATGTCATTATTTGTAAGTAATAATCCTACTTTGCCTCCTACTTGGCCAGGCACACCACCATCTGAAAAGATGACAAGGAGAGTGGAAGGAGGGCCAGAGGCCGGCAGAAAGTGGGAGGCAGAGCGCATGACAGATATACAGAGAATAGGAGAGACAGAGACTATAGAATAAGAAAACGGGAAACGGGGCAGAAGAGAGAGGGGAAAGGGAAGAGAGAGCAGAGAGGGAGGAGGGGAAGAGAAAAGCAAGCCCATCTTTCTCCCAGCCGAGCCCCTCTCCCCCACACAGTCTCTAAAGCCAGAGGGACCCCAGCCCCACCCTGCTTCCACAGGGAAAGCTAGAGGTTTCATTTGCAAAAGAAGCGTGAAGGGAAGAAAAGAAAACAGGGAGGAGAGAAGGAAAAAGAGTCTCAAAGAAAGTAAGTCGTGGGACCAAAAATAACATTTAGAAGTAGAAGTCCATGTATTCACTGGTCTTGGCGAGTGGGTGGTGAAAGGAGTTTCCGCCCCATTCCCACTGTCCCCGGCTGCCGCAGGGAAGTATGGAAATGAGATTGCCCTTTGGGAGTAAATAATAACAGAATATCCTCCAAGGAGCCCAGCAGAGATGTGCAAAGCCATCCTAAAGAGACAGGAAGTCTCCAGGGCCAAGACCCACCTCCAACTTGATGGCCGCTATTAACATATCTACAGCATAGAAAAATCCACCCTAAGTAAGCTTAGAATAGAAGAAGTTTAAGAGGTTTATGAGAGGGGCGGCCCCATTTCTCTTGCCCCAAAGACAAGCCAGACCCTCATTTCTTCCCCCAACCGTGTGGCTGGAGCTGGGGTTTTCATTTGTAAGTGGTGCTCCTCTTATCTAGGTGTGAAAATAGCTCTCGAGTTTTCATTCCCAGTAGTTTAGGGTGACACACCTCCCTGGGGACTCTTGAGCTTTGAGAAAGGCGCACAAGGGTGACCTGGCTGCTAGTTGGCTTCCCCTGGGAGGAGGGGCTGGCCAAGGAAGCCTGTGAGGGATAGCATTTCTTTCTCTGAACAAAACCCCATGAGTCTCCATTCTTTTGAAGACTAAAAATAAATTCGGAATTAATCACAACAGAAAAGGAACAGTCTCTTTCACGACTATAATTAGCCCTCCGTTTATTAACGAAGACTCAAATTATTAGGCTCATCTAAGTCCCAACTTTTTCGCTTACTAATTACACGCTGGGACGCGTGGCTTCACGTCCCTGCACCTCCATTTCCTCGTCTGCAGAATGGGGACACGGGGGGGAGGAGGGGCGCGGGCGGGGTGGGGGGGGGGGGCGCCTGCCTCGCGGGAGACAGGAAGGCTCGCCCGAGGCCGTCTGGGCCCTGTTCTTGGTTAGGGGTCCAGCTCCATCCAGCGTGCACCGGCTGGGTTCAGACTGTAAGATAACTCACTGCGGGGGTTTGAGAAGCCAGAGCGTGGTCTGTGGAAACTTCCAGGCCTGGTATCCTAAAGAGGTGGAAGTAATGCTTATTTACTCTCTAGGCTAATAAAAATTCCTTCCAGAGTCTTCCAGAAAAATCTTGGTGAGGAAATAGTATGCATGCAGGTTTCCATTCCTCCTGAGGTCCCCAGCAGGATCTCCCCCGAAGAATCTTTCCCAAGGCCTCCCCATGATCACCTCGGGGCAGAGACTGAGACGCAGGAACTACTCCTGTGGGCCTGTGGGGCAGCCTGGGGAGCGGGTCGAAGCAGAACCTTGCAGCAGCTGCGCTTTAAGGCTCCCTGTGCCAGCCAGCATCGTGAGTGACCTCCAGGAGATGAAAGGGCATGGGACCGGGGTCCTCTCTGGGTATTCGAAGCTGGTGATACTGGTACAACAAGGCTCTGCTTTCCCAGAGGTCAACAAGACCCCAAAACAAGATATCTGCACAGCAGGAGTAAGTGCCAACTGACACTTTGACAATAGGGGGCTAGGGATCAGGAAGAATCACTAAAAAAGACTCAAGAAAATAGGGGCCGGCCCTGTGGCCCAGTGGTTAAGTTTGTGCTCTCCGCTTCTGTGGCCCAAGGTTTGCAGGTTCGGATCCTGGGCCCAGACTTAGCACCACTCATCAGGCCACAATGAGGCGGCATCCCACATGGCACAACTAGAAGGACCCACAACCAAAAATATACAACTATGTACGGGGGGCTTTGGGCAGAAAAAGGAAAAATACAATCTTTAAAAAAAAAAAGAAAGAAAAGAAAAAATATCTAGCCCAGAGCCAAATGTCTCCTAGTAAATTAGTGTTAGATTAAACTACACAAAAATAATAATGCCAGATCATTTTTGGTCTATGCAAATAACAATTTTAACTTCATGGTTTCAGTGCAACATCCCCCATCCAGACCTACCCCTAGAGGTAAAGCGAGGCCCATGGAAGTCTCCCATCTACCTGGCTCCTCCCACATTCCTTACTGACCACGCACTCTGTGAATCTTTGCCTTATGTTATGCTGGATTAGTGATATGAAACGCCAGTGGCTCACCAGAATCATTGGGAGCTTGTGACAAATTCAGATACTTGGGACCAACTAGGGAGATTCTGGGTGAGATCTGGGGAGTGTGCTTTAAGTTCCCCAGGAGGTTCTCGTGCACAGAGTTGGCTGAGACCCTTGGCACAGTACAGTGCTTCACACCATTTGTCCACGTTGAAATCTGCTGGAGAGTTAAACCCCCTGACGGCCAGGTCGTCCTCCATACCCAGGAAATCTGAATGTCCAGGGGATGGGAGCCAGGCATCAGCATTTTTTAAAGATCTCCAGGTGATGCCAGCGTGCAGCCAAGTTTGGGAATGATGGAGTTTACTGAGCTTCATTTCCAGAGGCGGGAGTCACCTGCGGCCCAGAACTGACCACCTCATCAGGGAGTAAAAGTTGTAGAGGGAGGGCAAAGATCTGCCCACGTGGGTGGCTGTGGTTAGGCCCTGGGTCCAGCTTACCCCATTCTTACTGCGGACTCACTGGTTTGCCCACCTGGCTGTCTGCCTCTCGAGGTGGGACACCTGCTAAGCCTAACTCCTCAGCCCCTTCTGTTTCCTGGGCAGCCTCGCCTTCTGATGCCCACTCTGTAAGGGACACACACTTGGGAGCTGCTTCCCTGCCTGGGAGTGCAGCCCAGGACCCACCAGGGAGCGTGTTGCCATGGCGATCGTGGCTTACTGCTCCCCAGCCCCCTTCTGCCACTGCAAAAGCCCTGTGAAAAATCAGAATTCACAGGCCTTTTCAGGCTGCCCGGACTTCCCCACAGAAGAGCATGTGGGAGATTTCCCCCTCTGGGCTTTGGGAAGATGGGGCAAAGGACAGAACAACAGCCTCAAAACAAAAACAAAATTTTCCCAGTCTGTTGAGATACGTAATGAAATCTACTTTCTTATAGCAAGGACTGTCAAGTGTGATTGTTGTCAGGACATTTGTCAAGAGGAAAATGGTTGGGGAGGAATGAAGGAGAAAGCCATTTCTTCAGATGGAGGAGGAGGGCAGGGCCAGGGACACAGATAGGAGAGGAAGCATGGGGCAGCGCCAAAGGGTGATTCTTAGAGAGAAAACTGCAGTTGAAGAAAGAGGGTAGGATTGAAGGGCTGTGTAAAGCAGGGCGTGGGGAGCCTGACAAAGAAATGAGGGAATTTAGCCAAGAGGAAGAAATGGATCCAAGGAAGAGAAGACGGAAGAAGAAGGGTGCACTAGTTAGTGGAACAAATTATTGCGAAATGTAGTGGCTTAAAACAGCAATAAACATTTATCGTCTCACATAGTCTGAGCAGGTCAGGAATTTGGGAAGAGCTGAGCTGGGTGCTTCTGGCCTGGGATCTCTCATGAGGTTGAAGTCAGGATGTCAGCAGGGGCTGCATCATCCGAAGGCCTGACTGGGGCAGGAGGACTTGCTTCCAAGATGGCTCACTCGTGTGGCTGGCGAGCTAGTGGTAGCTGTTGTCAGGAGGCATCTGTTCGTCAACATGTGGAGCTCTCCACGAGGCTGCTTGAGTGTCCTCTTGACATGGCAGCTGGCTTCCCCCAGAGGGAGTGATCAAGGAGCCAGTAAGACGGAGCAGCAGTATCTTTTATGACCCTGCTTCTGAAGTTACTCACCTTATTTCTGCAATATCTTATTGGTTACACAGTCAGCACTACACGGGGCTGGGAGAGACTACACAAGAGCATGAGTACCAAGAGGTGAAGATCATTGGAGGCCATCTGGGAGGCTGGCTGCAAGGAGAAAATCCTTTCTGAATCATGGGACTGCCAAGTATGGTTGTGCAGGTTAGTCCCTGTACAAGGAAACCCAGCAGATGGGGCAAGTGGTGACTGCACTCCAGGCTGAACTCTGACAGTCTGGCCATGCTCCAGCTAAAGCAGGCAGGTGCACCTTTTTGTAATATACCTCTCTAGAAGGATAGAATACCTAGACGCACTGTTCCTACAAAGGTGCAGCGTGTGCCTCAGCCTCAACTTTTCAGGATACTTTTAAATGTAGGTAACAGAAAATCCAACAACAACAAAAAAGAATAATGTATTGATTCATGTAAATTAAGGTGCAGGGGTATGAAGCTTCAGGCATGGCTGGATCCAGTGTCTCAAACTGTCATGACCTCTCTCTATATCTTATCTCTGCTTTTTTCTGATTGGACATAACTCTGTGTCTGCTTTATTCTCATAAAGGTCTCTCATTACCATGGCACCCAGCAGCTCCAGTCTTATGGACACTCAGGTTCAGCCTAGGTATGGAGATTCTTTCTTCCGGTATTTGAAATAAAAGTTCTAAGGCTGCCTCTCTTCAAGCCCTCCCTTGAACATCCAGAAGATAGGATACGCAGATTGGCTTAATCTGTGATATATGGATATATGGCTATCCCTAGAAACTAAGGGGGCTGACTCAGCTCCCCTCAGCAACTTCAAAGATGTTTTCCCAAAGGGAGGTCCAGGATACTGATGCCAGAAAAAAGAAGAATGATGCTGGGAGGATAAAAATCACAGCAATCCACTGCCTCCTGGAGTCAGCATTCAACTGACCCTGGAGGGAGAGTGTTCCTCCAGGAGCCTGGGGGTGATGCTGGCAGCTGGAAGATGGACCAGATCAGAGCCGAGGTACAGAGGTAAAGGGGAGCACAGGTGACCGCTGACTTAGGTGAGGTCAGAGGCCTCAGTCTCCCCCAGGCTTGGCTCGTGGGGCCTCAGATCATACGCTTGTGATCCGAGACATAGATCTTCTAGAATTAAAAAGTAGAATTCTGTTTTCAAATTATTTTTCTCAGCAGTAGAAGCAATGTATAAACTAAAAGAGAACCAATTCATGTATCAGTTTTTCCATCAAATATGTTGGCAGGGCTTCCTACATGCACACTGCCTCGTGATGAAACAATGCTAAAGAAATGGGAAAATGTAAGTGCAAATCCCGGCTCCTTTTAGAATGTAACTGTCAGTACCCACGGCTTGTCAATATCTACTCCCAGGCTTAGGAGGACTAGCCTGGCTCTCTTTTTGCAGCTGGAGACCTCCCTGGCTGTGCCCGTTTGGCAGTTCCAACTTCCCAGGTGAACTGAACTGTCTGAGTGTCTGCTGCTCTGCGGGTTCCTCTGCTTGGATCATGGGAAACTTGTTAATAATCGGCATTTTCTTCGCCATCTGGAGGGCTTATCAACTCTCCCACCCGACCATTAAAAATCCTTGCACCATCCTTTGCAAAGCAATTCCGGCTTTCCCTATGTGTCCCTCTGTCCTGGCGCAGAGAAGAGAGAGAAAAACAGGAGACCTGCAATTCTGGTTCAGACTGGGAAAACAAGACTCCTGTCAGCCAGATTCCACCAGCAGATCAATCTCCCTGCTCGCACACTCTATGGCTCCCTCCTTCCCCTTCAGGGTCTTTATCTATATGTTCCGAATGCTACCAAGATGATTTAAGATTCTGCTAAATTCTGCATTTTAAAATCTGGCTCTGCGAAAATTTGCAGGAGAAATGGCTTCTATTTTAAAAGAAGCTGATTCTTTCTTTTTTCTGATCATTTTCAAAAGAAATTTGAACTTCACACAGTCATTTTGAAAGCCCAGCTGTGCATGGATTCTTCCCAAGCTGTGCGGAGCTGGGTCCGTGTTCACAAAGTGAGGGTCACTGCCACCGGTGGTCTGGCGGTTCATCAGATAATTGTAGGGGGCACAGGGATGAGCATTTAAAATGATGTTGTTGAATATTTTTATGGGTATCAAACTTGTGATTTCATGATTATTATTGCTAGCGCAAAGCGAAAGTCGACAGCTATGTTAGCTCAGAATGCATTTGAAGAGAAACGTTAGGACGTTAGGATACAGTTACCCTATTGGTATGCAGACTTGGCAGAAGTCATGAAGGGGACTCTGTTCCCTTCCTGTGGCTGCAGTAACAAATTGATACAAGCTCGAGGGTTTACAGCAACACACATTTATTGTCTTACGCTGTGGAGGCCAGAAGTCTGCAGTCAGTGTCACTGGGCTGAAATCAGTGCTAGCAGGGCTGCACTTCCCTCCAAGGCTGTAGAGAAGAATCTGTTCCTCACCTCTTCTGGTTTCTCCAGTGGCTGTCAATAATCTTTGGCTTGTGGCCACATCACTGCAATCGCTGTATCTCTGGTCACATTACTTCTTCCTCCTCTGTGTGTAGTAAAATCTCCCTCTGCCTCCCTTTTATCAGGGAGGGATGGCATGTGATGGCCTTTAGGGCCCATCGCAATAATCCGGGATAATCTCCCCATTTTAAGATCCTTAATTTAATCACACCTGCAGAGTCTTTTTTTTTTTTTTTGCCAAACAAGGTAACATATTCACCAGCACGTGCATTCTGGTGTTGATATCTTTTGTGGAGGGCTGTCATTCAGCCTATCACAGTGGCGCAGGAAGCTTGGCAAGCACAGAACAGGTTAAGAAATAAAACTCGGCCTTGCAGAATTCATAAACTGGAGGGACCCTCTGCTGTTGTGGAAAGGATTTGCCTTCTACTCCCACCACACTCTCTCTGGAGACACTGGAGGAGTGGAATGTGTGAGGGAAGGACAATTGTTTCCAGGCTCCTGTTGCCTTTGGAGAAGAAATACTTATGGGAGTGGCCCTGGCCCCATTCATTCTCCATAACCTGAGACTCTGGGATATGGTTTGGTCACAGGTGCATAAGTTTGATAGACAGGCTCCTTAGAAAACCAGAATTTTAAATGCCTGGGTTCAAGTGGGCATTGTTTTACTCCACATAGATCACCACCTTGGGGCCCCAGCTCAGATTTGCACTGTATTTATTTAAATTGCTTTTGAAATGTTAATCACTGAATGTTAATAAACAAAGTAATTATTCTTGATTTTCTTGTGGGTTCCACTTATTAAAGAGAACTGATAATATTCGTGATTTCACGAGGAAACATGAGATCTATAAGTAGGCTAATGTGCTTTTCTTACAAAATTAACAAGACATTCTCTTATTGCATAATTGGTAAATTGGAAACGGGACGATTGCATTCCAGGGAGAGGGGCTGTAAGGCTTTCTGGCTCCATCTGATTCGTACATTCACAGTGAGCACTTTCTCTTGGGAGCCTTTCTGTGAGGAGGGTTTATCCACTGAACTCCTGTAATTCGCAAGTTGAGTTAAGTGTGCAGATGAGGCGAGTGGGAGAGAGCGACTACCTCTCCGCCGCCTTTGATCACACTGAGCCTGCTCCCCACCCCAGGCCTGCCGCCCACTCTCTGCGCATCTGCATTGGCCTGTAACTGCTCTGACACCAGTGGCACCAGCAAGTGATGTCTCCTTTGGCCAAGCAGACAAGAGCAGACCAAAGCAGCCAGAAGCTCTGGGGGAGAGGCACGACAGCCTGCAGCTGGCGAGAAGAGGAAGCCAGGGGCGTGTTTCGCTCTTTGTCAGAGCAAAGCCCTTTGACCCTTGGCGGGGAAGCTTGTTCAAACGCCCCCGAAGGTGCGGCCTGACCACCTTTCTTTGCTGCTGCTCTCCGTGGAGCTCACCAGGGTGAGTGGGAGATGATGGCTTGGATCCACGATGATGGACCCCCACCGTTTTCGTGCTCTGCTCCTGCTTCATACTCATCCTGATTAAAATTACAGTGTAAGGTCTTCTCCCTAAATAGGGTCCTTTTAAATAAAAGATGCCTTGTTAGAGAAGACAGGAAGGCTTCACTCCTGTGACGGGGTCTTTAGTCCAACACAGAACAGACCTCCTCAAGGAAAGGGGATGAAGTCATACAGAGGCTGGGGTCACAGGTCACACAGAGACAAAGTTCCCATCAGAGCTGGTCAGACACGAGGGGAGGAGCTCGCTGTTTTATTCACAGGAACTTTCACTAGTGACCAATTGTTTAGAAGCAATAAAGAAAGGTCTCAAAAAACAAAATCAAGAAAGAAAGAAGCTTAAGTGAACATGATATACATTTACTTGTGATAAATGGCGATTAGTCTTTCTATAAATTACGTGTGAAGTATACAGAATTTGCCTCAAATTTTTGATAAATTTTCCCTAAACTGACCATCATGTTTACAACAAGCAATAATTAAATAAAATAAATTTATTTCCAGTCTTAGAATATTTAAAAAAGAAAAAAGGAAGGCTCTCAAGTCCAGTGGGGTGATGCACTCGGTGACTCTAAGGGTCCCTCCGGTCGCACGAGTCTTCTTCTTTTAGGATTCACTTATACACTGTAGGGGAGGAAGACATTTCCTCTACCGGCTCTGGGTCCTTCTGGCCGGAGAACAAATCAAATTCACACGAGACAGAATAGCAGGAGAAAATTAAGCAAAGCTTTATAACATGTATACATGGGAGAGGCTCGGGCAAACTGAGCAACTCCACCAACTGGCCGAGGCTGCCTGTTTAAGTATAGTCAGCTACAGACAAGGAGGACGTTTGGGGTAGTGATTTGGGGCTTCAAAGGGGAGGAAGGCAACCCACATGGAAATGGAAAAGCAAATGTTTGGTAAATAGAACTTTGATAAGAGTGATCTTACCAAGGATCCTCCCAGTCTACTGGAACCCAGAGTTATCTATGGTGATGACGTGTCCTGGAGACAGGCCTTTATTTTAAATTTCTTTTAGGCAGTTGGGGGGAAATGTTGAATGTTCTTGCTGAGTCTGAGCCTTTACTGTCTTCAGTGCGATATATTCCTCATACCAGAGTGGCGCATCTTGGGGCGGCCTGCCCTCAACCCCACCACATTCCTGTGGGCAGAGCCGTGGGGTGGACAAAACGTGGGCTCTGGCATTAGACTGCCCTGGCTTTGAGTCAAATCCCACCACTCACAGCTGTGTGGCCTTGGGTTTGTCACTTCTCAGGGTCTCTGGTCCTCATCTACAGAAATGGAGGTGCCACCTCTCTCGTGAGGTTTTTGGTCATTACGAGACAGAAGGACACTGGGTCAAGTTCCCAAGTCCAGCTATTTTTATTTTTTTATTAGATTGTCACCTGAGCTAACAACTGTTGCTAATCTTTTTTTTTTTTCTGCTTTTTTGTCCCCAAATCCCCACAGTACATAGTTGTATATTTTAGTTGTGGGTCCTTCTAGTTGTGGCATGTGGGACCCTGCCTCAGCGTGGCCTGACGAGTGGTGCCATGTCCACGCCCAGGATCTGAACCAGCGAAACCCCGGGCCGCCGAAGGGGAGTGTGCCAACTTAACTACTTGGCTACAGGGCCGGTCCCCCAAGTCCAGCTATGTTTGACAAGCTGATGTCGGTTCATGGAGCAGATATGCAGTCCTCCCAGTGTGTGCACCCAAGCTCCTGGTCATAAGCCCAGCTGGGCCTTCTCATCCCTTCCTCCCATCCCCGGCCTCGTCCTGCTCCTGCTTGGCTTTGCAGGTGGACACTGCCCCGGCACATCTGGGCTCGAGAGGCAGGAATCCAACCAGAGGAGCCAGGAAAATTCCGATAAAGGGAGGGCCCAAGAAAAGTCCTGAGAAGTCTGAAGAGAGTTGGCCACATGGACCCGAGAGCCTTGGACTACTTTGCTTGTCACACCAGATGGGCCTCCCCTTGGCACCTCCCGCCCAGGGTTTCTGGGTTTGGCTCCATCAATGCCTTTCCTCCCTGGGGGTGGAGAGTGACCAGGTGGGATCAGAGGGGAGGAAGCCCTGAGCTCCCCCTAGTGGCCATCGCCAAGCATGTCGACAGGGGGCGTCCTGGGGCTGCTGCCGCCCCACCTCCACCCGACTCCATCAGCCTTGTCCTCTCAGAGCCTGCTTTCCAAACCTAGCCAATGCTCCTTACACAAGCCTGGAGACCATAAATTAGAGATCTGAGGCTCTAATTTATTTGGCCAGCACAATGTTAGAAAAAATTTTAGGGGCCGGCCCCGCGGCCGAGTGGTTAAGGTCACGCGCACGGCTTCTGCAGCCCAGGGTTTCGCTGGTTCAGATCCTGGGCAAGGACATGGGACTGCATCAGGCCATGCGGAGGTGGCGTCCCACATGCCACAACTAGAAGGACCTACAACTAGAATCTACAACTATGTACTGGGGGGCTTTGGGAAGAAGAAGAAGAAAAAAGAAAGAAAGAAAGATTGGCAACAGATGTTAGCTCAGGTGCCAATCTTTAAAAAAAAAAATTTTATTATGTGCTACTCGCTTAAACATCAGATTTGACATAAAAATCCAATGCGTGATTTCTCTTGAAAAATCAGAAGCTCTGGCAACACTGAGCTTGGGCTCCTGCATGACAACAATTGGTCAGAGCAGTTTAGAAAACAAGCAAAATTTCCTGTCTCGGGAGCTTCTGGTCTAGTGGGGGTGGGGAGAGACAGTCAATTATGATGCAGATGGAGATGGGGAGGTCAGACCACGCAGGGGTTTTAGGCCACTTGAAGGACATCGGTGCTCTGAGCAAACTGGAAGCCACTGGAGCGTTTTTGAGGAGTCCAGCGACTGATCTTATATTTACATTTGGCTAGGTCGTTCTGGCTGCTAGAACCGTGTAGACTGCAGGGTTTGGGGACAGAAGCAGGAGGTCCTGTTAGGAGGCTGTTGTTATAATGCAGGTGGGAGGTGAGAGTGCCTTGGACCCGGGTGGTGACAGTCGAGGAGATTGGAAGTGCTTGGCTCCACAGAGGAGTAAACTCTCCCAAGAATGAACCCAAGCATCTCTCCTTCCCCGTTTCTCCAGATTTCTGCTCCCACCCAGGCAGAAGGTCCCTGGTTGCAGCCCCTTCAGCTGTAGCCCAGCAAATTCATTATCCACTGGAACTGACGGGCCCCTCCAGCTTCTCCATAGAGGGGTTGCCCTCCCCTCAATTCTTCGTAGGTAGCCCATGTTTCTACAATTCCAGGGCGTCGCTCACCAGGACCCAGAAGAATACCAGCCCTGTATCTCAACATTTAGAAGAGAGAGCAGATGCCAGCCCACGATCTGACTAATGCACAGTGAACCACCATTCGGTCCTGCTGACGCGCCAGGCTCTCCCAGGTCTCTGGGATTCTCTACACACTGTTCTCTCTCCTTAGAAGACGCCTTCCTTTCACCAGGCTAGCCCTTTCTCAGCTTGGACATCTCTCTCTCCAGAGAGCTTCCTTGACCCAGAGGCCTTGACTGCAGGGGGAGTGCCTCTCCCAGTCAGGAGGTGGCTCCAAATCCACCTTACATGAGACTGGGACAAGGGTGCAGACGTGTGGGAGACATTACTCTTAGGGTCGTGCAAGTGTAGGGGTGGCTTGAGGGTGCCTCCTGAAATTCTGCCTCCTAGGAGCTCCCCTCACCTCACCCAAGTGCCGGCCCTGCCTATAGTCTGACATGTGAGAGCACCAAGCAAGGGGGTTCTGCATGGCCCCCCATCTCCCTGAGTCCCTTGACAGTATGCTTCTGGGTTCGATGTGCAGCGGGAGGCGCTGATGCGAGATTTGGAAGAAAGAAGAGTAGCAGGAGCCATCGCTATCTTGTGGCACTGGACTCGGCCCACCACGACGTTCCTCATCCCCGAGTCACCTTCCAGGACTCATCCCACAGCAACGTCCCTCATCCCCACGTCACCTTCCAGGGCTCGCCCACTTGGGTGCTGCCAGCTGCTGAGAACATTGGTGAGACCATCCCCTGTGATCCCCACGCTTGGTCATTTTCTGAATTGAACTTCCGGACCTCCCCTCCCTATGCTTCTAGTTCCTCTAATAAACCTCCTGGTCCCCTACATACCTTGAGTGGCCCCCACGGTCCAGGGTGAACCCTGACTGATTCACTCCCACAGTCTCTCATGAGGAAGTCACTAAGGTTCTCGGGAGCCGTCTCACTAAGCCCCACCCCGCCAGCCCTGCGCACTGCCTCCACCTCCGCCCAGGCCTATCCAGCTTTCCTTCAGCGCCTCCACCTGGCACACGGCTCTTTGTCTCTCCTCAGGCAGATGCCTCAGGGATGCCTTCACTGGCCGTGCTCCCCCTGAAATGCACACCGCTCTCTGCCCTGCTAAATACTCAACTGCTCACTCCATGGTTTTTCCCCTTCATATAATTTATCCCAATGTATTTCTTTGATTATTCAGCAACTGCTGGCCTCTCTCAGCAGATGGTAGGACCCATGGGGGCAGGCAGTCCCGTCCACTGTGCTGTCCTGTGCCCAGCAGAGCCTGGAGCTAGTGTGTGCTCAATAAGCAATTTGTGAAGTGAGTGGATAGTAGGTACTCGATAGATCATTTGTTGCATTGAATTGCTCAAGCAGCCAGCATCCACTGAGCACTCAGGGCAACATCAACTCAGTGACAGGCCTTGTGGGAGAGGTAAAAAATAAATGATCAACTAATGGAAGTAAAGGACTAAGCATTGTGAAGACACATGTTCCATTATGGCCACCAAGATCTCTCCTATCCCATCTGGTTACAATGTAACCCTGACACTCCTTCCATCAGAAGGTGGCTCTATGTCCCCTTCTCTTGAAATTAGATGGGTTTTTGTGCCTATTTTGACCAATAGAGGACGAAAAAGGTCATGACAAACAATACAGCTGCCACCTCACTCTGGAAAAGTCGCTTGTGAAGTTTTCAGATGTGGGCAGTGCAGCTGTCCTGAGGCCGCCGTGCTGTGGGAAAGGCCAAAGTGCCTGTGTGGAGAGGTCCTGAGACGACCTGATGAAAGGTGCCCAGTCAGGCCCCGCTACACCAGCCACTGTCTGACTGCAGTTGCATGAGACCCTCCTGAATTCCTCACCCACAGAAACTATAAGAGAGAATACAATGATTATTTTTATTTTAAGTCACTGAATATTGGAGGGATTTGTTACACAGCCAGAGATCGCTGGAACAGCTCTTGACTTCGAGGAACTTCAAATTGAGTTGGAATGCCAAGAAGTGAGTGAAGTTAACCAAGGTTTTTAGATAGCGCCAGCAGTCTTTGGGTGACAAAGGCCCAAACGGTAAGATCCTATCTATGTAAATATGGTACATACACCCACCCGCATACCCCATCTTCCCTGTCCCATCTGCTCCTATCCCAAATCCTTGATTCCCATTGTCTGTCTGCAATTCACTGCAGGGCTCACACTTTCTCAAACTCTCAGCCTGCTAGAGCCCTAGATTAGCAAGCGGCCAGGTCTCCCCAGTTTCCCTTTGGATGTACTGCAGAGAGTAGAGTCAAGGATGTTTAGAGCACACATCCCTGGTCCCGGCTCCTGGTTATTGGCAAGAGTGATCACATAAATTTTCTAACAAGAGACACATCTGCATAATGAGAGCAAAGATATAGCAGACTCAGACACATGCAAAGAGGGCAGGGCTGGGAGAAGGGTACTATTCATCAAAACCTCATCATAAATTCAACTTGAAGGGCTGAAAAGAAACAAAACATGGACACTTCCCAAACCCGGCAGCTGGACCTCTCACTGAAATCCCGAAATCACTGCAGCTCCACTCAACATCTGGGAGAGGATAAAAAATAATAAAGATTTAAAAAGAACAGACGCTGGGCAATTACCGATTGCAGCGCAGATCAGGAATGTAAATTCTCTGAGAGCTTAAAGACAGAAATATACATTGGCACATGCGTCTTGGAACTGTGAGTTCCATCCAGCTGTCACCACCATTCTCTTTTATTATGGCTAATATTTAGTTAGCAAAAGCACTTTCTAAGCAATGAACATAATTATGTTCAGTTGACACGACCTGAATTAGGGTTACCAAATTTTTATTTACCCAACATTGTCACGGAGTAAAATGTCTGGGAGGATTTTGGGGTTAAACAATAGCACCAAAGAACTTTGGGAAGAATGTTGTATTTATTTATTTAAAGATTTTATTTTTCCTTTTTCTCCCCAAAGCCCCTCGGTACATAGTTGTGTGTTTTTAGTTGTGGGTCCTTCTAGTTGTGGCATGTGGGACGCCACCCCAGCATGGCCTGATGAACGGTGCCATGTCCGCGCCCAGGATCCGAACCGGTGAAACCCTGGCCACTGAAGCAAAGTGTGCAAACTTAACTACTTGGCCACGGGGCCGGCCCCAAGAATGTTGTATTTAGATTTGAGAGACCTGTGTTAGTTCTGGCTCTTCCCTTTATTTTTAATTTAATTTTATGTTTTGAGGAAGATTAGCCCGGAACAAACTGCTGCCAATTCTCCTCTTTTTGCTGAGGAAGGCTGGCCCTGAGCTAACATCCGTGCCCATCTTCCTCTACTTTATACGTGGGACGCCTGCCAGAGCATGGCTTGCCAAGCGGTGCCATGTCCGCACCCGGGACCCCAACCAGCGAACCCCCGGCCGCAGAAGTGGAACATGTGCACTTAACCACTGCGCCACCAGGCCGGTCCCTCTTCCCTTTATTAATTGTGTGAATTGGCATTATTTAACCTTCCAAACTTGTGGAGAAATCCGTAAATAGAGATAAATCTGCCTCACAGAGTTTTTATGAGGATTACATTAGGTAGGATATCTTCAAAAGCACATTGCTTTCAGCTTCTTCACCTGTGAAATGGGAATAATACTTCTGTCAAAGGGTTATGTCATGTTGAAGGATTCCTTAGTTTATGATATTACTTAACCTATTTTTTTTTTAAGATGTTATTTTTCCTTTTTCGCCCAAAACCCCCGGGTACATAGTTGTGTATTTCTAGTTGTGGGTCCTTCTAGTTGTGGCATGTGGGATGCCACCTCAGCATGGCCTGATGAGTGGTGCCATGTCCGCGCCCAGGATCTGAATCAGCGAAACCCTGGGCCGCCGAAGCTCAGCATGCGAACTTAACCACTCGGCCACCGGGTCGGCCCCAACTTAAGCTATTTTTAAGACACTTAACGTACTTTCAGTTGTAAGCAACAGAAAGCGAGGCTTAGAGTAGCTTGAAAAGGAAAGGTATTGACGTTTCCTAGTTAGTGAGAAGGCAGGAGGTAGGTGGTTCCAGGGTCCCATCAATGATTTCAGTGATCAGTAATATCAAGGTATAGTCGTACGCTGCATAATGACATTTTGGTCAATGATATATTGCAGGTGTGATGACGGTCTGGTAAGATTAGCCCCATGGAGCCTAGGTGTGTAGCAGGCTGTTCCGTCTAGCTTTGTGTAAGTACGCTCTATGATGTTCGCATAATGATGAAATCACCTAAAGATGCATTTCTCAGAACTTATCTGTGTCCTTAAGCGAAGCATGTCTATATCGAGTCCAATACTCTGCAGCCATGTGGCTCTTCCCTCATGGTGTCCGTACGGCTAATCCAGCTCCAAGCATCACGCCCTCACACCAGAGCACCCAAAGCACGAAGGAAGAGAGGAAGAGGACTCTTTTCTCACATCTCTGTGATCAAGGAAGAAACATTTCTCAAACACCTCCCACAGATTTCCCTTTGCGTGCACCTGCCAGAACCGGCCACGGCCGTCTGTGGTTGGGGGCTAGTCTGGGGAGATCAATCCCAGGCGTTTCCAAAAGCTAACAGAGGAAGCTACTTCTAACAGCAAGAAAGAAGGGTGAGAAGAATGACCTTGGGGTCAGAAACACCCTGGACCCGCCACCGTAACATGTGTGGGTGCGTACAGTGATGGGACCCATTAGTTAGTGGAGGTGACATTTATTGAGCACTTTCTGTGTACCAGGCATCATTCTAAGTGTTTTCCACGCATCGTCTCATTCCATCCTCTCAACAACGCTATGAGGAGGTGCTACTACTATCCTTGTTTGATAGATGTGGAAACTGAGGCATAGAGAAGTTAATAAACAAACTTGCCCGAGGGTATACGACCAGTGGGAACTGGGGCTGAGATATTTGATCTGAATCAGAGCAGACTGAGTCTTCACACTAGGACACAGGCGGATGCTCAGCTCATCTCCAAGGGCTTCCTTGTCCTGACTCGCACCCCAAGTTCGAGTACCTTTGACTTGTCACGAGGTTGTTTGGTTATCTATCTGTCTCTTGAGGCATGACCACCAAGTAATAAGATCTTTTAAATTGTCCAGAATGCACATGTTCAAACTGTAGTGGTCGTTGGGGAGCGGGGCTGCATGGTCAGATCAGCTGGCCTGTGAGGTCAGCGGCCCCATCTAATCTGAAGACTAATTTGCCCCCATCACTTCACATGGGCCTGAAAGATCATCTCCAGAGAGGGGGCGGCAAGCGGTGGGGAGACTGGGGGTTAGCTGTTCCCAGACGGGTCTTGTGAACTGGACAGGGAGACCACCGGGAGGAAGGCCCTCAACATGGACCGCGGGGCCCCATGGAGAGAATTTGAGCCTGGCAGGAGCGCCTGCAGGCTTGCGTGCGGCAGGGGATCTGACTGTGCATGAGCCCAGGCCGGGGAGCTGAACAGCGAGGAGGGGGCACTCTTTCCCAAACTGGTCTGGAGAGAAAAGCAGCCCCAGCATCCCAGGGCAGCACAGAGCTGACCGGGTGCCCGTGCCGACGGCGTCTTCTGGGCCTGAGGCATGACAGCCCCAGGCACACCACCAGCTGCCCACAAAAGTCTGTCGCTGACCTCCGGTTGTGCGCCAGGCTGGGGCTCGCTCTGCACACGTGCCCTCGACAGATTTACCCACAAGTAAAAGGGAGATTAAAAGCAGTGCTCGAAGTTCTACAACGGGGGACGTGCAGGGAACCAAGACATCCCTCGGGAGGGGCAGGCCCCTCACTGGGCTTCTGGAAGCCTTATTAGCTCCTTTCTAATGTCTTGTACTGCCTTGTAATGCTTCTGCTGCCTCACTCTTCCCCACGGCACTCCAACCTGCATGGGGTGGCCAGGTCGTCATCCTAAAACGATTTCTCACCCTCTTTGTTGTTATCACCTCCCTCCACTCACTCCGGGAAATTTCAATACCACAGATGTATGGTATATCTGTTTATGTATTGTACACGTATCTGTGCTTTGTGCATGAAAAGAATAAGATTCTTTTACCTCCCAAGAACCAATTTTTGCTTCCATGTTGGCAAAATTGCCTCTGGTTGAAAATGTTCTTCCTAAAAGAATAAGCCCGTTTTCCACAGATTGGCAATATAATCACCCTTGGCTCTGCTCCAGTGTGTCTTTGTGTAAAGCCGTGCAATCCTTCCTGGGGAGTGTTTGGCACAGCCCTTCAGTCTGGTGCTGGAAGGTTAAGGCACAGGTGGAGGGTACACGGAAGGAAGACTGTCGGTCAGTGGGTTATCAGTTATCTGTTACTCCATAACAGTTTCTCTGAAACTTAGTGACTTAAGACACACATTGCCTTTCAGTTTCTGTGGGTCAGGAATCCCGGTGAGGCTCAGATGGGTCCTCTGGCTCAGGATGTCCAACAGGCTTCAACCAAGATGTTGGCCAGGGCGGAAGTCATCCCAGGCTCAGCTGGGGAAGAATCCGCCTCCAGGCTCATCCATGGGCCATTGGCAGGATTCAGTTCTTTGTGAGCTGTTGGACTAAGGACTTCAGTTCCTCAATAGCTGCTGTCTGGAGGCCCCCTCAGTTCTTTGCTGTATGGGCCTTTCCATAGGGCTGCCTGTAACTTGGGAGCTTGTTTCATCATTGTGAGAGAGGGAGAGAGGGAAGGGGAGAGAAGGAGAAAGGGAAGAAAGAAGGGGGAGTGAGGGAGAGGGAGAGAAAAAGACAGAGGAAGCTGGGGGGAGGATAAGGAGGAGAGCATGGGAGAGGGCAAGAGGGAGAGAGTGTGAGCAAGACAGAAGCCACGGTCTCTTGTGACCTAATCTCAGGAGTGAGGTCCCATCACTGTTGCAGTGTTCCATTCCTTAGGAGTCACTGGGTGGGTACCAGGAGGTAGGATCTTTGGGAGCCATTTCAAAAGCTGACTATTGCAGTGATCAAGCTGAAATCAGGGAACACACAGGTCACAAAAGTCAGGTCATGGGTGGTCTAGGTAGGGTGGATGGTCAACAATCAGGCAAGCAGCTGGGGACCTGTGATTAAGGCAAAGCCATGGGCTGGGACCAGGACGGTGGCGGGGAATCAGGCACCTGCAGGAGTCGGAATTCCAAGCTAGGTGTTGGGTCAAGTCAGGAAGGATGCCCCGGACACTGGGAGGCTCCTTGGCCAAGCAGCCCCAGTAGTGGAGATGGGTCAGAACAGTAGGAAAATTCTAAAACTCAGGAATGGCTCTCCCAGCCAGGAAGCCTCTTACACAACCTCCCTCACAGATCGACCCCAGACCCTGGTGGGCCCAGGGCCTGAAGGTGGGAGCTGTGATCCTCTTTAGGAAAGATGGGAATTGGGCAGCCTAGTGGCAGAGCTCAGAGCAGATGGGGAAGCAGCACAGGGAAGGTTCTGGAACCAGGCAGGTGGGCTTAACATCCCAACCCAGCCATTTGCTAGTTGTGGAAACTTGGGTGAGTCAACTGACCTCAAACCTGAGTTTTCTCTTCCCTGAGATAATGCTTAACTCATAGTGAGGCTGAGAAGATGAAACGAAATACTAAAAGCCCTTAGCACAGTGTCCGCTGCAGAGCAAGCACTTAATAAACGTTTATTATCATTATTATTACATAGAAGTAATGCATTTAGGAAGGAAAATGTGTCCATTCCTTAAAATCAAAACAGCAACAGCAAAAAGAGCCTCATCTTCTCGTTTGAGGAGATGCCAGCTCAAGCTCTAACTCAGTTTCACATTTGCTAATAAAAGGTAGCAGGCACTGTGGGAACCACAGAAGTTGAATGGCTATTTCATGATAGGCATTGAGCTGGGTGCCTTACAAAGCTAGCTTCATGCCATCCTTTCAACCCACATAAATGATAGGGGTTGTTATTCCCATTTCACAGATGAAGCAACAGAGATCCAGAAAGGTCGAGTATGTTGCTGGAAGTCATGCAGTTAACAAGAATCAGAACCAGAAATTGAATGCAGGAATTGAATGCAGGTCTTTACCCAAGGCTTGGCAAAGCCATTGATCCTATTCTACATTAAAAACCTGGTTGGGTGGTGATGTTAACCAGAGCCTACCTCGCTGACTCATGGGACAGGGAGGAGCTGTGGGAGAGTCCAAGTTGTAGAAGGTGTTACAAGAGGAGATCACTAGTCAGCCAGCTCCCAAGGGCAGGAGAACGATGTTTTCACCCATGACCTTTTGGGGAAGGAGGCAAATTTCTTCTTAGGGGATCAGTCAGAATCCAAGATAGTAGAGAACACGTGCAACTTTATTAATAGGATCGGTTGTTTATCATTGGGGTTTCCTAGGAAGGAACGCCCCCTCCTCCAATCCATCATCACCTACAAATGGACTTAAATTTACACATGGTCTCCAGAAGGCTTCTGGGCTTCCTAGCAGGTTTTCATTAAGGATACAAGATTCCCTAACGTTGTTTTTTCACAAAATGCCTTCTGAGGATGAGTATGCACTGAAGGTCCAGTTGTGGATACAACAGTTGAGGTTCTTAGTTGCAGAAAAGTTTAAGCAAAAAGCGGTGTACTAGGGTCTTCTGCCATTTGTAACATGTCCAAGAAGGCTGGAGACCCAAGCTTGGGCATCACCCAGCCAGGAACAACACATACAGCTAACCACATTGTAGAACTTTTCTGGTTTTTAATTCTGTATTAGGAGATGTCTGGGATTTGATTCAAAATAATATGTGAGGGGCTGGCCCTGCGGCTGAGTGGTTAAAGTTCCGTGTGCTCTGCTTTGGTGGCCTTGGTTCGTAAGTTCGGATCCCAGGTGAGGACATAATCCACTCATCAGCCGTGCTGTGACAGCATCTCACATACAAAGTAGAGGAAGATTGACACAGATGTTAGCTCAGGGACAATCTTCCTCAAGCAAAAAACAAAAGAAAAAAGAAGAGGAGGATTGGCAATGGATGAATCTTCCACACACACACACACACACACACACACACACACACAAATAATAATATGGGAGAGGGAAGAGCACATGGGGGTATAGATGAAAAGAAATTGGCCTCAAGTTAATAATTGTTGAAGCTGGAGCAGATAAATGAGAGTTCTTTTCACTAATCTATTTTTAAAAGCAAATTTATTGAGATATAATTTACATACCTTAAAATTCACCCATTTAAAGTATACAATCCAGTGATTTTTTTGTATATTTAGAGTTGAGCAACCATCACCACAATCTAAATTTAGAACATTTTTGTCAACCCCAAAAGAAACACCGTACTCATTAGCGGTCACGCCCCTTCCTCCTCTGCCCAGCCTCTGGCAACCAGGAATCTCCGTTCTGTCTCTATAGCTTTGCCTGTTCTGGACTATTCATATAAATGGAATCATACACTATCACTGGCTTCTTTCACTTAACATAATGTTTTCTGGGTTAATTCATGTTGTAGCATGTATCAATAGCCCTTTTTTTCACTGTCGAATAATATTCCATTGTATGTATATATCACATTTAGTTTAACCATTCATTTGTTGATGAGCATTTGGGTTGCTTCCACTTTTAGGCTGTTATGACAAACGCTGCTACGAACACTCATGTGCAGGTTTTTGCGTGGACTTATGTTTTCATTTCCCTTGGATAGATACCTAGGGCTGGAATTGCTGGGTCATATGGTAACTCTATGTTTAACTTTTGGAGGAACTGCCAGTCTGTTTTCCCAAGTGGCTGCACCATTTTGCATTGCTAGCAGTGACATACGAGGCTTCCAATTTCTCTATGTTCTCACCAAGACTTGTCCTTATCTGTCTTTTCATTTCTTTTTAATTTTTTTTATTGCGGTAAAAGGTATATAAAACAGCATGTTCCACTTTAACCATTTTAAATGTACAATTCAGTGGCATTACATACATTCACGGTGTTGCGTAACAATCACCACCGTTTCCAGAATTTTCCATCATCCCAAACAGAAACTCTATATCTGTTAAATAACTTCACATTCCCCTTCCCCACCAGCCCCCTACTTTCTGTCTCTATGAATTTGCCGATTTCAGCTACCTAGTATAGGTGGAATCATACAGATTTCTCCCTCTGTGTCTGATTTATTTCCCTTGGCCCGCTGTTGTTGAGGTTCATCCATGTTGTGGTATGTCAGAATTTCATTCCTTTTCATGACTGAATAATATTCCCTGTCATGTATATAACACTTTTTGTTTATCCATTCATCTATCGATGGAGACATGGGTTGTTTTCACCTCTTGCCTATTGTGAATGATGCTGCTGTGAACATTGGTATAAAGTATCTCTTTGAGTCTGTGCTTTCAATCCCTTTGAATCTATACCTAGGAGTGGAATTGCCGGATCATATGGTAATTCTATGTTTAACTTTTTGAGGAACTGCCAGACTGTTTCCCACAGCAGCTGCGCCCTTTTACGTTCCCACCAGCAACGCACAAGGCTTCCAATTCCTCCACATCCTTGCCAACACTTGTTATTTTTGATTCTAGCCATCCTAGTGTGTGTCAAGTGGTATCTTATTGTGGTTTTGATTTGCATTTCGCTGATGGCTAATGATGTTGAGCATCTTTTCACGTGCTTATTGGCCATTTGTATATTTTCTTTAGGGAAATGTCTATGCAAATCCTTTGCACATTTTTAAATTGTTTTTTTAAAACTATTTTTAATTGAGTTGTAATACTTCTTTATATATTCTGGGTGTAAGTCCTTTATCAGATATACGATTTGCAAAGATTTCCCTCTATTCTGTGTTTTGTCTTTTCACTTTCTTGAGGATGTTATTTGAAACACAAAAGTTTTTAATTTTGATGGAGTCCAATTTATTTTTTCTTCTATTGTTTACGCTTTTTGTGTGATGTCTAAGAAATCATTGCCTAAGCTAACTTCATGAAGATGTATGCTTATGTTTTCTTGTTAGAATTTTATTGTTTTAGGTCTTATATTTAGGTGTATGATCTATTTTGAGTTAATTTTGGGGTATGATGTGAGGTAGGGGGTCCCAATTAATTCTCTCTCATATGGCTTTTTTTTTTTTTTGAGGAAGATTAGCCCTGAGCTAACTGCTGCCAATCCTCCCCTTTTTGCTGAGGAAGACTGGCCCTGAGCTAACATCCGTGCCCATCTTCCTCTGTTTTATATGTGGGACGCCTATCACAGCATGGCTTTTGCCAAGTGGTGCCATGTCTGTACCCGAGATCTGAACTGGCGAATCCTGGGCCGCCGAAGTGGAACGTGTACACTTAACCGCTGCGCCACTGGGCCGGCCCCTATGTTTTTTCACTGATTTATTTTAGGTAAAAATGTTCAGAGGTAGGTACAGCTGATATGGCAGTTCTATAATCACTATTGAACCAGGATCCTGCTAGCTGTTTCAACATTCCTACATGTGGCCTCTAGCCACAAGTTTGCCTCCTGGTCACAAGGTAGCTGCTGGAACACCAGCCAACACCTCTGCATTCTGAACAGGGGAAAAAAAGGTAAAAAGGGAGTCATCCCTCTTTAGATAACTTTCCCTGAAGCCAATTTAAAAACTTGGGTTTATAATACATTTGCTACTCCTGTGGTAGGGAGGCTGGGCATATTAACACACTTGTCAGTTTAGGGGTTCTGACAGTAAGTTAAATGTGTGTGCAAGGATATCAAGTAGCCAAAGCCGTGGTCTGTGGTGGAGAGTGGTAGTTGCCCACCCAATATCTATTCTTTACCATTCTTAGTAGCAAGTAGGATTGTGGTTTCATAAGCCCAGTACTGCCAGAGCTTCCAAGTTTTAGAGGCTTGAATTCTATACTTTATATGAACCCTCCAGATTTTTCAGTGTTGGCAACCAATCAAAAAGAGTATTTAAGCTTGCCTGGGCCAAACACAATACACCTGTGGCCCACATCCCATCTTTGTGCCGCTCGTTGGCAAGCTCCGCTTTCAGGTGAACGGCAGAGCCCTCTGATGGGCACGGGGGCGGTATTACAATTCCTCTGTGAGGCTCTGAGCCAGAGGGCGGAAGTCACGAGGAAGGAGATTTGGGCTCGACTTGAGGAAGAACTCCATCCGCAGAGCTGTCAAAAACAGAAGGAGCTGCCCGGGGAGGTAGGAAGTTTCCTGTCGCTGGAGGTGTTTGAGCAGATGCTGGAGAACGGCTTGGCAAAGACTTCCAAGGTCTCCCAACCCAGGAGTCTCTGCGGTGGTAGGAAAACTACCAGGATGACTGCCGCTGCTGCGGTGACTTGCTGAAAGGAGGCCCCGTAGGAGTTGGGAGGAAGGCGAGACGCTATGCATCTGGATTGTTGGGGCACTAGCAGCCTATGAGCTGCAGTGTCCCCACCCTCTAAATGACAAGGCAATGGGAAATGAGAAATGCCTTCACCGACCAGATGACCTCTATTAAGTTTAGCCTGTAGGGAGAGCAAAGATTTATTTCCCAAATATTCCCAAGCACGATTTGATTCATCTCCACTCGGTGCCTAGGAGTACACAACAGATATGGCTTTTCTTATAAAGGATGATTCAGGCTATTAAACTCAATTCATTTATTCAGTCATACTTTCAGGGCTGGCTTCATGGGCATGCAACCTGCACATAGGGACCTGTGTTCAGAAGGACCCCATGTTTAGTTTAATGCTCTTCTGTCAACTTCTTAAAATTGTTAATCATTTTTGAATAAGGGGCCCCATGTTTTTATTTTGTACTCTGCAAATGAGGTAGCTGGTCCTCCACACTTTTACTCAAAATGTCTTCCATGTCTAGCATGTGCCACATTGAGCGTACAGAGCCACACCCAATGTGTTCATAGTCTAGTTGAGGGCAGAGAGATGGGTGGAACTGAGAGATAAACCACCACTAAGATAACTGCTATGTAGTGACTCATGAGCGCTCGCAGGAGGGGCATCTGACCTAGACACAGAGGTCAGTGGGTAGAGACAGCTATTCAGAGGGATAAAGACCTGGGCTTCAATTGTTTGTTGAAATTCATTCTTCCACGCTTCCATTCTAAGAGTACTCTAGGCAGGTGCATGGCTGCTTGACTAGGGACTGCATTTCCCAGCATCCTCAGTGATAAATTATGATCATGTGACTAAGTTATCACCAATCAGATGAGTGGAAATGTTGTGGCTCGCTTCTGGGTCTGGACTTCAAAATATCCCTGCATGCCGTCTCCAACTTCTCTTCCTCCTCCTTGCACATGGAATCCTTTCGTGGTGGTGACCCAGCTTCAATCAGGCAGAGGACCATGAGGGCCTAGAGGCTGGCAGAGCAATGAGTGGAAGGAACCTGGGTTTCTGAACGACCACGAGGAGAGAGCTTCCCACTTACCTGGACTGCTCATCTCAGAATTGCTACATAAGCGAAAAAGAAACTGATATCCTTTCCACTGCTGCGTTCTGGAATCTCCTTGTCAGCCTGCTCTACCAAATACACTGAGTAAGTAGGAGTTAGCCCTGTGAAAAGAGGGAGAGAAGACACTCCAAAGCACCCAGGTGAGAGAGAACATGGCACGTTCAGGGAACTGGGAATGGCTCAAGATGCCTGGAGCGATGGCTGTGGGAGGGAGGGCGGTGTCTTGGTCCACTCGTCCACTGCTACAATAAAATACCTTAGACTGGGTGGCTGACAGAATAGATACATTTCTCACAGTTCTGGAGGCTGGGAAGTCTAAGAGCAAGGTGCTTGCAGACTCAGTTCCTGGTGAGAGCCCTCTTCCTAGCTCGCAGACGGCTGACTTCTTGGTGTATCCTCACACGGCCATGACTGGAAGCTCTAGGCTGTCTTCCTCTTGTCATAAGGGCACTAATCTCATCACAGGGGCTCCGCCCTCATGAGCTCACCTAACCCTAATCACCTCCCAAAGGCCAGTCTTATTGGGAGTCAGGACTTCAACATATGAATGGGCAGGGGGGATGACACACAAACATTCAGTCCGTAACAGGTGAGAAGAAGGAAGCCTGGCCACATCTTGGATCTTGCATGCCAGGCAAGGAACTTGGGTGTCATCCTGTGGGCTGTAGCGGACCAAGCTGGGGAGTGACATGAGCAGATTAGCTTTTTGGTTTGTCAGCTTGAGTTGGAACCTGGAAATTTTTTAATTTATAAACTATTTCAGAAGACTAGCCAATAATACAAAGAGCACTCATGTACCCACCACGTAGCTTGAAAAATAGTTTACAGGGGCTGGCCCGGTGGCGCAGTGATTAAGTTCACACGTTCCGCATCGGTGGCCCAGGGTTTGCTGGTTCGGATCCCGGGTGCAGACATGGTACCACTTGGCACACCATGCTGTGGTAGGTGTCCCACAGAAAGAGTAGAGGAAGATGGGCATGAATGTTAGCTCAGGGCCAGTCTTCCTCAGCAAAATGAGGAGGATTGGCAGCAGATGTTAGCTCAGGGCTAATCTTCCTCAAAAAAACAAAGTTACAGATAAAGTCCTTGGTATTCCCTTCCTGATCCCATCTTCAGCTTAGTTTTTTGTTTATTTGTTTTTATTTTTTTAAGGACTTTTGGAAAGAGTAAGAGTGGAAACAGGACGTTTTTCATGGAACGTCTCCTGTGTCCTCAGTCCTGTGCCAGGTACTGTAGTGTATGCATATTGAAGCAGCCACCACAGTCAGGAGAAAAAAACTCTTGTGCATGCCCAAAGTGAGATGAGTCTGTCCTGAGACCAGGTGTGGCATGTTGGGGGTGGGGGGGGCACTGTGTTTCTGGAGCACACATCCAAGATGTGATGGAATATTTGCACGAATCTCCAGCCATTCTTCTGATTCACATACAGATACATGGTGCAGTCAAAAGAAATCTGAAATACGACTCTGGAAGTTTTAAAGTTCTAGGAAGGACTTTGAAGTATTTGGGGACACAGGTTGTGTCCCATCTTTTCATCTAGGTGATAGCTATGACTTTGGAAGAGAAAGGAGAGGATATTGGGAGTGAACAGCTGGTGATGTTGATGGTGTTGAAGAGGATTTCATTTCCTGGGCAAGAGCCCAAGAAACTAGAATTGAGGCTACTGGCAAAGGATGGAGAGCACCACAAAGACAGGGAAGAATGTGTTTGGCAGGAGATTTTCCAATGGCATCAAAGGGCACTTACAAAGATTGTTAGGGGATGCATAGTGGACAGCTGTTGTTTTTGTCTCCTCAGCATCCATTGCCATCTTCTTTTAACAGCCTCTCTATCTTTGAAGGGAAACCATTCATCTTCTGCTCATAATCTATGTGGCCACAGAGAATTGTCGCCGTCCTTTGTCTCCAAGGGTGAGCATATAACCCAGAAAAAGTCTATCAGAATCTCAGTGACTGGTTCAGAGGTGGGCACATGACCTGATCTGGACCAATGAGAGTTGTCTCTAGCACTTTGCTCGAATGATTGGGCATGAGGTATGCTCTCTTTCTCTATGAGAAGGGCTAGATTATAAGCTTGGAGCTGCTGAGCGCCGCTTTGCCTTAATGAGACTGAGAATGAAGTCAGCACAGCAGAAAGCTGAGCCTAATGATGGAGAGAGAGAAATTCCTGAAAAGTTTGGAGCACCTGGGTTTAGCCATGTCTGAAGCTAACCCTACCCCTTGGACTGTTCAGTCATGTGAGCCGATATCTTCGTCCTTCCCTCTCCCCTCTCTCTCTCTCTGGTTTAGCGTAGTTTCAGTTGACTTACCATCACCAATAGTTGAGGAGAAAATGGAAAACAGCCTTTGTGACATAGACAGAAAGAGGATATTAGAGACTGCTGTTATTCTTGAGCAAAAATAAAGACAACTGGACCAGAACTTTATTGATGGCCTTACATGTCTATCTCCCAACGCAAAGGGTATAGGGAACGAATAAGGCAAGATTTTCATGTTATTGAAGGAAGAAAAATATAATTTCATAAGCATCACTGTCACATGGAGAGGATTCATAACTAGAAAGTGACAATGAGAGGAAGTATGTTGTTCAAAAGATGCAAACCTAATGGAAACGGAAAATTGTGTAGAAGCATCTGCAGAGAAAGCCTGCCCATCAACTGGAGAGCTTTTGGGTCAGGAATAACAAGGAGAACCAGAGAAACAGACCCTACTCCACCCCCGGGGCCGGAGGAAGCTTCCAGAGGATACTTTCCTAATACCTATCAGGAAGGCCACGAAACAGGGTTTTCCCGGGGAATTCCGCTTATCCAGACATAAGCTGGGATTCTCCTTTTGCTAAAGTTTAGAATATCTGATAAATTATTACCTTACTTTGCTAACAGTTTCTCAGAACACAGAATTAGTAATGGAAGAAACTGTTCTTTTGTTGATTGATTTTTAAAAATCATTTTCCTCCTTGACTATAAAAGGAAGACGTCCCTTCTGTGGAAAACTGGATAATGTGGGGGTGCAACAGCACCCACTTATAAATCTATTCCCCAGATATGAGTGATGGGGCTTGCATGCTGTGCCAGATGCTGGCTGAGTATTTCACAGATAGGCTCGTTTAATCCCCACAGCAATTTTAAGAGATACATTGTAGTATGATCCTCGTTTTGTAGGTGAGGAGACTGAAGTTTAGCAAAGCTAAAAAAATTCTTGAAGATCACGCAGCCAAGTTGATGTTATCGCCAGGATTTGAACTTAGCCATCTGGGCTCCTAACCACTACATTACATTATGTATTCCCTTCCACTTATATAAATTCCTCATTTCATTGTGTATTTAACATTTCAGCTTTTTCCCTTCCACTTAATATTATAATATGAGCACTTACTCACTTTGTTAAAAACTCTTACATTTTTTTTTTAAAGATTTTATTTTTTTCCTTTTTCTCTCAAAGCCTCCCAGTACATAGTTGTGTATTTTTAGTTGTGGGTCCTTCTAGTTGTGGCATGTGAGATGCCGCCTCAGCATGGCTTGACGAGCAGTGCCATGTCCATGCCCAGGATTTGAATTGGCGAAACCCTGGGCAGCTGAAGTAGAATGTGTGAACTTAACGACTCAGCCATGGGGCCGCGCCCAAAACTCTTAAATTAAAAAAAAAAAAATTTACACATATGTACAGAGACTAATCTAAGGGATGCCCTTGAAGCCCCAACACAGCTTCAACGATTATCAACCAATATCGTTTTCTCCATCCACTCCCCACTCCATTATCTAAAGCAAATTGCAGATGTCATATCATTTTATCTGTAAATGTTTCAGTATGCAACTTTAGTAATTCTTTAATATTATCAGACATCTAGTTGGTGCTCAAATCTTCCCAGTGTAAAGATTATTGTAAATGTTATTCTCAACTTGGTTCTGAGGACACGTCAGGAAGAATTGATGGGTAGTGTGGAAGCGTCAGAAACCTGGAACCAAAGTGACTCTGTCATTTTGGAGTTTGCAATAACAAACAAAGATGTGTCCCAAATTTAGAAAACTAGATTTCCAAAAGTTGAGTAGAAAGAAATATGGACAACTCCATTTCAAACCTCATTGTCCAATGTGACGGCACTAACTACATGGGACTATTTACATTTAAATTAATTAAAATTAAATAAAATGTAAAAGTCAGTCCCTCAGTTGCACTGGCCACCTTTCAAGAGCTCAGTAGACATGTGTGGCTAGTGGCTATTGTATTGGACAGCACAGAACATTTCCATCATCATGGAAATTTCCATTGGGCATCTGGTCTAGAGTCTAAGAAGGAATAGTATTTACAAGGGGCAGGAGATCCTAGACAATTAAAGACGTCTGCATGTATAATTGTGGAAGGTCTTGAAAGAGTGCAGCGTGCCCACGTCGGGGCCTTGCCCAGCCTAACATTCCAGAGGAAGTGGAATATATATAGTAGTTAACAGCTTTAGTTGAACAGGCCCCACTTAGCCATGTGCCAACAAGAAGTTTGCTTTTTTTTAATAAGTTACTTCCTTTTCTCCAAAAAAATCCTATTCCTGTTCAGCAGTGGAAAACCTGATGTTTAGTCCAATCTTATAAATATCAACTACGTCCAGCCACTTCTAGTTTAAAATAGTTTCATTTCGAGGAAGCGTTCCATTGCATTCAGATACTGTTATTCTCTATCACCATCTGGTTTGGAGCCCCTGCCCCGGGCTTGGGAAGCAGAAGACAGCTTCGTCTGTTGGCGCCCCTTCTCTTCCTCCTCGAAGCCCCTCCTGCCTGCTCCAAGAGTCCCCTCATGGGAAGTGAAGAAGGAGGACCTCTCCTTTCTCTGCCAGGCCACGCTTCTCCATTTGACTGGGCCCTCGGTGTCCAGTGGTAGCTGTGCACTTGGCTGGATCCACCTTTGTGGGGTTCCAGGGAAGATTCAGCTGTGATGCCATGCTTGGTATAAGTGATGGCCCAGAAAGCGTGTCTTGTCCAAGGTCCTGGGTTGGGTGGACCCTCAAAGGCAGGTGGTCAAGCTTTTAGACCCTTCCCCACTTCAACCCCCATCAGGAGACCCCGTCCTTGGTCAACTGGAATGACTCACCTCGGTCAGCCTACTTGCCCAAGACAGTGGGACTTTCCTAGGTCCCCTTCTATGAAATCCCAGAGGACAGACCACCACTCTTTCTGTACCCAGGTGTGCCACCCCAGCACCATGCTAGGCCCCTCTGTGAGTTGCCAACTGCCAGTAAGTAACTCCAGAGAAGAAAGTGGTACATGCCCCAGGTTCCAGACTCATTCTTCCTCCTCACAGGTGCTTCCTTGGAGTCCCCCCATTTGAGGAGACAGGTCAAGAATCCCCATATTGCGTGGAGGTGGGGGACTGGCTAAAGAAACAATTATTTCATAAGGAGCTCTACTCCCTCTCAAAGATGTCCCTTATCCCTGTTTGTCTCCTGCCCTTTTCCTGACCTCTTCTTGGTGCTAAAAGCCAGTAACCTAGTTTAGAAGGGTATATTAGTTATCTGTTGCCACAGATCAAATTACCCAAAACTTAGCAGCTTAAAACAACAAACTATTATTATCTCACACAGTTTCTAAGGGTCTGGAATCCAGGTCTGGCCTAACTGGGTGGTTCTGGCTCAAAGTTTCTTATTTGGTTGCAGTCAGGATCTCAGCTGGGGCTGTGTCATCTGAAGGATTGACTGGGGCTGGAGGAGCCAATTCCAAGATGGCGCCCCACAGGCCTGTTGGTGAGAAGCTTCAGTTCCTTGCCACATGGGCCTCCCCATAGGGTTGCTCAAGACATGGCAGCTGGCTTTCCCCAGAGCAACTGATCTGAGAGAGAGAATGACCAAGATGGAAGTGTCTTTTATAACCTAATCTCAGAAGTGATGTACCGTCTCTTCTGTCATATTCTGTTGGTCTCACAGACTAACCTTCACACAATGTGGTGAGAATACCAGGAGGCAGGGATCCTGGGGGTCATTGGAGGCTGGCTACCATGATGAGGTTCATGGATAGTGAGGATTTGGCTGGGAATCAAGCTCTCTTTTAACTCAGTCTTTTAGAATTTAGCCAAGTTGTTTTTGCCTTGTATGAGCTTTTCCAGGAAAGATCCAGGAAGTGTCTTTGCTGTAATTACCCTTGATACACACAAGTATAAAATTACGTTTTGTTTTATTATGTAAGTAATATATGCTAATTGTAGAACAGGAAAAAAACATACAGACAAATAAAAAAGCAGGCAGTCATCTTTTAGTCCACCATTCAAAAGTAAGCCCTGACATTATGGTGTTACAGAATTTTCTTCTGTACACATAGTTACTTTTACAGAATTTTCTCTGTTCATTCATGCTTTTAATAACTATTTTTTGAACACCTACTATGTGTCAGTAATTGTACTTACAAGAATTTACTTAAGGAAATATTCAAAGCCATGAGCAAAGAGTTAGCTACGACCAATTTAATCCAACACGTTACCCAATAATCTTGATGCTGTTTTACATAAATACAAATTACATTTGTATTTCAGGTTTAGAAATCTTTTTCTGTATGGCTTTTGGTTCCAGAAGTTCTTATCCTCATCTAAGATTACATAAATTTGTTTTTAAGTGGTGGGATTTCAAAAAATGTTTCTGCTTTATTTGCTTTATAATCAGAAAAGGTATAACTAATGGCCTCATTAATATTCAGTATCTTTCATAGCTATGCTTTTCTTCATCAGTTGTTTTTCTCTGAATCTCTTCTTTGTCTCTGAATTTTCGAAGAACTTTTCAAGTTGGTCTCTACACATGAGCATTCACCTTTTAAAAATTTTAAATTAAAATATATTTAAATAATTAGAGCAGACCAAATAATATTCACAACATATATAAGATATAAGCTACCACTATCAGTTTAAAAAATCGATAATATCAGTATCTTAGAAGCTCCCTCCTTCTCCCTCATAACCACTATCTTGATATTGGTGGTTATCATTCCCTCGCATTTCTGTATAGTCTTACAACGGCCATGTATCTTTATACAATACATTGCCTGGTTACTGCAATTTTTTCCTCACGTAAATGCAATCAAGTTGCATATGCTCTTCTGTGAGTTGCTTCCCCTCCCTCCCAACATTATGTCTGTGAGATTCATCCATGTTGATGGACGTGGCTGCAGCCAATTTTTCCTGTGCTGTAGTATTCCATTGTATGAGTGCATCACATTGTATCAATTCTGCTCTTGGACAGCGAGAAATTTCTGGATACTTGCAATTACAAACAGTGCTGCTGTGAACATTCTAGTAGATGTCATCTGATTTACACATGCAAGGATTTCTCTAGAGCAGTCATTCCCAACCTTGACTGCACATTGGAATCATGCAGGGATCTTTAAAAACTATTGATGGCTGGCTCACAGCCCGAAGACAGTCTGAGTTAATTGGTAGAGGGTCTGACTTCGGCATCTGGATTTTAGAGCCACAGCCCTAGTGTATCTGCCCGGGAGTGCAAGTGCCAGGTTGTGGGCTATGTGCATCTGTAGTTGCACTGGATGTTGTCAAATTGTTTCCCCTGGATTCTGCAATGGTTCCAGTTGCTTGACGTCTTCACCGATGTTTGGTATTGTCTGATTTAATTTTTTTGGTAACATCAATTCTACCATTTATGAAGAGAGTCGTGAATTGTGATCTGCTTTTGTTTTCATTCTCCCTGCGCTCTTCCTTTATCACTCTTTGAATGCTACTTTTATTTATCTCGGTCTATTGCCCTTTTGCCTGAGTCTGTTTTCTCCTTATGATTCTCTATTTCAGAAAGGCCATGTCTTCTCATACCCTATGGTGGATGCAGAAAAGTTTCCTGACATCTTCCTGTCAGTCCGGCAGATGGTTATCAGTGGTTCCCTCTTCCTCTAGCCTTCTAATCATGCATCTACTCTTCAACAAAATATGATCTGATGCTTGTCAACAGGTAGAAGGCAAATTGCCTGTGTCTCACGGGGGCAGTGGTCCGTTTCCTTCTCAGTCTACAGCTGAAGTGAGGCTTGATAAGCACAGATCCTGGTCCACTTCCTTGATTAAAATAGGCTCCTACTTGGGACTCCACAGCCCTGTGAGGTGGCATCTTCCTCTTGCTCCCATCCAAGGCTTTGGGAGGGGTCAGAGTTAACTGATCAGCACCAGGTCTGCCTGCGTTAATGGTGGGCAGGGGAAAGTTAAAGCGCCAGCGACCTTTCCTGAAAAATGGAGATGATAATGTCATCTGCAGATTAATTGCACATAAAAGTCTTCACACAGCGTCTGACAGATGACAAACATTTAAGAAGTGTTAGCTGCCATCTTCATTATTTTATTACTGGAATATTGTTAGTATATGTAGATTTGTGTGCATATTATTGACATGTAGTATTATTACTATTCACCCTACTGAAATGTGAGATACAATGAAGGTAGGGATTTTTGTCTATTTTATTCATTTTTTTCTCCTCAGCAACTACAACAGTGCATGGTAGACACTCAAGAAATATTTGTTGGATGAATGAATTTTTAAGGATTTGTAGAGGCTGTGGTAGGAATTGCTCACCATGTGCCATTTTGAATCAGAAGTTGGTAGCGTTATTTATAATAGCGAACAATTTGAATCAACCTACATGTCAAATAGCAGAGGTGAGTTGAATAAATTATAGTACATCATATGCTGGAATGATATATCCCTATTGCAAATCACATTGTGCGATCCTTTTTGATGGGGGAAATGTTTACTCATTGGAATGAAAAAAAAGAGAGTCATAAAATATATAAAAAGTGTGTGTATAGAGAAAAACTGAAATATAACCAAAACATTCACAGTGGTTGTCTCTTGTGGTAGGATTAAAAATAATTGTGAATTTGCTTCTTTGAGCTTCCCTGTACTTTCCAAATATATTTATAATAAACATATATTATTCTTGAAATAAGAAAAAATATCACTTTTAACAGACATATACCAAAGATGAATTAAAAGGCATAAATCCCAGGGATGCATTACAACAGTGCAGACCTGAAAGAGGGATGTCAGGAAGGCTAAAGCTAAGAATGGTTTAGGGCTCTAAGGAAGTTCTGAAGGACAACACAATGGGTTCCAGGTCAGCCCGCATTCTTAGTTGCAGTCAACAGAAACTGACTATGGCTGACTTAAGCAGCAAGGCAATCTATTTAAAGGATACAGGGTAGCTCACAGAGTTGCCGGGAAGGCTGGAGGACCAATGTCAGCAACCTTCCAGTGAGAAACAATGCTCCAAATCCCGGCACAGGACTAGCCCAGCTTCACTGCTGACACTGGGTGCCGTGCCAGCTCTGCTGCCCTGGGAACTCCATCTTGGCCCTGAGAACCACCGTCGTCACCAGAGAGTTGTTCTTCTCAAAGTGGTCCTTAAAGTCTGGTCCTTAGATCAGCAGCTTCAGCATCACCTGGGAGTGTGTTAGAAATGCAAATCCTCGTGCCTCACCTCAGACCTATCGAATCAGACTTTCTGGGGATGGGACCCAGCCAACCGCATTTCAGCAAGACTTCAAGGTGATTCTTCAGGGCAGTAAGGTTTGAAAAGCACTGCTCCGCAATCGCTAATGATTCTTTGTATTCACTGTCTGAGAGGAATGTGTCCGATTGGCAGAAGCTGTGTCCGCATCCTTGTCGCAAGAGAGGCTGGGAAAGTGGTGTCAGCCATGATCCAGCTCTGCTTTGTACCAAGATTTGTCAGGGTGAGGGTTTCTCAAGACATAGAGAAAGGGTTCAGGTGCTGACCCACCTAAAGGGATGACGGGTGTCTACAACCTCCCCCAGTGTTTGGAGCAATCAAAGAAGCAAGAAGGAAGAAGGGCGTTATGTCGGAAGATGGCCATAGGGACGGCAGCATTACTTGATAATTATTTTGCTCTGGTCTTTGTCAGAACCAAGAACAAATCTTCAAACTGAAAAACACACAACAAATTATTTAAAAATAGGTGCCAGCCCGGTGGCACAGTGGTTAAGTTCTCACGTTCTGCTTCTCAGCGCCCGGGGTTTGCTGGTTCGGATCCTGGGTGCGAACATGGCACCGCTTGGCACGCCATGCTGTGGTAGGCATCCCACATATAAAGTAGAGGAAGATGGGCATGGATGTTAGCTCAGGGCCAGGCTTCCTCAGCAAAAAAAGAGGAGGACTGGCAGTAGTTAGCTCAGGGCTAATCTTCCTCAAAAAAAAAAAAAAAAAATTAAAAAATAAACTACAAACAAAAGTGTTAGCAGAGAAGTTTTGGCCAATTCAATTAAACAACTATTTCTAGACTGATTAAAGGAATAAAAGCACAAAGATAAATTTTAAAACATTTAATTAAAAACATAGAAGAATATCTTTTTTATCATTTAAGCATTTCTTACATCAAATGCAAAGAGCATAAACTATAAAGGAGAAAAACTGGTAAATTTGATTATATTACATGTTAAACCTTTGTTATCAAAAAGCACCACAAATAAAGCAAAAAGAAAAGCGAAAGTTTGGGAGAAGATATTTGTACCCTATGTAACTAACAAGAGATTAGTGTCTAGGATATTCTTAAAAATTCCTACAAATTAATTAGAAAGAGAAAAAAAACTCAATAGAAAAATGTCCAAAATATGTTGTTTTAGTTATTTGTGGCTGCATAAAAATTACCCCAAATTTAGCAGCTTAGAACAACAAACACTTGTTATCTCGCAGTGGGTGAGGAATTCAGGTATCTTAGCTGGGTGGTTCTAGGGTCTCTTGTGAGGTTGCGCGGAAGATGTCCCTGAGGCTGCCGTCAGCTGTATTCGCTTCCCAGTTCATTCATGTCGTTGTTTCCTGGAGGCCTCAGTCTCTTACTGGCCGTTGTCAGGAGGCCTCAGTTCCTTGCCGTGTGAGACTCCCCACAGGGCTGCTCACAGCGTGGCAGCTGGCTTCTCCTAGATTGAGTGATCCAAGAGAAAGACACCAAGCGAGATGGAAGTGCGGTGTCTTTTACAATCGAATCTCAGAAACGACATACCAATCTTCTGCCATATTCCATTTGTCTCACAGACCAACCCCAGGACAATGTGGGAGGGGGCTCCCCAAGGGTATAAATACCAGGAGGTGAGGGTTACCAGGGACCCCTTGGAAGTTGGCTACCACAGTGATGGACATGCAACTCACAGAAGAAGAAACTCAAAAGAACCAATAAACTTATGAAAAAGATGCTCACTGTCACTGATATCCAGGGAAATGCAAATTAAAATATTGAGGAAGCATTTCATACCCAAAAGTTTGACAACTGTTAGTAAGTCAGACAATACCAAATGTTGGGGAGGATGTGGGAAAAAGGAACTTGTATAGTCCTGGTGGGAATATACGTTGGAACTAACTGCCGTGTAGAGCAACTGGGCAGCAAAAGTTTGAAGACGCTCATACCCCACGACCCAGCAATTCCACTGTGTATCTATCCGAGGGGAACTCTCGGATATATGTGCGTGAGGAATCACGCTTGAGGATATTCATTGCAACGCTCTTTGTGGAAATCGTCTAATTGTCCTTCAGCAGGGAATTTTTGTTTTAAATGGGAGATTATAAAGCAGTTAAAATGAATGAGTTAGATCTATATGCATTAATATGGACACACTTCAAAAGTATAGTATTGGGGCCGGCCCCGTGGCCGAGTGGTTAAGTTCCCGTGCTCTGCTTTGGCTGCCCAGGGTTTCACCGTTTCGGATCCTGGGCGTGGACATGGCACCGCTCATCAAGCCATGCTGAGGTGGCGTCCCACATGCTACAACTAGAAGGACCCACAACTAAAAATATACAACTATGTACTGGGGGGCTTTGGGGAGAAAAAGGAAAAATAAAATCTTAAAAAAAATACATACTATTGAAGAGTCTTAGGGAGAAATGTACATGTAAAGCTGCTTACGCAAAATTTTCAAATGAAAAACTAGTAATGTACATTGTTTGTGGATACATATGAGAGTACTAAAAGTATAAAATGCAAAGGAATTACAAGCGCCTTCTTTTGGGGGTGGGAGGGGGATGGGAGTGGGGCTTTAGCTGATTTGACACATTGTATTTCCTCAAAAAATGAAAAGATATCTGAGACAATTATGAGAAACTACTAACCTCTGTTGCATCTTGGTAGTGGGTGCATGGATGTGAGGTTGGTATTCGTAATACCTAACCACTGACACCCCCTGGGTATTGACCAGACAGAACAGACACTGACTGCCATGTTGGAGCTCCATCCTGCGCTTCCAGCCATCACCTCATTAGCTGCTGGATCGTGGGTGAGTCCTTGAAAGGACCGGGTGAAATGTTAGCTGCCACCAGAGCTGTTAGGTAGGTTTGTAGACGATTATCTCTCAGGCCGAGGCACACCTGGTGGATTGCCACAGGGCCCAGCTCTTGGCTCTATTCTATTCAACAATGTTATCTGTAGTTTGGATGAAAACATAGCCAGGACATTAGTCAGATTTGCAGGTGATACGAAACCAGAATGGATGTGTATCTCATACTTGACTGAACCTCAAGACTCCTCAGCTTCTTACTTGACTCTCAAGAGTCAAGACTGAGTCGCTAATGTAATGATCTCAACAGGTGATAATGAGATGCTAGAGCCAATTAAACAAAATTAAAGAAGTATAAAGACAGTATTTCATTTAGCTTAAAACCAATGACTCCTTGTAGACACCTGGCTTGGCAGGCTCTCATGTGAAAATTCCAGGAGTCTTAAAGCTTTTCATAATCTGCTGATGGCAGTATAAATTGGTTTCTGGAGGGTAATTTGGTAATATATAATTAAAAGCTCACAAGAAAACACACAACTTTTGACCTAGCAATTAAACCTCTAGGAATTATTAAGAAATCATCAGATATGGTAAGTGAAAGAAGTCAGACAGAGAAAGACAAATACTGGATGATATCACTTATATGTGGAATCTAAAAAAACCAAACTCACAGGAACAGAGCAGAGTAGTGGTTACCAAGGGCTTGGGATGGGAGAAATGGGGAGATGTTTGTCTAAGGACACAAAATTCCAGTTAGAAGATTAACAAATTCTGAGGATCTAGTGCACAGCATGATGATTAGAGCCAATAACACTGTATTACATACTTGAAAGTGGCTAAGAGAGTAGATCTTAGAAGTTCCCACCACACACACACACACACACACACACACACACACACAATGGTTATTATGTGACAAGATGGAGATGTTAGCTAATGCTTTGGTGGTAATATATAAATGTGTCAAATCAACACGGTGTACACCTTAAACTTACACAATGTTATGGGTCAATTGTGTCTCAATAAAGCTGAGGAAAAAAGAAATCAGAGAAGTATACAAAGATGGATGTGTATTCTTATATTTATCAAAACATTGTTTATGATAGCAAAAACAAAACAAAACGGTAAAGAATTCACCCAGAGGGTGCTAGTTAAATATATAACATACACTGAAATATTATACAACCAATAGAAAAGACAACATAATAAGCATAGAAAATAGTCTGAAAGATTTTACAAAAATATATTTATAGTGATTATCACTGGGTGGCGAGTTGTGAGAGTTTTTCTAATTTATCTTTTGCTTATTTGTATTTTTTAAATTTTCAAAGATTATGTATTGCTTATATGATGAAACAGTGAGTTTTAAAAATTAGTTTTAGTTGACAATACATCTATATAATCTAACAATGTAATGTTGCTGCTGAAAAAGAGCCCATTTATGTAGTTAGGGAGGAGACTGGGCAAAATGATGATCCCATTATATCCTTCATGGTCCCCTGAGGGGGGTCCCATTTTAATGGTTCAGAGGAGTGGCACCAGGATGTTGATGGTTTTGGAAATTATGTTCTACAAGTAACTATTGAGAAATCAGGGCTATTTATTCCAAAAAATTGATGACTAAGGGAAAGTATATTGTTCTCGAATGTTTGAGTGTCTATCATATGGGAAATATTGGCTCAAAGTTGCTCCAGAAAACAGGAAACAGTTGCTCTAGAAAGCAGTAGCTTCCGAAAACAGAAAAGGGGTAAAAGTTACATGGAAGAGGAGTTCGCTATGAGGAGGAACTTTCTAACAACTAGGGCTTGCTTCTGTTGCCATCATAAGTTAAATCAGTTAGAATTCTTTTGCTGCAAATAGTAACAGACTCCAGTTAACACATGCAAGAAAAAACTTATTGGAGGATTTGGAGTGTCTCCTGGAGATAAGCCTGGGGAAGCAGGCTTGGAAAAACGAAACAAGCAAGAGATGTCTAGGATTCTAGGTAGAAGGAACGACTCAACAGGATGCTACTATTGGAATAAATTAGCCCTCCCTCCCCCTTAAAGGTTTTGGCATCACTGCGCTCAAGATCCAGAGTTCATGGAGTAAGAGTCAGATGAGCCTGATTTGGCAAAGGGAAGGCAGGACATCTTCACTGACAGTTCCCCTGAGATGTCCCAATGGGTGAGGGGTTATTTGAGAGAGAGAGAGAGGGCTGCTTCCATAAGATGGGAGAATGAATCGTAGGGACAAAGGCAACCAATGCCAACACATCATTCCAGTGGGCCAAGCTTTTGCTTTATTGCTGAAGGACTTTACCCAGAGGCCGAATGGCCGATGACTGAGAACTCTCTGCTTAGGCTGCTGTCGGGGGGTCCCTACATCGGGGTGGAGAGGCCTGTGGCCCCAGTGAGTTCTGCAGTCCCTCAGTAACCCGGTCAGCCCCATCTTCTACCTCTGAGTCATACTTAGGGTATTTAGCAGGAGCCAGTGACAGTTTTCATCGAAGGATATGAAGGATGTACTTTGTGAAACTCCCCATGTCCTCTCTACCATCTGAGGGGGCTCCATTAGCCCTGGACTAACAAACTTTTCATGAACCCTTAGATTTTTTTATACTCTACCTAACTGGATGCTTCACTGGGGCCAGGAGTTTATGAAATCCAGAGACCGCTGCCCTGTAAATGAGTCCTTCTGTTTCTTGGTCCCCCGAGTTCTGCTTCTAAGCATTCTCAGGTGTCCCCTATTGACATGTTTTGGGGTTTGGTGAACTAGTGTATGTTTGCCCTGAAAACTCCTTTCATTTAAAAAATCGATGGCAATTTAAAAAAATTGCCCAGCTGCTCCCTCGCTCCACCCTGGGTTTAGAGGCTGTGGAATGATCTGTCATGGGAAATGGTGGGGCACACAATTATGGAATGCAGAGACCCCACGCTTTCTTTACATGGGAGAGGTTTTCCTCCCACTGATCAGAGGATCACGTAGTTAGAATGAAACTTGAGTGGAAGGAAAGAAGCTGAGAATAAGGAGCCAAGAGGGGAAAGGAATCGGTATGGAATTCTCTCCCTGTGCCAGGCATTGTGCTAGGTGCTTGTGTAGTTAGGATTCCTAGTTATGAGCACAGAAATTACTGAAGCAGATTAAAGCAGAAACAAACAACTTTGAGGCTATTGCGTGGTTCACAGAATTCTCAGTAAGAATAGATAACCAGATGGAACAAATAGGTAGGAACAAAATGGGACTTTGCAGTCAGAACAACAAAAACCATGCCACAGGACTGGTTCTGTAAAATAACTGTTGCCAGCGTCATCAAGGTCCAGAGGCCAGAGCTTGCACTGCGGACCCCTGTGGCCTGGACTCTGGACACTGAGCCTGGCACCATTGCCACTTGCACATTACTGTCACCCCTAACCCCACCCCACTCCTCTTTCCTAGCTTCAATCTCCTCTCCACCCTCATTCAAAGCCTGGGAGCGTGTGTATCTGATTGACTGAGCCTAGGTCACTGGCCATGACTGAGCTTCAAGGAAGGCTGGGAGAGGAGGATCCAGGATTGTCTACTTCACTAGTTACACACCAACCCTATGAGCTAGGTGTTATTAAACCCATTTGGCAAATAAGGAAAGAGAAGTTTACTCGAGGTTCCCAGTTTGTAAGTGGTGGGAAGCAGGTGGCATGGCCTCAGAGTTGGTCCTTCAGTCGCTGCTTTGTACTGACTCTTTCTCATGCTTTCAGTCTTTGTCAGGCAGACCTCGGCGGGGCATGCCAAGTGACCACTCAGACACCCATCTCAGGCTACAGGACATTAACCACTCTGTCACCCAAGCTTGGAAGCTCAGAGCATTCTCCCAGCTTCTCACTCCACATGTGATGAGTTGCCAAGTTGTTTTTCACATGCAAGATATGTCTTCAATTTCTCCTCCTCTTTCGCGCTCACAGCCGCATCTCCAGTCCAGGTCTTGTTGCTTTATGTCAGGAATCTTGCACTATCTGCTCAGTTGGTCTCCCTGTCTCCGGTCTCCCCCGGGAGCCCATCTGCACGTCAGCAGCCAGGGTCTTTGCAGGGAGCATCATGACTCACTCTCTGCTATCGCTCCATCTCAGATGACTGGTCTAAGCCAGCCATGGCAAATGCTTCCATCTTCAGGCAGGGCCGGTGACCCAGTGAGACGTGGGCTGGGGTATCTGCTGGGAGAATGCTGCAGGATTTGGTTGTGCCTGAATGTGTTCTTGGAGCTGCCATTTTGTAGCCACCTCAATAGTAAAGCGATAATTAGTGTTTGCTGAATGGAGACATGGAAAGATCGTGGGTCTTTGAGGGGCTGAGTATACTATGCCTGCGACCTGCCTACCTGCACCTAACTGCTATCTCCAGTTAGGCGAGATAATAAACGTCTTTGTTATTTAAGCCAGTTTTAATTGGGTTTCTGTTATTTGCAGCGGAAAGTATTGTCACTGATAGTCTTTTAGCTGAAATACAAATCTAGTAATTTCGCTCTTCTGTGGTTTTGCATTGCCTTTGGAATCAAGTGCATGTGGCTTAACACGGTTCACAAGGCCCCTGCTGGGCTCACGGTCCACGCGTCAGCCCCTGGGTCTCAGAATCCGTCTTCCACCCCTTCTCCCCAGGTCCTTAGGTTGCAATCAGACCATCCTGCTTCCTCTTCCCCAAACACACCCTGTATTTCTATGCTATTACTTCTCTAGAATGTTCTTTTTCTCTTTCTCCATCTTCGGTACTTCTATTTACCTTTCAGGGTCAGTTCAAGTGACAACTCTTCTTTGAAGTTTTTCCTAGTGTCTCAGGCAGTTAAGGAGTCCCTTACGCATCTCTGAGCACTTCGTGTCTGTGTTGTGGTGCTTTCTGCAGCCTCACATGCAATCACAGGCGCTTCCGTGTCCGCTCCTTTGCTAAAACATGGACTCCTTAAAGACAGAGAGTATGTTCCTTCCACCTTGGAGCTCCAGTACCTTGCACAGGACCTGACGACTCTGTAACTGCTAATGAAATGTTTAGTAAATATATCCTTGTTCATTCAGATTGTGGATAACCTAACATACGACTATTAACTGTTGTTCATTTTAAACAAAAATAAAGCAATGTTATCATCAATAATGTCTTTACGCCTTTGCAGTTTAAGAAACTCTGTTTTCTTTTTCTAAGAAAGATTCACCCTGGGCTAACATCTGTGCCATCTTCCTCTATTTTGTATGTGGGTCGCTGCCAGAGCATGGCACGGACAGACAAGTGGTGTAGATCTGTGCCTGGGAACCGCAGCCAGGCTGCCAAAGTGGAGCACGCTGAACTTAACCACCAGGCCACCAGAGCTGGCCCTAAGAAGCTCTTTAATATACACCATCTCAGTTAATCCTCACAATATTCCTATGACGTCAGATTATCCCCACTTCACAGATGAGGAAGCTGTGCACCCACTCAAAGTATATTTGTTGAGCACCTACAGTTTGTATAATATTATGCAAGAGGCCAGCCGTAGAGGGAGGCTGCAGAGAAGTAAAGTCATAGCCGGTCTCCTCACAGAGTTTACAATTTACTTGAGAAGATAAGAAATAAGGCAGAGTACTTCAATCACAAGAGAAAAGAGCAATGCAATACAATAGTGAAGAGATGTTGAAGGCAGTAATTTATTACATAATAAAAGAGGGATACAAACCTAAGTACCGTGAGAATCAAGATGGAAGACGACACCGTGGGCTTACAATGGAGTCCAGGAAGGACCTTCCAAAACAAAATGGAACCTGGATTGTAAGGATCAGCAGGATTTCACTAAATGGAGAAGGGGGAAAAGCATTCCCTGTGAAAAGGGAAGGTTGAGTGGGGTGAAAGAGCATCTTTCCTAGGCAAGGAAAACCCCAAGGAAAAGAAGAAATATTTGTTGAATGGATGAATGGATGGATGGATGGATGGATGGGTGGGTGGGTGGGTGGATGGATGGATGGATGGGTGGGTGGGTGAATGGATGGATGGGTGGGTGGGTGGATGGATGGATGGGTGGGTGGGTGGATGGATGGCTAGATGAGTGGAAAGACAGGTAGATAAGTGGATGGGTGGATAGATGAATAAACGGATAAATCTGTAGGTTGCAGAGACTGGGGCTCACAATAGTGAGAATGTCTCCAAACATAACAGCATGCTGATGAATCATATTCTCTTCACAGAGCAACTTGGTTTAACTTGTCCAGATGAAAGAAAGGCATTGTGGATATCCGAAGTCACTTGTTGAATTAAAACATTTGAATGTGGTCAGAGTTACAAGGACAGGCCAGGCTTAGGATGTAATCAGGCCAGTGTGGCTTTTTAACATTATGTGTGGGTGTTTTCTCACAAACACATATGCAGAGACACACACAAAACTTTGTTTGGGGTTTTTCTTTTCCATTTACTGTGACACGCCAAACTTCTGTTTTGACTGAATTGTCACTTTCCAACTTCCCTTGTGTGGGAGGCCAAAGCCCCGTGAGTCGGCGTAAATGAGACACTTAGACCCATGATAATGGTGGTAGCGAGTGTTTACATAACTTGGGTAAAGGATACAATTCAGCTGGTTAGGGAAACAGATATTCTTGATGGGAAAGTGGACTTGGCTCCTCAGTCCCATCCTTATTCCTGACAAAATCATGTCCTTAGTTGATGGGCTTATGTGACCAACACGAGGTGGCAGTTGCCCCTTCTTCTAGCTTTTAATCCCTAACAAGTGAGGAAGCCACATTATTAACACAATGTCTTCAATTTCTGCCTTACTCCACAACGCAGGCTGTCATCTGGGCTCCTGGTGCTGGATTTCTGGCTGGCGGCAGGGCTGCGAGTTGTGCATCTGCACACACAGGCTTTCCCTCCAGCCCAGGGGCTTTCCAGCCTCTGGTTTTTCCTCAAACAGACCTAGCTCTGGTCTAACTCACAATGTTTGGATTCAGCCTGAAATGTGCCTTTTTTCTCAGTTTTAAAAAATTTCCCAGCCTAAAATGGCTTGAGCAATCTTCAGTCTGATGTCTTGTGGGTTCTCTGTGAAGGCTTTTCTGGCAGACACTGTTGTTTGCCTACACAAGCCATTCCCAGCCCCCTTCTTTCTCTTGCTGCCTCCATGATGGAAGCTGGAAATCCAAACGCAGACTTCTCGGTCTCCCTTGAGAAATGGCCACGTGGCCATGTGACCTGGCTTGGGCCGATGATAAGAAGAGGAAGTCTACTTGGGGCTTCTGGGAAAATCTTTTTTCTTTACGTAAGAGACAAGTTGAATGCTCACTGATGTCACCTTTCCCTCTGTTTTCCCATCTTGAATGCAGAAGCAGGGTGTCTAGAGCTGGGGTAGCCATCCTGCGACCTAAATGCTGTAAGCATGTGGGAAAAAACCCAACACACTAAGAATGGAAGAATAGAAAGACAAAAAGAGTTAAAACGACACGGTTGAGCTGCCAGACAAACAGTGAGACCACTTCCAAGAGATGTGCACATCATTTAAACTTTTGGTGTTGAGTTCTCTGATGCTTGCAACTGAACACATTCCTAACTGGTCTGATCTGCCAGAGCTTGGCCGAAGGATGGTGGTGAGGAATAAAAAGTGGAAATATGGATCATAGAGATTGATCTTGGATAGAACCAACAGTATGGGGAGCCGGAAACCTGGAGAATGGGTTGATAAAAGGTCATTCCTGTAGCCATCTTCCTTCTTCAGTTTCCCTAATTTCTTCTATCTTGAATATCTGTTGACTTGAGTTTTAATGTGTTAAATCCCTATAGGAATGTGAGATATTGTTGTTGCAAAACCCCCTATGTACCTACATCAGTAGCAAGTTAAAAATTATCTTCCCCTAGAATCAAGCTCCATGAGGGTATGGATTTTGGGCTGTTTTGTTCAGTGTTTTATTCCTGAGGTCCAGAACGGTGCCTCGCACATAGTAACTACTCATTAAATATTTGTTGATGAGTGAATTATTGAAACTTTGCCTTAAGAGACTGTTGTAAGTTTGAAAAGCAGAAGGGTTAGCCAATGAAAAGCTATGAGGCTTATGATCAGATCATACGATTCGACTGTAGATTTCACTCCTCTTCCTCTGAAGTCTTCTTTATAATAGACTTAAGCTCTAACATGTCAATATATACCTTAAAAGTAGTCAAAAAGGTACCAGTTTTGGAAAAGGACTCAGAGAAAGTGACTATTCCCTTGAGACCTTCCAGCCATGCTTTTGAAAAGAGGAAATTCTGTTAGAATTTGAGACTAGATCAGGAATGGGTGAGCCTAGTTTAGAGATATTTTGAGGGCAGAGTTCTGAATAGCCCACGTGGCCAGCTTCTTTTATTTTATCTTAGTTGTACAATAAGTATAATGCACTTAGTCTTAACAGTCTGGTCTGAAACTACCCTTCCAGCCCGATCTCCATCTCCCACCCACACCTGTGACGTGCCTGAAATTCTCATTCCCGCCTCTCATCTGACTATCTCCTAGTTGACCCTCAGGGCCCAGCGTGGCCTCTCCCAATCCCCCTAAGTAGGGATAGCTGCTCTGGTCCCGGGGATCCTACAGCCCCTCTTTCCCGCGTCTCCCATAGCAGCTTGTCTGGCTGCCTCACATGCCAGAATTCTGTCCTTCCTTCCTTTGCCTCCAGTACACACTGGGTTTGTAGAGTGAATAATGATGGTCATAGCTAGCGTTTACTGAGTACTCACTTCATGCCAGACACACTTCTAGGTGTTCTACCTATATTGACTCATTTACTCTGCCCAATAATCCTGACGTAGGTACTACTGATAACCCCATTTTCCAGATGAGGAAATTAAGGCACAGGAGGGCTAAGTGTCTTGCCTGAGGCCATGAAGCGAGAGTGTGGCAGAGTCAGCATTCACATCCTGCTCTCTTAACCACCCCGTATTTTCCCTAATGAATCGTATTCACGTTGGGATATGACGAATAGTCAACGATGTTTGGTGGATTTAACAAGTTCTGCAGATGTTTACGGACCGCTACTGTGTGCTTGGCGCTGTCCCAGGTACTAGGGATGTGGTATGGAACAGGACAGGGAGGGCACTGTCCTCATGGTGTTGACAGTCCAGTCCCAGGGAGAGGAAAGTCAACAAAGAAGTAAATAAATTGATGGGCCAATATCTATAGAAATTGAGCAGACCTGATGCATCAGAAAAGAGCTTTCCAGGTCTGAGGAGCGAGAGGGGGACGGACCGTACCACAGGTGTGACTATTAAAACACTGCAGACAAGGCAGGCTAAAGATGAAAGAGTCGGAGTGGAAACCCCACAAAACCTGCTGGGCAAAGATCAATCTTCACCATGAAAGGAAGGAGCAAAGTGGGGGGGGCAAAGCAGAAAGGAGCGATGGCGGTGTGAGGGGCGCGCATTCAAGCTGCAGGCAGAGAAAAAGGAGGTTACAGAAAAGCCTTCAACACTGTCAGGGCAGAAAGGGGGGCTTGTGGCAATGAAAGGGATTCTTACAAGTGCCTGGAAATAGGCTGGCGACGATTGTACAGGGTTAGGCTTAAAAAGGCTTTGTTTTTCTGTTGGATAAGGAAGGCCATTGTGGTTGGCAGGAAATAAGGAGCTTGTGTGTGTGTGTGTGTGTGTGTGTGAGAGAGAGAGAGAGAGAGAGAGAGAGAAAGAGAGAGAGAGGGAGGGAGGGAGAAAGAGACAGATTGAGGGGTAAGGGGGCATTTCCTAACCCCAAATGCAGAGTGGTTGTCAGTGTCTATTCTGTACCTTGAACCTGCCTGAGTGGAGAGGCTGGAACCATCCTCATAGGTCCGTCCATGATGAAGCCAGGTCTTGGGGCAGGAAGCATGGGATGTCGTCATGTGCCTGAATCACAGCATGTGACTTTCTGTGACCCGGCACAACCCTGCCACATCAGCAGCGGGGCTTTGAGGCCCTGCTTTGGGATCCCAGAGCCCACCAGGTGGGGTGTGGATGTGACAGGAAGAAACAGAGACCAACTATAGCCTGAGACCCTGTCCCCAGGGCCTCTGGGTAAGACAGAGAACCAGTGAACACTGGGCCACAGCTGCCCTGAGGGAACTCCTTGTGACCTCAAAGGCCGGGTGGGTCATAAAGTCTGACTCAAGTAAGGTCTGGAGAGTAACCCAAGGGCTGCAGAGACGCCAGGCCGGGATTTCCTCCCTTTCCAGCCATCCCTCACTGTTAGAAGGGTTGTGTAATGAGGTGCTGAAAAGTGTGGGCTCCAGAGTCACCCTCAGGGTCAAATCCAGGCTCCTACCCTTTCTACAGTGTGACTTTGGGCAAATTTTAACCTCTGTATCTGCACCTAGAAAATGGGCACAGCAGTATCTGCGGAGTTCAAAGACTGACAGCAGCTCAACACAAGGTTGACATAAGGGAAGCCATATTGTAGAAAAGAAACCACACTGTAACTTTGAATGACCTCTGACTAACCCAGCTGGATCTGCACCCTCCAGGAGACGCACCTGCTCTGTAGATTTATGACCCCTGCTTGTGTGCATACCTCCCAGCTGCGATAAGTGGATAACTTCTTTCTTTTGAGTCCTTGGGAATGTGGTGACCCCCGGAGAGAGAGTCTATGCTGATAGTCATCATCAATGACAACTGGAAGATCTGCTCTGCTGACTCCCAGTCTGTAACACCAGAGGGTCAACGTTCCTAACCCCTCCCCTATGGCCCACTGGCCTGCATAACTGCTTCAAGATTCTGTGCCTCCCTTAAGATGATTCTTTAGGACACTAGTCCCCCCATCTTCAGCTTTGCTAGCTTATCACTTACTAAATGCCCTTTCTCTGCCACCATCTTGCCTCTTGATGGCAGGCTTTTGTCTTGCAGCCAGCAGATTGTACCCTTTGTGCAGTAACAAGAGAAGTGAGGAACTTAAAGAGCATAGTAAGAACTCAATAAACATAAATAATAGTTGTTATTATTATTATTGCCCCTGGGAGTTGTTTGGCAAGGGAAGCGCACACACTCTTCGGAATACGCTATTTCTGCTTGTTCCCTAGTTTCAAGGGCAACCAAAATTTTTCAGTACAGGGTGAAGTCTAAGGACAAATCTTAAAATGAAGTTCCGGACCTCTTAGCTGTCACTTCCTTCCTCCTTTGTCCTGGCCAGTAGTGAGAAGCCCCTCAGGGGGGACATGACCCTGGGTTGATAACTGCCAGGAGGCATGCCTGGAAACAAGCCCGATTGTCACTCCCCTCCAGAAGAGGTAACAGCTGAATGACATTAGGGGTGATGTGGGCATCAGCTGCCTGCCCCCCTCCCCCCACAAGGCCGTGCTTCATTTTGGGGAGACAGTGTGGGAGTTCCCAAGCCCTGCCACCACGACGTTGTGCCTTCTAGACTCTGTCCAGCTGGTGCAGCCCTCGCTCTTTCTCTGCTCGGTTTCTCTCTGGCCCTGGGAGGAGGCAGGGGCACGGGGACGATTTGCATAACATTTGAGAACAGGATTTTGGCAGCTTTTGTTAGATGCCAGGGGTCTTGTGAAGGGCACAGTGTGAAAAAGGAAAAAACAAAAGGAAATATTCTGGGAATTCCCAGTCTGTTCTTGGCACCAGTAGGAACCCTAATTCCCTGGGAAGTTTCTCTCTGCATCTCCCTCCCCTCCGCCCCTCTGGCCCCCTTCCTCCTAAGACTTTCCAGAGTTTTGTGAGTGTCTGGGACTAATTTGAGCCTGAAACAAGGCCTTGGAGGTCCCAGTGGGTCCCTCGGGTCCAGCTCTGGAGATAACTCTCATAGAGCAGGGAGCTCAGATGGGGAGCTCAGGGTGCGTCTGAGTCTCTCTGGGGTGTTGGTGGCGGAGCCCTTTGGGGACCAGGGCTTCCACTGTGGGCCTTGGCCTGGCCTGGTTCTCATTGGTATTCCCAGTGATGTTAAATGGGGTAATAACAGTAGCTCCTCTTTGAAATGTTGTGTGACGATTGAATGGGTATATACACAAAAACGTTTAGAACAGTGCCTGGTATATAATGAGCTCTCAGTAAACATTAGCGATCTTCTGTAGCATACCATCTGTTAAAGGGAAACTGCTTCTTTTTAAAAAATACGTTCTTCCCAGGGCCCCACGGGGCCCTTTTGGTAGAGCAAATCTTTCTACCTTCTTCTTCTTCTTCAAGAATGCCTTAGTTATTCTTGATCTTTTGCATTGCCTTGTAAGATTTAGAATTAACTTGTCGACTTCTGCCAAAAGAAAGAAAGAGAGAGAGAGGGATGGAAGGTGGGAGGGAAGGAGTAAGGAACAAAGAAAAAAGCCTGTCGAAATTTTTAACCTGGATTATACTGAATCTGCAAATCACTTTGGGAGGAACTGATAGCTTTAGGTTATTGATTCTCCTAATCAATGAACATGCTGCGTCTTTGTTTTAGGTCTCTTTTAATAGCTCTTAGTGATAAAGTTCTATCATTTTCTCTGTAGAGGTCTTGTACGTTCTTACTTTATTTGCTGCTAGGTAGTTGACTTTTTTATTCAATTACAAATAGTATAATTAAAAAATCATTTTGTACCTATTTGGCGCTGCTAGATATAAATACAATTTACCTGTGTATTTTGGTTTTTAAAATTTTTATAAATAAAATTTCAATTTTGGATTAATTTTAGGTTTACAGAGAAGTTGAAAAGATAACACAGGGAGTTCCTGTCTACCTTTCACCTAGTTTTCCCTAATGTTGACATCTTACACAACAATGATGCCTCTGTCAACACTGAGACATCAACACTGATACAAGACTAATACATGAACTTCAGATTTTATCAGCTTCTCCAATAGTGTTTTTTTTGGTTCCGGGATCCCATCCAGGACACCTCATTGCATTTAGTGAGTTTTTATTTTTGAAAACAGTTACCTTGCTCAGCTCTCCTATTAATTCTTTTTTTTTCCAAAGATTTTATTTTTTTCCTTTTTCTCCCCAAAGCCCCCCAGTACATAGTTGTATATTCTTCGCTGTGGGTCCTTCTAGTTGTGGCATGTGGGACGCTGCCTCAGTGTGGTTTAATGAGCGGTGCCATGTCCGCGCCCAGGATTCGAACCAATGAAACACTGGGCCGCCTACAGCGGAGCGCGCGAACTTAACCACTTGACCACGGGGCCAGCCCCTCTCCTTTTAATTCTAATATTTATATATTGGTTCCTTGGAAAATTTTATGTATACGATTAGCAAATAATGATGATTTTATTTCCTCCTTCCCAATCCCTGTATTCTTATTTCTTTTTCCTGTGGTATTATTTTGGTCGGACTTCTAGTACTCGGATTCATAAAAATGATGATGGTGGTTATCTATGTCTTATTCCTGATCTCGAAGGAAAAGCTTTCGACATTTCACCATTAAGTCTGATGTTTTTGTAAATCTTTTTGTAGAGACTCTTTATCAGATCACAGAAGTTCCCTTTCATTCCCAGTTTAAGAAGCAGCATTTTTAAAATGGTGAATGGGTGTTGAATTTTATCAAACATCTTTTTCTGCTCCCGTTGAAATGATCATATGATTTTTTCCTTTAATTTGTTCATGTAGAGTGTTAACACTAACTGATTTTCTGATATTAAATCAAATTTGCAATCCTGGAATAAACCCAATCTTATCCCACAATATATTATCTTTCTTATATATTGCTGGATTCAGTTTAACATATTTTTTAGAATTTTTTTGCATGTATGTTCGTGTCCATGTTTGAGATTTGACCTATTATTTTTTGTTGATATGCAAGGTTACACTGGCTTCATAAAAGGAGGTGGAGCATAAATTTCTTTTTTTTCGTTCTCTGGAAGAATTTGGATAAGTTTGTAATTATTTCTCCTTTAAATGTTTCACTTCCACGAATGTCTAAAGCCCAGAAATATGGGGATCCTGACTTGAGGGTCTCACAGCTGTCTTAAACACGCTGCTTCCTTGCAGAGCCCCGGAGCACCCGTGTGACTGCACTAACGGTTCACAGAAATGAGTGGAGCACAGGTATATCGCTTGTCCCCTCTGGGCTCTGCGAGGCAGGAAGCAGCCAGCAGGCCACAGATCATTTGCAGCAGCCTCTCCTTCAGCTGAGCGGAAAACTGGCTTTGGAAGCTCCTGGGACATGTGACAGCTGGAGGAGGTGCCCCGGGGCTTGTGTTTTCGGGGTGGGGAGGGCCTGGAGGATCACAGAAAGCTGAGGTATGTGGAACCCCAGCGACCCAGTGCAGCAGCTACACCCCCGTTCACCCCAAAGCTGTGCACTAGAGAACTGGCCAGCAGCAGAATCATCACAGCGTGCGGATGACAAGAAGCTCTCCTTGCTCTCTGGCTCCGTGGCCTCCCTCCATCTCTCGCCTCTCCCAGCTGGCCAGGACATTCTCATTACCGTCTGTGACGGGAAACCTCGACCGCCATTTGTTTGGGAGGACAGGGTGTGACACTCCGCAAGGGGGCCCGTCAGGACACATTCCAGGAAAGGAAGCGGGAGGTTTCCTTTTCCCTTTTCCTATACTGCACCCTGGGGATGTTCGCCTCACTGGGGGCAGGTCGGGGCTGCGCTGGGAAACGAGTGGAAGGAGGTGTCTACATTTCTCTCCAAAGCTCCAGCCGCAGCAGGCCCCTTCACTAAACTTTAGCTAAACTCGTGTGTTAGTGGGTCTCAAAAAGTGTTGTTCTCTGAACCCCTTTATACTTCAGAAAATTATTGAGGACCCCCAAGAACTTTTATCTCTGTGGATCCCATCTATTGATATTTGCTGGACTAGAAAGTAAAACTGAGAAATTAAAAAATATTCAATTCATTTAAAATAACAATAATTAACCCATTAAGGGGCCAGCCTGGTGGCATAGTGATTAAATTCACACGTTTCACTTCAGGGACCCTGAGTTCGCAGGTTCGGATCCTACACACCGCTCATCAAGCCATGCTGTGGTGGCATCCCACATACAAAATAGAGGAAGATGGGCACAGATGTTAGCTCAGGGCCAATCTTCCTCACCCCTACCTCCAAAAAAGAGAGATAAAAAGAAGAATTAACCCATTAAAATTAAAATAAATAATATACTTTTGAAAAATAACTGTAATTTCCAAAATAAAAAAAATAGTGAGAAGAGTGACATTGTTTTACATTTTTGCAGATCTCTTTAATTTCTGGCTTATTAGAAGACAGCTGATTCTCATGTCTGCTTCTGTTTTCAATCTATTGCAATAAGTTTTCTTTTTTTTTTGCTAGAGTATGTGAAGAAAATCCAGGCTCACAGAGATATGTAGTTGGAAAAGGAGGAATATTTTAACAGCTTTTCAGATAATTGTGAATATCTTTTTGATTGTTCACCAAAGCTTAACAATTGGTAGTTTCCTAAAAGTCAGGTGCAATGTGAAATCTAAAACCATAGCCTTAAACTCTTCAGACCTTGCTACATCAAAATCTATTGGTCTATTTTGCACTTTGACTAGATCTTTTACCCACATATGATTTATAACATCATGCACTGGTCATGAGGGAAATATTGGTTCATGGAGTTATACAGATATCACAAAATGTTAACACATTTCACTGTAAAATATTTTTAAAAAATCACGTTTATTAATATCACCACCAATCTCATCAGAAATGTCTTTAAGTAGTGGGAAACTATCAAGCTCAGAGTAGCAGATACAAGTTTTCAAAAATTCTAATTTTCGTTTGAAAGTTCCAATTTTATTGTTGGTCACAAATATTGTCATTTGTGTTTTATTTGCTTTTCTTTTTTGCTGAGGAAGATTTGCCCTGAGCTAACATCTGTTGCCAATCTTCCCTCTTTTTGTATGTGAGCCACTGCCACAGCATGGCCACTAGCAGACAAGTGGTGTAGGTCTGTGAGCGGGAACCAAACCTGGGCTGATGAAGCGGAGTGTGCTGAACTTAACCACTAGGCCACCAGTGCCGGCCTGTCATTTGTGTTTTCTTAAGTGATAAGCACCCTTGATCCACTTTCAAGATATTGTTTGCTAAATACCCGCAATTTGTAAAATCCAGCCCCATATATGAAGTGAAATTAGTGTTCCATGAAAAACGTGGCTAGGGGCCGGCTTGGTGGCACAGAGGTTAAGTGCGCACGTTCCGCTTCTCAGTTGCCCAGGGTTCACCGGTTCGGATCCCTGGTGTGGACATGGCACCGCTTGACACGCCATGCTGTGGTAGGCGTCCCACATATAAAGTAGAGGAAGATGGGCACAGATGATAGCTCAGGGCCAGGCTTCTTCAGCAAAAAAGAGGAGGACTGGCAGTAGTTGGCTCAGGGCTAATCTTCCTTGGGGAAAAAAAAAAACAACCTTGGCTAGTGTAACTTGCAATTCCATTGCACAAGTGCTCTTCCTTCCTCCTTCTTCTTCAGTCTGCAGCAGAAGTGTTTTTGTATTCTTTCCATTACGTCACACAGAATATTTAAAAAATGTATTGTGGTTGTGGTTTAGTAAAATTAATAATTTGCACTGCTTTGTTAAGGACTGGCTTACGTAAAACTGGATTTGTGTTTTCTGAGTGCCCCGCGGAGAGGAATACAATGGCTGCTGGTACAGTTTGCTGCTACTGCCTTGGTTTGGGCTAAGGCATCAATAATTTACCACTGCTTTTGTACCGTCAGTGCCAATGCCAACACAGTGAACAAGAGAAATGACATCTTGGAATTATAATGAAAATAGTTTTGATCTCACAAACCCCCTGAAAGGAACTTCAAGACTCCCAGAGGTCCACGGACCACACTTTGAGAAATGACACACTCTGACCTCAATTCAGCTGGACCTACAGAAACTTGATCATTCCCAAGGACCAATAAGCCCTCAAGGTGCTGGTGCTGGTGATGATGATGATGATGATGATGACGGGGATGATGTCTCCCATGTGTTGAGCTGAATGTGTGGCTGGTCTCGTTTGATCACGCCACATGAACTGTCTCTTTTGATTCCCACAACAATCCTATGAGATCGACTTTATGATTTTCCTTTCACAGATGGGAAAGCAAGTTTGCTGTATCCAAGACCATCCAGCTGGGAAGCTGGAGACCTGTGAACGCGATCTCCTCAGCTCTCCTGAACAACCTACTGGGGGCATGAAAGCAGCAGGACTGGTCTTGGGAGAAGGTGAATTGAGATGCAGTCACGACAGAGGTCTCAGTCGCTCCCATGGGTGTGGGGCGATGGGGTGTGACTCTGGGGTTGGGTTGGTTCTTCAGTGTTATCTTCTTTGGGAAAGGGATCATCTTCTATCCTCTCTCTGCCCAGTCACTGGATGCAGACTGCCCTGGGTAAGGGGGCATGGCCCTGGGTGAGGTGACTTCCTTGGGTGGAAAGCAATTCCTGGGGAGAGAGTTAGCTGAGTGCTGTCAGCCACCAACACTGCCAATAGTGCTAGTAACAGGTGCCTGGGTATCCGGAGGGATCCTGGGAGGAGCACCACAGCATCCACTATAGGGTTTGAGGCTCAAGACTGTTGAGTACTTTAGTGCAGTGCCTGACTGCCAGTGCAAGGAGAGCTTCCCCCAGGAAGACAGGTAATGAGGCTGATGGATCTGCATGAGCTCCTGTGAAGCAAATGGCTGGAGTTCTTGGAAGAAGAAGATCCAGCTTTTTCAAGGGAGGAGGGGCCTTAAAACCATCAGACCCGAGCTCCCACCCAATGCCGGAATCCCTTCAGCGTTGCCTGAAGGGTGATCGCTCGGGGTCCATCTGAACCCCTGTGATGTGGACCTGCTTGGCCATTTGACCCCGGGCAAGTCAGCTTCCTCATCTCTAAAGCAGAAAAGATAAGGACTTACCTCGCAGGGCCATTGTGAGCTCTAAGGGAGACAGGGTGTGTTAAAGCATTTTGTAAACTGTCAGCTCACCTGTTTCTGTGCTAGATGACACTAGAACATTCTTTTTTCTATCAAGCAAGAATCTGAGTCCTGTAACTCTTGCCCACCGTCTGGACCTGTCTTCTAGTCTAGAGTGGTGGTTCTCCCCATGTGGTCCCAAGACCTGCAGCATCAGCATCACCCGGGGGCTTGTGAGAAATGCAGATTCTCAGGCGCCACCCCAGAACCAGTGAATCAGTAACTCTGGAGATGGGGCTCAGTAGTCTGCACTTTCACAGGCCCTCCTGGTGATTCTGAGACTCGCTAAAGTTTGAGGACCGCTGATCTGGAGCACAGCTTCTCAAACTGTCTGTGGTGAAGGAGTTATTTTCTCCAATCCACGTGGACCTAGCGGGGGCGTGGCTACTACTCACCTCACATCACAGGCCAAACTTACAATGCCAGTTCTGCAACACTGAAGATGTGTCCTATTCAATGGATGGGTCCACTGACCATGAACCTGGGTGTCACAGCAGCGTCAAGCTGCTTTAAAACTTCCCATCTTAGTTTCTGTACTTATCCTGGGAGGCCATTAACAAACCGTTCAGAGATGGGCACTGGTCCCTGGAACACAGTGTGAGTGGAATCGCTCCAGATCTGTGTTTCTCAAATTTGATGTGCTCAGAAATCACCTGAAGATCTAGTTAAGGTGCACAACTGGATTCACCATGTCTGGGAAGGGCCAAGATTCTGCCCAGGGGATTCCGGTGCTGCTGGCCCGTGAACCACATTTAGAGTAACAAGGCTCTAGACTAGAGTAATACATAGCACGTTCTACCTCGTTTCTCTTGAGCGTCTACCTAAATATTTGAAGCTAGCCATTGTGCTCCCACTCCCGGCCTTCTTCTCAAGGCTAAATATGGCCGGTTCCCTCAACTGCTCTTCAGACAGCCATATTTCCACATCGTACCCCTCTATCAGGCTGCCCCCATGGGTACCATCCACTCCCTGCCCCTCGGCATGCGCCTTCTCTTCTCTCATCACCCTTTTCACCTCCTCTTGGCACTGGACCTTCAGTATTTCCCAGGCTGGCTCCAGTCCTGGGGGATTTTCAGATCGCTCATGCTTCTGGGAAGCTCTTCAGGCCAGAGGAAGGAAATCACTCAAGAGCTGGACAGTGCAGTATGCGTCTGCCCAACCTGGACTCATGCCCCGCGGCCCCTGCTTCCACCTCTCTGAGGACTCCTGCCTGCCCCTGCCAGAGTCGCCTCAATACAACACTAGCAACCTGGACTTTCCGATCTCTGTTGCCCCTTAAAGCACCCTCGGGCACTTGGGGGGCTGGGGAGGCAGCACAGAGCAGACAGTGGTCCTTTCTTCGCTGGGAACAGGGGTTTCTCCCAGGCCAAGAAGAAGTAGCTTTTGTGGCAAAGTTGACACTTTTGTGACACTCTTCACGAGGATCCCCTGTCCTCACCACCCTGAAGTCTCCAACTCCATCTGTCAGGACCAACCCCACTCCCGCAAAGCCAGCCTTCAGCCGAGGCTTTGTTCCAGAAGGTCCCTGTGAAATGTGGAGCCGGTCCCACGCTTAACATCTCAGCAAGGATTCATCTATCAAATCAGTGAATAGTTTGTGCAGCCCCAGGGCATCAAACTGACAGGTAGATAGCTTTACAGAGAAATGAAGCCTCAGGGAGTTTAGAAACTCCACTTCGTTACCCCAATCGTGGGCTTGTCTGATGCGTCCACACGTTTTCACACTGCTATAATCAGTATGTATATATTAACTTACACTTCTTTCATTTAACTTCTTTTAGTAAATGCATTAATAAATACAAGTCAATGTAGCCAAATGTCATTTTTGCTTTTGCCTTTTAAAGTATACAAACTCTCCAAGTAGTCCTAGACCAGCATGGTGGGTGCAAGCTCCCGCCCTGCCACTTACTAGCTGTGTGACACTGGGCAAATACTTACCCTCTCTGAGCCACACCAGTAAAATGAGGATAAAATAAGAGCCTACGGCATAGGAGTTTTGGGAGAATTGAATGAGATGATGCAAGTTAAGTTCTTAAAGCAGTACTTATCACATAAAACATGCTCAATTAATGTTAGCTGGTATTATTATAGTATAACCATAAGGTATTCAGGCAGTCCTCTATTCCTAAGCATTTTTGGTTATTTGCAATTATTTTATTATTATGAAAATGCTGTTATGAACATTCATCCTTTACCAACAACCTCTGTGGACTGCCTCGCGCACGTTAGAAGATTCTAAGATGATGAAGAGAGTGCTGGCCTTGGTGGAGTTGGCAGTTTAGTGGCGGAGAGAAACTGGGGAATGAATGATGACAGTGATCCAAGGGCTGGATAGGAAGTGGGGTGCGTCTGCGGAGGGATTGGGGCGAGCAAGTGAGGCACATGAGAGCCAGGAACCGCTTGGGGGAGCAGTTGACATCTGAGATGAATTTGAACATCTTTGAGAGGAAGCCCGTCTAACACATTTTATTTATGTCACTACTGCACTCCCAGCACTTAGAACAGCTCCTGGCTTGTCGCAGGGCCTCAGTCAATTTCCTGGGGATGGATGAGTGGTCTGCTTGCTCTCCAGAAGGAGCAATGCCCCAGCAGTGCGACCAGCCTGCTGTGGGCCGGCCCTGGGTTCGGATCCCAGCCATGTCCTCGTCTGGCCCCAGATGTTTTGTCTGGACCTCTCCTTCCTGACTCACAGGACAGGAAGCTCCTGGCTGCGGGGCAGCGCCCCTGAGCAACAGTCTCTCCCTCCTCCTGTGAGCAGTGAGAGGCTCTCCATGGAATTTGGGGCATTGGCTGGAGAGGAAATGATGTTATGTTATGGGAAGCTAGACTCTTAGCAGGAGTGTTGAAGGACGAGGGTGTCTGCTGGGTCTGAGTGCCAGCTGGTTCAACCGTGAGCGGGGAAAGACGTGATGTACGCACCCGATATCTTAGAATCTTATATTAGCAGCAGTTTCTCTTTTGTGGGAAAGAGACAAGGGAGGATAAGTAAGGAAGAAAGGAAAATGCCAACTGGCATTCCTAGACAGCCCACTTTGTGCCGGGGGTTTACAGCCATCGGATGGGTTTGTCCGCACAATGACCCTGCGGGAAAGCACAGTCAGCCCAATTCAAAAATGAGACGCAGACTCAGCAAGGCCCACAGCCACCTGCTAGCAGGCCCTCGGAACGCAGAGTTGGTGCCGTTCCCCCACACTGCCGCCTCTGGGAACGGGAACTTGACCTTGGAGGAGGGAGAGGAAACCCCCTCCTTATTCTGCTCATGGGGTTTGGGTGGGGCTGGTGCCCCTTACTCAGACCTGACCAAAGTCCCACATCCCCTCCACCTCGGGATTGGGAGTCCCCCCATCCCAGGCCATCAGAGCCAGTGAGAACCAGCCTGGGGCTCTTGCAGGGACTCCTGGGAGAGAGCAGCTCTTTCCTTCAGGCTGCTAGTGTAAGATTTTAAGATATAGGATATAAGCCAGGCCGTTTGTAATCACAAAGGGGCAGGCTTCCTGGGAATAAAGTTAATTTAGAGGAAAGCAGAACTGAGAGATGGAAAGAAAGAGAAAAATGAGAAATCCTCTGAAAACCTACATCCAGCCACATATCCGTGCCTCCAGTCAGCCTGAAGATTGACTGCCCTTGGCCTTTTCATTTAAGTGAACCAATAAATCTTCTTTTTTGCCTAGAAACTTGAAGCTGACTTTCTGTCACAGCTGAATGAGTTCTTATGACCAGGGTATGGCGGTGGAATTGGGACCTGGACCACATGGTCCACACCTTCCTTCCCCACTCCCTGCAGGGTGGACATCCCTAGCCATGAGGGTCCTCTCAACTTGCTGCCTTGCATCAGCTGACCTACCAGGACTGGTGGGAGGTTGGGGGTGGCTTGGCCCTACATACTCCAAGATATACAGAATTGCAGACTGATTTTTGCTTGGGTTTCCTTGGTTCCACTTAATGGTGTGATGTTAAATGTTTAACACGCAAACAAATAAAAAGCCCTGCTTTGTAGCGTTCGCCAGTTTCTGTAGTGTAAATATTTCCACCACGGCCAATTTCAAGCTGCCAACATGACATCACTGAATGCGGAGGTGGGAGGAGACGCGCGCAGCATCCCATTCAATAGTATTTCCACCAAACAGATATGATAGTTGTAAATAACCTCAAGAGCATAGATAATAATGCAATGTAGTAATTAATTAGGAAGTTATGTTCTGAATTTTTATTAGCTTTGTTTTTAATATAATTAATTTCATTGTAAGTTTATGTAATTTAATTTTTATTACCGTCTGTGTATAACAACCAGCTCACAAAATTCCTGAAAATTTTATAATCGGCTCTTGTGAGCTGTTACAAGCTGGTTTCGATACACCTCTGGTTCCACCTAGATCCTAGAGAGAATGACCGCTTCTTCACGGGTTCAAGAACTATGAGTGTGAGCTCTGATTTAAATTTAAAAGGGGAACTGGAAGCACTCCTGAAAGCTTGATTTTGGTGCAGGCCTGCGCCAAGTTGACGTGGGCAATGAAACAATGTGTAATTAGCCATCTGAATGGGTTTTATGCCCCGGGGAGGTCCGCACGGTGCAGACAGGTAGTGCTCTCACTTTGCATGGTCAGCTGGTCCCGCTCCCTAAGCGGTGAACTAGACATGCGGGACCGGGGTTCTGTGGCAGTCAGGGCTCAGTCAGGGCTCCAGCAGGAAACAGATGGCACTCCAGCTTACCAGAATGTGAGGAGCGTTTGAGGAAGAGACTCCACACGAAGGTGGGCCAGTATCGGGAAACCACAGGGACACAAAAGGCAGAATCCAGGTCCAATATCCCCCGACTCAGTTACCTTCCCCAGGCCTGAAGGTGCAAGCAGGGCTGCGGGGACCGGTGCCCGGAGATGGAGGCAGAGGGCTGGAGGGGTGGGAGTCTGACAGGAAGTGGGACTTCTGCCTGCAGGGAGGGATGGGGGATGAACACCATGGACCCTGCTCTCTTCCTTCCTTCTGCTCTTCCATCCCAGCTCCCCATTGGCTGGACCCACCCAAAGGCCAGAGAGCAAGGGAGCCAACTGTTGCCAACTTCTTGGGGGTACTGGAGAAAGGCGGAAGGGGTCTGAAGGGTCACATGGCACAGGTCTTGACTTTGGATTTCTCACCACAGAGTAGACACGCTGACCCTTTGTCTTGGGCCTCGGAAAAGGAGCCTCACCTTTGGAACTGCCACAGGCCATGTTCATCTCAGAGACATTCAGGTCTGGGGGCAGGAGGCTGTTTGTGTGGGTGCACTGACTCCCACCCTGGACGAACATGTGTCTTCTAGCCTGGCAAACGTTCCTGGGATGAGGAGAATGAGGTCTGGGGAGCAGACCCTTGTCCATGGTCCCACCCTCTGCTGCCAGGGCCACCAGCAGGGACCACTCTCTGCCTGGCTGGTCCTCCATCTCGAGATCCTTCAGGGGCCTCCTTTACCGAGACTCAGTTGGCGGAACTCTGGCCCGGGATCCAGGAGACCTGGGTGTCTGGCTCTGACACTATATTCTGAAGGGTTACCAGCTTTTATCACTAATCTGAATTTTCTCACTTGCATAATTAGAGAGCTGGACCAGATGATCATGATTCCAAGGGACACCTCTGATTCCAATGTCTAATTTCAAGACTTAAGGAGTGTAATCTCTAGGTTATTTGCATAATGAAAAGTGTATCTTTCCACAGCCAGGAGGTGGCAGCAAAGCTCTGTTTGGAAGGGGCTCAAAGTCCAGGTTTGGTGGCTAGGTTTTACTGCTGAATAGTAATGGTGATGACAATAACAATAATAAAAATACCATTCTTTTCATTACTGTTAGGAAGACAGCAGCCACATGCCCTCTCCAGTTTGGGCTGTACTACATTGTTTTTTTTAAGATTTTATTTTTTCCTTTTTCTCCCCAAAGCCCCCCGGTACATAGTTGTATATTCTTCATTGTGGTCCTTCTAGTTGTGGCATGTGGGACGCTGCCTCAGCGTGGCTTGAAGAGCAGTGCCATGTCCGTGCCCAGGATTCGAACCAACGAAACACTGGGCCGCCTGCAGTGGAGAGCGCGAACTTAACCACTCGGCCATGGGGCCAGCCCCTGTGCTGCATTGTTGAGGACACCTTTTGCATAGGATCACATAGGAATCTTTGAACAGCCCTGTAGAGTAGGTGGGGAGTCCCAGGACATTCAGCTGCATGTTGAAGCTCAGAGATATTCCCTGACTTGCCCAAAGCCTTCTGGAAAGTATGATGTGCCAGGACAGGAATCCAAGTTTTGGTCCTGTGCACTCTACTCTCTCACTGTGTGGGAGACCCAAGGTGAGGTCCTCCGCCTCCCTCTTCATATTATAAGAGAATTAGAGGGGCCCTGGTGCCCAACCAAAGAGCCAGAGGGCTTGAATTTGGCTTCCAGCTGGGATTCGATATGCAGATGCTCGGAAGAAAACTCAGCACAGGACCCTCATCTTTATTTCCTTCTCTTTCTTCCAGGCCTCAGAAAAGAAAATAAAAAATATTTATCTTTATTGAGTCAGCTCTCATGGCCTAGTGGTTAAAGTTCGACACGCTCTCCTTTGGTGGCCCAGGTTCGTTTCCTGGTTGTGGAACCACACCACCCGTCTGTCAGTAGCCATGCTGTGGTGGTGGCTCACAGAGAAGAACTAGAAGGACTTACAACTAGAATATACAACCACGTACTGGAACTTTGCAGAGGAAAAAAAAAATTAGGACGATTGACAACAGAGCAATCAGAGCAATTGCAAGGCATATCTTTTCCTGAAAAAAAAAATTTTATCTTTATTTTACTCTCATCAGGGCACACCTGCTGTCTAGGTATGAAAGACTCTCATTCATTCCCTCATCCCTCATCCAATAATCAGGATCCCAATGTAGTATAAGACACTGCTATTAACTGTGAAGAATAGAGGAATGTTCTTTCTATTCTAATTCAGAGATCTGGGGGTCCAGAGCTGGGATGTGGGGGGCCAGGTAAGTGCAGAGACACTTGGGGGTGTCTCCATTCTAGGGAGCCCCAGAGAAGTGGGGAGTGCTTGAGCAGATGGACCTCAGATCTGCTTTGGTTGGGGTAGCCGGGAGGAGTGATTCCATAGGAATTGTTTTGGACCCCTAACTGCATGGTGTATTAACTCCTCACATCAGAGGAAGCCCCTTAGCGACACAGGCAAAGCCCCAGAGTGTTGTCTGTCTGAACCCCCGTCTTACGCCCCACATATTCCTGAGCCGTGTCTCACCCCTCTCCATCATGATAACAGGTACCCAGAGTGCCAGCCTGTGCCAGGCTCTAGACAGAGGTGCTTCCTGCATATTCTTAGTTACTTCTCACAACAATCCTGTAACCTACATTGTTACACCCCACTTCACACATGAGGAAGCCGAGGCTTAAAGTCATGAAGTAACTTGTCCCAAATCACAAAGCTAGTGAGTGGTGGGCAGCACTGGACTGGGTAGGTTGGTATCCAGGTCTCTGACCTCTGCAGCACATGCCCACACAGCAGGAAAGCCCACCACGGTGAGACCCCCTGTGCTGTAGGGCGAGCTGAAGAGCGGCCGTCTCATCTGCTTCTCGACACTTGGTGAGCCCTGGCCTGTCTGCAGCACCTCTAGATACGAGGGTGCTGATGCCTGCCCAATCTCCCAGCAGGCTTGTTGGAGGCTGAGATGGAAACGGCCACGTGAACACTCAGGAACACAAAATTGTTCTGTGTATGTGAAATGGTGTCATCGCTCTTATTGGGGAGGTGACATGGGGAGGCTGGAAGGCTGGACTAGGGGCTGGTCTCTGGGGACTTTGAGAATGGCCTCAGTTTCCTTGTCTGTAAAATTGAGGAGATTGAAGATCTCATTGTTAATAGACTCTTCCGGTCCTAAAGTTTAACAATGACGATGATGGTGGTGGTGGTGACAATGTGATGATGAGCATGGTGAGGGTGGTGATGATGATGAGGTCAGACATCTGAGGTCACCTGACCTCAGAATCATTTCCTGCCGCCACCAGTGCCTCCAGCTCTCCTCAACTTCCAACCCCGCTGTGTCAAAGGCACGTGGGGTGGGCTGGTGATGAGATGGAAAGGAGGACCTAGAAGGCCAGAGAGAAGGGGTGATGCAAGATGCTAGAGGACAGTGCGCTTGTCTCAAGGCCTGGTACACAGTAAGCCAGTACTGACTGCCAGTTAATGGTTTTATTGAGCTACAGGTCACATACCATACAATCCAATGGCTTTTAGTATATTCACAGAGGTACACATCCATGTCGGGGTCTAGTGGTGAAGATTCAGCACTCTCACTGCCACGGCCTGGGCTCATTTCCCAGTCAGGGAACCACACCACCTTCCATCAGTTGTCACACCGTGGTGGCTGTGTGTTGCTGTGATGCTGAAAGCTGTGCCATCAGTATTTCAAATACCAGCAGGGTCCCCCATGGTGGACAGGTTTCAGTGGAGCTTCCAGACTAAGACAGACTGGGAAGAAGGACCTGGCCACGCACTCTTGAAAATATTGGCCATGAACACCCTGTGAGTAGCAGCGGAGCATTGTCTGATACAGTGCTGGGGGGTGAGAGGATGGCGCAGAAAGACCGGGCAGGGTTCCGCTCTGCTGTAAATGAGGTCACCAGGAGTCAGAATTGACTTGACGGCACTAACAACAAATACATCCATCACTACAATCAATTTTAGAACATCTTTATTACCCTAAAAGAAAGCCTCCACCCCTTGCCATCAACCAAATCTTCATCTGTCCCAATAAAACCATGACTTTTATTGTTATCTCTACCTTACAGAACAAGGAAAATGAGGCTCAGAGAGTCTTGCCCAAGACCACATGGCTGGTGTGCGACAGCATCGGGATTCCATCCAAGTTTACCGGAACCCAAAGCCTACGCTCCCGGCCACACAGGTCAATTTGACCATTAAGGCAACTCAGGGTCAGAGAGTATGTGTGACCAGCTGAGGCCACACAGCTACTGCTATGAAGTGGTCAGGCTGAGGTTCAAATTTATTCTTGGCTCCTCATCCTATCCTTATTCCATCCTGCTGCATCCCTACCCCTTCAGGATAAACAAATCAACATAATCAGAAGCAGCGGCATCCTAGGATCCTAGGATCCAGGAGCGAGCCCTAAAACCAGCAGGAGCTTCTTTTTTGGTGCCTGGGTCCAGCCTCAGCCTGCTCTTTGGATGTGAATGGCTCTCCGGGCCCCGCTGCTCCCTTCACCCTTGGCCCTGAGCACGGTGGGGAGGAAGTATGCAGGTGGAAGGAGTGACCCCAGCCAGAAGGAGGAGCAAGGCTTGTAAGACTGGTGAGCCCCTATCCACTCTCTTCCAAAGCATTGTCTTCCCAGGAGGAAATGAGGTGGAGAGCCCCCACTACCATTTCAGATGTCATCGGGAGCTTTGGGTGAGTCTGAGAGGAGCGTATATGTAGTCCCAAAGAGGGATGGGGTGGGAGAGCTGAGTTGCTTGGCGCAAAGAGCACTGCCTGGGGTGCTGGGAGCTTGGGGGTCTAGTCTCCGCCCTGCCCTGGACAACTAAGTCAGAGTGCTTAGTCCCTCTGGGCTCAGTTTCCCTGTCTGTAAATTTAGGGAGAAAATGGGGAACTGAATTTGGAAGAATTTAGGAGTTTCTTCCCAGGAAGAAAAAGTGCGACCGTCACCTCAAACGGTCTTTATTTTTAAACGCTAAGGAAGCTGGTGGTTTAGCTGGCAATGGGTTGGATTTCCAGCTTTTCTACTCGGGGCAAGGAGGCTCCACTTTCATATCCTCACTCCCTTTATATGTGCAATGGAGCCGGTAAGAATCTAAAAACCACCCCACGGAAGAGGAATGGGCCGCGATAATAAACACAGCAGAGCTGGAGGTCCAGGTAGTGAGGAGAATTTATTTCTCACTTCTTCCTTCCACTCTCCCAAGGTGTCCCATGGCAACGGGCATTGGGAAGGACTCATTCTTCCATCTTCTGTGGGAGGAAAAAAATCAGACTCAGGAAATGAGTCAAACGGAAGGCGAGGCAGAGCATCGTCTTCAAGTGGGGCAGCTGGGGAGGCTGGAACTTCAGGAAAATATCAAGGAATGGCGTTATTTCCCTTTGCGCGTTGTCAGAGCCAAGCAGCTGAGCCCCTGGAGATGAGATGAGTCCCCTGGAGACAGGGCGAGTCCCCTGGAAAGCAGGCGCTTCTTGGGCAGCATCTCTCACAATAGGGAGGGTTGGGGATGATAAGGTCTCTAGCCCCTGGTCCCTCACTGCTCCCTCCCCCGAGCTGGAGCACGGGGTCCTGGCTACAGCAGTGGCATCTGTGAGTGCACAAGCAGGGAAGAGGCACCGAGGGCACCCTCCACACTCTCCCTCCCAGTGCTCCCTTGGTCCCGGGTCTCAGGACTTCTGGAGAAGGCTCCTCTCACCTGGCCCCCCACGTCTCGGCTCTTGGCCCGCAGCTTGTTGACCTGGGACTCGGCGATGTCGGCCCTCTCCTCGGCCTCCTCCAGCTCGTGCTGGACCCTCCGGCACCTGGACAGTTGCGTGTTGGCCTGCTCCTCCTGAATGGGAGACGGAGCGGGTAGGAGGCTGAGGAGTCCCTCACTCTGGCTGAGGCCCTCAGTTCCTGAAGGCCTTTGGGGACCCGGGGAACCAGGAGAGCTGGGCCCCAGATTCCCTGCTGGCAGAGGAAGGAAAGCTGAGCTCTCTGGGGTGAGGACGATGCCCCCAGCTCCTGACCCTGTATACTACCCGGATCACCTTGTGGGTGCTGCTGCCCACCTAGGTGCCCGCTCATGTTTCCCTGCACCCCTCCTCTATGCCGTCTCTCCCACTGGAGCTCTCTGGAGGAGACCCACCTCCGGAGTCCTCCCAAGGCACCCAGAGCTGTCAGAGACCAACGGCCCAAGTCCTCCTCGCCCTGTGCCTACTCTCAGCATCCTGTCTGTGGCCAGGCCATCTGGCAGGTCTATTTGAGTGTGAACCAAGGGTTCCTGACAAAGGTGGCCTGCTGGGCACCCTCCAGGCTGGCCAGTCCTGCTGTGACTGCCCCAATGCAATGGGCATGAATCCCTCCCCGCATTTACCCAGTTGCAATCTGTGTCCCTGAGGTCAGGAGGGAACCAACAGCCTCCTGGGCAGGCAGGAAAGAGGACAAGGGGAGAAGCCATGTGCTCAGTCATTTCTCCAGGGCAGGGTCCCCCTAGTTTTGTTCCTCAGAATCCTAGTCATGTGTGATACTCTGCATATGATAAAAAGGTTCCCAGGTCCATTAAGGGTGGGACATGCTACATTCTAGAACGCCTCTTCCCCTTCAAAGAGTCAATTACATTTTACCTACAAAATCTGAGGAGTCCTTGAAGTAAAACAACGAGTTCGACTTTGTTTACCCCAGAGTTTCCAAAATGATTTCTTTTCTATAAAGAAAAAGTGCGCCCCCCAACCCACCTCAACCCCGCTTCCTGCTATTAATATTCCTCAGACCCAGCATCCCCAGAAGATACTCTGGAAAACACCAGTTTCAGCCCACTCCATTTCCTTCCTGTTGGTTTCACCTATTTGACCAAGGGCAGATGGAAAAGGATGGACTCCAGTGGGAGTCAGGGAGGGCCCGGGAAGGACGAGGTGGTGGAGACCAGGGAAGGGGGCGAGGTCGGATGATGTGAATTAGGATGAGGGGCCTCGGGCCAGGTCACAGGGGCTGTCAGGGCTGGTGGGGTGGGCTGAAGTGGTTAGGGAGTCAGGGCGAAGCGAGGCCGGCAGGGTGGGCTAAGACGCCCTGGGCTGGGGAGGTAGGATAAAGTGAGCGGGCTGCGGCAGAGGGTGGGGACAGAGGGGGCTGGGCCGCGTGGGGTGATGCACGAGGCCCAGAGGAGATGGAGGGGACAGGTTTGTTTAAGGCAGACCAGGGCCGGGAGGAGGAGAGGCGGCCCTGTGTTTACAGCCTGCAAATGCAAACTCAGGCCCTGGGAACTCTAGGAAACAGGGACGCACTCCCGCTCAGAGCTGGGGACAGCCAGGCCAGTGTGGGATCCCGGGGACCCCCGCACTCACGGCCTCCTCAGCCTGCCTCTTGTAAGCCTTCACTTTGGCCTGCAGCTTGTCCACCAGGTCCTGAAGCCGGAGGATGTTCTTGCGGTCCTCCTCGGCCTGCAAACACAGCACCCGTGCAGGGCCCAAACCCATTGTGGCTTCCGATGGGGTCTGAGCAGCAAAGCGCTTGGGGAGGTTTCTGAGACCTCTACCTGGTAAGTCATTTCCTTGACTTTTCGTTCGTATTTGTGGGCCCCCTTTAGAGCTTCAGCTCCCCTCTTCTGCTCAGCGTCTAGCTCATTCTCCAACTCGCGCACCTGGTGAGGCAAAGAGAACACAGGTTCAGGTCGGGTCCCCGGGCCTCTCTGATGGACTTGTGTGTTAGTCATTGCAGGGTGAACTCAAGATCCTCTAACCATATTTTGCAAATGTGTCTCCTCCTACGGCTCAAGAACCAAAGTTTGTTCATAAGGCCAGCACTAGTCCCTGCAGTAGCTTTGTGCAAATGAGAATAAGATGCCCTCTTTGGGCAGAGGCACGCCCAGGTGCACACAGCTTGGCTACTGGGCTGGACTTTGCGAAAGATACCCCTTCCTGGGGTCACACAGTTTGGCGAAGACCGTGCTTCAGACCTGACTTGTTCCTGTAGGCAAAACCTGCATGGCCCTTCATGGTGGCCCTGATTCCTGGTTAAGTAAGGCAGCAGGGGTCATGGAGAGAACCTGGGCCAGGAATAGTCAAAGGCATGTTCAAGCCCCAGGTCCAGCTGATTGATTGATCAGCAAGTCAGCTGCCATCTCTGTGAGTCTCTGTGTATTTAGGATGGAGGTTATAATTCCTGCCCAACCTACCTCAAATGTGGGGCTCTAATTAGACAGAGTACGTGAAGGTATTTTTTAAATGATAAAGAGCTACACAGGCGTTGTTAATTCCATAGCTTCTTATGCCTTTCCTGAAGTCTTGAGGTGAGAGGACAGCCATCGAGAATGCAGGTCACCAACTGTGACCCTACTCTACAGTCCAGAGAGAGCCAAGCAGCAGGGGTGGTGGCTGGCCACTGGGAAGCCCAGTGGCTGCGGAGAGTAGGTGACTTTGGCCTTGTAGGCTCACTAGAAACCCTGAAATTTACCAGTGGAATAGGCTGACTCTGGGCGCTGCTCCCACAAAGATCCCACCTCCCATCCCTACCGTCTGGGGGCTGGGAAGCTGTCTCCCACCAGGTTCTACAAAACATTTGTTCCCCTGGGAATGCGCTCAAGGCCTCTGTAAGGTCTACGGAACTAAGACAAGCGGGCAGCTGGAAATCGGTGCAGTCAAGGTGCCTTACCATGCGAGGGGGAGAGGAATCAGAGAATCATAGAGGGTGGCAAGGATCTAATCTCTCCCATGATGGAGGGATCCAGGAGGAGGACAGGCTCAAGCTCATTTTAATGGAACAGGACTGGGAATAATTAAACATAAGCACTTAAAGAAATTTTTGGGAAGCTCTGTCTTCCCTGACATTTACTTTTGTTATTCACGTGTCCATGGCCTAGTAGATCTTAGCCAGAAAATCCTTTCACATTTAAAGTGTACAAATGTGGGTGACCACATCCTTAGAGGCTGGCATAAAGAATGACTGCATTTTGGGGCTTTTCTGCTGGGGGAAGTTGCTTTCTTCTCTTTGCCTGCTCCTCATCCTCTTTGCCTCCCACTCTCATTTCCTCTCATCCAGGGACAACAGAGACGTTCTAACAACCTCCTCCGCGCAGCCCTTCTCTAAAATGTCAACTGGTAGCGGAGCCCATTTTGAAAAGAAATGAAATAAACTATCCCAGGTCTAAGGGAAAAGCAAGGGTACAGGAAACAAAGGGAGCAATCAGCAAAGGAACTAACCAAGTGCAAAATATGTTCCAGATAAACAAAAAGCAGGACTGTCCCGTGCGGGGCATTGAACTCCCTGGCGCATTAGCCTGGAGGAAGCGCCAATCACCCCGTTCAGGATGGGGTGAGAAACAGACCAACACTGCAGATCGTGGTTAGGAAATCTGGGAAGGGAGTGAGACCTGGGAGTGGGGAGATAACGGAGAATACAGATTTTATGTAGGATGGGCCATTGTTTATCAAAGTGGAATTTGGTTCAAAATGTAAATTACACCAAAATGTGGAATTTTATGACTGTAAAGTACATTTACCCCGTTTATGTAGATCTGAATCTGTGTAAAAAACAGAATGCGAACATTTAAAAATGTCATTACACTACAGTTATTGAGGCAAAAGCATTCTAAAGTGGATTTGTGCTCATTGGGGGAGAGGAACCCGTGAAGGAGAAATAGGCGGGAAATTTGGCTCACAGAGAGTTTTGCAAGTAGTCCTCAAACTAAATTTGCAGTCAACTCAATCAGTGGTCACCTTCCCACAAGCTAAATTTCCGGATTGTGGTTCTGCCTGTAGTGGCTGAACCGGTGTCACTTTGAGGATGAGAGTTGTCTCAAGCCACTCTACCCGGTTCTCCAGTTTCTGGATCTGCTTCTTCCCACCCTTCAGGGCCAGCTGCTCGGCCTCATCCAGACGGTGCTGCAGGTCCTTCACCGTCTGCTCCAGGTTCTTCTTCATCCGCTCCAGGTGGGCGCTGGTGTCCTGCTCCTTCTTCAGCTCCTCAGCCATCATGGCCGCCTGGTTAAGTTCACAGGAAATATCAGTGGGCCATCCACCCATCCCTACCTGGAGCATAGGGAAGATGCATGCTGACATGTGCCTCCCTCACTCAGCCATCACTGACTATCCATAGCACATTGCGTCTCCTGAGACTCCATCTCATTCCGTTTTTCCAAGAAGCCATGACTAACTGACTGTAGGCGGTAAGGAGATGAAATCTACTTGCCATGCTCTAGCTTAGAAGCCCCTTTCTTATCTCCAAACACCATCTCTGAAAAGGAAGAACAGAGCTCACATCTGTGATGGCCTTCTTGGCCTTCTCCTCCGCATTCCTGGATTCCTGGATAGAGTTCTCCATCTCCGCCTGGCACTGGGCTATGTCAGCTTCCAGTTTTTTCTTCGTATTTATCAGGCTCGTGTTCTACAAGAAAAATGAGACACCAAGGTATAGGTTATATTTGGACACTTAAAACAACTGGAAGGGAGAGAGTTGGGTGGGGAAGGAAATAAATCATGATCTATTTCTTATTTTTCATGTGGGGATTTGCTAGACAGTGTTTCATTCTTGATCAAACAGAAAGTCCTGAAACAGACCCAGGAATTGTACATAAAAGAGCTGAGTGAGTGATAAAGGTAGACTTTCAAATATTTGAGGAAGGATAGATTGTTCAATAAAAGGCGCTGGAACAAGGAAATGATTGATAGACATAACCATATAAAGTAAAAAATAATTCTCATGATCAAAATATGCCATAAATAGAATTGAAAGGGTGATGACAAACTGGGAGACATTTGCAATGTATATTGCTGAAAAAATATTTCCTTCCTTAACATTTAAAAAAGGCAAATCATGCAAATAAGAAAAAAGGGCAAAAAGTACGAACAGGTAAAACACATCAGAAGAAATACAAATGGCCAAGAAATATGATGAAACGTTTCACCTCATTAGTAACCAAAGAAACAAGAATTTAAAAAATGATGTATTTTTCAACAATAAAATTGGTGACAATTAAAAAAATAATAGCTAGGGTCTTGACAATTTATAGGAAAGAGCTCTTACATATTTTCCCAATGGGAATGAAAATTGGGACAACCTTGTTAACGATCAATTAACAATATACTGCACATGTCTTCATTGTTTTGACTGTGAAATATTGTTTCTAGGAATGTATTAACTTCTAGGAACATTAATAATAGTAGATATATATGAAAATTTAGTTATGAAGAAGTTCATCATAGCAATCTTCCTAATAGTAAAAAATTTTATTGAAATCACTTTAAAGTATCCAACACAGAGGATTGATTAAATGAAAGTACTGTAATACACAACTATAATGGACTACTTTTCTGCCATTAAAAATATTCAGGAGCTGGCCTGGTGTCGCGGCGGTTAAGTTTGCATGTTCCACTTCAGCGGCCCAGGGATTGCCGGTTTGGATCCTGGGTGCAGACCTATGCACTGCTTGTCAAGCCATGCTGTGGCAGGCATCCCACATATAAAGTATTGGAAGATGGGCATGGATGTTAGCTCAGTGCCAGTCTTTCTGAGCAAAAAAGAGGAGGATTGGCAGCAGATGTTAACTCAGGGCTAATCTTCCTCAAAAAGAAAAAAAATTCAAGAAGACTATTTAAAGATGTAGAAATATGTTCATGATACATTTTTAAAATGAAAATAAGTTGCAAAAAGATTGATCACATTTTTTCCAAAAATATACTTATGTACACAGACAAGGGCTTAGAATGAAAGATCTCAAAATGTTAACAATATGGTTATTTTTCCTCTGTTGGTTCATTTGTATTCTCTATTTTTTTTTTGCTGAGGAAGACCAGCCCTGAGCTAACACCTGTTGCCAGTCTTCCCCTTCTTTTCCTTTTTTTTTTCTTGAGGAAGACCAACCACAAGCCAACATCTGTGCCAATCCTCCGCCACTCCGTATGTGGGTTGCTGCCACAGCATGGCCAATGAATGGTGTAGGTCTGCACCTGGGATCTGAACCCCCAAACCAGGGCAGCTGAAGCTGGAGTGTGCCAAATCCAACCACTACACGACTGGGTTGGCCCCTTATTCTCGATTTTTTTATAACAAGGAATTTTAAAAATCTTTCATAAAAATAATCAAAATAATTATTTCAAAAACAATCCTAATTCTAAGATTGCGGCTTAAATGTTACTTCCTCTGTGAAGACTTCTTCAGCCCCTTTATGTAATAAATTTATCCTTCCTCGCTCTGATTTCCCCACAACATGCATGACCTTCCTTCTTCAGATAAAAGAAAGCTCAGAAATCTGTCCAGCTGGAGTCAAACTTATTCCAAGAACTAAGCTTAACGAAACTTGGTCTTGACCGCTAGTCTGGGAGGAACGGCGGGTGCTCCTTTCCACTTTGCGGCGTCCATCCTGCCCCCAGGGTGGACCCTGAGTGGAGGAGGATGGGCGCACCTGGGAGTGCAGGAGCTGCACGCGGTCGCTGGCATCCAGCAGCTCCTGTTCCGACAGCCTGCGGGTCCTCTCCGTCTGCTCCAGGGCCACCTTCATTTCCTCCAGCTCCTCCAGCAAGAGGCCATTCCTGCGCTCCATGATGGCCAGCTGCTCCTTGAGGTCCTCGTTGCTCCTCAGGGCGTCATCCAGGTGCAGCTGGGAATCCTTCAGGGGAAACCAGGAGTGAGGCCAGAGCCCAGGGCAGGCTGAGGGCCAGGCCAGGTCCAGCACAGGCCGCCCGCTCACCTTGAGCTGGCCCTGGACTGTGCGCAGGTGTTTCTGGGTTTCTGCCGCCTGGCGGATGGAATGGCCCAGCTGAATCTCCATCTCGTTGAGATCTCCCTCCATCTTCTTCTTCAGCCTCTGGGCGTCATTCCGGCTCCGGATCTCAGCATCCAGCATGCTCTGCGTGGCCTCTGCGGCCCGCTGACTGTTTCTTTTAAGTTGCTCGATTTCTTCATCCTTCTCGATGACCTTGCGGTCAAGCTCGGATTTCACCTGGCTCAACTCTAGTTGGACACACAAAATCTTGCTCTCCTCGTGTTCCAAGGAACCCTGATAAAAGCAAAGCAGTGATTGGGAGTGCCGTGGGCAGCCATATTCTTGAATGAGTATTTTTATCCCCATTAAGATAAAATGGGTATTATCATACCCATGTTACGGATGAGTAGAACAACACTCAAAAAGCTCAAACGATTTGCTCCCAAATGTCCCTACTAGTAATGAAGCTGGAACTGAAACTTTGTATTTGTCATTAACAAACAATCTTATGTCTCGGGGAGACAGAGCATCTTTTTGAATTAGTAAAAATTTTATTGGGTGTCTATTTTAATAGTGACCATAAGTCAGGAGCCAATCCATTCTCTGAAATAACAGAGCAACTGATCTCTCATTATCCTGTGTTATGGAGATATCCACGGAAACATCTCGACCATCCGCCCTGCACTGGCCACCGCTGGTTATTACATCAGGACCCTGCACTACTTCGATCCTACAGATTTCCCAATAGCCAGAGACGATCGTGGGCAACTCTCTGTCAAAACGGAGGGATTCTGAGCCGGCTCTCACGATGTTTGGTGATTGATTTCTCGCTTCTTGAGAGGAAGATATTGAGGGCATAATGAATAAATTTTTTTATTTTCCAAAGGAGAAATACGATGGACTAGCGGACACCCAGGAGGTGAAGCAGCGGGGCCCGGCTGTTTCCCCAGGGATGGCTGGATGTTCTTCCCCAGTGGAGCCTCAGCTCCTCCTGGCAGGAAGCGCCCAAAGGGGCGGTCGAATTGCCCTCCTTCAGTGTCCCATCCTTCTGAGCTCCCCCGTGTCGGATCCCAGACACTTGCCTCCGCCTCCTCCAGGGCAGCCTGGAGGTCTGACTTCTCTTGTTCCACTTGTTTCTTGCTCTTTTCCATCTCCTGAAGATTCTTGCTGGTCTCTGCAATCTGCTCAGTTAGGTCAGAAATCTCTTCTGCAAAGGACACGCTCAATTTAGGCTGTTGCAACAGGCTCCGGTTGGCAGCACAGGCATTGGGGACTGGCGGTTCATGCACAATATTTATATCAAAGAGAATGCGGTAGAGCCCTTTGGGGGAGGTGTTGGCAAGGTACAGGCATGTCACCTCACCTGAACTATGCAGAGAGAACAGCAACAAGAACTCTGGACAGCCCTAAAACCTCACAGAGGATACGGATGGTCACAGAGTGGACCAGAGGGGAGACTGGTGGGCAAAAATCCATAGAATTGTAGTCTTTTGGAACTAGAAGGGGCTTTAAGGCACATTGGACGGGTCTCATTTTGTTGGTCAGGAGTTTGAGGTCCTAAGGGATTTAGTGACATGCCCGAGGACACGAAGCCATGTGGAGACAGAATCCGTGGAAGATCTTGTTCTCTCACAGAGCGGACAGCTTAGCAGCCCACTGTACCCTCCGCCCTCAAGGACATGATGTAGCTGCCACTATGTCCCACATCAGGACGTCAACTGAGTCAATGAGTAAATGCGAGCATTTTGTGGGCAGTAGGAAGGAGGCCACGTTTGGAGGCGGCTGTGGACAAGTCGGGGAGAGGTGGCAGGAAGAGCAGGGGACCATTACACGCCTGTGGTGGGGAGAGCTCACCTTGCAGATTTTTGTTCTCCCGCCTCAGCGTCTCTAGCTGATCCATCACCTCCTCGTAGGCATTCCTCATCTTGAAGAGTTCAGTACTAAGTGACCTGGACTCTTTCTGAGAAGCTTCCAACTCTGCTTTGCTCTCGTCCAGCTTTTGCTTCCAGTCTGCAAGGACCTAGAAGATGAAAAGGGACATGTGAGAGGCAGAAACGGCCCAGGGACTTGAAGAGTCCATGTAACCAGGGCTGTCAGCAACGCCAAGGTTACCCATCCATCCTTAGGGACCAAAGACACAGGGTGGGCCGCACTCTAGATCACAATAGCACTTCGGGTGATCTGCCGCATTCTTAAAAACACATTTTGATCTCAGAGTCATCTGAATTAGCTTTAAGTAAAAATAAAGTTCCCTTTGGAGGGAGCAGCACAAAATTAAAGAGACACTGCAAATCCCACCCCTCTCCCAAACTGGGCCTTGATGCTCCCGCTGCGGGCCTCCCGGAATGTGTGTGCATCTCACACATCCAGGCCTGAAAGGCTGTGGCTTTCATCACTGCTATCAAGAGCTTGGGACGGACCTTATCGAAGTTCCTCTGCTTCTTGTCCAGGGTGGCACAGGTGGTGTGGGCCCGTTCGAGATCCAGCATGAGGTCATCCACTTCTCCCTGGAGCCTCTGCTTGGTTTTCTCCAAGGAAGCACACTTGGAGCTCACCGCCTCTGTGTTTTCCTCGGCCTCCTGGAGCCTCTGGGCCAGTTTCTTCCTAAGAGAACCAGACCTTTTCTATTGTTGGCAAAGGTAGACTATTTTAGAAGTAACTGTCAAATCTAAAGAGAAACGAGGAGTCTATATGGGACTGGCACTTGAGAAGACCCAGATCTAGAGTTTCACGAATGGACGGGATCTAAGAATCACCTGGAGAGTCCCAAAATTCTTGGTGGCAAAGCAGGTCACCAAGGAAGCACCAAGGGAAGCAGGTGGAATGGACAGTTCCAAGGCAGGGATAGAGGGACCCTATCTGAAAACTTAAGAAAGCTCGAAGGCCTGGGTAGGAAGAGAGATTATCCCAAGGTGGGAAGAACTCTCTGTCCCTTCACTTGCGTCTTAGGGTCACCTCTCCTACAGTAACCTGTGAGCCCATACTTGGCCTCCTCCAGCTCCTCCGTGCGCTGGATGGCGTCCGTCTCGTACTTGGTCCTCCACTGGGCAACCTCGCTGTTGGCCTTGGACAGCGCCCTCTGCAGCTCGGCCTTGCCTTCCTGCTCCTCCTCGTACTGTTCCCGCAGCAGGTCACAGTCGTGGCGGGAGGACTGCAGGGCGTGGGCCAGGGCGTTCTTGGCCTGCCGAATTACAGTGGTGACCAAATCGCAAAAAACCTTTGGCCATTTTCCAAGTTAAGGTATTTTCATTTAAACTGGCGTTTCCCAGCTTGAATCGTTTCCATGCTGTCTTCACAAATTTTTCTCTACTAGCGTATTGCCTGTTTTATTTACTGAATTTTTAAAAAGTTGGCTCGTTTATTATATTCAGATATATTTATTTAAAAAGTAAATGACTATACTACAGTAACTGGAAAACCATTAACGTTTGCCATAAATAGAAGGTAAACATAAGAACAAACGCAATGGAAATAAAGCAACGTTATCACCTTCCAGGTAGGCACTCGGCTGCTGTGCTCTGTGCCTGAGGCCTACTCTCTATTGCTTAATAAGGAACATAAGCATGTGCTGGAGAGACTCATCCAAAGTGAGACCTCTTCCTTGATGGAATCAGAAGAATTGAGGCAGAATTAGAAAGGGAAGAATTTTCTCCCTGCTAGGTGCAATGTTATGAAATGCTGTGACCATGAAAAACCTAAAAGCATCTTTTGGGGTCACCAGGGGGCTGTGTGCCCACACCGGGGAGCTCTGATTCAAACTGCACCATCTCCGTGGCTCTGCCTCCTCTTCCTGAGCAGGGAAGGACACGCCAGAGGCCTCCATGACTCCCTCCCGTCTGGTTAGGAGGACAGTTCAGCTCTCATCATGATGGTCACATCGAAGAAAGAGTTCTGTTGACGCAACGCAGTCATCTGTACATCAGTACAGATGATGTACATTGGTACATTTTCATTCTTTTCAAACACAAATAAACAGCAAAACTTTGCCCAGGAAGGAAAACTTCGCTGCTACTGAATCCTGGCCTCGCTCCTGGGATGGACCTTCTCACTGCTCATCCAGACTCTGATTCTCGCCACTCCCCGCGCCCCCTCGGTCCACCAAAGAGCCTTACCGTGCACTAGAAAGATGGAGGCAAACATAGTGCTTGTTCTTTTTTGGAAGAGGCAGATGGATTTTGTGAGAATTCCAAAAGATTTCCTTACAAGTCTTAGCTGGTGGGTGGCAACCTCAGAATTACATTTACACAGTTTTGCCAATGCCTGGATTCCTATTCTAATACTTGAACACACATCGGCAGCATTTACTAAGCATCTACTGTGTGCACTGTTCTACTGTGCGCTGTTCCTGCTGTTTACTATGACAGTGGGGAAAAATTCCTCTTGCCCTCCAGGAGGTTACAGATCAGTGGGGAGGCAGGCATTACAAACATGCGCATCTGGACATTGACGTCAAGAACACGATGATGATGGTGTTTGTGTTTACACAAATGTCCCAAGGGTGCCTCTAAAACCATGCAGTCTTTTTGGAGAAGAGGAGCTTAAAATCAGGTGTTGTAGCAGGTAATACACAAAGTGTGATGTAGAAGAAAGAGGAGGGCATTTCAAGCAACCTGGATGCACTGCGGGGCAGAGTAAAGGAACACAGAGGCAGAGATGGTCCAGCTAGTGCAGTGACATGGAGGGGATGGCCCTGGTTGGAGAGCGGATTTTATCAGACCACCCTGTGGGGCCAGAAGAGCCCAGAGGATGGACCACCCTTACAGTTTTCTAGTTCTAAGGAGGGAAACCCAATGCCAAGGTCCTCTAACCTCAAAGAACGGGTTCCTACCATACTACAAGGCAGAGAGAAGAAGCATCAGACTTGGCGATGTAGCTCTGCCTCCAACCAGCTTCGTGGCTTCTTGGGTTCTTTCTAACTCTGCCATTCCAAAAAGAGGCATCCTCACCTTGGTTTCTTCTTCCAGCTGCCTCTTAAGATCCTCCAGCTGCTGGGTCAGGGCCTGCTTGCTCTTGGTCAGCTGTGAGATCAGAGACTCCTTCTCCTCCATTTGGTGGCTCAGCTCCCCTACCAAACAGATGCGGCCCCCGTGTCAGTGCCGCTGAGCATCCTCTCCCACGGCCCAGCTGGACCACAGCGCCCTGCTCATCCTCACCATTTTGGGTCTGCAGTCTTGCCTTCTGCATGTTCAGATCATGGATTAACTGTGTCTGTTGGTCATCCTTGGTTTTGATTTCATTAAATTGGTCTTCCACAGTTCGGCACATTCTTTCTATGTTACTCTTTTAAAAAAAAAAAAGAATCAACATGAATGGGAAAAATGGATTCCTGGTGCTCAATATTGAACTGACAATCTGACGGTTTAGCTTCTTGTCAGGTAAAACAAAAATACAAAGACAGAACACATAAAGTCAGTTTAAAAGGTCATAATCATTTCACATTTGTTTCACTTTTATTTGTATTGCTGCTTAATCACCAATAGCTTGAAAATCAGCTTTTGGTAGATAAGTACTTAATGATTTGTAAACAAACCTTTGAGAAGATGCCACTCAAAGAAACCCGGGATCTTCTTGTAACATAAGCAATTTTATTGCCATGTGCATAATATTGTCTTGGATGTGTCTGTTTGCAAGCAATACATTCAGGTGACACTGTTGAGCAGTTCATTTAATTATATAAACGGTTCCCTACAGTGGAGGCAGCGTGGAGGGGTTCTCATCCTCGGCTTCTGGTCAGCCTGTATTTTTGTGAAATTTGTTTAAAACCTTGCATGTGTTGTAGAATTCTTCCCTCCTCCTCCTCCACCTCATATAATATAAAATAAATATATCAAGCATATATTTTTCCTTCGACTGTGAAGTACGAGATGGCAGCAGAAGAGGCAGGAATGTGAAATCCAAAGGAAGTTCTCAAGGGGCTTAGGGTATCTTTGAGAAGATGACATACGAACACAAAAGAATCTAATCTGGGGAAGCTGAAAAAGCGAGGGGGACTCAGAAGGAGAAAAAGCAAAGGATACAACAACTTAAAAAGTGTAAAGAAATATAAAATGCTTCTTCTACTGGGTTTTAAAATTGGAAACAGAGAGCAGACAGCAATGATGGAGACAGGGAGGTTGTAGGGAGGGACTGGCCATAGGCACGGCACGTGGGTGCTGCTGGAGCCGCTCCTAACGCAGCCGACTCTGTAATCTAGCCTGGCTTGCTACAGGGGAGAGAGAGGGTAGCAGAGGGAGGGAGAGAGAGAGAATGGGGAGGGGGGCTACAGAATATACATACAGACACAACTTCTCAGAGAAAGGAAAAAAACCAAGACAGGCAGAAAAATGGGGAAGCAGGAAGGAGAGAGAAAGGAGTTGCCGTCAGGGAGTGAGGAAGAAATCAAGAGAAAGCACAGCTGTGTGGACCCAGACTGGACCCACACAAGGACAGCAAGGGACAGCGTGGAGACCACCTTCATTCTCTGACCGGTATCTCCCACTCCTTTTCTCCACAGACAGCCTGACCTTCTGGGCACCCTCTGCCCGAGGCCCACGGCTCCCTCTCTGGGGTCACTGCTTCCAGCCCAGCTCAGCAGCCACAAGTACAGCTCTGAGCCCCCTGGAGGGAGGGCCACTCTTGAATCCAGGAGCACGCGGTCGTGCTCTGAGGACACCTTTGCTTTGAAGTCACACGCAGAGGTGGTTTACCACAAAGCTGGTGAAATCTAAGCTTCAGGGCCCTCATTTGCATGGGCCCCAGAGTGTGCAGGTTGCTGTAGAAGGGTCCAGGTCGGGAGCAGAAGAGGGTTGCAAGCAGAATATATTTCTAGGTAAGCATTTCTGAAAAATGGCTAAAGAGGTCTCAGAAGACAGGGACCTGAGTGTCCAAGGCGCCAGTAATTTGTGACTTATTTTTCTCATTCTAAATAAATACTTATTTACCTGCTTAATTTTGCATTCACAATTTTGCGTATACTTTCTTTAAGAGCCCTCCCGAGTTTTATATGCTTCGAGTGCCACCACACCTGGATCCACCCCAGCTCTCATGCATATCCTCACGGTGGTTGTGCCTCCCAGGGACTAATAGTATGGGCTAAGACAGAGACTTGTAGAAAACCACACCCAGCAAGGCCCCGTGGTGTGATCCATCCACAGGTTTAGTTCTAGAAAATGCCAGATGGATCAGAAGCTTTCTGAAAGGTTCTGGAAGGCTGATGAGACCTTGAGTCGTAGCATATCATTGGATCAAGCTTGACTGACTTGAATGAATTTGGGGGATTGGGAGCAGGCAGAAGTGGGGGAGAGGGTTTCAGTTTAGAACACGCAGGGAGTTTGGGGTACTGAATTACACAAGCGCCCTGGGCAGCCAGATATTTTCGCCTTGCATTTGCCAAAAGCAGAAGGGGCAGGTACCTTCGACTTGGAGACAGTCTCCATGTTGCTGGCCATGTCATCGATCTCCATCTTCAGCTCGCTCTTCTCCTTCTCCAGTTTCTGCTTGACCCTCTGCAGGTTGTCTATCTGCTCCCCGAGCTCAGCCACACTGTCCGCGTGCTTCTTCCGCAGAGCGGCAGTGGTGGCTTCATGCTGCAGGGTGGCCTCCTCCAGGTCCCTGCGGAGTTTCTGGAACTCAGCCTCCCGCTTCTTGTTCATCTCAATCTGGGCTGAAGTCGCCCCACTGGCTTCTTCCAGCCGCTCGCTGATCTCCTCCAGTTCTCTGGCCAGATCCGAGCGCTGCTTCTCAATCTTGCCTCTGAGAGTGTGTTCTGCTTCAATCTCTTCCTCCAGCTCTTCTGTGCGGGCCTGAAAGTGTCACCGTATCAGGAATGTTGTGGGGGCAGCAGCCCACTCTGGGAGGGGTGGGTGGTGAGGGTTGGGAGTAGGCACGATAAAGTAAAGAATATACTGTCCCATTAAATTAGTGAAAAAAACTTGGCAACAATCTCAATGTGCATCAACAAGGGAATGGTCAAGTCAGCTGCGTTGGCGCCATGCTCCAGGGTCCATGAAGCAGCCAGATGGCCACCCACCTCTACCATGGACAGCTCTGCAGAATGCACTGCTGTGTGAAGGGAGCAAGCTGCAGAATGATCGTCTCAGTATGATAATATTTAGGCCGAAAAATATAAAGGATTAAATAGTTCTTGTTCCTTTATATTTTATGTATATATTTTTATGTGTTTATATCTTATATATTTCTGTATAGATATACATATACATATATTTTATGTGTACATTATATATATTTTATGTTCTTATTCCTTTATATTTTTATGTATATACATATACATATATATGTGTGTGTGTATATATATGTCTTATATATATATTTTTAAAGATTGACACCTGAGCTAACAACCATTGCCAATCTTCTTTTTTTTGTTTTTCTGCTTTTTCTCCCCAAATCCCCCCAGTACATAGTTTTATATCCTAGTTGTGAGTGCCTCTGGTTGTGCTATGTGGGACGCCACATCAGCATGGCCTGATGAGCAGTGCCATGTCCGTGCCCAGGATCCGAACCAGCGAAACCCCGGGCAACCGAAGCAGAGCGCGAGAACTTAACCACTGGGCCATGGGGCTGGCCCCTATCCTGTATATTTTTGAGGGGTCTTAAATGTGTACATAAATCCATAGCCAAAGATCCAGAAGGAGGCACGTCCACCTGAAACTGGTGGTCACTTCTGAGAAGACGGCGAGGTCACTGGGCTTACGGGTGGCGGCCAAAGCATCCTTATCAGCAATGTTTAGCCTTATTGGCAACATTTTAATTATTTTCAAGGACGTCTATTTATGTGCTACTTAGAAAATTAAAATATCATTTCAAAAAATAAAGAGCAGGACAGGATGTTCTCTCCAGCTCCGAGGGGAGGAAGAGAAGCAGCTGAAGAAACACGGGGGAGGAGCACGGAAGGACACTTGTGAAGCGGTTTTCGGGATGGGAGGGTTGACGCCCTTACCTGCAGTTCTTTAATCTTCTTCTGTAACTGCAAACTGAGGACCTGCTCGTCGTCAATCTTGGTTTGTAACTGACTGATTTCAAACTCCTTCCTGCAAATATACATATATATATATATATTTAAAATAAGATGAAATACAAGCGTTTTAAAGGGGAAAGTTGGCTTTCAGGCTCAAACATGAGTGAAAATGCAAACGAAAATGCAATATCTACTTCTTCAATTTCTCCTCTGCTTGCTGCTTGTCATTTTCTAGATCCATAATGGATTCGTGGCACATTTTCAGGTCTCCTTCCAGCTTCCTCCTCACTCTCTCCAGGTCGGCCCGCAGTTTCTTCTCCTGCTCTAAGCAGCCCTCCAGCTGGGAAGACACGGTGGGTGGGAAGGTTGAGAACCTTCTGGGAAAATGAGCTTGTCCCTTCAGCTAGTGCAGCCACACACAGCCTGGGGCCTCCTTGGGTCCCGTAGGGTGTGGCTGCCTTCCTCTGGCCCCAAGAGGGAGCAAGCTTTTCCCCTGTCTCCCCACTCCCTCCTCCTCCAGCAAAGGCTACCCGAGAGGGCTGGTTACCCCAGGGGCCTCCTGGTGCCTCTTTCAGTTGATTCCCACTTGGCCTGTCTCAGGCCACGTTCCCAGTAGAAACATGGTGCCTGCAGGTGCATGCTCTTGCCCAGACAGGAACAAATGGGGCTTGTATGGATGGGCACTGCTGCACCTGTGCCTGTGAAGGTCCGGACTGCTCACCATCACTCCTCCCCCACTTACACCATGCAACCGTGGGGAGATTCAGGCAAAGAATTTGTGTGTGTGTGTGTAATGTGTGTGTGTGTGTGTGTGTGTGTGGGCATTTGTGTGGGTGCAGTGGAAAGGGGCTGGGGGAGGAGGACACCTGCTCTGGCCTCAGAAAAATTAGAGATCTGGAAAAGTTCTAGCCATAAACTGGAAAACCTGAAAACTTCAAAGCTGGCTCTTAGGTCAAGAAAGTGCTGGGGGACCAATGGAAATTTTCACGGCCACAAATGGAACTCGTTTTGAACAATGTCAGAACAGGTTTAGAGCTGCTGGAACCCAAAGGACCGACAAGTGGATGCTGATAATGATAATAACAAGGATGATGATGCTAGCAGCTAATGTTTTCTGGAACGCTCTGTACGTGCTGAGCTTCCCATGGAAACCCTCCGAGATGGAGCTAGTTGTAGCCCCGTTTCACAAGGTGGAAACTGAGCCTACGCGAGGTTCAGTGGCTCGCCCAGCATTCCAGATGTGTTTGGAGTGGACTGAGATCTGAACTCAGGGATTCTCATTCCAGAGGCTGAACGCTTGACCTCTGCATCCCATGTCGGCCCTGTCTTGCCTGTGCTTCCACAAGTGATAACCATGAGAGCCCCGCGGTAAAGCATCCTCACGTCATCGGTCTGCTGCTCCAGCTTGGCGTTTATTTTGATCAGACCGTTGACTTTGTCTTCTTCAACCTGAAGATCGTCCAGGGTTTGCTGATGGGCCTCCTGCAGCGATTTCTTCTCTTTGGTCAATTTGGAAATATTTCCTTCAAGCGCAGTCATTTCCTCAGAAAGATTCTTTACCTACGAGAATATCAACACCAACTGAAATGTTCAAACAAGTAAACCACAAGCTTCCAGCAAAGGCTATTGATTCTTTTTTCCGTTTTGGCTACTGCTTCTCTACCTCCGCAGCAGGCGCTCACTGTGTTGGCTGCATCATCCTGGAATTGGCAGCCTCTCGGTTCTTTATCTTCCTCACTGGCCTATCCCCGTGCCCGAAATCCTGCCATTAGGACTATGTCTTTAAAGAGGGCTTTATATGTTACAACTGTTAAACGCTAATATGCTACCTCTGAAGGGTGACACATCAGTCTATATTTGCCATGATATATCCATGGGAATTTGCTCTTAGGTTGGCTGACGGGGGTTTAGAAGGAGGCAGGAAGGGGGAGGAGAGGCACGAGGAGATACGCAAGAATATCCAGAATGGGTGTCCCGTGTTGTCAGGAAGCAGGACAAGGCACCAGACACGGAGCTCGAACTTGTTTCCATGTGCAACACTCTTCCAGACCAGAGACGGCTAACTCTCGATCCACAGGCTGAATCTGGCCACAGACATCTTTTCTTTAGTCCACAGAGTGCTTTACAACTTTTAAATAAGTCATCAACACTGAAGAAAATGAGATTTCACATAAAATCTGGATTTCTGGCTTCCTACAGAAAGTTGGAAGCTCTGGCAATGCTGGATTGCCATTCCCACCTGCTAACAGTGCCAGGAGCTAGTCATGGTTGCCCCTTGTGGACAGGGCAAGTGCTCTCCAGTTTGCCACAGTCCGCACCCCTCCCTATCGTGTCTTTCCACTACTCCCAGTTGTCTATTCGACACTGACTCTGAGTCATCTCACACCTGGCCAACCTCATCCCTGACTCCACCTCATTGGTAACCATCATGATATGAATCATGTATTGTGCTTTTCATTTATTTTTGTATAATGTTCACTATTTTGCGTGCATGTAATTTTAGTCTACATAGATGGTATCGTGCTGCATATTTCATTTTCTTATTTTCCCCCCAACTCAGCACTGGGTCTTTTACATTCGTTTTGTCTGCCTGTGGGCACGAGCCTGTTGCTCCTGATGGCTGTGTGGAAGTCTCTGGTGTGCATCCTCCACATCTCACCTCTCCATTCCCCAGTGCAGACCCTGATACTGCCTCCAGCTCTCCCCACCACAAGCAACGCTGCCACAAACATCCTCGTCCATGTCCCCTTATGGACCAGCAGAATTCCCTGGTCTATTCACCCAGGAGCAGAAACACTGGGTTGAAGGATATGTGGATTCTTAATTTGACTAAGTATTTCCGGACGCCTTTCCCAAAGGTTGCATCAGTTTATACTCTACTAATAAGGCACGAGGGTCCCTGTACCCCCCTCCTCCAATCTTTGCCATTGTCAGCCTTCTGCCTCCTCCACCACTGGCCTCCCTCTTTATCTGCCTGGCCCCTGGAGGCATTTTGGTTTGCTCTTCCTGTGCCCAGGGCTGTGAGAAACAAAGATGAAGTGGACGCCATCCTTCTCAAGGATCTCTTGCTTTGTGGAGGCTGGCAGGCTGGGAGGTTGGGGCTGGGAGTTTGTGGCACATCCAGGCAGGCAGAAGGAGGGAGGAACGGAGCCTACAGGGTGCATAATGAGGCCGAGGACAGACCTTGGGACCTGACCACCTGTCGACTCGCTCCCGCCTCTCACTTCCAGGCCAGGCTGGGTTAGCGGGGCTCCTGCTCCGCCTGGCTCCTCCCTACGGAGTGGGAGTCAGGGTCGGTCTGGAGACTGTGGGGATCCCGGGGGTGTGCCCACCTTGTTCTCTGTGGCATGCTTCTCCTTTTCCACTTTCGTCAGGGTCAGCTCCAGGTCGTCAATGTCTCTCTTGAGAGAGGAACATTTATCTTCCAGGTTCCTCTTCTTGGCGACCAGCTCAGAATTCACCTCTTCCTCCTCTTCCAGCCTCTCGCTCAGCTCCTTGACCTTGGCTTCCAGCTGAATCTTGCTTTTGATGAGCCCCTCGCACCGCTCCTCGGCGTCCATCAGGTTTTCTGTTTCCTGAAAGAACCAGATCACTGTTTTGCTTGGCCTCTTGACGCAGCCTAGAAGGGAAGGGCTTGGCCTCCAAAAGTCCATTAACTAGACCTAAGCCAAGGAATGCACACACACACTTACATATCATCCATATATATATTTAACCACTAAGGACATCATCCACTTAGTAAAAATTCATCTAAAGTAATTTCAAGCCAAGGCATTCATGAAGTTCGTGACGCCTCTGCAAATTTGCCAAATTTGAACCCTGGCCGTCTCATGCTTCCTACCACCCCCAGTGGAAAAATGAGTCATCTACTCTATGTTATCACAATATTTCCAAAACATTGCTACCTCTTGACTTTCACTAGGAAAGTGCTGCCCACCTCTTGCCCGGCCTCCCTGAGCCACAGAACAGAAAATTCAAAATAGACGAGAATAAGTAAATAAATAAATCCATGTGCCAGAAGACTCTAATGAGTCGCTAGGACAGGCCAAGGCGACTTCTTAAACTTCACTGGGCGACATCTTCTCACACAAGGGCACTGTAAGAACTGGACACACATCTCAAAGTTTTGGATGAAAAGGGAATGAGAGCCTGTGTCTACTCAGCCTGCACTGTATGCTGGGCATTTCACACTCACGGACTCATCCCCTACTCCCGGCAGCCCTATGGGGCGGGTACCATTACTATGCCTGTTTTACAGATGAGAAGACTGAGGCACAAAGAGGATAAGCAACTTGCCCGAGGTCACACAGCTGTCAAATGGAGGATCGAGGATGTAAACCCAGAGATCTGGTTCCGGAACCTGTTCTCCAGTCCACTGTGCTTGGGGAAGTGCTCCTAACAACCACATTATACTGACCGGAAAGCGAACGGGGAAGAGAAAATGCTTTCTATGTAAGGCACAAGATAAATGCCTTAACTCCGTGAAATGAGATGATCACACGGCCAGTACTGTGTATATGAACTGCATATATTATGCACTGTGTATATTATGTACCGTGTATGTGGCTTCACTTCCGCTATTTCCTCGATAAAAGTGTGTAACTTCAAAGTATTTTTTGAGTAAGATCATATTATTGAAAATCATGTATAGAAAATTACTCTTTATGCTTCGAACTGAATTATTTAACTTTAGTGATTTATTTTTATTTTTATTTATAAGATTTTTTAAAGACCTGGGGCACTCCTGACAGCTTTTTATTTTGATGCCAGACACATACCCCTCATACCCACAGCTAAATATGTCCAACCCACTGTTGAAGACAGGGAGAAATCAGGGCGAGCAGAAACTCACTTTGCAGATCTATTTTCCAGCAGGATCTGCCTGGGCAAAGCCAGGGCCAGGCCCCCCTTTCTCGGCAGGGTGGGGCTGCAATACTTTGTCCGCCCACTGGGTGGCACCACTGTCTCTTGAAAAGACCCCTGATGGGGCCTCAAGGTTGCTCATCCTTTTCTGTTCTCAGGAAGAAGGAAGGAACTTACAGACTGGACCTGCAGCTGGAGGTCATTCTTTTCCTGCAGCAGGGTCACCATTTTCTCCTCCAGCTCCTTCCGGCGAGCCTCAGATCTGGCCAGCTCCTCCTTGGCCCTCTCGAAGTCTTCCTTCATGGTAGCCATCTCCCTCTCAGCCTCTGCGCTCTTCAGCAGGGGCTTGATTTTGAAGAAGAGGTTCATCCAGGGCCAGTGCTTGACGTTCATAAAAGAGCGGATGTTGTACTGGATACAGAAGATGGAGTCCCTGTACATGGCAGGATTGGGATTAATGAACCACAGCAGGGTCTAGTCTCCACCCCCACTTGCCCCCATGGGCCCCAGGACCTTCCACCTCCTGGGTGGGTGGGAAGCAGATCCAGCAAGCTCTGCAGATCCTCAGAGAAGTTCTGCAGGTGAGGGCAGAGGAAACAGCACGTGCAAAGGTTGGGAGGCGAGAGAGGGCATGGGGCCATGTGTGGATCTCCATCCACCAGCTTCCACCTCCACCACCCTATTAAGAATACTGTGCCTACACGTATCAGGGCCTCCTAATTACTAATGCCACGAGCATCTTTCATTCCTAGCTTTTGGGGTCTTTCTCTCACACTTGAGTTGCTAACTCTCACCTTTTTGAGTCTCCCTTCTGCCTTTCATTCCAAGATGAAGCAGCTTTCCTGTTTCACAGCATTTGGCCGCACGGACTCCCTCTTTCTGCTTGAGTGCTAGTGTGCACCCAGGACCTGTCTTCACTCTGCTGCTCATCTCCCAGACTCCAGCCCTCGTGGAATTGATCTATTTTCCTAATTTCCACTGTTGCCTACATCCCAGCGACACCCACGCTATCTCCTACTTTTCCTCCTCCACAGCTTCACAACACAAAGCTCATGTGTACCTGAGCCTGTGCCCGAACTCTTGCTTCCCTTTCTCTTAAACTGGCACCTTCTTTGGGATTTCTTTCATTTCCTTGCTGGCTTCTATCTGCTTCACTGAGCTAGATGCCTGGGAGATATTCTTGACTAATACATAATGGCGGCCCATCATGGCAAGAACAATGCTAGAGCTACACAGGGTATCAGGGAATCAGGGGGAATGGGCTTCCACCCAAATTCCCCTCTCCCTGAAATTCCCACACATAACCAGCCATCCATGTTGCTATTGCTTCTTTTGACTTGTTGAGGGACTAAGACTCTCCAATAGTCCTTCAATCCATCCCCTCCTCTCTCACCCATCAACTATTTCTTAATTCAGGTTCTTGTCATCTTTTACTCAGACTTCTGTCACAGCCTGGTCTTGGCCTCTCCTGTCCTCTTGGGTCCACTCTTCTCAGAGCTGCCAGAGTGATTTCTCCGAGCTGCAAACTCGATCCTCTCACTTGTCTCCTCACATGCCTCCCACAGCTCCCCGCAACCAGATGATCCCATCTGGGCTCATTAACGTGGTGCGTGGGGATCTCCAGGGAGCCTGCCTCCTGCCCCATGCTCCCAGCACAGTGACTTGCTTGTCGGTCTCCCTCCCAGGCCACCTTTCTCAGGTTACGCAAAGCTTCCTCTAGAAAGTTCTTTCTTTTTGCTGACCCCTTCATGCCAACGCCAACACCCAACCAGACTGGGGGCTTGTTCTTGTCAGTCCCCATTGCCCTGAATATGACTCTGACATTGTGCTTGTCACAGGTGTTAAAATTGGCCACACACATGTCTGCTTCCTGCTCACTGTGGGCTCCTGGCGGGCAGGATTCATTTCTGCATGCCCAGTGCCAAGAAGAATCCCAAGCACAGAACTACTGCTCAGTGAAGGTTGGTTCAATGAACGAACGAGTAAATTAATATCCCAAAACTAAAGCAGGGAGCGATAATCAGCCCTGTAGCGAGGGCAGGGGAAGGTGGGGGAGGGTCTGCATCACCTCCTCTCTATCATCTTCTTGAACTCCACCCGCATCAGGTACCCCCGGCACAGAGCCTGCGTGCGTGTCATCAGGGTCACCAGCTTCTCATCTCGCATCTCCTCCAGAAGTCCCAGGAGCCCAGCTTTGAAGAACACCTGCATTAAAGGAGAGATGAGTTGAGTCCTGCTTTGTCCTCAGCAGGCGTTCAAACTGGGCTCTTATGGGGACCTGTTTCCGCCCAACCCCAACCCTGGGCTTCCAGAGCCCTGGGTCAGGACAGGCAGCCATCTGCCTCCCAGGACTTGCTTCTTGGCAGCTCTGGTTTCTGCAGTGGCCCTTCCTGTGTCCTGTCCCAAAGTATGTTCCAGGTCCCAGCACCCACATGGACGATTGTGGCAGAGCTCACATACAGCAAACCTCCTCGTGGTCCTCGCTCTACCCAGCTGAGGAGGCTGGTCCCACCTCAGGCCCGTTCACCCACTGCCCATGCCGGCAGAGCTTCCTCGGTCCCTGTGATGTTCCGAGGAAACAGGGAGCCTTGGGGGCAGCAGGCTTTTCCCTGGTGACGATGGATGCTCCCCCAAAGCCTGGCCCTTTCTGGGATGGAGAGTCTTGGAGTTGGGCCAGGATCTGAAGCTGGCCTTTGCCAACTCATTATCCATGTCACCTGGAGCAAATTTCTTGTCCTCTGGGAGCCTCCACTTCCCCTGCCCTCCCAATGACCCCCTGAGGTCAGTACCACCCTTATCACCATGAGGTTATTGGGAGGATTCAATGGAAGGTGTGCAGATGGCATGTCACAGGGCTCGATGCACATGTGCTCAACAAACGGGAGCCATTTTTCGGTTATATTTATTCTTCTCACATCCTCACTGTCCTGGAACTCTTTCTGTGTTCTCTTCTCCCTTGGCTCTCTCATCCCCTTTGAGAGGGCCTTTCCTCTGCTCCCTCCGGGACAAGCGAGCTCCCGAGTGCTTTCTTCCACGGCTGATGGGGCTTGGGCTTCCGATTAAGGCTCTAGACTCTTAAAAACCAACACGGAAATGGAGCCGTCTGTACTTAGACGCAAGGCTCCCTTCACCTGGGCTCCTGGGCAACGGGTCATCAGGTTGACCAGACGGGGAAAGGGGGAGACCCTTTCCTCTGATCAGCTAGCAGGTAGCCCAGGGCTGTGGGTGACAGGGGTGGCGGTGTCCCAGCTTCACCTGTTCTCACCTTGGTGTGGCCAAACCTGTACTGCTCCCGGTCCACGTCGATGGAGTTCAGAAGCTTCTCAGAAGCATTTTTGCTATCAATAAACTGCCCTTCTGGGATGGCACTGGCATTGAGGATCCGGTACCTGAGGAGCGAGCACCGTGGCGCAGTTCAAGGGCCTGCTGGCAGCTGGGTGTGAGCGGCATGCGGGGAGCAGGGCCTCTGGCTGCGCAGCCCTGGGCAGAGCCGGGATCCCGCTCCCCGTGCTTTTTCCTGAGGGCTGCACGCGCTCCTCTCCCTCGGGCGCAGGGTCCTAAGAGCCCAGTCATTCTGTGGTGACCTGGGCCAGGCCATGCCCTCCCCCTTCCCATGGGTGAGGCTTGCACAGGAGCAGGTGGTGTAGATCGTACTTGGGATGGGAACCATGAGACTGAGGGAAGACAGACTCAGAAAGCCACTGTGGCTTAGTGACAAGAGTCTGCCAACAGTTGGGCGGGCACACAGGAAGCAGAAGAGATGCCTCACTCTCACTGAAGCCCTGCACTGAGAGGTGGGGCCAGGCCTCCCATCTACTCAGATCCTCCTCACAGCTTGGCAGGGCTGGGTAGGGTGGTGGTTTCAGTTAAGGGATTAAATTTCCTGCTTGGAGTCAATCCCTGAGAAAGGCCCCATACCTGAGACCAGGCCTTCTAGAACCTTCTGCTCCAGGCTTAAGAGGAAAATGGAATATTGTGCAGCTAATCTGGAAGAAGGGGAATCTAGGGATTGATTCTAGACAAGCAAGATGGGGCAGGAGGGAGAGAAACATAACAGAAGGGAGCTCAGCTGACAGCATGGATGGAATTTTGCTTTCAGAGAAAATGGTTCTCATCTGATGCAACAGAGCCTTGAAACCAGCTGTGACCTGCAGACCTCCGGTCCTCCCAGCTCTGGAGGGTCCTCTCCCCTCCTCCACTCTGGACATGGCCTGGGCTTGTGGGCCAAGGTGGCAGCTGGGAGGAGAGAGTTGGTCTAGAGCAGTGGGTCTCAACGGGGGCGATTTGTCCCCCCCAGGGGACATTTGGCAAAATCTGGAGACATTTTTGATTGGCACAGCTCTTCCGGCAGGTGTGGTTTGTTACCAGCCAGGGTAGAGGCCAAGGATGCTGGTAAAATGCTATAATGCACGGGGCAGCCCCACAATAAAGGGCTATCTAGCCCCAAATGCCCGTGGTGCGGAGGTTGAGAAACCCTGATCTAGAGTCGCAGTCAGACTAGAGTGGTCTGGGCTCTGAATTTGGAGCCACTTTGGGCTGGCCCAGCACTCACTCTGGACATGGGATCACTCCTTCAGCAGAAGATGAAGCCCATGGAAACCCTGGGAGGCTTGTGAGCTCACCAAAGCCCAGCCCAAGGAGCGCCTTTGGGGGACGGAAGAGGAGGCTTCAAAAGGAGAGACGCAGAGGCGAGGCGACCTACCGCTGTTTGAAGTCAGCGTAGAGAATCCGGCTGGGGAACCCTTTCCTGCAAATCCGGATGCCCTCAAGGACCCCGTTACAGCGCAGCTGGTGCAGGACCAAGTGGTGGTCCATCACGCCTGGGGAGAGAGTGTCCCGGGATGTGTCGGTGGCTTTTTCATTGTTTCCTTTGATGATCTGGGCACCATGAGACACTCCAACACACCCGGACTTGAGTAGAAAGGGTTAGTGCCAGCTCTAGGGTTGGGAGTGGCTGGAGCCTGCTATAGTCTCACAGAAGAAATAATCCCAACCTCTTGGGGGCACTCTAACACCCCATGAACCATGGGAATGAAAGCCAAAATATTGATCTTTACTGTTCATGGCCCCTAACTTTGTAGCTCGGCTTCAAAGAGGGCAGAATGAGTATGGAGTGCCCCTCGGGCTTCCCATTAGATAAGCTGAGATGCCCTTCTGCCTCTGCTCAGGGACAGGGAGGTACAATCTCAGGCTGTGCCTTTAGTGGGAGAAGGGAAAGAGGAGAAAAGACGGAGGGCTGGGGGAGGGAGGGAGGAAGTCGAATGCAGGGCAGTCACCTGCCGACTGTCGAGCATCTGCTCTGGGAAGCAAGGGGGAGATCACTGAAGCTGGAGTGGAAAAAGACGAGCTAGAGGAACAAGCCCCCATGGGGGCGGTGACATGGCCACTCTTGGTAACCAGCCTGGGTCAGGCACAAGTCAAACAGAGATCAAGAAAATTCTGTCTTGGGGCTGTGTGAGGGGTCTGAGGAAAGGTACTATGGCTACAGAATGGGTTCTCATTGTGGGTTCCCTAAGTTGTCAGGGAGAGGTGGGGCTAAAGCTGGCTTTGACTTCGTTTTCTGGAAACTTACAGAATGCTCCCGTTTCCCTAGTTGTTGTGAGGAAAGACCATGATACGTTTATACAATTTTCAAGATTCTGCTAGAGCTGCATTTTCTGATCCAGTAGTTTTTGGCCACATGTGGTTATTTAAATTTCAATTTATCAAAATGAAAATCTCGCGTGTTTAGTTGCACCAGCCACATTTCATGTAATAGTGGCTACCATACTGGACAGCGCAGATATAGAACATTTCCATCATTCTTGGAAGTTCCAGTGGACAGTGATTCTCTTGAGGAAAAAGTGGTTAAGACCAAGGAGAAAATATATCAAAAATTCAGAGAATCTCTGATGTGAGAGAACCTTAGAAATCATCTAGTCCAGCTCCCGTTACTTCTTGGAGGAGGATTCTGAGGGGTTCAGATCCCAGCTGTGCTGTTTAGTAGCTGCGTGAACTTTGACTTTCTATGCCTCAGTTTCTTCATTTATAACATAAGGATAATGAGAGTATCTACTTCATAAGGCTGTTGTGAGGATTGAGTTAACATGAGGAAAAAGCTTCAAATAGCCCCTGACACACAGTCGGGGCACAAGAGACTCCTGCTATTGCTGTTCTTTGTTTGGTACCAACAGGCATGGTTAAGACATGGTGGAGGCCTCCATCTCCACAAGAGCCAGAGAAGGGAGAAAAGGCATAAGCAGAGAACAATCCATCCTTCGAGAGACGGAAGAAAACTCAAAGACTATCATTTTACGCTGGGGAGACGAGAGCTGCCGCTCTGCTTGCCAAGCTGGGCATCGTGTTGGGGCTGCGTCCACTCAGAGGGGAGACTTTTTCTAATTCCCACAAAGGCATCCTACAAGAAGGAAGGACTCTGAGGGGCACTGAGCCTCGAGAGGTCGAGTGTCTTGCAGGTTGGTAGCGTTGCAGATATTGGACTCCCTCCCCTCTCAGGGCCCCTCCTGCTTGTCAGGCTCAGAACTCTGGTTGAGTTCTCTTGGGGCTCACCTCTGTCCTTCCCAACCTAGGCTGAGACAGGGTCTGGAAGGTCCATGAAAAGAATCCTCCTTTTGCCATTGCACCAACCAGCAAAACTTCTAGAAATTTCCCTGAGCCTCATCTTCTCATGTCACAGTCCCTGAAGGACTCTTCTCTTTATTCTTTCCCTCAGCTGTCATTTCCCTCCCCCTCCTTTCTCTGGCCATCTCAGCAGTTGTATTAATCACGTTTTCGGTATTTTATGATGCTTTGACATGCTGGGCCTTGCTAATCCAGGAGAGACTGCCCTTCCCAGAGCTAGCCAATCCCTAGAGATACCACACTACTCCCCTGCAAGCATGCCTTTCATATGTAGACCACCCAATCCAAAGCCCATGTCCCCCAGCCACCCTGTGTATTGGGCCCTCACACTCAGGGCCCGTCTCCCCATGCCCTAATCACCCCAGGCCAAGCACCAGACCACTAGGGACAGGCTGTGCACCCTGGAGCCTGCTGAAATTATTCACACCAGTCAATCGTAAACCTGCTTACCCTGCTCGCCCATTCCTTCCATAGAAACCACAATACAGGCCTTGCCCATGCTTTCTCCTTGCTCCCTGTGCCTCCTGACCAGCCCTGGTGCCTCCCCATGTGGCCCTGCATGTGTGGCATGCCCCTTCTTCTTGGACACTGTGAGTAACTATCTTTCCAGTGGCAGTCGTCTCCTGATCTGTTGGCCTCCTCATACCTGAATAATAATAAAACCTACAGTTGAGAACAGCAGTCAGTCAACCGCTGGCCAGTCAACAGCAGGCGTTTAGCAGGACTCAGGTTTGCCACAGCGGAGGGTAAGAGGAATGGAGGCTGGAGCCTGTTCCGAGGGGCTCCTGCTCCGGTTGGCAAGAAGAGAACCTGTGCAGCGAAGCCCTGGAGGACAGCGGGAGGACAGCCACAGTGTGCAAACGAGCCTGCGGGTGGGGAAAGCGGCTTGCACTTTGATCCAGGACTGTGATTCCAGCCAGTTCTGGGAGCCCTGGGAGGCATGGAAGTCTCAAAGTCTCCATTCCTGTTCTGGAAGATGAAGGGGCCACTCAGCTGCTTTCTAAGGTGTCACCCAGGCTCCCGCATCAGCGCGTTAGTCTGTTCCCAGAGATGGGAAGGAAAATAGACAGGTGCCAGAGTAAAGGAGAGGCAAAACTCAGGAGAAGGGACAGAGGTTTCACGGAAATTGATCTTCCAAAAGAAACTGACATCAAAAGAAAAAGTAATCCAGTGGATTAACAAAACCACGGGTTTCCCAGAGGCACAGTTTGACCCCACAGAGGTTCAGTCCATCCTCCTGTCACCTGACACCTGCCTGCTGGTGCTTCACAGAAGAGTCCTGCCACACGCACATCTGATTTGTGCAAATATGGGCCCAACAGCAACAGCAATAACGGAAACCAATTTTCTTTATGACAAAACACCTACATACAAGGCAACAATTTTGTTTGATGCTTAACTGAAGAAACAGCTCTGTTCTAAGACTAGAGGAGAAGCTGGCTGTGCTGGCCTCCCTGGGAGCGGGGCAGCCTGCCCGAGACAAGGCAGGCCAAGTTCGTGCAGCTGATTTTGCCTGGAATTCAGACTTTAGAACCTGTGTTCCACAGGAGAGGAATTCCATGAAACAGAGGACAGGTTGTTTGGGGAATTAAAGTTTCTGGTTTTCAGTAACAATAATAGTAATTCCCACAATATTCTTATTATCACACTCATTATTATCATTATACATAATGTTATTCTCATAATTATTATTCTAAGAGTAATAATCATAATTATTATTCTAATTGACAGCCAACATTTACTGAGCGTTCACAATGTGCTCGGCCCTGTTTTAAATGCTTGACATGTACTCGCTCACTTAATCCGCGCAGCAACCCTCCAAGGCAGATTCAAGGAGTTAATATTTACAAAGTGAGTAAACACTTTATAAGTGCTCATTAAATAAATAAATAAACGAATGAGTGAATAACTAACTAACCATGTGAATGCATGAGTAAAATGCCCATTTTAATTCCTGTTTCATGGAGCAGAAAGCTAAAGTACTTGGCGCAGGCTCCCATGAGCAGCAAGGTGGAGGGGGAACTGTTTCTTCCACCACCTGATTCCTCTGTTCATCTGTAGCATCGCAGGGCAGGACGCTTACTCACGGGCTGCGGAAGCACACGTTTGGGACAGAATAACTCGGCTTTGAGTGAGCTACCTTGTAACCACAGCTCTGGGTGACAGCTTGTTCTTCTCTTTGTGACAACGACCCTGAAACACAGCACTATTCTAAGAATATTTGTGAATCAGGACTGGGTGGTGGCTAAAGGGCTACAGTAGTGCACAGCGTTCTCTATCTGTACAGGTGGGCTCTGATTCTCAATTTTCTCGTCTGTAAAATGGAGATAATTACACTTACTCTGCAGAGGTAGAGATAATATAATAAAGTGACTGATATACAGTATAGGCTCAGAAAACAGTCATTACTGATGCTGTTTTAATTATGGAATACCTAAGATGATTGATTATCTGCCAAATGTTGTGGTTCTTCACTTTGCCGGAAGGGAGCCACGAGTCCTTTTAAGAACCTGACGAAAGTTATGGATCCAAGGTACCTCTACATGTACATACAATATTTTGGGTATGATTTCATAGTAGGGGCGCCAAATAAAATACAAGATGCCCAGTTGCATTTGAATTTCAGATCATCAGTGAACAATTTTTTAGTACAAGTAAATCTCTAATATTGCATAAGTCATACTTATACTAAGAAATTTTTCATTGTTTATCTGAAATTCGAATTTAACAGGGCATCTGGTGTTTTTATTTGCTAATTCTGGCAACTGTATTTCATAGGCTACTTTGAGAAGTGAGGAAGATTATAACCCCTTCCTTAGGGAAACATATGCAAGTGCACACACACACACGAGCGAGCACCCATGCACGCACACCCACAGAATTTTGCGTGTTTCTGGGAGCGCTGTTTTGGTGGATTCTTACTCACCAGGAGTCTTCGTCTCGTTGGGAATCAGACATCGCACAAAGTGAGGGTGAGTGCTCCTTAAATTCGTCATCAACTTGTTTAAATTTTCCTAGGACACAAACCAGAACAAGCACATTTATTTTAGCAAATGCCATCTCACTGGGCAGAAAAACCACCCAAAGTGGAAGCAGCGGGAACACCAACCCTGAACACAGCCGACACGGTCTGGAAGGAGGACCCCTTCTTCTTCCCGCCCTTCTTGCTTCCCCCAGAGTCACCTAGAGACAGAGAGACAGAGGGTGTGTCAGATGCGGCCCCAGACACAGTTTTTCTAAACCACCCTTCCCTGAAACGGGAGTTTTGGTTTTCTTTTGACATAACAGGGCTGAGCATTGCTTGTTTGTTTGTTTTTACCATGTCTCCAAACTACTCAGCTTTGGGACCGTTCATCGTTATCGCTGAGGGAATGGGGTGAGGTGGGACGTGGGTGGCATTTAACTAGGAGTATAACTTAGACTCTCAGTATCAAAGCGGAATCTTGTCCTTTGGAAATCAGACATGAAAGACTCCTGAACAGTTGGCAAGGATCAGACATTCCCCTTGATGACAGCAGTTTCTTTCATGAGTTTCCTTCCTTTTATTCTGAGTCCCCGATTGTCTTTTAATGAGCAAGTAACTGGAAATGACACAACTGAAGTTTCTCAAGAATATTCTGCAAGTAAATGTTTTTTTTCTTATCTAAAAGAAACAACCCAAGCGGCCGTGCTGTGCTGGTGGCCCATATACTAAAAAACAGAGGCAGATTGGCATAGATGTTAGCTCAGGGCGAATCTTCCTCTGCAAAAACCAAAACAAGATGAAACATTAAAGAATGTGGTATTGGCTATCGTGTCCACCCAGAGGCCCTGTTTACCTCCATAGAACTCAATCTCTTAAGGCAGACCAAGAAGAGGAGAAAGAAAAATGGAGATCAGAGCCAGACAAATACATTAAGCTCCACCTGAAGCTCATGTTCGACTACTGGTTCTTCATGAGCAGCTTTGGGTTGTGAGTAATTACACAGAACTTTCCACAGGAAAAAAAAAAAAATTCACCTGCTTCTGCACCAGCATAGTTGGAAAAAAGGAAGGAGAGTAGCTTCAGCGAAGACTTCTGGTACAGCCCGACCACAGTCTCGTTCAGGGGGTCCTTGTTCTTGTCAAGCCAGCCGGCAATGTTGTAGTCCACGGTGCCAGCATAGTGGATCAGCGAGAAGTGGGCCTCAGCTTTGCCTTTGGTGGGTTTAGGCTTCTGGAAATTGCTGGACTTGCCCAGGTGCTGGTCATATAGCTTGTTCTTGAAGGAGGTGTCTGTGGCCTTGGGGAACATGCACTCCTCTTCCAGGATGGAGAAGATGCCCATAGGCTGGAAGGAGGAAAACAGACTATGCCTCAGCATTTAATATCATATCCCAGTGACTCCACTGTCTACAGGAGCCAAAGGGAACTTCTTTGGTGCAGTCCCTCTGTTACTAGGAGCATTGGCATATAAGCACTCTAAGAACAAGCCTGTCGGTCTGCTTGGTGTGATGACAGGACGGTGTTAGACATATAGTATGTGCTTAATTAATATTTGTTGAACAGAAGAATGTGGGGGGCTGGCCCCATGGCCAAGTGGTTAAGTTGGCGCGCTCGGCTTCGGCAGCCCAGGGTTGCACCGCTTTGGATCCTGGGTGCGGACCCAGCACTGCTCATCAGGCCATGCTGAGGTGGCATCCACACAAAGCCAGAAGGACCCACAACTAGAATATACAGCTATATACTGGGGGGCTTTGGGGTGAAGAAAAAAAAAAAGAGGAAGGTTGGCAACAGATAGCTCAGGTGCCAATCTTCAAGAAAAAAAAAGAAGAACATAGAATGAAATTATGTGCCTATACAAGTAGCTCACTTTTAGCAATAGGTTTACAAAAAAAAATGTAAAGGTACATACTCAGCCATAAAGTAATCTGAGTAAAACTTTAAACAATAATGTCTGGCTTTCTCAGTAGCCGCCTTAAGTAGATCTACCCATTCCAACAGGATCAGTGGTCAAAATGTTATGAGAATTCTTTTTTTAAAAGTTCATGTCATCTGCTGTTTTCATAGTAACGTTCCTCTAAGAACCCCACTGCTCCATGGTCCTTCCTCCACGGATCTTTGGACAAATCAGATAGGCATGAAATGCCACAGTCCCCACTGGTCTCCTATCCACATTCTTGGGGATAACTGAGCCCTTGGATCTTAGCCACATAAGCACCTCTTTAGGTGTCTGAACGGATGCTGGGTGCTTTCCAAACACTTAGCCTTTCTGCACAAGGGGATTCAGCTACCTGGAGGCTCACAGGCTGGGAGAGTGGGGTTAGGGACACCGTCTGTTAGCAGGGAAGACTTTGAGCAAAGAGGTGATGGTCCCAACCAAGGAGGAGCTGTCCCGGGGGACCAGCATTTATTTCTCTACCTTCTCGATGAGCTCAATGCAGGCAGCCAGGTCCATGCCGAAGTCGATGAACTCCCACTCGATGCCCTCCTTCTTGTACTCCTCCTGCTCCAGCACGAACATGTGGTGGTTGAAGAACTGTTGCAGTTTCTCGTTGGTGAAGTTGATGCACAGCTGCTCCAGGCTGTTGAACTGGGTGTTTCAGATGCCAAAGAGTTGGAGTGAGTTTGGAAAACCCAGTGGGGATTCAGCAAAGCAGACACAAACTGGAAGGGCTGTTTTAGACTAGTCCTTTAGCCAAACAACTCACATCAAAGATCTCAAAGCCAGCGATGTCCAAGACCCCGATGAAGTACTGCCTGGGCTGCTTGGTGTCCAGCTGCTGGTTGATGCGGGCGACCATCCAGAGGAACATCTTATCATAGACGGCTTTGGCCAGGGCACCGACTGCGTTGTACACCTTGAAGAAGGATCAGTCACTCAACCCTCCAATTAGTGTTTTTATGGTTATATTAAGTTGAAACATATGAAATTGATGTCTTGAAGGTCAAAAGCAGTTGGAGATGGGCAACTTCATACAGTCCACCCTAATATTAAATATTTCTTGAGGTGTTTGCCAACTCGTGATGTTCCTCTTTCTCTGGGAATTATCCTATTTACCGAGATAGTTGTCTAACAACCATGGTTATAACACGTGACTCTAGCCCATGGCCATACTTCACTGAACCAGACATGGACATTTGATCCAAGTTGGATTAAACAGAGGGTCTCGCCTGAGAGTCTGCAGTTGGGATCAAAAGACCTTGGTCTCAGGCTCAGGGTGAGGCTGGAACCATGGGAGCTACGGGGTGGCCACAGCTGGAAAGATGGTGAAAGCTTATCTGCCTAATGAGGACACAACAGAGAAGGAGAGAGAGGACAGCCCATGGAGCCCCACAGAAGGAGGTGGAGGGAAGCTGCCTGGCTCCAGAGGGCTCATGGCACCCAGTGGACACTCCTTAATTCAAATACCTTGAGTTATCCCTGAGGTCTAAGAGTAAATTCCCCCTTAATCCTGAAGCCAGTTTCATGTGTATTTCTAATACCTGCAACTGAAAGAACTTTAAGATGATGGTTAAAATAGCAAAATGCCTGAGCCAATTGGATTCACAGCATCTCCATTACCTGCTGGACATTTTGCCCTTTAGTGACATATTCATTCCCAACCTTCACCCTTGGACAGCACAGGCCTTTCAGCATTTCTGCAGAATTCAGACCCATCAAGTATCCAGCTTTGTCAGCCACTGAAGGAAGAGGAAAAACAGCATCACATAAAAACAGCAGCTGATAAAGTGTCCAATCAGGCCCTGGGTCCTCCTAAGAGTGTTTTCTATAACCCTTTCTGATGTTTTTATGTTTTCTTATGTGAACCAGGCCTGGACTTGTCCAGTGAAGCTTCAATCCCATAGTCCAGGGTCCCAGGTTTTCGAGAACTTTCAATTTGTGTTTTAGATGCAATCTTTAAATATAGGTTGATCTTGACCTACTGATATTTAAATTTCACTAAAAAAAGATAGAGATACATGGTAATATTGGAGTCTGATAATATAACAAAATGGTTTATAAGTAAAGGAGGCACCATTTACACAATTAACAACATAGGTTAAGCACCTTCCTAATTTGTGCAAGATGAGAAAAAGTACAAAACCTTGTCCCAGGCTTCACGTTTTTGGAGATGGTCAAAGGCAGTTGAATATGGGCAATTTCATATAGTTCACTGGGAGTTCTGTCGACTTTCGGATGGACCTGGCTCCCTACATTGAGTTCATTGAGAAGGTAGAGAAATGCTGCTCCCCAGAGACACCTCCTTGGTTGGGACCAGCACCGTATTGCTGGTTGGAGAGACAAGTTAACGAAAAGCCAGGGCAGCACCAGTTAAGCACTTAATAAGAGGCCAAATGCATGCTTTACTCTTTGCTCAAACTCTCCTGTTCCTGCTTTGCCCTTTTAGGCGGATGGCACCACTATCCTCCCAGTCACTTAAACTTGAAAGCGTGGGATGATTACATCCTTCCTTCTCACCCCTGACATGCCTCTGTTCAGACAGGCACCAAATCCTGCTCATTTCATCTTCACAATAGCTGGCATCTCCATTGTTTTTAAGAGTTATGGACTCAGATAGTGGCAGAAAGCCTGGGCTCTAGGGTCAGACTGCCTGGGTTCAGATATTTTTTTTTTTAAGATTTTATTTTTTTCCTTTTTCTCCCCAAAGCCCCCCAGTACCTAGTTGTATATTTTTAGTTGTGGGTCCTTCTAGTTGTGGCATGTGGGACGCCGCCTCAGTGTGACTTGAGCCCCCCGGTACATAGTTGTATATTTTTAGTTATGGGTCCTTCTAGTTGTGGCATGTGGGACGCCACCTCAACGTGGCTTGATGAGCAGTGCCATGTCCGCGCCCAGGATTCGAACCGACAAAACACTGGGCCGCCTGCAGCAGAGCGCGCGAACTTAACTACTTGGCCACGGGGCGGCCCCGCTGGGTTCAGATTTTGGTTTTGCTGCTTCTTTTTTTTTACTCAACTTTCCTTCCTTCCTTCCTCCCTCCCTCCCTCCCTCCATCCCTCACTCCCTCTTTCTTTTGTTTTGCAAGGAAGCATTTGCTCTTAGCTAACATCTGTTGCCAATCTTTCCTCTTTTTTTTCCCTTCCCAAAGCCCCAGTGCATGGTTGTATAGCCTAGTTGTAAGTCCTTCTGTGTGAGCTGCCACCACAGCATGGCAACTGACAGATAGGTGGTGTGGTTCCGTAACCAGGAAGCGAACTCAGGCAGCCGAAGTGGAGAGCATGGAACTTTAACCACTAGGCCATCAGGGCTGGCTCTGGTTTTGCTTCTTTATGCCTCAATTTTATGACTTGTAAACTGGGGGATGGTGACAGTACCCCACTGATTGGGTTGTGAAGTGGGCCTGGTGCATTGCAAGCACTCAGCAAATGTTAGCTTGGATTGGTATCATCAGCAGAGGAGCTCAGATCCAATTACAGGCCCCACTTTTCCCTTTTCCAGGCTTTCTCTGCTCCTAAACACTGAACACATAGCTATCAGGGCTGGAAGAGGGCCTGGGACTCTGCCATGATAAATTTCAATACGGTCCACCCTTGCTGAGGAGCCTGATACATTTTTCCCAAGGTTCTACACTCTTGGTGAGGCTGCTCACAGATTAATTCCATGTTGTCACACGTACTTCTCCTGCTACTTGGAGGGTCCATGGCTTCCAGTGCCTACTACACACATTCTAAACCATTTATCCTAGCACTCAAGGCCTTCCCAAACTGATGCCAAAATAATCACTTTTTAATTCTCATCTTTTACAAATCCACTACATGTATCCTCTTCTGTAGTCAAAGTGGACCACTCTCTGCTCCTCAGTCCCCATCACATTCCTTCCTCTGCCCTCTTGCTCATGCTGTTCCTTCTGCCTAACTGCACTCTCTCTCCCACCTTTAGAATCCCACCCATCCTTCAAAATCCATGTCAGTCCCTCCCTTTCCACAGGAAGCCTTCCTTGATTACCCCAGTCAGAAGTGCTTCCTGCTGTGAACACTGAGTTCCTCTCCTGTTTCTTAGCATGCACCACTGTGATAGGCAGGATTTCAAGATGGCACACAAGATTTGCGCCCCCTGGTGTACATTTCCTGTATAATCTCCTTCACTTACGTGATGAGGTTACTAGTCACTTGATTTTGAGTTAATAAAAAGAGAGATTATCAGGCTGGCCCAGTGGCATAGTAGTAAGGTTCAAGTGCTCTTCTTCAGCGACCAGGTGTTCAGAGGGTCCAATCCTGGGTGTGGACCTACACACTGCTTATCAAGCCATGCTATGGTGGCATCCAACATACAAAATGGAGGAAGATTGGCACAGATGTTAGCACAGTGACAGGATGGTGAGATCATCCAGGTGAGAGTCATGGGGAAGAGTATTTGTACACCAGTCCTTGGTTCAGGGTCAAGTTCAACAGGTGTCAGAGTGGAAGAGACAGCGATGGGAGGAAGACACCTAGCTGCCACCTTACCAAAGGCCTTGTCCTAGGCTGGGGTGATGAGGACAGTATTCTGGATATTGATATTGATATGCACAGAGAGAAAGTGAGGTTCACTTACTCATAACCTCTCATAAATGTCCACCTTACAATAACAGGGAAACAGTGATGGTGAGAGGTGCAGAGTGGAGAGTGATTATTCAGTTTTGAGAACAGTGCTTTCTGTATTCCAAGGATTTGCCACAATAGGAATCCTTAACTGAGTGAATGGACTTCCCCAGTGCATGCACAATGAGCTTTAGACAACCCAAATTCGGTTTGTACAACTTTGGAAGAGCAGCTCTTGACATGAATACAAGTTTCTGTCACAGGGCCCAGTCACTTGTGAACAGAGCTGGAGAGTCAAAGCCAGTCCCCTTCCCAGATGCGGTTACCTTCTGTGCCGTCTGGCTCTGCCTGTTCCTCACGCTGCTTCTGCTTGAACTTCATATTCCCATAATGCATCACAGCCCCCGTGAGCTTGTAGATCCCAACTTTCTCCTCTGAGCTGAAGCCCAGGATGTCAATGGCATTCTGGGAATTAAAAAAGGACAGCCATCACACTAGGACCCAGGGAGCCAAGTGCAGCTATTTCCTGGTAAAGACTTCACCTTCTTGTATAGCATTTTCCTAAATAAGTGGATGACAGGTGGGGTATGGTAAGTTAGGAGTTAAAAACCATTCCTTTAACGTGTTTGTGTGGGTGGGTGGAGACTGTGAAGAAAATGTGAATAATCTGCTTTCTTCCATCCAATAAGAACTGATTATAATCTTTTCCCACTGTACATAGATTTGGGGCTGTTTTCTAGATGAAGCATTGAGAACCATTGTGGGGCACTGGGAGAAGGAGGTCTCATGGATAGTATTTGAGAAATTGTGTCCAATAGCTTGAGAGTTTGGCATTGTGATCCAGGAATTCCAGTGTTGTTCAGAATTGAGACAACATGGCATCACAGAATATTAGAACTGGAAGCTAAGATCATTGAAGGAAATATCATCATTTTTCAAATGAGAAAGGAGTAAACTTTTGCAGAGTCCCCCTATGTGCTAGGCAAGGGGTTAGGCACCATCCATATGTCATTTCACTAAATACCTATAAGAAGCCTATAGGGGTACAGATTTTTCTAAATTTCCAGGTGAAGAACTGATATCCTAAGAGGGTAAGTCACCTGCCCCATGTCATGCAGGCAGAATGTGATAATATTGGGACTGGAGCTTGCACTGGGTCCCTTCAAAGCCTACAGCAGGTGCTGGTTTGGTTTTATAATCATTTGTTCCATCTTCCACCACAAAGCTTTCAACTAGAAAATCCTCTGGGATATACATGTTGATGGGTAGCAGGGTTTGCAGCCTGAGCCTAAGCAATGTCTATTGGTAGGGCTGGAACACCTCTAGACCTGTCTGGTGAGCTGGTGGGACAGACCCAGTAGGTCAGTATCAGCATGGTATTGAAGTGAGGCATTCTTGGCGTGGCGCCTTCTTTTGGGTGAAGAAGAATCCATGCCAGGAGCTGACCAAGGGGAGGAGATTCTGAGGCCTTGATGGCCCCCCTTGAATCCATATCCCACCCTGGCAGATGCAGATATGTGTCCAAAAGAGGGGTCACTGTAGGTTAAAAGAAAAAGAACTTCCACTAAATGCTGAAAGGAACCAGGGGAAAGCAGTACCATCTAGGGAGCCTCTCGGAGAACACAGTCCTTGGAGAAGGAAGCAATCCCCCTCTACCTGGCCGTAAGCCATAGCTCAGGAAAACCCCACGACAGAGATGAACAAGAGCAGCCCCTGACAGCAGGGCATGTACGGTGAGGACTTGAGACACCTTTGGTGACTTTTAGAATTACGTACGAGGGCCTTTCTTGAGGGCTGTAGGCCCTGCATCGGTCATTAACTAGCCCTTTCTGTACTCATCAGTTAGGAAAGGCTGGGGAATCCTGGTTAAAAATACGTGATGACTAGACTTAAGTTAACTGAAGCTTATTTGATCGCGAAAATTTTCTACTTGCCTTAAAACAATTAGTGTCACCTGGAAATGTCACAAAATGAAGGCCAAGAAGCCAGGGACTGGGCAATGTCCCTGGGATGTTGGACAAGACCCCTTTCTACAAGCTCTTGCCCTTCTGTGAGGGCGGAGCTAGCAGGGGTGGAGGTTAATTGCGCAGAGATGGTGTATTTTAGTTAAAAATGCAAGTTCTGGGGTTGGGCAGAGCTGGGTTCAAACACTCCGTCATTTACAAGCTATGTGTCTTCCAGCAGATTATGTATTATTTATAAGACTCAGCGTCCACCTGTGTGAAAGGGGGGCAATGGTGGACCTATCCCGGAGGGCTTTTTGAGGCTAACTGAGAAAATGCAGTTCTCAGTTCCTAGTATATGCAAGTGCTCAGCACATTTAGTTATTACTATTATTATTAGAATTATTGACCCTGCAGACACTCCCCAAAGCCAAAGGCCAGAGGCCTGACCTGCCTGCAGAGGAGGTGAGTGTAGAGGTGAGCTCGAGGTGGTGGGTAGCAGGAGGAACAGAGCAGCTGTACAGAGTGGGGTTGTTTTTTTTTCTGCTTTATATTTTGCTGTATTTTCTAAATTTTCTTCAAGAACTGTGTAGATGGTTTTATAACCTGAAAACTTCCAACAAAACCTTTAAAAACCTTATACACGAAAAATTGACTCTAATTAAAATGCTAGAGAACAGCCTGAAGGCCTGCCTTGGAGAACTTTCTGTATTCCTATTTTGGAGTCTCCTGCAGCGGAGTTGAGTGGAGAGGGGTGCAATCTGTACTAATTCTCTGAGATATCGGGTCTAATTGCTTAGCATCTCTGCATCCTAGTTTTCTCATTAGATCACTAAGGTGCCTCACAGATCATAAACTCGGTATGCCTGTGCTTAAATAAAAAATAAATAAATGAATAAACAAAATGCTTACATCAGTCGCCAACAGCTCCTCACTGTCATCAATGCTGGCCACGGTGACCTCTCCTTGGCTCACGAAGGGGAAGTCAAAGGGATTGGTTGAGATCAGAAGCAAGTCTGAGAGACACGAAGATCCCTTTAGCATTTTATGCACAACTTACTCTGGGGCTTTTATCCAACGTGACTGGTTTGGAAGATGAGAATGATATCCTAAGAACTTACCAATTAGTTCTGGCTTCTTGTTTGACATGATTTGGTAAAATATATGATAACTTCTCTCACTGGATAGCTGAAATGTCACTCTGGATTTTTCTAAGAGATCTAAAGTAACAAAAAATCATGTGATTTCAGGTGCCGGAGATACCTCTGATGCCGAATACCAGCATGCCCAATAGAATGTTTGGACTCACAGGTTTCAATGTCCGCTGATGCCAGCTTTCCCGTCGCTCCAAAATGAATCCGTATGAACTTCCCCTATCCAATGGCAGATTGACAAACACCTCAGTTATTTTATTTATACGGTGCTGTGGCTGGCCTCTGTTAGGTACTACCACAGATGGGCGGGAAGTGTAGGGTCAGGGAAGAAGTGATACCGGAAGCATGAGGACCTCCCTTCTCTGGGTTTGCCTGGTACCCAGAGTCCCCAAGCTAGGCCAGCCAAGACTCACGTAGCTGTAGTCAGAGTGCCTGGCTCTGTTCCTACAGCTCAAGAGATGCCCAGATCTCTGCTTGGGACCGCCTCATTCCAGACTGTCTCTTTGGTTTTTATCCTGCTCTCTTGTACTTGGATTCTCAAAACCTTTATAACACCTTTGAATTGATAGCCTGGATGGACCATCTCTCTGACTTCTTTTTTGCATCTGGGTGTTACTTCTGAGATTTCTTGCCTCAGTTTCCCTTACCGCTTACTACACGCAAACCTAGTTCTCAGCCTCCCAAATGACTCACTCAGGGTCCAGGTTCCCCTGTTTTTGGGGATCGAGAGGTGAAATTTTATATGTGTGTGTGTGTGTACACTCCCTTCTTACATTACTCACTTACTTGGTCTCTATCACACTGTGAGCATACCTAAGGGCATTACTTGTTCACCCACAGAATCTGGAATGTAGTGCGTACTCAATAATATTCTCAATATTTCTGAATGAAGCCTAAAAAGAGTTAGGAAAGGCTCAGTGGAGGTATGTGTAAATTTTAAGTGTTTGGTCTTCAGGATTTGTAGCTGCTTAATGGAAGATGATAAAAGTCATTCTTAACTTGCACATGTTTGGAGGGTGGAAGGTAGACAGAAAAATCAGAATGACCGTGATTTCTAGGTCAGGGTCAAGAGGAGAGACCTATGAACTAAATCAGTGGGAGTGAAAACATGGAGTGCCTGAAGGCATTGTCTTCCACTTTAAGCTGGTGCCTAGTTAGTGCAGTAACTAACTTGTCTAAGCAGGTGTAACATATCCCTGCTGTGTAACATGCATCCAGATCCTCCACACGGAAGAGTTTAGTTGTGCACCTGGAAAGACAGATGTGCAAATGGACAATGTATAGGGGACCAAAGGAAAGAAAGAAAGGTCAAAGCTTAGAGCCACAGTCTTCGATGGATGTATCTACTTTCTCATCAGTGACCATTTTATCTTTGAGAGGTGACAATAAAATGCAAGCTTGCAATTACCAGCTCCTGAGACATGTGATTTTCTGATGCACTTTTGCAACTACAGGCATAAATGATGGCTTGACCTCAGGGTACTTACTCTACTGGCCAGTGGAATTAGGTAGAAGGCTGGATGTTTGTTTGTTTGCCAGTGTGGAAGTAAATGCCTCTTTGGTGGAACTAATCCAAAGTGAAATGTTGGAGGATGGAACACATCTTCAATATCTTCAATATCAACTTACTCCTGATTTTTGAGCTCTTCTGCTTTCACCAGGTTTTCCCTACTCCCAATGCCTCCTGACTCGGAGGAGTTCAAATCCACTAACTTAATTCACGCTAAAGTTTCTGTGGCTAACAAGCCCATGGATATTGCTCAACAGACTTCGGCATCTTAAAACGTTCCCACCTAGAGAGATCAATTTTAGCATTAGGGAATCACTGTGATTTCAGGATGCTCTGAGGTGATGCTGACCAGCTGGGAGGGACAGCTAGGTCTTCCCTCTGCCGGGCACAAGCAAACACATTCTTCAAAGTGTATCAGACTATCAGTTGGGTAGAGTGACCTGAATTGCTTGGTGGTGGAATAAGGCCAGGTATATTCTAGTTTATGCGACATTTGAGGAAAAGATTTAATTATTGGGGATGGTTGAAAATTGGACTGGGTCTTACAAATCTTGATGAGTTGTCATTCCTCACGGTCTTGGCATTTCCAAAGGCCTCCAGCAAAGGGTTGGCCTGGATGATCTGATCCTCCAGGGTCCCCTAATAATACACAAGAAGAGGAAAAGAGAGGACTTAGGACTTCTGAAGTAGCCCATTGATGACTCAGAAGTGTGGGTGCTCTGGGCAGGGTCCGAGGAGAGATGTGGACCAGCCCAGCCTGGTAGCCAGTGCAGAGGTGCCCAACTCCCCCCAACCCCTCCCAGCTGAGCAGTCTTCAAGGTCCCATCCTAGGGAGGGTCTTGTTAGTATAGCATCAAAGTAACTTCTGGCCACACCAGATTCCGGGCTCCATCTTGATTTCTCAGACTGTCTTTCTTCTCTGATAATATTTCATCATAAATCATGGATTTGTACAATATATACCTCTGTTACTGCATGCATCATGACCCATCTAATACAGATATTTGGGTTCAGAAGTATAAATAGAATGTGGGCAATGAAAGTCACCCAAGAGATCACATGATAGAAACAGTGGTTCTCAACAAAAATTTTACGTAGCAAAAAATATTTCATCAGAATTATTGCTCAGAAGTACCTATAGAAAACAGAGTTTTCACCCTCATCCCCCATGATTGCTTCTCTTTCTGGCTCCAGAGCAGTTTGGCAACTACTGTCCAGCCACTGGTTCTCAAAGCATGATCCCTGGACCAGCAGCATGAAAGTGGGAACATGTTAGAAATGCAAAATATCAGGATTGTGAATGTGAGATAGGAATTTCAACCAGAAATTCTGGGCCTGGGGCACAGCAATCAGTGGTTAACAAGCTTGCCTGGTGATTCTGATGTGCTCTCCAGTTTGAGACCCGCTGGCCTAAACCATTCCTTCTCCAGAGGAGGTCGTGGAGTTGCTCAAGGTCTCTCGGTATTACTGATGGAGCTGGTGCTACAGGCTGAGTCCACTGGGTGGGACCACTTCCTGCCTTGCCCCATAAGCACTCGTGGGGCAAGTCCTTGTGCTGTGCATCTCCGCTGAGCACAAAGCCCTGCATACGCTTGGTGCTCACCTGGATTTCAGTTATACTTATTCTAGCCAGCCTCTGGGTGCAGGGAGCTGCTCACCTGCATTTTGCCTGGCTGCTGCTCCTTCTTCTTGTCTCCAGTAACTGCAATTGTTGCAAAGTACTGGATGACACGCTTGGTGTTCACAGTCTTCCCAGCCCCAGATTCTCCGCTGCCAATTTAAAAGTAAGTGCGATCAAGCAGAGTAGAAGGGACGGCCCTGGCTTCCAAGTCATCATGGTGCAAACACGGTTACTCACGTGATGAGGATGGACTGGTTGTCTCGATCTAGAAGTGCAGAGGGAAGCAAAATGAAATAAATAAACAACAAACAGGCAGAATATAAAAACTGGGCAACATTAGGGGTGGTTAGCATACATGGGTTCTAGTTCTGGCTTTGCCATTAATGGGTGGTGTGATGATTTCAGCATCTCTAATCTTCTTTGAAACATTTTGTGCGGATTTCCCAAACGAGGGATGTGTGACGTGGGCAGCATGGGAGGTGAACAGGGAATCCCCCAGGATGAAAGCTACTCTTGTTCACAGACCTTTAACTCTTCCCCTGCACTTTCTCATTTCCCTTTTTAATAAAGAAGGCAAGTCTCAGACTCGGAGCTTGTAAAGCCTAACTCCCAGTACCTCAGAATGTGACCTTATTTGGAAATAGGGTCATTGTAGATGTAATTAGTTAAGGGGAAGTCATCCCGGAGTAGGTGGGCCACTAATCCAATATGACTGGTGTCTTTGTAAAAAGGGAAATTCAGAGACAGATGCACACAGGGAGAACATCTTGTGAAGATGAAGGTAGAGATCAAGGTGATGCTTCTAGAAGCCAAGGAACACCAAAGATTGCCATACCACTAGAAGCTAGGAAGAGGAAGGAAGGATTCTCCTGAAGTTTTCAAAAGCAGCGTGGTCCTGCCAACACCTTGATTTAGGATTTCTGGCCTCCAGAACTGTGAGACAATAAATTTCTGTTGTTTTTAAGCCATCTGCTCTGTGGTACTTTGTTACAGAGGCCTAGGAAACTCTTACAAACAGTGATATTAACCTTCCTTTTTGAAGCTGATGTTACTTCAGCCAATTTTAAGAAAAATATTGAGTATTCAGAAATAATTAGGATGATGAAGGTGAGACCAGAATGACTGAAGTTTGGGCAACGTTGTACTAGATGACGTGTAAGCATCATCAGATCTCAGATGCTTGCTTCCACTTCTCGTATCTGTGCCAAGTCAAGTCAGGTGAAAGTTAAACAGACAGAAGCATACTAGCCATGACGGTGTGACAGTAGTACCACATCTCTATTCCCGGGGCCATTCTGGCAACTTAGGGAGGAGAAAGAGGAGCCTGAGATTGGAGAAGAAGACAGGTGAAGCGACATTGCTATGTCCGTTTCTCCAACTTTGCATTCCTAACTGGCTACTAATATAATCTCTCTTCTAAGCACGTCCATGTTGGGGAGTTCTTTGGAGGTGGGGCCAGGGTATCTCTCTATGTTCCACATTCCCCCCAAATAAGCATGTCCTTGGTGTGGTTTCAGTCATGAGCACCGGCCATGCATCGTGACTGGTAATGGAAGATCCTGCACCCCTGGCTTTCCATCATGAAATCATTGGAATCTCTTAAGGTCATTTTGATTATTGCACAAGATGACCGAGGCCTGTGAAGGGCGTGAATAACTAAGAACCAGTCCAGTTAAAGGATTTGAATAATTAACTAAAAACTATTTTAAAAAATTGACTGGAAGAAATTACTCACCAGTCAGCATGAACTGATAGGCGTTGTCAGAGATGGAGAAGATGTGGGGCGGGGCCTCCTGGCGCTTTTTGCCTCGGTAGGCTGTCACCACCTCGGGGTTATACACCGGCAGCCACTTGTAGGGGTTGACGGTGACACAGAAGAGACCTGAGTAGGTCTGAGAAAAATCAGAAAATTCAACATGTGGATCTTATTTTTACTCAGAGAGATCAGTGGAATAAAGAGATGTTGAGGAGCGCTCACATAGATCATCCAGGCTGCGTAGCGCTCTTTGAGGTTGAACAGCACAGCAGGCTCATGCAGGTGAGTCATCATGGCCATGTCCTCTATCTTGTCAAATTTTGGAGGGTTCATGGGGAACACCTGGTCACTGTTCAGAGTCAGTGTCTGGGTATTGAGAGAAAAAGTACGTGATGAGGGGAGAGCTGAGATCCATACCTCACTCTAGTATGCTGGAAGTAGAGAGATGTTGTGGTGCGATTACCCCATTACTATGAATAACTTCATGGATAATTTCCACGCCCAGAGATGATCTGTAAATAACAGTCCTTGATTAATCTAATTCTGGTCAAACTGCACAACCAATTCTAGTCTCATGCCCCCCAGGAGGCATACCATCCTGTGTGCCAGGAGCAGGTTGCAGGTGTACAGAGTGATAGTGCCCTTTAGCTCTGAGGGTGGCCAGTTGGGACTCAGGGTGGCCAAGGCCAGGCCAGGTTGCCTCTGTTTACCCCATTTGCTGTAAATGCTGCGATGAGAAAGGGTTGGGAAGAACTACTCCAATGCATTCTGTGTATTTCCACCTCAATACCTCTGCTCATGTGGGTTCCTTTGTCTGGAATATCTTCATTGAAACGGTGTCTAGAAACCTCCAAAGCTCTTCTTAAGTGTCCCTTCTCTTATGACCCATTTCCTCTCTCCCCTGTCTTTTCAAGCCTTTCATAATTCCTTGTACCTCTGCTCTGATAGTTAAAACATTTGGATTTGGAGTTGCAGCATGGTGGATGGCTGAACAATACTTTGAGACTATCACTTAATTTTCTCCTTTCCATTTTTTCCCTTCTTTCTCCCCCATTCAAGCATATAGCTGGCTCTGCACTCTGTTACTCAGGAGAGGTAGAAAATAGGGCAGAAAAGAGAAAGAGCCAATAAGGCTTTCTGGCTTCTGTTTTCTAAAAGCCTAAGTCATTAGAAGAGCTTGGAGGGTTTTACTGAAAAGACAAAAGAAAGAGGATGTGTTGGTGTGGACCACATCTCTTGAGGAAAGGAGACTCTTCCGCCCACTGCCCTACACTAGAGAGAGACACCTTGGGAGATGGAAAAGTCTGTGCATCCTGAATCTTCAGAGACTGGGACTTGTTTCTTAGAAGATCCTCCAGGGAAGCAGTGAGACCCCAGTGTGATATGTGTAAGGTTCTGAAAATGTGGCACAATTCTGGTGAGGCCCTAAAAATGACTGAAGAAAATGTATTTCCAGCCCAATGAAGAGAAGCTGAAATCAGAGGTTAAGTTCAATAATAAAAACATAAATAAAAGAAAAATCTATTTGGTATGCCCGAGTTTTTGAACTGAGATTCATATCTGCCATGTACATCTTGCTTCTGACACTAGATGGTAAGCTTTGGGAAAGCAGGTGCTGAGATTTGCTTATATGTGCAAAGTAATGGACACTGTGACCTAAACATAGTGAGTGTTCAGTACATGTTGAATTGAACGGTGCACTGTAATTCTCTGCATTAAACTAGACATTGCCTCCGGAAGTTCCTCTGTAAGTCACCCTGCAGCCTAGAGAGTTATTATTTGCTGGGTCCACCCAGCAGCAATTAGCATCAATCTCTCCTTTGAATAGTCCAACCTCTTCCACCTTCACCTTCCCCTTTCTCCAAAGCAAATATCACAAAAACACTCGAAGCCCAAGTCCTCAGAGAAGCAAAGAGGCAGGAGCAAAGGAGTGTGCAATGATGGTTTTTATCTGCTACTTTACTACAGAACAGATAGATGTAAATTTCCTTCTGTCTTCAGATTCCTATGGACCATGCAATCTTTAGTATTCCACTCCAAAGAAAAATGAGGACGCCCATATTAGCAAAGACATCTGAGATCAACACTTACCCGGTCATCGACGGTCTTGACTGTGACTTTGTTGTTTTCCCTGCTCTGGATCATACCTTTCACATACAATTCCTTATCGTCCACTGCAAAGCAGGCTTTCTTAGAATCGAATGGGCGATTTTGAGCCTCGATTCTCTCCTTCTCTGGTTTCCGCAGATAGGGAGCTGCTTCTCCGAAAATAGCCATCTCTGCATCAGAGCTCATGATTGCTGGGGGCTGGGAAGACCAGGGGGGACTTCTGAGTCTGGAGCCTGGGTGACTCTTGAATCTGAAGGGTTCCACCCTGTTATTTCCATTCAGATAGGGGGCCAGATTCAAAAGCTCCCGGGATTAACCTAGGTCTTCAGGAACCTAGGATGAGGTCTAGGGGCTAAGAGAGGGCAAGTGGGAGTGAGGTAAGGGGGATATTTTACTCTAAGACAAAAGTTTGGGGGGGTTGTTTTCACCTCTGAGTGTTGGTTTTGGGAATATCTCTTAGTTCAGCTCCATGTGGGGGAGTCTGAACCAGGAGAGGAAGCCAAGGGGAGCCCAATAAAGAGGCCTCGGGAAGCACTTCCTTAATCACTTCCAAAAGCATCATGTTTGAGCCCTGTGGTCCCGGTGTTGTCCCCAAATGTCTGAAAAGAATTATTGGGATGTTGATAATTCCTAGCAGAAATTTCAGACAGCCCAGTGAAAAGTAATAACTTGAACACAAAGATTGGCTGCACATTTAACTAATTATAGGTAACAAGGTGGTGAGAAGCATTAGGTCCTGGTGTAATGATTCCAAACTTTAACGTGACCAGAATTACCTGGAGGGCTTATTAAAACACAGATTGCTGGGCCCCAACCCCGGAGTTTTTGATTCAGCAGGTCCGGGGTGGGGCCTGGGGATTTGCATTTCCAGTAAGTTCCTAAGTTATGCTGCTGCTGCTGGTCCAAGCACCACATCTGACAACTGTTAGCACAGAGCCTTCCTACTGCAAGTGTGGTCCTTTAACCTGTTGCATCAGCATCACCCAGGAGTGTATTAGAAATGCAGACCCACCATCTCAGACACAGCCCAGATTATGGAATCAGGATCTGCATTTTCCAGGCATGTAGACAAAAGGGAACCCTTTTGCATTGTTGGTGGGAATGTAAATTGGTGCAGCCACTATAGAAAACAGTATGGAGGTTCCCCCCAAAATTAAAAATAGAACTACATGTGATCCAACAATTCTATTTCTGGGTCTTTACCCAAAGAAAATGAAGACACTAACTCAAAAAAAATCTGCACCCCCATGTTCATTGCAGCATTATTATAATAGCCAAGACATGGAAACAGCCTAAGTGTCCACTGATGGATGAGTGGATAATGAAAAACGGACAAAGAAAAAAATATATATATAATGGAATATTACTAAGCCACAAAAAATAGGGAAATCTTGCCATTTGTGACAACATGGATGGAGCTTGAGGGCATTCGGGTAAATGAAATATGTCAGACAGAGAAAGACCATTATATCTCACTTATATGTGGATTCTTAAAAAAGTAAAAAGAGCTCATAGATACAGAGAACAGATTTGGTGGTTGCCAGAGGGGAGAGGTGAGTGAAATGGGTCCAGGGGATCAAAATGTACAAACTTCTAGTCATGAAATAAATAAGTCCTGGGGATGTAATGTACAGCTTGGTGACTGTAGTCAATAATACTGTATTGCATATTTGAAAGTTACTGAGAGGGTAGATCTTAAAAGTTCTCATCACAAGAAAAATAAATTTCCTAAGAATATGTGGTGGGAATAGACAGGGGCCCAGAAGGAATAGACAGGGGATGTCAACTAGGCTTAGTGTGGTGATCATTTTGCAACACATACAAATATAGAATCATTATGTTGTACACTTGAAACTAATAGAATGTTATATCAATTATACCTCAATTAGAAAAAAGAATTATAGGTTAAAAAAAGAATCTGCATTTTAATGAGACCTCAGGTGATTTCTACACATAGTAGAGATGAGAAATACGGGGCCTAGTGCAGGGGTCTCCAAACTTCAGTTGTGTGTAGCAGTGTCAGGGGGTGACAAACAGTGTTTAATTAGATTAATATCTGCCTTAGAACTCACAGCCTGATGCGTGTATGTGTGTGGTGTGTAGGAGTTCTCTCTGCCTCTCTCTCTCTCCCTCTCCCTTCCCTACACTCCCACTCATCCTTCCTGTCACCCCGTCCCCAAACCATTCCTCTTTCCAGTTGGCCCTTCTCTTTATGTGTTTTCCCTGCTGACAAGCTGGAAAATCTGGCTTAAAGTCCTGGGACTTAAGTTGGTCAAATCACTTAACTTCTCTGGGTCCCTGTCTATTCCCTCCGAAAGTGAAGCAGCCAGCCTCGCTCACTTCGAAGTCCCTGCAGGCTGTGCGGCTTTATGATTCCTTTTCCTCATTTCCCCCTGGATCTCTTTTCTCCCGAGTCCTCTACTTGTTTTCCCCACATCTCTTCCCTTTCCCTTTCTTTCCCTCTTTTTTTCCTTCCCATTCATTCTCCTTTGACTGTAAAATGGAGTTCAATTACACACATGTATCACCGTATCTCGCAAGAAACAGCCCCTATTTTTTTAATAAGGTCTTTACGCTCCCTATTAAAAGAGGGAAAGTTGAATATTTTATAGTTTTCTCTTGGAAGTCACCTCCTCGTTCTCAGCCTTCATGAAAGCACTCTTCATTGGTAACATCCCTTCTTGTGATTCTGCAGAGTTCGATTCCCGCAGAAAGAGAAGCATCTGCTTCCCTCTGGGCCTTATTCAGTTGCATTTTAGTTTTACTTTGGCCGGTGACTCTGCTGAACTATCTGTGGGATTGTGGTTAAGTTTTCATGGTAAGAGACTGGAATTCGATAGCACCCACAGAGAGAGCTCCCGGCCTCTGCCCGTTAGGCAGGTTTAAATTTTCTCGGTTTCTACCTGTCGGAGGAGGAAGAATTCATCCGCGTTGCTTTCCCCTTCTCTGAAGGCCGACCCTCACGTGTGGTGTGGGTGGGGTTTCCTACAGCAGCAGTTCTCAAACTTTCTGTGCTCAGAACCCCTTCACACTCTTAAAAATGACTGTGAACTCAATGAGTTTTGGCTTATGTATTGGTCATAACTATTGATATTTACTATATTAGAAATTAAAATAGAGAAAATTTAAAAATATTTCTTAACTCGTTTAAAATTACTACCAAATCCATTACATGTTAACACAAGTAACGTATTTTATGAAAATGACTATATTTTCTAAAACAAAAATGTTAGTGAGAAGAGAAGTATTGTTTTCATTTTTGCTACTTTCTTTCGTGTCTCCTGAATAGAGGACCACTGGATTTTCAGGTCTACTTCTGTATTCAATCTGTTGCTGTATGGTTTTTTTTTTTTTGGTTAAAGTAACTATAGAAAATCTGGCCTTACATAGTTATGAAATTTCGAAAAACAAAGAGTATTTTAATTGCCTTTTCAAAAATTGTGGATATTTTTCTTCGAGACTATACCAAAACTTGAAAAGTGCTAGTTTCTTAAAGGCTAGTTGCAATGTGGAATCTGAAATCTCATCAACAAACATTTTGTGCTCAGTTACATTATAATCCGTTGGTCTGGCTTAAACTTTGAATGGATCTTTCACCCATGTGTGAATATCATACATTGGTTATTTGGAAAATATTGGTTCACTGAATTATACAGAACTTCCAAATGTTGACACGTTTCATTGTTTAATAGAAAAAAATCACAATCATTAATATCAGCACTGTTCTCATTAAAAAATTCTTTCAGTATTAGGAAATTGTCAAGCTAATGGTGGCAGGTACAGATTTTCCAAAATTCTAATTTTTGCTTGAAAGCTCAAAGCTGTCATTAGTAGCAAATATTATCAGTTGTTTTCCTTGAAATAATGAGCACACTATTCTTTTTCAAGAAAATGGCTGCCAAATATCCAACTCTGAATAATCATAGTTTGCCCACTAGTTGTTCTCTCAAGTAAAAATGGTCTTTGAGAATAAAGTGGCTAGTTCATCTTGCAACTTATACAACTGCACATGTGCTCTTCCTTGAGACAACCCCAAACTCTGGTGTGCAGCGGGAGTGCTTTATGCAGACTTCCCATTTTATCACATAGAATATTATAAAGATGTGTACACAAGTGAGATATGATAAAATTAATAATTTTTACTGCTGTAAATTTTAAGTCATTTTAAAGCGAAGCTGGCTTTTTAAATTAAAAAAATTTTTTTTTCAGTGCCAGTGTATGGCAGTAAAGAATACAATGATTTCTAGTAGTTTGGTGCTGTCCCTCAATTTGTAATAAAGTACTAGAAGTTTTATCCATCCTTGCTTTTGCATCATTGGGAAAACACAGTGAAAAAGACAAATAGCATCCAGATATTATTATGGAAATTGTTTTGACCTCATGTACCTCCTGAAAAGTTCGCAGGGATCTCCAAGGTTCCACGGCCACACGTGGAGAATGGTTGCACTGTGGCAAGAGGGAATCTTGTCAGGTTACAGGTTTATGACCTTGTATTACTTAACTTGACTTAGTGTTAAACACGATACCCAAAGTGTTGGAAGATGATCCACGTTAAAATCTTCTGCAACAGTATCTCTGTGGTGGGGACTGGGGAATCTGAATTTTTCCCAAGGGCCTCAGGCACAGTGATGTGTGGGAACCATTGGTTTAAAGCATTATTTTGCTTTTCTAAAGCCACTCTTTCTAAAACAATGGCATGGTCCCATTGGTCATCCACAAAAAGATTTTAGGCAAATATTTCTTAATTTTAATAATTATATACTCATTTTAAAGCCTATTACCTTATTCTATCAAAATATGCCATCAATTGTAAAATAAACTATTTTGTGTTTCCCAAATCAATTAAAAAATACAGCTAATTATGATACTCCTTCCATTGATTATAAGGTGCATCCCAAGTTCTGAGATAACATTTTGTGAAACATGTGAAGAAAATTAGAATTGATAAAATACGATAATATGCGCTTCCCATTTATAGATTGTGTGATATCCGTTTATACTAGTGATATAAAATGGTGTTTCTCAAACTTTGGTGCGCTTATGAGTCCAACTGGGAGTCTTGTTGAAATGTACATTTTGATTCAGCAAGTCTGGAGTGGAGTTTGAGAGTTTGAATATCTAACGAATGACTCAGCTGATGCTGATGTAGATGGTCCATGCATTCATTGCAAGTATATAGGGTTACTTTAAAAAACAAACCTAAGAAAAAGAAAGGAATGAAAGTAAATAAAAATATTAAGTGAATTAACAGTAATGGTGTTAAATGGATATGGCAAAATTTGTGGTGGTGGTATGAGAATAAAGCCTGAAGTTGGGGAAAGACTGCACTAGCTCATAGTCAAGCTATATTTTTTAGGCCTCTTAGAAAAAGAAGACTTTCCATCTGGGATTCAAGTCACTACCAGTTTTGAGGTGGAGATTTTTCTCTTTTCACCCTAGACCACTCTCACGGTGACTCAGAACCCAGTGGCTCCTAATTTTACTACCTAGATGGTATGTGAGTTGTATCAGCAATGTTCTTGCAAAAGCGATGTCTGGCCTACTTGAAATTGTTCAGGGACAACTCATTTCCATCTTGGGCAGGTTTCACAGGCCAAAGATTCTTCTTGCTTTAAACTAAAATCTGGCTTTCTGTAACTTCAGGTCGATCTATCCTCATTCCAGCTCTTGGTAACAACAGAAAGAGTTCAGACCTTCTTCCCGCAACACACCTCTTCACCCATTTGCTGGCTGCTCTGTATTCTCCTTAGCTTTGGCTTCTCCATGCTAAATAGCCCCAGCTCTACCTTCATCTGCTTCTTCCATGATGTACTTCTGAATCTCCTTTACTGTCACGGTGAACCTACCTCTGTTAATCTCTTAAAGTGAGACATCCAAACCACGCGTCATCCTCCATCAGCATGTGCCCTCACCTCTCTTGACCTAGGTGTAATGCCTGAAGTGGTGACTGCCTTTTGGCAGCCTCGTCACACTGCTGACTCACCGCTCACTGTTGAGCAAAGCCCCTCAATCCTCCGCGTGCGTGTGGTTGCTAAGTCAAATCTTCTCCCCATATTATGCACCTGTGTTCTGGGACCCAAGGGTGAAACCATTCTTTCTTGGCTGATAAACTTTGCCTTGTTAGGTGTGATCCAACTCTCTGACATGACTCCTGGTGCCCCTGGACTCTAACCCCAGAAAGTCCACTAATTGGCCTCTTCTCTATTCCAAGAGCTTGAACTACTTCCAATCCTACATAACCATGTCCCTTCAACCACCAACTCTATTTCTGTCTTTAGAAGTCTTCTAATTGAGATGGCTACCCCAGTCCACCTAATCCTCACCACCGCCTTCTGAGTGCTCCTTCTTCTCTCTGTTTGCTGTCAGTGCACCATGACACGGCTCTTGACTTTCATCCCTCTCCTGGGAATTTCTCAACTATATCTCGTCAGCAATAGTGTGGTCGTGACTCAATTATACTTGTGTTTCCTTGGTCCTAATTCATCTAGAATTACCTCTAATAAACACAAATTTTGCAGGAGAGGGGAGGAAAGTGTTTTTATTCCCATACTGTGCAGAGGTTTGAATTGCTCTCTATCCTCTCAGTGTCACTTGTGAGTAAAGGCACAGCCTGGCGGATTTAGGGGTGCAGACTCTGCTCAAGAAATGGCAAAATTAGCCTGTGTGTGAAGACTTAATCTTGACCCTATAAACACCACGTTCTGGGCCAGCTAAGTATATTGACCTGGAGCTTCCTTGTCAAAGTTCTGCACTGCATTTTATACCTATTAGTGTAACGAGCAAATTTGGGGAGACATTCTTCCCTGAGTAAAAACTGCACATTTCATAATCTGTTTTTAAGAATCCTTAAGTAATTGGTTTCACTTTCATCAATGTCAGTTTCTTATGAGTGCAGCAAGAATGAGAATGTGTAAAGCAGTGTTTGCTAGTTTCAATTATTGCATTCGCAGTCAAGCGGAATGTAACTCTTACCTTCTTGGTTCCCAAAGTGATGGTCAGTGTCCTTCAGGAATGAAGTGTCTTCTTGGGGGTTATTTCAGATATCAAAACCAAACAAAAACAAAGAATAAATCAACTACAAAGAGTTAAAATAAATGTAGAAACTGTGTTTGTTCCAAGTTTAACTATATTTAAATAGGTACATAGTATACGACGTGGGATGGAAATAAATTTGCCAGTTTTCCCTTCACTTAAATCATCATTCTTTACATAAGTGGTTAACTACAACATTTGATTAACACTTTCTCTGAGTATCTTCTGTGTGTGCAAAGTACCATGTCAGCTCCTTAAGGTGGTACAAAAAAGAATAAAGACAGTCTTTGCCCTTTAGAGGAATGCAAAAATTCAGTAACTGTTAAGGGAAATGCTCAAATAAATCTTTGAACAAGGAAGAACAGGACAAATTCTGTAGGAGTCTAAATGAAGTGTTATGGGGACTTAGAGAGACGATGCTTCTGGCTGAGGGTAGAGGGCTGTGAGAGGTCAGGGAAGAAAGAAAGGAGGGAAGGAAATGATCCAGATTGTAACCTCGATGCTTAGAGCCAGTACTTGAATTCTTTTGGCAACAGGAGAAGAGTTGTAAACTGGAGGCAAGACTTTAAGAGGTCTAAGGAGAGCACCTCTGTTAGATATCATAAATTCTCTCGGAGAAGATGAAGGTAGGTAGGGCAGCTGAAAAATCACCTAAGACTAAGAAATCTCAGGTCAGAAATAGGAGTTTATAACCTATGTGATGATCTCAAGGAGGCACGAGAGTCTGAAAAATTTTCGGTATCTAATTTAATTTAAACAAACTTCCCACGTACTCTTCAGGACTTCTGTGGAACCGGGTGGGGGGGGGGGGGGCGTGTCATGAAACACCATTGAGGCAGGAAGAGACATTTCAACACTCGGTTTCCTCCTTCCCTGTCTTTCATGAGTCTCTAATGGTCTCCAGCTATACCCCAAAATTCTCACAAATTTCTCAGGCAAAAAAAATTAAATGGTTACATAATATATTTTGAATCCTTAGTTCAAAGAAATACAATTTGGAGGCAGAACCTCGGTTTTGTAATTCCAAGTTTTGTTAAGTAGCTGTTGTAATTTCTTTGGGCTTTGGTTTCCTTCTGTAAAATGAGACAGATGGATCAGAAAAATCTCTAAGATTCCTCTTAGCCCTGGGAATCTATGAAAGAAAGTACTCTGGTGGAGATGGTGGCCTGAAGTCAAAGTGTCACAAGTCTCCCAAAGCTGGAGTCCCTCTGAGGGGTGCAACTACAGTATCAGACATGACCCAGCCCAAAGTCCACAAGGCATCCCATGCAAGACCAATCTGGAAAGCAGTCAATGTTAACCAGGCTATGATGCATTCTAGGATGGATAAAACGCTTGGGAGAATTTCTTCCTGCAATCATCTCCCAGAAATCCTGACATGGGAAAAAAATCTAAACAACCATGAAAATTTCAAATAATACTTCATGGCAATTACAGACGAGAGATCACAAATTAACATGTTTATTTGCTAACTGCATAGTATAACACCAACCTAAACAATTACAGGGGGAATTATGCATCATATTCAGTTTTATTCTGCAGGTTACCTTATTTTTGTTCATAATTGCATATCTTCTTATCTTTTTACTCCTTGTAAAAGCTTCTTGAAAGACAATGACCTGTTTTGCTGTCTTGTCTCCCACACTGCCCTTATCGCAGGACCTTACATTTGGTAGGCCCTCAGTAAAGGTTACTGTGTTGTCTTCCCTCCTTGACTGGTAACCTGATTAGGTGTAATCACAGCTACATGGAGCAAAAAAGTGGGCACTTGTGAGCACTTACCTTGAGATGCTGCGATCGGAGCAGTTTCAAAGTGTGGCCCCCACCTCTCTTTATACTCCAAAATCTGCCAGCCCAGCACTCTATCTTGGCTATATTTGGGGGATCACCATTTACTCATTAGATGTAAATGCGTTGCAGCCCTGATCTCTCACTCTTGTTAAATTACTTGGATAAATGACCAGCGGAGGCTGCATAATGCCAAGTCAGCTGGGTAGGGATTTTGACGCTGGACACAGATCTTTGAGACTTAGAGTCCTAGGGGCTGGAACTGGGGCAGAGTGTGCTAAGGTCAGTGAAGGGCAGAACCACAGGGTGAATTGTCAAGCAATGGGTGATCAATAGCACGGACGTTAACCACATCTCATCTACCTAGCATCGATGTGGGATGGTGTTCACTTCTTCTCAGAATTTTCTGGAAAATTTAAGATCTACCGTTTAACACATTGTTATTTATGTATTTAAAAAAATCCATCGATGAAGAGAAGGTTTCTAAAATGTATTACTTATTATCTTATTTCATTTAATCTAGTAACTTGAATAGAATTTAACTTTTTCCTGATCACACAGGGGTCTGGGAGGTTGATGTAATGAAGTTGTCAGAGATATTAGTTTCTTGGTGGATTTTACCCTGCACTAACTGTTCTCAGATGGCTATGAATTTTTGTGTCTACTCATTAGTTTTTATATCTTCATCTTCATGGCCAGTGTCTTAGCTGTAATTCTTTCTATGGTTGTATGTTTGCCTCTTGTAGGCATGATTTTGCATTTTCCTAATCTGCTGTAGACTGGGAAACAGATTACAAAGATCAGGCTAAAGTCAGAGTCAACAATTTCTGCAGGAAGTTCTAGAGGGTTCTAATGGAAATATGTGGTCTTTGTGACAACTCTTATGGTTGCCCTGGGGGAATTTTTTTGCCAAAACATTTGTGATTTTGGATGTAGGAACAGCTGTACATATAGAAGTTAGAGCCACTTACAGTAATATAACCTGACCAGTTTAAATTGTATATGATCAGTGTTTACTGAATCAAGGTTTCCCATCCAGGCTTCCAGTGGGTAGTCTCCGGTAGGTGGAGCATTTCCAAGGGAGAGTTTGTATTAGTCAAGATAAATTTGTGGGCAGAGGAGGAACAGATAGGAATAGGACTTCCACATAGTGTTTTGCAAGGTAGGTTTGACAGAATGCTGATTTTGAGAGAAACTGTGAAATAAATGGTCCCATGGTTAAATGCGTTTGGGAAATGTGGCAAGCTCTATTCCCTGCTGTTAGAGATTCCCTGTAAATACTAGTATGTTAAGGGATCTGACAAAGCTTTCAGTAAAGAAATATGAATAACTTCTTTGTACCTGGTGACTTGATGTTGGAACACCATCTTACTCCCTGTTCCAGAAAACAAGAAGGGAAGGCTGAAGTCTGTCACCCATATGGAAGTTGTCTCTGTTTCTCAGCACCATTTGTCCTAGAAGAAAGCAACAGAGAGATGATCAGGCATAAATCCAGCTGCTTTTATTCAAGGAACAGCCTTTTGTACATAGCAGATGCTCAATAAACGTTTGTTCTGGTGAATAAACGAGTCAAGATGATTCATGGGGAATCTGTGTTGAAAGAGGACTGAAGTGATAAGGGGGAAAGAATGGGACCAGACTCCATCTCACTTAATGGTAATAGTTTACGTTTATTAAGAACTCGCCACACGCCAGGCTTTACCCACACTGGCTCACTGAAGCTTCGTGAACAGTGCGGGGAGGTAGGTGCTGATATCATTCCCATTTCACAGTCAAGGAAATTGGGCCACTAAGAGTTTAAGTAAGCTGCCCAAGGCCACACAACTAGTAAGTGGCAGAAATGAGATTCAAAGCTCTCTGGCTCCAGTCCCTACGCCTATCACCTTTCACTTGATAAGCACGTCATTTTTGAGCACCTGCTTGGCACAGGGCTCTGTGCTGGGAATAGGGAATGGGATGCGAAATAGGGTCACTGCCCCAAAGGAGCTGATAATGGACGTGGGAAGAGAGTACATAGACATGAAAAGGATAAATCACTTCTCCAAGGTTAAACTAAATGTCAAACTGCCAAAATGAGCAGGATGCACAGTGGATCAGATGTGTATGAGGGATTTGAAACTATACATAAAATATTATCACAATTGCTACAGATGATAATGACACTACTTTGGAAGAAAGAAGAGATCTATAGGGGAGTGGTGACTGTGGAGATAATAATGACCTTTTTGTAGTACTTTCCAGTTTACATAGCATCTTTGTATATTTTATTATGTTTAATTTTCTCTGCAAGCCTGAGGGGTTTATACTATTTATATTATCATTATTCCCATTGTCCAAATGGGGAAACTGAGGCCTGAGAGGCTTAAGAGATTGGCCAAATGGCCCCACAGCAATAGAGCCAGAATTGAAATCCAGGGTTTCTGATTCCAGAGCCTCACTTTTTCCTCTATCCTCTCCACTCTCTTGCAGAGGGTGGGCCTTTATATGGGTGAGAGGAACAGCGAGGGGGATCCAGTCTTGGGGAACTGAGGGATCATGGCTTTGAGACAAGACTTCCCAGGGTGTGTTTCAGGAAGGTCGACCAGGCAAGCCTGGAGTGAGGGCTTGGGGTGGGTAGGGGGCAGAATGGCGGTGAAGGCTGGAGAAGTGGGCCGGGCTTGTTTGAGATGGGCTTCCAATGCCCAGCGAAGGAGTCTGGACATTATTCTGAGATCCCTGGGGAATCACTTGAGATTTTGAGCAGAAAAGTGAACATATATATATATTTTTGAACATGACTCCAGAATTGATGATACGATATAATGAAGAGGGGAGAACCTGGGGGCCTAGAACCATTTAGCAGCTATTTAAAAATTCTTAGTATAAAACTTGTTGAGATGATCATACAGGCTCTCATGACTTGTGGGGGCAGCCAGCAGTTAGAAGGGTTAAAATTAGCTCCTGGATGCCTCTGCAAATTCAGATCTGTGTTAAAACTCTCTAGAGCACCAGAGCGCTGGCCTTCACTATGGCTGTGCCCTGGTGTCTCTGAGTCCATCCTGCAGAGTCGAGGAGAAGTGCATTGTGCGGATCAAAGTTTTTCTGCCTCACTGTCCCATTTAGATGCAGCAGATGAGAAAACTTTTAAGCCCCAGGAAGTAAAAAGACCTCTGTGAGTTGCAGGCTTATTTTCGGAGGTCCTATCTCATGTTATAACAATACCTTAAAATCCACTCAACACACATTAAAAATCTACTTTCATTGAATGTAAACAATAATTGTGGTGTAAAGTGAGGAGGGCCTTGACTAAGCAAGATAGAAATGAGATTTAAGAGGAAAGGGGAAACTCAGAGATAGCCGGAATGCAGGATCCGCAGGACTTTGATGACTGCCGGGTTTGAGGCGGGAGGAGGAATCAGAGAATCCTGTCTTTCATCCAGTCCTCATTTCAGCCTGGAAATCTAGGGGATGACACCAGCCCAGAGGAAATACTAAAGAGGGGAAAGACGAGTTTAGATTTTAGATGTATTGCGGTCAAAATGATGGTAATGTTCAGCTGGTAGAGAGAGATAAGGGGTCAAAGTTTAAAGGAGAAGTCAAGGCTGAAGATGTAGGTCTGTGTGTTTGTGTGTGTGTGGAGGTGTCGCCTGTATAGAGGTGACACGAACTCATTAAGGAGGTTGAGTTCTCAGAGGAAGGCTGCATGTTTAGGAGGTGGGAGGAGGGAAGGAAGGCAGAAAGAATGGGGAAAATAAAAGCTCATTCTGCAGGGAAGCAAATACCTGAGTGAGATCTTGCTGGAGCCCAAAGAGCCAAGTGGGTCCATATTTTACTTCTGCCCTTTACTGACTGTGGCTGGTCACATCACCTCTCTCAGCAACTGTGGTGTTTTCCCTTTCAGCCGCAAAGTCAGACAAATAATTCTGTTTCTGTCCAAGTCACGAGGATGGTGTGGGGGGTCAAATGAGATACTGTCTTCCCATGTATATGTGGCTGTCTCTGCATGCAGTCTGTTTCCAGCCCATGCCAAACAGTGTGTTTTGATCTGTGTCATCCTTGACACAGACTTTAGCAGATAATGCATGACTGCCAAAGACGGAAGCCAGCAATGTGGACTTTACTGAAGATTTTGTATGAAGAAACATAGAAGAGGATTATATTACACACCTTGATGCTAGTGGTTCATTCCTTTCTTCCCCTGAGGTGTATCTCCCCCACTCTTACTGGCACTCAGTTGTTACTGTATTATGGGGAGCCTTTTAGCTCTGCCATAGACCTGCATTCCTATTCATCATGGTTACTCAAGAAAATAAAAGTCCTCAAGTAAAGAAGACCACTTTCATCCTTGGAAAGTTTGGTGACCACCTATTTTTACTCACATATGCCCTTTTGGGGGACTCACCTTACCCTGCCACTACCCCCTGTAGTCCACAGCTCACATCCCACACTGCCGTCCCATCTCTCTCTAACCTGAGAGGAGTTCTGCGAGTGAGGGTTTTCTCCAGGCTTGTTACAAAATTGTTTTGTCAGCTCTAAAGTGAAAGGAACTTTATTAGTAGTATCAAAAGAAGTCAGGGGAAGCGATATTTTCAAGAGAGAGGATAGAATGAAGAGCACTAGAGAAGCTGGAGAAAAGGAGGATCATGAGAAGGATATTGGACTGGTCAGGGAGGTGATCTTGATATTAATGTCAGCAGGATGGTGGGGGTAGAAGCTTTGACGGCCAGGGATTAAGGAGTGAGCAGCTGGTAGGGAGGAGGAAAAGTTTTCCTGATTTTCCTAGGAGCAAATCTCTCCACCAATCACGATATAAGATGCCTTCAGAGGAAGTGCAGATTCGGGTGGTGCAGAAAGACAAGGCAGTAGCAGGGCCAACGAGAGAGGACTAGGAAAAAGTGTGATCCACGTCAGTCCTCAGAGGGCTACTTGAGAAGAAAGGGCAATTAGCTGTGCTGATAGCGGGATCACACTCACCCCTCACAGCTCTCTAAGAGCTTATGTAACAGATGAAGTTTCAAAAAGCAGCAGGAAGCTCCCTCGCCAGGAACAGAAATTTCTAGGTGAAAGTCATGGGACAGGTACATTAGTGAGCGACGTGAATTTATATGTGAATGCCTAATTAAAGATTTAAGAGAGAATATTAGATTCCAGAATGAGAGAGGGCCTTCAATATGATCTAATCTAACCCTAAACTTACAGAATCAGAAATTGAGGTTCTGGACAGGTTACCTAATTAATACTTAAGGTAGAAACAGACTCTCCTCTTCTGCTCTCAAACTCAGGAGAGCTAGTTCAGAGCTCTTTCAAACGCAACACACAATCTTCTTCACTGCTAGCATTTATACACTGAAATTTTGCAAAGCAGAAAGTTGATAGGGGATTATCAAGAGAATTATTTAAATGGACTCTTCTTAAATCTTAAAGAGGAAATAAATTTGTCAGTTTTATATGTTGGAAAACTGAGGCTTCGCAAGGTTAGGTGCCTGGTAATACAGCTAGCGAGGGGCAGAGTGAGAACTGGAAGAAACATCTTTGATTCCGAGTCTGGTTTGTCTTTTCACTACAATTCAGCTGCTTCTGGTTTTGCAAGATCCTGTAAGACACTAATGCTCTCAGAATCATACATGCATCTCAGAATTACACACAAACCAGGCGCCCTTCTCTGAAACAACTTGGAGAGATGTGTGGATGGCCTGGGAACATTATGTTCAGAGAAGAAGTCCTACCAGCTAGGTCTGCTCAATAAACTGGAGACTTCCCCGCCTGGCCCCATCACCTTGACTGATACCTGCAAGGGTCAGAGTCTCTGTCATTTACCTTTTTTTGTCTATTAGTTGTGTTTTGGTTATTTCAGTTGCTTAAAGCCTCATTAGAACTAAGAAAAGAATAAGCAATTCCTTTTACTTACTGCTATTGGGTCTTAAAAGATGTGTCCTTAAACAAAAAAAAAGATATATCCTTTGCTGGACATAGCCAAAATATGCATTTATATTGTTAAAATTGCATGACAATGTAGTAACTAAGAATTGACCTTGACCGTCAGAATGCTGGGATTCAAATACTGACTTTACCATTTAAACTATGTGAATTTGGGTAAGTTATTTAACTTTTTAGAGCCTCAGTTTCTTCATTGATAAAATGGTGGTAATAGCGACATGAGATTCTAGTGACAACTCAGTTAATGAATGCACAACAGGGTACTATTTAGAAGTGATGTGATAGTTTGGAAAAAGGAGAGTGGGCGGGACCTGAGATTTAGAAACCAGGAGCTTTCAGTAGAGAAAGCACCAACCCCTGCCGGTGCCAGAGGGCCCCGGAAGGCAGGACAACATCTATGGTGTTCTCTCATGTCTTGTTTGTTGCTGTTTGGTGAGACTGCCAGCTGACTACAGCCTGACCATGGTCCATCCGGTCCCTCCATCCTACCTGCCATGTGTAGCCAATTTCCTGTTCAGATGGCCCAGAACACTCTTAGGTCCACACCCTCACCCCGCCTGCCGATACCTCCCCCCACAACAATAAAACAAAAGGAAGATGGAGCCTGGATACCTGAAAGTAGGGTGACCAACAGTCCTAGTTTGCTTGGGACTGAAGATGTTCCTGAGACCTTTAGTTTTAAAATTGGTACAGTCCTGGGCAAACTCAGATAAGCTCCTCATTGAAAGGTTGTTGGGAATATCATGGCAAAAGCCTCAAATCTGATCAAGCCAGGGCTAGGTGAAACTAGCTTGAGATCTTTCACCAAGCTAGATGGTGAAGAAATTCACACCTCAAACTGCTAATTTTGAAGCTGTAATGCACAGAGTCAGCAACACTCATTCAATTGTTTATTCATCATTAATTGAGGGCTTACTATGCTCTGGAGGATTTTAAGTGCTGGGGAACAACACAGGCAGTCTCTCTCCTCATGAAAATTCTATTCTAGGGGGCCGGCCCTATGGTCTAGTGGTTAAGTCTGTGGCACTCCACTTTGGCAGCCTGGGTTTGGCTCCTGGGTGCCACCTACACCTCTCATTGGCAGTCATGCTGTGGCAGCGACCCACATACAAAATAGAGTAAACTGGCACAGATGTTAGCTCAGGGTGAATCTTCCTCAAGCGACCAAAGGAAGATTGGTAATAGTTGTTAGCTCAGGGCCAACTTTCCTCAGCCAAAAAAAAATTTCTATTCTAGGGTGTGTGTATATGGGGACAGACAACAAACAAACAGATATCTAATGTCAGTTAATGATAAACGCTCTGAAGGAAAGGAAAAGCAGGATAAGGAAATAGTGGTTGTGTGGTGTGTAAATGAGTTGATCAAGGAAACCTTCCTGAAGAGGTGATATTTGAAGTGAAGGAGGAAGCCATAAGACTATCAGAGGGACAGTATTCCAGGCAGGGGAAACAAATGTGAAGGCTCTGGGAGGTGAGCTGCCTGCACAGGGAAAGAAAAAAAGGCCAGTAGGGCAGGGGTGAAGGGAGCGAGGGAAACAGGAGTAGGGAATGAAGCGGCAGAAGTGGCCAGGGGCCAGATGGTCAGAGCTTTGCAAACTAAGGTAAGGACTTCAGGCCTTAAATGTCAGCTATTGGTAGAAAGGCGACTTTATTCTTCCTTATTCTGTGCTGCGTGTTGGCCCGATTATCTGCTCTTTTTCTATTCAGCTTTGCTTCATTCTGTCAGACAGAAAGAATTTACTGAGCGCCCCTCAGTTAACAGGTGGCTTATGAAGACACCGTTCCAGGCATCGTGGATAAAAAGTTGGTTTTCTCCAGCAGCTTATGATCTAGTTGGGGGTGTGCGGGTGGATCGCAGTACTGATAACGGAAGAAAGCACAGGAGTGCTGACTTGGAGGGACCCACCCAAAGTCCATTGGAAAGAAACAAAGTTTCAATTTACCAGGGAGGGGAGGATCACTTCCGGTGCGCCCCAGGGCATCATGGGGGAGCCAGGCTGAGGGAAGGAGAGGCCGGAAGTGCCCCGCCCAGAGCAAGACCCGCCTGGAGGCGACAGTGGGACGTGGGCGGTGAGTGAGGCTGTGAGAGTTTGCGGGCGCTGAGGGCCCAGCTGGTCCCCCGGTGTTCCCTGATCCCCCGGTGTTCCCTGAGCGTAACTGCGGGAGGCAGAGGGCTGCCGGCGGCTGTGAAGCTGGCCGTGGGGCGGGAATTTGAACGCAGGACTCTTGACGTGACCGGCCAGAAGGAGATTTTGGAAAAATTTTTAAGTCGCCAGTTTCCATTTGAAATTTTTCATTGCCTGTGTAGGCACGTGATTGTACTGCATATACGTAAACTTATATAATAGATGGTGCTCAGTCCATTTTGGGTCCTAAAATCTGTGGCTATCAATTGAATCATTTTTCGGAATCCTGGAAAAAATTATGATTCTGTTGCTCAAAAGGCACCACCTTTGCCATCCATGCTCTTATCAAAATTCCTCATAATTTGAGCCCTCGCGCTGCATCGTACCTCAGTTTCCCCAAGAGAGAGCCGTAAGCCATAGTTTCTGTGAGGAGGGGAGAAAAGAGTCCGCCCTCTTGTGAAGGTCAGGCTACTATAATCTAAGAAAATCCCCGTTTTGGGTGGGTCCCCAAGGGGAGTGTTTTCTCCTTCACCCCCGGAGAGGCTTTCTTTTTCCTTGTGGGCTCCGGAAACGGCATCTTGGTGGCCCGGGGAGCCAGGAGGGAGGAATCAGGCTGGTACATTCCAGCCTTAAGTAAGGTTCTTTCCATGTGCCCACAGCTGATTCTTCTGCTTCCCACTTAGGAAAATGTGACTGATACAGTCTGCAGCAAAGGTGCCTGGGGACACTGGCATGTGTAGCGTGTGCCCGGGCCTCTGCGCGCACTGACAGCTGCCGTGTTAGCCCTGGAATGTTAATCCCCCCTGAAAGCTTAGATGAAAGGCGACGGCTTTCAGCAGCTGTGCTAATGGTCTCATCCATCAAATGACCCTGTCCTCTTCACCTTTCTGTTGTCACTCATGGCCATGTCTTTGATGAGGGTGGATATGAAATCTTCTTAAGAAGCAGGGTAATTTTATTTATGTATTTAAAAACTATGAGCCTTTAAAAAAATTTCAGAGGTAATGTACACGTTGTAGAAAGATGGAAAAATATGCTGAAACGTGGAAGGCAAATTTTGAATCCCTCCTAAAACTGTAGCATACATGTCATCTCTACCTACATTTTGGTTTAAGTCCTTTCTCACCTTTTTTTTACATGTTTGTAAACATGTATGCAGTTTCTTTAAACACATGTTTTTAAACCGTGCACCGTTGGGATAGTTTTTTGTTCTGCCTTTAAAACTTAACAGATTATGAAAATTTTCTCATCCTATGAACTCTTCTTCATCATGCTTGTTCATAGTTACATAGCCTTCCATCCTATAAATGTACCATCATTTATGTAACCAGTTTTCTGTTGTTGGACATTCAGGTTGCTTTAATTTTTTGTTCTTTTACATATTCTAGTAAACATATGTGTATGTAAATGTTTATACATGTCTTTAATTATGAAATTTATAGACTAGACTTTCTGGACAAAGGCTTATGGATGTTTTAAGGTTCACAATAGTGGCGTGCCTGTTGTTGGAGTCTCCACAGGAATGATATTGCATAGGAAAACAAAAAGTATTCACTAATGATTGTGCTTATCGTCCGATGTTGTAAGTATTCAATAATCAACGTAACATGACTGCAAAATAAAATGACAGATCTTGTAAAAGTTGCAGAATTTAATCAAGTTGATGAAAGTGGTATTAGAAATCTGCTTGAATTTTGCAAAGCCGTTGACCACTGTGGATGCAGCAGCGCTGAACTGGCTGAGAACAGAAGAACTGAAAATGGACAAAGATGGTGATCCAGTAAGCATTTCAAGAGAATGAGTTTCAGGATCAAAGGATGAGGAACAACTTTAAAAATATCAATGAAAATAGGGGCCGCCCTGTGGCCGAGTGGTTAAGTTCCCGAGCTCTGCTTCAGCAGCCCAGGGTTTCGCTGGTTCAAATCCTGGGCGTACATGCCACAACTAGAAGGACCCATAACTAAAAATACACAACTGTGTACTGGGGGGCCTTTGGGAGAAAAAGGAAAAATAAAAATCTTAAAAAGAAAAATATCAGTGAAACCATCACACCCTTTTTGCAAAAAGGGACATTTTTAATGATTGCATTGCAAAAATTAAACATAAAGGATGCCGTTTCATATAAGATTGTGGGAATTATGTCCCTCTCCTCCCAACTCCCACATTAATTCATTCTCTAAGAATTAGCGGACAGTTGTAAGTATAATCTAAATCTTGTGCAATGTAACGTAAAGTAAAGTTATTTCAATACTTTGGCTTTATTTTTAAGATAAAATCCCAATCAGACTTCCCCCCCCCAAATTTACTATGTAATTTTGGACTTCATGGTAATTTAGATTCACTTTAAGTGGTGGTTTCCCCAGATGACGTGATTGGCCATGTAGAAAATCCCAAAGAATTTACAAAGAAACTCAGAACTATTAAGTGAGTTTAGTGGGGTTTCAGGATCTAAGATAAACATACAAAAATCAATTGTATTTCTATGTGCTGTATGCTAGCAATGAACGTGTGGACACCAAAATTAGAAATACAGTACCATTTACAATCACTTAAAAACAAAAGGAAAGAAAGGAAAAGAAAAATTTAGATGTAAATCTAACAAAACGTGCAGGGCTGTATGCTGAAAACTACAAAATGCTGTTGAAAGAAATCAAAGATCTAAATAAATGGAGAAATATACCACATCCGTAATTTGGAAGAATCAATATAGTAAATATGTTAATTTCCCCCAAACTGATAAATACATTTAATGTAATTCCTATCAAAAATTATAATTCTGGCTTTAAAGTTTGACATACAGTATTCTAATTATTATTTTCCCAAAGCACTATTATTGTAGTATTTCCCTCAATGAAAAATTTTAACCAGGGTTATGAAGTTATGACTGACATATAATAAGCTGCACTGTTTAAAGTGAATTAGACGTATGTATACACTGTGACACCATCATCGAAATCATGGTAATGAACATGACCATTGTCCCCCAAAGTTTCCTCCTGCTCCTTGGAATACCTCCTACTGTGCCTCTGTGCTTCCCATAAATCCTACCTCTCCATCTCTAGGCAACCACTGGTCAGCTTTCTGTCACTATAGAATAGTTGTTATTTTCTAGATTTTTATATAAATGGGATAGTAGAGTCCACACTTTTTCTTTGGTCTGGCTGCTTTCACTCTGCATAATTATTTTGAGATTCATCCATGTTTTTTTGTGTGTTGATTGTTTATTTCTTTTTATTGCTGAGTAGTATTCCATTGTATGGATTTACCACAACGTGTTTATCCATTCACCTGTTGATGGACATTTGGGTTGTTTCCAGTTTTTGGCTATTACAAATAAATATGCTGTGAATATTTGTGTACAAGTTTTTGTGTGGACATATGTTTTCATTTCTCTTGGGTAAATACCTAGGAGTGGAATAACTGGAACAAATGGATAATTTCTTAACTTTTTAAGAAGTTGCCAAACTGTCTTCCAAAGTTGTTGTGCCATTTTACATTACCACTAGCAGATATGAGAAGTCCAGTTCCTCCACCTCTTGGCCAACGCTTGGACTTTTAGCGATTGTAATAGATATGTAGTGACATCTCATTATATTTTAATTGTGTTTTCCTAATAACTCATGATGTTGAGCATTTTTCATGTGCCTGTTTGCCATCTGTAAATCTTTTTCGGGGAAATGTTTGTTTTAATTTTTTGCCTCCTTAAAAATTGGGTGATTTGTTTTCTTTTTATTGAATTTTTAGATTTCTTTATATATTCTGGACTCAAGTCCTTTATCAGGGATATAATTTGCAGATACTTCCTCTCAGTCCGTGACTTCTCATTCTCCTTAACAGTGTTTTTCAAAGATCAGAAACTTTGAAATTTGATAAAGTCCGATCTATCAATCTTCTCTTTCGCGGCTTGTGCTCCTGGTGGTGTACCTAAGAAATCTTTGCGTGAGCCAAGGTCACAAAGATTTACTCTTATGTTTACTTCTGGACGTTTTTATAATTGTAGTTTTGGTTTTCACTTTGATCCAAAATTTTGTTTAGGAGAGTATTTTGAAATTTTTTTTGTTTTAAACTTTTGGTATGATTGTAGACATACTTGAGATTGTGGCCTGTATAATTTGTACTGTACAAGATTGGGGCGGGGGAGAGTGGATGCTAGAAGGTGGAAGAGGGACAGGAATGCATAAAATACAATTTTTATCTAGATTGCATTTTTGTTCTACTCCCTCCTCTCCTTCTGGAGATCAAACCCCTCATGTTTGTGCTTCACCAAATCTTTCTTGTCTTATCCTTCCATTTTTCCTAACTCTTTCTCTCTCGTCTCTGTCTTACCCACCCACCCGTCCAGTCTATCAGAAAATCCTGTGTGCGCTACCTTCATAGTACATCAAGAATCCACCTACTGATCATCTCCCAGTGTTATTTCTCTGGTCTAAGCCACTGTGGTTTTTTATCTTTTATTTTACAATAGGCTCCCAGCTGGTCTCCTGGGTTCTACCATTGCCCTTTTCGGTTTATTCACCCCACAGCAGCCACAGTGATTCTTGCAAAATGTGTATTAGTATCACCCCTCTGCTCAAAACCCTCCTTTCCCATCTCACTCTGAGTAAAGGCAAAAGTCCTCAGGTAGCCCTTGGGCCCTATGAGAACTCTGGGCCCTCTGGTTCCTCTCCTTTGTCATAATTCTCTCTTGCTCATTCTCCTCCAGCCCTGCTGCGCTCCTTCCTGTCCTGTGACATGCCAACCTGCCCCTGCCTCAAGGCTTTTGCGTTTTCTGTGGTTCCCTCTGCTTGGAAATGCTCTGCCCTCATGTACTCACTTGGCTTACTCCCTTGTTTCCTTCAGGTCTTTGCTCAAATGAATGTCTTCTTATTGGAGATCCCCTCGTTCACTACTCTCCTCACAATACGAACTGCCACCTCCTGCTTTTTAATTTCCCATTAGTGCTTACCGTCTGATACATTATATAGCTTCTTACTTGTTGATTGCCTTTCTCTGCTTGTAGAACATAAGCTCCCAGAAGGCAGGAACTATGCTTTATTCACTGGTATATCCACAGAATTTAGCACAGGGCCTGGCGCGTAGAAGATGCCCCATAACTGTTTGTGGAGCAGATAAATGAATGGGTCCTGTTTGAGGGGGCAGCCTGAGGGTGTGTTTTCCATAGGAATTCTTAACACTGCAGAGAGTTTTAATGAAAACAAATGTAGCAGAAGATAACTGTGTGTGTGTATGTGTGGATGGGAGGGGAAGATGGGAAAGGGGATGCTGGGTGGTGATGGAGGTACAAAATACTGAATGCCCTGCAAAGCCATATATAATATTAAAAAAATAATTTCTAGGTGGGAAAGTAAAAAATGACAGTCTGTTAATTTATAAGTTTACTGTAGTTTTTATTTACTCAGCATTAAGAGAAAAAGAAACATCATAAAACAAGTGACCAAAATTAGCACATTTTGTGCATTTCTTCAGCCACTTGGCAGCATGAGGCAGCTGTGTTCACTCTGCGCTGAGTTTTGTGTGAACCTCCCGGCTCTTCACCCGCAGCTTGTTGACCTGGGACTCGGCGATGTCAGCCCGTTCCTCGGCCTCCTCCAGCTCGTGCTGGAGCTTGCGGAATTTGGCAAGGTTAGCGTTGGATTGTTCCTCCTAAGAATAGAGATAGCATTGTGAGAATTAAGCCTTGTGGTTCTCATTGCACTTGTCACCTAATGGGATTATTTCCTCAACTCAAATAGTTCCCTGTTATGGTCTGTTTGCCATATCTGACTTCAAATCTGGACAGAACTTGCTTGTAACTTCAATTACGTTTTTTACTTTTAAGAACAAAAGAAGAAACAGTTTCAAAATGGAAAGGAGAACCTTATGTCAAACCCATACTTATGTGAAATCTGTTTATGATGTATGGACTGGGTGGAAAGGAGGAGGAGACCCCTGTGCCTTCACAGTGTTTAGTAAGTGAATGTAAGGTCAAATGATAACTTTGGGAAAATCCCACCTTAAATTTTTTCCCATATATTTTGACTCTGGTAGACAGAGAAAGGGAAAAGTGGGGCTAGGAAGAAAGTACACCTCTGTTGGTTGGACTTATTACCATTTATGCCTGCCCCTTGCTTCTTTCCTTTCCTTGCTTCTTGCCTACTGCGTTGTGTCTGGAAGAAGGGGGAACAACCAGGAGAAGTGAAACTGGCCAGTCTTCCGGCACATCCTTATTTGCTTTAGCAGATGTGGAGAGATGAGCCACTGATGATGACATTGGTAGTGAGCCAATGAGTCAGTTGGGGAAAGATTCAAGTTTGGTTTTTGAAAACACTTGCTTTTGTGCATTTCCAGAGGGAGAGGATTTTATCATGGTGTTAAGTAGAACTTCTACTGTATATTCTTTGCAGCTATCAAGTAAGGTGGGTTATTTGGAGCTTTCTTTTTTTCCCCTCAAAACTTACAAAATGTCTAATAATAAAAATATCTCCTCTTGAAGTCTTATTTTGTAATTAGGATTTGGAGGTAAATTCGTATTTATAAAATCATCTCTCTTAAAATATGACTGGTAGATTCTTACTTTGTCTCCTTTTTTCTCATTAACACATTCTCTTAATATATTTTTATCCCAAAAGAAGTTTTCTTTTTCCCTCAAAGGCTTAAAGATACTTACAGCCTCCTCTGCTTGTCTCTTGTATGATTTCACCTTTGCCTGTAATTTATCTACCAAGTCCTGCAGCCTGAGAACATTCTTGCGGTCTTCCTCAGTCTGGAAGTTGGAAAAAGTGGTCTGCATTCAACCCAATGCAATAAGCCTACTACAGATGGTAAAATAAATCACTTTGGTATGATGGCAGGTGGGCCTGGGGTAAACTTGGTCAACTTTGAGACTTTTTTCATAGTATTCGCAGTCACCACTCTTGTTAAATGTCCACTATGTGCAGGTGCTGTATTAGGGAATTATACACATCTTCTCTAATCCTTACCTTCCTACCCTGTAGAGTAGATGTTATTCTATTTTATAGGTAATGAAACTAAGGTTGAGAGTGTTAAGTAACCCACCCAAGTTCTAAAAGTAAGAGAGGCCAAACTAGGGCTAAAAGCCAGTTTATCTGTCTTTAAAACTTGTGACCTTTCCCCTCTTATGCTCTCTTGTAAAGGCCTTCCTGATTTTCCAAGCTTGGTATAGGTCTGTGATAAGCAACTGTGTCATTTGCCCCTTATATGTACCAAGTTAATGTGTATCTATTTGTGGGTGTGACATAAATCATCACCAGGTTTCAGTTTCCCACTGGCAGGAAGTCTGGATATTCTAGAAAGCTGTTCCCCTTACCTGGTAGGTGAGTTCCTTTACTCTTCTCTCGTGTTTCCGCAAACCTTTAACAGCCTCAGCATTGCGTTTCTGTTCGCTTTCAACCTCTCCTTCAAGCTCACGTACCTACCACCAAGGAAGGTACGTGCACAGTTAGCCTTGGGGGATATTAATTAGCTCAGGACCTACTGAAGATATTGAGTGGATGTCTCCAGCCCTAGTACAAAGATGGGAGTCAGTATGTGGGAAAAGAGAAGGGTAGAGGGAGTGTCGTTTTCCCCTTCCCAGCCTGGGAGATTGAGATACCCACCCTGGCCTCCAGTTTCTGGATCTGCTTCTTCCCACCCTTCAGGGCCAGCTGCTCAGCCTCATCCAGACGGTGCTGCAGGTCCTTCACCGTCTGCTCCATGTTCTTCTTCATCCGCTCCAGGTGGGCGCTGGTGTCCTGCTCCTTCTTCAGCTCCTCAGCCATCATGGCCGCCTAATTAGCAAATAAATCAAGAAGATAAGGAAACTGGTAATGGAGGGTAGCATGTGGTATCAATAAAACAAATGCTCATCTTGCTCACATCAGTGATGGCCTTCTTGGCCTTTTCTTCTGCGTTGCGTGATTCTTGAATTACTTCTTCCACTTCGCTCTGGAGTTGTGACACATCATTTTCCAGTTTCTTCTTGGTGTTGATCAGGCTGGTGTTCTGTTAAAAATAGTGGAAATTTGCAAGATTTGCAGTTTGCCCTTTGGTGTTTTATGTGTCTTCCTTGTTGGCTCATGGCAAGGAACTAATGACAACATTTCACTAAACTTTAAATATTTGTTCAGTGCAGAATAATTATTTGCAAGGTTGGACTTCCCTCTGCCCTCGTTGCCCCAACATCCATCTGATTTATGCATAAGGACTTCTGAGGTTTAAGAATGCCTATATTAATGAATTGCTCTTTCAATTATATTTCAACCGGACATCACTAGTATTCTGTCCTTAAAAGGTTGGAAATATTCGGAAAGAATAGATGCTTTTTGTTGAGTGCCTGGCACTGGGATTTCTCAATTAGGAGGAATCTATTCTCTGTGAACTTTCATGGTTTGTTCCCTTGGGGAATGCTGAATTAGTCTTATGAAAATATTATGTTAACATATCAACTCAGTGGTTCTCAAAAGGAAGCACTGCTGTCTCGGTCGGCATTTGGAAATGTTTGGGGGTGGATATTTTTGGTTGTCAAAATGTCTAGAGGGTGCTACTCCACTTAAAGTCCAGGCAAATCAGGGAGGTTAAATGACCTGCAAGGCACAGCGACAGCAAACACAACGATGCTAAATGCTGAAGTGCCCCTGATGGGAAACACTGCATGGAACGTTTTTGAGTTTTGGAGTATAGATATCTTCATTCAAGTTTATTTCACATGATGGTTTTCAAAATAAATAACCAAACCTTATTTTTAAATAAAAAAGTAATACCCTCTTTTTTTTTTGGTAGAAAATCTAAAAAAGACAAATAGGAACACACACATAAAAAAACTTATAACCCCATCCCTCTAAGATAACTGCAATTAATATTTTAGAGCACATCCCCATCCCTTTTTTTTTTTTTAAAGATTTTATTTTTTCCTTTTTCTCCCCAAAGCCCCCCAGTACATAGTTGTATATTCTTCGTTGTGGGTCCTTCTAGTTGTAGCATGTGGGACGCTGCCTCAGCGTGGTTTGATGAGCAGTGCCATGTCCGTGCCCAGGATTCAAACCAACGAAACACTGGGCCGCCCGCAGCGGAGTGCACAGACTTAACCACTCGGCCACGGGGCCAGCCCCCCCATCCCTTTTAATGTATACATATTTATGAAAATGGAGTGCTTCTACATTTTGATTCTGATTCATCATTTAACAATACACCAGCCTTTGTGTGATGTGAGGGTCTCACCTGGGTGTGCAGGAGCTGGACGCGCTCACTGGCATCCAGGAGCTCCTGCTCTGCGATTTTCCTGCTCCTCTCGGTCTGCTCCAGAGTGGCCCGCAGCTCCTCGATCTCGGCCTGCAGCAGGTTGGCTCTGCGCTCCACCATGGCCAGCTGCTCCTTCAGGTCCTCCTGGCCCCGGAGAGCATCATCCAGGTGCAGCTGGGTGTCCTGTTAAGTAGAAAAAATGTCCTTAGACACTCTGAAGAGGATGTGAACATCCCAGGAGATGAACGGCAAGAAGTACTGGTGCCAGGAACAGGAAATGACAGGCCTGTCATTTGAAAGAACATGAAAATGGTGATGTCACCAGCTCAAGTAAGAGAGAATTATCAGAAGGCAGATTCTTGTTCTGTTTATGCCATTAACTGGTTATTTTTTCATGTGGGAGCCACTAATGTCTATTATTTATGGAACATTTTCCATATGCTTTACCCGGTCCTTGACATCTTTTATCTCATTTGATCCTCACAATAACCCTATGAGGTGGGTAGTTTCATTCTTATTTTGTAGAAGCAGAAACAAAGGTTCTGAGAGGTTAAATAACTTGCCTAAAATCAGGCAGCTAGTAAGTAACAAAACTAAGACTCAACCTCAGGCTTGTTGGTGCGAGCCTTGCACTTTCTCTCGTGTCATACTTTGTCTCTGGATTTCCGTTTGTTCTTTTACATAACATTTCTTTAAAAATATTATGTCCTACATGTATTTAATTTAGCTACCTCCATTCTGTGAGCTGTACAATTTGTTAAAAGAAAAAAATGGATGGTTTTACAAGAAGGTGTTTTGAGGAGTGGAAGACAGGTAACCTGCCTGACTGATCCGGGCCGTTAAATGTGGACTTGTTTACCTTGAGGATGCCTTGGGTGTTCCTATAGTTCCTCAAGGTCTCTGCTGCCAAGCGGTTGGCGTGGTTCAGCTGGATTTCCATTTCATTCAGATCTCCTTCCATCTTCTTCTTGACTCTCAGAGCATCATTCCTGCTTCTGATCTCGGCATCCAGGGTGCTCTGCATCGTCTCCACGACTCTAATGTGGTTTCTCTTCAGCTGGTCAATTTCCTCATCCTTTTCAGCAATTTTCCTGTCAACTTCAGACTTGACTTGGTTCAACTCAAGCTGGATGCGCAGGATCTTTCCCTCTTCATGTTCAAGAGATGCCTTAACAAAACAGTGTTCAATTAATAATGAAAAATAGTGTGAATTTTTGGAGTATGTTCTCTTGTGAGCCAAACTCTTATTAATATCAGCTTGTGTGGGGCTGGCCCCGTGGCCGAGTGGTTAAGTTCGCACGTTCTGCTTCAGCGGACCAGGGTTTCGCCGGTCCTGATCCTGGGCACGGACATGGCACCGCTCATCAGGCCATGCTGTGGCGGTGTCCCACATGGCACAACTAGAAGGACCCACAACTAAAAATACACAGCTATGTGCCGGGGGACTTTGAGGAGAAAAAGGAAAAATAAAATCTTTAAAAAAAAATCAGCTTGTGTAATTTAACAAAGCACAATATAGTAGTTCCAGAAGCCTGCTAGCTAAATCATTCTTTTGTTTATTCGGTCATGGGTTATAAAGGCAGCTCTGTAATAAAGGTGCTTTGTAAAATATAAAGTGCTATGCAAATATTATTCATATATGTACTAACAAAAGTGATATGATTAAACTTGTGTAGTAAACATGAACTCTCAGTCTGTTTTATAAATTAAAATGTTCATGTATCATATACTAATTCCTGTTGTAGAAATTCTCAGTTTTAAAGCATCTATATTTTTTGTGACTATGAAATACGTGTTCACTGTAGAACTTGGGGGCAATATATAAAAACAAAGAAAAATCCTCCTGTTGTGTCCTCACTCGGAGATAACCATTTTAATGTGGTGTGTTTTTTCTAGTTTTTTTCTTGTTTATGTACGTTTCTACATAATAAAATTATATTGTATATGCAATTGTGTATATTGCTTTAAAAATTACTGTCTGCTATAAATATTTCCACATATTAATTACATTTAATCTCTGTATAAAATTGTAACATATAGGTGTTGCGTAATTTTCTTAATCTTGTTCTTGGACTGGACATCTTTGTGCTTAAAACTTTACCTCCACTTACGATTATTTTGTTGGAATAGATTCTTAGAAATAGAATTGATGAGTCATAGTGTTTACATTTTTAGGGCTCTTGATAACTGTTGCCCATTGCCCTTCCTAAACGTTATATGAGTTTGAATTCTCACCAGGTCTGTAACAGTGTATCCATTTTACAGTATCATTGCCCACTGTGAGTGTTTTCACCGATGTCTGTCTTTGATTTTTTCCCCCACAACCTAATAATGTGTACCTCTGCTTCTTCTAAGGCAGCCTGAATGTCACATTTCTCTTGTTCCACTTGCTTCTTTATTTTCTCCAATTCATGGATTTGCTTCCCACCCTCAGCAATCTGCTCTGTGAGGTCAGAAATCTCCTCTGTGGGTGAACAGGCAAGAGAGAAGAGGTCAGCTGATGGTGACATGGAAATGTCCTGCCAGGGCTGTATGAGGTAGGGAAGTTCTAGAGGACTCACGCTGCAAGTTCTTATTCTCTCGCTTTAGCGTTTCAAGTTGATCCAGGGATTCCTCATAGGCATTCTTGACCTTGAACAGCTCAGTACTGAGAGAACGGGACTCCTTCTGGGAGGCCTCCAGTTCAGCCTGAGTTTCCTCATACTTCTGTTTCCATTCTGATAGGACCTGAAAAGCAGTAAATCGTCAGCCAGTGCAAGGAGAAGGGGAGACCAAGTAAAACATTGATAATGTTAAGCAGTCTGGGCCACCTTGTCAAAGTTCCTTTGCTTCTTATCAAGAGCTGCGCAGGCAGCATTAGATCTCTCCACGTCCAGCATGAGGTCCTCCACTTCGTTCTGGAGCCGCTGCTTGGTCTTCTCAAGAGAAGCACATTTGGCGTTCACAGCTTCTACATGTTCCTCAGCTTCCTGCAGACGCTGGGCCAGCTTCTTCCTGAAAAGTGAGCCAGGCGGGTAAGGAGAGTGGTCAAGAATGGGGGCAAGTGATAACCTCCTTGGCCCCCTTTAATAATCCTGTTTCCATAATGGCAAATAACATGGTTTTCAAACCTTGTAGCCAGAACTGCTTTCTAGATTGATAAACTGCACGAAAAGGTCCAAAGTGGTGAACGATTGGATTCAAGTCCTTGGTATGTTGTTGAATTCTTAGAGGCACTGTTAGTGCTCTGCTGTGTGTGTCTCGTTGCATATGTAATTCGGAATTTTCAGGACTTCTGATTGAGTATGGTTGTGGAGAATGAATGGCCAGGACAATTTTATTAATTGATTTATGTATCTCATCTCATTCCAAAAAGGACTTGAGGCTAACTAGATATTTTTAGTGGGAAAAAATATAGTGAGCATATTAATTTGCTTTCTCAGACTCTCTGTTTCATTTTGTGTACTTTCTCCCTAGAGAACAATAGCCAGTTTCTTCTAATCATATAGAGTTGGACAATCTCATGAGAGAAAAACTGATGAATAAATCAAGACAATTCATCCAGTTTAAGCAAAGGCAGGTTTTTTTTTCTTCTTCTGAATCACCTACATTCTTTGTTCCCAATTCCATGCCTACTGTAAGGTACAGAACAGCCTTTAGCCCTAATGCCCAAGAAGACCTACTTGAAGGTTCCCTTTGGTCTCTACACAGACTAAGGCTTCACTTTATTTAGACTGATCCTGAACATTATGTATGATTTCAGGGCCTCCAACATGACTTTTAAGAGCAATCTCTTTCTACTGCGATGCTTTAGCTGGGCTCTGGAAGCAGAATGTCTGGTGTAATCCCAGCTGCACCATTTATTAACCACGTGCCCTTGGCTTAGTTGGTTAACCTCTCACAGCCCTCAATTTCCTCATCTCTAAAATAGAGATAAGAATAATAATAACAAAATGTCCTATGAAGACTACATGAGCTAATGTGTATATAGTACTTGACACATAGTATGCAGTCAGTAACTGTTAGCTTCTGCTCTTATTACTGTGTTGTCATCATTGTCAACATCATCACAGTTGCTTCTAGGAGTTGTTGAGTTGGGCAGCTAAGAAACGTGTCATTTTCCTCCCCCTGAGTTCAAAGCACATACTTGGCCTCCTCCAGCTCCTCCGTGCGCTGGATGGCGTCCGTCTCGTACTTGGTCCTCCACTGGGCAACCTCGCTGTTGGCCTTGGACAGCGCCCTCTGCAGCTCGGCCTTGCCTTCCTGCTCCTCCTCATACTGTTCCCGCAGGAGGTCACAGTCGTGGCGGGAGGACTGCAGGGCGTGGGCCAGGGCGTTCTTGGCCTGCAGAAGTACCAGTTCAGTGACTTAAATTCATTTATTCAGTGATATTTAATTCACACATCCAAAGTAGAACCTAACTGGACATGTTTAGATTTCATTAGCCAAGAAGATCTTTGGTAAAACTCACTTTAGTTTCTTCCTCTAGTTGACGTTTCAGCTCCTCAATCTGCTGGGTAAATGCTTGTTTGCTCCTTGAAAGCTGAGAGACTAAAGCATCTTTCTCATCTAATTGTCGGGAGTATTCACCTAAGAATAATAGAAGTAAAGGAATTTGTTAATGGCACCAAAAATAAGCCTAGGGGCCAGCTGAGTGGCATAGTGGTTAAGTTCATGCACTTCACTTTGGTGGTCTGGGGTTCACTGGTTTGGATCCCGGGTGCGGACCTACACACTGCTCATCAAGCCATGCTGTGGCAGCATCCCACATATAAAGTAGAGGAAGATGGGCACAGATGTTAGCTCAGGGCCAATCTTCCTCAGCAAAAAGAAGGAGATTGGTTGCGGATGTTAGCTCAGGGCTCATCTTCCTCATAAAAAAAAAATAAGTGTAAAGCTTTTATACTTATATATATGTGCATGTAGACATGTATATATATCAAATATATACTGTATCCTCTTCTAAATATTATTATAGAACTGGTTAGAACTGGAGATTAAAAAGCAGAGTTCCCATAGACGTGTAAGGAGTAAACTTGCTTGCTGACTTGCTTTTTTTTCTTTCTGACCTGCTCAGCAAATTCTGATGGTTTGTTTATCCCCCTCTAAAATGAGAGCATTACTGTTGTTGAGAAGCCCTGGAGGTGCATTTATCTGGTACACAGTTGCAGGCCTCAGAGAGAGGGCCCACCTGCTTCCGTCTGCAGGCGCGCTCTCTGTGCTGTCAGGTCATTGATCAGCCGCTGCTGCTCTTCCTCCTTTGTCTTCAGTTCACTCAGCTGATCCTCTAGTGTTCGGCACATCTTTTCAAGGTTTGCCTACAGGACATGTGACGATGAAGGATGACACATTACATGCAGTAAAAAAGAAAAGTTAAAACTTGATTCTTAAAATATTTTTAGAGTGAATAAATTTATGTCAAGTGGGAGTTGAAAGTTTTGGCACCAACTCTGGAACGTGCTAGGATTCAGGCATAATGCTTAATGAGTGAGTGAGTGCATAATGTCCCTGAAGCCGTCATTGTTGGAGCCCATTCCTTTATCCTAAGGAGACTGATACTTGCTTAAAGTGGATTTTGAAATAATCTTAATGGGTCATACTCAGCATTTAAAAGAAATGAAATAAAATGGAATATATTAGAATAGAAAATATTAGCTCAGTGCTATAAACTGCCTGCAAACAATGTTTAATGACAGAGAACAATGGTATTCTTGCAGGTTATTAACTACTCTCATTTAGAGGTGGTATTGTGTACCTTGGCTTTGGAAATGGCCTCTGCATTACTGCTAAGGTCATCGATCTCCATCTTCATTTCGCTCTTCTCCTTCTCCAGTTTCTGCTTGACCCTCTGCAGGTTGTCTATCTGCTCCCCGAGCTCGGCCACACTGTCTGCGTGCTTCTTCCGCAGAGCGGCCGCCGTGGCTTCATGCTGCAGGGTGGCCTCCTCCAGGTCCCTGCGCATTTTCTGGAACTCAGTCTCCCGCTTCTTGTTCATCTCAATCTGGGCTGAAGTCGCCCCACCGGCTTCTTCGAGCCTCTCGCTGATCTCCTCCAGTTCCCGGGAGAGGTCGGAGCGCTGCTTCTCTGCTTTGGCCCGGGAGGCGCGCTCTGCCTCGATTTCCTCCTCCAGCTCCTCGATGCGGGCCTGAGAATGACACAAGCACATTAACATAAACTTGTCTCAATTTCAAGTTTTTTGGGGTGCAGAAAAAACAGAGGTGAGATGACTTGCCTGTAACTCTTTGATCTTCTTCTGTAGTTGAATTTCTACTGCCTGCTCATCTTCAATTTTGCTTAGCAGATTGCTAATTTCAAATTCTTTCCTTCAGACAGAAGAACAAGACATATTAGAAGTACCCATATGAATTGAAAGGTGCTATCACATAGAATTTTTTCTGGAGTTCCTACTTTTTCAGTTTTTCATCAAGTTGCTGTTTGTCATTTTCTATGTCCATTGTGGATTCTTGGGCCAGTTTTAGGTCACCCTCCAGTTTCCTCTTTGCTCTTTCTAGATCCATTCGAAGTTTCTTTTCTTGTTCTAGAGACCCTTCAAGCTAATGAGAAAGTAAAATTTGTTAAAAATTGAAAGTATATCAAAAAAATCTTTCAAGTGAATATTAAAAATACACTTACATCATCCACTTGCTGCTCTAGCTTGGTTTTAGCTTTGGTCAGGGTGCTGACTTTGTCCTCTTCTGTCTGCAGGTCATCCAGGGTCTGCTGGTGGGCCTCTTGGAGGGCCTTCTTCTCCTTGGTCAGCTTAGCAATGGTTTCATCCAGACCTGCCATCTCCTCTGTGAGGTTTTTCACCTTGGAAAATTGAGAAGAAATGGTCTCTGCAATAAAGCAGCTTTGTTGGATGGCAGAACCTCTATATGATGGAGCAGATTATGATTCATACCTTATTTTCTGTGGCATGTTTCTCCTTTTCAACCTTGGCCAGTGTCAGCTCAAGGTCATCAATGTCCTTCTTGAGCTCTGAGCATTCGTCCTCCAGTTTCCTCTTCTTGGCCGTCAGCTCAGCGTTGATCTCTTCCTCATCCTCAGCTCTCTCAGTCACCTCCTTGATTTTGGCCTCCAGCTGGATTTTGTTTTTAATTAGTTGCTCACACCTTTCCTCTGCATCAGCCAGGGCGTCAGCTTCCTGTAGAGAGATTCATTGGGATATTTAGAGAATTTGTTACTTATTTTAAACTTGTTCTTTGCACAAAATAGTAGTGTTTACTGAATTCTGATGAATTTCTCAGCATGAATATAAATTAAAGTTAATTGAACATTATTACATGACTTGGAGAAATGCAGCTAATTAGAAGTGAGACTATAGATTTAGAAGCAAATTAGTGTGAAAAATGATTGTATTGAAGCAATCGACTATTTTAAAAAGTAGTGTGTAGAAGAGTGGAAGGATCAAAGGAAGCCTGGGTTCTTGCCCCAAATTTGCCTGCAAATGTACAACCTTGGGCAAATTGCTTTATTCCTCTTACTTTCAATTATCTTATATGTAAGGAAGGGGGTTGGAATACATGATTGCTAAGAGCATTTCAGCTGTAATATTCAAAGATTTTCACTTAGTCAATTGGTTAGTTTTGGTTTTGATCATTCCTCACTCACCTCAAACAACTAGTTGCTAGATTAAATTTAAAACAGAAAGGAAAAAGAACTTAAGTAATTTTATGCCTATGAGTACATTTCCATGCAGGAATTTTTAATACACTCAAAACCTTCCTGATAGTCCACAACAGTGCTATAATTGTCCAAAATTTCCAATTTAAGCATTACCTATTAGTCTCAAAATGAATTTTAAAATATAAAGTACATGTAATTTTGAGAAAATATATAGCTCCATAAAGTTTTTATAAGTGACTAAAGGACTCAAATAAAAATCAGTTCAGCCACTAACTTATTAGATTACTCTGGCCTGGGGAATTTCTTTAACTTCTCAGTGTTTGTTTTGTTCATATCTTGAGTTTTTAAAATGCTTAAATGGATGATAATGGGGGATCTCCCGAAGTCCCTTTGCTTTTATTTTCAATAGTGATACACTCAACAGATATTACTCACTGACTGATGATACACCTATGAAAAGAGGTTAAGATCAAGAGGCTGTGATCCTATGCTTTTGGGAAAATGAAACCTTTGTATAAGTGAAATTAGAAGGAAAAGTTGAAAATAGCTTAAAAAGTTTAGGAAAATTATCCTTTTCACGGGTTTCTTCATGACGGTCGGTGTTGGGCTTGTTGGACCGAGAAATGGGAGGTTGTGTTTGGCCAGAGCGCTGCTGCCAAACCTCCTGCAGATTCTGATGACAGCTCCTTCCTGAACCAATAAACAGAGGCCTTAAGAACTTGGGATCTGTGTCAAAGGAAGACTCACAGAGGCACTTCGCTCTGCCTCACAGCCTGCTGGTGCAGTTCGGGTAACTGCAAATAAATTTACTGAGCTGAAACTCAGGGGTTGGGGAAAGGGGATACAGAGAGGAATACGAATAACTGGCTTTCTTGATTTTAAGTACAGTCTCATTCACTTGGATTCAGAAAAGATGACTATCCCTTTAAGGCTGGGATGGAGTTGGCAAGGCAAACTGAGTTTTGGGGACCTGCCTTTAAATGTCTCCCTTCACGACTGGAAAGTCGTGATGTCGTTAAATACGTTCTTCAGCCTTCCTCCTCTATTTGTAATTTGGAAGTGATTGTGCCTTACTTCCTCATAGGCGTGTTGAAAGTTAAGTGAACTCGTAAAAAAAGCAACTCAAGATTTTCTTTTTCAAGAAAAGGCCTTTTGTAAATTCAAAGTGTCTGTGAATTCTAGAAAAGCTCTGTAACATGGTGCATTGAGAGTACAGCACACTCACTGATTGAACCTGGAGTTGCAGGTCATTTTTTTCTTTCAAGAGAGTGACCATTTTCTCCTCCAGTTCCTTCCTTTTTGCCTCTGACTTGGCGAGTTCGTCTTTGGTTTTCTGAAACTCCTCCTTCATGGTGGCCATCTCCTTCTCAGTCTCCGCGCTCTTGAGGAGCGGCTTGATCTTGAAGAACAGTTTCATCCAGGGCCAGTGCTTGACGTTCATGAAGGCTCGTACATTATACTGGATGCAGAAGAGGGCTTCTCTAAAATGACGTAAAAGCATGAGTGCAGGATGATCCATTAGAGACAATGTCATTGCTATGGTTATTTTTTTACACGCAAACTCCCCTTTTAGTGACTCCCCTACTGTAACCGATATGTCAGATTTTGTATATGTTAGATGCAGGCTTTATGCACACACACGTCCTCACACTCACACTCAGTAGTCCTCAGTGTAACCACTTTGCTGATGTATACTGCTCATATTGAACAATTCTGTGTTCTCAAGTTCCTATCAAACCAGCAAAGACGTTGACTTTAGTGGGGGAATGCTTGGCAAGTATGAGTGACACGTACCATTTTAAGATCATTTGAAATATTACAGTATTAGTGGTCTTGGAGTGGATGTGGCAGTTGTAAGTTGATTGTAATGCTTGGCTGTGGGCATACAGATATGAACTGTGAAATGGCGTAGGTTGCTTTCTGAATTGCTCCATCTAAATTGATCTTATGATTTATTGTGTTTTCCTTGAAGCCTTTCCTCTTACTTTAATCACCCCTGAATTATCCACTTTATAAACTCATTTTGTTAGCTTCTTCAGATAATATACTGGCTTTTCTCAAATTACTTCAAATGCCTCATTCTTACCTGCTCAATTAGTTTGTTAATATTCACAGGGCGTTCAGCATGGGTTGAGCTCCAAAATTTGTTTATTTAAATAAAATTTAAAAATGGTAATAAAAGATAACCCTTCTGCAAACTATAGCAATGGACTGGCAAGGTTTGACCTTGTAGTGATATGTACGTCTCTTCAAGCTTGCTAAACTGGAAATTCTATTTCTATACATCTAATTTATAAGAACCGTAACTCTGAGAAGGCAGATACCATGACACAAACTATGATGTAGGTACATGGAAAAGACTTAGGAACACTTATAACGCAGACCTAAATAAGTAAAGATGAACAAAATGAATGCAAAATCTGTGTGTAACGACAGGGAATGCAGTAGTACAGGGTGGATAGAGCTTAATTAGAGAAAGGATGAGGTTAATTAGAGAAAGGAGAAAAGGAAATTTTGAATTTGTAAATAGATAAATTAGGATGAGAGGAGAGAGCTTATGCAAACATGAAAATGGGAGATAAGCAAATTGTTTAGCTTGCCTGGGAAAGTCTGTGTGGTTGGAAATGATAAATGAGGTGGGGAATAGAGAGGGCCTTGACAGCCGTGCAAGACAACTTGGACTTGACGTGGGAGACCAGGGGGAACCACAAACTGAACTATGGTGATGAAAATAGTGCTTACTGCAAGTTATTCCTGCAGCTGTATGTGAGATGGATGGAAAGGGAGAAATTGGAGGGAAGAGGGAAGTTTTGGAGGGAATCCACGTGTAAGGGGTTGAGCAAAGGCTGCTGTGTTGTAGGACTGAGTTCTGAACTGGGTGAGAGGCACATTTTAGCTATAAAATGAAAGAGTGAATGAGGAAGGCTGATTTATAGTCCCTAAGGGACACTACAATTCTGATATGTTGCATGGTTGTTACCTCCTTTGCAACATCTTCTGATATTCTACCCTCATTAGGAATCCCCTACAGACGGCTTGAGTTCTTGTTATAATCTGGGCCAACTTTTCATCTCTCATTTCTTCCAGGAGACCCAGAAGGCCAGCTTTGAAGAAAACCTGCAGAAAGGGAGAGTCACAAGTCATTCCTATACTACAGGAGACACAGAAATGACAGAAGGTACTTGGATCAGGTGTAAATAAATAATAGCTGTACCTTTGTATGTCCAAATTTATACTGGGTGTGATCAATATCAATAGAGGCAAGAAGTTTCTCAGAAGCCTTCTTGCTGTCGATGAACTGTCCCTCTGGAATAGCACTTGCATTTAAAAGTTTGTATCTGTTCAGTCAAAGAAAGGAAGAATGATTAGGAAGATGTGAACATCTGTGAAAGTCAAATGATACCCAAAAGAAACATTAATAAAAATCTCAGAGAAAAAGTAGAAGTAGAAAATCCAACTGTCCTTTAAGTTCAGTTAGTAAAACAATATGATTTTTTTGTGGTCTAATGCATGCTCCTTCATATTTTTAAGAAATGCCATCTTTTCTAGCCTGTTATTCTGTTCTACCGTCGCAAGACTATATTATTTGACTTCTTAATGTTATAATATTTACTAAGCAAGATACATGAAATACAATGAACAGGGGACAACAATTACGATGATTAAATATTCACAGCATTCAGTGAAATACAACAGAGACTGGCCTTTGTTTAAAATCCCCATATAAGATCCTGCTTGGGAATCCCTTCCTGCAGATGCGGATGCCTTCCAGCACACCATTGCACCTCAGCTGGTGCAGGACAAGTTCATGCTCCATGGCCCCTAAAAATATATCAGAGGGCTTACTGCTGGGCACTGAGTTTTCAGACTTGTGCCTGTTTGGCTATTTCATGCTCTTATATCTTACCAGGAGTTTTGGTTTCATTGGGAATGATACACCGTACGAAGTGAGGGTGTGTGCTCCTCAGATTGGTCATCAGTTTATTTAAATTTTCCTAGAAAACCAGATAAAAGGGAATTGATGAGAAAGTTCTATTTCAGATTGCTTTTTTTGTAATTATATGGAACAAACCTAGGCACTCTGTTAACTGATAGGTATAAGTCTGTGAGGCTTCCGTTGCTTTGTATTTTAAAGATCTTAAGAGTTCCAGCATGCCAATGAACCAAAAGGCCAAAGTGCGGGGACCAACTGCAGCTCTCCAAGGTATTTGTTTATAACGCCTAGGATCTATGCTGTAAACAAACTGCACATTCAGTAGCCTTGAAGCGCAGGAAGTCTTCTCCACCAGGAATCAAAAGACCAAAGACTGTGGTCTCGCTCTGCCACTGATGAGCTGCTTGACTCTAAAATCCCGTTTGTCTCTCCAGGCCTCATCTGAAAATAGTTGAGATTACCTCTGAGGTCTCTTACATCTCTCTGCTAATACTTTTCACAGTAGTAATTCGGTAACCTAGGTTAGCAATTGTCCCAACTTTTGACATTCCTTCCTCAAGTTTGTTATTCTCTGGGACTTGTAACCTCTTGTTTTGTATTGTTTTTTGAAGAGTCTAAAATCATGAGACTGTACAACTTTGTGCGGGTGGATCTTGTGTACCTGAGAATGATCCACAGTCTGAAGCATCTGGGGGGAGTTACTCCAGAAATAGAGTCAGTGTTTATGACAGATGATGATGTTTTACTTTACCGTAGAAAGCTCACATGTAAATATTTCTGAATATTTCTTAGGTATACTCTTTGAGAAGGCAGAGATTTGTTTGAGGTTTTTTTCACATCTCAGTTACCCATTAGGAAATAAACAAAACAAGTGATGTGAGTTTCTAATCTTGAAAACATATACAAGGATAAGTTGATGAAACTGGAGTCTATTTGGTGAGATAATGCAAATTGGTAGTGAGACAGGAAAAGAACAGGGCAGTTTTCCTGTTTAGGTCATAGGTCATATGTGCATTTTAGTTTTAAAAGGAATGGGCCTTAGCCGTACAAATTCTGACAAACCAGCTGTTAGTCCAGACATTTTGTACACTCCCCTTTAGACGAGCTAGTTTTTAAGCCACCTAAATCAGATTATTTTTAGTAAAATTATTATTATTATTTCAACATCAAGAAATACTTTCTAGCTTAATCATCCATCTAAATCACTAGGCCTGGCTTTAGATGATTTTCGGCTATTACAAAAAATTAAATCCACCTCAGAGGACAAAGATGTAATTTGGTGGAAGGGTGTCCTAAAGAGTGTGTCTCAACCTTATTGTCAAAGAGGAGCTCAGGAACATTCTTAAAAGGCAACATTAGTGGGATAACGATATGGCCTTCCACAGAGATAGTCTTGAAGTTCAGCTAAACTTCTTTAAATATCAGGCTTATTATATAATAAGCAAGCTTCTGAGGACATTTTGGCAGTCCTGAGTACGTTAGATGATCGTAATAAGGAATAATGGGTGAAGCATCCGACCCTACAGGAGAAGTATTGCTTCGGCTGTACCCTGACAAGAATGAATATTTAAAGTGATTCCTATTAACATTCCATTCCCTCCTAATTTATTCCAAATGCAATAATTATGATAATTCATAGAAACTGAATAGGTTTTTCAAATTAAATTTATACTTTACCCTGAAAAGGGCTGACACAGTCTGGAAAGAAGAGCCCTTCTTCTTAGCACCTTTCTTTGCGCTGCTGTCTGAGGTAAAAAGAAAACCCATCAATTAAAGTAGAATCCCAGGGGTTGGAATGGTATATGAACATTCTGTGGGAACAGGTTTAATTTAGATTAAGGGCACAGAAAGTACCTGCTTCAGCACTAGCATATGTGGAAAAGAGACTGGCCAGAGTCTTCATTGCAGACTTCTGGTACAGCCCAACCACGGTGTCATTCAGGGGGTCCTTATTCTTATCAAGCCAGCCAGTAATGTTGTAGTCCACAGTGCCAGCGTAGTGGATCAGCGAGAAGTGGGCCTCAGCTTTGCCTTTGACAACCTTGGGCTTCTGGAAGTTGGCAGACTTGCCCAGGTGCTGGTCATACAGCTTGTTCTTGAAGGAGGTGTCTGTGGCCTTGGGGAACATGCACTCCTCTTCCAGGATGGAGAAGATGCCCAGTGGCTGAATTCAGAAAAGTGAACATTGGTGGCAACCTACCTTTTCTCAAAAGATATACATAGGGGCTGTCATTTGATCAAATTATGAAACAGTAATTTTCTAATTTGTTCTGATATCAATTAAATATATTTGTAAAGTAAACCAGGGTCACAGCTCAAAGAAGCCCTTTTGTTATCACTAGAATGACTTTTTCACCCTTTTTTCTCATATTCAGTCCACAGCATCATTTTCAATGAAGAGAATAGACAGATACAAACTCCAAATGTCAGCACAGCATGTGGGGGCGATTTGTTAAAATGTTCTGTATTTATTGCACTTTTTCCCTATTGAGTGAATTAACTTATTGTTAAAGTTCTGTTTTACTATGAAAAGGACTTGCTGACTTAGAATGATGTTTACTTTATATGCAATAATTAAACAGTATAAATAACCCAAACCTTATTTAAGACATTTTGTGTATTTATTCTCCTTAAAGACAGATTATGAGGAAGCATAAGCAATTTGACTTCTTGACTTCAAGACTATCTTTTATATAAGCCCCAGTTGTGTTACAAGTGCATTCATTTTTATTTAGAAAAAAGACTTTATTTCTGATGCTGACACTTTGATCATAATGGAGATGGATTTAGAACTCATGAGATAGTTCTTCTAGTGAAGGGGACCATCTCAATAGAATTTTCAGTGCTGCTTTAAAATTAGATTCGAGTCAGTGTTAGAACAAAACGGGTTAGAACAAAATGAAACTAAACATTCTCTCATCCTTCTTATGTAAAAGTTGAAAGGAGAAGGTTAATTCTAAACAGTAATTTTTTAATTTTTTCTGATATCAATCTATGAAAGATTACAGTAATACTTTCTGGAGTTGCTTAAGACACTCGGAAGAGTTATCCTTATGATTCATCCTTTCTTTAGAAGTCAGACAGACCTTCTCGATGAGCTCAATGCAGGCAGCCAGGTCCATGCCGAAGTCGATGAACGTCCACTCGATGCCCTCCTTCTTGTACTCCTCCTGCTCCAGCACGAACATGTGGTGGTTGAAAAACTGTTGCAGTTTCTCGTTGGTGAAGTTGATGCACAGCTGCTCCAGGCTGTTGAACTGCACAAAACAAAATTTCCAACATTAAATGGATTTTTTTGTTCAGTAAGGAAGATTGGCTCTGAGCTAACATCTGTTCCAATCTTCCTCTTTTTGCTTGAGGAAGATTGTCACTGAGCTAACATCTGTACCAGTCTTCCTCTATTTTGTATGTGGGACGCTGCCACAGCATGGCTTGTAGGTCTGCACCCAGGATTTGAACCGGTGAACCCGAGGCTGCCAAAACGGAGCGTGTAAACCTAACCACTATGCCACTGGGGTGGCCCCTTAAATGGATTTTTATTGAAGTAAATTCATTACTGAAAAAATATTTTGTTGAAAAAATGTGGAATATAGTAATAAAATAAATTTTAATTTAGTTGTTCTTTCAAAAATCCCAGGGGAAAAAATGATTATTTTTGACATGACCCTTTTTCATGAATTCCGGGCATTATTTAAGGGCACAGGTGTCAATCACACAGCAAGAGTTCTGGTAGAATCCACCTCCTACCACCTCTAAGATTGCATGGGCATTAATATACATTAAAAGTACAATCTTGATCTTCTGAGTTATGGTTCAGCTTTAAGGGTGAAAGTAATTTATGGGAAAGCCTCACTTCTTTTATTACCCCCACTCCCTAATTCAAGATGAAAGTTCACATTTTCACTTTTGGCTGTCACGTTATTAAGGAAAGCTTATCTTAAGACCTTTAATTGATGTTAAGTAAAGCTTATCTTCAGGATAAGTTAAGGAAATATTACATTATTAAGGAAATGTCACGTTATTAAGGAAAGCTTATCTTAACACCTTTAATTGATGTACAACGTGAGGTCTGTGAAAATAGAGACCTGATGTGGTCTAGCAGTTGAAGATCTGAAAGAATCTTTGTAATAATTTCTGTCCTCATTTCATAGATGATGAAGTTGATGCCCTGGCAGGGAAATGGTGTGTGTCAGGTGAACCAGGAAAAGAGGAAAGACTATGAACTGTGTCTATGCTTCTACCTTTAGGCCCTTTCTCCTACATGGGGTGTGTGGACCAAAAGCTGCAGATCTGGGTTCCTGTCCTGGCTTTGTCTTCTATGGTGGTAGGATCTTTAGCAAGTGTTTTGATTTTCCTGCACCTCAATTTCTCCACATGTAATTAGCAGTAATAGTAATTACTCCTTCATGGGTTGTTTTGAAGATTAAATGAGGTAATATTTTGAAGTACTTAGTATAGTGCCAGAAATACACTGACTTCTTGATAAATGTTACCTATTATTATATTCTGTTATATCATAGATATTTTGGAGGTAACTCTTGTTCTAGGTGCAGTGTTGGAGAAAGCAATGTGGACACTACAAATGTAAATGAATTATGATTATGTCTAGTATATCAAAGCCCAGATTGCCTTCCTCCCACTTTTTATGAATATGAAGATAACTCACATCAAAGATCTCAAAGCCAGCGATGTCCAAGACCCCGATGAAGTACTGCCTGGGCTGCTTGGTGTCCAGCTGCTGGTTGATGCGGGCGACCATCCAGAGGAACATCTTCTCGTAGACGGCTTTGGCCAGAGCACCGACTGCGTTGTACACCTTCATAGACAGAGTGATGTTTGTTGGTGTTAGTAAAGGCATTATTAATGGAATAATGTTTGTTGGCACTGTTAAAGGCCTGGGAGGTGTGTGATTCATTGAGGTCGTGCACTTACCTGCTGCACAGTCTGGCCTTTGGTGACATACTCATTGCCGACCTTGACCCTGGGGTAGCAGAGGGCTTTGAGCAGGTCAGCAGAGTTCAGACTCTGGAGATAGGCTGCCTTGTCAGCAACTGCAGAGACACAATTCAAGAAATGTTTAATGGCGGATGTCCTCCTTAACCTAATCTTTCCATTTTCCTCCAATCCATTTTCTTTATTATTTAAATTAAAATCTTTAAATAATTCTATAGACGATCAGGTGAGGCTTTCTCTACATTAGAGCATATACTTGCTGATAAATGGTTAATCTGTTACACTGGCTTTTGGTGATTTATTACAATCAGCTTTTGGGAAATTCATCAACAATAAACATATGTTCAGCGTTTATGGAAACACTTTATGTAAGGCAAAAGCCATAGTCCCTGTTCTTAAGACCCATTAGTTGTAGTTGGAAGGATAGGATAAATACATCTTAATGTTCACTCTTAGGGTCAGGGAAAAGTCAGAGTGTTTGGATTCTTATCTCAGTTTTGTTCCTCCCAATTTCACCTCATTGGATCAGTTTCTTTATCCGAAAATGTGGGGATTAAATTTCACTGCATGATCCCTACAGAGTCCCTTTCTAGAATTCTGTCAGTGACTGTAATGTAAATGTCACATGTCAGGTACAAAAGTAACTGCTAAAAAGTTTAGAGGTGGGAGAGAGAACTTCAAGCTGAGGAGGCCAGGAGCAGAACTTCAAGGAACAGATAATTTAGCTTCCGTGGTAGGTCCTATACGTTCCTTGTTCTTTCCATACATACAGTATGTGATTTTTGTTTCTTAGTTCCTTTTTAATCTTGCTTGCTAGACTATCTACACATTTATATATAGACAACACACACGTGCCTACAGATGTCTAGAGACATCCTTCACCCCCAGCACTGGGTTTGGGCGGATCCTGTGTTACCAGCCACGAAGTTTACCTAGCTAGTGCTGAAATAGACCAATATGCCAAGTTATCGTATCTGCCTACCTGCCATTGCCAAGGTGAAGCAGGAACACTGTTCCATCTCATTCTCTCTCTAATGCTCAGGCCCTAGGTTGTGCTCTTTTAGGTATCTCCTTGTTAGTGGCTATTAGGGTTCATTTTAACTTATTTGGGATGGATAGAAATGATGGAGATATGGAGATGCAAGGAAAGAAAAGGGGTGAGGAAAGCATGCAATGTGTGTACCTGTGTATTTGCCTTCAGAAGTCTAGCTACAAAAGAGATGAGAGTTTAGAATAGGTTTTTTTCCTTGTCATATTCTCTAATTCAAACCCAGATGGAGGTTCATTTGGTACCTTCGGTGCCATCTGGCTCAGCTTGCTCTTCACGCTGCTTTTGCTTGAATTTCATGTTCCCATAATGCATCACGGCCCCTGTGAGCTTATAGATGGATACTTTCTCTTCAGGAGTAAAGCCCAGGATGTCAATGGCACTCTGTCAGGGGAAGTGATAGGACAAAGTTAGGGCAGAAGGGACTAATTTATTTAGGAGAATTTACACTATATCCTAAAGTAACCACACCTACAGTGGATTATTACTGTCATTCCCCTACAAAATTGATTTTTAAAAAAGTGTGTGTGTGTGTGTGTGTGTGTGAGAGAGAGACTTACGTCAGTGGCCATCAGCTCTTCTTGGTCATCAATGCTGGGGACTGTGATCTCCCCTTGACTGATGAAGGCATAATCATATGGGTTGGTGGTGATCAGGAGCATTTCTGGGTACATAGAATTCAGGGTATATGTCTTACATTAGAAGATGTTAATAAAAATACTAATGTTCATCTGTGAATTTAAATTCTTTCTTACCAATCAGATCTGGCTTCTTATTGGAAGTGATCTGATAAAAAATATGGTAGCTTCTTTCCGCCTTTAGCTGGAAAGTAACTCTAGACTTTTCTAAAAGATCTGGAAGGAGAGGGAAATAGATATTAAACTGGAAAAAAAGAAATCAATGCTGCTGAGATTTTAGATGAACCTCAGTGTCTTTGCTAAAATTGGGGACATTACGTTTGACTCCATTGAGATTTCACCTTGATGATTGATCCTCTTGGTGCTACATGTAAAAATTCCAAATACACATGACAGTTGCCCGAGGTTCTCACCATTTAAGCATACTTACTCTAGTAAAAATAAACTTTTCATATGGGAGACTTGTGACCTCTGTATTGTAATTGATTCTTAATATCCCCTCCTTCCTCAGACTCTGTGGCGAGGAGCCACCTTGGAAACACCTACCAAAGCTCAGATCAAGAGCAAATCACAGAGAGGTATTGTAAACCTATAGGTAACTCATAAGAACCCATACATAGCGCTAGTGTTTGTCCTGGAAAAAAATGTCACAATTGCTTCTGAGGCAGGAATTCCAGAATGTGCTACAGAACCATCAATCTGAGATTGAGGTAAATGGAGCACACAGTGGGTTATGGATAAGTCTGGCATTAGCTCACGGGCAACACTGGCAGCAGACTCAACACTCACCAGGTGTTGCAGAATCTCCCTGCAAATGAAATCACTTGTCTCTCTGTTTTGGTTTTTAATGGTCCTACTACTCACATGTTTCAATATCTGCAGAAGCCAGCTTCCCTGTCGTACCAAAGTGGATTCTAATGAATTTACCCTTGAAGAAAGGAAACATTTAGTATTAGAAGATTGAAGCACACAGAGAGATGCAATCGAAATGATAATTCGGACATGGCTTCTCTGGCACTTGAGGGCAGGGAAGACCCCTCTTGTGACCGAGAGACTTACAAAGCGAGAGGAGTTGTCATTCCTCACGGTCTTGGCGTTGCCAAAGGCCTCCAGTAGGGGGTTGGCACTGATGATCTGATCTTCCAGAGTCCCCTGCAAAGGCGAGAGCAGTCCTCACATTTGGGCTCGGGAGCTTCTTCCCTGAGAGCCCAGAGTCAGGCCATGGCCGTCAGACCCACCTGCATTTTGCCAGGTTCCTCCTTCTTCTTCTCCCCAGTAACTGCAATTGTTGCAAAGTACTGGATGACACGCTTGGTGTTCACAGTCTTCCCGGCACCAGATTCTCCACTGCCAAATAGAAACCACAGAAGAGATGAAGACTGCAGCTCACATTGTCAACTTCTAAGACAGTTACCACAAACCAGAGGAGAAGGAAAAATCACATACGTGATCAGGATGGACTGGTTCTCACGATCTGTGGAAGAGAAATCAAGACTGTCAGTCGAAAAAAAATACACATTCAATATGAAGATTCTTGAATCAGGTCAGTTCAAACATAGCTTGTTCTTATTTTTTTTGTGAGGAAGATTGGCCCTCAGCAAACACTTGTTGCCAGTCTCCCTCTTTTTGTTTGAGGAAGATTGTCACTGAGCTAACGTCTGTGTGCCAGTCTTCCTCTATTTTATGTGGAATGCCACTACAGCATGGCTTGATGAGCAGTGCTAGGTCCATGCCCGGGATCCAAACCTGTGAACCCTGGGCTACTGAAGTGGAGCGTGCGAACTTAACCACTATGCCGCTGGCCTGGCCCCAGCTTGTTCTTTTTAAGATTTTGAAGATGTCACCCATGATTTTGGTTTGGGGTTTAGCCCCAAATAGCACTTGCCTCTTGGAGTAAAATCTGTGAAAATGAGAGGCAAAGAATCATCTCTTTTTGTATTTTATTAATTTTTCAGACTTTGTTATGGGAAATTTCAAACACATACAAAAGTAGAGACAATAATATAAATAGCCCCCATGTACCCATCACATAGCTTCAACAGTTATCATTTGGCCAATTTAATATAATCTATATCCCCATCCTGGTCTCACTGGATTAGTTTAAGGAAAATCCTGGGCATCTTATAATTCGTCTGTAAATACTTCAGTAAGAATCATGGAATTTTGAAGTTTTATTTAACAGATAAAGAAACTGAGACCCAGAAAGGAGTAAATGACTTTTCAAATAATTACATAGCTTGTTAAGATCAAAGATATTCAGGTATTTTGACTTCCAGTTTATATAGTTTTCTGCTACCCGGCCTCCCCCCAGTGCTTGATATCATTAAATTGGCCGCTGATAATATTAAATAAGGAAAGGGTCTGGAATTAGAAATGTTTGTGTTCATTTACTTTTATTTTCCTTTTATATACATTTCTAAAACATTTCTAAAACCAAAATTGTTACTAGTTATGTGAGCGATATGTTGGATTTATACCAATTTTCTGATTTGTGAAATCTCTCATTATTATAGTGATAGATTATAGAATTTAGAGAGTTCTCGAGTCTAAAAATCTATTCAGAGATACAAATATGGATGTTATTCAGCTGTAGGTTTAGACTTCAGAGAACTTTAAAGTTCTATTCAGGGAAGTAGATACAGATTTTGGAACTTAGATTAGTTTTTTTTCCTATAGAAGAAAAATCATGAAAGATCATAGCGCGTCTAGTGAGAGCATAGATAAGAAAACAACGTTCTTGTCTCTTTTGGCAATGTTAAAATAACATTAACCAGGTTAAATGCCACCGTTTTGCATGTTTTTTTATAAAAATCATGTTTGGGAGCCCTAAGTAGCCTTGAATTTGGAGCAGCCCCGAAGCCTCGGGAATGGGGACCTTGGTGGGGGCGGTGGTGCACAAAGCACTGTAAATGTGGCTGCTGAGTATTAAATTCTCTGAAAAGAGCCAGCATCTGGGTAATTTCTGAAAGGCAGCTAGCTGCTGTTGACAACCAAAGAACAGTTTACTGGCATGAAATCCTGGTAGAACTGCTGGCCAATCTGTAATAGAAGATTCCTACTTTATTCCTCTCTCCTCTCTCTTCTTTAAAAACAATTTAAAAACAAGTGCAACAAAACCAACAAATAAAAAACAAGGAAGAATAAAACCCTCTCAGTTTCCAAAATCCCATGGAAAACAGGAAGCTCAGGAATTTAGAATATTTCCAAAGGCAGTACATTTGGTATGTGAAGATAAAAGATTTTAATGCTGTATTTGGGCCTATAATTCCTATCAAAGCTGTTTGTTTATGCCTTGATAAGGCAGATTTGCTATAATTTTTAAAAAATATCTTCAAAGAAAAGATCTTTATTTTCTTCTGTTCTAATAGGAAAATGCTTCAAAATCTTCGGGAGGAAAGTCAGAGCTCTTTCTTCACTCGGGTTCTACCGCAAAGACTGGCAATATTAGCTGTGTTATTTAAAGATAAAGATTCCACAAAGCTTTCCAGCTATGGCTGGTAACCATTTTTCTTCATTGCTGTGGATGTGGGTATTTACAGAACTCTATTCGAACCTTTTTTTTCTATCCGAATTAGAATGTAAAAAATATAGGAAAGCAACAAATACGTTTACAGAGGTCTGCTAATTGTTTCAACTAGGCTTCCAGTTGCTAGCTGGCTTAGCTTGAGCTGGTCAGTGAACTCAGCGAGCTTCACTTTACTCATCAATAAAATGGAGATGGTTAGTAGGACGAATATATAACATACTACCGCTCTGAAAGTTCTTCGAAAGTAGTGAAGCCCCATGTGACTGCAATGTATTATTGTAATCAAGGCCCAGGCAAAGTCTGTTTGTTTGTTAAAGATTCTACTTCCACATTTCTGTAAATAGATGCATCACTCACTCACCAGTCAGCATGAACTGATAGGCGTTGTCAGAGATGGAGAAGATGTGGGGCGGGGCCTCCTGGCGCTTTTTGCCTCGGTAGGCAGCCACCACCTCAGGGTTATACACCGGCAGCCACTTGTAGGGGTTGACAGTGACACAGAAGAGGCCTGAGTAGGTCTAAGAAAATCAGAATAGGCAACATGTGGATCTTGTTTTTACGCAGAGAGATAAATGGAATAAAGAGACCAATGTTGAAGGGCACTCACATAGATCATCCAGGCTGCATAGCGCTCTTTGAGGTTGTACAGCACTCCAGGCTCGTGTAGATGGGTCATCATGGCCATGTCCTCAATTTTGTCATATTTCGGAGGGTTCATAGGGAAGACTTGATCTTCCCTGACAGTAAGAGTCTGGCAAGTAAAGTAAGAGACCAGTTTGTATTAATGATTGGAGGTAGGGTTTGTGTTTGTCTATTTGTTTTGGTTATAAAACTACAATTACAGACTCTTTCTGTTATGTTATTCAATATCCTTTAAATAAAGGCATGAAAATATGTTTGTTTCAGAGTTTGATGCTAAGAAATCTGTTTCCTATGATGAACTAGGATACTACTTTTTTTTTTTAAAGGTTTTTTCCTCCCACATTCCCATCTCAGGTTTATTTATCAGTTTATATCCTTTTACTCTTATTTTAATAGTTTAAATTTTTTATTTTTCCTTGCCATTCCTTATAGAAAACTTCAGTTTGGAGGAACGTAATGGAGATATTAATACATTATTTAACTAAGTAAATAATAATTCTTCTGATAGGAGAAGCTTTTTTGTTTTAAAATTCCAAGAACAATTTATTCTGCTAAAAGCCAGTGTGATAAACTTGTCTGAGCTGATAAACTTACTTGATGGCTGAAAAGGCCAAGGTAAGGATGACATTTACAGTTAAGTAGAATCTTTTCAGAGAAGCTAGTTTTTCCTTCCCCCAAGTTTGGGGGTGCAGACTAGAAAGTGGGGAATTGAAGGCAAGCCGTGGAGGCTGATACTAGTGGGTTAAAGTCCTGTGGGTGGTTGGGAAGGAGAGATATGAAGCTACTGCTGAGGTTTCTTTTGGCTTCCACATCTGATGTCCATGAGCAGACCATAAGGGTGCTTATATTAGCGATAGGCTCGGAGAATCCCAGCAAGTAAGACTTCAACTCCAAGTGAGGAGACAAAGAAATAAAATGGGAGTATTTTCTCCTTATGTTTTTACTTACTGCTCCACCCTCTGTCTTTACAGTTATTCTCCCTCCTTCCTTGCTTTGTATGGTGCTCTTTACGTAGGATTCCTTGGGCTCCGTGACAAAGACCGATGTTTTAGCATCGAAGGGCTTGTTTTGGGCCTCAATCCGCTCCTTTTCCGATTTTCGAAGGTAGGGAGCGGCTTCGCCAAAAACAGCCATCTCAGCGTCCGAACTAGCACTCATGGCTGAGATTTATTTGGCAGAGGATTCTGCCTTGGGGAAAAATGGGGGAGAAGGAGAAATAGAAAGCAGAAGTTATACATGTGAGCTGGAATTTGACATGAAAGAAATGTTGAGTGTCCATTGCCTGGGCCGTAACTCTTCGTCCAAGCTGTCCTTTACCAGTGTTCTGACACAGGAACGCCAGCATGGGACTGGTGTGGAATGAGATTGTAGTTTGAGGCTTCATTTTAGGACTTTGAAAATTTCCTCCCCATATTGCATATATCTTGATCCTCAGGACTAGGGTACCTACAATTGAGTGAGAATCTTTGCCCGTTTTAATCTCTACACTGTAACAATATCAGTAGCTAAAACTGTTGATGGATTGTTTTGTAGCAACTGTCATTCTTTAATCCCCACTTTTCTTTCTGCGTAACGTTTGCATCTGCCATTTGCTAGAACAGTCATATAGTTAGGAAGGAAAGTTTGTCTTGTGCAAATGAAGGTGGATATTTTCAAAGCTATCAAAAACATCTTTGCCTTTTAGATGGCCAATTTTTTTAATCATAAGCCGAATAATTGTTTTTAACATTTAGTTTATGTTAATATTTGGTGTTATGTTTCTCCGTGGGTCATTAAAAGAACCTCATAATAAATTTTTAGTACTCTGGATTGTTTGTCGTTTGGTTTGTTACTGAGAGACTTAGCATTGCCTTAATTCCAGAATCTCTTTCAACACTCCCCTTTTGGTGTTAGAGATTTCAATGGTCAGTTAACAGATCTAAGCACAGAGAAGTAAGAGCTTCAGCATGAAGAAGGCCCTTCTTCCTACATAAATTCCACAGGCTTCTTTTCTTTCCATCCAGAAAAAGAAAAGAGACAAAAATTTAAGAGTTGATCACACGCATGTAAGCCATTGTCCTCTGATTGATAGATATACTCTGCAACATTGGCGTGATAAATTGGTTGACTCTTTCCTTTACTTTCAGGTAGTGGATTACTTGGGGAAGGACAAGGATCTCTTCTAAATTAGATGCGATTTTAGCAGTCTGTGGGTGTAATACTTGTGACTTTTAAAGCCGACAATAATAAATCTTTCTAACAAAAGTAGCAGTGAATCATCAAAAAGTAGCTAAAATATTATGGCTTTAACAAGATTTTTGTGTTTACATTTTTAGATAAGAATTTTTTGGGATTGTTTAAAAAATATCAGTCAAATGTCTATTCAGTGCTTGGCAGTAGAGGAATGCTGGCTTGAAATAGTCTGTTACCCCAGACGCTTCTAAGTGCAGCTGAGAACGCACGGTCACAGCTCATTCTGTCCTAAACGGTCCTTTAATCCTGAAACTCAAATGAGGGTGGTCTCTGAGAATAAGGCATTTTGAAAAAATGACTTCCCAGCATCTATAAGCAGTCATTTGGAAGCACCATCTACTCACATAACTGCAAAAACCGGGAAATGGTGTACAATTAAGAGTTGTTCCCAGCTTCATTAAACTAAATCCCCTTTGTCATCATAAATGAATAAAGCTGAGTCTTACCTCTGGTTTTCCAGATGAAAATGCAGGTTCAGAAGTGTCTAACACTGTAAAACAGCAAGTTTCTTATTAGTGAAGCTCTGAAATTCCAGTAAGATAGTTACAGAATTAAACTTTCTCTGGTCTAAAGCTTGGCTCTGTGAAAATAAAAGGCAAAGTTGGGAGGAAGAGTTTCATGCTCAGAGATGTGTTCAGAGATGGGGTGAGTTCTTTCTGCCCCCTGGGCTCCTTCAAGTCCCAAGGCCCCCATCACTTACCTCTGGGTTCTTGATGGAGATAAGACAGGAGGGACCATGGTGCTTATATAGGGACTAAAGTGCTGAGGCTGCAGCTATCTTCTCTTTGTTAAGGCAAGACATTTGGCAACATGAACCCTCAGCGTAATTTGTACTGACATTTGGCATGTTTGGATATAATTAGAAGTATTCATGTCATTTTGAGTATGTGAACCAATCTCCTATAAATAATTTGACAGGGACCAATCTGCCAGCAGAGAATGCTTTCTAGTATGCTGGGAAGGTAATCTTTGACAGTGCCTCCTGGGGCCTCACAGTAAGTTCCTACCAACTGTATTCAATTTGACAAACTCTTTCATGCATGCCTGTGGTAACCCAATGATCAGCGACACACTGCTCTCAGGGCCCTGACCACTTTTCCTTATTTTTTGCCACATAAACCCCCCACTGCATTCTCTTGGGTCACTGCCGGGGCCCACCCTGGGGGCCTGGGCTTGGGTAGCAGAGCCAAGGTGAGGGGAGAGTCTACACCGCGTCTCCACCATTTGGCCAGTACCCACCCACCCAACATTGAAAAAAACATTTTATTAGAAAACAATATGCATTTATGATAGGAAAAAATACAGATAAGCAAAGAGAAAAAAAGTCTATAATCCCAATATACAGAGATAAAATAAGATATAGACCTAAAAGTGGGATCATACTATATGCATATATAAATATAGTACGTATATGTCTTATACTTTCAAAACTGTAGGTAATTTTCGTATTGCTAGTGAATTCACATCCTTATTCTTTAAACAAATTACATTGCAATCATTCTTTTTAAACTAAAATCTTTCCTTTTTAAAAGATCAGTTATACAGCAAAATTTACTCATTTTAAGTGACAGTTGTATGAGATTTTTTTGCCTTTTTCTTGTTGTTGTTGAGGAAGATTGTCCCTGAGCTAACATCTGTTGCCAGTCTTCCTCTTTTTGGTTGAGGAAGATTGTCCCTGAGCTCACATCCATGCCAGTCTTCTTCTACTTTGTATATGAGACACGACCACAGTGTGGCTTGATGAGCGGTGTATATGTCTGTGCCCAGGTTCCAAACCTGCAAGCTTTGGGCCGCTGCAGCAGAGCGCTTGAACTTAACCACTATGCCACTGGGCCAGCCCTGATTTTTGTGCTATTTTAAAAATGTTTAAACTTTACAGTAAAATTCACTTCTTTTATTGTGTAGTTCTATGAGTTTTTGAATGTGCATTAATTCCTATAACCACTGCCACAGACGGGATGCAGAACAATTCTATTTATGTGAGTTTTGATAAATATGTACACTTGTGTAACCTCTACATTCTAGTTGCATGAAAAAATTAAAGCCTTATAGATTAGGCTAAAATTCCCCTTTGAAGAACACTCACAATGGAAGTGACCCCTTCTCTCTAGAGGTAATCACCAATACCCGTTTACTGTGTAATATTCCAGATCTTTTCTGTGCATTTACCAATTCATATTTAAAACATATAGATTAGTGAAACTGGCCTAAGAAAATCGGCCTATAGAAAATATATAATTAGATGTTTAAAATATATTATAAACAGTATCATAGTTTGTATATTTACCAACTTGGTTTTTTCATTCTACAGTCTTGGATCATATTCCATGTTAGTACATAAATTAAAATATGGAAAAATTTGAAACATATACATAAGTGGAGAAAATGGTATATTGAACTCATTGTACTCTTCATCTGGTATCAATAATTATCAGTTCATGGTCAATCTCATTTCATATATACTCCTACTCATTCCCTCCATCCCTGGATTATTTTGATGTTACTCATTTAAAAATATCTGTGTAGAATTCTCTATGTTCTAGATTGTAATCATTTCTTTCTTATACAAGTTGTAAAAGGTTTCTCCTGGTCTAATAATGACTTGGACTGTGCTATGGCATCTCAGTTTTATAGATGTTTTTAAATTTTTTGTAGTTAAAGTTATAAAAAAGTTTATGTTTATGCTTTTTTTGTGTGTATTGTAGAAGGCCTCCTCTATCTCAAGGACTCAGGGTCATAAATATGTTCTTCTACATTTTCAATGTAATTTGTAACTTAGCTGTATTTGTGTGTGTGTGCGCATGTGTGTTTGAATGTAATCTGTTTCTTGATTCCATATTTTGTACTATATTTCTGTGCCAATAGCATATATGTTTTGATACCTAGTAGGGCAAATTTTCCCTGGTTATTCATTTATCCTAACTGGCAAACCCTGGGCCACCAAAGCAAATGCATGAACTTAACCGCTCCACCATGGGGCCAGCCCCTGTGTCTTCTTTCTTTTGTAATTTATACATTATTATTATTTTTTTCCTTCTCTTATTGCATTGCCTAAAACATTTAGAACAATGCTAAATAGTAATACTAGGATACTTGTATACATATCCTATACAAGATAAGTGATCTTTATCTTGTTCCTGACTTTAATTGTATTACATCTAATGTTTCATCAAGTTTTATACTTTTTATCTAGTTTTCCAATAATTTTAATCATAAAAATGAATTAAAGTATTCCATTCCTAGGTATATGACCAAGAGAATTGAAAACACATGCTTATACAAAAAGTTGTACACAAATGTTCCTAGCAGCATTTTGCATAATAGCCAAAATGTGGAAACAAACCAAATGCCCATCAACAGACAAATGGATAAACAAAATGTGGTATATCCATAAAATGGAGTGTTATTCAGCTGTAAAAAGGAATGAAGTACTGATACATGCTACGACATGGATGAACCTTGAAAACCTACACTAAGTGAAAGAAGTCAGACATGAGGCACTCATATGTGATGATTCTGTTTATATAAAATGTCGAGAATAGGCAAACGGATAGAGACAGAAAGTAGGTCAGTAGTTGCCAAAGGGTGGTCTGGCGAGGGGGGATTGGAGAATGACTGCTAATGGGGTTCTTTTTGAGGTAATGAAAATGTTCTGGAATTAGATATTGGTTATAGCTGCATAACTTTGTGAATCCTCTAAAATCACTGAGTTGTACATTTAAATGATGAATTTTATGGTATGTGAATTATATCTAAAAAAAAGTTAGATGTTGTCAGTGTTTCTTCCTGCATCTATTGAGATTATTTTTTCTCCTCTAACTTGTTAGTGTAGTGAATTACGTGGTAGATTTTCTCACTTTTATCAATCTAGAATTCATGAAACGAAACCTATTGATATAATATTGTTTAATTCTCTGCTGCTGTAAGTTTACTAATTTTTTAATGTGGGATATCTGTATCTGAGTTCATATGGGACTGGGCCACAGTTTTCTTTTCTGGTTTTGATATCAGGATCATGCTAGTCTTGTAAAATGAGTAGCTTCCCATTTGTTTCTATTTTCTGCTATCGTGTGTTTAGAATGTGAATAATCTGTTCCATGAAGGTTTGGTAGAGTTCCTTTATAGAACTCTTTGGGCCAGTAGCCTCTTTGGAAGAGAAATCTTTTAGTCTTATTTAAGTTTTTTCATGACTGTTTAGTCTGTTCAGAGTTTCTACTTGTTTTTTGTGGCTCTTTTGGAAAATTTATCTTTTCCTAGATAATTGCCCATTTCATGTGAAGTTTTTTTTGACTTTTTTTGTGCATGTCTTTTTATAATTTAAAAACTCCTGTGCAGTCATCTTTTCCTTTTTATTTTTTACATATTGTAATTTTATTTGTTTTATTTTAAGTTGTATTTGTCAAAGTTTTGTCTTTTGTGTTGGTCTTTTTAATTTAGATTTACCAATTAACTGTTTTCCCCTATTTTATTATATTCTGTTTTTAGTCTTATTCATTCCTTTCTTTTATTTCTTTAGGTTTATTTTATTGGTCTGTATCTAGCATCTTGAATTGGAAGCTTACTTCATTTATTTTCATTCTTTCTTGTGATCTTACAAGTTTATTTATGGTTATAAATTTTCTTTGGGGTACTACTTTGGCTGAATCCCACAGGTTGATATGTAGTACTCTGATTGTCCTTCGATTATGATTATTTTAAAGTTTCTGTTTCCGTTCCAATCCCCAAATTATCTAAAGAATGTTTGTTTTTTAAATGTCTAGATATATAAATTTAGATATTGAGGGGAGTGTTCTCTTTTAGCTAATTCTTTTTTGTCCCGGGGGTGTGTGTGTGTGTGTTTGTGTGGCATTTTGTTTCCTGGTTGGCCCAATAGGAATGAGCGACGTGGTTCATCTGTCTGTGTCTGTGTGTGTCAGTAATAAAACAATTCAGGGAGTATCCAGATAATAATGTTATCAGCACCCCATAAACCTCTCATGAACCTGCTTATTATAATTCTTATTTCTCTCCCCTAAAGGTAACTACAATTTTTACTTTTATGATAATTTCTCTGCTTTTATTTATAGTTTTATTTGTATGTGCATCTGTAAACAATGCATTTTTTGCCTGTTTTTGAGCATCATATGAATACAACTTTATTTATTCTTTAGTATCTCACTTCTTTTACCCAACATTATTGTTGTGAGATTTTTTCCATGAAGTTATATGTAGCTGTATTTTATTTTTATTACTGTACAGTATTACATTGTATGATAATATGACAATTTGTTCATTCTACTGTAGACAAAATTTGGAGTTGTTCCCAGTTTTTTGCTGCAGGTTTTAAATTTTTTTTGCAAGGTGAACAGTGACTGTCATCTCTGTGATAACTTATTCTAGATATAGTTGATATTTCTTTTGTGGCTTTCTACATGGCGCAATTGTTGTTATTATTTCTCCTCTTCTTCCTCCTAGTCTTCTTTTTCTTCTTTTTAAATCTAGGTTACTGAGGTTGTTTTTTTTTTATAGGAAAGGATTTGACCTGAGCTGACGTCCATTGCCAATCTTCCTGCCTTTTTTCTCCCTTCTTCTTCTCAAAGCCCCAGTGCATGGTTGTACATCCTAGTTATAGGTCCTTCTAGTTCTTCTATGTGAGTCACCACCACGGCATGGCAGCTGACAGACAGGTGGGGAGGTTCCACAACTGGGAAGTGAACCCGGGCTGCAGAGGAGGAGAGCACGGAACTGTAACCACTGACCATCAGGGCTGGCCCCTATTCTACTTTTAACAGCTTTATTCAGGTAGAATTTCATATACTTGAAAGTCATCCATTTCAAGTATACAGTCAATGAGTTTTAGTAAATTTATGCAGTTGTGCAACCATCACCACAATCCAGTTTTATAGCGATCTCATCAACTCAAAAAGTTCCCTTGTGCCCATTTGCGGTCAGTTCCCATTCCAACCCTAAACCCCAGGCAACCAACCACTTATCTGCTTTCTGTCTCTATAGTTTTGCCTTTTCTAGAAATTTCGTTTAAATGGAATCCTACAATGTGCAGTCTTTAATGTCTGGCTTCTTTTCCTTAGCCTGTTTTGGAGTTCATCCATGTTGTTGCATGTATCAGGAGTTCATTCATTTTTATTGCTGAGTAATAGTCCATTGTATAGATGTGCTATGTTTTTTGTTTATCCATTCACCAGTTGATACATATTTGAATCGTTTCTGGTTTTTGGCTGTTATGATTAATACTGTTAATACTATTCCGTATAAGTCACTTTGTGGACATTGGTTTTCGTTTCTCTTGGTAGATAACTAGGAGTTGAATTGCTAGGTTGTGTATGTTTAACTTTTCAAAAAACTGCCAAATTCTTTTCCACAGTAGCTATCGGTGATATGAAGGTTCCATTTTCTTTACATTCTCACCTATACTTGTATTATCCTTTTTGATTATAGCCATCCTAGTGAGTGTAAAGTGGTATCTCATTGTGGTTTTAATTAACATTTCCTTAATGGATAATGATTTTGGTTATTTTTCATGTGCTTATTTGCCGCTCATATATTTTCTTTAGGTGAAGTGTCTGTCTATCCAAATCTTTAGCCCATTTAAATAAATTGGATCATCTTATTATTTACTAGTTATAGGTCTTTATATATATATGTTTATAAACATATATATAGATGTTTTTGATACAAGTCCTTTATCAGATATATGATTAACTACTATTTTCTTCCAGTTGTGGAACAACTGTGTAATGTTTGTATTACAAATAGTTGTGTAACAACTGTTTTCTTCCAGTTTTGTGGCTTGTCTTTTCATTTTCTTAATGGTGCCTTTTGAAGAGCAAAAGTTTAAATTTTGATGAAGTCCAATTTATCAATATTTTCTTTTATGGATCATGCTTTTGGTGTGATATCTTATAAATATTTCCTAGTGCAAAGTCAAAAACATTTTTATTCTACATGTTTTATGCTATATTTATAGCTTTATAATTAGGTCTATATTCCATTTCATGTTAATTTTTACGTATTATGTGAAGGAAGAGTCTAGGTTCGTTTGTTTTTACATATATATATCCAATTGTTTCTGTGCCATTTGTTGAAAAGACTATCCTTATCCTACTAAATTACCTTGGTAATTTTGCCAAAAATCTTTAATGATTTTTCTTATTTTAAAATTGAAACTATTTGCTTTTCATGTAGCTTATACATTTACATGCTTCAAAATTTCAGAAGCACAGAAGAATATACAATGAAAACTTTTTCTCACCCTATTTAGTGTGAGAAAACTATTTAGTTTTCCTCCTCACGGTCACTAACAGTTAGCAATTCTTTTTTTCCTTCTCCATGGCTTAATTTTTGCGAATGTCTTAGATTAGTTTTGAAAGATTTTTTTATTATTGCCCACTGAAGAGACAAAATTAATTACATTAATTAAGTGTAATTTCTCTCTAAGAAATGCAATACTAAGCAATAAGATTTTAACGGGATAAATTTATTTTAATGTCTCCCTAACAAGGGAAATTAAGCAGTAAGATTTTTTCAGGTAGGGTTGAGCTCGGGAGAGGGAGGCACAAACTACTATAATATCTAAGATATTTTTTGCTCCCCTAACAATTAATTTTCCCTTCCTAGGGAGCAATATCACCTCGATTGAAAAATGCATATATTAGGTATTTGAAAAGCATGTATATCCCCTCATTGTTGGCTACAAAATTTTATATTTATCTTTCCAATTGAGCTTGTTATTTGTGCTGTTCAAATCACCTGTGTTTTAGTTTTGTCTACTTGTTCTGTGATTTTTCTAGTAAATGTAAGTTAAAATCCTCCACTATGATTGTTCTCAGATCTTTCAGATTTTTGTTTGTATAATTCAAAGATAGTTGCTAACTCCATAGAAATTTATGATCACTTTATCTTTCTGATAGATTATATCTTTCAAAAATAAAATATGAACTATCTTTGCTGCTTTTAAATTATTTTGCCTTGAATTTTATTTTGGCTAATATTTTGCTATATTTGTTTTTACTTTTTGGTAGCATATATATGGGTTATCTTTTCCCATACCTTTATTTTTGACCTTTCTGAGTTATTTTGTTTTGCACCTTTTAAAAAACAAGTGACTACTTTAAAAATCCGTTATGAGAGTTTCTTTTAATAGGTAAGTTTTAGAGGCAGTAAACTGGCTGAGATGCTTTTTATGGTGTGCACAATGTTTTAAATATCAAGGAAACTAGCCAGATGTTATTTTGTATGATTTTAGGCAAGTCATGTAACCTCTGTAAGCCTCAGTTTGTTCATCCGTTAAAAGAAAATAGTAATAATTTCCCACACCTCACAGGATTAATATGAGTATTCAATGAGAAATATACATAAAGCATCTAGCATAGTATCAGCAGCACAGAAAGTATTTACTAAATATTGTCTATTATCACTCTATTTAAAATCATGTAAAAGATAGGGCTGTATCACTGTGAGTCATGGGATATTACCGGAGTCTTTTAAACAAGGAACTGGCGTCATAAGATTTGTGTTGTGAACACAGTTATGGCAGCAGCATGGAAGATGGATTGGAGGAGTGAAAGAGATAAAGAACCCACTTAAGCAGTTGTTGTACTATTTTAGGAAAGAGTTGAGAACCCGAACTAAACCAGTTGCTCTTGGAAAAGGAAGGAGGGGGATGAAAGCAAGAGGTATTTAGGTTGTAGACTTGACTGTGCTTGCTGCTGGTAAAATAGAAATAATTTGAGGTGCTCAGGTATCATTTAAATTTATTCTACTCCAAGACAACTGTAAACTGAATCTCCTAAGATTGAGGGAATGTTTTTCATGGAGAGGGAACAGACTTGGAAGTAATAGACGAAGGCTGGAGATATAACTTGATGGAGAATTGCAATTTTACAGTTTGTAGTGCCAGGAATAATACGTTTTCACTAGACAATGAGGTAATAAGCCACCCTACTTGACATCAAACGTACTTTAGAAATATGGCGATTAAGATTGTAAAATTAGTGTAGATGAAGACAGATCGATAAAGATAATATAGTCCAAAAATGGGCTCTTACATGTATGGCAATTTAGTATATGAAAAGGTGGCATTGCAAGTCACTGGGGGAAAGGAGAGGACTATTCAATGAATGGGGTTGAGACTTAGTATTTGAAAACAAATTAAATTAGGTCCTTGCCCGAAGCCATTTATAAAAGTAAGTTCTAGATGAATTAGTTAGAAAATAAGTTCTAGATGAAGTCAAGCATTAAAATAAAGCAAAACTATAAAAGTATAGAAGATTTTATATATATATATATAAATATATATATTTACTTAATCTTCAAATCAAGAAGAAAGGGAGATAAAAGCAAATAGAAAAAATAGCCAAAAGATGTAAATAGACAGTTCATGGAAGAGGCAATACAAATAGCCAATGAACTTGAAAACATGTTCAACCTTAGGAGATGCAAGATCAAATATAACAGCTAGTACATCTCACAAAGCAGGTTGATAAAGATGAAAAAACTTTGATAGTAGCAAACCGTGGTATGGGGGAGTGGATGCTCGCATATGCTGTGGCTAAGGGTTTAAAATTTCAGGGCAATTTGTTGCATCTTTTGACATTTAAAATTGCAGTAATTTCCCTTCTTACTCTTTTTCTCACAGAAGCACAGAGGAACACGGTCTGTCAAAGCTCTGCATTTAACATTTTTTCTAATAGCAAAACTTTGGAAACAATTCAAACGTCCATTCAGTTACTTTGTAATTTAATTAAGTGGCCACCTGTTAAATGCTGGTGCTCTGATTATGGTTGAAACCTGACACTTTAATCTGGGATTTGGATCAACATAACATATTTTCCGTTTGCTTTCTTTGAGATGTAACCCTGATTTCAAATAACAATAAACAATGAAGTAGAGAGTTTTGATGGGGAATACGTATGAGAAAACTAAACTGTGAGATATATTTTGCTAAAGCCTATTTATTGGTATATTCCAAACCTTCTCCAACGTGCAGATATCTTTTACACAACTCTTGTGTGACAACTCATTTCTTTTAATTTATAGTAAAACCTCCTCCAGGGTCTGGCTCATATCCCTTGTCCTTGCTCTTCCTGCTAGTATCTGCTTACAATTAAGCCCGGGCCCAGCATTATGTTACCGTATCTAATGATCCTTCTGCTCTAAGAGTCTCTGCCAGAAATTAGCTTACAATTCCTAAGATTCCCTTTGCACTAAGAATTTCTCTGTTCTCTCTCTCCAGTGAGGAAAAGTGGAGGAATTATAGCCACTTAAGGCATCTTTACCTTTTCTAATATGAAACTCTGTAATTATCTCATCTTCAACCAAAGAAAAAAAAACACTTGCCTTTCACAACACCCCTGCCGAAGAGGAATTTATTAAGATTCATCTATGTTCTTGCTTGTAGTTCGTTTCTTTCTCTTGGTGAGTAGTATGCTATTGTGAGGATATACCGTATTTTGTTCATCTGTTCTCTTGCTTGATGGGTGTTCTTCTTGTCTTTTTGTGGACATATCTTTCATTTCTTATGGTTAAATTCTAGTGAATGCAATTGATAGATCTAAAAGTATATAGGTGTGTATTTAAGAAACAGCAAACAATTTCAAAAATAATTGTTGAACCATGTTGCATCCTCACTGGCAATATATGAGAGATGTAGTTGTTCAGCATCCTTGCCAACATTTGTCACTGTCAGTCTTTATAATTTTAGCCATTATTATGGATGTGTAATAGAATCTCCTTGTGGTTTTAATCAGTATTCGCTAGACCAGTGATATTGAGCATCTTTTAATGTAGTTATTGGACCTTCAAATATCATCTTTTTGAAAATGTCTGTCAAAGTCTTTTGCCCATTTTTATTGTTTTCTTTTTATTGTTGTTTTGTATGTGTTATTTATATACAATAAAGTTGTTTGTTGCATATATGTGTTGCATTATTTTCTCCCAGCCTGAGGTTTGCCTTTTCACATTCTTAACAGTGTCTTGGTGAGCAGTTGTTTTAATTTTGAAGAGGACAAGTTTATCATTTTTTTTTTGTATTTAGTCCTTATTGTGTTCTGTTTAAGAATTTTTGCCCAAGATCACAAAGATATTCTCCTATATTTTTAGAAGGTTTATAATTTTAGGATTTGCATTTAGGTTTGTTATCCTTGTTGAGTTAATTTTGTATATAGTGTGATTAATTATTTTTTCCATACAGATATGTAATTGATCCAGCATCATTTGTTGCAAAGACTTCTTTCCACATTGAACTGCATCGGCAACTTAGTAAAAAGTCATTTGACTGTATATATAGTGGGCTTATCTCCCAATTCTCTGTTCCTCTCTATTCTGTTCCATCTGTCTATATTTTTCTTACCCTTAGGCTAATATCACACTGTCTTAATTACTATAGCTTTATAACAAGCTTAAAAATCCATTGAGTAAGTCCTCAAACTTTGTATTTCTTCTTTTTCGAGGTTGCATTGGCTATTCTAGGTGTTTGATATTTCCATATGCACTTTAATATAAGCTTGCCAATTTCTCTAAAAAAAAAATTGCCTGATGGGATTTTGATTTCAGTTACATTAAATATTTATATCAATTTTGAGAGAATTGACAACTTGGAGAGATTGACAGAGAATTGACAATATTGAGTCTTCCAGTCCAATAAAATGGTGTCCCTCTCTCCCTCTTTACTTTTCTCTATCTTTTGTATACATACGTGTGTGTATAATTTATTTAGATCTTTACTTTCCCTCAGCAATGGTTTATAGTTTTCAACACAGAGGCATTTTTTACATTTTTTGTTAAGTTTGTTCCTAGACTATTTTGTGGTTTCTTTGGTGCTATTGTGTATGATATTGATCTTTAAAATTTCATTTTCCAAGTGTTTGCTCTTAATATAAAAATACAACTTATTTTTTTTCTTTTTTCTGAGGAAGATTGGCCCTGAGCTAACATCTGTTGCCAATCTTCCTATTTTTGCTTGAGGAAGATCGTCACTGAGCTAGCCTCTGTGCCAATCTTCCTCTATTTTGTATGTGGGATGCCACCACAGCATGGCTTGATGAGTGGTATGTAGGTCTGCACCTGGGATCCAAACCCACAAACCCCAGGCTGCCAAAGGAGAGTGTGTGAACTTAACCGCTATGCCACAGAGCCAGCCTCAAAATACCACTTATTTTTATATGTTGACCTTATAATTTGACACATACTCAATTTACTTATTGGATTAAGATTAAGTAGTTTTTTATAGACACTTAAATATTCTATATATGCAAATTTATCATCTGCAGATAAAGACAATTTTACTTTTTTCCCTCGATCTTTATGTCTTTTATTTCCTCATCTTGCCTTATTGCATTAGCTAGGCCCTCCAGTGTAGTTTGATAGAAGTGTTGAAAGTGGATATTCTTTCCTTGGTCCCAATCTTCAGCAGAAAGTCTTCATTATTTTATCATTAAGCAATCATCATCATCATCAAATCATATATTGTTAGCTACTGTTAAATTTCATCTGCCAATATTTTGTGAAGGACTTTTGCATTCTTGAGTGATTTGGACTGTAATTTTCTGTATTGTTTTTCTGTTGTCCATTTCATTAATTTCCATTCTGATCTTTTTTATTTTCCTCCTTCTGCTTGCTTTAGATTTAACTTGCTCTTCTTTTTCCATTGAGTTAGGGTGGAAGTTTAGGTATTGATTAGAGATCTTTCTTTTTTCTTAATGTAGGCATTTACGGCTATAAATTTCCCTCTAAGCACTGCTTTGTCTACATCCCATAAGTTTTGGTTGTGTCTTTATTTTCATTCATCTCAAAATATTTTCTGGTTTTTCTTTTGATTTCTTCTTTGACCGATTGATTATTTACTTTCCAGGTATTTGTGAGTTTCCTGTTTTTTTCCTACTATTGATTTCTAGTTTCATTCTTTTTTGACCAGAGAACATACTTTGTATCATTTTTATCCTTTTAAATTTGCTGAGATTTGTTTTCTAGCCTGGCATATGGTCCATACAGGAGAATGTTCCATGTGCACTTGAGAAGAATGTGTATTTTGTTGTTGGCTGAAGTGTTCTATAGATATGTGTTAGGTCTGGTTGGTTTATAGTGTTGTTCAAGTCTTCTGTTTTCTTGTTGATCTATTGTTCTATCCATTATTGAAGATGGGGTATCCAAGTCTCCAACTATCATTATTGAATTGTGTTTTTCTCCCTTTATTTCTGTCAGTTTTTGCTTCATTTGTTTTGGTGCTCTGTTATTAGGTGCAAATATGTATATAAGCATTATATCTTCCTGATGGATTTATTCTTTTATCATTATAAAATGTCCCTCTGTATCTCTAGTAACATTTTTTTGTTTTAAAATCTGTTTTGTCTTCTATCAGTATAGCTACTCCCCGCTTTCTTAGGGTTGTTGTTTCCATGATATATCTTTTTCCATCCTTTTATATTCAATTTGTTTGTATCTTTTGATCCAAAGTAGGACTCTGGTAGACAGAATATAGTTGGATCATGTTTTTTATCCAGTCTGACAATCTCTGCCTTTTGACTGGATTGTTTAATCCATTCATATTTAATGCTATTATTGTTATACTTGAAATTATGTCTTCATTTTAATTTTTTCTGTGTGTCTCATCCCTTTTTTCCTTCCTTTATTCTTCCTTTACTGCTTTCTTTTGCACCAAATTTTATGTATTTTCTAATGTAGCATTTTTACTTCTTTAATGATTTTTTCACATAATTTTTTAAATCATTACTCTAGGGTTTTTCATAAGCACCTTAACTTATCAGAATCAGTTTCAGATATACTTGTTTAATTCCAGTGACATATAGAAAGGTTACTCCTAAATAGCTCAATTCCCTTTTCCCTCTTTTTGTCACATTATTGCAATATATATTACCCCTCTTAATCTTGCAAACCCAATAATACATTGTTATGATTTTTACTTTACTATCTGTAGTCATTTCTTTAGCCTAATATAGCTTTGCTCCCACACAGCTCCTTTGTGTCATATTGGCCAATCTATTACACATACCTTTCATTTCTCTTTTTCTTTTTTTTAAGTGAAGATGAATTTATTACTTACTGCAGTAAGGGAGAAAACCACCTATGGGTGGCTATTTAAGGAGTTTTTGGGTTTAGTTTAAGGTGAGTTTTTAATGCAGGGATCTGAGTAGGATTGTGCAAAGCTTAAAAAATTTTTTTTAAATTGAGATATGATATATAACATTGTATTAGTTTTAGATGTACAACATAATGATTTGATATATGTATACACTGCAAAATAATTACCACAATAAGTTTAGTTAACATCCATTCTCACACATAGTTACAAAAATTTCTTTCTTGTGATGAGAACTTTCAAGATTTACTCTTTTAGAAACTTTAAATACATAATACAGTATTGTTAACCATAGTCACCATGCTGTTTGTTATATTCCCTAGGACCTATTCGTCTTATAACTGGAAGTTTGTACCTTTTGACCACCTTCACCCATTTTGCTCTCCCCTCATTGCCTGTGTCTGTCAACCACAGTCTGTTCTCCGTATCTGAGGGGCTTTTTTTAGATTCCACATATAGGTGATATCATACAGTATTTATCTTTCTGTCTGACTTTTTCAACTTAGGGTAAAGCCCTCAAGACCCTTGCATGTCACTGCAAATGGTGGGATATGCTTTTTTATGGCTGAATAATATTCCATTCCATATATGTATGTATATATATCACATTTTCTTTATCCATTCATCTCTTGATGGACACTTAGGTTGTTTTCATGTCTTGGCTATTGTAAATAATGTTTCAGTGAACATGGGGGTGCAGACATCTTTTTGAGATAGTAATTTCATTTCTTTCAGATACTCAGAAGTGGAATTGTTGGATCATATGATAGTTCTATTTTTAATTTTGGAGGAACCTTCATACTGTTTTCCATATGAAGTAAATTGATATTTTACATTCTCACCAAGAGTGCACAAAGGTTTTCTTTTCTCTACTTCCTTGTCAACACGTATCTCTTGTCTTTTTGATAATAGCTATCCTAACAGAGGTGAGGTGATATCTCATTTTGGTTTTGATTTGCATGTCCTTGATGATTAGTGATGTTGAGTGCCTTTTCATGTATCTGTTGGCCATTTGTATGTCTTCTATGGAAAAATATCTATTCAGATCCTCTTCCCATTTTTAAGTTGGATTTTTTTCCCTGTTGAATTATATGAGTTCTTCATTATTTTAGATTTAGCCCCTTATCAGATATATGATCTGCAAATATTTTCTCCCATTCTGTGGGTTGCCTTTTCATTTTGTTGGTGGTTTCCTTTGCTATACAGACATATATTATATATTTTTGTCATTGTCCCAACAATACATTTTGTAAGTATCATTTTATACAATTGTTCTTTAAATCAGTTAAGAGACGAAAGAAGAAAAATATGCAGTTATATTGTCTTTTATAATTACATACTTACCTTTGCAAGTGTTGTTTTTTTTTTAAAGATTGGCACCTGAGCTAACATCTGTTTCCAATCCTTTTCTTCTTCTTCTTCTTCTCCCCAAAGCCCCCCAGTACGTAGTTTATATTCTAGTTGTGAGTGCCTCTGATTGTGGCATGTGGGACGCCGCCTCAGCATGGCCTGATGAGCAGTGCTGTGTCCATGCCCAGGATCTGAACTGGCAAAATCCTCGGCTGCCAAAGCAGAGCATGTAAACTTAATCACTTGGCCACGGGGCCAGCCCCGCCAGTGTGTTTTTTTCTGCAGGTTTGAATTGCTGACTGCAGTCACTTGCTTTCAGCTTGAAGAACTTCCTTTAGTATTTTTTGTAAGGCAAGTCTATTAGCAAATCTTCTAAGTTTTTGTTTATTTGAGAAAATCTTTATTTAACCTTTTTGAAAGATAGCTTTGATGGATATAGGATTCTTGGTTGACAGTTGTTTTTTTTGAGCATTTTGAATATAGTTTTCTACCACCTGCTGGCCTCTATTGCTTCTACTGTAAGAACTCAGCTGTTAATTTTATTGTTTTCTTGTAAGTAACAAATCATTTTTCTCTTGCTGATTTCAAGATTTTTCTCCTTGTCTTTGATTTTCAGCATTTTTACTATGATGTGTCTGTTTGCAGATGTATTTGTGTGTATACTACTTCAAGTTCGTTGAGCTTCCTGGATGTGTCGGGGGTTTTTTTCCCAATAAATACCAGGAGTTTTCAACTATTATATCTTTGAATAGGTTTTCTGCCCCCGTTCTCTCTCCTCTCTTGGTACTCCCATTACACAGATACTGGTGTGTTTAATGGTGTCTCACATTTCTCTGAGACTTTCTTCATTTTTCTTCATTATTTTTTTCTCTCTGTTCTTAGGCTTGCATAATCTTTGTCAGTCTGTCTTCAACTTTGCTTATTTTTTCTTCTGTCAGTTCAAATATACTGTTAAGCCCCTCTAATGACTTTTTTTTATTTCAGTTATTGTACTTTTCCACTCCAGAATTCCATTTGATTCTTTTAAAATAATTTCTGTCTTTTTATTGATGTGAAGTGGTCACCATGCCTTTCTTTACTTCTTTCATCATGATTTCCTTTACTTCTGTGAACATGTTTATAACGGCTACTTTGATGTCTTTTTCTGTTAAATCCAACATTTGGTTACTGTCACAGGCAGTTTCTGTTGCCCACTCTTTTCAGTGTATGAGTCATAATTGTTTCTCTGTATGCCTCATAATTTTTTGTTGGAAACTGGACATTTTAGATAATATACTGTAGCAACTCTCAGTACTGACACTCTTCTCAGGGCTTGTTAGTTTTATTTGCTTGTTTATTTGTTTTTAACTGGCTGGCTTATTTTAGTGAAGTTTATTTCCCACCCATGATCTTAAGCCTCTGATGTCACTCCTCAGGGGGGTGCAGCTTTGGTATGCCCACAGTCACCTTGAAAGATAGTAGTCTTTGTGGGACTCTCTTCTTCTCTTTCCCTGAGAACATCCAGCTGTTAGACTCCAGCTGGCTAATTGCTTTATTGTTTTTAATAATGCGCTTAGACATAAATTGCTCTACAAATGAATCCAACCAAATTCTGACCCTTTTGAAAAAGTAGTTTCTAAGGTTAGTGTTTGATTTGTGTTCTCACCCCAGGAGGGCTCCTCTTAGCTATCTTATTCCCTGGTTTTCTCCTGAATACCAGCTGGCCTACAGTTTAGCCTGTATCTTGAGTCTCTCCCAATTTCCTTTCACCACAATTTCTACTGTCCTTGAGAGTGAACTTAGACTTGGAATTCTCTTCCCTATGTTGAATGTGAAATCAATTTGTTCAGGAGATTAGGGGCTCTCTGTTTTATGACCTGCTAGTCCCTCCAGGCAAAATCTCTGAGCCAGGGCTCTGGAACTGGTGGTGGGACAATTGTAAACTTCTCTCTGAGTGACACCCTTACTCAAGGAGATGAGCACTTAGTGGTTGTGGGGAGCAGGCTGAGGTCCTCTTGGCTTGGTTCTCCTGGTCTGGAACCACCACCTCATGAGCCAAGTGAAGATTTGATCAGGGCCCCAATATTCTAAGCACACTATATCCAATGAATGGTGGCTCTTCCGTGAATGGTGGCTAGGGAGAGGAGAACCCCCATCTCTTGACCACACTTGCCCAGAACTTAACCTCAGAAACAGGTAGCTGGGGGCAGAATGAGAAATACTGATGTCTTGCTCTTCCTGGGAAGAAAGTCCTCTGGCTTGGAGTAGGAGGAAGAGAGAGCTCTGTGTCCTTGGCTATAGTAATCTGGAGTGGAGTCCTTGTTTCTCTTGAGCTGGGAGGGTGGGAGAGAGGAAGGAATTTTGCCTCAAATAGCACAGACCCTTACCTTTCTAACAGAATATTCATAGATTTTCTTGATAGATGTTACTTCATTTGCTGTTTTTCTTTAGGACCATTTCTAGAGGCTTTAAATGTTGTTGTTTTAAAAATAATTTTCACTAATTTCACTGGGCAAAGGGTCATTGGAGCTCTTCAGGCTGTCTTGCTGGAAGTCAGTCCTTCCAGTATTTTCCTTGTATTTTGTGTGTGTGTGTATGAGTGTATGCGTGTGTTTCTTTGCACGTAATTTTTTGTGGATGCTCTAGGTATGTATATATAAAACTTATCATTGTCTTCTTTGTTGTCGTGTTATCAGTTCAAGTGAAGCATAGAAACTTCCCTTCCTTTAAGTCTGTTTACTCTCCCCCATTTATAATTGTCCTAGATATTTCCTCTTAATATATTTAGAGCTACATCAGATAGTGATAGAATTTTTGCTTCAATCATCAAACATAATTTAGAAAACTCAAGAAGAGAAAGCCTATTGTATCTACTCCTATTTTTGATTACTGTTTTTTTCTTTTTGATATTCCAAGATTCCTTCCTTTATTGTTTCCTTTCTGTTTAGAGAACTTTCTTTAGTTATTCTTTTAAGGTATATCTATAATGATCATTTTCTTAGTTTTCATTCATCTGAGAATGTCTTGATTTCCCTTTTATTCCTGAAGCACAGTTTTTCTGGTTACAGGATTCTGGGTTGACAATTCTTTTCTTTCAGCACCTGAAAAAAAATCATACCACTTCTTTCTGGCCTCTATAGTTTCTGGTGAGAAATCCTCTGTCATTTGAATATTTTTTCTCCTATAGGTAAGATGTTATTTTTCTCTGGCTGCTTCCAGGATATTTTTCTTTGCCTTTAGTATTCAGAAATTCATGATCTGTCTTGCTATGGATTTCTTTGGGTTTTTCCTATTTGGATAAACTCCCTATTGAATCTGTAGGTTATGTCTTTTGCCACATTTAGAACTTTTCAGCCATTGTTTTTTGAGTACTTTTCCAGTCCTACTCTCTTCTTCCTCTTCTTCTGGGACTCTGATAACATAAATGCTAGATTTTTTGTTGTAGAGCCACAGAGCTTTCAGGCTTTGTACACTTTTTTTTTTCCCCATCCACCTTCTTTTAGTTGTTCAGATTGGTTTATTTCGGTTGTTCTGTATTCCAATTCACTGACTCTTTCCTCTGTTCCCTCCGTTTTCCATTGAGTTCATCCACACAACTTTTTCAGTTATTGTATTTTTCATTTCTAAAATTTCCATTTGTTCTTTTTTGTATCTTCTACTTCTTTGCTGAGACTTTATATTTTTTCATTTGTTTCAAGCATGTTCATAGTTTCTCCCTGAAGCATTTTTATTATGGATGATTACAATCTTTGTCAAATAATTCTAACATCTCTGTCATGTTGGTTTTGGCTTTTTCCATTCATGTGTCTTTTTTCATTCAGTGTGAAATCTTCTTGATGTGATGAATAATTTTCAATTGAATCCTGGACATTTTGTATTATGTTCTGAGACTCTAGACCTGATTTAAACCTTTTAGTTGGTTTTCTGTGACACTGCTCTGTCAAGGGAAGGGGGTAGTGCCACTTCATTACTGCCAGGTGGAGGGACAAGTCCAAGTTTCTTTCTCTTGACTCCTAAGAGAGAGGTCTGCTCATTACTCCTGGGTGGAGATGGGAGTTCTGTGTCCCCATATGGTTTCCTCAGACACCACAGTTTCTTGGAGGTGCTTATTACCACTGGGCAATGGTGCTGCCTTTCCACAAGACCTCCTCTGACAGTGAGAAGGACAAGAGGTGCCTTGTTACTGCCAGGTGGTTGGGAGTCAAGGATCCCCATGTTGTCTCTACTGACAATTTGTCCGGTTCCATTACTGGCCAGTAGGTATGAAAGTCTCATCTTCCTACTTGGCCTCCTTGATACCACCCCAGTGGGGATGTTGGGGGCACTTCATTACAGCCTCATAAGGGAGAAAGTATAGACTTCCCACTTGGCTTTTGCTGGTGATGGGGTGGTACTGTGTTTTTTTCTATGTTGTTTGGTGGGAGTAGAGCAGTTATTATTTAAAAGTTTCCTCTCTTGCTAGGGTGCCCATTACTCTGTCCTTTGGTTAGAGGGAAAAGGCTTTTGTTGGGGCTTTTTTGGTCTGCATTCATTGGTGTTTCTGTGTTGTCTGCTTCTTCAGCTCCAAGTCTGGGGCAAAGGAGGCAAAAAGAAAACCCAAGGAACTTACCTAGCTGATCTATCTTCTTCTCTCCACCTTTCAAAATCTCTTATGTTATATTTACATATATAACGTCCAGTGATTTTAGTTGTACCTAGTGAGAGGAACAGAGAAAAGTAGGTCGACTCCATCTTCCTGGAAACAAAAGTTTCCTTACTGATTTTTTTAGTTCTATCAATTACTGAGAAAGGGGCCTTAATATATCCTCTGCTTTAGGATTTATTTTTGGATGATACAAGTAAAATACTTAGCACAGTGCACAGCATAGATTAAGTTCTTATTCAATTATCATTCGTTCCACAAATATTTCTTGAGCATTTTTTAGGTAACAGGCAGTGTTCAACTCATCGGACATTCGGCTGTGAACAAAACAAAGTCCTGCCCTTGTAGAGCTTATATTTTAGCAGAAGGAGACAGATATTAAACAAATAAATTAATAGTCAAGTGGTGATTAGTTTCATGGACAGATTTAAAGCAAATCAAAGGGATAAGAAGTATAATTGGCAGGGCAGAGAGAAAGGCTTGCCTTTTGGTACTGAGTAGCCAGGGAAGGCCTCTCTAATAAAGCATAACATGACCAGCATTCTACACATATGAAGGAGCAAGCCATATGGCTATCCAGGTGAAGAGCAGAGACACTTCCTCTCCTCTACAAATTACTGGCCTTGTTTCTATGGGAGAATGTCCTCAGAATCTTTCCCTGGTCAGGCCAGGGCGAAAGTCTAGGACAGTGTGTTACTTCCAGGAGGAAGAGTTAGGCGGTCTTGGTCTGGGTCTGGCTCTTTTATTAGTTATACAACTTTTGACAAACCACTATCCTCTTTGTACTTCAGTTTCCAAAAGGATTCTGTCTATCTCACATCGTTGTGAATATCCAGTGACTGAAAAATTGTATGTGGAAGCATTTTGCAAATAAAACAAGTCGCCCTAGAGATGTAAGATATTATAATTGTATTATTATTACAGACAGTGCTGTCCAACTCGGACTCAAAGGCATTTAGATTGGCTTTTAGCATTATTTAGCTCAACTTCCTCATTGTACAGGTGAAGAAACTGGGGCCCAGAGAGGTTTAGCTGAATTTATAGGTGTAAACATGGTGCGATAGAATATTGTATGCAATTCCTTTGTGAAAGATTTGGTGATAATGTAGAGCTTTGGTTTTCAGAGTGTGGTCCCTGTGCTAGCAGCATCGGCATCACCTGGGAACTTGTTAGAAATGCAAATTTCTGGGCCCCAACCTAGACCTAGTGAATTAGAAACTCTGGAGGTGGGGCCCAACAATCTGTGTGCTAACAAGCCCTCCAGATGATTCTGATACATGCTAACTTTGAGAACCACTGATGGAGAGGTTCACATAATCGCTAGACCCATGAAGAATGCTGCTGGAAGCCTTAATACTCAAGGTCAGCCCTCAGCAAAATTGTGAGTAAATGGCTTTTATGGAGGCATTTTCTTGTCTCCTTCTTTTCCCTCTCTCAGAGTTGCCTTCCCTTCAGGCATACCTCAAGAGACCTCTTTCTTCAGGTGCTGTCTTAGTTGGTTAACCAATAATTCTAGCTAGGGTGTTAGTTGAAATTAGTATGTTTTCAATTCAAGAGATTAAATAAAGTGAACATTCTCCAGGATGCCAAGGATTTTGTCTCTAGTAGTAAGAGATTTAGTTATAAGATATATATAAGATAGATAGAAGGGGAAGTAATGTTTTGGAGTAGAGGGATCTTGAGATTTCGTCTGTTCTTGATATCTGTTTGGTTATTGGAACACTTATGAATTGAGTTGAGGGAAAAGGATTCATGATATTTACAAGTATTAGTATGTCAGCGGTCCCAGAATTCACTTTCAGTAACCATGTTCTTCAAGTTGTTAGAACATACAGAAGTAAAGAAACCAGCCTATTACAAATTCCTAGCAGATTTTATTAGTATATTTATACCTGGCTGGATACCGAAAACGCTAGGGGCGTTGTCATCTCTGCCTAGTTCTCTATGTGTACGGTTTAAGTAGGTTTATCTATATGTTAGAGGAAAATGTCCCTTGCCCTTTGTAACAGTTCGCAATCGTCTTCCCATCTGAATTTCTTTCCATCACAGTACGTCTTAGTGCTACTATCAGGGAGGAACCGGACTTAAACTGCCTCCATCGTTCCTCATTCAGAGTTGATCTTGCAGACAGCTTCCCGCCCTCTCCTTGTATGCATCCTGTTTGGGTTCTCATATCCAGTGTTAGTAGGTTATAAACAGTCCCCAGATCTCAATGATCCCTCATATTAATTAAACAAAAGACAAAAAGAATTATCAGCATTTCTAGATTATCATGTGTAGTTTTGTTGTAAGAGATGAGGAAAGAAGTCTATAAATCACTTAATCTGTGAGGAAGATGAGGAAGAATATGAACCAGAATAGCTGTGACTCTAGATCCTTGCTGCTTTAGTCAGGGACTCCAGAATAACTGACCCATATCTAGTGAAATCCACTCTAAACTCTCTACGGAAGAAATTATTCAGATAGTTAGGAGACAGAGTAATAAAGCAATAGCCCAGTGCTTTTGAGGTCAATAGGTTAACTCTACAGAGTTTAATTAAAATGTGATAATAAAGGCCTACTCGAGGCAGGATATTTCATTAGTCTTCATCATGGCCTTGGTGAACTATTCCTCATAATTATTTTCTACCCCTTTTAAATCCTCTTCTAATGAAGCAGGTTTCTCATTACTAATTAGGATTTCCACACTGGGGAAGAAAATTTCCCAAAGCAGCCTCCTCATTGAAAGAGATCTCCACCGCTGTGAAAGAATAAATTGGTATTCTCTTATCTTATTTTTTAAATGTCCACGCAATGAAGCCAAATTGTAAGCTTAAAAAAGTATCCAAAAAAATCACTCTGGCAATGGCTATGATAAAATTTCAGTCACATTCTTTTCTATATTAAGAAATAAATTCCCTTTCTGGTTCCTCCCTAAAATATATATGGTACTGAGAAAATCAGGTACCTTTATAAGCAGAATTGTATGCAGAAATTAGAAGGCCAACAGAAAGATTTATCTGAAAAATTCTGTCCTTTTTCTTGGAGATGGAGGTTCAGAGGAAAAGAATTTCCCCCAAAAGGAAATAAAATCTATAACCATAGAATAACTGGGAAGTTTGAATGCATTGAAACTGTTTAACTTCCTCAGTGCTCTCCCAGTCCTTTCTTTAGACAAGTCTTAGAATCCTGCCTTCATTCTGCATTCTCGTTCATTTCCATCACTGTTATCTCTAAGTTGGACCATTTTAATAGCCTTAACAGTCTTCCCAGGCTCTGGTCTTCCCATCCGACTCCATCCTCCATAATACTGCCAGAATTGTGTCGACTCCCCTCCTTGTGAAGTCTCACCAGTTGGAGGCATGTCCTAATTCCTCAACACTGCCTATGAGGCTAGACCCTTCACAGTAGGTCTTAACTTCTGTCTCTGGCTTCATCTGATGTCTTTCGCTCATGGAGCCCATGCTTAAACTCTTCTGAAATCTCATGCTTGTTTTATCGTCTTAGAATGATCATCTCCTTTTCTTTTTCACCTGATAACTATCTACTAATCTTTTAGGAGCTTGCTCACAGTCTCCTTAGAAAATCCTTTCTGGACTGCTTAGGTGAGCAGCCCACTCTGTTTTATTGCCCCACTTTGTTGTCATACTTCTGTCAGAATATGCATGTTGTACCATAATCTGTTTGAATTGCTGTCTCTCATGCTGGCTTGAGCTCCTCAGTGGCAGGGATGATTGTCATATGCTTGGTGCCCATTTCTGTACAGGCACACACTTGGTACTCAGTAAAACTGGTTGAATGGAATTGAGCGTGCATTAACCATCTTTGTGTTTTCTCAGAGCACTTCATTTCTTTTGCCTTCTGTTAAAGTTGGTTCACTGACCACATCCATTTCTGTCATCATCTCTGCACGCAGTAGGGGCTTAACAAATGCTGAATAACTGAATTAGTTCTAATAGCACTATGGAGCTTGTAATTAAGAGACACGTGTATTTTTAGATTGCAAAATTCTCTGCAGATTTTATTTCCTTGACATTACAGTGACATATGACAGTGACAAAGAACTTCACATTTTGTGCATTTCTTTGGTCACTTTTAGCATTTGGATAAATTACTCTTCACTAATGACTTTTGTGTGAACCTCCCGGCTCTTCACCCGCAGCTTATTGACCTGGGACTCGGCAAAGTCAGCCCGTTCCTTGGCCTCCTCCAGCTCATGCTGGAGCTTGTGGAATTTGGAGAGGTTGACGTTAGACCGTTCCTCCTGAGAAAAGAAATGCATTTGAGAGAACAGGAAAACTTGACATTTTCTGGTTCTTATTGCCTTTGTTACTAGAAGTAGCTACGAGGTTTGCTTCATGAATGAGAAAGCAAAAGAAAAACCTTAAGGAAGTTTTCAGAATTAACAGGATGAGAAAGATAGCTGCAGCCAAATGAAAAAGAAATGTTCTGAGATGGATTTATTATGAAGTTAAATAAGACTTGGACATCAGAGCCCTCATTTGCACAGCCCCTATGAGTGCTGGGAATTGCTGGGAGTTGTAGAGTGTTCTAGATAGGGAGGGAAGTGGGTTGTACCAAGAAGCATTTCTGGACTAACGTGTCTGGAAAATTGCTTAAAGAGGTCTCAGAAGAAATGAACCTGAATCTCTAAGGCTCCAGTAATTAGTAGTAACATTTTTCATTCTAAATAAATATTCATTTTCATACCTAATTTTGTATTCCCAATTTTGTGTTCTTTGCCTTAAAGAAAGCCTCTTAAATTCTAGAAACTTCAGACTGCACAAAACCTAGACCTGCTCCTGAACCTTAATTTTTAATACCAAACATACTTGATTATTGTTAGTGTCTGCTTGTAAGTATAAAGCACAAGCCCTACCCCAAGAATATTTAAGGTGCTCTACCATGTGCCACCACATGGCTCATGAAAAATGGATTATTAATTTTTGGTTGCTTATTTACATTTGTTGGCTCTATATTTTAAGTGCATAAATAGCATCATTATTGATACAAAAATGAGCCAAGAATCTTTCATTTTTGGGAATTTGACAGTATTTGAAATACTCTCTGTGAAGATACAGCCTCTTCAGCTTGTCTCTTATAAGCTTTAACTTTGGTTTGTAATTTGTCCACCAAGTCCTGCAGCCTGAGAACATTCTTACGGTCCTCCTCAGTCTGAAATGAAAGAGGTAGCAAATAGATACTGTCATTATTCGAAAACTCGTGAAAATAAAATATGGAAAACCTAAAAGGCTGGTCACCTGGTAAGTGAGTTCCTTTACTCTTTCTCTCATGTTTGCGCAGACCCTTGACAGCCTCAACATTGCGCTTCTGTTCACTTTCAACCTCATTTTCAAGCTCCCTCACCTGGAAGAGAACAAAGGAGTTTAACAATTGGCTGTAACTAGCTGCGTGAACAGGCCAGGAATTGAGTGAAGTGGTGGAGACCCACCCTGGCCTCCAGTTTCTGGATCTGCTTCTTCCCACCCTTCAGGGCCAGCTGCTCGGCCTCATCCAGACGCTGCTGCAGGTCCTTCACCGTCTGCTCCAGGTTCTTCTTCATCCGCTCCAGGTGGGCGCTGGTGTCCTGCTCCTTCTTCAGCTCCTCAGCCATCATGGCCGCCTAATTCACAATAAAACAAGATCAGTTGAGGCAGCTGAGATAGCACATCAAGATTCAAGTTTGACCACCACTGTGTTGCCCTCTGCTCACATCAGTGATGGCCTTCTTGGCCTTCTCTTCTGCATTGCGAGCTTCCTGGACAATGTCCTCCACCTCTCCCTGCAGCTGGGAAATGTCTGTCTCCAGCTTCTTCTTGGTGTTGATTAAGCTGGTATTCTGTTTCAAGTTAATAAAAAAGAAGAAAAGCAAATTTCATTATAACTATTTACATTTTCATTTTTACTAGTGTACACAGGCATAAATTATTGATCGTTAGAAATAATTCAGAATAAAAACCAAGTCAAAAGTTGATTCTAAGTATATGCCTTCTTTTCCTTCTACCCATATCTCTGTTAATAAAAGTTCTCTTAAATTCTTCCAGATAAAATTTAATTTTTAATACCAAACACATTTGACTGTTGTCAGTGTCTGCTTGTAAGTATAAAGCATAAACCCTACCCAAAGAAAATATTTAAAGTGCTTCACTATGTGGCACCCCACGGCTTGTGAAAAATGGATTATTAATTTTTGGTTGTTTATTTACATTTCTTGGCTCTCTATTTTAAGTGGATAAATAGCATCATTATTGATACAAAAACAAGCCAAGAGTCTTTCATTTTTGGAAAGTTGACAGGATTTGAAATATTCAGTCAATTCAAGGATACTAATAATGAAAAAGAAAACTGCTACATTTTAACTTGATTTTAAAATTATTTGTAGTATCTGATTTTAACTTTTTCATGATGGCTATTTCCATATATTATAACTTTAAAAAGTATACGTTAATATATGTTTATTATAAAAAAATAGTAGAACATGCAAATTTGTAAAAAAAGAGACAATAATTATTGTACTCTCACCACCCAGAGGTAATCATTGGTAACACTTTTCTTTGTCCTTCTAGATGTTTCCTGTATATTTTTAACAGAGAGGATCATACTTTATATATCATTTTTAAGTTGCTTTTTTTACTTACTGTGTTGTGAACATCTTTCCATGGCAACAAATGGCTGTATTTTCGCCACTGTGAGGCTATGCCACCATTTATTTAACAAGTCCATTGTAAACGACAAATGCTGACTAGCAGTAATGATGGCCTCTATGAATTCGAACATAAGAGCTTCTTTTTATATCCCATGAAGTTAGCTTTATGTGCATACACAATATGTAATTATTACCTGTGGCTTATTCTTTCTCCTGTATTTTATTCGCTTAGCTATTTGCAGCTTAGAGTTGCAAAAGACAAGATGGCCACCAATGTTATGTATATAGTTATTAGTAGGGGGTCTTTGTGCTTTTTTACAAAAGTTCCTAGAACTCTAAATTATTTCAAATCAACATGATTATGTCAGTCCATAAATATACTTGTGAATCAGCTAGGCCTCAGTATGTACTTCCTGATGTACATTTTCCAGAACTTCAGCAAGGGACCCTTGCCAAGATTACTCCTTACTTTATAACAAGCTTATCCTGTCAAATTGTCTTCAACTACAGGGAGTGCATTTGCTCAACCATAGTCCTGAACCTCACCTGGGTGTGTAAGAGTTGCACATGCTCACTAGCATCCAGAAGCTCTTGCTCTGCCACTCTCCTGCTCCTCTCAGTCTGTTCCAGGGATGCCCTCAGCTCTTCAATCTCTGCCTGCATCAGGTTAGCTCTGCGCTCAACCATTGCCAGTTGTTCTTTAAGATCATCTTGGCCTCTGATGGCATCATCCAAATGTAGCTGAGTGTCCTACACAGAAAGAGAAAATGACTCTTACTCATGCTCCAATTAAAGCAAATGCAAATTTAGGGTCATGGACACATGTTGATCTTAATAACTTAGAGTATGATTAGATAGGAAAAACTTGCAAGTCCCTTTAATGACAAATTTTTTGTAGCCCAGGATAGCAGTTCTACTCAAAAGAACATGATGTTATATTATTTTAGATCCTGAATCATAAAAGAATACCATGGCTAAAACTACAAAATTTTGGATCAGGAAAGTATCCTTAGAGATGAGCTAGTCTAATGGCGTTATTATATATATTTATATATTAAACAAATATAGATATATGTATTTTATAGATATTTATATATTATAAATAGATTATATATAAATAGGTTATATTATAAATAGATATTTATATACATCAAACAAATGAAGTCCACATAAATGGAGAGATCTGTGCAGTGGCCTCTTTCATCACTTCCTTTGTCTCCCCACCCCACTTCTCTTCACTTGAAAGTATAAACTCTGTCCTGGGCTTTCCAGAGTTAAGCTATTTTTCAGCTATGTACATAAAATTTTCAACTGATTACCATATTACTTAGATGATTTATGGCAAATAGCCCTCCTAAAATTTAAAATTGGAGTTACACAATTACACACAGACTGTGTGACATCGTGTGTGTTTGTCCAATGTACCTTCAGTATTCCTTGTGTGTTTCTAAGACTCCTCATTGCCTCAGTAGCCTGGCAGTTGGTGTGGTTCAGCTGAATTTCCATTTCATTAAGGTCTCCCTCCATCTTCTTCTTGATCCTCAGGGCATCATTTCTGCTTCTGATCTCAGCATCTAGGGTGCTCTGCATCGATTCCACAACTCTGAGATGGTTCCTCTTTAGCTGATCGATTTCTTCATCTTTTTCAGAAATTTTCCGGTCAATCTCAGATGTCACCTGATTTAACTCAAGTTGAATGTGAAGGATTTTGCCTTCTTCATGCTCAAGAGATGCCTTTCAAAAAAGCAACACTGAAGTTAACTAAAGAGCTTTTTTTCCTTTTGCACATTATGGTGATTTGTCCAAGAAGGTATTAAAAAAACTCATGAAGTTTCATACATTTTAATTTTGCCTATTCTGCATTTCCAAGGTACAATTCAGTATTTCTCACTGAATTACATGAGTTATCCCTTAAAGGCTTGCAACACAATACACCTGAGTTGCTATTAATTTTTCCATTTATTTATGATGTGTAGCTGAGTAAACGGAACACGTACCTCTGCCTCCTCTAGGGCAGCCTGTAGTTCGTTCTTCTCTTGATCTATTTGTTTCTTCACTTTCTCCAATTCATGGCTATGCTTTCCTCCCTCTGCAATTTGCTCGGTCAGGTCAGAAATCTCCTCTATGGTTTAATAATAAAATACCAAATTCAGTCGAGAAAAAGGAAAAATTGAAAAGATCCCTCCATACCATTTTTGAAATAGAATGATTACAAAGACTCACGCTGCAAGTTCTTATTCTCTCGCTTTAGCGTTTCAAGTTGGTCCAGGGATTCCTCGTAGCCATTCTTCACCTTGAACAGCTCAGTGCTGAGAGAACGGGACTCCTTCTGGGAGGCCTCCAGTTCAGCCTGAGTTTCTTCATTTTTCTGTTTCCATTCTGATAGGACCTGGAAGGACATCAGAACTAAGCTTCTATAACCAAGAATCATGCCAGTTTCCCCATAGGAAGCTGGTCACTGTGGACCACCTTGTCAAAGTTCCTTTGCTTCTTATCGAGGGCTGCGCAGGCGGCATTAGATCTCTCCACGTCAATCATGAGGTCCTCCACTTCATTCTGGAGCCGCTGCTTTGTCTTTTCTAGAGAGGCGCATTTGGAATTCACGGCTTCCACATGTTCCTCACCATCCTGCAGACACTGGGCCAGCTTCTTCCTGAAAAGTTGGTCAGTGTGAGTGACCAAGAGTGGATTCAAAGTTACCACAGTGAACTTTAGAAAGCTGCTGACTAGGAAAGCATGCTTTCCCCAAGAGTTTTTGCTCCTATGTCCACAAGTTAAGATTTTCTAAAATATCTTCTCAGTAGCCATTTTATCTGTTCTAGAATTCTATTTTCTCTAGTGAATTCTTATTTATATCTCAGGAGTTGTCAAATATATTGTTGAGGCCATTTTTTGTGTGTGTGGTGGTGGTGGTGTGTGTGTGAGAGAGAGATTGATTATGAGTACGCACTTTAGCTGAGTGAGCAATGTGAGGATGTGAGGATGTGAGAGTGAGGAAGAAGTCACAGCCAGGAACAGGAGGCATATCTTCAAAGAATGTTAGCATTGAATAGGATCCTTAAACATTTTCTAGTATAGTCCTCTTTACAAAGAGGAAACTGTGGCCCAGAATGACGGGTCCAAGGTCATAGAAGTAGTCAGTTACTTTCTGGGTTTGGTCACCCCAGACAATAAATATTATTCCATTATTATTACACTTCCCACATATCATCCAAAGTCTTACTGCTCTCTTCCCCACCCCACCTAATTCATGACCTCTCCAGCCCACACGCTTATCCAGAGTGCTCCCTCTGCACATGCTTGCCAAACCCTCTCATTCTGTTTCATTCTAACAACTACTGAGATAAATCAAATTTAGGGAAGCTTCCTTCACAGGGAAGATAATGGTTATTTTCCTTCGATGTGTAACTCCCATGAGTTTTATTCCACAAAAAGTGTATTATTAGTGAATAAGTTCATTGATACTGGTTGTTAGTTAAATGATGACAGAGTATGATAGTTTTATTCTGGACTTCCAATACTCCAGGTAGGAATAAACTGATTATCGTTAATTAAAATATTCATAATAATGTGCCAGATAGTCTCCATTTTTCCTTATATTAAATGAAATTAGTTCTACTTAATTCATAAAGGGTATGCTGATAATTATCAATTCATTTTGGTGGAAAGAAATTTAAGACACATTTGTAAGAGACCAGAAGGGGAGGAGGGCTCTGGTCTTGGCCCATTCTCCAATAGGCATACACTGGGCTGTAAGAAGGAGAATATACTTAATTAGAGTATATTTGATTGTATTTGAATATATTTGATTGTAGAGTGGGAATACAATAAAATAGGATGAAATCCTGTACTTATCTCCATGCCTCGATTATTCTGTCTTTTATTTTGCCTTTGCTGTTTTTTTCTGGGGGGAGGGGTGAGGAAGATTGGCTCTGAGCCAACATCTGTTGCCAATCCTCCTCTTTTTTTGCTTAAGGAAGATTGTCACTGAGCTAACATCTGTGGCAATCTTCCTTTATTTTATGTGAGATGCCACCAAAGCATGGTTTGACGAGCAGTACTACGTCTGCCCCTGGGATCCGAACCTGTGAACCCCCAGCCACTGAAGCGGAGTGCCCGAACTTAACAACTATGCCACCAGGCTGGCCTCCCATGTTCTGTTTTTTAACTTTTTATTTCTTTCTGCCCTCCTCACTAAGAGCTCATACTTGGCCTCCTCCAGCTCCTCTGTGCGCTGGATGGCATCCGTCTCGTATTTGGTCCTCCATTGGGCAACCTCACTGTTGGCCTTAGACATTGACCTCTGCAGCTCAGCCTTGGCTTCCTGCTCCTCCTCATACTGTTCCCGCAGCAGGTCACAGTCATGGCGGGCTGACTGCAGGGCATGGGCCAGAGCACTCTTGGCCTGGACCAAGCAAAAAGTGTGCAATGTAAGTTTACGTACTCATCATTGATATTCTCTATGTGAAGTTCAATAGGTATGTCATGCTGCAAAGCTCAAGTGATTGAAAGTATCAACAGGAAATTCTCACCTTAGACTCCTCTTCTAGCTGCCTCTTTAATTCCTCAATCTGTTGTGTAAATGCTTGTTTGCCTCGGGATAGCTGAGAAACCAGAGCATCTTTCTCATCTAGCTGTCGTGAAAATTCACCTGTGAAAGACAAAACATGAGTGATTCAGTTCTGTTGTCTAGGTGAAGAACAATTTAAAGAATGAAATAACATTAGAACTCTTTTATTTCACATGATGAAAAGAATAAGTGAAGAGCTCTGGTGCTGTTGAGAAGGTTATTTCTTGCTTTTTCAAAAAAGTGTGAACTTTCTTTGATATTTTAGGATTTGGGCATTTTTTTTGAGTAATCCTGAGGCAACAAAACTCTCCTCAGTTCAGGGAGCTTAATTTTTTTCCAATTATAGCTTAAATTGTTCTTTTCACCATCTCACAATAAAAAGATGAAGGAATAACTAATCAATGATAAATGGGTGTACATGGCCCGAGAAGTGGTTTGCGTTTGATAGGTAAACACAGGTGGCGGCTCGCCTTTCATTCTCCACCTCTCTGCGGGCTGCTTATATTCATTTACTGACCTGATTCTGTCTGTAAACGTGCCTTCTGCGCTGACGAGTCATTGATTAAGCGTTGCTGCTCCTCTTCCTTCGTTTTCACTTCACTAAGCTGGTCCTCTAGGGTGCGGCACATTTTCTCGAGGTTTCCCTGTGGTGGGAAATAGAAAACAGGAAAAGATGATATATTTCTGTTTGTATCTCTGGGATTTGAAGGTCTGTAACTACTTGTGGAAAGGGGCTGAGTTTTATTTACTTTTCTATCTACCTCAAAGCCCTGCTCAGTGCCTTGGATGTAGAGGCACATAATTTTGGCTAAATGAATAAATAAATGATTGTGAAAATTATATAGTTTTTATATGTTTTCTCCGTAACTGCATTCTTTCACAGTGATAGTAACAAAGTTTAGAGTGAATTCTACAAATAATATTTGAAGGCTGAAATGATTCAATTTAATATAGTAATGCCTATTAAGAGTAATTTTAAAATTTGAGATAACATCTAAAATTTGTACAGTTACGTTAGATATGGTCATATATAAATATCGCCATATAGACATCATATAGTCATATAGATATTGACCATTTTGAATTGTTGCAAATAAAGATGAGAAGGGGACAAGTTAATAAAGACCTTGGCTTTGGAGACAGTCTCCATGTTGCTCGCCAGGTCATCGATCTCCATCTTCAGCTCACTCTTCTCCTGCTCCATTTTCTGCTTGACCCTCTGCAGGTTGTCTATCTGCTCCCCGAGCTCGGCCACACTGTCCGTGTGCTTCTTCCGCAGAGCGGCCGCCGTGGCTTCATGCTGCAGGGTGGCCTCCTCCAGGTCCCTGCGGAGTTTCTGGAACTCAGCCTCCCGCTTCTTGTTCATCTCAATCTGGGCTGAAGTCGCCCCACCAGCTTCTTCGAGCCTCTCGCTGATCTCCTCCAGTTCCCGGGAGAGGTTGGAGCGCTGCTTCTCTGCTTTGGCCCGGGAGGCGTGCTCTGCCTCGATTTCCTCCTCCAGCTCCTCAATGCGGGCCTGGGAGTGACATATCGACATTCATGTGAATTCATGGCAGTTTTGATTCCTGTAATGCCCAGAAAAAGTGGAAGTTGTGACTTACTTGTAACTCCTTGATCTTCTTCTGCAGCTGCATCGCAAGGGCCTGTTCATCTTCGATCTTGCTTTGCAGATTGCTCATTTCAAACTCTTTCCTGTTAGTAGAGTGACACATTAGCTCACAGTCAATTCTTCATCAGTCTTCTTTTATGTATAATCGAGTGTCTTTATACTGCCGGTGTTGAGGGAGTGATTAGTGCATGGTTGACAAGTCAATAATGTACCATTTTCATTAAATATGAAAGTCTAAGATGTGATTATTTGCTTTTTTTTCCATAGGCCATGAAGTAATATTTTAGAGATCTTTAAAACATATATTTAATTTGAATTGACAGATAGCAAGCAGGTTACAACTGAATTGTATCATACTCACTTTTTGAGTTTCTCATCAAGTTGCTGTTTGTCATTTTCTATGTCCATTGTGGATTCTTGGCCAATTTTAGGTCACCCTCCAGTTTTCTCTTGGCTCTTTCTAAGTCCATGCGCAGTTTCTTTTCTTGTTCCAGAGATCCTTCAAGCTAAATTTATAATAGATTTTATTTATTTTAGTTCTTAAGCACTGAACCATATGTTACTAGCCCGCAAAGATACACAGAGAATTTTAAAAGATACACCAAATAGCATGAGAACTTTATTTATTTATTTATTTTTTGTTTTTTGTTTTTTTTTGGAGGAAGATTAGCCCTCAGCTAACTACTGCCAGTCCTCCTCTTTTTGCTGAGGAAACCTGGCTCTGAGCTAACATCCGTGCCCGTCTTCCTCTAGTTTATACGTGGGACGCCTACCACAGCATGGCTGCCAAGCAGTGCCATGTCCGCACCCGGGATCCGAACCAGCGAATCCCGGGCTGCCGAGAAGCGGAACGTGCGAACTTAATCGCTGCGCCACCGGGCCGGCCCCGATGAGAACTTTAAGTATTAGTTTCACATCAGCAGTTAAAGGCTTATGAACATCATTGACAGTTGCATGTCACAGTAGTTCATTTTGTCCTAAGAGGAAACACCGTGCTTCTCACACTTACATCATCCACTTGCTGCTCTAGCTTGGTTTTAGCTTTGGTCAGAGTGTTGACTTTGTCCTCTTCTGCCTGCAGGTCATCCAGGGTCTGCTGGTGGGCCTCTTGGAGGGCCTTCGTCTCCTTGGTCAGCTTAGCGATGGTTTCGTCCAGGCCTGCCATCTCCTCTGTGAGGTTTTTCACCTTGGAAAATTAAGAAGAAATGGTCTCAGCAATAAAGCAGCTTTGTTGGATGGCAGAACCTCTATATGATGGAGCAGATTATGATTCATACCTTATTTTCTGTGGCATGTTTCTCCTTGTCAACCTTGGCCAGTGTCAGCTCAAGGTCATCAATGTCCTTCTTGAGCTCTGAGCATTCGTCCTCCAGTTTCCTCTTCTTGGCTGTCAGCTCAGCGTTGATCTCTTCCTCATCCTCAGCTCTCTCAGTCGCCTCCTTGATTTTGGCCTCCAGCTGGATTTTGGTTTTAATCAGCTGGTCACATCTTTCCTCTGCATCAGCCAAACTATCTGCTTCCTAAAGGGGGAAATTAAGCACTTTCATTTGTCTAAGCTCTATCTGCAAACACACAAAAACTTATGAAAAGGTGGAAACTGCAATGACTCAACCGGTTCAGTCCATACGTTCGCCAACTAACTTGACAACTTTTAAAAATCCAGTGGACAAAATGTTAGTAATTTTAATCTACTGATTAAGTATAATAACAGATTTCCTCCAAATATTCATGTGTGGAAGGTCAAACCAGGAAGACTAGCCTTTTGGCAAAATATATACCTTTGCTACTTTGGAAAAGTCACTTATTCATGCTAGGACTCAGTTTTCTTGCATTTGAGGGGGGATTAATTTAGCCCTTTTCTGCCCTGGTGAAAATGACATAACTTCTATTTTATGCACAAAAATATTCACTAAGGAGAGAACAGTCTAATCTAATAGAAGGTTTTATAAAGAAAGGAAATGGTCTGTGGATATTTTTGTGACTTTGCTCACTGATGACCAAACTATGTGTGAACGTGCGTTGAACATATGCAACGTAATTGGTGACTTTGCATCTATTGCCTCTTTAGGTCTGAGTCTTAGTATTTTTGAAAGGCAAACAATTCCAACAAATGTTTCAATGGAAGCTATTTATTTATAAACCTTAAATTAAAAAATTCTCACATCCCGTCAGATAGTGATTGTACAATATGTAATACTCACAGATTGAACTTGGAGCTGTAAGTCATTTTTCTCTTGCGTCAGAGCTACCATTTTCTCTTCAAGTTCTTTCCTTTTTGCCTCTGACTTAGCCAGCTCTTCTTTGGTCTTCTCGAATTCTTCCTTCATGTTGGCCATCTCTTTCTCTGTCTCTGCACTCTTGAGGAGGGGCTTGATCTTGAAATACAGCTTCATCCAGGGCCAGTGCTTCACATTCATGAAGGCACGGACATTGTACTGGATGCAGAAGATGGACTCTCTGTAGGAAAGGAAAAAAGATACAAATGAACAAGAAGGTGAAAAGTGACCATCCCTCAACAAAAGTAATGACTGCATTGGATGCAACTATGAAAATGCGGGGAAGAAGATCTTATACTTGGTCCCTCACCTCCTCTCCATCATTTTCTTGAACTCCACCCTCATCAGGTACCCTCTACACATGGCTTGAGTGCGTGTGATGAGTTGAGCCAGCTTTTCATCTCGCATCTCCTCTAGAGTTCCCAACAGTCCAGCTTTAAAGAAAACCTTGCCAAAGAACAAGTTAAATATGTTATTTCCACTCCTGAGAAAGGCTAAAGATGATGAAATTATGATAGAAATTTGGGTTGGTGGTACCTTGGTGTGACCAAATTTGTACTGGGTGTGGTCAATGTCAATAGACCCTAGAAGTTTCTCAGAAGCTTTCTTGCTGTCAATGAACTGACCCTCTGGGGTAGCACTTGCATTTAGAACCTTGTATCTGTCAGAATAAAAAAATATAAAAATATGTTTTTTTTTCACTGAAAAAAAAGGTGGAACTCTTGGTAGCTATCATTGAAAAAAGGATAGATTGAGTTTTGGAGGAAAAACTTCATTAAAACAACCAGTGCTTTTACAGTGCTTCTCAGTAAAACCTGGGAAGATATGGTGAAAAACTTGTGATAATATAAATCAAGCCTTTTTTTAAATGATCACCTTTCAAATAATTGCATTTCATTTTTCGAGGAAAAGTTAAAAAATGTTTGAACTATGTGGTGATTTTTATGTAAACTAACACATTGAAAGGGAAAAATAATGAGACACTAACCTCTGTTTGAAGTCTGCGTAAAGGATCCTGCTTGGGAATCCCTTCCTGCAGATGCGGATGCCTTCCAGCACACCATTGCACCTCAGCTGGTGCAGGACAAGTTCATGCTCCACGGCCCCTAAAAAAGAGATATGTTTTCTATATAACAGTCCAATGAAAAGTCACACTGGAGTCTTATCTGGATATGAGATGTGCCTTACCAGGAGTTTTAGTTTCTTTGGGGATGATACAACGTACAAAGTGAGGGTGAGTGCTCCTCAAGTTGGTCATCAGCTTATTTAAATTCTCCTGTAAATCCACATGCAAAGTTTTTAAATAATTTGTTTGCATCTTGAGAGTTCCTATCAATGTGCATAGTTAATGTGCCCCCATTTCACATTTTAATGAGCTATCTCAATGAAGACCAAATCACAATGACCAAGAGAAATCATGCATATGGAGTACAGATAGGAAATGATGGATTACACAAAACCAGTCACCCTCAGTTTATGTTTCTCAAGCACTGCCAATCAGAGAAGAAGTACATTAAGACTTTGGTCGTATGAAGTAGATGTAACTGAATACAGTGCTTGCTTTTAAGAGAGGTTTTGATTTCACGTGAAATTTGTTCAATGCCAGATCTTTTAGATTTGGGGCTTAAAGGGGGAAATCTCTCGTTTATCTTAAGGTTTGTTGTGAAGAGACACACCGTGGGTATTCTTTTTGTTAAATTTCTTGTAAGGAATTTTTCATATTTTTTTAGTACATCACTGCTTTCTTCAGTTTCACCATAGATTTCTTTTTAAAAAATTTTATAAAGTTAAAGTTTATAAAGTTAAAATTTTTTTACAAAAGTAATCCTTTGAAATTCAAGAATATACCATACCCTGAAAAGAGCTGACACTGTCTGGAAAGAAGAACCTTTTTTCTTGCCACCTTTCTTTCCACCACCACTTTCTGAAAAATAAAATAGAAAAATTAAAATTATTTGCAACAGCCTTTTAAATACTATCCATAGACAGCAGGACTGCCAACATTTCCTTTGGAATTTAAATTTGCACTCATTCACTTGTATGCTTCCTATTCTTCTTTCCGTGTCTTCCTTCCTTCAGTTGTGGATTAAGAAAATGTAAGCATTGGCTCACATTATAGGCATCGAGGAAAACAACGACAATAGCAAATAGGAACTGTGAGTGAAAAGCGTAGGTGTGGGGGAGGCATGGGACACCTCTACTCAAATCTGCAGTCTGTTCCCTGAAGGCAGTGCCCAGGAGACAGAGTAGCAAGGCCTCCCTAGTGCACACATCCCCCAGAGGAGGTAAAGCTTCCTGCTTGGTCCCAGGTAGGCGAGCCCCTCCTGACCCGCGGGAGTCCTGTTTCCTCTTTGCCTGTGCTTCCATGCTGTTGCCTGCACCTCTGGTCTTAGGGGACTTAAGAGAACAGACTTCAGTTGCTCAAGCACTAGTGCCCTGACAAAGAATTTCCTCACCTCCAGCTTAGCTGGATCCTTGAAGGAACTAGTACTATTGAAATGGTAGAAAATAGCTGTTTGACCCTGAGCAGTCACTTAACCTCTCTGAGTCTCTGTTTCCTCGTTGGTGGAATAAGCCATGTACTAAATGATCTAGAGTGTCAATTTTAGCTCTGAACGTCTAAGCTCTTAAGACTGTACCAAGCTTGTTAAATATACTTCCTTTCATTAGAACCATATTGGCCAGTATTTTCTTGTTAGGTTTTGCTATAACTATATCTGTCTCAGATGAACAGTATATTTCTATTTTGTGACTCTAGGAACATATTAATGGCATTAAAAATGACCACCTCTCCTGCTTGTCCCCCAGCGAAGAGGAAAGCCAGAGTCTTCATTGCAGATTTCTGGTACAGCCCAACCACGGTCTCATTCAGGGGGTCCTTGTTCTTGTCAAGCCAGCCGGTAATGTTGTAGTCCACGGTGCCAGCATAGTGCACCTGCGAGAAGTGGGCCTCAACCTTGCCTTTGGCAGTTTGGGCTTCTGGAAATTGTTGGACTTTCCAAGATGCTGTTCATACAGCTTGTTCTTGAAGGAGGTGTCTGTGGCCTTGGGGAACATGCACTCCTCTTCCAGGATGGAGAAGATGCCCATAGGCTGAAAGAATAAAAAGAAACAAAAACCATTAGCATTTGGTCTGCTTGTAGAAATAATATGTAACATTAGGATCCTATTTGAGTAAATTCATCCTTGAATTCCTTATAGTTAATGAAAACTCATGCCTTTGGTGAGAAGTTGTTCGTTTAACAAATATTTCCTGGGTGCTTATCAGGATGCAGGCACTGTGTCAGGCTCCGGGATTGATGGAGAGTAGGATAAATGGAGGGCGTGCCCTCGTGGAGTTGGGGTCTTTGCCCCAAAGGCTTTAGAGCCATATTTCTCCAAGAGTGCAAACTGGTTGCATCAGAATCACTTGATAAAAATGTGGATTCCAAGGCTCCATCCTCCACTTAGCAAAAAGTATTTCTGGGGCGAGATTAGGGAAATCTGCAAATTTTTTAAGTGCTTGTGGTGATTGTTGGGCACAACTGAAGTTCGAGAGCCTCTGCTTTAGAACACTAGAAATTCATATTTCAAATGCCAGTGATAATGAATCTGAGGATGGCAAAGAAATAAGAAGTAAAAGCTACTTTCATCAGTGCTCTTTTTTAAGGAAAGGTGGCTGTAAACACAAGGCTTGCATTGCAAGCTGTGGGGAAATATAGAGTTCTGGACTTTATAGAAAAGATTCAGTCTCCTTTTACCAGAATGCCCACCTCACAGTTGGCAAAAGAAGGAATTTTTCCTGATTTTGTTTACAAGTAGAAATCTTTTCCCATAGTCTGTACCAAGGATTTACACTTTTAATTTAAGTACCGTTCAGCAGTTTACTCTGCAATCTCAAAAAGCAAGCGAACCTTCTCGATGAGCTCAATGCAGGCAGCCAGGTCCATGCCGAAGTCGATGAACTCCCACTCGATGCCTTCCTTCTTGTACTCCTCCTGCTCCAGCACAAATATGTGGTGGTTGAAAAACTGTTGCAGTTTCTCGTTGGTGAAGTTGATGCACAGCTGCTCCAGGCTGTTGAACTAAGTAGAAAATACAAATTAACATTCATCTGATAATAAAGGCTTCTCTTGGAAAGGAGCTTTTCTTCGTTGGTTAGCCTCACTGCCCTCTTAGCATGGTATGGCTAGGTCGTGCCTATAGCCACCCCCTCTACCCTCCTGTGTCTTTTCTGCTGCTGCTGGCTAGGAAGTGTCATCACACTTCGATACCATTCCTGTCATCTCAGTTCACACAGGTAGGAAATGACAGAGGTGGGATGTGAGTCCAGATCTATCTCAGCCCCAAGTTCATGACCTTTCATGGACTTTTGGTTTTATTTCATGTGTCAATTTAATTTACAGTGCAGCTATTTTTCATAGACCTTTTCCAGTATTGACCTCTGCAGCAAGATTTGTAATTTTCTGCCACAAAGTTTCTACTAACTCATGTCAAAGATCTCAAAGCCAGCGATGTCCAAGACCCCGATGAAGTACTGCCTGGGCTGCTTGGTGTCCAGCTGCTGGTTGATGCGGGCGACCATCCAGAGGAACATCTTATCGTAGACGGCTTTGGCCAGGGCACCGACTGCGTTGTACACCTTCATAGACAGAGTGATGATTGTCGGGCTTATTAAGGACATGCCATGAAGGCCTGGGAGGTGTGTGATTCATTGAGGTCCTGCACTTACCTGCTCTACAGTCTGGCCTTTGGTGACAAACTCATTGCCGACCTTGACCCTGGGGTAGCAGAGGGCTTTGAGCAGGTCAGCAGAGTTCAGACCCTGAAGATAGGCAGCCTTGTCAGCAACTGCAGAGACACAATTCAGGTACCCAAGGTGACCTACTGTGGGCTTCACAATTCACTGGGGCAGAGTTGGAGTGAGTAATTTCATGGAAAGTCTATGTGGGGATAAATTTGCATATGTCCATGGGAAACTCGGCTGTAAAGGAGGCATGAGTTTGGACTTGGCTTTTTGCCTATGTTCTCTCATTAAACCCAGATGGAGGTTTATTTGGTACCTTCAGTGCCATCTGGCTCAGCTTGCTCCTCACGCTGCTTCTGCTTGAATTTCAGGTTCCCGTAATGCATTACTGCCCCTGTGAGCTTATAGATGGACACTCTTTCATCAGAAGTGAAGCCCAAGATCTCAATGGCACTCTACCGGGAGGGACGAGAGGACAAAAGTTAGGCCAGAAAACTGTAACCTATTTAGGAAAATTTATACCATATCCTTAACTACACATACAATGTGTTGTTACTGTCCTTCCCAAACATAAAGGAATTTTTAAAAAAGCTGCATGTGTAACTTACATCTGTGGCCATCAACTCTTCTTGGTCATCAATGCTGGGGACTGTGATCTCCCCTTGACTGACAAAGGCATAGTCATATGGGTTGGTGGTGATCAGGAGCATTTCTGGGTACAGAGAATTCAGGGTATGTGTTTTACATTAGAAGATGTTAATAAAACAGTTAACTTCTAGCTTATAAATTTAAACTCTTTCTTACCAATTAGATCTGGCTTCTTGTTAGACATGATCTGGTAAAAAATGTGGTAGCTTCTTTCCGCCTTTAGCTGGAAGGTAACTCTAGACTTCTCCAGAAGATCTGCAATGGAAAGGAGACATTGGATTAGGGGGAAAAAGTATAAAGTTCTTGGAGTGATTTTGGAGCTTGAGGTCATTAGCTAAATCTCATTGGCCCTTTGGGATTTCAGCTGAATGTTCCCACAAGGTTCCACATATTATGTCTCTACAGACACCATTGCAGTTGCTCTTACCACCCCTACAAAGAAATAAAGCGTGCCAGGCCCAAGACATATTCATTTCTCCTACAGATGATCCTTGGCATTGGGAATATAATTGATTCTTAATAACCCTTCCCTCTTTAGGGTCTGTTTTCCCTTTATAATTGAAGAACTACTAAGAGCACCATTCCTCAAGGGTCAGACTAGAAAGAAATCACATATATTCAGTCCATAGGTCCATTTACCCCTAGTGTTAGTTTTTTCTCAGAAAAATTTGAAATTCACTCTGAGGCTGGAATGTTCAGATAAGCCCAACAGCTCCTGGCAGTTTTTACAGAATCATAGGCTCATGACTGAAGTGGATTAAGTACACTGTGGTCGGTGGATAAGACTGGCAATAACCATGGACATGTTTGTCAGCAGACTGGTGTTTCACAGGCTCCAGGCTCAGCAGGAGCTGCAAATGTTCCTCCAAACCATCATTCATCATTCTTGGATTCTGTTTAGGAGGTTCTGTTACTCACATGTTTCAATATCAGCAGAAGCCAGTTTCCCTGTGGTACCGAAGTGGATCCTGATGAATTTACCCTTGCAAGTAAAAAAGATGATGTTATATACAAGACTTGAAGCACACAAGAAAGCTGAGATTGAAATAATAATTCAGGCCTGCTTTCCCAGGCATTAAGGGCTGAGAAAACACCTCTGTGACCGAGAGACTTACAAAGCGAGAGGAGTTATCATTCCTCACGGTCTTGGCGTTGCCAAAGGCCTCCAGTAGGGGGTTGGCACTGATGATCTGATCTTCCAGAGTCCCCTGCAAAGGCAAGAGCAGACCTCACATCTGGGCTCGGGAGCTTCTTCCCTGAGAGCCCAGAGTCAGGCCATGGCAGTCAGACCCACCTGCATTTTGCCGGAAGTAGGTTCCTCCTTCTTCTTCTCCCCAGTAACTGCAATTGTTGCAAAGTACTGGATGACACGCTTGGTGTTCACAGTCTTCCCGGCACCAGATTCTCCACTGCCAAACAGTGAGCAAACTTGTGAGTAAGCGAGCTCTACGACAAGTGACACTCCTTCCACCATCAGCATTTACTGCCCTATGCAGCTGTCTTTGTATGTCGTCGTCAGAGTCTCCTAGATCTTTCTCTTCAGCCTACATACAGCTCTTATTATTTCTGTTGCTTTGCACTGACAAGAAGTAGACAAGTTTGTTCATTAGTCATGTAGCACATATTTCTTGAGTGCTTAAAATGTGCCAGGCTCTGTAATAGGTGCTGAGGCCTGGGCTTGAGGGGTCCGAAAAGCAGCCACTCAACAACTGTGTAGTAAATGAAACAGTTAGCAAAAACCTCTCTGAAGCAATGCAAATCTTCTTCAGCTTCCTTTGACTAAAGACATGACACAAATTACAGCTTTGAAGGAGCAGACATCCCTCAAGTAGGCCTTAAAAATGAACCCCTGCTATGAGTTCTAAACTGCTCAGCCTTCAGAACGTTGTACGTTGCTCACTGCCCTGTACCAGGTGTGACTGTGCACAGAGAAGGGGTTTGCATCTCCCACTCCCAGGAAGGTTCTGTGGAACTTTCAAGACTGGGCTAGCAGATGATGTGATTTGGGACGTTGTTGTTTTACATTCTGATGCAATCTAAACCCTACAGTAAACTGAAAACAGCATCTAGTTCCAGGCTGATCATGCCATTGCTTTAGTATCGATGGGGGCATTAATTAATTTCTCCTTTTGGTTTGTCATTTTCCCAGTGAGAATCAAAGACTAAGAAGTCTCAGAGTAGTAATACGTACGTGATTAAGATAGACTGATTCTCCCGATCTAGAAGGAAAACAGTGGACAGTCAGCATATGTACCAGTTATGCAAACAACACTTCCTATAGGGAAACACTCAGGGCATTGAGGATAAGTGTCATTCTCAATGGAGTTTTTCAGTATATTATTGTAAAGTTATATATGGTCTAATTCTAAAGCTTCTTAGGTTGGGGAAAAGAAACATGTTGTCATTTCTTAAATTCCTTAAGCCCCCACAGGAAGTGTGTCCTTCTGGTTTAAAATAAAGAGCAGTGCTTTCCAAAGCTAGACATGTTCTCTAGTTGTCATCTGTAGATTTCAGTGGCATGGCTTCCTGTTGATTAATGCATATAATTGAGAAATGCATAATATGGTAAGGGTTTGGAGTGTAATTTAATAGGTTAAAATAGTATTAATCAAGCCAAGGTTGAAATTTAGTTTCTAAATGGATCAATTGGCCACACACACACACTCACACGCATCTCTCTGTTTTATGGCCACAGACTGAAACTCCGAGTCTGATCTGCCTTCCCAAATGTGTGCTTAGGGTCATAGTAAGGTCAGGTGAGGAGGGTGCCTCAATCAGAACAAAATCCTTTTAAGGGAGGAAAATAGTTTCTGTTTGTATGCATGTAGCCCCAAATACCATCTTCATTCAAAGAGAGGTTGTCATCCCTGAAATGGGCCTTGACATTTTTAAGGAGAGAACAATACTTCTAAAAGTTTCCAATTCATAATTACTAAGACTGTTAGGTGCTAAAAGGATTAAACACATACTTTTCACTTTTGTACAGACAATATCATTCAGTTGTTACTTAATCTTACCCTTGTTACTCAAATATATAAAATAAATCATGTATTTCCAAGCAAGGAGACTGTAAACAAATTAAACTTAATTGGGATGGAGCAGTAAGATGATCTGGTGAAATCATGGTGGTGGAATCAGGAGAACTGAGTTTTAGCCCTCACTTTAACAATATGTACCTCTCTGTGGTTTAGTAACCTCTTCTCTATGAGGGGATTGGATTCAATTATTTCTGTGGGTCTTTTTAGCTTTAACATTTAGCGTTTATAGGTGGTAATAAAAACAGTTGAGCCGCTCACCAGTCAGCATGAACTGATAGGCGTTGTCAGAGATGGAGAAGATGTGGGGCGGGGCCTCCTGGCGCTTTTTGCCTCGGTAGGCCGTCACCACCTCGGCGTTGTACACTGGCAACCACTTGTAGGGGTTGACGGTGACACAGAAAAGACCTGAGTAGGTCTGCCAAAAAAGAAAAGAAAGGAATATAATTATTTCATGGGGACCTTAATAATGTACAATTTTTCACAAATACTAAGCACCTGCATGAGCAGAAGGCCGAGAGAATGAACTCACGTAGATCATCCAGGCTGCGTAGCGCTCTTTGAGGTTGTACAGCACAGCAGGCTCATGCAGGTGAGTCATCATGGCCATGTCCTCGATCTTGTCATATTTGGGAGGGTTCATGGGGAAGCATTGGTCTTCTTTCACAGTTACTGTCTGTCAAGTCAAATAAGAGAGGCCAGGTCAAAAACTAAGTGTCAGCTAACCTAACCACAAACGAGGCACCATCGAATCATCTCCAGACGTTTTACTCACAGCTCCAGCTTCAGTCTTGGCTGTCACCTTCCCTCCTTCCCTGCTCTGCACTGTTGCTTTCACAAAGGACTCCTTAGGGTCAGCCACAAAAACTGATGTCTTGGCATCGAAAGGCTTATTCTGGGCTTCAATTCGCTCCTTTTCAGACTTTCGGAGGTAAGGAGCAGCCTCCCCAAATATAGCCATTTCCTGGTCTGAACTCATGGCTGCGGGTTATTGATGGAGGCCCAGTCAAAGACCCTGCCTAGCAGAGGAAGAAAAGATATTATAGAAATTCAGAAACTGGACCATTAGGTTCACATTACAAAAAACAAAACACTCTTTATTCACTGACCAGTTGAGCGCTTAGCATCATACTGGGTATGGCTACCTCCAAGGCTTGGCTGGAGGTGAAATGTCAGTCTCTGTGTTCTGTGCCAGTGCTGACAGATGCTTAATCATGGATTTGGAAAGATGTTACTGGCTCATCTACTGTGTGATGTCTTGGCTACTTTTTCTGTTTCATTTGTTATGTATATTAATCTTTATAAGCTGCCTTTCATTGGCTTATCCAAAACACAAAGCTGAAATGATGGCAAGATGTTTTCCAGCTCTTTCATTTATAGTTCCTATTCGAATTGGATTATAAGCATTTTGCAGGCAGGGAGCACTTTTCCTTCTATAGCATCCTTCACCCCTCTTAGAACGCATGCTGGGTACAAGGAAGGGCTCAAAGCTGGCTTCATGAGTTGAAAGAAAATAGAAATATGTTGCTAAAGTTATAGGGCAACTATTTTATATATAGTGAAAATCTTTTCATTATAGATTTGTGATTTACAAAGACTACCTAATAAAGGAAAGCAGGAATATGAGGAGCTTGTCTTGCATTATTTTGTTAAAAAAAGTATATTATACATCAATTGCTCTTGTTCCGGTATCGTAATTTTGACAAACTCGGCTTCTTCACCTCTCTTTCGTATTGCTCAAAGACTTATTATAAAATGTTATTACGTGTGTTTTCTTGCTTTATTTTACTAATATTCTCATAAAAATTTCGCAGAAGTTTTTCTTTTCAAGATCCGTCTGTTGTCGTTTTAACCAACATTCAATAATATTCATAGGTAATCTATTTTATAACAATAAAATACCTTTTCAAGGAAAACTCAAAGCACATGGTTAAACTTTTCCATATTTTCCATTCAAACTACAGTGATTTGGATAACACAATTAAAATTCTGTGTCTTGGTGAAAATGCTCACAATCATTTTTAACATCATATTTTGTAAATTTTCGTTTTACAGATTGAAACAACATGCAGATTTCGACCACTTCTCTAAGACAAGGATTCAGTCCATTCTATTTATCAATTTAGAGAGCATCTCAAGGTTTTTTATATTATATAATACTGAGTAAAAGGAAATTTACATTTCCTCTATAAGTAAATAATAACACTCTGAAATGTATTACGTTATAATTCAATTATTTAAAAGATAATCTGCAATGCTGGAAATAGAAAAAATTGTAGATAAAACTCTTAAAGACTCTGAGAAAGCATTTTCATTTATTGCAAAGGATATACATTAATGAGAACCAGTTTCTAAAGGCCCCCTCAGAGTTTTTTGAGAGGAGCATGATTGGCCATGGAATTGAAATGCTTTTATTTTATAACTCCCTGACCCCTCTCCAAACCACTGCAAAAGATTTCTTATACCCTGAGAGGAATGAGAAAAACATCGGTATCTTACCTTAGAGATGCGGCCTTGAAGTGGGTCAGAACTGTAAGAAAAGAGCAAATTTCTTCTGATTAAATTCTAAACATTCCCGATAATATCATAATTCTTAACTGAGAACCAGGAACTGACTGTAAACACTAAAACATCTAATTAAAATTGCTACAGAGTAAGTTGGTGCTTCACTGGCTGGGCTCCCAGGGGCAGTGGGAGCCAGGATGTGTGGCATGCATGCAGCCAGCCAGACATCCCTTACCATCCTTCAGACAGAGCGCCGTCCTCACACACACTTACCTTGAAGCTTTATGAGGAAAGACAGGTCATACTCATTCCAAGGGTACTTTTATAGGATCAAATATGGAAAACACATAGCCTCCTCCTCTTTCCTAAAACATATTTGGCAAATCATGTTTTTGGCAATGAAGGGCTCCAAGCATAATTCTCCTCATATTAAAGATGTTTGGATATAATTAGAAATATTTCCTCTCACATTGGGTTAAGTATATGAATCAATCTCCTATAAATAATTTGAGTCGCTGGCAGTCTGAGAGTGATCTGCCTTTGGAATAATGTAAGGTGTTGTTTCAAGACAGCTCTGTTCTGGAATGCCTGGACTTTGTTGCTTGCTGCTCTTCTGTTTCGCTGAGTTGCCTGTGTGAGGTCTTTTCAACTGCCTGCACGATTGTAGATATTCTCCTAGGAAGGGAAATTTCTGCTCTTTACCAGAGAGTTATAAACAGATTGTTAGTTCCTCCCAAGAAAGCGTGATGTGGTTTATTTTGCAATTTATTGTGCTTTTTCAAAGATACTTGGAAATTTAATATTAACACTTGCTTCATGAAGAGCAGCCAAAGATAGACAACGTCTTTTGTTTCCTCCAGCTGCCTCTTATTAGTTGTCAAATCACACCACTCCCACTTCAAACTTTTGTTCCAAAACCGGATCGCCTTGCCTTGTGGAGGTGGCCTGCTTCTCTCATTTTTTAAAAAACATACAAATTGCTTGTGAAATCCTGTTTCTTCTATGAAACTCAACATAGGAAAATATTAGAAAACAAGGCATTCCTCTGTCTAAATATGCAGCATGTATGACTTCTCCTCCGTCAGCTACCCATGGTATATATTTCACATCGTGCTTACAAATAATACCTGAACATTGTTTCCTATTCTAATTTTTAATTTAAAAAATTTGTCTGTGTGGCAAATTTGTATCTCTCTGTGTCAGCATTGTCTGTCTGGGACTGAGACCAAAAATGCTTAATATACCTTGTTTTGCAACCACTCCTGTATTATTGCACTTATATTTCAATCGATTTAATGGAAATAGGTTGTCTTAGGAAAGCAGGTATCTGGAGATACTGGTTGTAATGGTCACAGGACTTTATTATTCTAAGGGACCAATCCATACTCCTTATCTTACTAATAAAGCAACTGAGATCCAAAGAATAGAAGAGAGACTTCACAAATCACTCAGCAGTCTAGACCTGGTCACCTGACTCGCTGTCCAGCATGCTTGCTGGTAACACTCTTCTACCTGGAGTAGTTTGAAGCCCTCATCAAGGGTTTTGCAGGAGACGAGCCTCTGAGAGGGCTTTCCTAGCCCACTGCTCACCTGCTTTGTTATCACAGGCACATCATTTTACTTTCTTACATGTCCGTTTTCTTTATCAGGCATCTGAAAAATGTGGGCAATGATTCTCCGGAAGAGGGAACATTTTAATAATGTTCTCAACAGGATTTGATGGGAATTTAAAGACAGCCTTTTGACCTGCTCTGGCTAGATTTTTCAATAGGTGGAAGAAAGACGTTGTTTTGGTCATTACTGCCAAGTTATGAGGCACGTAAGCATTTACAGGTGATGTGGGAACAAAGTGGCAGAGGGGCCAGTGCAGTGAGAAAGGCAGTTCCACACTCTTCCACACTGAGGCCCGCGTGACAGTGTGAATCCTGAGTACCTGGCAAGCTGCCGCCACACATCTACTCCAGTCCTTCTCTCACAGTGCCATGTAAACCAGCACACGTGGGCCTTCTCTTCAGACGGGAAGTTCCCATTCAGCTTTTCCTTAATGCTGCCCAGAAAGGTTATATTTTTGGCTATACATCTCAACTGAATCCAGTTTGTCCTCTAGGAAAACTTCTCTGAGTAATTCAGATTGCTACCATATCTAGTTTTTGCACCAAACTCATAGTCATGGTTATGTGTATTGAATATACATTTAAATAATCTATTTTGAGCTTCATATTTTATTGACACTTTTAGTGATTTATTTTGGCTCTTTACGTGATTACACAGGAGGCCATAGAGTCCAGAAACATAGGCTAATAAACAGCTGATTGATGTGGCATTATGATATATAGAATGATATTCTCTTTGTCTCCAGACTTTATAGCCACCCTATAGCTTTCATTAGGGAGCAGGGTCACATCTCACTCTTTCATTGTCATACCCATTGCCCAATGCACGTACTGTGAATAGACCGCATATTGGTATTAATGATGAAAGTCATCATGCACTAATAATAATCGTTTGGATTTGTATTCCTGATAACACTTACTAAGCAAGGAGAATTAATGATGTGCGTCAGTCTGAATCCCGTATGTGAGAATATAGCTAGTGCCATCCTTTGCATAGACCTGAAAAATTAGGTTCATATTAGGAGAAGCAGAAGCTTTCTAAGCTCCTGCTTGAATCCAGTATTAGGGAAAGGTTAGAAAGAACTAAAAATAACTTCCAGATTTCTGTTCATCAGAACAGGCTTCCCTGATAAGCAGTAACTTTATAGTCTTAAAGTGGTGCTACAGACCTAAAATAGAAGTAAATACCTGACTACTTCTTAGTGGCAGGTTCAGTATGATTCTTGATAGCCTTGTCAAGCTTTGACATCAAGGAGAGAGAGAAAAGAAAAAAAAAAGACCAGTCTAAGGATATTGTTTGCAAAGTACCTTATGCTCTTTATTTCCTTTGCAGTAGGGTGGAATAGACAGTAATTACAGATAGAAATGACCAAAGACTTCACATTCTGTGCCTCTCTTCAGTCATTCCATAGCGTGAAGGCATGATCACTCTTCACTTATGATTTTTGTATGAACCTCCCGGCTCTTCACCCGCAGCTTGTTGACCTGGGACTCAGCAATGTCAGCCCGTTCCTCGGCCTCCTCCAGCTCATGCTGGAGCTTGCGGAATTTAGATAGATTTGTATTGGATTGTTCCTCCTGAGAATAAAAATGGAATTGTAAGGAACCCATGTTGCGCATCTTTCTAGACGCTGTAGGCCGAAGGGCATCTACAGAAAAGTTAAAATATTCAGCAGGAAACATTATTGTCTTATCACTTCCTGGATTTTTCTTATCATTGAAATTAACTTTATGATTTACTTGGGGCTTGGTGTTTCATAAATAATTGCACCCCTATTTTTGCAACCAAAACATATTAAAAGATATATGCCACAAGTAGAGCAAGAAAAAATGTAAGAGCCGAGAAGAAGTTAAGAATATTAAAGTTATGTTTGTTAATGCTTGCTATAAGATGATGACTGTTTGATCGGGTTAGATATTGTTTATCATATTAAGGATAAATTTCTTAATAGTTCCTTTAAATTGAAATGTGTTGAATTTTATCATACATTATTTTGGCACATTTCAGAACAAATACTTTATTCTTCTGCTTTGGATGTAATGATTCTATTGACAGATTCCCTAATATTAAGTAATCCTTACACTGCAGAAATTAAGCCGATTTAATCACTGATGGACAATCCTCTGAATAAAGTAAGGGTTTCAGCAACTTAGTAATTTATCTTTGCTGTAACTACACTCATGGGTAAAACTGCCTTTAGTTTTTCTCTCCTGTTCTCTCTTGGACTGGTTTTGGTATGAAGGTTATGCGAGCTTCTTAAAATGATTTGGAAAGATTTCTCTCTTTTCTCATGCTCTGGAACAGCTTACATAGCTTGGGGATTATCTGTTCCTTGAAATTTTGAAAGACCTGTCTCGACCTGAGTCCATTTGCAGAAGTAATTCTGAAATAAGTTATTCAGCCAACTTAGTAACTTATCCTATAAAAATCATCAATTACTTTAAGCTTTCAACTTTGTTGACAGATTTATATTTTACATTAAAAAAAATCCTCTACTTGTAAGATTTGTCCCCTTCCTCATTCTTAATCTTGTGAGTTTGTATTTTCTTTCTTGTTTTCCTTGATCAAGCTAATTATAAGTGTATCTATTTTATTAACTCACCAGGAATTAGTGGAAGCATCAAATTAGAAAATAGTATACTCTAATCCATCAATTTCTACCTTTATCTTTAACAGTACCTCTTCCTTTCATTATTTTATTATTTATAATTTCTTTTTTGGACTGTCAGTTTATTCATCTATTTTTATTTTTGATTCATAATGATAGCATATAAAGCAATGAATTGTCCTCCAAGCTTTGTAGCTTTGACTACATTCTATAGGTTTGTAGAAGTAACATCTTCCTTTAAATTTTATTTATAATGAATAATTATTCAGTAATTATGTTTTTTATTTCCAATTTAACCAAAAAGTCATTTAGGAAAGTAAGTATTTTTAGCATTTAAGCATTTGGGAATTTTTGTTTGTATTTTCTCATCACTTTGCAAGTTTAACACACTGTGACTAGAGAAGGTGCCCTGTAGTACTTCTACTTTGAAATTTTTTGAGCTTTCTTTGTGGATTGAAATTTTACTTTTAAAATCAAGCTATTAATAACACAAATAATAAGCAATAAGTACAAAAATGCACACATATGTTTAAGAAATACACAGTCTGTATAACGCAAATAGCTGATTACTACAAGGATTAGTAAATCTAATTATTTATTTATTAGCTTTTCTTAACAGAGGGGTTTCTCTCTTCCCTTCAATCTTAAGAATACTTACAGCCTCCTCAGCTTGTCGCTTGTAGGATTTCACTTTTGCCTGAAGTTTATCGACCAAATCCTGAAGCCTGAGAATATTTTTTCGATCTTCTTCTGTCTGAAAGATTATAAAAACCATAGGGCTTCACTTCAAAAGCACATGACTATTGTATCATTGCATGTGAGTGTTTCACATATATATGGAGGAGTGCTTAGCTGAACAAAACTAGTGCTGTACCTGGTAGGTGAGTTCCTTCACTCTCCTCTCATGTTTGCGCAGACCTTTGATAGCTTCAGCACTACGCTTTTGCTCACTCTCAACCTCCCCTTCCAGCTCACGCACCTGTGAATAAGTAGGCTCTTAAGAACTTTGATCCAATAAGGCATTGGGAGCAAATGGGAATAGAAAGATATTGAAATACCTACCCTGGCCTCCAGTTTCTGGATCTGCTTCTTCCCACCCTTCAGGGCCAGCTGCTCAGCCTCATCCAGACGCTGCTGCAGGTCCTTCACCGTCTGCTCCAGGTTCTTCTTCATCCGCTCCAGGTGGGCGCTGGTGTCCTGCTCCTTCTTCAGCTCCTCAGCCATCATGGCTGCCTAATTCACAGTAAAACAAGATCAGTTGAGGGATCTGAGATAGCACATCAAGATTCAAGTTTGACCACCACTGCGTTGCCCTCTGCTCACATCTGTGATGGCCTTCTTGGCCTTCTCTTCTGCATTGCGAGCTTCCTGGAGAATGTCCTCCATCTCTCCCTGCAGTTGGGAAATGTCTGTCTCCAGCTTCTTCTTGGTGTTGATCAGGCTGGTGTTCTGTTTAAAAATAAGTTACAAATTTTTTTTATTGTGGTACCAAAGTACTTAGTGGTAGCCATTTTTTGAAAAAAATTTCAGATAAAAATTTGCAAGTCAAATGCCATACCATATTATTCTGTTATGCAGTACAATTAAGTAAAATAGAAATGTTATGGAATATTTGGCATCTTCAAGTACATAGTTCATAATTGGACCAAATATCTCTATAATTTTATAACTGCCATTTACAAGGATAAAATTATAACAGGTGTTCAAACATTCCATTTCTTTACAATAGAAATGTCACTATTGATAATGAGGATCAATAAAGATATTGGCACAAAAGAATATGGGCAGCTTTGGAATATTTTAGGAAGTGAATCAATAATAATTTATGCAAAATAAAATAGCAAAAGATTTCTCAATAATACAGTGAAAATTTGCTAGAAGTATAAAACCTGTCTGTTATATGAAAAATTCAAGCTTATATTTTCTGGGACGTATAGGCATTTACTGAAGGTGATTTCTTTGTGCTGAATCTCACCTGGGTGTGCAGGAGCTGGACGCGCTCACTGGCATCCAGGAGCTCCTGTTCTGCGATTTTCCTGCTCCTCTCGGTCTGCTCCAGAGTGGCCCGCAGCTCCTCGATCTCGGCCTGCAGCAGGTTGGCTCTGCGCTCCACCATGGCCAGCTGCTCCTTCAGGTCCTCCTGGCCCCGGAGAGCATCATCCAGGTGCAGCTGGGTGTCCTGTGGAATGAACAATCATTGAGACACCCCGTTCTCAGGGCTGCAGTCACCCCAGCCACCCTGGGACCATCTCTTGAACCCATTTACCTTGAGGATGCCTTGAGTGTTCCTGTAGTTCCTCAGGGCCTCTGCAGCCATGCGGTTGGCGTGGTTCAGCTGGATTTCCATTTCATTGAGGTCTCCCTCCATCTTCTTCTTGATCCTGATGGCATCATTCCTGCTCCTGATCTCAGCATCCAGCATGGTCTGCATCGTCTCCACAACTCTGACATGGTTTCTCTTCAGCTGGTCAATTTCCTCATCCTTTTCAGCAATTTTCCTATCAATTTCAGACTTGACTTGGTTCAACTCCAGCTGGATGCGCAGGATCTTTCCCTCTTCATGTTCAAGAGATGCCTTAAGGACAGCAAGAGGTCACATTAGCAGGGAATGGAGGCATTTGGAAGTTTTTCTGCACTTTCCCTTTCACTAATTTTGTGCTGTTTATCTTATTAGTCAATCTATGTGGATGGGCCTCATTCTTTTCTGAATTTATTTGTTTATAATGTATAATTTGACCAGTACCTCTGCTTCCTCTAAAGCAGCCTGCAGTTCAGACTTTTCTTGTTCCACTTGTTTCTTTATTTTCTCCAGTTCATGGATACGTTTCCCTCCTTCTGCAATCTGCTCCGTGAGGTCAGAAATCTCCTCTGTTGTTTGGGTAAAAGACAGATAGAGATTTGCTCAGAGAACATAAGAGAAAGGTTCCTTGAGAGCATGAATGTTACTGAAAGTAAAAGGGACTCACGCTGTAAGTTTTTGTTCTCTCGTTTCAAAGTTTCTAGCTGGTCCAAGGATTCCTCGTAGGCATTCTTCATCTTGAACAGCTCGGTGCCAAGAGAACGGGCCTCCTTCTGGGAGGCCTCAAGCTCAGCATGGGTTTCCTCATACTTCTGTTTCCATTCTGCCAGGATCTGAAAAACCAAGAGTGGTTATCCGCTGTAAAGGGTAGAGGAAGACAGTAGAGAGCGGAGGCTGCTACAGAAGTTACCTTATCGAAGTTCCTTTGCTTTTTGTCCAGGGCTGCACAGGCAGCGTTGGTTCTCTCAACATCCAGCATGAGGTCCTCGACCTCATTCTGTAACCGCTGCTTGGTCTTCTCAAGGGATGCACATTTGGCATTGACGGCTTCTACGTGTTCCTCAGCAGCCTGCAGCCGCTGGGCCAGCTTCTTCCTGGAAGATTATATGTTTGTAGAGAGAAGTGAACCAAAACAAGGATTATGAACTATTACCACACTGAAAAGTATTGGAAACTTCAAAATACTATCCATTCATTCATTCAGCAAATGTTGATGAGCTCCTTTTATGAACCAGACATGGCTATGAACAGGACGAAACAGGGCCCTGCCTCATGAAGCTTCCAAACAGGTGAGAGAGAGAAACAATAAGCAAGTGAGAAAATGCATAATAACATATTGCGGATGTAAGTGCAATGAAGAAAAATAAAATGGAGTGAGGTGTGGGCAACTACTCTAGATATTCAGGGAAGGCCTTTCTCAGGAGGTAAACATTGGAGTCAAGATCTAAAAGAAGTCAGAGAGTGAGCTAGAGGGAGATCTGGGGGACAGTATTCCAGACGAGGGGCCAGCGAGTACAAAACCCTGAAGCAGGAGTAAGCTTGGTGCGCTTGACAAACAGCAATAAGCTCTAATTAGCTGGATAATCGTTGGTTATTCTTCGTAACAAGATTTTCAGCTAGGAGGGCGGGGATCATGTGCACTTTATTCATGTCTTATTCTCGGGACTGATAGTGCCTGCCGAATAGAAGTGAATTAATGTTTTTGGGCTAATTCACTGAACCTTCAAAGGCTGTATCTTTCTGATTCAATGTGCAAAGTTTTCTGCACGTTCTCTCATCTCTCTGCACATACTTGGCCTCCTCCAGCTCCTCCGTGCGCTGGATGGCGTCCGTCTCGTACTTGGTCCTCCACTGGGCAACCTCGCTGTTGGCCTTGGACAGCGCCCTCTGCAGCTCGGCCTTGGATTCCTGCTCCTCCTCATACTGTTCCCGCAGCAGGTCACAGTCGTGGCGGGAGGACTGCAGGGCGTGGGCCAGGGCGTTCTTGGCCTGTGGAGATAGTTACACCTTCATTTTACTGGATACTTCAATGTTTAATTCTTCCGTTTCAAGACTCTTTAAAAGTTGGTGTAGTGGACTCCAATTAGGGTCAGGTCGTGGGAAAAAAATGAGTTTTATAGTAACAGTTACCTTTATCTCCTCTTCAAGTTGTCTCTTTAATTCCTCAATCTGCTGAGTAAATGCTTGTTTGCCCCTTGATAACTGAGACACCAGAGCTTCTTTTTCATCTAGTTGACGTGAAAATTCACCTGATAGGCAAAAGAAATAGCAGCATTTTTTTAAAGTTAAGGAAAAACTTTGCAAGCCCCTATTAGAAATAAATTTCAACTCTTAACATCTCTCCCCCCAATTGAGGGCTCAGATGATTGAATTCTCTATTAATATCTTCATGCTTAATGTCAAATTTCTGATTTTTATGGTGAAATTATATATTAATCTGAATGAATAAATACAGCTTACATTCTTTTTGTTTTCTCCATAACTAATTCTTTCAGAGTTGTATGATATTGTGCAAAACCTGAGGAGTGTCAAAGAAGGGAGCGACAGTGGTTAATGCTACCTAGTCCCAGTTTCATAAAACTTGTGAGAGAATGGCTTGCCCACTGCCCTCTTCAGGAATTTGGTTCACTCTGGCATGGATGAAAAGAAGCTTGGTCTAGAGCAGAAGCCCTGGACCCATGCTGGTGTGACTCCTAATCCAAGCATCCCCTCAGTGTGGCCAACTACTCAAGGGCTCTCTGGAGTAGAGCTTGATCCGGTCCTATTGAAGTCTTTATCTCCAACGTTGTGCCCAAGTGACCTTGCAAGTAGGTTGAGAGTCTGAGCTGTTTAGTAAATCAGACGTGTCCTCAGTGACTTTTTAGTAGGCTCTCTCATCACAAATCACTTGTTTTGAACCACATCATCTCCACTCTTAGGCACCATAAAAGAGGAGAGAGGTACCAGCTTCCGTCTGCAAGCGTCCCCTCTGGGCTGTCAGGTCATTGATCAGTCGCTGCTGCTCCTCTTCCTTCGATTTCAGCTCACTCACTTGGTCCTCCAGTGTGCGGCACATTTTCTCCAGGTTTCCCTACATGAGAAAAAGTGAAAGAAGTCAATGAAGACGTTTTAATCTAATTTTGCTATAGCTACAATTTCTTCTCAAACAAAAAATTTATTTTGACATATAAAATCAAATTCTCATATATAATATGTATATATTTAGAAATTTTTTTATATTTATGATTACTGTTCTAAGTTGAAAATACTGTACATTGGGATTTAAAAAAAGCTAATTGCGGGGCCGTCCCCGGGGCCGAGTGGTTAAGTTCGTGGGCTCTGCTTCAGCAGCCCAGGGTTTCCCTGGTTTGGATCCTGGGCGTGGACATGGCACCACTCATCAAGCCATGCTGGGGCAGCATTCCACATGCTACAACCAGAAGGACCCACAACTAAAAATATACAACTATGTACTGGGATGCTTTGGGGAGAAAAAGGAAAAATAAAATCTTTAAAAAAAAAAAAAGCTAATCGTGGAGCTCTATTCAATATTAATAAAAAAATTTAAAGATTATGTTCTGAATTTAAGATTTTCTAAGAAGTGTATAGTACATTTCCTAAAAGGATGTTCATAAATACTTCATTGCTTTTATGTACAAAGAAACACTGCTGATTGGATAATTGAGAATATTGGAGAGCTGTTTTCTCCAAATGGAGACCGCGAGAACACAGATGACTTATGTTCAAAAGCTGGTTCTGTCATTCATTAATGGGGTGATGGGGCTGATGTGCTTAACTTCTTTGAATTTCAATTTCTTCATACGTTAAGTGGAAATAATACAAGTACTAATATCTTTCTTGCTTACCTCTTGGATTACTGCAAAGAACAAATGACATACTGTGTGTAAAGTACCCTGTGCGAACTATGATGTGTACGTAAAAGATTATTGTTGTTGATAATTTCCCAGACTCTCTAGTACCTTGGCTTTAGAGACTGTTTCTACATTACTAGCCAGGTCGTCGATCTCCATCTTCATTTCGCTCTTCTCCTTCTCCAGTTTCTGCTTGACTCTCTGCAGGTTGTCTATCTGCTCCCCGAGCTCGGCCACACTGTCCGCGTGCTTCTTCCGCAGAGCGGCCGCAGTGGCTTCATGCTGCAGGGTGGCCTCCTCCAGGTCCCTGCGCATTTTCTGGAACTCAGCCTCCCGCTTCTTGTTCATCTCAATCTGGGCTGAAGTCGCCCCACCGGCTTCTTCGAGCCTCTCGCTGATCTCCTCCAGTTCCCGGGAGAGGTCGGAGCGCTGCTTCTCTGCTTTGGCCCGGGAGGCGCGCTCTGCCTCGATTTCCTCCTCCAGCTCCTCGATGCGGGCCTGGAGTAGCGACAAGCACAAACTTAGCTTCTTTATGTCATAGCTGTGCCTCTTTTGAGCTAGACTAATGGACATATGAACTTACTTGCAACTCTTTTATCTTCTTCTGCAGTTGAATGCCAAGTGCTTGCTCATCTTCAATCTTGCTTTGCAGATTGCCAATTTCAAACTCTTTCCTTTTTGAAAAGTAGCAAAAGATAACAGTTGAGTCCATATCCACCATTGGAATCAAGTTCATAAGCAATTCATACTTACTTTTTGAGCTTTTCATCAAGTTGTTGTTTTTCATTTTCAATGTCCATTATGGACTCTTGGGCCAACTTGAGGTCACCTTCAAGTTTCCTCTTAGCCCTTTCTAGGTCCATGCGAAGTTTCTTTTCTTGCTCCAAAGACCCTTCAAGCTAAATATAAATAACGTTGAGTCAAAAGGAATGCTTGCCTTCCTTTTGTAGAAGATAATTTCCTTGATAATCCTAGACTTACATCATCCACTTGCTGCTCTAGCTTGGTTTTAGCTTTGGTCAGAGTGTTGACTTTGTCCTCTTCTGCCTGCAGGTCATCCAGGGTCTGCTGGTGGGCCTCTTGGAGGGCCTTCTTCTCCTTGGTCAGCTTAGCGATGGTTTCGTCCAGGCCTGCCATCTCCTCTGTGAGGTTTTTCACCTTGGAAAATTAAGAAGAAATGGTCTCTGCAATAAAGCAGCTTCACTGGATGGCAGAACCTCTATATGATGGAGCAGATTATGATTCATACCTTATTTTCTGTGGCATGTTTCTCCTTTTCAACCTTGGCCAGTGTCAGCTCAAGGTCATCAATGTCCTTCTTGAGCTCTGAGCATTCGTCCTCCAGTTTCCTCTTCTTGGCCGTCAGCTCAGCGTTGATCTCTTCCTCATCCTCTGCTCTCTCAGTCACCTCCTTGATTTTGGCCTCCAGCTGGATTTTGGTTTTAATCAGCTGGTCACATCTTTCCTCTGCATCAGCCAAGCCTTCAGCTTCCTTGAGTTGGAAACAAAATCAAAATTGGGAAGAAAGAATGAAATATTGCACAATGATCATGGTGTAAATCTCTGCTGTTGGTTCTTTGGATTTAAGCTGTTATGAACCACCTACTATGTGCAATGCAGGATACTCCACATTGTGGGAAAACCAAAATGTGTCAGATATTGTCTTGTTCCTTTAGAAAGGTATATTCTACAGTAGATTAAAAGGTCTATCCCCCAAATCTACCATTAATTCAGAAAGCAATTAGTGACATAAGAGATCAGAGAAGTTGTATCAGAGATGGTTACATGAATGAAACGGCATTTGAGTTGGGCTTGAGAGTCGGGTAGGGTTGGGTCTTGTAGAAATCAGTTTATTTGGGGAAGGAGCAGGAGGAGAGAAGGCACGCCAGCAGGAGAAATTCAGGGTGCAGCTGCTACTGAACTGTTTCTCTTTGTAGTACTGGCAGATGATCCTGGTTATGATGCTCTAAATTCAAGTTGAGGCATAAAATAATCAAGAAATTCCTGGCGAACTGCTATGTTTCCGATTAAGATGGTTGGGGCTGGGCAGGAAAGGAGAGGGAAATTGATATATACATTCGTCAGCGAGCCTCCCTATGAGCCTTTGAACACATAAAGACATAAAATGTGCTGCATACAGTCAGGTAGCGGATAGAGTGGTGAAGGACAGATTCTAAGTAATGCTCTATGAACAACAAGTGAGAATTCAGGATAGATTTGAGGGTGTGGGACAGAAAAACAGCTCTTTTTTCTTCTGTAATCTAGAAGAGGGAAGTTTTACACTACCCAAACTTGACAGAAAAGACCAATCTTAATCAACGGGAAAAATACATATATGATTTTGTGAAGAGTAAATTATACCACCAATTCAATTCACTCCAAATGGAAGACAGCCTTATAAATTATATTTCAGAGCTGATGGAAGCAGTTCTAAAATGATTGTTCAGGAGCAGCGAGCAGGGAGCAAGCTGGATGGAAGAAGAGGGAGTTGGAGGCAGGCAGAGCAACTTAGGTGCTGATGCAGCACTCCTGGTGTGCTGTGATGGGGCGCTGACTATGGAGATAGATTGGAGAGTGTGAATCTGAGTTTTGGAGATCAATAACAAATGATAACTCAATAAAATTTGGTGTAGAATACTGCCATTTGTCAGCTTTACATATTGTGATTTAAGACCCATGGATGTCTAGAAGTTCAAGGAAATTTCAGAGACAAAAAATCACCCTCTCCATGCTGTCCTCCCTTTACTGTTTTATATGGGATACTTTCATGTTAAAATTCACCTTTGAGGACTATCTTTAAAGGGAAAAGAAGTCATAAATCCTAGAGTTTGATGAAATTGTGTAGAAAGGAAGACAACAGTCAGTTCTACCTCAGTGCCCTGGTCCTGGTGTGTGTTGGGGATTGGTTGAGGGAGATTTATTGGGTGATTAAGGAATACATGGACTTTATTAGTACCATCAGAGTTCTTTAACCTTCTCCCTCCAGTGAGTGTCTTCCACACTGACTACCCAACTCACTGGCGCTAGTGGCCAGAGTTCTAGCACTTGCATCCTGGTTAGCAGTACCCAGGATGACTCCACTACTTACAGACTGAACTTGGAGCTGCAAGTCGTTTTTTTCTTTCAACAGTGAGACCATCTTTTCTTCCAGTTCCTTCCTTTTTGCCTCTGACTTGGCGAGTTCGTCTTTGGTTTTCTGAAACTCCTCCTTCATGGTGGCCATCTCCTTCTCAGTCTCCGCACTCTTGAGGAGCGGCTTGATCCTGAAGAACAGTTTCATCCAGGGCCAGTGCTTGACGTTCATGAAGGCTCGGATGTTGTACTGGATACAGAAGATGGACTCCCTGAAATTTAATTTGTGCAAATTAGATATTGTGCAGACCATGTAGTGAGATGAAAGCTTGGCAATGAGAGTTGGAGTTCTTTCACACCCCACTGTGTTCCTCAGCTACTTTCAAAAGTACGATGAAAGAAGTAATATCTTCAGATGATGGTCAAGGACTTGTTAACCACTCATTTTTCTACATCACTGCTTCTCAAGCTTTAGTGTGCAAAGGAATGATCTGAAGGGCTTGTTTAAATACTGGTTCCTGAATTCTATCCCCAGAGCTTCGGATTCAGAAGATCTGAGGTGGGGCCTAAAAATTTGCATTTATAACTGATGGTGCAGGTCCAAGGAATATTCTTTGAGAAGTACTGCTCTACCTCAATGCTTCTGAGACTTTCCCGTTAGAACAAAGCTGAGCGCAGTGAAGGGGGACTGGTCCTTGAGAGATGTGACGCGTAGGATAAAGGGATTCACTGAAAATTCAGAATTTCTTTCAAAATCTCTGATTGTATATTTTAATGTTGTATGAATTTTGCATTCTGCTCTGGAATATCATCACATTTGTTTTAATGTAAATTCTTTTAAAAAATTAATTTCCCTTGGGGCCAGCCCTGTGGCCGAGTGGTTAAGTTCGCGCGCTCCGCTGCAGGCGGCCCAGTGTTTCGTCGGTTCAAATCCTGGGCGCGGACATGGCACTGCTCATCAAGCCATGCTGAGGCGGCGTCCCACATGCCACAACTAGAAGGACCCACAACTAAGAACATACAACTATGTACGGGGGGCTTTGGGGAGAAAAAGGAAAAAAATAAAATCTTTAAAAAAAAATTAATTTCCCTTGTATACAGGCAATTAAATACCCATATATACATATGTATATAATGGGTCGTGACCAAACATTATTTTTTAATAAAATAGAATACAATAGAAAATATTACATTAACTACAGTTACAGAAATAAAATTTGTTTCATGTAAATTCTATATTTACACACGTACACATGTATTTTGGATGCAGAGATGACAATATAAAATGCATTTCTGACTATGGGTCTCGTTCATATGCATCATGCAGTTTGAGATGGCTGGCTCTTTAGTCTTAGGACTCTGTCCCTGCATCGAATTAGATCACTAGAAAGCTATATACTTTGGTGACATTGTATTGACTCACTGAAAAAAAATCTTTCACAGATAAATGCCCCTAATATTTTAAATCATAGTAGTTTGATAATAGAAATAATCAGATGAAAAAAGTTTTTTCTAGAGCTTGTATACAACCACTGTTGAAAATAGTCTGCTATGCAGCTCAGTGTATCTTATTTAATGATCTACCCAATAAATTCACATTAGAACCAAGTGCTAGGGCAAAATTCTGTTTCTGCTTACTTACTGGTATATTTTCTCTTGTTAGATAAAAACTACACACACTTTATGCTTCTCTTTCTTTTACCTGAATGCTCAGGATGTATTCTGTGGTGATGACACCTATTTTAAGTTTTCTGGGACATTTATATCCCCACTTCAGTAGGGGACTCTTATTCATTCCTTCTTTCTTTGGGGGCCATATCATATCGGAGTAACTGTAAGCCATCTCAAATGTATTTCTGAAGAAGGAAGATGTGAATAAATAAACAATAAGTTTTTATACCTTCTCTCCACCATCTTCTGGTACTCTACTCTTGCCAAGAACCCTCTGCACCTGGCCTGGGTTCGGGTAATTATCTGGGCCAGCTTGTCATCTCGCATCTCCTCTAGGAGCCCCAGGAGACCAGCTTTGAAGAAGACCTTTGTGTGGGCAGAGTTGCAGGTCAGAAACTTGACATGAACTTCAAAGGGACAGGAAGAGCATCAGGTAGGTTTTAGAGACTGTTACCTTGGTGTGACCGAACTTGTACTGGGTGTGGTCAATGTCGATGGATGCAAGGAGCTTCTCAGAAGCCTTCTTGCTATCGATGAATTGTCCTTCAGGGATAGCACTTGCATTTAATACCTTGTATCTATTAAAGTAAGTATAGGTTTTTAAAACTTGGTTTACCGATGACACTAATAGTAGTTAGACATGAAATGACCCATTAAAAAATTAGAGCTTTTAAAACAATTATTTTTTGTTCACAGGAAGGACATTCTATACATGGATGGTCAATCTAGTATCAACTATCTATTTTTATTCCATTTTACCTTCCTGCATAGTTGCAACTTTCCTTTTTGCCTCATCAGACCTTGTTCTCAAGAAAGGATTCTATAATCTTGTTCACATTAAGGTGTAGATGGTCAGTAAAATGTAACGTTACACTTGCTAAATGCATTTGGTTTATAGGATCCTGAGTCCAAGAAAGCAGAATTTTATTGAGCATCTGGTAAGAGCTAAACTTTAGGAGTGAGGAACTGTCCCAATCACCTGAAATAAAACGTATGGGTGCTTTGAGTCTTGAGCACTGGAGTTCTCTGTCAACTCCACCAGACCCAGACTTAGGAGAGACAAGCTCCCTGCAGCTGCCATCCAGCCCCTTGTCCCCTTTACATCTTGTTTGATTCTCAAGATGGATTTATCTAGGGAGGAGAAAGGGGAGCTGAAGAGCTGTTTGGACATGGTTCTGGGAAACATTGGGAAGCTAGAGTGTGAAAGAAAAAGATGAAGATGTGAAAGAAGTGACATGAAATGACTTATTGGTAGTTATACTTGCGTGGGAGAGTTCCTCACTCAGCCACTTAATAACTATGTGACTTTGGGCAAGTAGTTTAATCTCTTTGAGCCTCAGCTTATTCATCTATAAAATGAAGTATTGGTAGTACTTACCTCTACTGAGTTTTTGTAAGGGTTAAGTGAGATAATCTAAACATATTAAGCACTCAAAAATGGCAGTTCTCATAATGATTGAAGTTAATATATACACTTATGAGCTAAGCCAGGAGCTTGATATATCCAATGAATGGTCTTCAGAGTGCTTAATATGTGGTATAGCTATATTTTAAAGGTGTTTTGAGGCTTATAATTTTTTATTTTTTGTGGAAAATTAAAAATAACAAATAGAGGCATATTTTTCACTAAATTGTTTTCTTGTACTAAATATATTTATACTTAAGATACACCATAATTAGGAGAGTCTGACCTCTGTTTGAAGTCTGCGTAAAGGATCCTGCTTGGGAATCCCTTCCTGCAGATGCGGATGCCTTCCAGCACACCATTGCACCTCAGCTGGTGCAGGACAAGTTCATGCTCCATGGCCCCTAAAATAATACATATTTATTTCACTGCAGAGTTTTGTAAAAAGGAGGTATAGCGGTCATGCTTTCAGCTGCCAGTCTAGAACTTCTTACCAGGAGTTTTTGTTTCATTGGGGATGATACACCGCACAAAATGAGGATGGGTACTCCTCAGGTTGGTCATCAGCTTGTTCAGATTCTCCTGTAAAATCAGGAAAAGTCCTATCTCAGACTTTAGACATGGTTAAGGAGCATTTAGTGATGTCCATAGCAGAGCTGACATATATAGCAGAGCACATAGCCAGTAATGGACCATTTTTACTTAAGTTAACACCTTGATAGGCTTCTCCTGAGATGCAGTTTCCTCCTCAGTACCTTTTTCTCCACTTAAGTTGCCAGGAGTTACAAGTGTAAAGCAGCCTGACATGTGATTCCTTTCATGTATACAAGCACCCTCCTTTTTCCTACCCTGGTCCCTGGCCACGCAGGTATATTTACAAAGTTATTGCCTTCCCACACTACACGGTCACACTTTCTTCTAGTAAACTCCATGGTTCTCCAATAAGGAAATTCAAGCCTGCACCACATTTAGATTTTTTTCTCATAAATATAGCTCCCCTTTTCCAACTCTATCAACTTTTAGGGAATAAAGATTATCTATCAGGGAAACAATCCTACTGGTTATAATTGAGAATTGATTGGATTAAAGAACAAGGATACCATATTAGGTTCCTTGTGGGTTAGCTGTTAGATTTTCGTTGGTCTTGCTGATGATTTAGTCTCTCTGAGTACATGTCATTGCTTATTTTAAAATATTCTTGATTATTTGGCTTAGCATGAAAGATGAACTAATAATTCCTGAGTTATTGAAAGCTCTTCTCTCCAAAGCTAGATTAACAGAAGTCATTAGTTAGTGTTAGCCGTTTCCTAATCGACTGTGGAAAGAAGACCCTGTGCTTTAAATAACAAATTTCCAGAGTAACTGGGGAGTGTCAACAACAGTTTCTTCCTTACCCTGAAAAGGGCAGACACGGTCTGGAAAGAAGAACCCTTCTTCTTACCACCTTTCTTGACACCTCCACCTGCCTCTGGAGAAAGAATAAGAAAAGGTGTCATCCAAATATAGTTTTGAATCAACAGGGCTATTTCTTGCCCATTTTCTAATTTTTCTAAACAACTAGAGCGTTTTTGACACTACTGGCCTCTCTGTTTGAGTTTGAATGAATCTTATCTGTCAACTAAGTTTGCATTCACTTTTCTGTGTTTTCTTTCTCCATTTGGAAATGAAGTGAAAGGCATTCACTTCACCCTGTAGAGATGGACTCCTCAAAATTAGGACATCTGGGGACACAATAACTTTAAAACATCAGTAGAAGCTAGAATCGAGAGGCAGAAGTTTCTCACTATATTGACTCAGTATCCAGCAGATGTGGAGGAAGAAGCAGAAGAGAATCATAGAAGCCAAGGCTTTTCATTGGTTGAAATCCTGATGGTTCCTCTCTGACCCTTTGTAATAGGGCTTTTGTCAGTGCTGGAGTGAGCCACAAATGTATACTTACAATGCAGCCTACTTTCTCAAAACTTGGAGGCATCAGGGGTTTGGCCTTGCAACCCTTCTGCCAGGGCTGTGAGATCACCAGCCTCAATCTGACATCACATTTTGTAACACCTAGAGAAAGTGTTGGTTTTTTTGAGCATTACCTGCATCAGCAGTTTGAGCCCCAGAGAAGAGCAAAGCCAGAGTCTTCACTGAAGACTTCTGGTACAGCCCGACCACAGTCTCATTCAGGGGGTCCTTGTTCTTGTCAAGCCAGCCAGTAATGTTGTAGTCCACAACACCGGCGTAGTGAATCAGGGAGAAGTGGGCCTCAGCTTTGCCCTTGACAACCTTGGGCTTCTGGAAATTGCTGGACTTTCCAAGATGCTGTTCATACAGCTTGTTCTTGAAGGAGGTGTCTGTGGCCTTGGGGAACATGCACTCCTCTTCCAGGATGGAGAAGATGCCCATAGGCTAAAAGCAGACCACAACGCAGTTACAATTCTCTTTAAACTTTTTTTTCTGTATATAGAATTAAACTAAGATGCAATGAATTCTTTAGTTTTCACAAAACGTGGTCTCTGAAATGCAACACAGACCTTCTCGATGAGCTCAATGCAGGCAGCCAGGTCCATGCCAAAGTCGATGAACGTCCACTCGATGCCCTCCTTCTTGTACTCCTCCTGCTCCAGCACGAACATGTGGTGGTTGAAAAACTGTTGCAGTTTCTCGTTGGTGAAGTTGATGCACAGCTGCTCCAGGCTGTTGAACTAAATAAATAGATGTGTTTACTTTTCTCTTTAGCAAATTGAGCATTTTTAAATATAGGATTTTTAATTTAAAAATGTGTGTCAATTAGCCTTTAGATTAAAGATGTCAACATCATTGGGGACCTGTGAAATCTACTGCTTTCTCTGCTGCATTTTATACAAAACCCTAAATCATTAAAATACTCTTTTCCTGCACTTGCTTATGTTTACTCAGGTATTTTTCTGAGTTCCTACTTAATCCTTCTGTATTTATTCCCATCGTCTTCTGCATTTTCTGTTTTCTCATTTAGGAGCTAATTTGCAACCTGTTAGAAGCTGGCTGGGAGGAGTTGTGCGTTGTATGAAAGTCCTCATGGTCAGTATTGCAGGTGAGCAATAACTGCCACCCTTGTTCTTCCTTAATGTGAAATGAGAGAAAATCGATCCAGCAAATATTATGTACTGTATGTTAACATGTCCTTGCATTTTTTTAAAACAGCCAAAATGTTAACATTAGCTAGATATAAATAGCAGAATTAATGTGGAATCCTTTCCCTTGATTTTCTGTATTTTCTGCAATGCCCAAGTTTTGCTTTTATAATTAGAAAGAAAAATATAAACTTCTTAAAAACTATAGACAGGAAAAATGTATTTCATAATTAAATATGAATTTTTATCCCATGATACTGCGTTGAGAACCAAGTTAATTGCAGTTAATGCTGACTCTAAATTACTCACCTTTTCTCAGCTCTTATTATTTGCCTAAGTGTTTCTGAATGATTTTTCTACCATGTATTCAGAGCATATTATGTGTGGCACAGGTTTACGTTGATATTTTTATGTTGACTTCATTTTGCATTGTGGGATTTTTAGACACCCCCCTGCCCCCACTAGACCAAGCTAATTCCTAATTCCCTTTGGATCATGTAGCAAGTTGAAGAGTCCTCATTAAGTGCCTTATTTCTCATATAAGTGGAATTGCCACTACAATAATTGATTAGTAGCTGCCCAATCGCTCTCTTTTAAGTCTTAACGTAACTTTTTGACAGTGGTAAGAAAAGGTCATAATATTCACAAATGTCTTCTTATTGGTATTTTCATTGCCTTATTGTAAAATCCCCTTACCAACCAGCTATCAACTCACATCAAAGATCTCAAAGCCAGCGATGTCCAAGACCCCGATGAAGTACTGCCTGGGCTGCTTGGTGTCCAGCTGCTGGTTGATGCGGGCGACCATCCAGAGGAACATCTTATCGTAGACGGCTTTGGCCAGGGCACCCACCGCATTGGTCACCTTGAAAGGCAAACATATATCCATTGAGGTTATTGAAGGGCTGTGAAATGCTTGCATCTCTGGCGGTGAATTTGAATTATGCACCTACCTGCTCTACAGTCTGGCCTTTGGTGACGAACTCATTGCCGACCTTGACCCTGGGGTAGCAGAGGGCTTTGAGCAGGTCAGCAGAGTTCAGACCCTGGAGATAGGCTGCCTTGTCAGCAACTGAAAGGAAGAAAAGATAGAACAATGTTATTATGGCCCAAAGCAACCCACTTCCTCAAAAAAATTTTTTTTAAGTTACAGGCATTTTGTGCAGTGCTTCAAGGATATCTTTTTGAGTATTTGCTTGCCATTTTTTCCACAAAGTTCAAGACCTTGATTATGGGTAGCGTGCCCTAAAGAACTCCAGAAATTACAGGGAACATCTATCTAATACCCATGCTTCGCATATGGTAATATGTTATCTAGGTGTACTTTAAAACTCAATTCTTAAAAATGAGTTTGTCTTCCTAGGAAAACTCAAGGGTAGCAAGTTAAAAATGTGATTTCCAAGCCAGATAGAAAAGGACAATTTCTGTATGACTCCTCTCATATGTGGAATTTAAACACGTAGACAAAGAGAACAGATTAGTGGTTATCAGGGGAAAGGCAGGGTGGGGAATGGGCACAAAGGGTGAAGTGGTGCACCTACAATATGACTGACAAACAATAATGTACAACTGAAATTTCACAAGGTTGTAAACTATCATAATATCAATAAAAAGTTAAAAAAATTTGATTTCCAACAAACATGAAATCATGTGGATGACTCAGTTGGTACCTTCAGTGCCATCTGGCTCTGCCTGCTCCTCACGCTGCTTTTGCTTGAATTTCAGATTCCCATAATGCATTACAGCCCCCGTGAGCTTGTAAATGGAGACCTTTTCATCATTAGTAAAGCCCAAAATGTCAATAGCACTCTGCCAATATAAACAATAGGATAACTGTTAGGTTATGATCCACACATTTACTATTTATAATTCACAGTCTGATTCCTGGCTTATTGATCAAACTGAGGAAACTACCAGTACTCATGGGGGCAAGGAACTCTTTAGAATGGGTGTCTTGGGGGTTGATCAACCAAAGGCCATGACAGAGCATTAGAATTACAGGTGCATACCCTCTGAAGATAAAAGAAGTAAGCTCAAGATAGAGAATGGGGATAGGAAACTTAAAGAACTTGTTATTTTGAGAGGTGGTATGGGTCTAATGCAAGTAGATTATTTAAAATGGTTTAGGTAAATTCAGAAATGATAGATCTTTAAAAGACTATTAAGGGAAAGTAAAATGTTGTAGGGGCACATCTTAATCTTTTCACTTGACTCCAGGTGGCATATCTATGCTCATCCTTGAATCCTCTTTTGCTGTTTCTACTAGAAACTGAATGTTTACCTGAAGGGATCATTGCTCCAACTCAACATAATCATTCTAATTTTCTTGTGTTCAACTTACATCCGTGGCTATCAATTCTTCCTGATCATCAATGCTGGCCACACTGATCTCCCCTTGACTGACGTATGGGTAATCATATGGGTTGGTGGTGATCAGAAGCATTTCTAAGTACATGGAACAGAGCAAAGGTAAGCAGAATTATCCTCTTCATTAAGGCAAGAGATTTCTAGACAAATTCTGAGGCACCATTTGATGCCAAAGAAGATAGTCACATACTTGGAAAAGTTATGTCTGTAAGGGTAATCAGTACAGTGTTGACTATTTAAAATCCAAAATTGGAAACAGCCTAAATATTCTTAAAAGGGTTTGGTTAAATAAATTACGCTTATCTCTAGAATGCAACATTATGCAACCATTAGAAATAATAATGTGGAGCTATATTTGTTGACATGGAAAAAATCATGATACATTATTGCTCAATGAAAAAAGTAGATTACTGAAGAGCATGTAACTATAATTCCAGTTATTGTATGTATGTATGTATATGTAAAGATATATGTACGGAAAATGACTAGAATGATATTCATCCCAGAGTTAATAGTGGTTATTTCATAGTGATAGGATTTGGAGGTGTTATTTTCAGTTTTCTTTTTGAATTTTGATGCACACACACAAATTTTTACCAAACTTACAAAGCTCTTTTCAAAATTAAGATGATACATAAAACTGACAAAATTCAGTCATGAAATACTAGGTTGGATCATGCAGTGTTGGTGCTGATGCAGTAATTCTGAAGAGGAATTATGACATTTCTTACCAATTAGTTCTGGTTTCCTGTTTGATGTGATCTGATAGAAAATATGATAGCTCCTTTCAGCCTTAAGCTGGAAAGTAACTCTAGACTTCTCTAACAGATCTGGAAGGAAACAAATAACAAACAGGAAAAATGTAAAAATTCATGTGAGATGCAAATCTTACTTTTGGTCAATTTTATAGGTCATAAGAAACAGAAATGATTACAAAGGATGTCCAAGCACTTACATGTTTCAATATCAGCAGAAGCCAGTTTTCCTGTAGTGCCAAAGTGGATTCTAATGAATTTACCCTTGAAAGGAAAGCTAATATTACTGCTTTGTTTTTAAATTATAAATTATATTAAATCTTTGAGAAAGTCAAAACACTTGAATTGCTAATGTTTTAATATTGAATCAATTCAGAGACTATTTGTATCAGGTAGAAAAAGCTGTAGCTCCTATTTTGTACATAAAAGAATTTTATCTTTGCTTTAGAAACTGTGAACAATTGTAGGTATAAGAATGAACTCGGAAATAGGGTCACGTATCTTTTTAGACAGGACCTGGATCCATGTTATTACATGCTCAGAGGAAAAGGAAAGAACTATGATGTAGTATAATGTGAACGAAAAAGATTCGGAGAATGTGTTCACAAACATCCCATAAATTTTGACCAGTGAACAGCGTCCACAACAGTGTCCAAGAGACTTACAAAGCGAGAGGAGTTGTCATTCCTCACAGATTGAAATAATAATTCAGGCCTGCTTTCCCAGGCATTAAGGGCTGAGAAAACACCTCTGTGACCGAGAGACTTACAAAGCGAGAGGAGTTATCATTCCTCACGGTCTTGGCGTTGCCAAAGGCCTCCAGTAGGGGGTTGGCACTGATGATCTGATCTTCCAGAGTCCCCTGCAAAGGCAAGAGCAGACCTCACATCTGGGCTCGGGAGCTTCTTCCCTGAGAGCCCAGAGTCAGGCCATGGCAGTCAGACCCACCTGCATTTTGCCGGAAGTAGGTTCCTCCTTCTTCTTCTCCCCAGTAACTGCAATTGTTGCAAAGTACTGGATGACACGCTTGGTGTTCACAGTCTTCCCGGCACCAGATTCTCCACTGCCAAATGAAAACTAAGTCAGATGAGGTCCCAAAGCTGGCAACGATCCCAGCCATGAGAAGAAAGCATAAAAGCTACTTACGTGATCAGGATTGACTGATTCTCTCGGTCTACAAGAGAGAGATTATAGATATTTAATACTGTTCTCTTATGTATTTGTAAATGGTAAGTAAAGTCAAATGGAATGAACTTAGCACTTTTCAGCAATCCCTAGGGCTTTGTGGGCCCTAGGCCTACCACCTTCTCCATTACCCTTCTCTCTTACTCCCTATGGCTGCCTCCCCCACCACCCCTGACTTTAGCATATATGCAACCATTTAAACAGGACACTGCAAGGAAGCACCAGGCTTTTTCTTTTTATATTTTACCACTAAATAAATATCAAAAGTGGATTTGAATCTTCAGTTGGATTTAGATGGCAACTTAAGTTAGTGCCATATTTCTTGGAGGTATAAGAAGTAATGAAAAGTAGGCAGTGCACATATTTTCCCTGTGTGAGAAGAAGTAAATATAGTAAGGTGGTAGCTTTGGAAGTAATCATGGCTTTAATCATATTTTTAGGGAGAAGTAAAGGTTTGCTTGGGTGTTTTACTCTCTCTCAAGAACACTTCTCGAAGCCCTTTCCCCAAGGTGCCGAGGTACCTTAGATTGGTCAAGCTGAGACCATGTTCTAGGAAGAAGATTCATGGTATAACTGTTTTAATACCAGATACTAGTTAAAATCTGGAGTGTGTTCAGGTTGGTTCTGGGCAGGGCAAGAGCATTTCTGCCGTCCTTAATAGAGTCATTCATTGATCAGAATGTCTGATACTGAGGATAAGGCCACAGAAGCAAATTTTACTCTTCTGTTTTTTGCCTTTTGGTAAAGGAAACATAGTTTGTGTGTATGATTGTGTGTGTATGGATGTGTGCATGTGTACACATATATGTCGATATGCTTATAGTTCTGCTCAAGCTTATTTAGTTTCTGAGTCATCAAAAGTAAATTATCTAACTATGACCAATCTCTGTTGACTTTTAAAAGTTTAAGAGATCATTAGCAATTATGTAATAGGAGGGATTGCAAGTCGTCTTTTACACTCTCTCCTTCTTGGACCTTCTCACTCACAAATATACCAGTCTCAACTAAAGGAGACCATCTCAAAGAGTGCATTGAGATGGTTAGAGTCTCTTTCTCCTATGGTTCTACTCTAAAAAGATGCACATGTAAAGCATTCAACTCACCAGTCAGCATGAACTGATAGGCGTTGTCAGAGATGGAGAAGATGTGGGGCGGGGCCTCCTGGCGCTTTTTGCCTCGGTAGGCCGTCACCACCTCGGGGTTATACACCGGCAGCCACTTGTAGGGGTTGACGGTGACACAGAAGAGGCCCGAGTAGGTCTGTGCAAGGGAATAAGAAAGAATAACTGCCCGAGTACTTTTCCTTTTCTTTGTGCAATTCACTTATTAAGTGAATTTTAACTAAAAGGAACACTAATTTAAGTAAATATATTTCTTTAAGGCATCAGCATGAAAACTAGTTGGAAGTTTCAACAATGAGATAGCAAAATCCTTGAGGGAAGGGATCACAGTTTAGACTTATTATTCCTCTTGGGATTTGTCACAGTGATTTTCACACAGCAGGAGCTCTAAAAGTTGGTTTTTTTTTTTTTTTTGTATATGTAGTATAAGACATTTTACTGTATTTTAGGAAATAAACATCTATTTCCATTGTAGCATTAAGATAGTTCGAATTCATGAAAACATAAATTTGGACACAACGTAAGTGCCCAACAATATGAAGGTAGTTAGGTGAATTATGGTTGATCTTCTTAAGACAATCTGATGCAGGCATTTAAAAGGTAAACATGCAAGTATGCAGCAAAACCAGGGACATATTTGCAAAATACATTCAGTTATAAAGAAACAGAACACAAAATGATGTAAATACGTTATGATTACAATAGGGGGATTTTCAAAATCTTTGACAACCGGTCTAGGACAAGCACCAACCAATCAGAGTGGATGCTGACTCTAAACACCAGCTACCTTGTGCAGGTGTTGTCTAGCTGAATATCAACACTGGCTAAACTACACAAAAATATCAATGTAATGTAGTACATTCCATTAGAAACTATTTCCTGAGTGTGTATTCTGTGCCAGACCTTTGTGAGGCACTAGAAGTGAAACATAAATGAGACGATGTTCCTTGAGAAGCTCCCATTCTATGTAGGAGGCAGACATGTAAATGAATGATGGTGGAAAAACATGGTCAGTGTTACTGCAGGGACTGAAACATTAGAACAGAACATCCAACTCTGCCTGGGGAAGTTGGAAAGGTTTCATCAAAGAGGTGGCATTCACATAGAAAGGACCAGAACATACAGATACCAATTGCTGTTATTTTGGAAGGGTGAAAATGAGTGGAATTAGGTCTTTAAAAACATTATTTTTAAGTGTTAAAAAATAAGTTTATCTTTTCCCTATGGGTGAATCTGCAGCTGGAATTGAGTGGGGGAGATGTAGGCATTGTAGGCATGTGGTTGAGACAGAAGTAGTAGCTGCTTCAGTGTTTGTTCAAGGGATCTGTGGCAAACCCAGTCCATGTGGACAATGGCCTTGACTGGCTTTGGATGAGAAGACAAAGGATGAAGTGCTGGCTGTTGGGTTGTGCCTTACAATAGCAATAGTGAACCTTTTCACTAGTTACACTACTAGTGAAAGCAAAATGGGTCACTACTTGTGACCCTTTTATAGGACAGTGAAGCAGTGGGCTGGCAGGGTCCATGGTGATGAGGATAAGGACCACTTTAGTGGGAGGCACTCACGTAGATCATCCAGGCTGCATAACGCTCTTTGAGGTTGTACAGCACAGCAGGCTCATGCAGGTGAGTCATCATGGCCATGTCCTCGATCTTGTCATATTTGGGAGGGTTCATGGGGAAGACTTGGTCTTCTTTCACTGTCAGAGTCTGGTAAACAAGAAAGATAACTTTATGTCAATTGAGTGACCAAACCAAAAAAAATCAATAAAATGTGGTCGGCTCCTGGAACTCTACTTACCGCCCCTGCATCGGTTTTCACCGTCACTTTCCCCCCTTCTCTGCTCTGGATAGTCCCTTTGACAAAGGATTCCTTGGGCTCCGCCACAAAGACAGATGTCTTGGCGTCAAAGGGCCTATTCTGGGCCTCAATGCGCTCCTTTTCAGACTTTCGGAGGTAGGGAGCAGCCTCCCCAAATATAGCCATTTCTTGGTCTGAACTCATGGCTGCTGCTGAACTCAGAGGTCCTAAAGGAGATGAAACATTTCACACTAGAGCTTCTGGACTGTCATGTATATCAATAAATCTCCATATTGATGATATTTCATGGGTCTAGTTGGAAATTCCTCTGGGCAGGTCCGCTGTACACTATGCTAGAGTTGTTAAAACAAACATAATCACAGGGACTCAAGTGCATTGGGAGTTACTGTACCCAGCATTATACTTGGCACCTTACATCCATTATGTTCTTTTATCCTCCAAGACTGGCATTCTAACAGGGAGGTGGGTTGTAGTCTCAGCATGCTGCTAAGGAGCTTGTGACCTTGGCTAAGGCACTTCATCTTTTTGAGCCTCAATGTCTTCATCTTTGGAATAAGGATTACAACATCTGTCTTTCTTAATTCACAACCCACGAGATATAGTGAAGATACTTTGAAAAAAAGTTAGAATGATAAATGAGGAAGCAATTTGAAATAGTTTAAGCTACGATTTAGATATAAAACGTAATTTATTATAATGTAGCCAAATTCCATTTCTAGCCATATAATGTGAGAGAACTTTATTTCCTTCTTTAGATGTTCAGCCAGAAGTGCTCATGTTTAGTGGATTTTTTAGGATTATAATTTTGTTTAGCTTTTCTTTAGTTGGGTGCTTAGTAGAGTTTCCCTATCATAATTTCTTTGTGTGTTAAATCCGGTTAATCAGTTTAACTGAGTTAAACTAATTGAGGAGAAAAGCCATAGCTAACGTTATCCTCATCCTTCTACACTGAAGGGCTCCCTTAGCTGTTCCAAATTTCCTTCTGCAGAATGCAGCTTCGGATTACTCCATTCTGTTATCTGCAGGTTGCCAGTGGTACCAGTAGAATGAAAGGCTTGGCAAAAGATGCTACTGCAATCATTACATGATCAAATTACTTGAAACTCATTTTAATCAGCTATCCACTAGTCTGTCTCTTTAGAAATGCAGTGTGTGGTAGTGGGGCAGGTTAATACCTTTATTATAGATGGAACAAAAATTTCACAGTGTTTTGGTTCATACAACACTCAGTATTGGGTAAGGTAACTTATTTTTTAAGGTTTTTTGAAGAAGTTTAAAGGAAGCATTTTCCTAGGTACTTCTTTTCTTGTTTGTTAGCTATCATGTTTACTAAATGAATTCTAACAGTAGGATACATTTTTATCAAATTTGAGATTTTTAACAAGGGAATCTGAGTGCAGGTTTTTTCCTACAGAAGTGAAATGGCACTCGATTAACCACTATTCTCTTGCTGCAATGTCACCCTACAATGCTTGAGTCCTAACTCTGGATATGTGCATTGTCCTCAAAGGCAAGCCCTTCCTCTCTCTCTCCAGCACCTTTCCTGAAGAACAGTCGTTAAGGTATTTACTGAGACAAGCACTTTCTCAAAGGTTGCTAAGTGACATCTCAGATCCATCTCAGAGGCTCTCGCATTCTCCTCCAGGGACTGGTTAGTCCAAATCTTACCTTGTTAGCAAGCGAGGAGATGTACCCTGGAAGTGAGACAGTTCTGTGAAAGAAAAGGAAAAGCACTGGGTTTAGTTAACCAAAACCAAAACAAAACAATCCCGTTTGCGGCCTTACTTGCTATTGTAAATAGAAGGTAAGGAAAGTCCGGGTGTAAAACATGCACACTCGGAAAGGGCAGTACCAGAACCAGCAGCTGCAGCCGACGCCGGGCAGTGCAGCCAGTGTCCCTCTTGAAGTCCAGTCCTGTCCCCACTTACCTTGGAGCTTTTTAAAGAAGGACGAGTCAGCCTCATTCCAAGGGCTCTTTTATATGGATAGCTATGGAAACAATGCAGCTGCCTCTTCTTTCTTAAGTCAAAAGGAATTGTTTGGCAAAAAAAGTCTTGGCAATCTTGCGTCCCCGCATAATTCTCATTCATATTAAGAATGGTTGGATATAATTAGAAATATTTTTCTTATTGAGTATGTGGATAAATCTCCTATGGATAATTTGAGAAGATGATATGAAAGGAAAGTTCAGCCTGGTGGATAAAGGCGGTGGCTGGGCAGCCAGAATACCTGGCTTCTCTCATAAATCCTTTCTGGCCTTGTGGGGCATGCCATTCAGGCTTGCCTTGCATCACTCTTCATATTTAACATATTAAATGATAGGAGTCAAACACAAATATTTATTTTAACTTTGTGAGGGTTAATTTTCACCCGTTGATCCTTTCTTTCCAGCCCTGCAAATGAAGCTATGTGCCTTCAACAATTTAAAAAGAAAGTCCCCTCTTTGTTCCAATATTCTTGTCGTTTCAGGAATATGCTTACTCTCTCTGTTTTGCTTTTGCCCAAGCTGGTCCTCCACACCACACACTCTTTCCTGTCCACCTACTCATCTGACTTGCCTGCGATGAGAAAGGCTGAAGATTTTTTAGTAGAAAAAGGTGCTTTTAGGAAGTACTTCCCAACATTTTTCATGTCAGCGCACCGAGAAAAAATGATACTGGTGTGGTACACTAGAGTAATGTGGAAGTGATGTGGCTGTATCTGTAAAGGGCTTGGTGAGAACATTTCTTTATATTCCTTTAGATGTCTCTATGTGACATAAATATTAAAAATATACACAGAATTAAGAGAAATATTAAATACTGAATATGTCTAAAACTTCCAAATAATATGCTGTAAACTTTTAAGGAGAAATTTCAGCTAGATTCTAGGAAAAATAACTTTTTTATATCTGGCTTTATACTTGAAATAATGACACATTTCCTGATCAAAATTTTAAAAATGAAGGCATACAGTATTTGCATTCTTGATAATTACTGTCGTAGGGAAACTTTGCACAAGAAAATGATAAGAAAGTAAAAACATTTTCTTTTTACAGCTATTGAGATTATATTTTAAAAATTTACCAGCTCTTCTTTTTCCTTCATTGACAAATATAATGCTGAAATTTTTAGGATAATGAGACTAAATTTGGAATTCACTTGAGTTCTTTTTTTTCATATCAGATATTTCAAAAGATGATGAAGCTCTAATCTTCAAAAAGTCCATGTGTTAAAGGAGTCCCCCTGCGGCGGGGTTAATCACCACAAAAGGGGACATCAGCCACAAGTACACAGAGTGCCTGATGTATTCAAAGTCCTACATTTGGAGCTACCACTCTGAGCTGTCTCCTCCAGGACAACTTACTTGGCCTTCCAGCACCCCTACACTGGCTGGCTGCACGCCCTGCTCCTGGCATCCTGAAATATCAACCATCCAAGAAACTCCAGGGGTCCCTTGTCTACAGCCGGCAGCATCACACTCAGCTGGCTGCTGAAGTCAGTGCCCTCCTTGGTTCCACTCAGCACATGGGAAATGCCTCCTTTGGGGATTGTAAGGTATACCATCAAACCTTAGCTCAGCCTAGGCCACCCTCCGAGGACCCGTTGGTTAGGCCTTTCACAGCTGCAGAGCACCTCCCAAGGCTCTGGCCTCCCCTGCCCATCCAGCCATCCCAAGACTGACGGGATCGACACTTCATGGCACATCTATAACCTTTTTGATAGCAAGATATCCTGGTTGGGCAGCTCTGCTTTAAGGGGAGCTGTGGTTCTGTTTCCTCCTACCAAGCAGCCATTTTAGTGTCCAAACCAATATTCTGCTATTCTCTTATTCCATTCTTTCTGCCCCATGGGCATTTTCTTTATGCTTCCTTAAATATTCATTGTTTTGTCTTCTTACAAAATGTCATTCACTTTTAAGTCCTATCATGGTTATATATTCTGCCTCCTCAGTTTGTCCACTCCTTCAGTTTATACAAAGAGGGTTAAAGGTGGAGGTGGTCTAATTTCTTAATGCGAAACCTCATTCCCAACGGTTGAAAAATACACCCTCATTGTTCGCTATGCCACTTGGGGCCTTGTGACTCAGAACTCGTGACTGGTAAAACGTTCTCTGAGAACTAGGGCTTAAGGCATATATCAGGCATGACAATCTGCTTTTCCACTCTGCAAACAAGTCAAGATACGCATTCACGTCAGACATTTTTCTTGATTTCACCAGTATTTTGACCACTGTTCTAATGAGTCAGGGGCTTTTGACTTCCCTTGCTTACTCCTTGGGTTGTCTGTCACATTTAGGTCTAGTGACAACTCAGGAATAGAGAGAAGTCAAGAGTGAATACTGGTCTGTGTTGTGCAGGGAGGTTCAAAGGGAATGGCAGTAGCTGACCCTGTCTTCAGAAGGCTATAATCTAACTGAGAAACCAAGAGAGCACTAATGAAGTGGCTCAGGTCACCTTCAAAACAATGTGATGGCAGGTTAAAAAAGTACAGTGTACAAGTTCTTTGCAAGGAAGGGGCCATATTTCATGCATCTATTTGATCTTTATCAACACCTAGAATGTGCAAACATATAGAAAGTGTCTCCCAAATTCTAGTTTACAAATTCCAGATGCTCCAGGTTTCTTTATCCTAATCACTCTTGTCCCTGACAACTGAAATTGGATCCTGGATTTGCCTTTTGACTACACACCATTGGGTATCCTTGGAAACTTACTAACTTTCCCAAGACTCTGTTTCTTGATCTATAAAATGGATAATAAACTGATATCTCATAAAAGTTTTTGAGGAATAAATAAGATAAGAACAGTGTCTGGCATCCATTACTAATTCAGTACATATTAACAATTGTGATGACTAGGCCCCCACCTTTTATTAGTTCTTATCCTGAACTCTCTGTTGCAGTGAAGTAGTTTCCTTTCTGAATCCTATAACAAGGCATGCTTGTTTCACTGATCATTTCAATTATCCAGTAAACATTTACGGAGCATTACTGTATGCCAGGATCTTTGGTAAGCTGCCACCATGGAATGCCCTGCTCTCTTTCGTATCATTTATGTGTCTTATGTATATCAAAACCCAGCTCAGGTCTTACCCAGACATTTTTCATGGTTATTCTACTGATAGAGGAAGGGTAGTTTGGCCAGGAAAGATACAGACTAGTTTAAGCTGTTACATTAAGATAGGTATGAAGAAATGAGAGCCTGGTCTGGGGAGTTGGTGATGACAATGAAAAAGAAGGAGTGCTTAAGAAATTGGTTAACTGGTGATCTCTGAGGAGGGGAACTGAATGGTCAGTAACAGGGTTGAAGGGAGACTGACATTTCACAGTATATCCTTTTGTACCTTTTGAATTTTATGCTGGGTCCATGTATTACTTCTTTAAAAATAAAAAGTGATGATTTGTCAAAAGAGGTTCCCTCTAAAAAATGAAAGACAAGAATAGATGGAATTGTAAAGAGTATGACTACAGAATTAAAGAGATGAGAGATTAAATCCTAGAGGAGTCGGGATCCAAGAGGTAAATTTTCCAAGATGTCAGTTTTCCAGTGACCACTTCTCTCTCTGTACCATTGACTACACTCCAGGTCCATCAACCTACATGTTGAAAACTATGGGTGTGGATGTTGTTTTCTATGAATGTGTTGGTTTTCTGGTCCAAACTTGATACCTTTGCACCAGCAACCCACATGGACGAAGTTCCATCAGTAGAAACCTACACTTCCAAATGTCCAGTCATAGAATTTCCTGAAAATTTGCTTTATAAAAACCAATGAGAATGGCTAGCAAGACGCCTATGGGAGTGCTCATAATTTAAAGTTATTGAGAGAGATGGCGAGGATCATTCGAAAGCCATTTCTAATTTGGTTTTGTCAGATATTACATGGCTCTTTTTAGTAGTTGCAGAGTGAGCTTTCAAATAATATATTATTTAGTCCTAATTTGAAACAGATGTGGGAGACGGTAAGCTTGTATCTATGAGCACTCACGGGTAGAATTTTTCAGGAAGTTGCTGAAACTGTGCTGTACTAAAATACAAGAATCCAAAGGTTTGTTGTATGGAAAGCATCCTATTAAGTGCTTAGGAGGTAGGAAAATGGACCATACTTGGTACCTAACACCCAGCCGTTCTGCCAGCACAAAGCACATAATCTGTGTGTAGATAAGAGGGTTTGGTGACCCTTCATGGAGAAATTTGGGAGAAGCAAAACTAAGTCCCTTAAGACTAAACCAATGTTGTTTGTTTTCCTAAATTACAAAAGTAATATAGTTATGCGGATATTCTAGAAATTTGGAAAAAGAACAACAAAAGAATGAAAGTCAAGAGAAATTGTTTCTTAGTGGTGGATGTAGAGAAGAATGCATTCACTTCTGGACATCTTAACGTTCACTTACAATTTGTATTAGGTTAACCTGATTATGCAATTAAGAGGTGTGTGATCAGTATGTATACGGTCTCTATTAGCCTCCTGTTTATTAAATAGTAGGCATTAATATAGGTTAGTTGAATGACAAAGGAGGAAATGAACATTATTTTGACAATTCCACTATTTCCATAGCATTTTATAGCCTATAAATATCTTATGGGCATTATCTCACTTTTCTGTTTCAAAAGTTCTGGGCTATACACAGGACAGATAAACTCTCCTCATTTTATGTTTGAAGAAACCATGATTCAGAGGAGTGGGAAATGGCTTTCTTAATCAGAGTGGAACTCAAATAATGATTTCCTGCTCCACTCTCCATTGCTTTACTGCCTAATATATGCAACTCTGACTGCCGTTCATTCCGGAATTGCTCTAACTCCTTCAGGTTGACCATCAAGATGTAAGTTAGTAAACTGCTAGCCTTGAGCAGACATCTTACGATATTGGGAAGGTAAGATGATATAGCAATACAAATATACCAAGAATTATTCTAGAATGCTGAACAGTTTAAGTGTAGAGCCCCAGATGAGATGGGATGGAATATCTGCTCCCTCCTAACTCTTTGCTACCCTATTTTCTCAATCAACTTAAAATTAGCACACTGAGGGACCAGCTCCAGTGGCCTAGTGGTTAAGCTTGACACACTCTGCTTCAGTGGCCCAGGTTTGGTTCCTGGGCATGGACCTACGCCACTCGTCAGTGGCCATGCTGTGGTGGCTCACATACGAAATAGAGGAAGATTGGAAACAATCTTAGGGCTCAGGGTGACTCTTCCTCAGCAAAAAGAGAAAGATTGGCAACAGACGTTAGCTCAGGGCTAAGCTTCCTCAGCAAAAAAAAAAAAAAAAAAATTAGTGCACTGACTGTGACAGTACATGCACATATCTTTAATGAAGGGATGGCATCTAGTTGAGGGATCAGGGAAGGCTTCATAGAAGTGACATCTGAAATGGTGCATGAGGGAATGCGTAGGATTTGACAGGTGAAGGCTCAGGAAGAAAGAAGTCCTAGGTGTAAGAATGGAAACCGAAAGAACGAAAGTAGGAAGAGGGAAGGTTTGAAATCTGTCTGAGGAAGCAGGAGGGGAGCTGTCCTGTCTGACTAGAGTCTAACATATGTACAAGGGCAAAGTCCAGGGAGACAGATGGAGACTGGACGTGTCAGAAGCTGTTTCGTGACTAACTCATTAAGAACAAAACGTCTTGTTCCAAAACTTCAAATGAAGCTGACCAGAGCACCTGCTGCAGGAGCTTTTTGCCCTTGTCCTCAGACCGTTGATCCCTAGTTTCCTTATCTTTCATTCCTTTCTGTACTCTCCTTGGTTTTCCATCCCCCATATCCACACTCACCCCAATGGCCTCTCCACTGTTGGACTCCTCTTCTGCCCTTGACCTCTTCCTCCCTTGACCACACTTGATCATACTGTCAGGGCACCTAACCCCTTGCCCTCTTCCTTGACCACAGACCTTCCTCCCACTGATGTTTCTTGAAGCTGGAAACAGCTGTGACTTCCGCCCAGCTCCTATGCTGCCCTCTCCAGCCCACTTACAACGTGTGACAGCAGAGCATCTTGAATGCTAGACATAAGAGTTTGACGTGAATAAAATAAATATTTAGCCCCTGAAATATGGGACTATTAACCCGAACAACACTGCCATGAATTTAAAATGCAGTACCACTGAGCTCTAAAATCATCTCATACATGGTTTAAAATAAAATCCACCCAACGTTCTCTGAGAAAATTTTATTTTACTTGACTATGATGAGACTTTTTTTTTTAAGGTACTCTTTTTGGTGAGGAAGATTGGCCCTGAACTAACATCTGTTGCCAATCTTCCTCTTTTTTTTTCTCTCCACAAAGCCCTAGTACATAGTTGTATATCCTAGTTGCAAGTCATTCTAGTTCTTCCATGTGGGACGCCACCACAGCATGGCTTGATGAGTGGTGTGTGGGTCTGTGCCCAGGATCCGAATCAGCAAATTCTGGGCTGCTGAAGCCGAGCGTGTGAACTTAACCACTCAGCCATGGGGCCAGCCCCCGATGAGATTTTTGAAGTCAGTTTTTAGGACTGGAAAAAGTATTCAATTAACCCAATCCTGTTTTCCTTATCCTAGCTTCGAGAATAAAACTTGAAGCAAAATAATTTTTATTCTGTCCCTCAAAAAAAAGAAAAAATCCCAAAAGAGAAAAAAAAAAGAGGAGTGTGAGTTGGGTGTGGGAGTGGAATTCTCATGGTTGAAAGAGGAAAGATTTTCACTATTTCTGTGAGCTGGATATTTCAAGGAGACCTGAATGTGGATCAACTTCCTCAAAATTGCCTCTTTTTCTTTTTTCCTTTGGCTTGTCCCAGCCAAGCAACTGGTGCAGCGGACAGGCGTTGATAAAAACAAGGCTGCACTCCAAGGCTAAGGAGTATTTTTAGGTCTCAAGGAAGAAGTTTTTTTTTTTATTTGAAGGAAAGGATGGTAATGTCATCCAAAGTACTAGTCCTGTGCAGAAGCTGGGACTTGGCGTGACTCGAGAGGCATACTTCAAAAGGAATGCAACCAAAGGCCAAGCTTCAAGAAACCAAACTCTGCGGAGACCCAGTGTTCTTCTGGTCTATCTGAAAAGCTTGACGGCAGACGTTTCAGTGAATTTTCTCATTCTTTGTCCCTTTTATGAACTGTTGATGAACACAGGCATTTGCTGTTTTGATTGCCCCGTGGGAGGATCAAGACTCAAGTTCTGTGTTCTTTCCCTCTTGAGCAATAAGAACAAAAATAACCTTTGAAACTCCCAAGATACGTCATATCCTCATGGGAAAATGTTAGCTGGCTAATCTTGAACAGTCCTCAAAGTAAAAATTGTGTGAAGAAGTGACGGATTGAAGATTAGATGCCTGTGTGTGTATGCACGTGTGGGTGCAGTGTGTGTTTACGTGTGCCCAGCATGCATGCATGCACTTGATAAAAAGTGCCCCATGCAATTAGGAGAAAGGTAGGAATGACAGAGCTACTCATCATTCTTGGATGCTTCAGACTCACAGGGTAGCTGGGTGTTTCGATAGGCCCTCCCCGCTAAGGTCTTACTACAACAAATGATTCTAAGTTGGCATTCAGGAAAATCAATAGGTGAACTAAGGAAATTGAACTTTTAGAAACTCTTCAGTTGAATCTTGTGATGTTGGTTGAGCTACTCAGGACCCACCGGCAAAGGCTTATCAACAAAACAGTCTTCATCCATAGATTGCTCTTAACGGTCTCTTGGTATTCTCCTCCTGGGAGAATTCTTCCAGAGGGACCACAGACCAGCTTTACTCAAAATGTGTCCTTGGGACATTTAGTCCAGCATGACTGATGATAAAGAGATTTTGTGGTCACATAGCTTGGGACACACTGCGTGCTAAGTCCTTCTCCTGAAGAGTGACTGCACACGATGGCATGTAAAGGGTCTCAGCATAAGGCTGACTTTATTGTTCTGTTTCTGCATACTTATTTAGCCATGGGACATTTTTCTTTCCCATTATGTACTTGCACCATAATGCCCAGTGCAGGAAAGCATTAACACAACGTAGAGCTGTCTCTGAACTTGATTTTTCTGAGTGTAAGGCGTTAAGTGCATCAGAGATAATCAAAGTGGAGTCTGTGTGGATAGGCCACATCAGAGTCGCCTGGGAGATTATTAGAAATGAAGATTTTGGGCCCCACCCCGAGACCTACTGAATCTGAATCTCTGCAGGTAGGGTCCAGGAATCTGTATTTTCATAAGCTCTCCATATGATTCTTATTCATACTGAAGTTTGAGAAGCCCCAATGTAGCTGTTTAGTTAGGAATGAGGTTGACAATTACATTTCTTAGATGACAACTAATCCACCAAACTTTATGGATTCTCTCCTTGGTTTCTAAGGCCTCACCCAACCGATCCAAACTTAATTTACTTTTATCCCCAGCTCCAAACCCTGCTCACTGTCTTGCGTGCATTCTCTACTTCTCGAAGCCACCGTGCCTTGCTAGTGCTGTCTCTGCCCGTTTCTGTGCCATAGACCCCTTCCCAGAATAACGTTTTAAATGCATACAAGGAAACATGTAAGATTTCAAAAGAAACCAAGTTATACCAAAGTACAGCTATCAAAATATTTTGAAAGCTGTGTTAATAAAAGAAACAAATACATCCGCATTTCACATAAGATCTAGAGGCAGGCCTGTAACTGTTATAAATTCAAAGTAGTGATATCTGTAAACAATATTTTGAAATATCTACAACTACCAAATCATGACATGAAAATATCTGTAATTTCTTTTGCTGACAAAGTCCCAGGTTCTGCTACTAGTACTGGTGTTTGTGGCCCATGCCATATTTGAAGGAAATTGACTCTAGGTTAATTTTCCCTGAATAACTTCCCAATTTCCTACTACCTATCCAAACACTGCTCATTTTTTAAGGTCCAGCAGACTTCTCCATCCATTCCAACCTCCACTGAGAACCCACATTTTTGGAGTCTTTGTGTCCATATAATACCACCACCCATCAAAGCACTTCCATTGTTCATAACATTTCGACCTCATGTTGTAGCGCTCCTGTCTCAGTGTAGGCTTCTTGGAAGCAGGGACCGGACTCGTGCTTATTTGAAATTCCCTGATTAGCGGCAGCTGGCACAGGGATGGGCGGATGGTACTCTAGTTGTTCTCAACCCTGAGCACACATCAGAATTACCTTCAGGTGCTTGGGTTCTGTGTCCTAGGCCAGTAGTTGTCCAAGTGGGGGCCCCAGACCAGCAGCATCACCTGGGAATTTGTTAGAAATGCAAACTGTTGGAACCCACCCCAAATCTACTGAATCAGAAACTCTCGGGGTGGAGGAGACAGCAACCTATGATTTTGATATGCCCTAAGTTTAGGAATCACTGCCCTAGGGATTCTGATTCAGAAGGTTTGGGGTGGAATTCAGAAAACTCTGTGGAAAAAGTACCATTATCCAGTAAACTCCACGAGGTCAGGGGTATGTACGGTCCAGTTTTGCTCACCATTGTATCTCCAGGGCTGTCTCAACACCTGACACGTGATCAGAAGTAAAAAATATTTGTCAAATAAAAGAAAGAAATGTGATTTTTGAAGCCCACTAATTGAGTAATGAGCAACCATATGTCTCAGCGTCTGGTGGCTTTTATAGGAATTAGGTGCAAGAAGCCCTGTGGAAGGTGAATGTTCCCTTCCAAGGTGCCTTTTACTGCAGAGCATCAATTGTTTCACACGTGATGTCCTTGCGGCTCATCTAATAGCTCCAGTTAGTGATTTGGCTTGTGAGAGAATTTTGAAAAACAAGCCAAAAGGTCAGACTTTTAAAACCAAAATGTTTTCACCAACTTAAATTAAATTTTGCATTATTTTTGTAGGCGATCTTGCACCTGAAGAATAAAGAAATCCTGCATTTCACCTTCAGATTTAAGTAGAATAAACCAAAGCTACAAAGGACTATAACTTCCCGAAGACCGTGATTGACATTCAGATCAAAAGATGTCAGAGAGCGGACTTGGCTCTTTAAATAGTGTCCCGGATGCCTTGATCCTACTATGTGCAAATCATTGTTTGTTTAAGACCCAAGAGAGAAGATGGAGCAGGAAGACAAATAAGGAAATCCCCCCTCATCCTCCTCGGTGCTCGACAGAGCCCTTATCCACTGTTTTTCATTTTATTTATTCACTTGTTTGTGAGTTTATCGTCTCTCCCCGTCACTAGAGTGTAAGCTCCAGGAATCTCATTCGCCACCATATCTGACCAGCACTTAGGGTATTTCCTGGAGCCTGGTGAATACAATAAATATTTCTTGAATGAAATGCCAATGAAGAAAATACAAAGTTAAACGTGTGAGTTACCACTTTTCAAGTGTTCAATCCCCCATTTAGGCCTTATTTTCATGTTCTCAGATAAAGAACCATGCTCTGGATTCATATGGCTTTGCAAGGTTCAAGCCTTGGTTCTGAAATTTACTGGTGCGTGGCCTTGACCACATTTGACAGCTTCTGTTGCTTCCTTCATTATAATATAATGAGGGCTAAAGGACGTTATGCAGATAAGGTACTCAGCACAGGGCACGGTAAGTGTTAGCTGTTACGGACACGCAACATTTTAAGCCTCGTCTTTATGAATTCATCCCTAGTTAGAAATGATAACTGAAGACAGAAGCTACAGACCCTGGGGCAGTTTAGAAGAAACCTTGAAGGGAGAGGGGGCTGTTGACTCAGGTTCTGTGGGAAGATGAGCACTCAGCTAGCCGTCACATCCTGTTGGAAGAGAGAGGCTAGCACACCGTTACGTAAAATTTAAGATAAATCAGTAGTCACTCTGTATTGTCCCACCTGGAATTTAATTTCTGTGTCTCTTTGTTAAGATGAGCAAAGACATTTCCTGTAATAGTAAAAAATGTGTTTTTCTAATTCCAAGGATTGTTGGCTTAAAACCGCAAAGCTATAAACGTTTTTATAAAAAACTACATACATTAAGACAAGTTTTTTCTTTGTTTTTTGGTCATTGTTTGTAGAAAGCAGTGTTAGCTCAAAGTGGTAAACTGTGTCATAAGAGCATAATTTTACTCAATGACCTGTGATAATTATCTCACCCTGACTTCCAAACATAGTTCCAGTTGACTCAGGTGATATTAAAGGACTTCAAGAGGGGGAGCACGCCTGAGGGCATTTCCTCCTTGCGGCAAAGCGTTCTACGAATCAAACGAAAGTCTCTGAGAATAACTTTAAAACCCAAGGCAGGACTTGACTACCTTGAGAGTATCATTGTTTATTCTGTGGAAGTAATTTTGCCCTCTATTCTTATTATTTGAAGCATCAATAATTCTAACAAAAGGAGTTTTTATGTGTGTGTATAAATACATGTGTCATATTTATATAATCACTAAATAAGTATTTTTCAGAGCCATGTTTTTCAAACCGCTTCTCTCCATTGCTGAGAGGAGATGGAGATTTCCATGTGTTTTTCTAAAGAAACTGCAGAGTTCTCTCCGGTGTGCTCTGTGAGGTGTATCTTCTGGTAGCACGGGTGCCTCACCTGGGCCTAGGCCCCCACCTGGGACCGTCATGAGATGGTGAGAGAATTGTTGTGGGATCGTGAAACTCTCCAAGCTTCTTGTGTGCTGTCTGTAAAGTTAGGATAACAACACCCGTCCACCTTTAAATACAAAGTTGTGTGCAGAGGGTTTTGTAAATGGCAAAACACTGTATGTGTGTGTGTGTGTATGTGTGTATATAAGTAGACGATTACATGTAGGTGTGTAAGTTATTTCTGCTGACGTCCTTTAATGGCTTGCTTTTATCAGTCCTGCAGGAGATGCTGATCAAGGATTTCAGCGGGTCCAGTTGTCAGCTCTTCACTCTCTGACCTCAGTTAGTCACATTGACTGTGACTGGTCGTCACGTTTAACAGCACAAGATAGGGCATTCATTTCACAGTTTACCACTGCCTTGGTTTTCTTTTTCTTGCTTTTATTCTTCTTGTGAAAAGTATTGGAAAATGCAGATCAGTAAACACTTCCTAACCCTGGATCTTAGCCAGAAGAATCTTCTTCTTCCTCAACAACTACTTCCTACTGGGGAACTGGGGCCTTGGGTGGCAAGGGGACAGGTCTGGCCTGACCAAAAAGCTTGGCTGGCCAAGAGGGATCTGCCAGTTACCCAGCACAAATGTCCCTTCTCTGGTGACAGCCTCTTACAGACTTGATGAGCCTTTCTCCAACATCCATGGCTTGCTATTCAGATGTCTTTCCTCCTGTTGATTACATGGTGGTGAAATTAGTTTTGTAACAACAGAGAATACATTGTTATAGTGATAAAGTTTTAAAAATTAAGTATATAGAGTAAAAGTGAACATTCTCCTTGCTGTCCTGCCTGTCTGTCCTCCTGTTAGCAGTGTGAAGCATAGCCCTCCAGATCAATTGGTGTGCAGCTTTAATATGAAGAAATCATTCTGTACATTTTGCACTACATTTTAAAAGATCTTTTCATGTCAGAACATGCATTGTATACCTATTCCGTAGTATGAATGTATATTATTTAACTTCTGATGGACATTTCTTTCTTTCTCTTTTTTCTCTCTCTCTTTGCTAATACAGATGATGCTCCAGCGAACACTCTTGCACACATGCACCCCTACACACGAATTTCTGAAGAACACTTTTATAATCTTGTTTTGTACAATTAGTTCTTAAATGCAGCTAAAATTTATTTTTATACATAATGTGATTTAACTGTACTTCAAAATAAATAAATATCCATTAGTTCCCAACCATTTATTGAATAGTCTATCTTGTTCCTGTTGGTCTACAATGTTAAACTTTATCATAAGCTAAATTTGCATGTATACCTGCTGCTGATTTTCCCATTGGTTTGTGTGTCTTTCTACAAGTCTATTTGTCTGTACCCACCACATTTTTCATATCATACGGTTATAATAATCTTATAGGATGTTTTCAAATCTGGTAGGGCAGGTCTTCAAACACCGTTCTTTTTCAGAATGTTTTCATTATCCTGTTCATTTTTAATTCTGGCTGAGCTTTAGTATTAGCTTGTTAAGCTCCATTTAAAAATTATATTGGAAACTTTAAAAAAATTAGCATATAGACAAATTGATTTTGGGGGGGATGTATGGTTCTATGAGTTTTGCCGTGTGTAGATTTATGTAGGCACCACCACAGTCAGCAGACAGAACCGTTTCATCACCCCAGCAGTCCCTCGTACCACTCCTTTGTTGTCACACCCTCCTCCAAACCTAACTCCTGGCAACCACTGTCTATTCTCCATCACTGTAGTTTTGTCTTTTTGAGAATGTCACGTAAATGGAATCATATAGCCTGTAGCCTGCTGAGGCTATTCTCTCACTCAGCACAATGCCTTTGAGATACATCCACGTTCTTGAGTTTGTTCCTTTTTATTGTTAAGTATCTTCCAGTGTATGAATGTACCATGGCTTATTCTTTCTCCCCTACTGATGGACATTTAGGTTGTTGGCAATTTGGGGCCACTATCAATAGAGTTATCTTAAACGTTCATGTACTGATTTTTGTGTGAACACAAATTTTCATTATTCTTGGATAAACACCAAGAAATGAGGTTGCCGTGTTTTATGGTGAGTATATGTTTAACTATGTAAAAAACTGCCAAACTATTTTCCAGCGTGGCAGTACTATTTTGCGTTCCCACCAGCAGTGCGTGAGAGTTCCGGTTCCTCCATATCCTCGCCCGCACTTGGTATTGTCTGTACTTGTTATTGTAGTCATTCTGATCAGCGTGTAGTGGTATCTTATCATAGTTTTATTTTGCATTTCCTTATGGTTAATGATGTGGAACATCTTTTCATGTGCTTATTTGCTATCCCTATATTCTCTTTGGTGAAGTGTTTGTTCAAATATTTTGCCATTTTAAAAATGGGTTATTTGTTTCCTTACTATTGAGTTTTGAGTGTTGCTTATTTCTGGATTTCTGGATACAAATCCCTTCTTGGCAGGAGTGGCTTCACGGGAGTGTGACCTGTGCAGTCACACAAGGCCCCACACTAGGAAGGGCCCTACACTTCTGCTGTCGCAGTCTAGAAATCCTTTGTAAGTTTTCAACAAGGGGTCCCACATTTTCCATCTGTATAGGGCTCTGTAGATTACGTAGCTGGTCCTGTTTCTTGGACGGGTGATTTGCAAATATTTTTCCCCGGTCTGTAGTTTGTCTTTCCCTTCCCTAAACAGTGCCTTTCTCAGAGGAAAAGTTTTACATTTTGATAAAGTCTTATTTCTTTTTTCTTTGATGGATTGTGCTTTTGGTGTCCTGTCCAAGAGCTCTTTGATTGCAAAGATTTTTCTCTTCTGTTTTCTTGTAGACGTGTTATGGTTTTATGTTTTACATTAAGATATATGATCCATTTTAAGTTAATTTTTGTATAGTATATGAGATTTAGGTTTTACATTGGAACTTTGATTGGCAATATATTTAATTTATAGATTAATTTAGGGAGAACTAACATCTTTACAATGTAGCATCTTTGTATTCAGAAACATATTTTTTTTCATTTTTTCAAGTCTCCTTTCATATCCTGTAAAGTTTTATGGTTTTATTCATATACATCTTTCTCATTTTTGGTAGTTTATTCCTAGATATTTTGTAGGTTTTGTTGCTGCTTGAATGAGATTTGTTTTTGATTATATTTACTAATTCACTATAGTTATGAGTATAGTTGAAAAGAAAACTGTTGTTTTTGTGTTGATCTTGCGTGACAACTACTTACTAAAGGGTCTTAACTGATTGTTTGCTTTAGACAGGTTCCCAAAGAGACAACTTCTTCCGCCTCACTTCCTGTCTTTCCCTTGTGTAAACTAGGGATGGAAGTGATGGGGTCCTGCTAATTCTGCTGAAATGACAGATGCTAGCCAGCACTGAGGGTAGAAACCATCGCTATTGGATAATTAGTCCTATTGTTCTCAGCTGTGGGTTTAAGAGATAATTTCATCAGATAAACACATTTTATCAGCTCATATTTATTCAGTTCAAGTAACAGACTAGTTAAGTGACATTTACTTTTTAAATGTGTTTTAGGGGCCAGCCCTGGTGGCCTAGTGGTTGAATTCGGCAAGCTCTGCTTCAGTGGCCCAGGAACCAGCGGACCTATACCACTCGTCTGTCAGTGGCCATTGCTATGGCAGTGGCTGACATACAAAAAGAAGAAGATTGGCAGTGGATGTTAGCTCAGGGCAAATCTTCTTCAGCAAAATAAAATAAAATGTGTTTTATTTTTCTCACATAACAAGAAATCTGCAGGTAGGCCGTTGCTGATATTGGTTCAGTAGTTCAGTAATGCCATTAGGAATCCAAACTCTTTTCCTTTAGACTTTTTTCAAAATAAGCTTTTTATTTTGGAGTAATTTTAGATTCACAGGAAAATTGCAAAGAAAGTACAAAGAGTTCTCATATACCCTTCACCCAGTTTCTCCTGATATTAACATCTTACATAACTAAAGTACATTTGTCAAAAGTAAGAAATTAGTGTTGATACATTCCTATTAACTAAACCACAGACTTCAGTGGAATTTCATCCGTTTTCCCACTAGTGTCTTTGTCCTGTTCCAGAATCCAATCCAAGGTAACAAGTTTCATTTAGTCTTCATGTCTCCTTAGGCTTCTCTTGACTGTGACAGCTTCTCAGTCTTCACTTGTTTTTTGTGACCTTGACACTCTTTGAAGAGTACTGGTCAGGTATTTTTGTTGAATGTTCCTCAGTGTGGTTTTGTCTGATGTCTCCTCATACTCAGCCTGGGGTTATGGGTTTGGGGAAGAATACCGCAGAGGTGGAGCGCCCTTCTCACTGTCTCAGATCTGGGTGGGAGGTGGGTACCTGACAGCTACTTGATTAGTCACTGGGGATGTTAACCTTGTGAGAGTCAACTGATAGTGCTGAACTTGATCACAGAGGTCGTGTCTGCCAAATCTTTTAGTCTTTTTCTAATGGAGAATTTGAAGCATACACAGAAATAGAGAGACTATGCATCTATATCTACCTTCAACAATTAGCTATTTATGGTTGATCTTGTTTCATCTATACCTCCACTCATTTTCCCAGCAGCCCCCACTGGGCTATTTTGGAGCAAGTTATAGACATCACATTTAATCTATAAATATTTCAGTATGAATTTCTGAAAGATAAAGACTCCTAGAAAAATAGCTACAATGTCATTAATATTCATAAGAAACTTAACTATAATTTCAAAACTGTTTCTATTTTTTCACTCTGCCCTCCTTGGCGTGTGGTTGTTTATCCTTGCTGTTTAACAGTTCCAAGAAAGCTGCTCTGGCTTCAGTCATCACATCGAAGTTTAAGGCAAGATACTGGGAGGCAGAGTAGCAAGAAAACAGAAGCTCTCCCAGATGCCTCCTCCCTTCATCTGTACCAGCAGACTTCAAAATATGTTTCATTGGCCATAACTATGTCATGTGGCTACCACAAGTAACAAGGGAAGTTGGAAAAGCTAGCATTTGGCTTGCCAACCTCTATGATAGAGGTTGACATGGAATAATGAGGTTGAGAATAGATGCTAAGTAAGCCAACATATAGTATCTTTCACACTAATTTTGGGAAGAGAAAGATTTCACTTGGCACCTCTCTCTGTTCTGTGAACTAGTCATTAGGACTGGCCGAGGCTAGAGTGGGATTGGCAGCAAGAATCACTGAGCTGCTGAGCCATGGCAGTGCTCATGTATCCCCTGCCATTGGCCTGATGAGGCCTTAAGGCTGGGACACGGCTGAGCGTATTAGTGGAGGCTCGAGCTCCAGGTGTGGGTGCTGGAGCCATATGGAGCTGGAGCCAGGCAGCCATTTTAATTTGTCTTTAAACTACTTGAAGAAGTAGTTGTTAAAGAATGCCATTTCATAGGACATGAAATTGGGGCATTCCTAGATTACTGAATAGGCTAAGTATGTGCCTCGAATACTACTAAGTAGGGACTCTGTGACAAAAGTTTAATTTTGATGACTTTGGCAAGAATATTGCAAAATAAAAAAAAATTAGAAAGAAGATACCAATTTTCAAGGAATCTAAGATGTACCATTCTTTTATGTACTTCTAGGAAAGAAAATATGCAGCCAATAGACTATGACATGCCATTGAATCTAAGGCATATCCTGACTTCAGAAATGTGTGGGGAAATGTGTCTTAGTGTTGATGAAATACAGTATTTTAATTATATTATACAAGTAAATTTTGGGTTCTCTGGCATAATATTTAAGCTTTTTAAGATTGAGGTATAATCAGATTAATGGAATTTCACCTATGTGATCCCCACCTCGATTAAGATATAAAAATGTTCACCATCTCAGAAGCTTCCTTGTGTCCTTCTCAGTCAATCCCACCACAAAGGTGGACACTTTCGATTTTTTTCACCATAAATTAGTTTTGTTTGTTCAGGGACTTCATATAAATGGAATCCTTCAATTCATACTCTTTTCTGTCTGACTTCTTTTTGTTATTGTTGTTGTTGCTGTTTTTTTGAGGAAGATTAGCCCTGAGCTAACTGCTGCCAATCCTCCTCTTTTTGCTGAGGAAGACTGGCCCTGAGCTAACATCCATCCCCATCTTCCTCTACTTTTTATATATGGGACACCTACCACAGCATGGCTTTTGCCGAGTGGTGCCATGTCTGCACCCAGGATCCAAACCGGTGAACGCTGGGCCGTCGAGAAGCAGAATGTGTGAACTTAACCGCTGTGCCACTGGGCTGGCCCCTCTGTCTGACTTCTTAATTCAGAATATTGTTTTTGAGATCTATCCATCTATGTAAAAATATGTCTGTTTGTTTATCCATTCTCCTGTGGAGGCACACTGGGTTGTTCCTAGTTTTCCACTATTATAGATAAAGCTTCTCTAAGCATGTGGGTAAAAGTCTTTGTATGGACTTGTATTTTCATTTCTTTTGGTAAATACCTAGAGTAGAATTACTAGGTCATAGGGTGGTATATGATTAACTTTAAAATAAACTGCCAAACAGCTTTTCAGAGTGGTTTTACCATTTTATACTCCCACCTGCAATGTACGAGAGCTCCAGTTTCTCCATATCCTCACCGACACTAGAAACTGTTAGTCTTTTAAATTTTAGCTATCTGGTAGGTGTAAAGAACTATCTCATTGTAGTTTTAATTTTCATTTCCCTGGTGAATTATGGTATTGAATATATTTTCATGTGCTTATTGGCCACTTGGATATCTTCTTCTGGGAAGTTTCCGTTCAAATCTTTCGTCTATTTTTAAAAATTGATTTATTTGTCTTTTTCGTATTGAATTGTAGGAATTCTTTATATATTCTGAGTGCTTGATATATTCTTTTTCAGATACATATTTTGGAAGGAACAATCTCTTAAATGAAGGAGAACCATTAGAACTGAAGAAAATTGTGAAATTGAAGTCAAACTAACATTGACTGAATGACTACCAGATAGTAGGCTCTTCGTGTCCAATGTTTCCCCTAATTCTTGCTATGCAGAGAGAGAATTATTGTCTTGACTTTTGTCCTCTGATCCTGGTGCCCAGAAGGGTTCAGTAACTTGCTCACTGCCACCCAGCTTTTAAGGGCAGAGCTGGGGTTCAATGAGATCTGTGTGAATCCTTCCCCTAAAAGGAGCACACTTGTGCTGGGTGGACTCTATTTCCTCTTTTATCTTGAAGTATATAGAGGAGACATTCAGTTTCTTAAGTGCTTGGACCTCTGAATCTTTTTCTGTCTCTAAATTAGGGCTAGTGTTCTTCATAGAATCAGATTATGGGCAATGGTGGATTTATAAAAACAGCAATGATCCAGGATAAGGAGAGCCAAGGAAAGAAATAGGAAGAGGATTCTGAAGCAAATTGGAAAGCCAGTTTATATGCAGAGAGTACTGAAGCAGAAGGTCAAGATGGGAGAGCAAGTCAGAGGCAGGTCAGAAGTTGGAAGCCAGAAGGCCAAGAGCTGGAGGTGACAGAGCAGGGCTATAAAGTCAAGGAGGAGAAAGAGATGCTCAGGGATAAAAGGACTGTGAAGTTCATGAGGAGCCTGCCTAAAATATAGACTTTTCCTGCTATAATAAGACCGACTATAGGCCTCCCAAAACATGGCTAGTCCCAGATAGAAGCTCAAGGGTTCCTTCAGTTCAAGAACTTGCCATACCTGGCAGGTGCTATCAACGTGGATGACTTTTAAAACCTCCAGCCCTGGCTGTTTACCCGCTGTTTAATTGGGACTCCTGGTCATCAAGTGATAGAAATGCAAACCAAGCTAATGCAAACAAACAAAGAAAATGTATTGGTTGTTATATTGGGAAACTTAAGGGCGTGAATCTGGCTTCAGGCACAGCTCAGTTTTGGGATTTAGATGATGCCTCCAGGAGTATCTCTTATTCTCCGTTTCTTGGCTGTGCCTTTCTCTGTATTGGCTTCATACCCAAGCAGACTCCCCTCTGTGGTGGGAAATGGAGCAGCGGCAGATCTAGATTTTCATTGTCCTTGTGATTAAAGAGCTCAGAGGAAAAAGAAAGCCTTTTCCTGGGAGTCCCATTTCCAGTTCGTACTGGCCTGGCTCACGTCACATTTTCACCCTTAAACAGAGTTGCCAGATAAATATAGGACTCCCAGTCAAATCTTAATTTCAGACACAGAAAGAATAATTTTTTAAGTATAGATATGTTCCATGCAATACTTGAGACATGCTTTTACTAAACAATTAATCTTTTATTTATTGAAATTCAAACTTAAGTGAGCATCCTATATTATTATTTGCTGAACTTGGCCACCTTATTCCTACCCCATCACTTGTGACCAAGGGGATGGTGGACTCTCGAATCCTGAGAGTTGAGTTAGTCACTGAATCATGGGGCCAGGAATGGGGGAGGGCTAGTTGCCCGAAGAGAGTCTGGGCAGACAAAAACCTTGTGTCCGCTATGCCTCCTCTTCCTGTCTGCACTCCCACTTATGTGTAGACTTTGCCAGGACACCCGTCTCATGTCATCATCTTTTGATGCGGGCTCAGCGAGCCGAGGAGTCAAAAGAAAGATTTATTCAATTCTCAAGGTCTGGCAGTAGTGCTCCTTTATTCAGAGACTAGCATGGAGTAGCATGGGGACAGGACCCACAGCAGTAAAGAGCTGCAGCATAGGGTCAGGATCCATGGGCAGTGAAGAGCTGCAGCATGGAGACAGCACCCATGGGCAGTAAGAGCTACAGGCATGGGGACAGGACCAATGGGCAATGAAGAGCTGCATTGGGTTGAGGGTAGAGCTAAATTTATAAGGCATAGGGATGTGAGTTATCGCTTTACAAGACAAAGGAAAGATTATGTAAAAAAGTCATTAAAATGGTATCAGTGCAGGTGGGGTCTGGTTATCAAGTGGTCCTATGACTTTAGATAAGAATCAGATCGGATCAAGTCAGGACGTCCCATGCTTCCCGGAGGATGATATAAGGATGATATAGATCGGTCTGTAGGGCAGGACACCTTGGGCTTCTCCCTGGGGCAGCCTTGATCCTCATCAATCTTCATCTTCACTTTCAATTTTCTTTTTTTTGGTAAAACTGCCAATTACTAACAACAAATTTCACCATTCCTCTGGTCCCTAGTTGCAGAATTTTAAAGTTTGGTGTTCTTCATTTCTTGACTCCCCTTTGGTACCTAAATCCATAGCTCGGAAGCCCAGCTACTACTTCTCCCCATCTCAGCAGATCAAGCCGTCCATTGCGTGTGCTATCCAGCTCAGTCACAGCCTGGGGCCAGCTCCAGGCCTCCTCAGCAGGCAGTAGGAATCTGGGAATTCAGGTTCAGCACGTGTGTTAACTTGAGAGATCATTCAAGTTTTTATAGTGGTTTAAAAAATTATCATTTTGTGAAATAATGTACTGTATCATAGGAGCAAAATTTAGACCTTAGCTGGGGAAAAGGGACTAAATTAGAGAAATTTTCCTATTTGTCAAAGTTACTATTTACAGGAGTTTTGTACCGGTTTGTCGTATTCTCACCTGTGCACCTCAACCATACGTATGCATATCTACTAACTTTCAGAAGACACATAACGTCTGATTATGCCAGTTTATACCACTGGCAACTCTTCCTTCAGTATTGTCAGAATTCTGGTAAATTGGGTTTACTGACCTGAAAACGTTTGTGTGATAGTTACTGAAGGACCAGGCTATTTTATGGAAAAGTTCTTTTCTTCTGGGGGCTGTTGGATTTGAAGAGTCCCCATGTCTTCTTTTGCAGCAAGTCATTCAATAAATGGGTTCACCTTCAAAGGAAACTTCACATAATCTTCCTCTGGCTCATCTGTGGTAATCAAAACAAATAAAATCAGGAACTAGGGAGGCACTGACTCACCCTTTGAAATCTTAGGTTTATGTTTAGACTAGAGACAGTATAGAAATCTGAAACTTCATATTAATCTATGGGCGTGTGCTCTGACAAAAACAAACAACAAAAAACACGTAGATAACAAAGATGAAAGATAAAATAGACCAACAGCAAGAAAAATGGCATTCTGAGTTTTGATCTCAGGGAACTAGTCTTTTTTTGTCTGTCTTCTAGAAATGAGAGAAAATGACATATTTTTAAGTCCCAGTTAATTCTTTTCTTTTAGTTAAATTGTTCATGACTGAATGGTCCTTTTATATGTCAAGAAAATGATCCTTTCTCTCCCCGATCTTCTCTTGAAAACAGTGGGACAACTCATTCTTCCTACTGATTGATCTGGTAATACAAACTCTTAAGTGTGTGGAACCCAAATTTAGAGCTTCTTGTAAAGATCAGATATTCAAAGGGAGTGTAATTCATCAAGAGTTCCCCTTTGGAAAATGATGTTTAAAAGCTCAGATAGCTCTAATTAGGTAAGTACAATGATCATGGGAGTAATGTTAGATTAGAACAAAAAAGTTTTAAAAAGGGTGGAACAATTGAGAGGGGCTAAGGACAAATTAAGGCATGAGAATTGAGTGACTGTGCCAATGGTAAAGAAAATTTAAGAGGACGTGTTTCAAACCAGTCAATGGTAAATGGTGCAGAGCATATGGAAGGAAAAAGGATTGGGGCCCCTTTTACAAAAAAGCTTGCATAGGTAAAGGGGAACCTGCTGAATTCACTACAAGCTTAAGTGCCCAGGGGAACTTGTGCCCTTGACTCGGTCAACAACAGCAGCCACTGAAGATCTTGAAGGAAAAAAGAAGGTGGGGAAGGCAGTGTGTTGGAGAAGTGAATCTGGAAGTAGAGTGCAGAGGGGGGTGAAGCGAATCCGGAAGTAGGGTGCAGAGGGGGGTGAAGCGAATCCGGAAGTAGGGTGCAGAGTGGGGTGAAGCGAATCCGGAAGTAGAGTGCAGAGTGGGGTGAAGGGCAGAAGTTGGATTTAGAGGCTAATGAGATTTCTGATTGTGTGGGCAGGGCTGGGGAGATGAGATGAATTGAAACAGCTTGAAAAGACTGGAACACTCGCAAAGAGGGAGCACAGACAGGCTGGATGGTGTCTGAGGATACCTCGTCCAACCCGCTGCCCACTAGTCTGTCTCAGTTCAACAAGCACGTTTTGAAGTGGTTCCTTATGCTGGCATATCCGGGGCTTCACCGCGTTCCCCAGCTCCCTTTTTAGGAAGACAGCATTCTCTGGACTTCAGGATTTATTTTATTGCCTCTCTTTGCTTATATCCTCTCCAGAATGTACCTCTAGCATCCTGAGTCTTTCTGCTAGCTTTGCCACAGGCCACCATCTCCACCCAAAACTTGGAGGTATAAACCCCGTAAAAGGTCACCAGCCCCTCTCTGTGGAGGAGATGGGGTGGAAATAGCTCCTCCTTCACTCAACCCTTTGCCACCCTGTTCCCCTAATCTCCTCAAAACCAACACACTGACTATGATCTATGAAATGTCTTTATTGAAGAGTTAGAGAAGAATGCTATAATGTAAGAGGGTAAAAAGCTAGTAAGAGGTAACCTTTGTTGAATACTTGCTCTATGCTCACCACGGAACTGAGAGCGCCACATGCGGGATTTGGTTTAATCTTTACAACACCCTCTGGGGTAGGTGTTATTATGATCACAATTTTATGAAAGAGGAAACCCAGACCCAGAGAGGTTTAATGACCTCCCCAAAGTCCCCTGTCCACTGAGTGGCAGAGGTGAAATGTAAGCCCAGCGAGTGTGGCTTCAGAGCCTTCACCCGGAACCACTGGGCTATCTGTGGACTCTCAAGGGAACACCTGAGACACAGACGTTCCCAAGGAGGCCTCCCCTTTCCCCCACTCCTACGGTGGCTTTTCTGCCCTGGGGCCTGGGCCTTTTCTTCCCAAGCTCCTTCACCTCTCTCTCCCAGAAAAGCTTCCACTCCTTTCCCTGGGGAAACCCCACCTGTCCCACTAGCAGAGCCCTGACTCCATATGTCTTTGTCTGTTCCCCATACACTGTCCCCAGAGTGAGTTCCGTGAGCTTGAACAACACCCAGAAGTCCAGGTAAATAGGAAGTGATGCTCATCAATGCTCAGGCTTTGGACGGGGGATTCCAGCTTCATGGATGAAAGGGGACACAGATCCCCCTTCCACCTCTCCCCAAAAAAGTTCCCTTTCATTGTGGGCCTGCCCGTTCCTTTACTAAATGATTTGTTAAAAGTAGGCCTATCTCGCCAAAATGGACATTAATTTCTTTTTAAAATAAAAAAATTATGAATACGCTTTAATTTTAGAGCAGTTTTATGTTGACAGAAAATTGGAACAGAAAGTTCAGAGTCCCTTTATGGCCCCTCCCCACCTCACCCCCACACTTTCCCCTGTTTGCATTAGTGTGGTACATTTGTTACAGTTGATGAACAATATTAACACATGATACTAATATTAACTGAAGTTCAGAGTTTATGTTACGGTTCACCTTTTTTGGTGAGGAGGATTGGCCCTGAGCTAACATCTGTTGCCAATCTTCCTCTTTTGCTTGAGGGAGGTTATTGCTGAGCTGACATGTGTGCCAATCTTCCTCCACTTTATATGGAGGATATACCGCCACAGCATGGCTTGACGAGCAGTGTGTCGGCCCATGCCTGGGATCTGAACCTGTGAACCCTGGCTGCTGAAGCAGGGTGCACAAACTTAACCACTACACCACTGAGCTGGCCCCTAGGGTTGCTTTTTGTGTCATACACTTCTTGGGGTTTTGACAAATGAATAATGTCATGCATTCACCATACAAACATTAATTTCTCTTTCAGAGACAAGGGAGATTAATACCATGTCGGTGAAGGAACTGTCCTTGACCACCAAGGTATCTGTCCTGTGTTGAAGTCAGTGGGTCCCCGCTGTTATGCTGGAGCCTTGAATGGCCTTCCTGCTTTGGAGGTGGTGTCTCCTGGCATTCCCGCAGAACCGCTGAATATGACATAATACTCCCAGCAGGGTAATATATGTTATGTACACTGTAAAGCTTTTCTGAAATAATAAAGAACACTGAGCTCCAAACAGAGCTGGCCCCAGAGGTTTCTGATTTGGAGTTGTGGACCTGGATTACCGGACACCTCTGCAGGGTCTGCAACAGCACCTCAGAATCAGGCACCTTACTATTTCTGCAGTGAAATAGTTTTTGCACACTAATAGTCACACTAAGTGGGAAAAATAGAGATAAATACCTCCACATTAGTTTAAGACAAATTTATAGCCAAAGCACAAATGTGTGTGTGTGTGTGCGCGCGTGTGTGTATGTATAAAGCTCTGTCTTTGCAAAGGATTTTGGATTTCAGAATTGCAGATAAGGGATGGTGGACCTAAACAATATATGACAAAAGGGTACAAACCCCATTATAGAAAGGACTGTGGACACACAGAGGGGCAATGGGTTCATGTCTCCACTCCTTAGCTGAAGCTGATTTCAGGGAGCAAATGATAAGGGAATAGAACTGGTGGGTATGGACTATTTGTATAAGAAATTTCTTAAAGTGTGTCAGTTTGTATGTTTTTGTTAAAAGAAACAGAAATTCTAACTCAAAGAAGTGGAAATAATAAATGTGTCAGCTAATATACTTGGAAAAGCCAGAGGGAAGACTACTATGAGGCAAGACTTGACTCAGAAGCTCAGAGATATTATCAAGGACTCACATTCTTTTGGTCTCTCTGCTTTCCATGTGAGTAGTTTGCGGTATCTAAGGTTGGTTCTCCTCACGGTTCCAAGATGGCTGCCAGCAGCTCGCAGGTCTACATGCTTCCCCACTCCAGTCCAGAGGAAACAGAAAGCATTTCTCTCTTGGACAAGCTTAAGTCACGTTTTCATCCCTGTAGCCAGGGGATGGGGATGGGGTGATTGGCTTGGCCTAGGCTGGCTGTCTTCAAACTAGCTATGCATATCCTTGAGGGTGAGTGAAGCCTTCCAAAAGGGTACACAGGCTTGGATAGTTTTAAGGGAATCAGTTTCCACATATTCACTTTCTGTGTGCACTCTTGCCTAAAACTGATCTCTCTGAGAACCCCTCTGCAGGGAGGCACCATTCCCCGTTCACAATTACCCTTCTGTTGCTCTGCCAACGAAGAGGACTTCCCTTACCCTGACCGTACTGACTATTCTGATAGTGCACTGACCTCGGACATAGCAGTCTCTGGGCACACTCAGAAAGGACAGTTTGGAAAGGTTGCTAGTGAACAAGCCTCCTTTAATCAAGGCTTTAAGACTTTTCCTGTCTTCTATAGATATCTGTTAAGAGTGAAGCATGACTTAGAAAGCAAGTAGTGGACCACGTGGGATGTTCTGAATTCAGATATAATATGGAGTGGAGTGCTGGGACAATTTCCATTTAAAGCTCTCACAGCTCCTTGCCCCTAACTGTGCTCAAAGAAGTCGTCACTGCAGAGGGAGAATTTCATGTGAACAAAGCAAAGGGGAAGAGATATGGACTGAAGGTGGCGGGGACTGATCTCCCGTTGCCTCCTCTGGTTGTTAGTGCCGTTCTGACTCCCGGCGCCAGTGCACAGCGGAGCGACCCTGCCTGTCGTCTGCACCATCCTCTCACCTGCCAGCGCTCTGTCAGCCAGTGCTGTTCACAGGGTTTTCATGGTCAATGTTTTCTGAAGTGGGAGGCCAGCTCCTTCTTCCTAGCTGCCACCTCTATCATTCTAGAGTTCAGAGGTGAGATGATTGCCACGAGTAACATTTGTGTTTGAGCTGAAAAATGGAGAGAGGCTTTTCTGACAGAAAGTGAGTCTATTTGGCTCCAGGTTTGACAGTGAGACCCGGATTTGCCAACCAGGTTAGATGACAGACATTCTCTATAAATTCAGTGAACGAAATCTGCTGTTCCAAGCTCTCTATGAAATACATTTAAAGCATGCTATGGACATTTTATTTAAAATATATATTGATGGGGCTGGCCCTGCAGCCAAGTGGTTAAGTTCATGTGCTCCGCTTCGGCAGCTCAGGGTTTGCGGTTTCAGATCCTGGGTGCAGATGTAGCACCAATCATCAAGCCATGCTGTGGCAGCGTCCCACATACAAAATAGAGGAAGATTGGCACAGATGTTGGCTCAGGGCCAATCTTCCTCACCCCCCCCCCCAAAAAAAATATATATGTAATGGTTTATTGAAATTAGCAATGCTTCTATTTTTCACATCTTTTCTGGGTATATCAGATTAAACAAAGTGCCTCTTAGTGAAAGAACAACAATTGTAATTATTAGTTATTTGACATCTGGGTAAAGTTTTTTTGATATGTTCCCCCAAAATTCAGAGAGTCAATGATGCTAACTGGGAAACAAGTCCATTAGCAAGACGTGTGATTTCCAAATCTTTGTTTCCAACAAAATTAAAGAAAACCCCAAACTGACTTCCCAACTGATCGTTAAAAATAGTTTTTTATAGACCACCGTGTGATGTTAGGCATATAACTTGTGCATATAATAATAAAATATTAATTTTTACTTAATTTTTCTCTTGCTTCCATTTATCTCTATGAATGAGGTTTCAATACTTACATCTATAAAAAGAAAAAACCACAATAGAATTAATCCTGGAAACTGTTTATTCTCAAAACTAGTAATATTTATCTGTGGATTTATGAACTAATTAAAATATAAAAGCAGCCCCATCCATCTCATTAAAAATGCTTTTCCAATACAATTTTACTATTTATATTTGGTCATTATTTATCAAAATCTCTCATATATTTACATTTTTTGTTCAAATTTTTACTAGCAATAATTGCAATAATAACTCAATGCAGAAAAAGTTAACATATAGAACCTATGGTCACAAGAAATAAAAAATTTTTTAATCTCAAATAATGGACATATTTTTATCACACAGAGGAATAATGGCTTGCTTAATAAAAGCAAAAAAGAACATTATGTTATGATCAAATTCTGGGAAGAAAATAGAATAAAAATACAATTTTTTAAGGAATAAAAAAGAACAATGGAAAATTTGGCCTGTTACAGAAGAGCTTATTCATGTGTTTTAGATGTTGGAAACCAATTGCCATGGTATTTAGATTCTGTTGTCTACATGTGAATGAGTGAATTAACGGTTTTACTTGTTTAGGTTTTTTTATTGAGGTCACGTTGGTTTACAACTTACAGTTTTATTTTAAAATATCAAAAGTCACATACACAAGATTGCTTCTTTTACAACCGTCTAAAACTGACAGTGAAAGATTTGGGATGTCAACATAAAAATGCGCAAGGAGACACATCGTTTTTCAAAATTCTTTTAGGTGTACACAAACAACAACAATGACAAAGAATTGAACATGATGGCTTAGGCCATGTGTCCCACCCACCCCTGAGGCAGCAGGAGGAGAGACCTTCCCTGGAACTGTCTAGGTGCCAAACAGAAATCGAATGTTGGGAAGAGGCAAAAGGGACTGGCTGATGCAGAAGCAAGTACCCATGAGGAGAAGGGAAGAAAGCAGCGAAAGGCCAACCGAGTCCAGGTAAGCTTGTTCTTCAATAGGGGGTATGTGCTTGTCTGAAGGCAGAGGGAGGAAGCAGTGGTGAAATGGTGTCTGGAGGGCCAGTGCAGATGTCCTGGGGGAGGAGGGGAAGAGAAAGGATTTAGACAGAGAGGGTGGGTGTGTGGCTTTGTAAACCGGCTGTGGCAACTGGCTCTGACATTCCCAAACTCGAACTGCCTTTTAGACGGACGGGCACAGCTGGTGACCACTGAGCCCAGTCTCCTGGGGACTGCTGTGATCGCAGAGCAGTTTTTTCTGCAAGGTCTAGCCACAGCCCTACCTCCAAGTTACCTGAGAGCAAAACCTGTCTGTTTAATCATTGTTAAAAGGATATTGTTCAAAGGGTACCAACTTCCAGTTATAAGACGAGTAAGTTCTGGGGAGCTAACATACAGCCTGGTGGTTATAGTTAACAAGACCGTATAATATACTTGCAAGCTGCTAGGAGAGTAGATCTTGTATGTTCTCACCACAAAAAGAAATGCTAATTATGTGACTGGATGGAGGTGTTAGCAAATCTAGGGTGGTAATCATTTTGCAATACATAGTGTATCAAATCGACACGTACGCCGTAAACTTACACAATGTTATATGCCAATTGTATCTCGATATAGCTGGAAAAAAAAGATATTGCTGTTGACCGTGCTCATACATGCCCCCGTAAATAAAAATGCACCTCTAGGGCATAAGATTGGGTCCCTGAACTCACCCTTTCTTGTTTCAAGCAGCAACCATTATAGTAGTTTAAACAGATAGACCATTGGTAAATCATATCCGTGGAGGTGTCCAGGTCTCCTGTATCTTTATATGAAGACAGCATGTCTATTTTTAAAAAGTATTTATTGAAGTATAATATAAATACAAAAAAGCAAACATGTCATAAGATTATAGCTTGGTGACTTTTTACGAACTGAATACACTAGGTGGTCAGCTTCCAGGTCAAAAACAAAACATCACCAGCGCTCCAGCAACCCCTTCTACATGGTGCTCTGATCATGTTTAAACTTAATCCAGTTTAGGCCTGAGGTTACCAAAGAGATGTTGTCTGCCTTTGAAATAATCTGACGGCAATTTTAGAGCAAACTGTCGACACGGTTATGTGCGTATTTCACTGCTGGAAAGCTGATTACGGAAACATTTTGCTCCGAAGAACCACATCTTTAAGTAAAAATCTGAGTTGCTCACAGCAATAATTTTCATCTTTTAGTACATCAGCAGAATCTGTCAAATGAAATGGTAAATTGGTAAGAAGTAGAGGATGTGTGTCTTTATTAAGCATCCATGAATGAGCAGGGCAGCAAAATATTGGGTAGCAAAAAAGTGGAGGCTGTACCTGAGTCATTCGATTCAAGATGCTGCTTTCTAAACACGTTCAGAGAGCAATATGAATCTGTTCATAGCTTTATATATATATATATATATATACACACACACATAAATAGATAGGTATTTTCTATATTTTTATAAAATTTTATGAAAATATAAATTTAAAAATATAAAAATTTAATAAAATATTTGAAAATATTTATATTTATATAAAATATATAAAATATACATAAATGTTTTACTTTGTAAAGGTGATTATTATTGCAGAAAAGGACTGGTTTTCTTTTTACCTCATTTTATACTACTAACAACGTTAATAGTATCTAGTCAATAGTATCTGGTTTTATATTTTATAGAGCACTGATGTGTTCATTTTGTACTTCTTCCCCTTTTTTTAGTTCTGTATCTATGTGGTTCTGATATCTATCTACCTATCTATCCATCTACCTATCTATCTATCTATCTATCTATGTATCTATCTATCTGGCTATCTATCTTCAGTCCAACCCACACAGGTATGCTTATGTAAATGGAGGGTGGAGCGTGTGAGCATGGATGTGGTGCCTGTGTTGTAAAACAGGGGTGGATAGCTACGGTTTTATAGTCATTTTCTTCTGGGGTAAGGTAGAAGCAGGCGAGCATTGGAATGGGAATGAGCAGGGCTGGGAGTGAAAAGATAGGAGGCTGAAAGTCATGGGGGTTCCTTTTGCTGAAGTTGTTTCTCAAACCAGGGCACCAGATGGCCGAGCCGAGGTGGAGGGGACACTCCCCTAGTGTGCCTGGCTCCTAGTGTGCCTGGCTCCTAGTGTGCCTGGCCTCTGCTGGGACTGAGGGCTGGGACAGTGGGTGCCATTGGCTTGCCTGCTCCTGGGTGATTTGGCGCTTTCCTCTTCCCTTCCCTCCACCCGTGCACTGGCTCCCGGGGCCCAGCCACACGTTTGTAAATGGACATTGATTCATAAGTGCACACCCTCGTCTTGTCACTCGTTATCACTCTTGTCACTCTTTGTCAGAACGTTAGCAAACCTTGACATTTGTTTGGCTGAATATCAACAGTAGCCAAAGAGATCTAATGAATGTCAACTTTTATTTTTTAATTGTTGTAAGAACATTTAACACAAGATCTACCCTCTTGGCAAATTTTTTAATGTACAGTACAGTATTGTTAACCTCAGGCACGATATTGTACAGCAGATCTCCAGAACTTATTCATCTTCCCAAACTGACGCTTTATGTCTGTTGAATAACAGCTCCCCATTTCCCCCTCCTCCCAGCCCCGGCGGCCACCATCTCACGCTCTGTGTCTCAGAGTTTGACTGTTTTAGATTCTTTGTACAAGTGGAGACATGTAGTATTTGTCCTTTTGTGACTGGCTTAGTTCACTTAATATAATGTCTTCAAGGCTCATCCATGTTGTCACATGTTTTTAAGGCTGAATAATATTCCACTGTATGCGTATATACCCCATTTTCTTTGTTTATTCATCCATCAATGGACATTTAGGTTGTTTCCACATCTTGGCTATTGCGAATAACGCTGCAATGAACATGGGAGTGCAAGTACCTCTTCGAGATCCTGATTTCAATTCTTTTGGATAAATACACAGAAGTGGGATGGCTGGATCATATGCTAGTTCTAGTTTTAATTTTTTGAGGAGCCTCCATGCTGTTTTCCATAGCAGCTGCACTATTTGTAATATGTGATATGTTACTTCGGTGACTATCTCATTGCAATATGGTCACCATGGGTACAATTTCTACTTCTCAAGAAATACCTGTGCCAGTAGTTGTGACCTTCTAAACCTTTAACTTTGGATAAGAAAAGAATTCGAATATAAGAAAGGAACTGACTATTGGGGAGATCTTGCTCTTTCATTCTCAAAAAATGGTTTTTTTTCTTTCCAAGATAGTTTAAATCTACCTTTTTCTTTTTCCTTCCCAGTGTGTTTGAAATTCAACACTTATAGGTTTATCACTTTTTGCCTTCATTTAAATTTCCACTCAAGGTAAGTGAAATGTGGTGGATGGTCCTTGACACTCTGCCACTCTCTGTCAAAGTGGATTGGAACTACAGCATTTCAAGGGGGACAGTTTGTGCCTTCAGGCACGGTGGGCTTGTATTAGCACTCTGGGAAAGAGGAGCAGTGATTTGGAAGCTCAGAATTGTGGGTTACTGACATGTAGAGATCAAGAACATTGCAACAGTATTTCTGTTTGTGGAAGAGTGTGAGGGTGACTGGTGATTGGAGACCAAGGAAAATCCAGAGGGAGGAGTTAAAGCTCAGACTGGAGAAGTTAGAGAGAGGAGGCCAGTGGGAATCGAGGACCAGGGGAGATTTTAGGAGTGAGGACACTGGTGGTGAGAATGTGGGGCTTGGAGAATGCAAGGGGGAGGAGGAGGCAGACAGGAAGAAATGAGAGAGCGTGAAGTAAGATGAGAGGTGGTCCCTGGACTATGAGAGAAGAAGACCTTGTGAGACTGTAGTATGTAGGGATGGAAGGGGAACCGAGGCCAAAGGTGGCGGGGCAGATAGAAAAGGGGAAGGGAGCAGTGAAACTGGTTTCCAGCAAACCCACCAGCATTCTATCTGCCTGTAGAATTATGGCCTGAAAGCACTCCCATGGAAAGCTAGCACATCTAGAAAAGTAATTGGATACAGAGCATCTGTCAGTTTACTAAGCCTCGGGAAAGGCAAGAGCTTGATTTCCAGACTTGTGAATAAACATTTACTCTGCTAAGAAAAATTGAGGGACTCTATCTCATCCACTTAAGTCTAAATCAGAGAACTGAAGGCATGGTCCTGCTCCAAAGCAAAGTGAGTCCATTTTTTTGATGAGCTTAAAGGAATATTTTCATTTGTCAAGTGTTCCAGAAGTAGTATGTAAAAATATTGGTATTGTGTATTTTGCTAACAACTAGTAATAATTATATTAGACAACCACCTTAATAGAAGTAAACATGTCTTGAGCAGAGATTTTTTTCTTTATTAATCAATTCATCAAAATGCAAGGATGTTAGCCAAGGACTTAAAATAGCCTGGCTGAAATGTCCCCACTGCAACCTTCCTAAGAGAATGAGATAGGTTCGTTTGCAGGAGAAATACCTCGTTCAAGAAATGAAATGTATCTGCTAATAATGAAAGAAATCTCCCCTTATTTCTTCTGGGGCTTTCCAGCGCCCAGGCACGTCCTGAGCACAGAAGCACTAAGTAGTGTGCTGCCCGGGGGAGGCCCGTGGGCAACCTGGTGAAAGATGATTCGTGATGAAAGATAAACCATCTCATCTGGAACTTGTACATTTGAGCTGGGGACATGTTTGTCACATAGCAACCCTGAAGTAAACAGAGTGGCTGCTCCCCCAGAAATCGGATTTTCCTTTGCTGCAGGGGTTGGATTAGATGGTTTTTCTGGTCTGGTTCAGCTCTCGTCGTCTGTGGCTCATTCTTCTGCCTTTTAAATATGCCTGTGGTGAGGAGTCTCAACTTGTCTTGGTGGTGGTACAAACTGAGGCAACATCTTTAAGAGGGCAATTTGGGAGCATCTATCAAGACATGAAATGCACAAATCCTTTGGCCAAGCAGCTCTACTTCTCAAAATTTAACTTGTACACTTAGTCTCACGGATGCATCAATATATACACACAAGATTCACTGGAGAAATGTTTGTAATAGAAAAAAGGTGGAAAAAACCCATATACTCTCAGGGGGGAGACTGAATGACTACATCATGAATACCCATTCAATGAAATACTCATCAATATTAAAAGGCATGAGATCAATTTCTGTGTGTTCATCTCCCCGTGTTCTCACCTCCATGAGAAGATTTTTGTTTTTTTTTTCCCTCCAGCACTTAAAACAGTCCCTGGAACATAATAGGTGCTAATAAACTTTTTAAGTGAATACAGGAATGATGAAAGAGTTTTAGAAATGAGTTTAAAGATGCTTTTTAGTATCAATGCCCAGAGAGCACTCTGTATTTCCCAGGGCGTTTCATAATCAGATCCTTGGTCTTTCCCATTGCAATTGTGGGAAGTATGAGTATTTTACACACCCTGCCCTTGAACGGTGAGCGGTTTTGTTTAGTAGTGATAAGTTTTAATGCCAAATCCCCATAGCATCCCCCGGGGTTGAGAGGTCGAGGTGGGGAAAGAGCCACTGAAGGGCCACCGTGAACCCTGTTCCTGTTCAGAGCATTCCACGAAGGATGCTCGTGGCTGCAGGCAGCGTGGAACATGCTGGAAAACTGAATAGGAAAGAAATTGCCAGCTGTTCCATTTGAAAATGTTTAACTTGATTCCTTGTTAGTTTTTTCACAAACTCTTTAGCTCAGCAAAGTTCACTTTTTAAATGAGATAAATATTTCAAAAGAATGTGTTTGCAATGAGCATGATGGAGTTATATTTTTTTCCTATCAAGGATTTGAAGTTACATACTTAATGAAAAGAGAGTAATTAAAAAATGTTCTTTTCCTGAATAAATAATGTAAAGAGACTTAAGGATTCTAACATTAACCTCATTGTAACTGGTATTTTGGTAGGTTGGAAAGCATGATTTCATTCCCCTTTGCTATTTTATTTCTTTGCCTCATTTGTTTTTATTTTCCATTCTGTCCATTTCAATAAAACCCCTGGGAATAGACTCTTACAGAAATTTGAAATTTATAGCATCACACTCCCAAGTCCTTTATCGAAGAAATCACAGGCCTAATAAATATAACCACACCTATTGGTTAAAGATACACGTTACAGAAAATAAAACAGCTGCTCATTTTCCTCTGCATGTTCATGAGAGCATTTAAGGATTTTTCTCAAAAGAACTGCTGAAAATATGGAAACTCGACATCATCATAAAACTTGCTGAGATGCTGGGTGGTGGATTAACAAGCACACTCCCTGAGCTCCCTCCTTGCCGTAGACAAGCCAAGTCTTGGCAGCCTGTCACAGCCACTGAAATGCCTGTGACTCTTGTATAGTCCGACTGAGAAACTTAGACAAGTATAGCTTCTGATGAACAGCTATAGACTTTCGGGACCCTGATATTGATGCTGTCCAGGCTTCTCATTTAGAGGGATGGGACAGGAGGGGATGAGCCACTTCTCTGCTTACCATTAGTTAGGTCCTGCTTCCATCTCTACGCCTTCTTAATAGGCTGAAGGAAGAATGTGAAGAAATGTATTGGAAATTTGGACTTCCTCATATAAATGGAGCTAAAGGGCCCATTTGTCAGTTAGTTTATCCCATAGCAACAATTCCTTTCTTTCTTTCTTTTTTTTTTATACTTTTTATGGCTTTCAAATCTAACACAATTTTTTTAGTAGGCTTCATTTTTTAAAAGCTTTAGGTTTACAGAAAAGGAAAGTCCAGAATGTACAGAGTTCCCATAGACCCCTGGCTGTTTTCCCCTTTATTAACATCTTATATTAGTGTGGTACATTTGTTACAGTTAGTAAAGCAATACTGACACATTATTATTACCTACAGTCCATGGTGTATATTCAGATTTCCTTAGTTTTTACCTAATATTCATCTTCTCCAGGATCCCATCCAGGATACCACATTTCACTGAGTTGTCGCATCTCCTCAGACTCCCCTTGACTGTGACACTTTCTCAGACTTCCCTTGCTTTTGATGACCTTGGCGGTTTTGAGGAGGACTGCTCTGGTATTTTAGAGGATGCTCCTCTACTGTCTGATGTTTTTGTCTTGATTAGACTGGGCTTATTGGTTTGGGGATTAAGACGACAGAGGTACAATGCCTTTTTCTGTTAACACTGACTTTGATCACCTGGCTGAGGTGGTATTTGTCAGGTTCTCCACTCCAGTTACTCTTTTGTCTCCCTTTCCATCTTGCGCTCTTTGGAAGGAAGTTACCCTGGGCAGCGCACATGCAAGGAGTGTGGAGTTATGCTCCCCTCCTCAGGAGCACAATATTGACGTAAACACGTGGAATTCTTCTGCATGGGAAACTGGCCTCTTCTCTCCTTTTATTAATTTAATCAATCATTTATTTATATCAGTATGGATTCATGGATATTTATTCTATACTTTGGGTTATAATCCAATTCTACTTTATTTATTTCGTTGTTCAGATTGTTCCAAATTTGGCCATTGGAGCTCTTTTAGTTGGCTCCTGTGTCCCTTTGACATTCTCCTGTTATTGTGTGTGGGGGTTTTTTGTTTGTTTTTTTGGATCACTTCCTTACTTTCTAGTACTATTCCAGGCTCATCTTCTGTATTTTCCTCCTCAATCCTTCTTCAGCTATTTCTCCAATTAGCTCTAGTTCCTTTTATTGGAGAATGGTGTTAGAAACCAATATCTGGGCTTTCAGGGTACTTGTTGCTACAGGGGTATCATTTCTTTAGGGCTTTATAGCTGACAGAGCACGGAAATATATGTGTGTATACTAACCTGTGTATATATACATATCTATATGTAACCATCTATATGTTAGGCTAGACATGAGTTCATCGTGATGAACTTTAATCTATTACCCCATGGCTCATTCTGGCCTCCTTCCTTTGCTCCTCTGTAAGCTTCCAGTCCAAGAGGGAGAAACCTGGCTGCCAACATTGGCCATCCACTTACTTCATGTTCATTTTCAGTCCACATGTAGAGCAGTAGCAGAATTATTACCCTGTACCCCTGTGGGAAACAACTCTATCAACTAGAGGACAGTGCCTACGTGCATGTCCTTTTGCTTTTAGTCTTACAGACTCCATTCATTTCCAGAGTTACTTAGGTTACCACCTGTCATCCCCACCCCATTCAATGAGATTGTTTCATACATTTGTAATATAGTTCTATTCTCTTGTCATAGCCTGCATTCCCGCTGGGATCTCCTGACCTACTAAACTATTTTTAAAATTTGCATTAAGATTCATTCTTTGTGCTGTAAGTTCTGTGGGTTTTGACAAATGCATAATGCCAAACCAGGAGAGTATCATAAAGAATAGTTTCATTGGCCTAGAAATTCCCGGCGCTTCATCTATTCAGGCTTCACCTTTTCCCTGAGCCCCTGGCAACCATCCATCTTTTTACTGCCTCTGTAGTTTTGCCTTTTATGAAATATCATATAATTAGACCAAAAGAGTATGTAGTTTTTCCAGACTGATTTTTTCACTTGGCAATGTGCATTTAAGGTTCCTCCATGTCTTTCTGTGGCTGGATAATTGATTTGTTTTTATTTCTGAATAATATTCCATTGTATGGATGCACCCCAATTTGTTTATTTATTCACTTATTGAAAGACACCTTGGCTGCTTCAGTTTTTGGTGATTTCATACAGCCTTTATAAACATTCATAGGCAAGTTTTTGTGTGGACATAAGTTTTCAAATCAATTGGGTAAATTAATTTCTTTTTGACAAGAAACTCAAAGAGAAATGCGAATGTTTTTAATCTGACAATGATGGGGAAGGAGAAGTCACTTTGCAGTGGTTTGTGATTCCTTTATTCTCTACCCAACTTCTTACAATTACCATGTTGTCAACATTTATCTTATTCTTCTACCCCCCACTATCCTTAGTTTTAATTAAAAGCAGCTGTACTAAGGCATTCTGCATATGGTCAGGACTGGGTAATTGCCAAAAATATCTATTTGAGTATGAGTACCTCAAGTGTGATGATATAATGATGAACAAACTGTCCTTCCATACCTACCCCCTGACCAAAACCTATGTGTTGCAAGAAGTATCAAATGAGGAATTCTCCAGAGGAAATGCAACGACCTATTTTGGGTTCCTAGTTAAAAGGGGTGGAGGTCTGTGATCAAGCTCACCTTTGCTGGTGTTCCCGTTCCCTCTAGTCTCCTGGGTAGCGTTTTCATCATGCCAACACTGAGGGCTCCCTCTAATAATAGGCTCCTGTTGTGACTGGAGAGAGAGTTGTGATCTTAACCTTTGTTGAATTGTGCTGTTTGCTCAGTACAGCACCCTGGAGTGGTGAGACCTAGGGCAACCAGATCCATCTGATGACTTTTCCTCTGCTCAGAGGCAGGAGCCACATGTAACAAGGTACCAAGAATTCAAGAAGAAGCGAGTCACCATATAGAAATGCAAAGACAAGTGCTTCCAAACTGGGGAGTAAAGGTTGCATTTGCAAGGTCGCTGTCCCTTTCTGTTCTAATACCCCTAGTATTTGTTACAGCTAGTGATTTGTTATGGCGATGGGAGAAGAGGTAATTGGGAATGGCCTGTTGCAATAATGAACTAGGTCATACCTTGTAAAAACCTCTGTCAAAGTTTACTCCTCCAGTGCGTACTTGAGCTATCCATCTCTTCTTCCCAGGATGGCAGCAGATGTCATATTGTAAGAAAAGTTTCCAAAATTCTGTGTGTCAGACTGACCTATGTGATCTTTGGTTACCTTGGGACTCCTCAGAAGCCACAACTGGAAAGGCTGGGATTCCTTTCAGTTCTACTGTGAAAGCTTTCATTCCAAATCTCTTTCAGATTATGATTTGTATTCAGCATTTATAAGCACATAATTTGCTAAATTGCCTTATTTTTAACATATATATTTATGCAGGTATTTAAAAGCCTTTTGACGGATTCATGCCACGAACTACATGTTTAGCAAATATCAACATCCTTGTTCTATAGGAAATTGTGGCTGACCCTATTCATAGATTATTATTTATAATAATTTTAGAAGTTTAGATTAATATAATTTTAGATGTTAACATAAAAACAGAACATCAATCTCTAACTTACCAAGAATGACACCATTTAACTTTTTAAATAATTGTTAGTATTATGAAATACATCATACATACAAAGAGCAATACAAGATAGATATATATATATATATGGTTTACATAACAATGATAAAAGTTTTCCTCACCTTAAAGTTGTGGTCTTTCAGAGTGGATAGGGACCTCAAACACTTCACACTGGGGCCTACAGAGGCTTCCCACCTCTCCAAGGTGACCCACCCAGCGGCAGGATTGGCACCCGGTTCTACTGATCCAGCCGTAAAATGCTATTATATCTTAAAAAGTAAATATTTGAACTTCATTTTAAACAAGGACCATCTTTCAAGTCAAAATAGATTTCTGATGATTATTCTACAACCATTCTCTATTACTTTTCAATGGATAGAAACATTTGCTTTTTCTAGACCCTCAAAGGTGCAAAGACCCAAAGGTTTCTGTCTCATTACACAACGAAGGAAGTGAGGAAATAGAAGTGATTTCTAAATACTAGATATTATGACCCCGTGGCTTTTAAATAGTGACCGATTGTAACAAGGTGCTACTTAGAATCTTCTACATCCTGGTGCTATACAGGTGGTCTACGGGCCAGCAGTATCAGCATCACCTGGGAGCTTGTTGGAAATGCAGAATCTTTGGCCCCGCCTCAGCCCGCTGAATCAGAATCTGCATTTAACGAGATCCCCAGGTGGTTCACATGCATGTAAAGTGTGCTTCCTAGTCCGATGTCCAGAAGGCATAGTTAGATGTTCATCCGACTCACATTTAGGGCACAGAAAATCATTTTTAAAATTCTAGAGTCTCATCAAGAAATAAGAATAGGATTTTCTAGAATGGTTTTATCTCCTAACATACTGTTTCTTATATACACACAATTAATGTATCCCTTAAAGTGAGTAGTCTCTATATCTTTATCACCCTTCTACTTAGCCCCTCGAAGCTGTGCTGAGATAAATGCCTAAGGGTAGGAGCCAGTCTCCTCTCTCCTCTACAGAGCTGGGGCCGGAGAGGGGTCGGGGGTGGTCACTCGCCTACGAAATTGCAGATTACCTCAAATGAGCTCAAGTCAACTTCATACAGTGTCATTGTTAAATGACAGTTTTGAGGACACAGGCATAAAATAAGGAAATCTATTGAGTCAGCTGTGCAAACCTCAGAAATGAAATGCTGTACAGTGTAACAGGAAGTATGAATCTTGGAAATGAATCCCTACGTCTGGATCTTAGATTGTCAATCATATGTCAAACCCTGAGCTACATCTAAATCATAAGTTTGCTAGACGGTCAGCAAATTGACTTCAAGTAACAATTGAAATACATTTCAATATATTTTACATCCATTTTGAACAAGATGTTCCAGCAGGGTAAACGAAGCAAGTCTGACCCCCGATTCAAAGGTTTCTCACCTCCACGCCACTGACATGGGAAGTCTTTGTTGTGGGGGCAGCCTTGTGTGTTGTAGGATGTTTAGCAGCGTCCAGAACTTTTCCTCACTAGATGCCAGTAGTACCGCCCCTCTCCTGAGATGTGACAACCAAAAATGTCCCCAGACATTGCCAAATGTCCCCCGAGGGGCGAAATTGCCCCCTAGTTGAGAACCACTCTTCTATGCCAAGGTAAATGTTCACAAAAAAGGTGTTGTCTCTTCCTTGGGGGTTCTGCTGAGATCATAGCCACAATGTGTCAGATGATGAGGCTTCTGCATAGTAGCTGGAAATATCTGGAAGGTTGAATTTTGAGGACAAGTTCACTTAGCTAATACCTTGGTGTGTGACAACATTAGCGCCCATGCATGTTCTCTTCTACCCTTGATGTGCAGTCATAGTTTGTCTAGCAGTTCCTCGCAGAAGATCTGTGAGAGCCTCTATTGCCTTTGGAAATGGGAGATCCCAGGAGACACAGTCATGAGCCAGGCCAGAGCATTGTTTGGAGACGCAGAGCAACCAGTTCTCCAGAGCAAAATGGTGACTCTTTCAGAGCTTTATGAACATGGCAACCCTTGGTCATCCTCCTTGACCATAGCCCTGGACTCCTGGTGACTCTTACAGTGTCTTAGTCAGCTCAGGTTGCTACAACAAAACACCAGAGACAAGTAGCTTATAGACAATGGAAATTTATTTCTCATAGTTCTGGAGGCTGGGAAGTCCAAGATCAAGCCATTGGCAGATTCAGTGTCTGGTGAGAACCCACTTCCTGGCTCAAGACAGAATTCTCCTTATTGTGTCCTCACATGGTGGAAGGGGTGAAGGAGCTCTCTGGGGACTTCCTTTTATAAGGGCACTAATCCCATTCATGAGGGCTCCACTCTCATGACCTACTCACCTCCCAAAGGCCTGCCTCCAGATACCATCACATTGGGGATTAGGTTTCAACATGAGAATTGTGGAGGGGACACAAACATTAAGGCTATGCAGGGAGATAGAGTCAGAAAGCTGACTCCTTCTTCCCAGCCGTTTTTAAGCAAAGCCCTCCTGTCACGGATGCTGCAGGAAGAGAACATTGTTGGGGTAGAATCAGATCCAATCGTTATTCTAAAATCTCCCTGACTCTAAGATTCTACTTCCAATCCAAGCATCCTCCGTCCCACAGAGGTACAGAGATGACGGATAAGAGCAACGAACCCATAAAATGGCCTCTGGGAAATTTGCCCTTCTTAAAACGGCTGCCGTGGCCGCTGGAGTTTGCTTAAGCACGAGCTCAGAGACCGTTTCTTCTGTGGTTTTCTCAGCGGCCTAGGCTGTGAAGGTTTTTTGAGTGAGAATGTCGAAACTTCAAGTTTTCTTCTTAGACGTGAGTTGGATCACTAAGATCCCCGCTCTAGTCCCTTTGCTCTACCACAGACCCCTCCAACTCTTCCAGGTCCACAGCCACACCATACTTCCTTTTCCTTCCTGCTGCTTCCGCTCCTTGCCTGCCATCTGCCCGAGACCCATCTTGGTTTTAATGTGTTCTGCTGCTCTCCCTTTGAGAGCCCCCCTCCCAATCCTTCCCAAGCTACTTGTGCGGAAGGAGACTGTGACCACCACTGCCCCATCTTCCCATCCCGGTCGTAGAGCTGAGCCTCCCGGGGATCCAACTGTGAGCACTGATGTCATTGTCCTCATTCCCAGAACTCTGTGCCTCGTGGGTGAGGACTGCTCTTACTCACATCTCTGCGCCCTCACCGCAGATATCATACATCTTTCTTAATCATGGCTTTCATCGTTTGCATGAAAATAGTGAAATGTTCTCTCCAATGGCTGCTGAGTACAGCTGATCCTCATTATTTGATGATTCCGTATTTGCTAATTTGCCTGGTTGCTAAAATTTATTTGTAATCCCCAAATCAGTACTCGTGAACTTTTGTGGTTGTTCGTGGACATGCTCAGGGGGGTGGAAAATTTGAGTCAAACTTGCGTGTTCTCAGCTGAGGGCGAACGAGGCGGCGCTCTGCCTCCTTGTTTTAGCTCTATGACTGTAAACAGGCGTCTTTTCCCAGTCCATTTGGTGCCACAGCTTTTTGCATTTTTTTACTTTTTGTTGGTGTTTTGCTGGATAAAATGTCCCCCAAGCATAATGATAAGATTGTTTAGCATTCCAAAGTACGAGAAGGCTGTGGTGTGCCTCACGGAGAAAATATGTGTTGGATGAGCTTCTTTCAGGCATCAATTATAGTGCTGTTGGCTGTGAGTTCCATGTTAATGAATCAACTGTAAATTAAATAAGGTGTTTTTAAACAGAAACACACATGAAACAAGGTTGTGTATTGATCAATTGATGAAAATGTTGAGACCAGAGACTCACAGGAATCGAAACCTGTATTTCCCCCAGGAGCAGACACTCCGTGTTCACTCATCGAGTGTTCACAGCAGCGACTCTACAGTAATAACCGCTGAGAACGACAAGAATCAGCTGTGCATCTGTGGGCGCCCACTTGATGTGTATACAAAGAACTGGGGCACTGATCACTCTGGGGAGCAAAGCTGGGCGGCCGGGGGACCTGAGTGGGGGAGGCTTGTACTACAATATCTTTTGTGCTTTGTGCCTTGCAATTATACCTATTAAAAATTAAATTTCAATTTAAAAAGAAAACAAATAATAAAATGAAAAAAAAAATCCAGTTTCATCATGTTTCTCTTCAGTTTCAGGATAGCAAAGCAATTCCTACTAAGAATCCAGTCTAACAAGTGACGCCCAAACTCCCTCGCTGGTCTTCAAGGCCCTCCGCGAGCTGTGCCCACGCTCCGCCTTCTCAGCTCTGCTTCTCCCCAGCCCCTTCACGGCCGACCAGTGCATCCATCTGCTCTGCTCGTTGCTCCTGCAGAATATTCAGGACTTTGCCGTTGTATACTCCACGTTTCTCATCAGAAACGCTTCTCTCCCCTCTCCCAAGCAATACTCTGCTTTTCCTTCCAAGTCTTTGAAGACTTTCTTAACTACCCCACTCAAAGAGCTCTTTCTTGGTTCCTGTTGGAACTCCTTTAGAGTTTCCTGTCACTTGTCATTGGCCACTTGATTTCGTTGGCTTTCTTTAAGTTTCAAGTTTCCCCAAAACCATGACAAGTTCTTGAGGATGGGATTGGAGTTTTACTTATGTGTGAACTCCTTCAGGGCCCTGCATGTAATAGACACTCAGTGACACTGACTGATTGTCCTTTGTCATTCAGTACTCAAAAGATTTCTTTTTTCTTTCTTTTTTTTTTTTTTTTTTTTGCTGAGGAGGCATCACCCTGAACTAACATCTGTGCTAATCTTCCTCTATTTTTTTGTACGTGAGTCACTGCCGCAGCATGGCTGAAGAGTGGTTGGTCCATGCCCAGGATCTGAAGCTGTGATCTGAAGCTGCAAATCTGGGCCACCAAAGCAGAAGCAGGGTGTGTCGAACTGAATCACTACACCATGAGACCAACCCCACAAAATATTTTCATTGAAATCTTTCTTTCTAAGTAAATTCCTATCTGGTTATGTAAAAGTGAAGCACCTGGATGATTAAGTATTGACAGCAGTGTGGGATTTGTTTAGAGGTCTGGGTAAGACTTCCAATTGTTCTCCAAGATAGGTGAAAGTAGGATTGTTCCATCTGTGAGGAGGGAATCTAGAAGCCTGATTTTGTGGGGTTTTTTGAGGAAGATTAGCCCTGAGCTAACATCTGCCACCAATCTTCCTTTTTGTTTGCTGAGGAAGACTGACCTGAGCTAACATCCATGCCCATCTTCCTCTACTTTATATGTGGGACGCCTGCCACAGCATGGCTTGATGAGTGGTATGTAGATCCTGCACCTGGGATCTGAACTGTCGAACCCCAGGCCACTGAAACAGAGCAGAATGTGCCAACTTAACTGCTATGACACTGGGCTGGCTCCAAGAAACCTGATTTTTATCTCAAACAAGTCCCAAAGTGGGAAGGGACCTGAGTGTAGTTTTATTGAGTTTCTACTGGGCTGGGCACTGTCTGTGATACGTAATATACCTCATTTTATTTACATAAGCCTGTCAGATAGCTATAATGAAGCCCATTTCACAGATGCACAAACAGAAGCTTAGTTACTAATCTAAGCATTATGCTGCTGGTAAACTGCAGAATTGAGATAAGAACTCGGGTCTGAATGTCCGCCACATTGGATTGCCCCCAAACAGAACAAACAATAAACATTTTGAACAAATATGAGTGCAAGTATTCTTTCTGTGGTAAATTCACAGGGTTGTGCCTCTGGATAATCCACAGAGCCAGAGCGTTTTGCGATGGCCCCTGGCAAAGCCTTGTACCATCTAAGAGGGGAAATAGAATGAAAGCCTTCGCCTTCCTTCAGAGCGCTAGTGTCAGCCAGCAATGGTTCTCAGTCCCAGCTGAACATCATACTTGCCTGGCGATCTTTAAAGAATACAGGTGGGGAGGGCATTCTGACCTAAGTAGTCTGGGGTGGGACTCAGGCGTCAGTACTTTTAAAAAGCTCTCCCGATGATTCTAATGTGCAATCAGGGTTGAGAACCCCTGAGAATGAACAATAGAGAGGTCCAAGGATCAGGTGGTTTCTCTAGTTTAGTGGTTTTAAAGTCTGGTCCCCAGACCAGCAGCATTAACATCACCGGGGAACATGTTAGAAAAGCACATTCACGGCCCCACCCCAGACTCACTGAATCAGAAACTCAGGGGGTAGAGCCCAGCAATCGTGTTTTAAACCCTCCGGATGATTCTGATGTGTAATAAGGTGTGAGAACCACTGCCCTTGAAACAGGGAATTCAATGAAAAGGAAATACCAATAGTCAATAAGTGTATGAAAAGATGTTCAGTCTCACTATTAGGGAAAGACAAGTGAAAACCACAGGGAGATAGATGTTTTATCTTTCACATTGGTAAAAATTTAAGATTGATCAGTAGGAGCCAGGAAACAGATACTCTCATAGACAACTAGTGGAGGGGTAAACCAGTACAACATCTTTAGAGGGGGTCTGGGCAGTTGAATTTAAAATTAAAGCTATGTGCATCTCATGACCAAACAATTCACCCTCTTGGCCTCTTTGCTAGAGAAACACTGGTACCAGTGCCTAAACAGACACATACAAAGATATTCACAGTGCTGTTGTTGGCCATGGGGGAAAACTGCAAACAAATGAAATGTTCATCAGCAGGGGATGGCTGGGTCCACAGAGCACAGCCTTACCACGGAGTACTATGCAGCTGGTGAAAAGGATGAGATCACTCTATATGTACATGTGTGGGATGCTGCATTGTGGAATGCAAAGGCAAGTTGCCAAAACATGCATAAAATATGATACTGTTTAAGTTAAGACAAACACACCCAAATGCTCTAAATTTTCTGAGTGCTTAAGTAGGAAAATGCATAGAAAGGTAGAACAATTATTATGTCTGTAGGGGACGAAAGTAAGGGAAACAGATCTGAAGTGGAAGCGTGAAAGAGACTTCAGACGTCTATAATTTTTAAATTTCTTATAAGATTCATGCATTCAAGTGTTTCTTGAGCAATGAAAATTAATCTTGTGAGTGAAAAAGATAGCTATGGAAATAATATACTAATCTGATGGTTCTTAATCATGTTTTGGTCATGACTTCTGAGAATTTGATGAAAGTTTCCCCCCTCCCCAAAATTCCACAAAAGCATCAAAGTTTCTGTTCGGTTTCAGGGAGTTTCTCGATACCCGGAAGCCCTCCCACAGACCCCCAGGGCTTCTGGACTCTGGCTGAGAGTTTCTGGCCGGCCTGAGGTTTGAGGGTCCCACTTTGCTTTTCTCCTCTGGGCTCCATGACCCCTTCTTCGTCGTACATGTCCCAGCAGAGTCGTGAAGTCCCACAGCTATTTTTATGAGCGTCAGCAGCTCTTCTCCGGCAGATTATATTTCCCCAGAAGGTAGATTTTCGCTGACATCTTAATACTTGGAAAGGAGCGCATGATCCTTGAGGAGTGAGTGAATACAGCACATGGTTTGCTGTGCCGCAAACAGAAGCTGATCTGTGTCAAGGAAGCTTCAAGTGTTAGACATTTGCTGTTCGACATCATCAGGTTCTTTTTTAAGTTCTGCAGTGTCATTCCGCCTCACACGCACACAGACCCTTTTTCAATGTTTCCCACTTGGCTGTAAAAATAGGGTTTTTTGCCTTTACGTTTTTAAAGAGGCAAGAAAGGGTTTATCTTTTCACTCCTAAAATTTTAATCGGTTTTTCTTCTGCTGTTCCACAATGGTTGCAGACTAAAGGTTTGTATTTGTCCTTTTCAATCTACTTTAAACTGTGTTAAATGGCAAAGTCAGTCCTCATAAAAGTGAAGCTCCTTGGTACCCACTTCTTGTTAGGTGCCTGAGCTACCAACAGATTCATGGTCCTTTTGTCCCAGGTCTGAACCTAACGTGCTGTGTGTACCTTTGCCAGGATGCCTCCCACACGGGTCCCTGGGGAAGCGTTTTGACCTTCTCTCTGTGCCCACCACGGGTCCCCATGGCTCTTCACACCGTGGCAGCTTTGGGAGAGCCCTGGAGAAGTTGGCCATGAATGGGTTTATTTATCCTCTCTCTAGCTTCCCATTGATCTACTTACATTCTAGACAGGAAACGAGAGGTCTAAACACTGGAGGACATTTTCTAAGACATGTGGATGGTCGTTCCTTTAAAACAACAACAACAAACTTCGGGCTTTATTCAGCAGGGATGCAACGGACTACTCTTGTGACCCTTCTCCTCTTGGAGAGTGTTCTCCACAGCTGGCGCAAAGCCTCTCCGTGGCCTAGTCCAACCCATCGTTCAGGCTCGCTGCTTGCTTCCGTGAACGGGGGTCCAGCCACTCTGAAAACCCCTCCCTGCTTCTGAGTCCTTCACTCGTGCCCTCCTGAGCCCCCATATGGCCCAGCCATGTTCATCTTTTCTTTGTTCGGCAAGATCCAGGTCCCAATCTAAATCTTCCACATAGCATTGCCGATCCACCCAGTTGACCATACTCCTCCTTTGAGTGTTTACAAACCGTCATCTCTTCTTCCCATAAGTACTTCTCTGTGGAGTGTTGTATTGGACTGTCCTCAACAAATGTGGGTTGGTGCTCACTACATCCCAGGTGCTCTTTAGGTTCTGGGGATACAGACAAGATGCTGTCCCTATAGAGATTATATTCAAGTGTGTGAAACAGAATCAACAAGTGCATGGATAAGTGCAATAATTTCAAAGAGTGAAGAAAATGAAGCAAGGTCATGTGATAAAGGGACTGGGGAGGAGGGAGGGATAACATTAGATAAGATGCTCAAGGAAGATACGGAGAAAGCATTTGAGTTGAAATCTGTGTGATAGAAAGTGCCCGTGATACAAAAATCAGAAAAAGAACATTAAGCAGAAGGAATAGCAAATGCAAAGGCCCTGAGGCAGGAAAGAGCTTGAATGTGGGTGATCATAGGTTTCCTTTAAAAAAAGGATTTTTAAAAGATGATTGTATTTCCCCTGCAGCATCTAGCACATAATAAGGCAATCCACTGCTAGACTGTCATCTCCACAAGGCAGATTCCGTGCCTATCTCACTTTCCATGACTGGTGCAGTGGTTGGCATGTACTAGACACTCAAATAGATGAATGAATGGATGCTCCTTGAGTGACTGAATGACTTACCTCTGGTCTGATAGCAGTTTTGCGGCAGAGCCAGAATGGACAAGGAACTCCTTCATTTCCTACATGTTGGTCTGTGCTGAGCCAGCTCCCTTCAAATCCCTGTTACCATTCACTCAATGAAGCAAGAACAGGGCACTTACTTCCTCTTTGGAGGAACATTGTCCACATGAGTGAGATCTCACATGTGAAATGTTCGGAACTTTTGGAAGCTGCTCAATAAATTCAGGCAATTCCTACAGCAAGGCTTAGCAGCTGGGAAGCCAGAAGTCATTGTATATTAAATTTTCCCCAGGCCACCACGGGAATGCAGTGGGACCAGTCTCTGCCCTCACCACTGTAGGATTCCAAAGCTGGCACCTCTTTTAAGCTGTTGGAACGTGGATAAAGCATTCCATCCTGTTAGCGGGGCGCTCTTTCACCTTCCCTGCTGCTGAGTGTATTGTTGTCGTAATCCCAGGGCTCCCGTCTGGCCCTGCTCTCGCATTCTCTCGTGGAGAAGCCCATGTACAGTCACTCACAGCAATCCCCAGTGGAGGAGTGGTTTTCAGTATTGGGGAGACTGTCCATTCATAGAAGCAATTATGGTGCAAGATCAGTTTTCAAGAGAATCAAGTCTAATAAAGAGTATAATGAAAAGCTTTGTAAAACCTCCCACGCTCCAACAACAATAGCTGAACCTATAGGCCTGCTTCAGCTTTTGGTGGAACTGTAAGAAGCATAAACTACTCTAAACACCTTTGAAATGCTAAGCATAATTGACTCTTCCAGTGGCATACTTCTTTCCAGGGTTACTATTCAGGATTATAAAATAGTGCATGTAGTGGCCACCCGTTGAAATAGGGAAAGGATGAAGATCTCTGATGCTCTTCTTCCCGTGAAACCAAGACACACCCACTAAGGGGCCAAATGGTTTCTAAACAGTAGAAAGTAGGTGCTTTAGGAGTGATATTTCCTTGAAAGAATTCCAAGCCCACGCTTATTTCCAGACCTACTCTGCTGCTGTTACCACTGCTGATGGCACCCCCCACGAATTCCTGTGCAGAGAACATCCAGATGCTAACAACCTCTCCCGTGATTCGTGAGCCAAGCTAGACTCGTAGCTAAGCTCTGCGTTTGCACAGCAACAGATAACCCGGGTTGAGTATTTCTCAGCACACAACCTAGCTGTTTTCATCAGTCAGCCAGAAATATCAAGCCCAACAATGTCCTGGTGTAGTGACCAGAGTTTAATATTGTATGTGTGACAATAACATATAACTGATGAGGCGGGAGGAGGAGACAGAGGATGAAATGGCAGAGTCTATGCCTCCTGGCTTAGCCCCTTTTTACCATCTCACAATTACTCTCTGAGAGGGCAATGTCTGCGAGACAGTTTGAGCGTAGACACAGACCTAGTCATTGGACACATCCTCTTGCCAGTTGAATTGGGGGCCAGTTCAGCAGCTGAATTCCCTAAGTATTCCCTGCTGCACAAGTCACATCTCCAAAGCATTGTCCAGCCTCTCACATCAGAGGCCTCTAACCTCCCAGGACCCGTAGTCCAGATGGCGTCTAGGCCAAGCAACCAATGTGCCCTGGGGTAAGCATGCTCTCTGGTCTCTGATTGATGTAGAACCCAGTTTAGAATGAACTGGAAAGGCCTCTTAGGGGCATAGGGGCACATCATGAAAGACTATTATTTGCCACACAGTTATAATAAAACTTATTTCTAGTTGGTTTCTGCTTATTTCCGGAAGAAGCAATTTCCCCTCTTCCTTGAGAGGTCCTGGGACGGAATGTTTGACTCTTAGAAGTCAGTAGATGAGGAAAGTCTCTTTGAATCCTTCTGAATAAAAATCTTCCCATTAGACCCTTATGTGTCATCAAATAAATCCAGTTTTCAGGACATACTTTCCATCTTGGACCACTTTTCATAAAAACAAAATTCACAACTAGGAGGTTACAAGCTAAGATTGAGGCTTTGCTCAGTGCAGACACTCGTTCTGATTTAGCTTTTGCCATTGTTTCTTTGGTGATTTGGGTAGTATGACTCTGAGCCAATCATTGTGAGCCTTAGAGTCCACAAATGCAGAATGATCTCCAAAGTCTTACTGATATTGCCCAATGGAACTTGCTTTATGCATACAACTCATACAATGGATGTTTTGAGCACCCACTATCCATTTGTACAGTAGTACTATCCTTCCTCTCTATAAAGGGCACCTGATGTGCATTTAGGTCAATAGTTCCGGTACCTACTCTCTACAAAAATGAGTAAGATAAGGGGAGAGATGAACTCCTGTCTTACAGAGTCCAGGGGGAAGGACAGACTTGAGCAGAAATAGCAAAGATCGATATGCTAGGGGTTAGAATTGAGGGTCTAACACAATGTGGTGAGAGCACAGCGGGGAGAGGAAAAGTAATTCTTGCAAGACTAGGAAAGTTTTCGCCGAGGAGGGGACCACATTGGAATTTATTCTCGAAAGGGGGCTTTGTCAGACGGAAAATAAAGAAAAGTCATTCCCAGCAGGTGGAACCACATAAGCAACATATGCCACATGGAGATATAGGAAAGCTTGATGAGTCTGGAGAAAAGCAAGTTGTCCAGGGTGGCTATTGTGTGGGGTGTGGCAGGGAGAGTGAGCACAGAAAAATCTGGAGGGCTTTGTAGACGTGAAAGACAAAAGGCCTTCTTAGTCCAGTTCTGGACACTAAGAAATGGATGGAACCACTAGCAAAACCCAAGCGCTCTTCTGCTCATCCTTACTCCTGTAATGTTACTGAGACCCGGAGCACAGGATTTAGGAGGTAAAAGTGTGGGTTTTGGTGTGTGATAGATTTGAGTTTTTTCTTGGCTCTGAAACTTACTATAATTGTGGCTTTAGAAAATTATTAACTCTCCCTAAACCTCAGTTTCATTATCTGTAAAAACGGGATAAGAGTAGCACCTTCCTAATGCCTAGGGACATAAGGAACAAGTAAGAGAAGGTATGCGACGCACGCAACAAATGTCGGCTGGCACACAGTCAGTACTCAACAAATGTTGAGTTCATAAGAATAGATGATTAATAATACCTGGTGAATAACATATGATTGATAACATTTCCTTGGTCGGGGTTGCTAGAGAAGCCCAGGGTCAGGTCCCATCAACTGAGGCCAGATGATCCCATGGCTTGGTTTCTGAGAACAGCCCTGTTGGGATTTACAGCTTTGGCCCCATTTCTTGGCCAGATTTGCAATGTCCTCAGATTTCCTTCCCCACAGGGATCAAGGAGGAGGAGCCCAAGCCTTGGATTATGAAGACGTTCTTGCTTCTCCCTGTGTAAATTGATAATGCCAAGGGTTTCTGGCGCCAAGCAAGGGAAAGTGTCCCCCGTCCCAGGCTTCTTGTCCCCACATGATTACTAGGTGCCTGCTGATACTAGACCCTGGGGACTGTCTTTGAAGTCCTTGTTTCTTTCCCTTTCTGTCTTTCTGTGTTTAACGTTTACATTGTATGAGGAGGTACAGGGAGTGTTTCTACCTCCTGGCAGTGGTTGTAGCCTTTAAAAAATTTTTAAAAAATAGACAACTTTTTTAGACCAGTTTTACATTCACAGCAAAATTGAGCAGAAAGTACAGAGAGTTCTCATATAATTCCTACCTGCCCCAGACACAGCCTGCCTCACTATCAACAGTGTCCACCAGAGCAGTACGTTTGTTAGAGTTGATGGACCTACATTGACACGTCATCATCACCCCGAGTCCATAGCTTAGGTTAGAGTTCCCTCTTGGCGTTGTACCTTCTATGAGAGTTGTTGATTTTTACACCAGCAGTTGTCCTGTGAAAGCCTATCCAAATAATTTGGGGCAAGACTGGTAATGCTCACCTATTTCCAAACAACCTGTTTTGGAGAAGAGCATTTCAGATTGAGTAGAAGCACAAAATAAAGAAAGAAAGGTGTGCAGGAAGGAAGGGAAGAGACAAGAGATTGAACCCTCCGCTCACCCAGGCATGTCCCACCCCCAATCTGAAGCTCTTCACAGGTGGACGGAGTGATCGTTCTTGCCTAAAATGTCCCTGCTCTTCTCCTGTTTCCTGAGTCTGCTTCTGCCGACCTGCACCTGTCTTGGGCCTTCCTCTTCCCGGAGAGGGAACTCTGCCTGTGAGTATTTTCCTTGTAGCTTTTTCCCCCACACATCCTCCAGGGGTACACGATGGGTCCCCAAACTGTGAGAGGGGAAAGTTTTAATTTGAAAATAGAGGTCTCAGAAAGGGCCTGGGGCAGTTCTGGAGAGATTTTTTTTTCAGCACCTAAGGTAACTTTCATTGCTCGCGCAAAGTTCTTGTAAGGAGATCTGCGTCAGCCTCCTGCTTTGACACATGAAGCCTTGTGGGCAGTTGGCCGCCCCAGGAGCCCCAGAAAATGCTGAGATGTCCTTCCAAACAGGGACCCAAACAGCTGAAGGGCTCCAGTTACCCAAGAAGTGAGTGACATGGACACTTTGCCAGTTGGAGAAAGGAAAGGAGTAGAGTAAGGGAGGTGGTAGAGAGAAGGACAGAGGAGAAAGAAGGACAGTGACAAGAGGTGGGGGGAGCAAAGAAGGAGTGAAGCAGGACACTTTGAGCCACAGCTGTCAAGCAGCCTGGTGGAAAGGAGAGGAGCGTCGTGTCCCTGACCATACCGGCTGCTATACTTTGGGGGACAAGGGTGGCACCCCACCTTGAGCCCCAGGGTATGACTGCTGATTTACCAGCCCAAATTACACCCTGCCTGAAGTGGAAACCATTCTGGCTGGTCATGCAGGTCCTCTCACGACAGGCGACTATTGTAAACAAAGCCAGCCATTTGTGAGCTGCCAAGTGGAGTTTCTTCTAAAGCTTTGATTCAGGAATTAAATATGTATTAAGCTTTTTCAAACAGTGAATTAAAATGCATGCCCACTTAAACGTTTTTGTTTTACCTTGTTTTTGCTCATTTGCATTTCCTGTATTTTTCTAAAACGAATATGGATTGCGTTGGCAGTGATAAAAATAAATTATTTTCAATTATGAAAATTGAATTGTTTAAAAAATGCACAAAGCAATTTTTTAAAATGTAATAGAGAAAGAGTTGAAGGGGTACATATAAAATTATAAACCTTGGTCAGCTTGTGCGATGGAGGTGGAATTGGAACAAGAGATGGGAGCCTGTCAACTTTTTTAACTGTCTCTATATAGCTAGACTTGTTAAAATGAGTGTATGTTAATTTTGTCATTTTTAAAGTAAATTCAGAAAAAAAAATTAAAAATATTTTTGCCATTTGTTTTTAAAAAGCAAAGCTGCGTCACTAAGTGAAACACTTTTAGCTCACTTTTTTTACTCGTATAAAATTTTGTTAATTGAATATTATTTTCTTGTCTTTAGCAAATCCTTTCTGCTGATTTTACACGTGTCAGTCCACCTGACAAAAGTTGAGCTTTGCATTTGCCCCTTAGTAGTCACCAGGACTTTCTGTCATAGGCGAATGTCTCCACCAGATGAATTCATACATGTGCATTTAATTCAGAGCTTCAATAGCTTAAAAAACTTTTTTTCAGCTACGAAAGTTTCAGGTTGACAGAAAAATCTGGAAAATAATTTAAAAGATATTCATGACCCACCATCTGGGTTTAATAAGTGTTATTTTTCCATATTTGCTTCAGATCCTTAAACATAATTGCAATAAATAATAATAATAATAAAACACTACAGTTATTTATCTCCTGCTGCCATCCCAACGGCAGCTGTTTCTCTGAAGGCAGTGTGCGTTTTCCTGTCCAATGTTTTATACCTTTGTTTTCTGTGTGTATCCATAAACAATATGCGCTACTATTTTATATTTTAAAACTATACCAAAATAGTATGGTGCTGTATACATAATTACTTTTTGCTGTTTTTCATCAACTTTTCTTTGAGATTTATCTAAGTTGATACATGTAGCTCTGGTTCACTCATTTTCATTGCTGTATATCATTCCATTGTGTAACTCCACTACAATTTATTTATCTATTCTCTTATTGATTGGCATTCAAGGCATTTCTGATTTTCCCCTGTTGTAAAAACTGCTGCATTGAACATCCTTGTCTGCGTCTCCTTGTCCACGTGAATCAGAGCCCACCCCAGGGACCGTCTTAGCAGTGGACCCACTGTGTCATTGAAACTCCTTGTAAAACTCAAGAGTGAGAGAGAAACGTACAAAGTCTTAGGTTTTCTCCGGGTAGGTTGGTTTTAATAAGGGTTCTGGCTCATCTCATTTCATGTGAGGATGAATTCTTCCTTTTGCCACTTTTCTCCCAGATTTAAAAACCAGGAAACTTCTTAGTCAAAGCCCTGATTATGAAGAACTTGTTGGTCAGAACTGAAAGAACTAACGCATCCTGAAGTGGAACTGAAGGGAGGACTGGTGAACAAGTAATTTTTTCCCTTCTTGCTCTCAGAATATTGCATATCAGTTTAGAACCTGTTAAACAAGATATCAGGATCAATGAGTTTATTCAAGAAAGAAAATGTCTTGGTAAATAGAATGATAGATTAAAAGTCCTGCATCTTTATGAACCCAGACGGAAGGATGTCTCCGTGGTGTTGCTTGATGAGCATCTTGTAATGGTGTTTTTTCCCTCCTCCTAGATCAATTTCAGTGCGTTTGCATCAGCAGATTCCAGGTGATGGATCGGCAGCTTCATTTTAATAGTCTGTTGGTATGGAGTGACCTGTGGCCTTTCCAGAAGAGGTGAAATAAATCCTGCTGTCATTGCCCCTCCTTCCACCCTCCAACCCTGTCATAAATCACCCTCCCACTCTCAGTGCTACCACGGACTGACAGGCTCCCTGAGGACCAGCTGCTGCCTGGTACCTGTGGTCACCTGAACTCTCTTCAGCCCCACATGTGAGCACCTGCTGCAGAGATGTACGACACCTCTGCCAGACCTTCCCAAGCCTTGCCAGTGCCACCAACACCTCCATGCTGTGCGTCCCAAAGTGGGCTACGTGTACTGGGCATGATACGCAACATGAACTAAGGTGGCCTACTGTTCAATCTGTCTCATCTTAGGAGTTATTAATTTTTAAATATATTTCATAAATTTTATTGCTGAGGATAAGGCTAACATAGCATTTAAATTCAAAAAAATCATCGGTTTTAAAGAAAAAATATTAAGTCTGAAATGTGCATGTGTCCACGGCAAATACAACGAGGATCACGTGCAGATGACTAGATGTGGGAGACGCCACCTGGCCAAAGCGTAGCCTGGCTTAATGTGCTGTAAGTCTCTGAACCTACACGGGCATTACACTGACGTGAGCGTTACTTCGGGCCCGTCCCCTCAGTTCCCTGAGTCTCGGTTCACCCCTGGGAAACACAGCACTAGGCTAGATCAGTGACTCTAAGCCCTGCCTTCACCTCTGACTCACCTGGACGAACTTTAAAAATCCTGAGGCCTGGCGTCTGCTCCAGACCAACTCGGTGAACATCTCTGGGGGTTGGGGCCGGGATCAGTATTTTTTAAAAGCTTCTGCAGGTAATTAATTGTGTGCAGGCAAAATCGAGAACCACTAGATATGATGATGTCTGCGGTTCCTCCCAGGTCTCAGATGAATGGATTTTCTGATCCTGTGGGTAGACTATAAATGTGAGGTCAGCACGGATTCAGTAAGTGTGGAGGATGCTCGCTGTCCCCTCAGGCCAGCCATAACAAGTGTGATATTTAACCACTGTGCAGGCTTGGGTCAACGCTGGTCTGGAAGCTCCCTGAGGGCAGGGACTCTGTCCTTTCTCTGGGTTTTACTGGTTCCTACCACAGTGCTGGTGTAGAGGAGGTGCTCAAGAAATGGTGGATGAAAGAATGCTAGACTGAAGTTCAGGAGCGTGACTTATCAGGGCATCTAAGGTCAATCACCTGGTCAGAAATTAGTAACCAAACTCACAAGAGACTGACTTTTACACCTGAATTCCGCTTTATTTGTTTCTAAAGGGAGCTCTTCTGGGTCCAAGAAGTGGAAGCAGTCTTTGTCCCAGTGCAGTCTCTTGCTGGTGAATGAGGTAAGGGAGTTACTAAGTGAGCACAGAACAAAAGTTGTGTCTTCTAATGTGCTATTCCTATCAAGTTCTGATGATCTGACAGCCCGGCCTCCATTGCCTAAAGGCTATTTTCACGTAAAGGAACAGGATCAATCATTCGGAACCAGCGTGCCTGATGGACCTCCTGGCGACACACCGACAGAGTTTCATTTTCCAACTCTCCTTTTTCAGATACGCGTGCAGACCACCACCCTGCCGGTTACCCTCGTTGCCACAACACACAGCTTCCTAAGTGTGGGGTTATTTTGCGTTGAGTTAGGCAGCTTGCTAATGACATTCTCAGGACAGGCACTTTAATCTCCTCATAGGTCATTCCAAATCACTCCACAAGATGGGTTACTTCTGGAAAGCTGCCCTGGAGACAGCTAATCCCCTCCTTCTTGCAGGCTTGCTTTACGGAGATGACATCTGCTGACCTTATGTTTCAGGAGCCGTCTTATTTTGAGGGCTGTAGATCTTTGTCCACCATCTACGGTTACCACAGCTAAAAATACTTTGGAGGGTGAAGAATCTTCAAGGGGACTTTGCAGTGTGGACTGTATTCCTTCTATTTTGGTACCATATTTCAAGGCAAGAGCCTTGTTACCGTGCTAAGCGCCATATTACCTGATAGACCAACATTTCATCTTATAGTTGATTAGAAGCCCAGCTTTATATGGAGCCCTGTGATTATGTTGCCTTTTCCCTGCCAATGTTCCCAATAATCATGCTACCTGTGATTTTCCTGATACACCATCTCCACTTAACCTCAATACACAGAATTAGCCACCTTCCCCGTGCCTCACGCCAATGCTTCAATCCATGTGTGTCAGCCATAATCTTCCCGCACGCACCTCCGTCTCCCACCCCCAACAGGACAGTTTTGAGCTTCCACATAAACTGGGATCAGAGGGACTGAGATGTATTTGTGTTGCACAGGTGCTGCTGTTTGTCTAAAGAAAAGTACAGAATTCGATGCCGCGGGACCAAACTGAGCTGTGGGTGTGTTGCTACATCTTTGTGTGCCATTGACTCAATGGGCTACGTGAGTATCACTCGGAGTCACTCATGTGCCACGAGGTTGCCCATCCCTGATTTCAGGCATACATTTGTTAGGCTCCACCACTTGCTGCCTCCTGTTTTTTAGTGTGCTTAAATAAAAGGAAGTGCTCCTACTATAGAAAAATGTTAGGGGAACTCTGAGGACTGGCTCTTATATTAAGGAAGCTCTTCCTTAAGTTTAGTTTACATTTTTCCTCCTCTACTTTTAGTCTAATTGGACCATAGGGGAAGTGTGTGTGTGCACACATACGTGTGTAAGTACTTGCACACAAATAGAACATTTATGGAAGGGTATACGAGAAACTAGAAACAGCGATTACCTTAGTGGAGGGGACTGATGAACTGGGGTAGGAAAGAGACATTATTTTCTATTTTAAAACTTTCTGTGCTATTTTAGATCGTTTCTTCATCCATTAAAAAAAAGAGATTATGTCTGAATGGTCATATGATCTTCTGAGTCCCTTCTCTATGAGTCTATAATTCTCTTGAATTAAGGGTATATTTTGTACTTTCTCTCGCTAATCTCTTTACTGAATTCTGTTGGTTATATAGAAACACTTCATTTTTCCAGCACTGTCTGAGAAGGAAATTCTCCACACTGCGAATTCCCCAGGTAACTGAATATAATCCCTTTATAGTGCTGAAGTTTGGAATAATTTCTAATGGAATATTTATAAGTTGTATTACATACCTTCCTACCTTCTTCTTTTTTTTGTTACAGCTTTATTGAGATGATTTTCATGTACCATAACATTCACCTACTAGAAGTTCACTGCTATTTAGTATATCACAGAGATGTGAAAACATCACCCACAATCTAATATTAGAACATTTCAATGCCCCAAAAAGAAACTCCATCCCATTAAGCAGTCACTCCCACTGTAATCTATTTCTGTCTCTATGGATTTGCCTATCCTGGACATTTCACATAAATGGGATCACATAATATGTGCTCTTTTGTTCCTATCCTCTTAAAAAGGGTAGAGTCAATAATATTTTACTTTTTCTTGATAATTTAGGCTTATTGCTATTGACAGCATGCTCACAGTGACCTCAAGAAACATTGAGGGAGTCTGTTGTCTCTAGATTCCGTGGCCCATTGAGACGTACGTGGCCTTGTCAGAGCTCTGTTGCTCAGGCCATAGGGCAACTTCTTGAATACCCTGTCTTATGACCTTTAACTCTTGTTTAACCATCCTTTGTTTTCTAGTTCTCCCATTTGTGCAAAGTTGGACCATTAGTACATAAACTAGATCAGGCCTGAGGTCCCATGTCTTCTCTTGACCCTGGCTCATTATGTAACTCAACTGTGACCCTCTTTGGTGTGTTTCTCTCCTTCTCCAGGAGTGATTAAACAGGCCAAAATCCTCCCTTCTTTTATTGCTCTCCTGAGCATGTTGTATCATTCAGTCAGCTAGATTCCATCTTAGAGATAAATCCCCCACAAGGGTTTTATGATCTCTCTGGGTTAAGCAGTGTTAAACTCTTTGATTCCTAGTATCCTTTCTTGTATCCTCTCCTCTTTCTTAAAATAGTCTGTACCTCTCACATCAAGAACTTTATTGACTTCCCTTTCTCTAAAATTGCAGAATTGTAAAAGAATGCTTTCCCTTATTTCTCTTGAAAAGCACGCATAATCAAAACATTTTTAAATGCAAACCTCCAGGCAGGGTGGGGCAGGGCAGCCCCTTAAGCCAACGGGACACAGGTCTGCCAAGTCCAAGAGCATCTGCATGTTTGGCAGCGAGAGAGGGCATTTGACATCTGAACTGTCCTGGAAAGTGAAGAATCTCTGGAAGTATTTTCTTTACCTTTTGGTAGGGTTGGGGGGAGGGGAAGAGTCTAACTTGGGGCCCTGCCTTGGGTCTGGGTCAGACTCTTACAGGGGTTGTTTGAGCTTTGAGTCAGGTTGGCAGGAAGGGGGTTGTCGCCATTCTGAATTTGGCTAGAGGAGCATGGCAGGGTCTGACCAGGAGTGTGTCATGGGAATTTGAGATTTCTGGTCTTCTCCTCTTATTCTCATTGTCAGAATAAGCCCAGAAGTTTGGGGCATCCTTGCTGAGAGCAGCTCTGCATCCTTGTGAGTGTGGAGATCCAAGAAAATTCATTCTGTTTCAGGGAAGCCAATCCTTCGTTGGGCCCGACTTGGGCAGGGAAAGGATGGCAAGGAGAAGAATGCCTGGCACATAGCAGACATTCAGTGAGGATCTGCTGAGTGACTGAAGCTCTGGTGTCGAGGCTGAGCAGTTGGTAGCGACTGTCTGGCATGAGATGCTGAGAAAGATCCTGAGGCTAGACTCTGTGGGAAATGCTGTAATTTAGGATTGATCTGCCGCGGGTGCAGGTGAGCGAGTGGAGAGAAGCACAATGTACATATGAGTCTTGTTGTGGAAAGTGAGAACAGAATCTGAGCTTGAAGACATTGAAGTGGCCCTAAATTGCAGATGGGCACCAGAGAAGAATGGGTGCCTCCAGCCCTGGAGAACCTGACACCAGGGGACTCTGCTGAGCTCAGACCTGGGCGGACTAGCAGACAGGATACCCCCAGGCTCAACCTGAGGTAATCAGAATGGAGGCAGCCTCCACAGCAGCTATGCTGCCTGGGCCTGCATTTGGCTGAGCAGGAAGCAATCCTTCCATAAGTGACCCAGCACTGCCCTCTGGTGTAAACCCATCCAATGCACATTGGCCCGAAAGGATTCCTTGGGGAGCCTCTTTTATTTACAACTTCTCAGCAGCTGCCGTCAGCATTTGGGCTTTGGGACTAATTTCGGTAATCTACATGAAGCCAATCCTGCTGTGATGTGCGCATAATAGGCAGGAAGAATAATGTCTTTCCTGCCCCTGTCTGGTTGCACCCATTCAGTCAGCCTTTAAGAACCACCATTCAGTAAACACTTAATATGTGACAGGCAGTTTGCGTGGCCCTCTGTTTGTGTCCCACTGTTAATCTCTAGGAAAGGTGCTATAATTATTTGCATGTTGCTGATGAAGAAACTGAGGCTCAGAGAGGACGTTTCACTTTTTTTTTTTTTTTTTTTGAGGAAGATTAGCCCTGAGCTAACTACTGCCAGTCCTCCTCTTTTTGCTGAGGAAGCCTGGCCCTGAGCTAACATCTGTGCCCATCTTCCTCTACTTTATATGTGGGACGCCTACCACAGCATGGCATGCCAAGTGGTGCCATATCCTCACCTGGGATCCAAACCGGTGAACCCTGGGCAGAAGCGGAACGTACAAACTTAACCGCTGCACCACCGGGCCCGCCCCTCACTCTTTTTTTAAAAAAAGTAATTTTATTGAGGTCATAATAGTTTATAACATTGTGTAATTTCAGGTGTACATTATTGTCTATCAATTCCTCAATACACTTCATCGTGCTCACCCCTAGTAGTCTAACTTTTATCCATCACCATACATATGTACCCTGTTGTCCCTTTTGCCCACCCTCCAACCCCCTTCCCCTCTGGTAACCACTAATCTATTCTCTTTGTCCATGTCTTTCTGTCTCTGTCGTATTTCACTTAACACCACACCCTCCAGGTCCATCCATATTGTTGCAAATGGGACAATTTTGGAGGACGTTTCACTCTTGCTGCAAGAATATGACATTCAGTTCTGGGTGCCACCAACCTGTTACCAATGGTACCCCAGACAGCGGGAATGAGAGGGGAATGGAGGGGACAGGGGCACTGCTATTTTGTTTTATGTCTTGCAAATATATTTTCATGATGAACATATATTACTTCTGTATATATTTTAAAATTTAGCCTAAATTCTGGGCGTCACATGCGATGAAGGGATATGGCCAGTCAAGCATATCCAGAGAGCTCAAGGTGGAAGGAGGGGCAGGGAGCAGGACCTGGGCTCTTCCACCATGAAAGGCGTGGTTGCACAAGGAACCAGTAGCTGCTTTATGATCCTGGAGAGCGGGGAGAGTGGGTTTCTCCTGTGTGTGTCTCCCGTGTGCAGACACAGGGCCAGGGGAGCGGATTTCTCCAGCAGGATTCAGCTGCGTGCAAAGCATTTTGCCAGCCAGTAGGGGCTGCCCCACCAGTGAAAATGCTGACGTGGAGGTGAAACATCCTTGGACGGGCTTAGACTGGACGTCACTGGGAAATTTAAACAGGAGAATCATTCGTGGGGAGAAGACAGGTTCTGAGTCCCTAGAGCCTCTGACGTCCTTCTGTCCCCAGTAGCAGTACCGGCTCTCGCCTGTAGGTGTCAGCCTTGGCTCAGCGGGGGCCCAAGCCTGACTGCACCCGGGTTCCCGCCATTGCCTGGGATCTTTTCACCTGAGGGGGTTTACAGACCGAGGATACCCGGGGAGAGGGGAAGGGCTGCACCCCCAGAGATTCTGCTTAACTGGTCTTGCGTGTGGGCGGGGCCGTGGGATTTTCAGAGCTCCCGGGTGGTTCTGGCGGGAGGGACTGGGTGCTTTGACTGCCGTTTCTCTTGGTTCCGTGGGCGGCTTGTTTCCCTTTCTTTTCTTTCACTGAACTCTGCAGAGGGAGCTGGGCGCACAGGAAGAAACTAGGAGCATCTAAAGAGATGTCACCGGAAGCTGTGAAGAATACAAGCTCGTTCAGTGAGAGAAATAAGAAGGTCCCTCCCAAAACAAGAGGGAGAGAAGAAATAAGCCCAAACAGTATGCACGAAGGGATGGGGGGCCTTCGATTCCTTCAGGAAACGAATTAAATCAAGCCATGCTAAGGGCAGGGGACTGTTCTAGAAGGCAAGGTGATGCCCTGGGCTGGGGGCTGGAGACACACCCCCTCCAATAGCAAGGTCTTCGGCTTGTGGCCAGGCAGTGGCACTTGGGATTCAGGACTCTTTGGGGACCTGGGGGCGTGGGCTGGCAGAGGTGGATGCATGGGGAGAATGAGGGGCCTCCTGAGGCAGAGCTTACCCTGAGAGGAACTGGGCCCCTGTTGGTGACAGTGACCAAGGAGCCCACAGCCTCTATCCCCAGGGTGGGCTGCCCTCCCATCTGCCCTGCCCGGCGTGGGGATCTCACAGAAAGAAGGGGCCAGTCGTAAGAGCAGAAACAGCGATTGGTACAAACCATGCTGCCCTGACACAGGCTGGGACTTGGGTGAGGCGAATGAGTGCAGAATTTAAGAGGACAACAAAAAACTTGATAATTAATAAGATTAGTAACATTTCAAGGCAATATTTTTTTCAATCAAAATTAATGCAAAAGGGCCAGCTCCGTGGCCGAGTGGTTAAGTTCGTGCACTCCGCTGCGGCGACCCAGGGTTCGGATCCTGGGTGCGGACATGGCACCGCTCGTCAGGCCACGTTGAGGCAGCGTCCCACATCCCACAACTAGAAGAACCTGCAACTAAGATATACAACTATGTACGGGGGTGGGGCTGGGGAGATAAAGCAGAAAAAAAAAAAGATTGGCAACAGTTGTTAACTCAGGTGCCAATCTTTAAGAAAAAAAAATTAATGCAAAAGAATCCATGATGAACAAAACATCAATATTTGCAATTAAGACAGGATTAGTATTAGTGGGTTTCCTTTGCCTCGGCTCCATGTGACGGGGCACTGCTCTGGGCTGCTCTCCCAAAGCGAGGGCAAAGGGCAGAGGGGGGGTCTCCTCCCACTTTCCACAGGTACTTCCCCAGAGCCACCATCAGCTTTGGCACCTAGAGAACTTATCACTTTAGTCCCTGGCTGGGGACTGTCCTGGCTAACAGAGCAGTGGTGCCACCTAGCGGGAGACTCCAGCGCCAAGGAGTGAAAGGTGGTACCGGTACCGGGCAGAGCAACAGGGATGCCTGGAGCTGGCCAGGTGAGAGGCTTTGTCAGTCTCATGGGACACAGTTGAGGCGGGGCAGCCAAGGACTGTGTGAATAGATGGGCCGGGACGTGGGGAGTGTGAGGGAGTGTCTCTGTGACTCTGTTATTCCTGTGGCTGGGTACCCCCAGGGCAGGAAATTCCCATTAGAGTCCGCACTGCCAGGGCTGGGGGCGGGGTGGGGTGGCGGGGAGGACGGGGGGGGGGCAGGTGGGGGTGACCTCGAAGCAGTCACTTATCCTGTACGTCCTCATCTGGGAAATAAGGAGGTCGGCCTAGACCATCTGTGTGGCTCCTGTACTCTCCGCCATCTTGTGCCCAAGTCTCTAGTTCAGGGACTTGAGTGAGGAAACTAGCTCTGGGAGAAACAAAACATACCCCTGCCAGGAGCTCCATGCGACTTCAGTGCAGTCCCACCCGGCATGTCCCCAAGTCCTGTGGGGAGTGGAGGAAAGAATTTCTCCATACGGATGACTGCCCCAGAGTCAGTGATGTGGCTTGTTCTTCAAAGTTTTATAACAAATACAGTCTGTGCCAAACAGTTTAGCACTTAAATAGTTACAGTGATAATCAATTCATAGAACCTTAGACATGCAAGGTGGGTGAATAGGAGTCTGCGAGTGCCCAAGTAGATTAACAAGAAAAAAACTCAGAGGTTTCACTCAGAGAATTTAAACGACAAAAAAGGGCTCTTAGAACTAGAAGAATTCTGAGAACTCACGTAGGGCAGTGGTTCTCAAAGTGCGGTCCGTGGACCAGCGGCATCAGCATCACCTGGGAACTTGTTAGGAATGTGAAGTCTCAGCCCCTTTCAGGCCTGAGAATCAGAAAATGGAGGAGGGGAGGCCCAGTGATGTGAGTTTTAACAGGCCCTCCCAAGGAGTTTGAGGCATGTTAAAGTTTGAGAAGCCTGATCGAGAGCCACACTCTCAAACTCTCGTGCCTGCCAGTTGCCTGGGGATCTTGTTAGAATGTAGACTCTGATTCAGTCCTCTGCGGAGAGGGCTGAGACTCTGCATTTCTAACAAGCTCCCAGGTGACAATGACACTGCTGGTCCTTGGACTACTCTGTGTAGCAGGGAGCTAGGCCTCTGTTTCCCAGACGGGCTTAATGATCAAAACTACCAGGAGTGCTTGTTAACCGCACATGTTAGCAGGACCCTGCCATGAAAATCCCCACTAAGTAGATCTGCCACAGAGCCCGGGAACCTGCCTGTTAAGTAGCTGCTCTAAGAGTTTGCCTTTGGGGAGAGCACTGGACTTGCCAGGGAGGCTGTGAATGCAGAGTCCCAGGCCCCAACTCCCACCCACTGAATCTGACTCTCTGGCGTGGAGCCCTAAATTCTGTATTTTTAAAAAGTACACGGTACAGTTCTGGTGCCCTGCTAAGTTTAGGAAGCCCCTTCAGATAGTGCAGACCTCATTTTTCAGGTAAGGACCTGAAACCACAAAAGGATCTAGAAGCGAAGTTAAGACTGGAGCCCAGATGTTCTCATTCCTGGTTCAGTGTTCTTCCAACGACTAATTTGAAAATACAACGTATGGGGGTAGGAACTGTGATACAAAGATGAGTAAGATGGTAAGTCACATCTCCTCCTTAGAAAGTAGCGGGAATGAAAACGTGCCCCCTGAAATGGGTACAGAGGATCAGGGCATGACCACCGGTGGATGTGGAGGACCGAGAGCTGGCGATGGGTTAGGGTTTCAGCTAGTGGAGGAGGCCAGGCGGGAGGAGCAGAGGAGAGCCATGTGTGGGCGTGTGAGCGCGGGTGCTCCCCTGACAGGCAGAGGGGCCGTTGATGGTGTCTGCACAGAGCAGTGCTAGGTCAGAGTTGTGTTTCAAATAGGCCTAGCTAAGAGGACTGAGCTATGTCAGCTAATTTGAATGGACTCGGCTGCGATGTTGGTTGCCTCGAACCCTAGACATCCTCTTGGCCAAATGGCTAGTGAACTGTGTGTAGCTCAGATCACCACACCTTCGTATCACCAGCCTTTAAATGGAACCATGAACGGCAGGAAGGGACCTGTCAAAATTGCTTCTTCCTTTTGCTGTAGAGTAATGATTACTACTCAAACTGTCTTTTTATCTCAGGAACTCAGGATGATTTAAAACATGAAACTGCTATTAATATTTCCTTACAGAGATGGCTAGAGCCACAAAAAAAAGCCTGTGTTTATCTTCAACCCCATATTTCAGACAGTGAAACAAAGGTGATAGATTGCTTGGGATTACAAGGCAAGACAGGGTGGAAGGGAAGAAGGGTGGGCGGGAACCCAGGTTGAGTGAGTGTTAACCACCGACACACTCAACACTGAACAGCGGAAGCGTCCAGGGAGCAGAGTCAGGAGTCCGCATCCCAGCTCATGGAGGTCTTTGGGGTTCAGAAGTTTGGGGGCCCCTCATTGCCGACAGGACTGATTCCAGGCTTGGGGGCAGCCCAGCTGGTGCTGCCACTCTGACCCTCCCTAAGGGGACACGGTGGGGGGGAGGCGGGAGTGTGCAAGAAACAGGCGGTGGGAGGCACATGTCAGGCTCCCTCCAATTGCAACGGGACCTGCTGAGGTCTTGGCTGAAGCACTGATCTTCCCAAAAGGAATGGCCCTTGTTTTGCCACGTCCTGTGGAGCCTCTCCAAAGGTGAGAATGACCCACATGGGGCTGCATGCCCTTGGCTGTGGGAGATTAATTATAGCCACATCAAAATTAATCAGGTATATTTCTCCATCACTCATTACTTTATATGTAAGACCCTGGGGTCTGGATTTACTGTGGGACTGAAAGTAAGTCACTTCTAAGGTAAAAACTCGTGTCCTTTTAATCTGCTTTCCAACAAGGGATCGTCATGTCTGAAGGCTACGGCCTTTGCTGAATCTTGGGATGGTGGTAGAAAGGATCCCGGGTGGCGGACATTATAGGATGGCAGAAAACTGCATCTGGCAGCACGCAGCTCTGCTAACTGGTTCCTGTTGCCGTTCCTTCATTGTCACAGTCAGGCACCACCCGGACACTAAGCCTTCGGGTGGGTGACAAGAAAGGGGTGACTTCTCTCTGCCTCCCTGACTTGACTCTGCTCCATGGGCTTCCCCTGGTGCGGGATCTGAATAGTGAGTAGGACGTGTACCCCACCCTCTACAGCCCAGAGAGGGGCACACATCCCAAACCTGCCCCCTTCACCAAACCTGCAAGTCACCCCAGCAAGCCTGTAGGCTGGAGAAGAGAAAGGCTCAGACAGCCACAGGCTGGTGGGCCCCTGGTGGAAATGAAAAAGGAGGAAATTTTATGTTTCTGGCCATGGACCATTGTTTGAAATACTGGCTTTTGCCCCTGGGAATGATGCCAAGATGCCCTCAAAATAAGCACCAGGTATTATGACTTGCTCTTCAGGTCTCGACACCCGCTGCCACGGGGCAGAGACCCCGGGCCCAAAATAGGTGCAGCTGCTTCGATGCTGATCTGGCCCGGAGCTGAGGCTGAGCCGTATTTGGAGATGTGTGTCCCTCCACCCACCTGCTGCCCTCCCCACTCTGAGCCTTGGGATCTCAAGACAGGAGTCTCTCTCCCTTTTTCTGGTCTAGCTTTCTTGGGGAGTTCCACTTCACCCATTCCCTGTTCCTGGGCCCGTGGTAGGCAGTTGGTAAATGATCGACAAATCAATAAACGTATAGAGAAACAAGGACCTGACACTTCTAGCAGCAAAGCCTGGGGAGATGGAGGCTCTGGTGCTGGGGTGCATCAGCTGACCGTCCCCTGTCTTCACACGGCAGGACCTCACCCCAAGGGCCTCCTCTCTCATACTGGATTCTCTCTTCACTGAGCCACCAGGAATTGCAGACAGCTGTGCCCACACCCGTTGTTTCAAAAAGCCAAGAAAATCAAGTTCATGGTTAGGATTGCTCACAAATTTGTAAAGCACTGCTTCTGGGTTATTACTGTCTCTTTATTACTGATCTGTGGAGGCAGAAAGTCAGGATAGAAAGAACTTATCTTCCCCAGGGGCTCACGGATTCCCCCACCACTTTACTTTTCCTACCAGGAATTCAGTTCAACATGTGCATTGAGCACCTGCTGTGTACAGGGCACTGTGCTCATTTTGGTCTCTGACCATAAAAGCATGTGACATTGTCACTTCCTCAGTTTCCCATTACCTGCATGTTTTGTTTGTCATCATTATTATTGGAGTGCTTGTCTTTCCTTTATTGCCCTTGAGGTTCAAGGTTCTGTCTCATTTATTTTTGCATCCTGAGGTCACTGGGTAACACTGTGTCGATGACAATGGTCCTTTTTCTTTATCTAATGTCCCCCTTCTCTCAGCAAGCTGATGAAGGTGGCCTAAGGGTATCTGTCACCTGCTCCCGGAGACCTCCTCAGGGCTCCGGAAGAGGGCCATGTCTCATTTGAGAGAACACAGAACAGGCCCACAGATGCGCAGGCGTTGGGGCTCCTTGCTCCTCACTGCCTGGAAAGCATGAAACATCTTAGATAAAAATACTCCGTGCCATCCTGGGCCCCTGACTCCTGGTGGCCTGCCGCAGCCGGGAGCACAAGAGCCTCCAGAATGTCTCGGCATTGCTCAGGGTAACCGGATCGCGGCTCGGCTCCAGCAGGCAGCCTCGAGCCTCTCAGCCTCAGCCGTTTTTAGCAGTGGGATTATTGGTCAGGGTAGAAATAGACTTCTGTGTTCTGGGTGGCTTCCTCACCCGCATTCCTAGGCACTCTTCGCTTTATTAAAGCTCTCAGCTGTCGCGGTGATCCAGGCGTGGAGAAAGGAAGGGCTGCCCTCACTGGCTAGTGGCAGGCTGCAAACTGCAGCCAGTTTGCCCCCCATAAGGACATGTTACTCTTATTAGAAGCTGTGTCCCCTACATGTCCTTAAGAAGGGGCCATCTGCCAATCATAAATCAAGATCTCATCTGTTCTAAATAAAGAAGGAGTCTGCCATCCTCGCTGATGGTCCCTTTATAGTTGACAGATATTTTTTTTTAATTCTGTGCTTGAGCATGTATTGCTTGTGTGATTAAAACATTATAAAGGATAGTAAAAAATAGAAATCTACTGCTAAGGCTCAGCAAAGAATCCAGAAAGTCAGAGATTTCTGGAGAGTATAAGAATTACAGGGGAAAAAAAATCAATAAATTCTATGCCCAAATACCAGAAAAAAATTACAAAAGAGAAAAATGAGGCTATTTAGAAAAAGGAAAAGTAATTTGCAATGGCCCTTAATTTGAAGGCCCTTAATTAACTTCACCCAAAGAAGTTAGCCAGAAGAGGAGGGAACCTTCCCCCTTTTTTGCCCTCTTGTTTGGGGGCTCATGTGCAAAAGAACCAGTAGAGATGGCAAATGAGCTAAAGATCACTCAGTTCCTGTTGAATGGTCAAATGGCCTGTCTGACGACAGGGTGGGCTGAGCTGGGGGGCCAGAGAAGGGTTACAGTGGAACCCCTGGGGGAAGTTAACAGAAATAGTCAACAGTCAAGGTGAAAAAACAAAGTCGGCTTTGGGTTCTATCAGCCCAGTTCTAGCACACACACCACCTCCTGGGGCACGTCTCATGCCTGTTTCACCAGCTCCCAGGAGGCGGTGCTTTGTAGCATAAAGGAGTCCTGGGAGCTAGAGAGAATCCCAGCTCTGCTAGTTTGACCTGGGGCAAGTTACCCTGGGTTTCAGCTTTCTCCTCGTCTGTAAAGCAGCAGCAATAAGCCCATCTCGTCATCGCTGAGTCGTTAGTAGGATGACATGAGGTGTGCGTGCTGAGAGCCTGAAGTAAGAGCTGGGTACACAGCTCCTGATGTCATCCTGTTCCTCTCCACTGCCAGACCAGGCTTCCCCTCTTCCTCTGTGAGGCTCAGCAGGTCCTTATTTGGAATGAGACTCGTGCCTTCATTTTTCTCTTCATAATAACAGGGCTTATATTGTCTATAGCCCTGGGCATCCTTTACTTTATGGAACAAATTAACACTGGCAAAGTTGGTCATAATATTAACTCACAGAAAATTAATTTCTCCATATATACCCTACACAAAATCAGAGCCTAATAGATGGTGATGGACAGCTTCCAGAACCCAACTCCTCGCCCTCTCCTTTGTGTGGAATATCGCACTTTGCTGATAAGTGGACACATCGGGTCCTACAGCCTCAGAGGTTTTCAAGCTTGTGGCCCAGTTCTGCAGAAAATGCATCAGGGCCCTCTTTGATCAATTCTTTGTCTGAAATTTTATAAAACAAGTTTACTTTTAAAGATGGCCTTCCCTTCCTTCTTTCCTACCTTCCTTCCTTCCTTCCTTGTCTCTTTCTCTCTTCCTTTCTTATCTGTATTTTAGTATGTATTTTTAAAAGAAAAGGACTATTTTAGAAAATATAATCACAATATCGCATTATATCTTGAAAATGAACAATAACTCCGGAAACACCACCATCAGATATCCAGTCAATATTCAGATTTCACCAGTTGGGGTATGTGCGTGTGTGTGCATGCATGTGTGTGTGTCCCAACAAGGTCTATTCGGTGCAATTGATGGTTAGGTCTGTCAAGTCTCCTTTAATCTATGGTTCCCCCTTCCATTTTGGTTATATCTTTTTCCTTACAATTTATTGAAAAAACTAGATTTTTTTCTGTTGCATTCCCTGCCTCCTGGAGTTTGTTGGTTGTATCTTGGGTCTCTGTCCCTTGCATTTCCTGTAAGTTGGTGGTCACGTTCAGAGGCTTGATCAGGCCCAAGTTAGATTGTGGGCGGGAATTCTTGCTAGGCAGTGGTGTGTCCTTCTATCAGGAGGCACGTAATGTCTGGTTATCTATATTTATGTGAAACTAGTAGTTGTGATTCACTTGGGGTTCATAATTCATATCAAAATGGTGATATTCCAGTTCTTTCATTCCTTCTTTATTTATCAGTTAGAATATATCAGAAACTCTGCTTGGTTTTCTCTTTTGCGCACTCTCCATGGAAGGCAATCTATAACTTCCGTAAATTCTGAGAGGCTCTGGAGGACCGGGGCCTTGCTCCAGGCTCAGACCTGGGCCTCAGTCAGACTTGTTCTCACTGCATGACTTCCTCTCAGTGACAGCCACCCCCGAAGGACATGCACATTTTAGCCACAATGTTGACATGAAGTACTGAAAGCAAGTCAAAGAGATGTGGTCTTTAAGACACGATTATCTGAAATCACTGATAGGCCAAATCTGACATGGATTGTGGTCTCTTCTCTACGTGATGACACATCCCAGGAGATGCTAAACTCCATGTTGGTGCTGAAGGGAGCTCCCCTGGGTCTTTAATTCCCACTGTCAACCTGGGTCACCTCCTAATCTTCTAGAACCACATGAAGAAGGGAACTTGACAACGACTTCTGATAAGTTTAATTGTGACAACAAACCAATGATTCCAGGTTGGAAGATGCTGCTTCCAGTGGCAGGTTGGCCAGATATTCTGACTTCCTGTGTATTTTCTCTCTTAATGTAAAGACAGCGTTACCTTGGGTAAGGGGTGAGATTTTCTGTTGTGTGTCTTTGAAATACTGCAGACTGAGCCAAATTTACTCAGTGGTAGATTTAGACTGAACTCTTGGAAGGACGAGATGCTGTTTATTCATTTGTGTATTGCTAATAGTTAGCAGAGAGCTTGGGTGGAGTGCTGCCCAACACACGTTTACTGGATTCCAGAGTAGTTCCCTAATCCAGTGTTGAGGAGGGGGTCTGGCCCTCGCCTATGACCCTGTGCAACTTGAGATGGGTTTCCCCAGCCAAAACTTTGTGTTTTCCTCATATCATAATGAGGGACGACTCTTCTGACCAACTCCCCTCCCCCATCCCCTGCCAAAGCAGTGGTCAACCTAGGAGTATTTTTTCTTTCTGATCTAACCTCAGATTTAAACCAAAAGCAATCACTTACTGTCCCCACATACACACACCAATGATACTCATCAAGCCATCTGCTTACCGGGATTTCAACCTCAGGCATTAAAAATCACCAAACAACTGGGGCCGGCCCCGTGGTGGAGTGGTTAAGTTTGCACGCTCTGCTCCAGCGGCCCTGGGGTTTCCCTAGTTCAGATCCTGGACACGGGCATGGCAGTGCTCATCAAGCCATGCTGAGGTGGCATCCCACATGTCACAACTGGAGGGCCCACAACTAAAATACACGACTATGTACTGGGGGGCTTTGGGGAAAAGAAGGAAAAATAAAAAATAAAATCTAAAAAAAAAAAAAATCACCAAACTACAAACCATTTCTGCATGGGGAAGAGAGAACAAATACAGTGAAACGGCCCCCAAGTTGAAAACCAAGTTTATTGCATGTGAAAAGCGGTCACATGGAAATAAAGTATAATGGTCAGGAACCATGAAAATATACATTGTGCATATCTTCTGTCCTGCTCAAGAGCATCGCTCACTCTTCGCTCTCATGGACCACCATCTGGAGAGAGAGTGGGCATTTTCAGTTACGGCAGACGGCACAGACACATTTCCTCCTGCTCCCTCTCCCAGCGAGCCTCGGGGAAATATCCAGTAGGACACAGATATGCTTTGGACCTCAGGAGAACACAGGGTTGCACACATGGAGGAAGTCACCCCATAGCTTGAGAAACTGGCCCTGAGAGAACCAGCCCCATAGCTGGAGCTTCCTACAGGCGTCCCCCTCCAGGTTTCCCCCTCCAGGTCGAGTAACTGAAGACTAGCGCCAGCAGAGGGCACTTGAAAGACCGCAGTGGGAAACCCTCCTTCCTATTCAAGATGGTGTTTGTTTGATGGCGCCTTACAGACCAGGGTTCTAGCAGGGCTCTTCTCAGCAAATGACCTTAAGCTCTCTTTCTGAGCCTGAAACTGACCAGTTCTAAAGTAAAGGGTTGGCTAATGTTCCTTCCAGCTCAACACTTTCTGCCTCCCTGTGGGTTCTTCCCAGGCCGCCGTGGGAGCCACAACTCGCCACACACCTGCTGCTCTCCATCTCGCGCCAGTGGGAACCACCTACCCTGCTGGAGGTGAAGTCTCGGGTCTTAGCGCGAAGCTTATTGACTTGAGATTCTGCAATATCGGCACGTTCTTCTGCCTCCTCCAGCTCATGTTGAGCTTTTCGGAATTTGGTGAGATGAGCGTTGGCTTGTTCGTCCTAAAACCAAAGAGCCCAGGCAGGTAAGGCCTGCGTGCCCCTCTCCTAGAGCTCACTGGGAAGAGCAGGTCGGCTGCTGTTCTAAAACCACACACGTGTCTGACTTACAGCTTCCTCGGCCTGCCTCTTGTAGGACTTGACCTTCACTTGCAGTTTGTCCACCAGGTCCTGTAGTCTCAGCACGTTCTTCCTGTCCTCTTCACTCTGTAAGGGAGAAGGTGAGAATGGGACCAGAGGAGGGGGAGAGTTGCATGAGGTCCGGCCAGTTTTCTGGTCCAAGAGGGTTCTTCCTGAGCGCTGGACAGTGCCCCAGGGTGGCCGCAGCACTGTACAGAGGACGTGCCCATCGGGCTTTCTTCCCGCTCACCTGGTAAGTTAACTCCTTGACCCGCCGCTCATATTTCCTCAGGCCCTTGACAGACTCAGTGTTCTTCTTCTGCTCCCCTTCCAGCTCAAACTCCAGCTCTCGGATCTGGGGGAAATGGTTGGGAAATTAGTCTGGGGCTGTAGCATGAACGGGAGAAGCCGGCAAGCTCTGCTGGTGCTGGGGTTCGTCCCACATATACCCGGGTCTCCAGTTTCTGGATCTGCTTCTTCCCACCCTTCAGGGCCAGCTGCTCAGCCTCATCCAGACGGTGCTGCAGGTCCTTCACCGTCTGCTCCAGGTTCTTCTTCATCCGCTCCAGGTGGGCGCTGGTGTCCTGCTCCTTCTTCAGCTCCTCAGCCATCATGGCCGCCTGAAAAGCAGATCATACCCACTACAATGCAGCAAAGGTCCAGTGCCTTGGAGCTGCCCAAATCTGGCACCCAGAGGAGCAGAGCCGTGCTGGAGAAAGAGGACCATGGGTAAGGTGATGACTGAGCCCACCCTCTCACAGGGGAGTATGAGAAGAGCAGGGACATAAAAGAAAGGAACCCTCCCAGGACTGGGTGAGAAATGGTTTCTTCCCTTTCCTAAACTGGCCTCCTTGGGACCTTCACACCCCAAGGAAATTCTTTCTTTCATTGTCACCATTATTACCAATATGTATTTTCAAAGGAGCCTTAGACTTAGATAAGACTGAGTCGACACCTACATCCCAGTGTTGGGGAGAGTGAGATTAAGGGAAGGCCTCTGGAGAATTGGGGTGTGCAAAACACAACGGACAGCATATAGTTGCAAGGTAATGTTGCCCATGGGGCAGCAGATGGCGCTGTGGGAGCCATGGGTGGGAGAAGGCCTCTGCGACCGGGAAGGTTAGATGCCCGTGGGAGGGAAATGGCTTCATGTGAGGTGAAATCTGGGGGAATATTGACATCTGAGGGTCGCATTTTCATATTGAGAATAAGTCAGATGTTGAGGGAAAGAAGAGCACACCTCTCTGTGGGCCCAAGAATCAGAATATAATCCCTTCCAGTCTTTTTTTCTATGCTCCATTATTTCTCATAGCCACCTTTTAAATGTGCAGGAGGGGACAGGCTGAGTTCGAGGGAGGTGGGGAGTGGTTTTGGAGCAGAATGTGCACCACCAGTGCCCCGGGGGAGGCCCGGAGTCCAGTGGGACCTATCTCAGGGTTTAGTGAACTACAATCTCGGCGGCCACACCGGAGCAGGAAGGAAGGGCCTTACGTCCGTGATGGCCTTCTTTGCTTTCTCTTCAGCATTCCTTGCATCCCTGCTGGCGTCTTCTACCTCGCTCTGGAGCTGCGTGACGTCTGTCTCTAGCTTCTTCTTGGTGTGGATGAGGCTGGTGTTCTGGGGCAAGAGGAGCGGTGTTACCCAGGCCTGTCTGGGGTGGCATCTCTCCCCTCGGCCTCCACTTCCCTCACCTGGGTGTGCAGCAGCTGCACCCTCTCGTTGGAATCCAGGAGCTCCTGCTCGGCCAGTTTCCGGGCTCTCTCGGTCTGCTCCAGAGAGGCCCGCAGCTCCTCCACCTCGGCCTGCAGCAGGTTGGCTCTGCGCTCCACGATGGCCAGCTGCTCCTTCAGGTCCTCCTGGCCCCGGAGAGCATCATCCAGGTGCAGCTGGGTGTCCTAGCCAGAGAATAAAGGGAAAGTCTAGTTGAAGTTGAGGCTCTAGGACCAAGAGCCTAGCTACACCTTTGAGGGTTGGAGGACGGGAGAGGTTCCCCACCGGGGAGCCCTCTCAAACCTTCAGCTGTCCCTGGACACTCCGGAGGTGCTTGAGGGTCTCTGCAGCCTGGCGGTTGGCGTGGCTCAGCTGGATCTCGATTTCATTCAGATCCCCCTCCATCTTCTTCTTGATCCTGATGGCCTCGTTCCTGCTCCGCACTTCTGCGTCCAGGGCGCTCTGCATCGTTTCCACTGTCCTCTGGTAGTTCCTCTTCAGCTGCTCGATCTCTTCATCTTTCTCCACCATCTTTCTATCGATTTCTGATTTCACTTGTGTCAGTTCAAGCTGGATTCTGAGGATCTTGGCCTCTTCATGCTCAAGGGCAGCCTTTAAAGAACAAAAACAAAACAGAAATAGTACCGGTGAGGAGATGGAGCCTGCTACACTACCCTTTGGGGTAAAAAAGCTTCCACGGAATATTGGTAACTCTGACTCTACAATATTCAAACCATCATTTAAAAAAATCCTCAATTTTTCTTCAGTGCAGAAATAGAATCTGTTTCATTGCTATTTGTTTGGAGTCATACTATCAAGCAATAATAACATTTAAATCATCATATTTCTTAAGAGCACCTTATAGATATTTTAAATTCATCTAAGATTTTGTAAAATCTTATTTTTAGACTTATTTTAAGGCAGTGATTTTCTCCAATAAATTTGAGATCATTCACAGGTATTATTTCGTGCTATTTGACAGGAAAGGAGCAGGCACTAGGACTGTGACTTTGCAGAGTGGAGCCAGCTCGCCTCCCAAGCCAGGGGGCCACATCACTGCATCTTCTCCTGCTGCTGCCTCCCCAGCATGCTGCTCACCTCTGCTTCCTCAAGAGCCAGCTGGATGTCAGCCTTTTCCAGCTCGATCTGCTTTCTTGATTTCTCCAGTTCATGGATGGTTTTACCATTTTCAGCAATTTGTTCTGTGAGATCGGCTATCTCCTCTGCAAAGAAATAAGCTTTGATTGCATTTGAGCACCTCTGCACAGGTTTCCGGGCATGGTAAGCTACAGGCTTTTTAACTAGTTTATTATAATTCTAAGGAAGCTGTTTCCTAGAGATAAGATATCTTAGGAGAGAGACTCAAAATAACCCCTTAGATGATGAGATGATGAACACCATCTGTGGGTGCATTAAAGGACCCGCGCGTAGAGATTTGAGTCCTGCAGTCTCGCCCGCCCCAGCACACACTCTGGCAGTAGTGTGAAGGGAGATTTCAGACTTTCAAACTGCTTACGCTCTAAATTCTTATTTTCTCGTTTCACGGTTTCAAGTTGATCTAAGGCCTCTTCGTAGGCATTTTTCAGTTTGAAGAGCTCGGTGCTCAAGGAGCGGGATTCCTTCAGAGATGCCTCCAGCTCTGCCTGGCTCTCCTCACACTTTGTCTTCCATTCGGCGAGCACCTGGAACACCAGGATGAAGGTATCTCCCTTTATTAGCTCTTCTTCTCCAAGCTTATAACTAAATATAATGTTAATAAGTATTAATAAATACTCTTAGAATTGGGGCTCTACCAGGCAGTGTTTCTCGTCTGGCTCTTTGTTCCTGATTATTGGACTAACCAAGATTTTGGTCCATAAATTTACTCAAGATCAATAACAACTGCCATCTCCAGGAAGGAAATGGATCCTTTGAGAAGAAATTAGCTAGGCATAATTGCCCTTTTCCTAATATGAAATGGCCCTGCACTTCTAAATGTTTCATTAAAACTTTGGTTCAAACCAACCTTCTCTGTCATACTGAAAGGGGCGCTCCCAGAAAAGCCACTCAATAGAACCCGAGTTAGTGTCGCACATGTCAGCCCCCCAGACAGACCAGCAGTATGGAGGAATAAAAATGTTTGGGGCTCAACAACATTGTAGAAATTGGTTTGTCTCCACTGACAATATTTGAAAGGGACTCCATCCCCACCCTATTCCCATTTTGTTGTACGGATGAGGAAACTGTAGCCCAGCGAAGCTCAGGGACTTGCCCAAGGTCACACTGCTAGTGGGGCAGAGTCAAGACTGGGACCAATCTCTTCCTTCCGTGACAACTAGGGGTTCCCCACATTGGGGTGTTCAGCCTGCACGGAGCTGACCCCACACCTTGTCAAAGTTCCTCTGTTTCTTGTCCAGAGCAGCAGCCAGGGAGTTGGCTCTTTCAACATCAACCATCAGATCCTCGACCTCCCCTTGCAGCCTCTGCTTGGTCTTCTCCAAGGAGGCACATTTAGCATTCACTGCCTCAACCTGTTCCTCAGAATCTTGAAGGCGCTGAGCAAGTTTTTTCCTTAAAGAATGTGAAAGAGAAGCAGATGCTATTTAAGTTTCAATCCTCCTGAACATCACTGTTCATCAAGTTGGAATCACTAATCTACGTGATTCAAATCCCTGTTTGCTTTCCTAAGCTCAGGAGAAACTACTAAAACTCAGTGATCAATTTGGCTACTAAAACTCAGTGATCAATAACCTGCCTTGTCTCTAACCAAGATCATCTTAATGAGATGTGCTAATGCCAGGTCCCTCTCATGGCACAGCACTGCACTGAAAGACAGATGAGGTGGGGAAACATCTAGAAACAAAACAAATTCATTCCTGAGTAATTCTAAAGTCAGTCCCTCTATCATATGATCATTTAACAGTTCTGCTAAAGGTCAATAGAGTTGCATACTTGGCCTCCTCCAGCTCCTCCGTGCGCTGGATGGCGTCCGTCTCGTACTTGGTCCTCCACTGGGCAACCTCGCTGTTGGCCTTGGACAGCGCCCTCTGCAGCTCGGCCTTGCCTTCCTGCTCCTCCTCGTACTGTTCCCGCAGGAGGTCACAGTCATGGCGGGAAGACTGCAGGGCGTGGGCCAGCGCATTCTTGGCCTGCACAAGTGAAGAAAGAGGAGTGCCCCCAGTGGACTAATATTTTAGTCCCACGTGCATGATACAATCCTAGTACGTTCCTGCCATCATCTCCTACCGAATATAGTTGCCTTTTTTTCTGCAGGTGGTATTTGAAAATTAGGTCAAGGAAGGGCTCCCTGATGACATGACAAGAGTACCTTGCACTCTTCCTCCAACTGCCTTTTGAGCTCTTCTATTTGTTGGGTAAATGCTTGCTTGCTCCTGGAAAGTTGGGATACGATGCTTTCCTTTTCTTCCAGTTGACGACTCAGCTCGCCTGTGTCCAGAAGGAAATATTTTCATTTTATTCATTCATTCATTCATTTACCAAGTTCCTACTGTGCATAAGGCATTGTGCTAAGATCTGAGGGAGAGCAAATTGGAAGATGTGGTCTTTTCTTGGGGGAAAAGGGATGTGTCCATGAAAAAGAACCTGAAAGCACAGCCTGATAAGAGATTGTTTTAAACTACTAGAAGCTTGGAGTGACTTTTGTCAATAAAACCCATTGAGAACAATTGTAATTTTAAACATTTACTGCCTGAAAACTCCCATCAGACCTTCCAGTGGCTGGTGTTTCCAGCTGTTTGTTGATTTGTCCTTAAGAGAAATAGCGCCTTCCTTAGGACTTTGTATCTAGTAATTGAAGTTTGACTCTAGGGTGAATATGGTAAGTTCTGGTTTAAATGTGTACATAGAGTTAAGAGGGGCAAAAGGTGGAGGGGAGAGGCCTTATGCCTCCAGAGATGAATTCCCAAGATTTTGTCCAAGTGGCAACTGAACTTCTTTTCTTCGTTGTCTTGGTTGTGGCTGCTAGCAGACGATTGACTCACTCCTGATGATGGCCCGGAGGACCAGTAGAGGTGGACCCACATTCTAGATGAAAGCTCCAAATCATGGTCCCCCATGTTTTTATTACACCCCAAGAACCTATAAAAATTGACCATGTTTCTTTATTTATTGTCTAAAACACTTGCTTGCAGATAATCTGAATTAATCTGTAGTAAGAAGCAGGAAGGCCATGGGACTTATTTTCTAGTCCTGTTGCTGCCATCTCGATGCTTTTTGATGCAAGGTTATAATAATTTCTAAGGGGTTTGAACCAGCTGATATTTTGAGTCCTTTCTTATTCTGGTCTACTTGTCTCTCTCTTGTTTTGACTGAACTCTCAAAGTTCTCCTCCTTTAGGATATTCTGAATGGCCTTTTTGGGTTATTTCACTTGCTTCTCTTCTGAAAATATGCTTTTCTAGAAATTCTCCCCCACACAATTACTGCCCTTGAGTTTTGGCCAGGTGCCCCCTTTGAGGTGTCCCTGAGGTGGTGCCCCTTGCCACTGCGCATCGCTCACCAGCCTCGGTCTGCAGACGAGACTTCTGTGTGGTCAGCTCACTCATGCTCCTCTGAATTTCCTCGTTCTTGCCCCTGGCCTCACTTAACTGATCCTCCAGAGTGCGGCATATTTTTTCCAGATTTGCCTAAAGGATTGAGAAGGGGGAGAACGTGAAGTCAGTATTCAGAGTTGGGTGACCCCAGAGGTCTCTTATCAAAAGCATCGGGCCCCGTCCTGCCCAAGTACCTTAGATTTCGACACACTCTCCACGTTGCTGGAGAGGTCGTCGATCTCCAGCTTGAACTCGCTCTTCTCTTTCTCCAGCTTCTGCTTGACCCTCTGCAGGTTGTCTATCTGCTCCCCGAGCTCAGCTGTGCTGTCCGCATGCTTCTTCCGCAGAGCGGCCACCGTGGCTTCATGCTGCAGCGTGGCCTCCTCCAGGTCCCTGCGCAGTTTCAGGAACTCGGCCTCCCGCTTCTTGTTCAGTTCTATCTGCGTGGAGGTGACGCCTCCCGCCTCCTCCAGCCTCTCGCTCAGCTCCTCCAGCTCGCGGGCATAGTCACTGCGCTGCTTCTCTGTCTTGGCGCGGGTCGCCCTCTCTGCCTCAATCTCTTCTTCCAGCTCTTCAATGCGAGCCTGTAGAAAGCAGCCGTTCACCCATGGGCGATCAGTCCCCGAGTGACTCTGAATGTCAAGAATAGACTAGTTTCCATTCCCAGTAGACAAACCAATTCTTGGACTTCTCCCAGACAGATGTGAATGTTGCTAATTTCCTTTAATATGAATTTTTCCTGTTCCAACATGGTCATTTCTCCAGCAGTGACCAACCCAGGATATTATTTAATCAACTAAATGTTGACTCAAAATACTTTAATTGTGTACGTTATTTAAAATTATGGAAAAATTGTTCATCAGTGCTGTCAGCCTGGCAAAAAGGAAACCACTGAGGCAGGCAGACCACGGTCCTGCCCACTTGCTCTAAATGACTCACAGCAGGCAGCACCCAGCCCACTGTGAGTGACCCACAAGTGAAAGAAAAATCTGAAATGCCTCCTACCTGTAGCTCTTTGATTTTCTTCTGAAACTGGAGGCCCAGAGTCTGCTCATCTTCCACTTTGCTTTGCAGTTGACTGTGTTCAAAATCCTTCCTGTGAAGGGAAACGCAGAATATGTAAAGACAAAATACCCAGCAGCGTGGCCGCAAATCAGTGGTTCCAGGGCGTACTTCTTGAGCCTTTCATCCAGCTGTTGCTTGTCATTCTCCAGGTCTAATATGGACTCCTGGGCAAGCTTCAGGTCTCCCTCAAGCTTCCTTTTGTTCCTTTCCAGCTCTACACGGAGCTTCTTTTCTTGCTCCAGGGAGCTCTCCAGCTGAAAAAGGCACCATTTCCTTTTGAGAACAAATGCTTTTTGCATCAGAAGACTCTTGAGGGCTCTTCCAACCCTGAAGTTCTAGGACTCCCAATAAAGCAAAATAAAGTAAATAGCAGTATTTACTTACATCATCAACTTGCTGTTCCAGTTTGCTCTTGATTTTGCTCAAAGAATTGACTTTGTCTTCTTCAGCTTGGAGGTCATCTAGGGTCTGCTGGTGGGCCTCTTGGAGGGCCTTCTTTTCCCTGGTTAACTTTGCAATTGTTTCATCCAATCCGGCGAGTTCCTCAGTAAGGTTTTTAACCTGAGGAGAAGTCACAAGCAATTGTAAGAAGAAATAAAGTTGGGTTTGCAACAACTCCATCAAGGTATAAAGACACACAAAGAAAGTACCTTGTTCTCTGTGGCATGTTTCTCCTTTTCAACCTTGGCCAGTGTCAGCTCAAGGTCATCAATGTCCTTCTTGAGCTCTGAACATTCGTCCTCCAGTTTCCTCTTCTTGGCCGTCAGCTCAGCGTTGATCTCTTCCTCATCCTCAGCTCTCTCAGTCACCTCCTTGATTTTGGCCTCCAGCTGGAATTTGGCTTTTATCAACTGATCGCATCTTTCCTCGGCATCCAACAAGTTTTCACTTTCCTTTAAACAAAGAATCATGATTTCCTTTAATGAGATAAGGATTCTGACTTTCTGGTATTTTGCTATATGAAGTCCTTTATGAAATACCCCAATTAAAAAGCAAAAACCTACTTTTCCTAAATAATTAAGAAGGAAAGTAAAAAAACAATTCCTAAACACATACAGCTTGTACTTGGAGTTGCAGGTCATTCTTCTCTTGAACTAGAGTCACCAATTTTTCCTCCAGTTCCTTCCTTTTTGCCTCTGACTTGGCGAGTTCGTCTTTGGTTTTCTGAAACTCCTCCTTCATGGTGGCCATCTCCTTCTCAGTCTCTGCACTCTTGAGCAGGGGCTTGATCTTGAAGAAGAGTTTCATCCAGGGCCAGTGCTTGACGTTCATGAATGAGCGAATGTTATATTGGATGCAGAAGATGGACTCCCTTAGAACAAAACATGGGTTATTTCTAAGAAAGACTCCCCACTTCCCCCCAAAGAGCTCATGTTTGAACAAAGACCCCACTCAACCTTCTCTGCACCATCTTCTGGAATTCCATGCGCATGAGAAACCCTCTGCACACAGCTTGTGTCCGGGTGATCAGTTTGGCCAGGCGGTCATCCCGCATTTCTTCTAGGGTTCCCAGCAAGCCAGCCTTGAAGAACACCTTAGAGGGAAGAAGGATGATGTGAGTCAGTGTGCTGGAGAAGTCTAAAAGCGACTACATGCCAGCAGTTGTCAGAACTGATGCTTTACCTTGGTATGTCCAAATTTGTACTGAGTGTGGTCAATATCGATGGATGCCAACAGCTTTTCGCAAGCTTTCTTGCTGTCAATGAATTGTCCCTCGGGGATTGCGCTAGCATTCAGCACTCGATATCTGCCATTGTAGACACAGAAACAATTATAGACTATTAGCAAAGATGTAAACCTTGGAGACCAACTAATTGAGGCCTCTCTTCTAATAGGTCCAGAGAGGGAAAGAAACTTGCCCATAGTCAAGTCACCCTGCTAAAGAGTGGCCTGGAATCTAGGCCTCCCAACTCTTAGGCCAGGTCTTTTCCCGCCATGCTGTAGATCATATAAGCTTCTGAGAAACTGTGGAAGAAAGAATTATGTCTACCTTGGCTGAGCGGTAGGTTAATCATTTTCCATGGAAGTCCATAACTGTTCTGTTAGAACAAGTCTTTTCATACTAGTATTTCTCCCTCTCATCATTTCCACATTTCCACATCTTATCAAGAAGCATATAGAACATTTTTGTTACACACCTTTGTTTAAAATCCCCGTAGAGAATCCTATTTGGGAATCCCTTCCTGCAGATGCGGATGCCTTCCAGGACACCGTTACACCGCAGCTGGTGCAGGACAAGGCTATGTTCCATAGCCCCTTAGAAGAGAAGCAAGAAACATCAGCTTCACACAGACTTTCTTAAAAACTGACCACCGTCTTACCAGCTGATGTCTTACCTGGGGTTTTTGTTTCGTTGGGAATTATACAGCGCACAAAGTGAGGGTGAGTAGTTCTTAAATTTGACATCAGCTTGTTCAGATTTTCCTAAAGGAAAAAAATTGAATTTGACAGCCTACTGTAGCCTTTTACAAAGACAGAGATGTATTGTCGTGAAAAATAAGGTATATATTTTAAACTTATGAATTATAAAGAATAATGAAATTATTTCACTGTTTTAATAGGCTTATGGTAAGAGGTGTAGGAAAATAGCTGATGTGATAGTGTTTTGCTTCACAGTGAGCCAGAGACTAATCAAGTACAAAACGGTCTTTGAAATCAACTCAAGAGATGTAGCTGGCTCCAGTGGGAGGCTGAGATGCGACTGCCTGTGTCTTTGTGGCAAGTCGGAAAGTTTGTGCTGAGGACTCACCTCCCAGGCCAGCCAAGCCAACTAGTTCTACCACAAAATGATAATTAAATTCTGGCCCCACATTTGTTAGACCTCACTTACATATTATCACACTGCCACTCAATCTAAGTGACAGTAATTAGATAAAGGTCATATTACTGTTTTTGAATAAACCAAGTTTAGAATCTCTACATTGCTCATTTTGAGATGACAAGCAAATCAATTAGAAACAAACACATTTTTCTTACCCTGAAAAGGGCAGAGACAGTTTGGAAGGAAGAACCCTTCTTCTTGGCAACTTTCTTCTTTCCACTGTCAGCTGAAAGAAATAAAAGATAGTGAGTGCTGTGAGCAGATCTACAGAGATTTTTCAGTCCTGTGGATTGAATAGAGGGAGAAAGCACAAGGCACTCTGTGTGGTCTGTTACCGTCCGCTGTCGCAAAGGTGGCGTAAAGATGCGCCAGGAGCCTGTTGGAGGACTTCTGGTACAGCCCTACCACCGTCTCATTCAGGGGGTCCTTGTTCTTCTCCAGCCAGCCTGAGACGCTGTAGTCCACGGTGCCCGCATAGTGGATCAGCGAGAAGTGGGCCTCGGCCCTGCCCTTGACCACCTTGGGCTTCTGGAAATTGCTGGACTTGCCCAGGTGCTGGTCATACAGCTTGTTCTTGAAGGAGGTGTCTGTGGCCTTGGGGAACATGCACTCCTCTTCCAGGATGGAGAATATGCCCATCGGCTGGATTAAGGCAAGATGAAATACATGTGGGGTAAATATGTGCTGCAGTGATGAGCAGCAGAGTATGTAAGAAGAGGTTGCTGAGCGGATAGTCTAGGATACCTTCTCGATGAGCTCAATGCAGGCAGCCAGGTCCATGCCGAAGTCGATGAACGTCCACTCGATGCCCTCCTTCTTGTACTCCTCCTGCTCCAGCACGAACATGTGGTGGTTGAAAAACTGTTGCAGTTTCTCGTTGGTGAAGTTGATGCACAGCTGCTCCAGGCTGTTATACTAACACCAAAATATAATGTTTACATGAAAAGTTGGACTTCTTTCAAAATCAAAGACCCATCACCCTTCCTCCTCATTGCTCAGGCTCTCGCCAACTCATTTATGCATTCAGCTGTGCTCACATTCCTCAAGGACTAGCTCACATCATGTCTCCTGCTTGGAGCCTTCTCTCAACTGCCAACTAGAAGGTATTTCGCCCTCTCCTGAGTTCCCGCGGGCCGGGCCTCTCCTGCGCACCGACCACAGTCTGCCTTATTTTGCAGTTAGTCTTCAGTGTGCCTGGTCTACTTCTCACTTTCCTCTATGGACTCCGAGCTCATATTGTATTCACCTGCATGTCTTGTATCTGGTTGATACCAAAAACACACTTTGATGAATGGCTGTATGCTTCTTATCCAGAACCAGCAGAATTTTTACGTAAAATATTGCATGATTGGCTTATGATCAAATTCTCTATATGCCCGGCTCTTCCTAAATCAGTATTTGCATTTGATTTTTCTGAATCCATTGGACAATGTCCTTTAAAATTCCGCTTGACACAAGTCTTCCCCTCTCTTAAAATAATACTAACCCTCCTCACCTTCTCGTCTACCTGACCACCCTCTGTCTAATTTTCCCACAAGATGTGATGGTATGACAGGTTGGCCACCTTGATATCTTCCCTCTAGGATCATGAAAACCCATCCTCCCACGCAAAGGCACATGAACGCATGAATATAAGTGACGCGAACCTCAAAGATCTCAAAGCCCGCAATGTCCAAAACACCAATGAAGTGTTGTCTCGGTAACTTCGTATCCAGTTGCTGGTTGATGCGCGTGACCATCCACAGGAACAACTTTTCATAAACTGATTTGGAAAGGGCATTCACAGCATGGTGAACCTGTTAGAGGAAAGATCAGCCAACGAGTCTGAGGGCAGCGGCCGCCGGGTACCGGCGTCCCTTCCCGGCCTCGAAGCAGTCACTTACCTGATCCACAGTCTGACCTTTGGTAACATACTCATTCCCGACTTTCACTCTGGGGAAGCACAAAGCTTTCAGGAGGTCCGAAGAGTTCAGGCCCATCAGATAGGCTGTCTTGTCAGCCACTGGGCAAGAAAAGAAAGATGATTACAAAGGGAAACCCCTGATGCCTGACAAAGTAGGAAAACCACTTGGAAATCATCCGGATGTTTCAAAGCTTGGCTGAGTCCACCTCAGTGTGTTTTACGCGCCATATCTCTAAACTGCTTCCACTTGGCCAATGGAAGCTAAGTCACTCCGAATATGGTGGTCTATGGGAAGGCAGGATTGGGTTCCAGAAAGCACTGGTCACTTTCATTGCATCTGATGCAGGAGCATGCTAGTGATTCAGCAAACGGGGGTGAGAACAGTGCTTAGGGGCATCTGAGCCTCAGAGAGGTCCACCTCTCCAGGTGGAAGAAGGATGAGTCACTGTCAAACGAGGCACCAAATAATCTGTGGAACAGCCACCCAGCTCTGGTTTACGGCCTGTTGTAGTGATTTGGTACCTTCTGTGCCATCTGGTTCCGCCTGCTCCTCTCGCTGCTTCTGCTTGAACTTCATGTTCCCGTAGTGCATCACAGCGCCCGTGAGCTTGTAGAGTCCAGATTTCTCCTCTGGGGTGAAGCCCAGGATGTCAATGGCACTCTGGCATTGAAAGAACAACAGCAAGTCAGTCAGCTGACCCCAGTGATGGAAATGGAGTACCCCACCCCTTTCTCTCAGCTCTACTTACATCTGTAGCCAACAGCTCCTCGGCGTCGTCGATACTGGCCACCAGGATTTCCCCCTGGCTGATGAATGGGTAGTCATAAGGGTTGGTTGTAATAAGCAGCAACTCTGAAATCATGAATAGTTAGAGGAGGTCACATAGATGCCAAGAGAATATCCACGCAGTCCACTTGTACTGCTGAAGCCCAAACCCAATTTAGAGTTAGAAATCTCTTTTCAACAGCCTCGTGATCCTCAGGCTGTGGCTGAATGTAAACTCCAGGGAAGACTGTGGCCATGCGATGTAGATTAAGAACCTGGGAAAGAATATTTAAATTCCCTTGCTTTGTACGTGAATGGTGCATGTCAATGTAGGTTAGAAAAATTAATAGGGAAAACTGGCTGAGTGTGGGTCAGGACATGAGCCCACGTTGAGGGAAGCACAGGTCATTTGGTATAATCATAGCCTTTTCCAAAACTTGTTGAAAAGCTGCAGCCTATTTCCAGGCTTGGGCCCAGAAGGCTGAGCAAACACAGCCAAAGAGCAAAGAAGACAGCGTGTACAGAGGCCTCTGTCAGGTGTGGAACACAGGGGGGGTGAGGATCCGCAGGCTGGATTATCATCTCATAGTGCACTAGCCTCACAGCATTTGGTTTCTGTGCCAGAACACGAGGGGGCGCACAAGGACAATTAAATGCTTAGTTGTTCAGCAGGTTTCTATAAACCCGTGCTGAATTCATTGTGGTCTAATCTTGTTCTTGTCCACTGGATTAGGTTTTTTCAAATTGGCACATCACTGTCAAAATAGCCACATCCCATTTCTAAAATAAATTCCTCCATTGCCTATTGAGTCACCTATGTGTAGGGTAGATCTCCTTGGTCCAGAGATCCAAGACCCAAAATGCCTAAAGGCCAACCACACTGGGGACTTCCTCACCTATGAGCTCAGGCTTCTTGTTTGAAAGAATCTGGTAGAAGATGTGGTAGCTTCTCTCAGCCTTCAGCTGAAAGGTCACTCTGGATTTTTCCAGCAGATCTATGGACACAAACACAGGACTGTTTTCCAAATGGCTCCCCACTCCCCTGAGACATCATCTGACCCCAGTAATCCACTTACAAGTTTCAATATCTGCAGAGGCCAGTTTCCCAGTGGTACCAAAATGGATGCGGATGAACTTGCCCTGTGGGGGGAAGGGAGACCAGCGTGTACCAGGACTCTAAGTGTTCCTACTTGTCTCCTGGGTAGTGCGAATAAGAGCTTTATTCCCCTATAAATTGAAATTCAGTATGTCCTCCTTCTTTTCCTTCTTCTCTTTCCAGTTGGATATGCATCCCTTTTTTCCATCCCCTTTTTTCCACATTCCCTCCCAACCGCCCCGCCCCATCCAGTCAACAAAGTAATAGAGTGATTTTTCTCAAGATGCACATCAAAGCTATCACTTCTCTGTTTATAAAATCCCGCAGTAGTTTCCTAAATAAAATCCACACCGCTTTTCACGGCTTACATGTTCCTACGTGACCAGGTCTCCTTTGACCTCTTCCCTCACCTCATGAGGCCCACCTCCTTGCCCACCTCGCTGCAGCCACGTGGACCATTCTGAGGTCCGTCAACTACACCGGGCCCTTCCCTGCCTCAGAGAGTGTGCACTTGCTTTTCCCTATGTCCCTGCTCATCCTGCAGATCTCAGGGTTCATAGGCCAGCCCCCTGAGAGGCCTTCCCTGCCAACCCTGTCTAGAGGAGCCCCAGCTACTCTGTCACATGCCCTCTTCATCGAACTTTACATGAAGGTGTCACTATCTGAAATTGTCTTGTTGATGTGTTTCGTTCTTTCACTGTCTGTCCCCCTGGACTGTGACCTTGGGGAGGACAGGAACCTTGCCTATCTCGTATTCCCTGGAGAAAATCTCAGCGTAACTCAACTTCAGACTCACAAAGCGGGAGGAGTTGTCATTCCTCACGGTCTTGGCATTCCCGAAGGCCTCCAGCAACGGGTTGGCACTGATGATCTGGTCTTCCAGAGTCCCCTGAGGCAAGAAATGAGGGGAGGAAGAAGCCACACAAGGACAGCTCTCCCTCGCTGCCTCACTCCTGCCTGCCCGTCTCTGGGGAAACTGGTCTCTCCCCCTCTCATTTTCCAATTTGAGGATCAGCCAAATCATTAGCATGTCTCACTCAAAACACTTTGCCATTTTGTTGTATTTGGTCATCATTGGGTGTCTTGACTTAAAATTCGTTTAATGCTTCAATTCCTTCATTCTCCAATCAGTTAGGTTGTCTGTATGCACTTCAAACTGTATTAACATATTTTGTTTCAAAAGGCAGATCTATGCTACAGTTCTCTTAAGTTGGTATACGATTCTGCCATAAGAGAAAAAGCTCTCTGAGCTGCTCCCAAATCAACGCCTTTCTTGGTTAAGCCTTCGAGCCTCATTTTCCAGGAAGAGCACAGCATCTGGCACTGTGAGATCAACCACACAACTGGCTGTCCTTCAGGATTTTAAATTCTGCCCGCTCTCCTTCCCTTAAAGAGGCAGGAGTTTGCCTCCCTTTGCCTTCCCTCTCTGAAGTGAAGACAAAGGTCAGAAGTGGAAGCAGAGCAAGCCTTTCTCCCCTCCATACCTTCATTTTGGAGTCCTTCTTCTTGGCGAGGTCTCCAGTAGCTGCAATTGTTGCAAAGTACTGGATGACCCTTTTGGTGTTCACAGTCTTTCCTGCCCCGGATTCTCCGCTATTGAGAGAGATCAAAAGAGAGTAGGAGAAAGAAACAAGTCCTGTTCATAGAAATAGACTCTCCAAGATGTCACAGAGAGGCCTGGACATCCTCTGAGCCACATGAGACACACAACCTTCAAACAAATGTGAGAGATGCAGAGGCTTACGGGATCATCACAGCTGGGTTGACCCAAGAATGGGCAATGCCGGTTTTCTGAGACCTTACACATACCTTCTTGCCCATCCTCAAATCTCTTTTTTCATCACAGACTTTGTTCTAACTATGTTCTAATTAACAGAATAGAGCAAGTGGCACCTTTGCCTTCTGCACTGGGGACAAAGAGCCAAGGCTATGAAACTACTCTATGCTTTGGATACTCACGTGATCAGAATGGACTGGTTTTCACGATCTGCCAAAGAAAGAAAGAAAATAGAGTTGACAGCAATATAAAAAAAGAGCTTTTCAATTCTCCATTTCTCAAACAGTCAGAGTTCATTTGCACAATTCCTCTTCCCTTTAGTACTTTGTTTAGTCCTAGGTGGGAGCTTTAAGAGCCTCCTTCTTGAGAAGGAGACTCAGGGAGGTTAAGTCCCTGCTTAGAACCAGCCAGGCCTTCTCACCAGTCAGTGGCTTCTCATCATAATAGGTGGAATCATATGAAAGAGCCAGCTTTTGATTTTGGCCCATAAAAATGTCAGTTTCATATGGTTTAACCAATACTTGCATTAATACAAACTCCTCACCAGGGTCTGCAAGGCCCAACATGATCTGGCCTCTTTCTGCCTCTTGAAGCACCTCTACCCTCCGCTCCTCTGTGCTGGAGGTCACACACCAGAGGGGGCAGGCCTAGGACCACATGGCAGCTCTCCTGAGCCCTGTCTGGTGCTCGCTCCACTACTCGAGGGAAACCTACCAGTCAGCATGAACTGATAGGCGTTGTCAGAGATGGAGAAGATGTGGGGCGGGGCCTCCTGGCGCTTTTTGCCTCGGTAGCCGTCCACCACCTCAGGGTTATACACCGGCAGCCACTTGTAGGGGTTGACGGTGACACAGAAGAGGCCCGAGTAGGTCTGTGGGAGTAAAAAGTATGTATGTATCTCTGTATGTGTGTATATATACATAAAACCTTTTCCCTTTGTTATTATTTCACTTTTCTTTATGATAAACTTGTAAAGAAGGAAAGATGATTTCTCTTTATAGATGAGGCAACTGAGACTCCAAGAGGGGCGTAGCCAGACCTCCCACAGCTAATAAGGGACAAGGCCAAGGCCCAAACGTTGGCCATCTTTCCTGCTCTCCCCCATTCCTGCCTGTTCTTCCCCCTCCCTCCCTCCTCCTTCCAGCCTCTCTTTCCCACCCCGTCCATCTCTCCCTTCCTCATCTTCTATCTTTCTCTTCCTCTTTTCCTCTTCTTTTTTCCCCATTTCTCCTCTTTTGTTCAACAGCTTAGTCGAGCACTAATCTTGTAAAATCCCGTCACCGACCCAAGCATCTCCACCCCCAGCCCATCAAACATCCCGGGAAACTCCTCAGCACTGACATAGATCATCCAGGAGGTGTAGCGGTCCTTAAGGTTGTAGAGCACGGCTGGCTCGTTCAGGTGCGTCAGCATGGCCATGTCCTCAATCCGGTCGAACTTGGGGGGGTTCATCGCATACACATCCTCTGGTTTAACCACCAGGGTCTGAGAAGGAAGAGGTACAGTGCTTACCTAGTACTCTCTGTGCAGTTTGCCCGCTGCAGATATCTATCACCCATGAAGAGACTTGTGAGCCCAGATCCGAGGAGCAAGCACTAGAGAAAATGCCCTTTTGACAGCGAGGGAAGACAAGGTTGTGGGGCGGCTTGTGGTGATGGTGATAGAACGCGATTTGTGTCTGTTACTCAGGGCTGTTTGTTTTTTTCCCATCCAATGGGCCTGAGGTGAAGGGAGGATAATACAAATGAGAAAAGAGGGTCTCTGTGGACAGACGCGGGGATGACGTAGGGATGGGAGCCAGCAGGAACCTTCAGCTCAGCAACGCTGGCTGGACCCAAACCCGGCTCCTGCTGCTGATAGGCTTGTTCTCTCTCCTCAGGGGACACAGCACGTCCACTGGCGTCCCTGAGGCAGGGACAGGAGAGAAAGAGGAAGGTGGCATAGGATCAGCAGGCTGGCGCCCACAGAATTAGTCCATGCTCTGAGCTCTCCAAAAGCAGCTGTCCAGCCTCCCAGCCAGCATCATGCTCCCCTCACCACCCTCCCTGCCTGTGCTTATGGAAGAGAAGCCAGCTCCCCCACACCCCGCCTCTCTGGGCTCAGAGTGTTACAAGCCAGCGAAGGGAGCCACAAGGCAGGGCCCGCGGGCTCCAGTGCTGATAGGTGTGCTTGCCTTTCCCTCGAGGAGGCACTCCCAGCCCAGCAACTCAGGCTTCTCCCGCTGCAAGGTCCCAGGCACAGAGGGGTGAGCTGGCTTCCTCTCCCCTGCCCTGCCCTCACCCCCTTGCTCTCTGAGACCTCCTTTGAAGAAGATCATTTCCTGGTTCAGCAAGGTGGGTGGGAAGCCTGCCCCTCCTGCCTTCGCGCAGAGCTTCACCTAAACCACCCGTGCAAGCAGCCCTCCTGGGGTGTCCTCCATCCTCCTAGATCTTTATTCCTTACGTCTAGCTTCCGTCTTCCCTGCTGCCACGTAAGCTCATGCTCGGCTCTGTCATCTGAAGCACACAGACGGCTGCCCTCTGGGAACATCCACGCTTGGGGGCACTGAAGGGCGGCTTTCAAGGCCTTTTTCCTTCAGCCCAGCCCAATGACGCTCTTTCTTTCACTCTTCTCTTTCGGATTTTCTTTTTCCTCTCTCTTATTTATTTATTTATTTATTTTTTAACTTTTCTTGGAACATTTTAGATTCTTCCGGTCTAGGTTGCAGAAAGTAGTGAAGTCCAGAATCCCTCCTAGCACTCCCACAATGGGCCACACTGTCTGTCCATCGCCTTTATGATGTGAGGAGGCTGCCATTTCACATCGAGTTTATGGTCCACCTGGGACCCTTACCCACCTTCCTTGCTTCCTCAGTTAGATGGCTACTGCTTGAATTAGGAGAAAACCTAGGCTCTCAAAGGAGAGTATTCTAAAAGACATTTTCCTAGTGCTGGACTCCCAACCCCACACCCTCGGGGTGCATGGAGCCGGTCCCCTCTGACCTCGAGTGATGTGAACACTGACAAAAGCACTTGAACACTAATTGCTTTGAGCAGCCACAACCAGGTTCTTTTCCCACCCTGCAGCCTGAGGTCAGTATTCCCTCTGCTTTCTCCAAGGACACCTGGGAAAGCTAAGACAGTGACGCTGTGGGAGGCATTATGGTGCCAGAGCCACAAGGGGAAGTGGCAGGAGGTGGGGCGGATGCACAGACTGGCAGCCATGAAGAGCAGACAGAGGGCCAGTGGGCCTGCAGAGGGCGTGGACGAGGCTTACCCGGTTGTCTTCGGTTTCCACCGTGACCTTCCCATCCTGGGTACTCTTAATTTTTGCCTTGGCATAGTCTTCTTTTGAGTCGACCACAAAGCAGTAGGTTTTGGCATCAAAGGGCTGGTTCTGAGCCTCGATCCTCTCCTTTTCTGACTTCCGGAGGAAGGGAGCGGCTATGCCGAACACTTCCATTTCCGAGTCGCTACTCATGGTTGTCAGCTGGAAGGCAAACCCTCGGTGAGCCCAGCTGCCTCCTGAGCCAGCCTCGGGGCCTGTCCTGCATCCGCCCTGCCCCCGCAGCAGCCCTCCATCCTAGGGGCTCCACCCACAGGACTTCAGTGCTGGGAGAATCAAATGGGCACATATTTATGGAGTGGCTATTCTGTGCAAAGGGCACAGAGCATATGTGATCCAAGCTCCGCGAGCATCAGAGGCTCTGACTGGGGAAGGGACCGAGAGGTGAGTACAACTCTCAAGACCTCACCTTCCTCTTCTATAAAACCCAGGTGTTGCTGAGAGATTTAAAAATAAACACCATAAAATATAAACGCCGTCCTTTAAAGAAAGTGTGCTAAGTGGCAAATAGCTAAGGAATTTTTTTAACCGTTTTGAATCAAGGTGGCTACCTCTTCACACAAGGAAACCAGCTGTCGCTTCCTTCCCTTGTTAAGAGCAGAGGCAGCATCTGACCTCAGCACCCGTTTAGAAAGCCTGCTAGAGTGCTACCTCCTCTCCGTTCCTCTCCAGCCTGACCCGTCCTGTCTGAGCTCTGATGGACTCTCTGCCCTTCAGGCCACGGGGAGCTAGGAGGGTCTGGTAACCTCGGACCTGGAGACTTCCAGCAGCCAAGGGACGTGGCCAGAATTCTCACCTGAGAGTCACACCCACGGGGGACAGCAGAAGACAACAGCAGCCGTGGAAAATCAGACCTGCAATAAATACACAAAAAGAAAACTCAGGATCCCTGGGTGTGGCTGGTTCTGTTCTGAATCAGCTCTTGAAGAATTAACTACATAAGGATAAGGGACTAATAACTCAAAAAGAGCACTACCCTAGAGGCAAGCTGGAGGGGCAGGTGGGGCCTGGCCCACGGGTAAGCCATTAAGGTGCAAAAGCCCCCCAGAGCCCCCCAGTCTGGCTCCTACCAGCCTCCTCTGGTACCTTCTTCAGTCTGCAATGCCTCCCATTCAGAATGGGGCAAAAAGGACAGAGTCCCTGTTCTAAAAGCTGTGGTTCCAGGCCAGCTCAGGTCTCCTTGTCTTCTGTGAACAGGGAGAAGTCTCTGAGATTGGCTAATTGACACCTACTAGCCACAGCAATCGTGGCCTTGAGACGACAGGATACCTGAAGGGCATACAGCCCAGGGAGGGATGGTGAGGGCAGAGGATGGCACCGAGTCCCCTTGGCCCTCTGCACGGATCAGTGAGGCAATGGGAGACCGTCAGGCCCTGGTGGACAGGCCGAGGTCCACAGTGTGTCCAGAAGATCCTGTCCAAGAGGGTGCTTGAAGACGAGGTCAAGGGGACAGTGGGGAGGAGGAAGGAAGGCCTGAAGGCCCCCTGCTTCGGTGGGGAGCTGGAGGCAGAGGGAGGGTGGGCATTTGGGCCTAGGGAGATCTGGCCCCACATCTTACTAATCCTGACCAGAGCCAGGCAGGGCCAGGCACACAGCACCTGGCTGCACCTGGGAGGCGTGCTCTGAGCTGCAGAGATGGAGAGAGGAGCCAGCGAGAGGGGCGCTGTGACTTACCTCCGCCCACCAGAGAGGAGCTGCAGAGGGGCCGCTGCCCCGGGCTTTTATAGGCCCTGCTCACCCCCGCGGCTCATTCCTTCTCTATATTTGGAAAGAGAATGACCGACACCACAAGCTGAGGACCAGCTCCTTCCTCACGTTTTTCTGCCGTTGCCAGGGGTAGGGTATATATAGAAATGGGCAGAATCCAGAGCCATTTCACAGCTGTAGAAAGCTGGGAGTTTGAGATGCCTTTCTCTGAACGGGGGGCCAGCTTGCTCCCTCCACGCGATGGACAGTCTCGTGTGGAGGGCCTGCGCAACTCCCTTCTGCAGCAGCAACCGCGCTCGAAGGCAGTCTGAGTCCCGGCCTCGGGGACAGAGCGCCTTCAGCGATTTGCTTAGAAATCTCATCATATGGGGAAATGAAGGAGACCAAGGAAGAAAAAGTTCAAATCCTCTTGGAATTTTGAGCAAGGCTTTTGTCACAACACAGAGGTGTCATAGGGTTATGTGACTGTCAAACTTGTGCCAGGAACAACAACAACAACAACGATAATAATAATTCTCCTCCTCCTCTTCTTTTTCTCCTTTCATTGTGTAACTTTCTGTCTCATCAGTGTCATTAACTTAATCCTTTCTTAAGCACCAGTAGGACCAACAAAGTAAATTAATGACGGAAGCCATGTGGCCAGCCACTCTTCACAGCAACAGCTGCTTCAGGCCCTGTTGTTATTAAGATATATTACCAATTAGGAAAGACCAGCTGCTGGCCTGGGTGGGGGGTTAGGGGGATTGGTGGCGGCCTGCAAAGAAAGGGAGGGCGAGGGGTGTCGAACAAATGTGGTTGCTTCTAAATAAGGATTGGAAAAACAAAGCCTCACGAGAAGAAGAGCGGCATACATGGAAGCTTTCCCCCATTCCCATCCTACTTTCTTCTTTGTTTTTTTCCAGACCAAATCTTCAGGAGGGTGGCCAGGTGGGCATCCTATGGTTGTTAATTCTAAATAGAATTGGGTGTCAACAGTTCCCGCTGAGAGTAAGACCCGCCCCCTTCCAACCTCCCAGACCAAGCCCAGATGTGAGGCTACTCAAGGGGAAGCAGGACAGCAGCCCTGTGACGAGGGCACGTTAATAAACACCCACTGTGTGCTGGCCCCTAGACAGAGAGCTTCACGATGAAACAAAAGAAATGAAGATGCTGCCCTTATCCTCGATTGTTTGTTATAAATGATGAGTCAGTCGTTTTCTAGATTTAGGTGAGTTTAGATCAAAGCAACACATTTATTAAGTATCTGTTCTGTGAAGGCTAGGTCGGGTTTAGTGGCCACCAGGTTAGAAAGCCAGGAGGGACTGCCAACCCACCTGCCTGCCTGCCCCCCCAGCCTGTATGGGGTTGCGGCCTGTCACTACCCCTTCTCCTCTAGTTTGGACTGAGGCCCTCCTTGGAGACCCTCCTCACCCCAGGAGGGAGCAACGACACTGCTAAAGTCTCCACCCTCGTCCTGAGAGGAGTGGTCCCCTGGGGCCTCTGTCCCACCTGCCCAGTGACACACGAGTCCAATTCTTTGTGCGATTGGGAGGCCTGGTCAGGACAGCCATGGGACAGGTAAGTGTCAAGTGTGGGAGCAGAGGTGTTAACAAGCCCTGTGGGGCCAAGGGACAGAGTTTAAGGGGCCCTGGCTCCATCTTGGGCAGTGACACATGCAGGGCACACTGTGGGAGGGGGATGAGTGCTTGCAGTGACTTTTTGTTTTTTTTGAGGAAGATTAGGCCTGAGCTAACTGCTGCCAATCCTCCTCTTTCTGCTGAGGAAGACTGGCCCTGAGCTAACATCCATGCCCATCTTCCTCTACTTTATATGTGGGATGCCTACCACCACATGGCTTTTTGCCAAGTGGTACCATGTCTGCACCCGGGATCCGAACCGGGGAACCCCAGGCCACCGAGAAGCAGAAGGTGAGAACTTAACTGCTGCACCACCAGGCTGGTCCCAGGACATATGTTTTAAAAAAAAAAAAGATTTCCATCCAAAAAGAGAGGAATCTTAAAGAAGAGAACCTCTTGTTGCTTAAATAGGTAGCATCCAGGGCAAACAGGATGCTCTCCTGGGGTGGACTTCTTCTTCTGATCAACCGGGACAGATGACTTATCAGTGTATTATTAGCTGGCTTTTTGAGAACAGGAGGAGTCCTTGTTCTTTCAGCCATCACCGAGCAAGAGCTAATCCCACAGCCAGGGCAGAGAGCTGCACTTATTCCTGGATGAACTGGAAAAAACTGAGTATAGTGTCTCAAGGATGCTCGCCGGCTCCGGAGACGATGAATGGAGAGCTGCTGCGCTCCCCTGCCTGGAGGCTGGCTGTCTTCTCCCGAGCTGTTTTCCTCTGCATCTGTTCAATGTCTGCTCCGCATGTGCCCCGGGGCTCCCGGCCACACGGCAGCACCTCAGGAGCCTCCCTGCTGGAGCATGAAGTCAGCCACCGGGAGCAGAGGCCTCCAGGATCAAGTGCCTTCTCTGTGTCCAGCCGTGAGCAGGGTTGGATGTCACTGGAAGCAGGGAGCTCAGTTATTCCAAGCCAAGATCATTCCCTGGCACTGGCACAATGGGTTGGGGTCCTGAACCAAAGCCCAGAGCTCCAGGTAGAAATTCCAGCAGACAGAGCCCATAACTTTAATTCCTTTAATTCAAGTCAGCAAACACCCACATTTCCCAACTTTATATTAGGTAAAGTTTCAAACGTACAGGTAAGTACAAAGCAGAGTAAATGAACACCCAGGTTGACATCAAAGCTGTGCTATGAACCTCCTCACTGTCTATACAAGAGGAATTCAGGGAATGGATGGTTCTGGAATTATGACATGAGCCAGAAGTTTGTGAACTTAATCAGAGCAAACTTCTTGAAAATGTCACACCGTAATCTGTAAGTGAAAGGGAGAGTTGGTGCTAAAAGGTGACCAGGTAAGGAGATGATTCTCCAGACCCTGCAAAACCTAAGGGGAGGACTAGAGATGCGGGAGGGAGGGCTTGAGACAGTCGGCCAGCAAAGAGGAGATGAATCCCATAACTAAGGTGGGGCAGCTGTCACGAGGCTGCATTTGATCCAGATGATTGATGGGCCCTGGTGGTTGGGCGCATGGAGCAACATGATGGAAGCAGGGAAGAATGCTTTGAGCAGGACAGGAGAAGACTGTCATTCCAAGGGTAAGGAGGTTGTAAAGAGACAGGCATGGCCGAGGACCTTGCCAGGGGATTTGGGGAAAGGAATGAAAATGACACAGGAGTCTGGACAATGCCATAGAGAAGGAAGCAAGGAAACTAGTGCACAAGCTGCACATGGGGTGTGGAAGGGAGAGATCAGAGATCACCAGGAGGTTACCAATGGGGCGAATTGGGGAATCTGGAAGATGGATGGCCAATTTGGGGTGGCAGTTGATTAAGATTTACGCCATAACCTTTAAGTTGAAGGATAACACTGAATTTTTATTTAAAGTTGTGGTTTTCAAATTTGGCTATACCTTAGAATCATCTGAGGAGCTGTTAAGAAAACAACTATGCATGACCAATTGGAAGATGTGACCTCATATGGAAGAAAAGACTCCATAGCAACAAAAAAGATAAGCTACCAAAGAATAAACTTAACAAGATATATGCAAAACCTTAAAGGAATACTGAAAGACACAAAAGTAGATTTTCCATGCAATTAGATAGGATGATCAACATCCTAAAAATGCCAATTTTATCCAAGTTATTATGTAAATTTAAGGCAATTCCGATAAAAATACCAACAATTTTTTTCTCTGGAGGTGGATAGTTAATTCTAAATTTCATGCATGCATAGTAAAGAAAAACCTGAAAAAACAAAAGTCACAGGCAGGACATTCCACCAGATATTAAAACATACACTCTAAAGTCTAAGTACTGAGGGCAGACCCCGTGGCCTAGCGGTTGAGTTCAGTGCACTCTGCTTCAGCGGCCTGGGTTCGGATCCCAGGCACGGACCTACACCACTTGTTGGTGGCCATGCTGTGGCAGTGACCCACACACAAAATAGAGGATGACTGCCACAGATGCTAGGTTAGGGTGAATGTTCCTCAGAAAAAAAAAGAAAAAAAATTCTAAGTAATGAAGAGAGTGTCCTACCAGTGCTTGAAGAGACAGACTGACCAGAGGAACATAATGGAAAGGCCAGAAAAAGGCCCAAACGCATATGGACATTCGGTTTAGGATGAGGGTGGCCTCTCAAGTCAGTGGAGCAAAGAGAGACTCTCTAATAAGTCGTGCAGGAACAGCTGGAGGGCCATGTGGAAAAAGATAAATTTGGAGCCATACCTCATACCACACACCAGATTAAGTGACAACTGTACCAGATCCAAACGTAAAGAAATGCAACAAGTACTAAAAGAAAGGCTGAGTGAATTGCTTCACGATCTGGGAGTGGGGAAGGCCTGCTATGGCAAAAATTCAGAACAGTAAAAGAAAGAAAAAGAAAAATTCAACATCATAACAATTAAAAAAACTTTAGGCAAAAAAAGTTAGAGCAAAAGACAAAAGGCAAATTGGGAGAAAATATCTGCAAGTGACATCACAAAGGGTCAATCTCCTTAATACAGAAATAATTCTTACAAGTTGGAAAAAAAAAGATTAAAAAAACCCTCAAAAACAAATGGGAAACAAACAAGCAGACAACTCGCAAAAAAGATGTACAGATGGTCTTTAAACAGATGAAAAAACGCTCATCACTATTTTAAGAGAAATGCATATTAAAACCACACTTTCTCACCAATTAGAATGGTGAGAAACCTTCTGTCGGCAAGCTGTGATGAAACACACACTCTTGTGCTTTTCTGGTGGGTGAAACATTGTTCAACTGCCATGGAGAGGAATTTAGAAAAAATTAACAAAAGTAAATATTCAATTTCCCTTTGGCCCAGCAAAACCACTTCTTGGAATCTACTCACAAGATGTATGTCCACAAATACTAAAACTTTGTAAGCACCAGGTTATTTACTGTAGAACTACTATAATAATAAAAGTTGAAATTACCCCAAGTATTTATCAATAGGAAGCTTAGTGAATAAATTATGCTATATCCACATGGCAGAATATGTGGATATATGGCTATGAAGCCATAAAAAAGAACTAGAACAAGCGCTAATGAACTGAGATGGAGTAATTTCCAGGATATATTGTAAGTGAAAAAAGAAAGGCCCAGAACAGGTATACAGAGTACTACCTTTTGTGGAAGAAAGGAGATATAAGAATATCTATACATATTTGCTCATTTTTGCAAAAAGAAACACAAGCAAGATAGACCAGAAGCTAATATAAATGGTTACCTATGGGGGTGGATGGGAACTGGGACAGCTATGTCTTTGTGCCTGGTTTTGACTTTTGAACTATGAAAATGATTTACATGTTCAAAAATAAATAGAAAAGGAAGAAAAAAACAATTCCTAAAATTGAATACAAACAGAGCAAATAAACCTCATGTATATCAAATTAATGACAAATTAACGAAAAGACTTAATTCCTGTCAATTTTGAAAGTACACTGACTATACATTCTTAGTGAGATGTATGCGGAGCATAAAAAGAACCACAAGGAAGTTGGGAACTTTTCTAAGTAGTTTTGTTATTAGTTGTAATACTGGATTGTAATTTGAAACAATGTATATGCTTTTAGATGATACAAGTAAGTAAATATATTCATCTTATGAGAAACGAAGATCTTCACTCTGAGATAAAAAAAGACACAAGTATAAAGTAAAAGAAGGTAAGAAAACCCCCAGAATGTTAACTTGAATTGGACCTATTAGTATGAATCAACCTGAGCATCTGAAAGAGTAATGGCTGTTTAAATATCGACACATGGAATAGGGAATAATCCGGAGTCCTATCGTGAGGCAGGGCAGAGGGGTGGGGACAGTGAGGAAGGAAACCCCTCTTCTTTACAGAAGAATGCCACTAATGCCCCGGACAGAGTGAGGAAGTGAGAAAAGTCATCGTTTTGCCACCAACAATATCATAATAGATCCAGGCAAGGATCACCAGTGATGCTAAAACCCCTGGGCGAAAGGACGTTAGAGAGAACTGCAGATGATGAAACTTAGCCCCCAATAATGGACACCTGACATCCTGACATGGATGGTGCAGGAGAGACCACACAGTATCTGCTATGCAACAGGCTTGCAAATGTTTAATCTGAATCTTTTCAAGCCTCTGGGCACAACTTCATGCTTTCAGAAAGTAGAGAGAGAACAAGTAAGTGATGCCATGAAGAAATGATCAGTCAAATTCAGACTGCGGGGCATCCTACAAGAAAAGTGGCCCAGATCATTCAAAATGAATCAACGTTATGTAAAAAAAAATCTGTTTTAGGTTAAAAGAGACCGCAGAGATAGAACCAAATGCAATACAGGAACCTTGGTTAGATCCTAGATTGAAAAAAAGAAAGGAAGGGAGGGAGGGGGGGGAAGAAGGAATAATCTGAAAAGGCATTTTGGGGACAAACTGAGGAAATTTGAATATAAACTGGATATCAGATGATATGGAATTATTGTTAATTTCCTTAGGTGTGAAAATGCGAGTGTAGTTATGTAGAAGAATGATCTTATTTCTAGGAGTTTCATACTGAGATATTTAGGGAAACACCCTAACTTATACAACAAACTTCAAATGGTTTGGCCAAAAAAAATAATATATTCACACAGATAAAGCAAATATGGCAAAAACAACAATAGATGACTCTAGGAGAAGGGTAAATGTGTGTCCTATAGGTTTGAAAATGTTCAAATAAAAAGTTGAGGGGAAACGATAAAAACGAAAACAAAAAAAACATCCCTAGCCCTGCCACGGCCCCAGACCAACGGCATCTGAATCTCCAGGCGTAGGGCTCAGGCATGGCGTGTAAAGCTCCCCTCTGGAGTGCCCCGGGATCCTAAGGGACGTCCACAGCTGAAACTAAGCAGTCGGAGTTCCAGGGGCTGGGCGTGGGGTTGGCTGGGGCTGAGAGGAGAGGAGGCGAGACTCAAAGCCTAGAATGATAGAATTCTAAAGTGAGAAGATAAAGTTGAAAGCATACAGCTACTCCCCCAAACAGTGACCGAAATGGCAAGAAGAGGCCCCAGACTTGAGCAGGTGTCGGGGGATGACTGTGGAGGGAAAGCCTTCAGGAGCAGCCTCGAACAGTGACTGAAGCCGAAGCCACAGGCCGAGGGAGGATCAAGTGTCCTTTTGTAAGTAAAAGTAGTTGAATTGGAGGAGGGTTTCTTAACCAGGTTTGGGCCTCTTAACCAGGTTTAGGATCCTCTGGGAAGTTTATTAAAGGTTTGGATGTTCAGGCTTCACCAAATCCCATTGAATCAGAATCTTGGGGGTCAGACTCAAGTGCGGGGGTTTCCAAAGGCTCTCCATGTCATTTTGAGGAAGAACCCTGGTTAGGAACTTCTGACAGCTGATCCTTCATTTCCTTCCACGCCAACGCTCTGTGACTCCACTCTTACACACCTCATTTCCAAATCTAGGAGGGCTGGGGGTGGCCTTGCCCCTAACCAATGCTGTTCCTCAGGAGATACAACAGCAACTGGAACCCAGAGGCCTTGGTTCCAAAGAAAGCAGGTGGCATGGTTGTCTTCCACTGGAGTCCCCAACGTTGGGTCTGTATTCTAAAATGTCTAAAATGGGGGAGAAAGGTGGAGGGAGGTACAGGTTGCAAAGAATAAACACAAGCAGTTTCCGCCAAACACTTGAGCTCCAGGCCCAGAGAAGGCACTTGTGCTCTCCAAGGGGCAGGAAGGGGAGGGAAAGCGAGCCAGGCCCCACCCCACCCAGGGCTGCATTGACCTTAGGCTTCAGCTCATCTTTTCCCTTCACCAGGCCTCAGTTTCCTCATCTGAGAAATGGATCTCTCTGATCTCCTAGGTTCCCTCTGGTCCCTACTTTCTCTGGTTTTATGATTCTCATCAGGAAAGCAAGCCAGCACGACCTAAAAAGGATGAGCTGGGCTGCGACATGTCATGATATTCATTCTCCCACCACAGTAATGTGGGTGGGAGGGGGTCTGGTTGCCAGTTACATCCCACTTTGTGAGAGCCCTTGGCCAGTGCTGTCCCCCTGCAAGACCGCCCTTGGGAAGCAGGTACCAATTTCCCAGACCACAGGAGTGCGTGAAGATGTAACTACCATTATTTCTCTTTAATCGATTTTATCTTTGTTTTCAAATCTCCACTTCCTCAAGAGAAGACTAAATTTTGCCACTTCAAGGTCAGTGAGTTTCTTCCAGAATTTTTCCAGTATCTTCTGATAAACATGAAATTCAGGAGCTGTCTGCTGCTCTTCTCCTCCCCGTCTCCGCAGTACTGCTCTAAATTCAGGGAGGGGGTACCGTAGGTCTCATGTTGGCAGATGGGAGAAGGGGCCTCTGGTCTACATTTGTCATCTGTCCATGGCGGTCTCTGCTGAGAAGTGGCCCTGACCCCACTTGTCCAGTCACTGTGGCCTCCAGCCTCCAGGTTGGTTGACACACGGCCCGCCCCCCCACCCCAGCCTGAAACAGAGGCCTCCACGGATGTGCTCAGGCTTGTGCCAGACAACAGGAGACAAGTGATGAACAAATTGTGCAATTAATTGAGGAATTATGTACCCTTGTGATTCGTAATGCAAAGTGGAAATGCAGGGAGCTCAGAAAGTTACCCAGACGAGGCCTGGAGGCCTCCTACCCCTGGAACCTCAGTGCTGCCTTTGTTTACCCACACATCAGTGCCAACGCAGAACTCCAATCCCTGCTTTGGCGAGAAATCCAACTGCACTGGGCATTCTACGGTTTGCGTGAAGCTTCTTACAGATGGGAGGGGAAGGGCGGGGACGCATCACCTTTCTCCATTTTACCCCCCTCCTTCCAGATCCCACTCCCTACCCTCCAACCAGGAGCTTAAAATACTCTTCTCTTGGCCATGCCGGGTAGCTTTCTTGTTATCTCAAGCCTGGATGCAAGCCCACCCTGGGGCCTAGATTCTCCCCTGGTGGGGTTAGTGAGGCATTTCCTCCCAAGATAACTCTGAGACAGTCTCACCCCAGACACCTCCCAAAACAACGTTCTCTCCTTTCCCTGGCACCTCACCCCCACTCGCACCTGCCCATTACACTCCAGGCACAACTGTCAGGGGCACTGCCCTGCCCTCTGGCAGCAAATGGCACTAGGGGACCTGTAAATTGTCACCCTCTCCCCTGCCGTGACCCTCCTGCCACCTCATTTGTCCGTAATCTCGAGGGTTCCCACACACCTGACTCCACGTTCTCCCTAACATGGGAGGCCCACAGTTGCCATTTCCTGTGCTCGACTGCATTCTGCCAGGGGGGTACAGTGTCCCTCTCGCCCCACTACTGCATCCCTCTTCCCAAACTGTGGAAGCACCGCGGCTTTTCCCAGCACTGGGATGGGCTGGGGATGGAGGCACCGGCCAAAAACATGAGTCCAGGACAGGGATCACCCCTCCAGCAGAGTAGCCATTTCTAGAAAAGCAAATTATGGGTTCTTCAGAAAACTGGGAATGACAGTGAGCAACGAGTCAATTCAAAAATGATTTAGCAGCCAGACCTTGTGGGCAGATGTTCCCTTTCCCGAGGTGTTTCTGATTATAAAATTAATATTCATATAACATTTAAATTATAGGAAAATAGAAGATAATGAAGGTAAATCATCATCTCCCCACTCAGAGCTAACAACCACTAATATATCACTTCCAAACATTTTTATATGCTATTCACGTTTGTCTTTTCATAATAAAAAGGGGAGATATTTACCTATTTTTTATTAAGGCAACACATGCTCCCCGTAAAAATAAAATCATATCATGCAAAAATGTGTTTGTAACCAACTTTGTTCTTCCTTGATGTATTGTAGACATCCTCCCACATCAGCGACTTTAGATTTGTATCATCATTTTTAACGGCGCCACACAATTCCATTATGTAGCATAATTAATTTAATAAATCCCACTTATAAAAATATAGTGAAGAGCGTCCTGGTCTCTGAGCATTTACCCAATTATTTCCTAAGGATACATTTCTAGAAGTGGGACCGTGGAGTCTAGTACCTTTGGTACATATGACCGCATCCGTCTCCTGAAGGATCGTATCCATTTACAACCCTCCTCCCCCCGACTGTGGAAGGGTTTATTTCCCCACATCTTTGCCAACTCTGGGTATCACTCTAATTTTTGCCAGTTTTATAGGTCAACAAGGTAGCTTTAATTTGCTTTTCTTCTATTATGAGTGAGGTTGAATCTCATCATAAATGCTCCTGGTCATTTGCAGATCTTCTGAGAAGAGTCTCTGCATCCTTTGTCCTTTTTCTCCTGAGATGTTAATATTTTTCTATTTTAAGAACTTTCATCTATCAGAGATTTTAGTAATCTCTTGTGTATACTGCAAATGTTTTCCCCATTCGTTCCTTATCTCATTTGAGCCTCACAGCAATCCTGGGGGGGTAGGCAGAGCAGGTGCAATTATCCCCACTTAATTGAGTAGAAACCATGACTCAGTCAGGAATGTTGGCCGATGGTAAGGGGGCCACGGGAAGACCTTGGCTTCCCTGCTCTGAGTGTGGTGCATCAAGCTGTCCTACCACTCCAACAGGGCCCTGACCGCGTCCTTTAGGATTATGGGGGAAATAACTTTTCCCCTATGCAAATTAAAATGTCTTAAATATTTGGGCCCCAGTTTCCCCTTCTGTAAGAAAATAGAGTTGAACCAAATGATTTCCTACATCCTTCTCAGTTCTACTGTCTTCTGATTCTCTGATTTCAGGCACAAGAGAGATCCACTTGGATGAAAGCATTGTCTGTATCCTCAAAGCACATATGCAGGGAACAGGAGGCGGCTGGGTCCTTCTCTACGTATGAAGTGCAGGGTGAGTGTCCATGACAGTGAGTTACCAAGAGTATTTCCACCTAGACTTCCCCAGGCTGGAACCAGGAGCTTCAGTCTAGCCGTGTCGCTCCCCAGTGGAAAGCAATCAAAAGCACAAGGCACAGAAACTCCAGCATTTCTGTGTCACTGCTGAAGAATTCTAGATCAAGGTAGCTATTACCTCTTCCCATGGTCCATGCAGACATTACTAGTGGATCACAGCACACACCACCTGAGCCTGGTCACAGCTTCATAATCCTCCTTAGTGCTGTGTTGCAGGAAGCAACTATTATTTGATTAAAATTGACACAGGGATAAACTATTTGTCTTCCTGCTACTAGAATATTTTTCCTAATAATGACTTTTTACTACAAAACTAATGTATGTTCATTTAGACCAGTTTCGAAAATAGACCCTCAAAAATATGAAAATAAAAATCATCCATAAATATATCATCATTAACAACAATTTCATGTGTACTTTTTGTGTTTATACAAAAAATGAGAATAAACTTTTGTAGCTTATTCACTTAAGTAGATATTGGATATCTTTCCATATCATTAAATATTATCTGCTCAATTTTAATGGTTCCATGTACTCCATTTATGAATGGACCACAGTTTATTTCTCCCCTGTAGTTGGGTATCTTACAGATCCCCTATAATTGGGCATCTAGGTTGCTTATCCTTATCTACCATTTCCATGAACAACTATTACAGAAATGTTGAAGTGAACAAATCTTTGTGCACTATGGTTCTTTCCATGCCTATATCCACAAAGATGGAATAGTGGGCTTGCTATATATTGACAAATTGCCGTCCAGACATGCTGCCACATTTCAGATACCACCAGCTCTATGTGGGGGTCCATTTCTCCATCTCTCATCCTCGATGCCTAACATCATTCTGTTTAGCGTTTTGCCAACCTGAGAGAAAGAAATTCTACTTTTTGAACTTGCATTATTCGATCACTAGTCATGCTTTTTTTTGGTATGGCTATTAACTATTTGATATTCTTCTTCTCTGAACTGCCTGTTTATGTTCTTTGCCCAGGTTTTTCTTGGGGTGTTCATCTATTTCCTTACGGATTTATAAACATTCCTTATATATTAGTGATAGCAACTCTATGTTTTTGATCAAGCCTAGCAATGACTTACTCTGTGCTTCCTGCCTTTAGTCTAATGTTTACAAAAGCTTTCTCTACTCTTTTCGTCTGCTTTTTATGGTTGCAAAAAAGATGCTCATTCGGAACCTCCAGAGAAAGGAGGTGGGATGGGGAGGGCGGGTGCTGTAAGAATAGATGCAGCTTAGATCTAACACTGGAATACCGGAGCTCTAAAGCACTGGTCTCCAGAGGCAGCAGCACCCACAACAGTGGAGTGTGGGAAGAAAATATTAGCCTTTCTACATATATGCATGTTTTTCATTTTTATAGGAAAATAGAGCAAAGACATACAAAAATATATATGTTCAGTTTATAGAATAAAACAAATACCCAAGTATCCATCACCTGGACTAATAATACCATTTATTTGCTACCTCATCCTTTCATTTCTGCTTTTTTTTCATGTGCTATCCCTGGCAACCACTTGCCATATATATTTGTGCAGCAGCGCACGTATATAATATATAAATAAGTAAATATACATATATTGGAGGATGCATGTCAAATTTTTAATTTTAATTTTTTAAAATCAATTGTAATCAAAAGTTTGGAGATGGCCATTCAAGGATCTCATCTCTCTTCTATGGCGCCCGCTTATCCCTGGCTGCCTGCTTCTCTCTCTACCCACAGGCTTCCTCTGCTTACTGATTTGCACTCATCGTCTCAGTTTGCCTGTGGCTCGCGGTGGCCGCCTCTGGCCTGGCCCTGGCCCTGGCTCCTCTTCATCATGACCTTCTTGCTTCAGCTCCCACTGCTGATCACACCGCCTTCCTCTCCTCATATTCCAGAGAGAGGATCTGATTGGTCCAGCCTATGAACTGGCCAGCCCCGGCTGCGGGGGTGCGATGACCACGTGGTACAACAGACCACGATGGCCCCTCAGCAGTGGGTGTGAGTGAGCTACCGGCCCTACGCACGTGGGCAGGGAAACCTATCCCAAACAGGGTAACTGTTCACATGTACTTCCTGCTGGTGCTTTTATTGTTACTTTTTATACTTAAATTCTCAATCCATCTAAATTTATTTTAATGAAGGATGCAGAAAGAATCTTTTTTCCATTTTGTTAATTATTGTTCCAATACTAATTTTTAGTAATCTTCACCAATATAATATAGTTTTGTTTGTCAGGCAGTAGGTTTCTTAGAACATGGATCTGTTTCCATACTTTTATTTCTGATTTGATCTTTGTTATAAAGTTTTATAGTGTTTTTTTATATAGTAAAGTTTTATATGACATGGATGTTTCCATACTTTTACTTCTGATTTGATCTGTTAAATGCTGTGTAAGCACTGCACCCGTAAAAAATTACATTATGGTTTAGTAATATTTTTTTTTTTTCCTGAGGAAGAGTTGCCCTGAGCTAACATCTGTACCAATCTTCCTCTATTTTGTATGTGGGATGCTGCCACAGCATGACCACTGATGAGTGGTGTAGGTCTGTGCCCAGGAACTGAACCTGGGCTGCCAAAGCAGACTTAACCACTAGGCCACAGGGCCAACCCCATATATTTTAATACTGGTAAGGCAAGTCCTCCCACCTTGTTTTATTTCTACTACCATCCTTTATTTTCCTACAACCATTTTTTACATTTATTTTTCCAGGTTAATTTCAGAAGCTTTTTTTGTTGAGCTCCCAAAAAATGCCACTGAAACTTTTAAAACTAAGGTTTATTGAGGTATATACATTGAAATTCACCCTTTTAAGAATATAGTTTGATGAGCTTTGACAAATATATGCAGCTGTGCAGCCACAGCTACAATCAACACGCTGATAATTTCCACTGCCCTCCACAGGTCCTTCAGGCCTCGGCAATCACTCGCCATTGGAATATTATTGAAACCATGTCGATGATTTGAGGAGGAGAAAATGAACATATTTGCCTCGTTGAGTCTTCTCATCAAGGAGCGAACTGTGCCTTTTTATACACTGACATTTTAAAACTGTTCTCCAAAATTTTATAATTTTCTTCTTATGGATCCTGAATCATTATTACATTTATTCTATTTATTACAAATTGTGTGATTATTGTGAATTTAATAATCTTTTCATTATATTTCTTACATGGCTGTTATGATATATAGTAAATTTATTGATTTTTGCTTATTTATAACTGGACACTGATTAGATACATAAAACACTCACAAGAGGGGATAATTTTAGATGTACTGGTTGGCAAAACGGTTGCGGCAGAATGATCTAAAACTGTCCTATTCTTTGTTTATCTCTGGTGGGGTTATTTGCATCCTGGAGGCACCGTCCAGGGATTGAGTCTCTCTATCTATCTAGATCTCTATCTCTATCTCTATCTAGATCTCTGTCTATCGCACCGTCCAGGGATTGAGTCTCTCTATCTATCTAGATCTCTATCTCTATCTCTATCTAGATCTCTGTCTATCTGTCCCTCGTGCTTAGGCATTCCAAAGATGGCGGCTTAATCAATGCCTCAGTGAATGGCTGCCCTACTCCTGCTCCAGGGCTTTCTGCATGATGCGGGGTGGTGCCCTCTGCACTTGCAGGGTGAGGGGCCCAGGAGTTAGGGGAGACCCACCAGAGGCAGCAGAGAGAAAAGCAGCAGAGGAAAAGCAACCCACCCAAAGGCCTGGCCTGTTCGAGACACTAAATGCCTGTCCCTGCTAGGAATGGAGGGCGATCCTTGCGGAGCTCCAAGGCCCCACTGTTTTCTGCAACGAAGAGCCTCACCAGAGCCTGAGCGGACCGGGAAATAGGCAGACTTCACCTCGCCCAGGTTCACTTAGTTGTGTCAGTCGTTCTCCTCAGCCGGGCTGCACTAGGGCCGACTGGAGGTCACATGGGTCTCAGTCCAGTTTCAATTCAAATTTCAAAAGGCCAAATGGAAATACTGCATTTAGCCTTGACCAGGTGTCACTGGGTAACCAAACAGCGTATCGCCTTGATTTTTGCTGGAATTATATCAACTCAATGGAGAAACCCTTGGAATCCTATGCCGAAGAGAAGTTCTGACAGGAAATATGTCTTTGATTAAAATTTTTAAAATGGGGTGATCAAATTATCAGAAATGGAATTTGTTTACTTGAGAAACTCTTTCAAAGTATGTGTTTCATGGAAGCAAAATTAATTAAAGAGCTGCCTTGTGGGGAAAGATTAATCACTTATTTTTATTTTCCCTTCCCTACTATGGAAAACTTAGTAGGCTCTGTGGTACCAAAGGGCAAAAGTCAACGCGCTGTGGAGCAGCGCTTCTCAAACTTCACCCTGCCTACACTCACCTGGGGATCTTGTTGAAATACGGCTTCTGAGTCAGGAGATCTGGAGTGGAGCCTGAGACTGCATGTCTAGAAAGCTCCCAGGTGACGTGACACTGCTAGACCAGGGAGCACAGCTGGGCAGCAAGGCTGCAGAGGAAGTTCTGCTATCAGCTTTGAAGCAAACTGGCTACGAGGCCCCGCTTGGGCCCTTCCTCTCCTACAACATGAGGACATGCTAGATGGTCTCCGCCACATCTGACACTGTGAAGGAAGACCACCTCACGTCATCACAGAGATGCCGCGGATGCAGAGCCCAAGGCTCCGAGTATGAGCTCCCGAGACTCGGCGGCTCTCACACATCTAAGTTCAGCTTGGCCCCGCGTCTTTGCGTCATCTTGAATGAAGAATGGGTAATGCGCTGTCAACTGTGGACCCGCCCAAGAACACATCAGATGGCTCAAGTGTAAGGGCAGTGTCCCCGCTTACTCCATAAAAAGGGACGCAATCAGCACAAGAATCAGCAGAGCAGCCCCACAGCTTGACTAACAACGCCCAGCTGCTGCTCACTGTGCTGCTGTCTCCTCCAGTTTGTTCTCTGCTCAGTGTCCCGGGTCGCAGAAAGCCTCCCAAAGCCTCTGAGCAAAGCTCTCTGCCTCTCACAGCTGTGCCAGCTTTAGCCCCTGTCCTCCAGCTTGCGGGTCGCCGGAGCTCCTTATTTCCCGTACCTCGCAGTGCGGGTGAGAATGTCAGTAGTAGCTTGCATCCTCCTGTCCAAGCCGGAGCCAGTTGCTAAGTGTAGTCTTATGCCTTCCCACATCACGCAGTTTCCCCTCACCCTGCCTCTCCCAGGAGCGCTTTCTTTTCCTCCATTTTTTTATTATACATGACATACAACAAAATGCATAAATCTTATTTATAGTTTAATACATTTTTAGATATATTGTCATCACTCAGATCAAGCCATAGTACATTTCTATGGCTCTGGAAAGTTCTCTTGGGCTTTTCAATTAATAACCACCTAACTCCTGCCAGAGGTAAGCACGATTCTATGACCATACATTAGTTTCCCCTGTTCTCACAGTATCTCATTTCATCCTCACAGTTACACCTGTTTTACAAATAAAAAACCAAGACCACTGGGTTGGTCGTTCCAACATGGTCCACCTGAGCATCTGTGAGTGGGAATGGCGGAAGGCGTGCAGGGCCTGTCTCTGTCTACACCCGCCACATCCTCCTTGAACTGGGTGCAAACGTGGACACAGAGTCACAGGTGCGATGTGGACAGAACACAGGTCCACAATGAACAGTCTCGTGGCTTCTTGAAAGCAAAAGACCCAATTACAAGCTTGATTTTTCACTGACTGGGTATTTGATGACATTAAGCCAAAAAACCAAAAATCTCTTTTTGTTGTAATAACGGGATTGTGGTTACGTATTTAAAAGATAAAGTTGGTTTCTTTTAGAGATACTTACAAATGCAGTACCCGGGGCGGGTGGGAGTGGCCGGAGGTACAGGTGAAACAAGATCAGCCCTACGTTATAATTATCGAAGCTTGGTGATAGGCATATCAAGTTCATTAAAATATTCTACTCTTTGAATAGGTTTTAAAATTCCCATAATAAAAAGAAAAAAGAAAACTCAAGTTTTCCTTCAATTAAATATCCACGGAATTCTCCTGAAATAGCACACAGGGTGAATGACTTTTGACCCCCAGGTGCGGTGACATTCGCACTCTCAGACTCCTATGTGAATCAAGCAACAATCACAGTGGGCGCTGTGGGCCGATGGATCAGATCAGGCTCTGCTCTCCGCCTTTGCAGGGCGAGGACACTCACAACAGAGCCAGAGCCCCTGCCGCAAAGGGAATGTGGCTCCAGGCCTTCTCGGGCCTTGTTCCCTACCGCCGTTCCTGACTCACCGAGCTGTCGTGCTGGGCTCCTTGCCATTCTTGAGCATCCCAAGCACACTCCAGGGACAGGCCCTGTGCTGGAAGGTTCCCCCAGATACTCACATAGCTCACTCCCAACTTTCAAATGGTCATCTCCTGAAGGAGTCCTTCCACGACCAATCACACTAATCCCCATCCTCATCACTCTCCAAACCCTTACCTTCTTTTACTTTTCTTCATAGCACTTAGTACTATCTGACGCCATTCAACATATTTATCTGGTTACAGTCCGTCTACTTCACTGAAGGTAAGCTCCACGAGGGCAGGAACTATGTTCAGTTCACTCCTGTATCCCCAGCCAGGTAGTAAATATGCAAGAAATATTCATGGAATGCACGGACATGTAGGCTGCTGAGCAAAGCTGGTCTCCCGGCTGGGTGACCTGGGGCCCAGGGAAGGAAAAACTCTTGCTCACGATCTGCTCTTGAACCTACCAAAGACAAGATACCCACCACCTTGTGAGCCAACAGATATAGGCAGAGGTGGCTGCAGAACTAAACTAACCATGAAAAGAGCAGTAGAGCCAGCAACTGGTCCCTGACGTCAAAGGGGGAGGGATGCTGCACTGCTGAAGCCAGAAATCCTTACAGAAATGACCAGGACCAGACAGACCAACAGCCCTCCACACAACGTGCCATCCCAAGCAGTCCATTTGAGGACTGTGAGGGTGACCCTCCTCAACAGACTTGTGTTGCTTGAAAACCAACAGCTTCACGCGGCCCCTGTGCCCACCAAGCTCCTGAGAAGGAACCCTGTCAAGGTGTCTGCTCATACCTTATACTCATGCTCTGGTGTTCTTGTGTTGAGACAAAAAGCCCTGAGTTTCTGGTTTGAACCTTATGTTTTTTCAAGAAGCTTATCTCTAAATTTAAATGCCATATAAGAAAGCAGGTTTGAATAGTTCATTAAGGCAAGATGGCCAACAGTTCCAGGCCTAGCTATGTGTACTGGGGTGGGGATGCAGAAAATGTGGGAGACTACCAGAAATCAGCATACCTCTAGGCAGGGTGAAGTGCAAAGGTGATGGAGGGAGGGTGGAAAACACTTAGAATCAAACCCACTTGTTTCCACAACCTCTGCCAAGTCAGCCCCAAGTCATCACCCTCATTGGGACCAAAAATAACGGAAGCCACCACCTATTGAGGGTGCGCAGGTGTTCTTCTACGTGGCTTCGTTTAACTCTCACCTCAAACTGACCAGTGACTAGGATTCTCAGGTTAGAAAAGGCAGCAGCATCAGGATTCGACCAAGCTGGTTTCAGTGCAGTGAATTCCTGAGGAGCAACAGCAGCAGGGCTGAGCGCAGGCCGCGTGCACAGCTGCACGCCCAGCACCTGCGGGGAGAAGCCCGCGTCCCGCCATCTGAGGCCTGCTATGTGGCCCCCAGCTTCACATCGCCATTCCGAGAAGGAAGTTTATCCAATCTCACACTCCAAACGACGCCATCCGTCAGTAATGGGAGGTGTGTGCGTGTGTGTGGTGGGGAGGGGACAACTGCAGTTCACCCTGCAAACTAATTTTTTCTCTAGCTGCTCCATGACCAAACCTTGGCAACAGAGAAGGGGGGAGCTATTTTGGGCTAAATTCAATATTTACCAGATTCAATAATGTAACAAATACGCAAAAATGTAACAAAAATAAGTCACATAAAAACTGAGCAGTATCTGCGCTAGTTATGGTACTAACACTTTTAACTTAGTATTCATAACTTGAGCTGGAAACACAGCCTAAGTGGATGCTTAATACTCTGGAAAGAGACCCACCCAGCACCGTGGGGAGGGGGAAAGTGGTGTGCAAAAGACAACTAAGCTTGATGTGTCATGTCTAACTTTTTAAAAGAAATACATGGATGAGTTTCTGGTATGGTATAATAAAAAATTTTTAAATGTTGAAGACTCAAAAGAAATGCATCCACCAAATACTGCTTCCTGGTAGTGGAACAATTGTGATTTTAAAATATCTTCCTCCAACTTTTCCATATATTCCAAATTTTCTCTACTGAGGATATGGTATAATTATGGAAGAACCCATAAACTATAAAATGTATTTTTCAAATTAATAGAAAATAACTTATCTCCTAAGTGCTAAAGGTATTATGAAGGAACACATGGCTAAAGAGGTCATTAACTGCACCTCATTAATAAATAGGAATAACCACCATATTGTTAGAGAGTAACGTAACTCCTAACTATGAGTAAAAAATATAAGCTAAATGGATGAAAAATGCTTGTGTGGTGACTGCTCTTTTAAAGGTAACTCACACATACACATACAGAGATTTAAATTGCACTACATGTAGGAAAAGAAAAAAGTTATTTGAGGGGTTCTAGGTGATTCGAAAAAATTTTTTAACCTTATGAGGAACAATAAAAGGTATTTTAAAATATCTTATGCAGATACATATACAATTTGAAATCACTTTACTGGGTTCACATTAACCTCCCAACTCACAGGGGTGTTTTACTGGTATCCAGTGAATCTTGCCTCATAGACAGCCGGACACATTAAGTACTTCCACGCCTACTGCACAGGCAAGATTCTTAGAATTTTCAAATAAACAGCATTTCTTAAAATACTAATTGCATTGAAGAGTCCAGTGAAAACACTGTAACCCCCCCAGGTAAAGGTCTGCAAGTGATACTATGTTGAAAGGCAGTCTTGATTTCGATTTCCCAAGATTCACAATTGAAAGGTTGCTCCCCCGGCACGCAGGACCCCCCCTTTTTGGTTGGATTCACATGGTCAATATCAACACCCCACAAGCAGAGGCTTGAAGAGAAAGTGGGATCCAAGTTCTAACCTAGACTCAGAAGTAAGCGAAACATCGTAATCTCTGGAATTGTCTCCTCACGTGCAAAGAGATGTCCACATCATCTCTGAGGCCTCTCTCCCTGCTTCCAACATCCTGATCCTGGGCCTTTAAACTTGACACTGCAATGAAGAGCAAATAAAAGGTTTCTTCCAAAGCTGCTGTTCCCTTTCTGGATCATTACACAGCTTTAACCTGCAACAGCTGAGAATGAAGACTAAATTTTATCTAGAGCAAGCTTACTGCAAAGTGATCCATACAAATGCTCTGTGGCTTAAAACAGACTATCTTTTTTAATGTCCGGCATTTTAGATACCTAATATCTTCTTTGTTACATGAGACAAGGCTTTATTTTTATTTTTTTTTAAATATTGGCACCTGAGCTAACATCTGTTGCAATCATTCTTTTTTTTTTCCTTCTTCTCCCCAAAGCCCCCCAGTACATAGTTGTATATTCCAGTTGTGGGTCCCTCTGGTTGTGCTATGTGGGATGCTGCCTCAGCATGGCCTGATGAGTGGTGCCATGTCCATGCCCAGGATCCAAACAAGTGACACCCTGGGCCGCTGAAGCAGAGGGCGTGAACCTAACCACCTGGCCATGGGGCCAGCCTCGAGACTAGTTTTTTAGTAAGTTCCTCACCTTCTTGACAAGGTTCCTAGGAAAGTCATTCCAAACCAACTACATCTTGAGTTGAAGTTTATATGAACTAAATCTTGTAGTTGTTATTAAGGAGACTATCCTAAGAAAGGAGGATGGCTATTATATTAGTTAGCTGGGGCTGCTGTAACAAAACACCACAGACTGGACCGCTGAAATAGACATTTATGTTTTTACAGTTCTGGAAGTTCTAGAAGTCCGAGAGCCAGGTGTCAGCACGGTTGGTTCCTTCTGGAGGCCTCTCTCCATGTCTTCATGTGGTCTTCTCTGTGGGTGTCTGTGTCCCAATCTCCTCTTCTTAGAAGAACACTTGTCATATTGGGGTTAGCGCCCAATCTAAGGGCCTCGTTTTAACTTAATTACCACTTTAAAGACCGTATCTCCAAATACAGTCACATTTTTAGGTACTAGGGCGTAGGACTTCAACATATGGACAATGGGGGACAGGATTTAGCCCATAACCGCTACAGTTTATGATTTTTATCTTTCACATACTTTGACATATGTATTTAGAGTGGGTTTAACGTAAGTATTGAGAAGAGAATTTAAAAACCAAAAGATAGGCCTGTAACACGTACATGTAAAACATAACAGATGTGCAGAGAATCTGTGTCTCACCAGGCACTACACCTGTGCGTTAGGATCTACTGACCGACTTTCAGAGAACTCTGCCCCGGGCAGCAGCTTCAGGGGGAAAAGGTGTAGTCAAGCCCAGGCACCGAGAGAAGTGAAATTCAGGAATAAAAGCCGAGATTCATTCCATCACTCGACAATCATTTTCCTGAATGGCTAATTATGTGCACATCACTTTGTCAACTGACACACCAGAAGATGGGTCAACTCCAGAACAAAACCTTGTTTCCTCATAAAACAGTTTCTCAAGGTGTGTGTCCCCAGGCCGCCAGCATCTGAGGCACCTGGGATGTCTGCTATGAATGCAGGTCTCTGTATCCTACCTCACTGAGACTCAGTGAATCCAGCTCTGGGCTCTGGAACTTGTACTTCAACAAGCACCCACTTTCCCACCCACTTGAGTCTGTGAGTCTTGCCCTGAGAGCTGTGTCCTGCCATCTACGCACCCACTCTTCACCCACAAGAAAGGTCATGCTTGTCTGAGTTGCAAAACTGAATATGCCTTTATTTCATACACAGTGCAGTCTAGTAGAGGCAGAAAAGTACTCTGCATCACACTCATGACCAATATCCTCTTATATCCATTTGGTATGTCACTGGAAACCTGGCATGTCATTTAGATAAAAATCACATAAAAGATGCCAGAGAAACTGATCTGATGGTTTTCCCCAAACAATAGATTTCCTCTTCATTAGTAAGATTGGCACCTGCTGACGGGAAACATCATGCAAACCTGACAGTGATATTCACTAACAAGGAAGACTGTACTTATTAACTATGAATTAAAGATTCATAAAGTCTTTCAAGTCTAAAGATTAACTATGAATGCCAGAGAGCCTAATGTGACTGGTATCAGCTACCAAGAACTCGAAGAGGAAAGCAAAGGCACTATGGAAATTACACTCCTCCTGGAAATTCAGCCCCACACCCTGCAGAGGTAGCAACGCCGATCAGAGGGCCCTGTTCCCGTGAGGAAAGGCACCAGCTGTGCCTCTCCCGGCTGTATCCTTCCCTGAGGTCCACTCCTCTGGCTTCACATTGACTTGGTCCACTGGTCTCAAGGTGACTATTTGGAAGTCTTTTAGTTGCAATCTTTACAGTTCCAAGAATCTATCTCGGCTGAAGCCAAGGGTAACATGTCCTGTGCAAAATACAGATGTTCTCACGGTATGAAGGCCATTCTGTGGGTTACACCTTTATATACATACATATAAACAGATATTGGTTACCATGGGAGACAAAGCTTCCTTCCTCTTTAGCAGGGGAACACTGCGCCCGGCACCGCTGCTTTGGCTAGCTCTTTTTCCTGTGTTCCCTCATGTGCGCAGCAATTGAACCAGCTATTTCTGCATTCTTCTTGTTCTGGCCAAAATAATCTAGAAACTCACCATTTGGTCCAATCAAGTACATTATTATTGTATGATCCACCTGCAGAGAACAGGGGTGGGGTGGAGATGACAAGAGGATTACCAAAATAAGTTGCTTATCTTACTGTATAAATACTGCAGGATAAGAGAACTTCACATTAATGGTTAAATAACCTTTGTAACATCTATTACTCTTACAGGCCTAAGCCTGTAATTCAGTGGCAAATTATCTAAAATCTTTTGTGTTCCAGAAATCTGCACTGACTATTGTTTGATACATCAGCTAGAACCTAGAATTCTTTCGGTTCACTCCTTAACATACTCATCTACATAATCCCTGAGAAAAGAACCCATTTGTATGAAACGGCTGCTGCTGGCCTTCCTGAAACAGTCAAGGCTTGTGGAACAACAGGCTGACTTGGAAAGAGCTTACATTTCTCAGTGAAATACTTCATCTAACCCCTTAGCCAGATTGTAAAGACATGTCACACAGAATTAAAAATGTTGGTGAGAAATTACTTTTTTTAATAAAAAGTTCTTGGGTGTATTCCTTCATGTTTCAAGAAAAACTGGTTATCATTCATTAGTACCTAAATTCTGTTTACCACATTTTATGAGAAGAAATCTAACCACTAAATATGTAACTTATAAATTTTACCACAGTACTTAGTCCTGATATTAGTGATTCAAATGGACACATGAAAACAAATGGTTTTTTCCCCTGGGAAATTTTTATACTACACTGAACAATACTGCCTGAAGGAAATGACCTGGAAACTCCTCAGGAGCCATAAATGCTACGCCTCCCAGGACTCATCTTAAATCCATTATCCATTTTCCTGGCAAAGTTCTTAAAACACTCCTAGCTCTATCTAAGTTTAGATTAGTCATCAAATTTTTTTTCAGTTATGTGCCTCCAAAAAATCCACTTGTGAATGAGCAGAAGACTTGGCACTTAACAGTCCTTGGAATTTACTGCAGACTTGATTGCTATTTGGCAAGACAACAAGACAGGAATGTGATCACACATACCAAACTGGAGACACCCTCAAATATACCCAAACACACATTATACGGCTATGAGGTCATTTCTTTATACACACACATTCATAAGGAGATAGCTAATGGAAAGAGCCACTTGCCCACTCACATAAGGAAAGAATGTACACCAAAGGGCTCAAACAGCTGGCGACTTCGTGCATCTTGGAAGAATTTACTGCAGGGGTAGGAGAGGGGATCTATGTCTGTCTCGCCACACATTTGATACAGAGTCACAATCAGGTCTCCTGATGGCTCTCCAAACCATACCCTGCAGCTTACACCTCTCTCTCTCCCTATTTCTTCCTTTTTTCTATTCTTTCTCTTCCCTGTTCTCTCTCTCCCTTCAAAAACAGAATTCCAATGTTGGACTTATTTTATGAGTATTCTTAATATAAATGACTTTCTAGTACGTAATAAAAATACTGTTCTATCCCTATCTGTCAAACTCATCAGTGGCCAGGTCTCAATGTTCATTTGGGCTGTGGGCAGAGCAAATGTCCATCTGTTTCTAATACAGAGTGCTTTAATGTTCTCAGAGATTCTAGTACAGAAAAAGAACACTAGCGTTTACTGACAGGCTCTTCCATGTGTCACCTCAACCCAGGAAGCAGGTGTCATACTCCTTTACAAACCACAAAACAGTTTAAGCTACACAGACATAAGTCACGTAATTAGTAAGTCCCAGACCTAAGCTTAGAACCCAGATCTGCTCAATTCTCAAGTCGACAATCTTTTCATATCCCCATTTTGCCACCACCTCTATTGGAATTCTACGGGAGAACCATCCAGTTTTTCTAATGTGCAAGTTCTATTTAAAATTTTTATTTTTTGAAAAGGTAAAAAATGCACATAAAAAACAAAAAGAATATGCAGTAAACTTATACAATGAAAGTCTTCCCCCTCTTTCAGATTCCCAGGGTTTCTCAGTTCTCTTCCTCAGAGGGAACCTCTGCCACCAGCTCCTTCTATATTCTTCCAGAGAAATTCTTTGCATTTATTAGTATGTGTACATCTACTGATTTCCTTTACCACCTCCATCTATTTCTTTTTAAACAGAAGTTACAGAAGTATATACTATACTTGTTTTCTCATTTAACAATATGTTGGATATTGTTCTTTATCAGTACATGCATAATAGTCCTTTGAGAAATGTCTGCTTGGTTTTCAGTCTTTTTACAAACAATGCTGTAGGGTATATCTGCAGGGCAAATTCCAAAAAGTAGGATCTCTAAGCTGACAAGTAGTCCACTTTAAGTGTTGGTAAGATACGGACAAACTGCCCTCTGAAGAGTGTGTATCAATTTAATTCCTACGTACAGTGCATCAATGTGTCTGTTGTTCCACTTCACTCCAACAGTGTAATCTCCTTTTTTCCCAAATTACATTTTGACAATATATTTCAAACTTTTGACTTTTGCTGATCTAACAGGTGAAAAATGGCATCACATTACATAATTCACATTTCTTTTATTATGAGTGAAACTGAACATCTGTTCTTAAGTTTGAAAGCCATTTGTATTTTTTTAGAATTGTTTTCTAATTAATACTTACAAAATAATGCACTCTACATATAATGCAGTGACATGTGCATTTAGCTTTCATGAAGTCCTCCAGGTTTGGCAGGCCCAGTTCACATAAACTACCAGTCTGAGGATTCTACTAGCATTCAAAAGCAAGAAGCCTCCCTTTTGCTGCTGTTGCCTGAGATTAAGAAAACCTCACAGCATTACATCTCAACCTTGAAGGCACTCTCTCACTCCCCGCAGGTCCTTACATCTTAAAAGAAATTGCCCATACCATCTTGTGGATGAGAATCTGTGACCTCAAGGGATAGAAGTCACACTAATGAAAAACCCAAGAGGCTGGAGAGTGTCTCCCCCTATTGGTTCATTTAGCAAATGTACAGCAGTGAACTCATTGATTCTTACCAAATTCTTCTGGTAGTAGACCAGTATTTCTCAAAATGGCGTCTAGGATGTATTCTAGAGGGTCCAAGAAGTCTTCATAAGACTTAAATATTTGTATTTTAAGATTAAAAAAATTAATGTCTATATTCTGGATTATGTGCATGACTACTTTTTAACTGAGTCCAAATCTCAGTGCCCAAACCTGTGTTTATGAGCTTACTGGCACCTGGCTGTACACTACTGGTTACAGGCAGACAACAAGAAAATGATATATTCTTGCTGAGTCAAGACCAACCAGTCAAGGTAGACTACACGATTAAAGGTTTCAAAATATTTTAAATAAGAAAACCCGAGGGGCAGGTGGTGGTACAGTTGGGTGTCTGAGAGCAGTCGGCCCAAAGCACGTTGTCGTGGTGAGCAGCGCTCTGGCTTCACGCAAGTGCCTCGCCCTACATTAACTGAAAGTTTTACTTGAATTTTATAGGTTGTTTGGTTTTATTTGTAAAACCTCTTTTTGACCTTAGAATGACAAGCTATAAGCTCATAAGACTAAAGACTAAGGAGTGTTACCTAATTTACAATCATATATATTTAAAGAATTTAATAAAACTCATTTAACACCGACGTCAGACTGATCAGCTCACCTGCTCCCACTATCATAAGTTAAACTTAAAACCAGTTAATATAACTTTCTTGTATACACAGGGTGAAGAAGTCTGAAAAGTTCTTTTTCCATGGCTCCCTGTCTCAGCCATTGCTCCCCTCTGCTCTTCTCTCATTCTTCTCATACTGCTGGTGCAACAAGAGGAAACCACAGTAGGGTCCCCCACTTTTCTTAACCTTAGGGCTTAAGGAAAAATGCTAATTTTTCTCATCTTTTTCTCCCATGAATCCAAGTTTCCCTAACTCTCTAAGGCACCAGAACTGGAAAATAAGATTACTGTGTGGTCTTAAAGCAAAGGGACCAGAAGCCTGCCTTTAATGTAGGCCATAGGCTACAGGGGCACATGTGTTCCAGGTTTAAAGGCGATGGAGAAGTCACAGTGGGCCGTGGAGACCAAGCATCACAGTGAGATGTCCCCTCTGCACATCGCTACTGGGAACTGGTCATGGCACAGAATGAAGTCTTATTCACTCTACCCCAAAATGCAATTCACTGTGGCCTAACACTGCTTCTCAAAAGGAACACATTTCTTACACCTCTTCACTGGGGACACAATTTGTTTGTCCCCAGTGTGTCTCTTTATTTCCAACATGGTACCCGAGTATTATATTCTACTGAATCTAAGATACCACTCATTTTATACTGTGCCGTAATTTTATGTACCACTAGAAAAGAAAAGCAGGCAATTAAACTATAAGACTGAATATAAATTAAACAAATATCCTTAAAAAAATTATACTTCTACTATCCTTTAAAGCATCTATAATTCCTAAGGAATTTTCAATAATCTCAGGTATTCTTTCATCTCTGAAGCCAGCGGTCACCTAAAGCTATATGAATGTCTGGGACCTGGGAACTGGCCCATGGGCTGAAGCCTGAGCATTTACTTACTATGTAGTCTTCATCTTCGTCCTTGGGACCAGGGCTGTAGTATACTCTGTATGCCCTGGCCACTTGGTCGATCTCTTCTTTTGTGCCAGTCAAACCAATCAGTTTGGGAGAAAATTCTAAATAAAAAATGAGAAAGACAATGAAAAATGAGAACCAAGCAAAATCACCATCCTTAGTTCAAAAACCAGTATGAGTTATAAAGCAGCCCTATTGCCAGTTTCTTCCTGTGAGTTCCTAAATAATTCCTCACGATTCAAAAGAAAAGAAATTCACACAGAACAATACTCCTTTGTAATACATAAGTCACATTCTCCAAGGCCATAAAACACACCTTCACAAATTTAAAAGAATGGAAATAACACAGTGTACGCTCTCAGACCACAACGGAATTAAACTAGAAATCAATAACAGAAAGACATCTGGAAAATCCTAAAACACGTAGATTAAACACCATTAAAAAAGAAATTTCAAGAGAAGTTAAAAAATATTTTGAACTAAATGAAAATGAAAAGACAACTTATCAAAATTTGTGGGGTGCAGTGAAAACAGTGTTTAGAGGGAAATTTGTAGCACTGAATGCATATATTAAAAAAGAAAGATCTAAAATCAATAATCTAGGTTTCCCCTTTAGGAAACTAGAAAAAAGCAAATTAAATCCAAAGCAAGCAAGAGAAAAGAATATGAGCAGAAATCAATGAAACTGAAAAGAAAAATTAATAGAGAGAAATCAATGAAACCAAAAGCTGTTTCTTCATAATATAAAAGTCAAATCCTTTCATGATTATCTAGGAAGATACGGAGAGAATATATTCTAATTATTTAAATCATATTTTTTATTAATTAGTTGTTTTTAAATAATTAGACGTAGTTCTGAGATATGTTGAAATTTAAAGTTATCATCATGAATTAAGCACTACTGTTTTTCATTGAATCATAGGAGAAAAAAGTCTGCTTCACAATTAGTTCATACCAGGTCAAAATATCTGTATCTCACTTTCCAGCAAATAATCTCAAAGCATGTATTTGCTGTTAAGTTTTTGTAATTTATGTTAAGTGAGCTGGTGGAAGTCACTTAAAACACCTGGATTCATCAGGATACTGAGATGAGAGCCCAACATTTAACAGCAGTGCCATCTTCCAAAGGTAGAGAAAACCTATTTTCATTCCTTGGACTAATTCAATCTAAATTGAAAAATTGTCCAGATACTGAAAAAGCAAGATGGCTTGTCTTTCTTTTTTACTGTATGAGTAAATAAAGCGAAAGGTGAATGAAGCCTGAATTAGTTGCACACCCAAACCTTTTCTTTAATTTTTGAAATTGATATAATTTTCTAAATACCAACTTAAATATTTTTAAATACCCCCCAAATGTAACTAGTAATGATCACATCACCAATCACTCTATGTATGTGCTGCTGAAGAATATTACCATAAGGATTTGGTATCTCAGCTAGGTATAGGAACTCAGATGTCTACTTATTTGGGGATATTTAGAATTTGGTTAATACGTGGTGAAAAATAACTGCCAATATAACACACATTTAAATTGGGGATTGTTTATCATCCAATGAGTTATACCTGCTTTTTACTGCTTTGGGAAATAACTATGCTATTTAAGTGTCTGCCAACCCTGCAAACTGTGGACATACATTCTGCTTAAAGATAGAACAAAAATTCTAAAACTTCAAGGAGAAAACATAAACTTTTATAACCTTGGGTTAGGCAAAGATTTCTTACACATGAAACTGAAAGAATTATCTACAAAACACATTGGCAAGAGACTGAAATGACAAGCCAGAGACTGGGAGAAAATACTTGCAAATCACACACCTGATAAAAAGACTTGATCAGGAATACAAACAATAAACAAATAAATAAAAAGAAAAAGGGGCCGACCCCATGGCCTAGTGGTTAAGTTCAATGTGCTCCACTTTGGCAGCCTGGGTTCGGATCCCAGGCGCAGACCTACAGCATTCGTCAGCCATGCCGTGGCAGTGACCCACATAAAAAATAGAGGAAGAGTAGCACAGATGTTAGCTCAGGGAGAATCTTTCTCAGCAAAAAATTTAAAAAATAAAACAGCCTCATAAAAATGGGCAAAACACGTGAAGAGACACTTCACACCAAAGAAGACACACACATGGCAAATAAGAGCATGAAAAGATGCTTACGTTAACAGTCATTAGGGAAACGCATAATAAATCCACCAGGAGATACCATTAAACACCTACTGAAGTGGTTACAAGGAAAACAACTGACCATATCAAGCGTGGTGAGGACGGAGAGGAGCTGGAACTCTCATACACTGCTAGTGGGAATGGAAAAAAGTACAACCACTTTGGAAAACAGTCTGTCAGTTTCTTAAAAAGTTAAACATGCACCTACCACATGATCCAGCCACTCCACTCCTAGGTCAAGAGAAATGAAAGCATGTGCCCATACAAAGACTTGCATATTGGGAGCTTTATTTGTAATAGCCCCAAACTGGAAATAATTCCAACGTCCGTCAGTGGAATACCACTCAGCAATAAAAAGAAATGAACTATTGATAATGCTACAATATGGATGAATCTCAAAATAATTATGCTGAAAGAAGCCACTCAAAAAAAAGAGTACATCGTGTATAATTCTATTTACATAAACTTCTAGAAAATATAAACTAATCTACATTGACAGAAAGCAGAGCAGTGGTGCCTAGAGACAGGAGGTGGGTGAAGGGGAGGGAGGAACGAGGGACGAGGAAAGTGCTGGGGGGATGAAGTGTTCATTTTGACTGTGGTGATGGTTTCACAAGTGCACATGCATCAAACGGTAACACACTGTACACTGTTAAATACGTACACTTCACTGTATATCAATTATATCTCAATAAATCTGTTAAATAATAAAAATATATAGCAGGTCCTTCAGAGAACACATTTTTAAATAACCTCAAAGTTTTAGAGGATATGCATTAGAATGTGTCATATAACAAAAATAAATATAAAACTATTCATTATCTTTCTGACCAGTAGCTCAAAATCAATTTCACCATAATTAAAATTTAAATTCCTGATCTTTAAGCCCCCACGTTCCAGACACTAGTATAACAAAACATATCTGATCAATTTTTATTCTCATTACATTTTTCAGCTGAAGAAACTTGAATCCACACAAACTAAGCAACTTACCTAAGCTCATCAGAACCTAAGTATTCAACCTTAATTCTACCATAATTTACAGCCTTTATAAGTACTTTCTAATAGTTTTAGCTGGCACGTTCAGATGTTTGAATTGAAATTCTTCCATTAAAAGTCATAAATGTGTCATAATAAATGTTTTGAATTTATAAAATATGTCCTATGAATTCAAAATGAGTTTACATTAAACAATTCATCTTTAATCTCCCAACGTACATACTATCGGAATGTATGTTTATCCTAATTTTACAAAGGAGAGAATGATGTACAGAGCTGGAATTAGAAGCTGGCCTTATTTTCAATTCAAGTCTCTGTGAACTTTGTTGATATGTGAAGGCCAAGTTCAAGCCTTCCTGTGACAAAACAGTAAGAGTCCTGCACCAGGCATTGAGAAACTTGTTTCTTATTTATTTACCTATTAGCCACAGCGACAACTCGGAGCCTCATCTTTTTATTCGTCTGTAAAACTGGTGATAATACCATTTGTCCTCGATATTTCATAAGACATTGTAAGATTCAAGTAAGCTGATCTTTCAAGAACTATAAGAGCTAAACAGATGTAAAGTATTATTAATAAAACACACCTTTCACATAATTTGCAATGGCTTCTTTTGTGTCCCTCTCCGGGTCAATAGTGATGAAAAGTGGAGTTAAATCTGGCAGAGTTGGAATACTGTCTGAAAGAAAGGAGGAATACTATCTCATTAGTCCGTATTCAAACTCTAACGGAAAAGACAAAGACAACCAGCAACTACAGTAGAGTGTAGTAAGTGCTACAGCAGGTGTTAAGGAAACAAGGAGGAACATCTAACACTGGCATGGAGCGGACGGGGAGGAGGATGGGATGGCCTCCCAGAGAAGCAGATCTATGTATTACCTGTGGTGAAATCAGATGTATATCCTACCGAATACCTGCACCAGTGCACACGTTGTTACCCAGATCACACCACGTGACTATCTTCTCTCCTAATCCAATCCAACGTTTGCAGTCCCCTCCCAACCCCCCATCGTATCTCAAGGGCAAGGCAAACTATTAACAAGGACTGAATACCCTGGAACAACTCATTTTAAGAAGGACAGTACCCTTTTCATTGGTACTAATAAATGCCACCAACTGCACATCACAGACCATACCACAGATTTCCCAGCTTAACCATCAGTTACCAGGGAAAAGGCAATGGCAGTGTCAGTGATGGGAGGCCACAGTAAAGGGAGGGACACAAAGCAGAGTTAAGGGAAACCCAGACCACACTGATATTTTTAAGCAATCTAACATTTGGCATCAAAATAAGCTTCTTTTGGTGGAGAATAAGCATGGAATCATGGGAATCACAGCAACAAACAAGCCTAATGCTGAGATTTTATGTTCTCGTAAACCAGATAATTACAACCCTCCTCCATCAGTACCATAAGGATGTGAAAAGCATAGTAACATTAAGTAAACAGATAATTTTTATAGCAAGTGATGGCACTTACCTATTTCATCCACGACTTGAATCATTTTTTCTAGTTCTTCTGGACAGACATCAGGGCAATGAGTGAAACCAAAATAAATCAATACCCACTGACCCAGGTAGTCCTTATCAGTTTTGGACTCTCCAGTATGAGTTGTGAGGGAAAACGGGCCCCCAAGTAAAGGTTTTCCGATGCTTCGCTGCCGTTGCTTCTCCAGCTCTTAGACACACACACACACACACCAAAAAAAAAAAAAAAAAAAAGTCAATCTAACCACAGATACTCAAATGCCTGATACAGGATCTGTACTATAATAACGACTGTGAGGGTACAAAATGTGGAAGAAACAGTCTCAGTTTTCAAGAACTTTAAAAAACGTTTTAAGAAAAATAAGCATAAAACAGTAGAACAAAATCAAATGCTATGGTATGTAGTAAGGACTATAAGAAAAGAAAATGGTAAAAATATTTCTTTCTCTTCCAGAACAATTCGGTCCTAAGCCATTAGGTGTGGCCACGATGGGGGTGGGGGAAAGGGTACAGCAGAGCACATTGTCTGAGCCCAAGTGGGCAAGGTGGGTGGCCCACATTGGGAGTCCGGGCCTGAGAGTGCCAAAGAAGGCAGCAGCATGGGGAAGGGAGGGCAGTGATGCGACCTCAGTTACATATGGGGGATTGATCAAATAAGTAAACATACTAAAAACAAAGAGAGTTATAAATGGAAAAGGTGTTAGAATGACAGAAAGAGAAACTAGAATAAACCTTACAGTATCAGAAAGAAACTGGAGATGCGGTGAACTTATGGTGTCAATGTATACAGATATAGAAACACATACATGCATCTTTCCTAACTCTGGCCGCTGACAGGACCCGGGAGACAGACACACCCCAACAGTAAAAAGTTCATATCCTGACTTCTAAATATCATCCTCCACTAAAAGGAAACAGGTTTTTTAGAGAAATGGCTGATTTCAGGGCTGGGGCAGAAAGAGTCTAAGATGAGCCTGAAACATCTTGCTGTGTGAGAATTAAGAAAGAACTCAAAGAATATTGGAGACATGTCAAAAAGAAACAGAAGCCTGCTCAATAAGGCCCCCATTAACCAATGTGGGACAATTTGAGCATCAAAATAAAGAGAACAACGGGGGTCTGGCAGGGTGACATAGTGGTTAAGTTCGCACACTCTGCTTTGGCGGCCAGGGGTTCGCCGGTTCCAATCCCGGGTGTCGAGCTACCCATGGCTTATCAAGCCATGCTGTGGCAGGCCTCCCACATATAAAGTAGAGGAAGATGGGCCTAGATGTTAACTCAGGGCCAATCTTCCTCAGCAAAACGAGGACTGGCAGTGGATGTTAGCTCGGGACTAATCTTCCACAAAATAAATAAATAAATAAAGAGAATAATGGATTACAACTCATTGACTATATAGGAAAGCATGAGTCCATACTGATACAAATAAATGAACTGAGAGTTTGATGTGGAACAGAATGTTTACATATGTAAATATACATCCAAAAATACACATTACCTACATTTTCCGTAGAGAAGCCTGACAGATAGCACCTTAATCAAATGATCAAACTGAACACTATCAGCAATGGGATAAAGTGAAACCATGTGGCACCTGAAGAGGTGCAATGAGAACACAGCATCACTTTTGTGACATTCCTGCCAAAAGAACATAAGCTGAATCTAATCATGAGGAAACATCAGACAAACCCGAACTAAGGGACATTCTACAAAATAAGAGGCCTATAATATTGAAAGTTGTCAAGGTCATGAAAGTCAGATAAAGACTGAAAAACTGTTACAGATTGAAGGAGGCTAAAGAGACAATAATTGGGTATGGTGTGGTTTTGAACTGGATCCTTGTGCTATAATAAAGGGCATCAAGTTGAAAAACGAATGAGGTCTGAAGATCGAACGGTACTAACACTATCAATGTTAATTTTCTTATTTTGAGGGTTGTACTGTGGTTATGTTGGAGAATGTCCTTGTTTGTAAGAAATACACAATCCAGTATTTGGAGATGATGAGGCATCATGTCAGCAAATTTACAAACACTTTTAATGTTGTTTCATAATACATTTTTTAATAAAATAAAATGTTATTAATTGCAGGTGAAATTCCAAACCAAAGTCAAAAGAAGCTTGCATTTTCTAGAATTGTCTCTACCACTACTTTGCTAGCTTCTCAGCTGTATTTCATTGTGAAACTAAGGGAACTTCACTGCTTATTAAAATATGAAAATCCTATCAATAAAACACTGCTTGTTATACAAAAGAAATATGTCTATCTATCAGTATGGATCCCATGGTGGCTAAGGTTCTAAAGCCTATGAATTCTCACTCCCAGATTTAAACATTACCATTTATATAATGGCATCAAAAGAGACTAAAGTAAAGAATCAGAACAGATTTAAGCAATACTTTAAAGATTTACTGGAAACTTCTAAACCAAATGTTAAAAGTCCTGGAATATTCACTAAACTATAAAGTTCTTGTACACAGTTTCTAAGTACTTTAAGTGCTAATCCTGTGCAGTTCCTGGCATTGCCCGCCCCGGTTCTTGCTCTCTCTCTCTCTCCATCATCCATGGTCAGCCTCTGGCCTTTCCCTCTGATACTCAGTAGTTTGCAGTAAGGGTTGAGCCTGCCTGTGGCCCTCAGAGCACCCTGAACTTCTCTCTGGCTTGGCAGAAACTCTAGTGAAACCCTTTACTTCTGTATCTCTTTCCCTGCTATGTGCACCTTGGTGGCTGGACTGCGTCTTAGTCATCTTTGTACCCTCTGGACTTCATACTACCCACATTCAACTCTGCCCACAATAAGTCTTTTCATATTGTTAGACCGTGGTATCCTGGATTGTATCCTGGAACAGATAAAAGACAATGGAAAAACAGGTGAAAGCCAAATAAAGTTTGCAGTTTCATGAATAGTATTGTACCAATTTTAATTTCTTAGTTTTGATAAATGAGCCATGGTTATATAAAATGTTAACATTTGGGGAAGCTAGGTGAAAGGTATATGGGAACTCTCCATGCCATCTTTACAACTCTTGTATTAATCTAAAATTATTTGAAGATAAATAGTTTAGAAACAAAAAAACAAAAAAGACGTTAGTCCATAGCAGGAAGTATTTTATTCAGGGCTGATGAGATGCTATCCACTTACTCTCTGTCTTTTCTTTCTTGAAGTACTTCATTCCAGCCAATAAGGCTCCTCCAATAGCGAATGTGACTGCTAAGGATTTCCAGGAAACAGGCTACTGGGGCAGAATTCAAAAATAAAAATTCTAGTAAGATGCAAACATTTAATCATATGACATTTATTATACTAGTTTCTAATATACACACACAGGCCTTGATCTTGTTAACTGTGTAGACTGCTTCATGTTACTTTGGGATGAGAAAATACTGAAAGCTTCTGTGGCTGCAGTTGCATCTGGGCTCCTAACACAATTACAAAGGCACTTATTGCCAAGGGAAAGTTCCCTGAGTCGATTTCTTTTCAGGTGAAAAAATGACCCAAAGCTCAAGTTATTACATGTTACTACGTGTCACCCTGATCCCAACTGCTGATTTAAAACCTGTTAATTATCTGCTTGTGCCGATGTTGAGAACATAAATAAACCAAATAAAATCTGGGAGGTTAAACTAACTCTGGCTTCCAGAAGTAACAAAGCCAAAGTAGAGGAGATCTAAAAGCGGAGCTTCTTGCAAATTGCATGAAGTTATTTCTTTGTACTCCCTTTCAAGTCCCAAGGCAGGATGTCGACCACCTAGGCCCAACTCATTAACCTTCCCCCACCTCCAAAAACCACTTCCATCACCTATCACTAGAAGGCAGTGGCTCTTAAGTTTTTTGGGTCAGAACTAGAACCCGAGAGAAACCAAAGAAGGCATAACCAGCATGCAACTATTACCCACATTTTGCTCAATTTCAAAATATACCCCGAACCTCTGAAGACAGATTCCAGAGACAGACATCATAAAAATGCTCTGACTCCTCAATCACGGTAAACTTTAGGTTGAGACCCCCTAAGAAATCGTGAAACTTAACTTTTTGGCGCAAAAGCTAAGTAAAACCCAAGCCGGGGTATCTAACCACGTGGAGAGACTCAAGTCCTCTCTTTACGGCTGGGACGACCGACAAACCAAGGGAGACGAGAGGAGACACTGTGATCCAGGTGAGCCGGCGGAGCTGAGGGCAATTTCCGGCCAGGCAGAGAGGTTTCAGAGGTTATGACTAAGTCGGATGGGAAGGCCACAGGCCTGCCCCACAACCACGACGAGCGGAGGAAGGGCTCCAGGTGTGCACTCACCCCGGGTTGCGAGGGGCGCGTGGGGTCTCTGCGGCCCTCCGGCCCCGGCCCCGACGAGCCCGGCGGGGGCGGTCTCGCCGTGAACTGGCGGCTTCCCAGGCAGCTGCCAGCGATCCCCGAGGCCCGCCATGCCTCCTTTCGCCGCGCGCAGAGTTGCCTCAGCAAGACCCTGGCGGTCCCCTCTGCCGGGCCCCAAATTCCGAGTCCGCGGGGCAAGAGACGCCACAATCGGCCACCAGGAAGCTGCAAGATGCAGCCGCGTACTACCAACGCACTCGCCATGAGCATAGGAAACCGCGCCTCCTTCGGCCCGCCCCCCCGACTTCCGGGGCCGGTTCCGCTTCCTCCGGAAGTCAGAAGGAGCCGCTCTTTCCGCTCCACTCGATGGTGGCGCGGTTGCTTAGCCTGTAGTCAGGAAGCCCTTGGCCGAGGAGCTGGCGCGCGGTAGGTGTCCCTCGCGGTTGGGTTGGGGTTGCGCGGCCCGGGCGGTCCGGGATGGACAGCAGGGCCCCGAGGAGGGGCTGCTTCGGGATCCGTGTTGCGCGGCTGGGACGGGCGGTCCTGAGCGCTGGGGACGTCCCGCGCCGGTCGGAGGCTCGGGGCTTCGGCGCCTGCAGCCGGCTCCTCGCTCCGCCGGGCATCCCCAGCCTCGAGGACAAGACAGCACAGCCCGGAGACCCGCCCGGCCGGGAAGCCCCCATCCCCACCCTTGTCCCCCTCGTGCAGCCCAGTCTGGAGGCCGGTCAAATGGAAGTGCAAGGTTGTTAACGCCTTTGCATGCCTGGCATAGAAGCGGATCCGTGGCACTTGATATAGTCTTTGACTTAAAAAAAGAAAAATTGCTAATAAGGATAATTTGAGTGATGAGGGTGGATAGACAAGTATGACTGAAGTGCTTGGTGCTTCTAGTTGTTCCCAGGTTATAATGTAACTTAGTTATAGACAACAGCACTGGACGAAGTAGTATATACTGCGTCAGATCCATCCCTTAACTTAGTCTCCCTGGGCCCCAGTTTCTTAAAATGCTCTCGCTGACTCCACTGCCCCCTTGAGTTTTGTGATGTCAAGTTTGTTGATGAGTTCCTCCTCTGGGACTGCTTATCTTGTTGGTTACAGCCCTAGAATATTAATGAGGCCAAGAGCATTCGTGGGTTTATTTTCATTCCTTGTGAAAGTTTAACTCGCATTCATTTGTCCTGCCTCTATTTTTGTCTCAGTAGCTGCAGTCTTAACCCCTACTCACCTCCGTGGTGGATTTGCAAAATACAGAAAAAGAAAATGATTATGATTGTGGGACTGGAGCGTGTGTATTTTCTGTGAGCCAGCATAATTAGCCAAGCTGCTGCAGTTTAAGGCAGTAAAGTTGTAGTCGAGTATTACCCATGGTTCTTGATTCGAAGTTGAGCTGGAATTTTCTGAAATACCTGCTCGAAGTAAATGTTTGCTCAGCACTTTAAATCTTCTTAATCAAACTAATGTTTCTGTCTTCACTTGCCCGTGGGTAAGATCTTTTTACTCTCTTAATTCTGTGTATCTGTTTGCCTAGGGAGAACTTATTCCTTAAATTGACAAAAGACACAGAAGTACTGAGGCAATGAGCATATAAAATTATTGTTCATCTCTTTGCTCAATTGTAAATTAATTGATTGAACACATGTCATATAAATTAAAATTGAATTCAGTGTTTTCAGCTGATCTGTTAAATTTTATTTGCCAAAGTAATTCTTTTAATAGTTTGACCCTTTATTTATCAAAGCATTTTTATACCTCTTCATATTAAATTTATACTATTAAATAAAATACTAGCTTCTAAAACAGTTCCTGACTCAAAGTAGGGGTTTTATAACTATACATTGGGTGAATTGCTAACAACACCTCTGAGCCTGATTTCATGGACCTGTTACCGCATAAAATTGGGGTTCTCTGCCCGATGCACATAAACAAGCCACTTAATTATGGCATCAGCTTTTGGGGAGAAATCAGCTTTTATTTTGCGAGATTGATCTGCAGGGGGACAGGGGGTTTGTGCCCTCAGATCTGTCTCCCCAATTCAGGATTTGGGGCGAAATTTAATAGGTTAGGGAGAATTGGCTGGCTTGCAGAAATGCTGGTGAGACAGGTTTTGATTGGTGGGTTTCAAGCATTTATGGTAAGGCTTTAAACATTTATGATGAAGTTCCTAAACTTCTATGGTAAAGCGGGGGAGGACTTTTAATACTGGATCTTCCTCAGTGAGGGACCCCTTCGCTTCTGATAAAAGAGTCCGACTTTCAAGTTCTGGTCATGTCCCGGTCCTTGGGTTCTGTGGGGAGGAGGATCTTTAGTTCCCAGGTCGTTTCAGGTCACGATTTCTTCTTTTACGCATGCTCTGGCTACTTGACTTTGCAGTTTTTCTGAAAGACACTTCTTAATCACTCTGTTGATAAGAGATGGGGTCTGTTGAACTGGTCCTGGAGGGCCTTTGGTTACAGACCCATGAAACTTTAGTGTTAAAAGATATCTGAAACATTATCTAGTGTAAACCTAGCACTTTTATTACTACCATTAAACCACCAAGATCACCAAATGAGGTTTTTTCCCTCTTTCAGTTTAGATTTCTTGAAAGAGACAGGACATAGATAATATCTAATATTTGTTCTCTCAGTAGTGACAAGGCCGATGACATTTTGTGCTCGACATAACTTGAGGCTGTTTTGACTAGGACAGGTAGGCCGAACTGTGTGTGACCTTTCCAGCCCTGCAACTTGTTTGCTTCATCCCCAGTCTAGACTCCTGCCCCATGTGCCTAGCCACAGACATCTCCTGCCTCACCTTTGCTGTTAGGGCAATATTTAGCATGGTGAAGTTTCAAAGCCACCCCGTTCCTCTTTCCACAGCTGCCTATATGGGCTCTGCATATAAAAACTTGGCTCCCCTACAGCTTGCCTAAGAGTCTTCTGGCTTGGGTTTGAGCGCCTCTCTATTGCAGTAGTTCCCTGAAATGGTCTCCCCTTACTAATGTCCAGACTTGTCACCCCCCAAACCCTTGTTTTTGCCTTTGACAATAGTCTAAAAGGAACTTCAGCCTTCTGCCAGTCTTATTACAGAAATTTTATTAGTATCACCTTGTAGCAAGTTTTCAGCAAGTAACCATTTCTGGGTATTTCTTCCTTTTCTTAAAAATCTTGATGAAAGGTGGTTTTCACAAAATGCTGGCTGCTTATCCCACACCATGACTTTTTGTAGGAATTTCTGGAGAAAATCTTGTAAAGTTTTCTACATGATTCTGTTGTATAAAAAGTTGTAGTAGTTTCAGTTATCTCAAGGTTCACTAGGCAGATGTAGTGTCAGATGTGTAATTAAAAAATAATTTTCTTAACATGCATATGGTGCTTTATGATTTACAAAGTAGATTACCGTGTCTTATAACTCTGTTGAATCTCACAACAGCTGGTGAGGGTTATTTTGCTCTAGGAAAAACTGGGATTACAGTTGAGTTCCAGGTCTTCAATTTCAGAGCTTTCAGCAGTTCATCATAATACCTGTTAACTAAAACTTAGATAACTTAGCATATTATAAATGGTGCAGGCAAAACTTTCAGAACAAAGTTTACTAAAAACTTTGAGCGAGAATAGACCTCAGGTACCCCGTACTAGCTTCAGCAGTTATCCTCTACTCACCCACATTTTTGTGTGTATTTGGTGGAGGATGGGGAGTATTTTGAAAAATTTCTATGGCATTGAAATGCTTATTAATTCTGGCTCCCCACTGGAGGTGTCTTTGAGTTTTTGATCCCTCGGTCCACCAGGTATCTTTCTGAGCTCCTGCCACCTCCCTGAACCATCAAATAAAAGACTCTCAACTAGTCAGGAGAGTCAGCCCCATGCCCACTTGGTTCATTTTGCCCCGCCTTACTCCTGATCCTGTCTTTCCTTGAAGGTGGCCTTGTCCTCCTCCCCTGCCTTTTATCTTTTCCTTAACAGATCCCAGTATGAATTTAAGTTTCTGTTTTTCAAAATAATTTCTTTATTTAATAAAACTGAATGTTCCCTATTCTCACCCTTATTTTTTAAAGCTATATCTCTTCAGTATTTTGGATCTGTTTTCTACCCCAGAACACATTACTGTTTTGGAGTGTGTGGCCCTTGCTGCTTCTTTCCACGTTGCGTAAGTTTCTTTAAAAAGTTGGCAAATCTTAGTATACCCTTGTGTTTCCCTAAACTGACCTGTGTTCCCTTAGAAGGTGTATCTGACAGGACTTTTGGTATCACAGGACAGAAATCTGAAAGCCAATTCAATTTGGCTTTACTCAAAGGAGTATTTATTGGCTGACATAACTAAATAACTGAGGGTAGTCCTAGAAGGGACAGGTGCATCCAGGTAATCAGCGGATGCTTCCAGGACTTGACATCTTTCCATCATTCAGATTTGCTTCCTTCTAGATTGTTTTTTTTTCAGTTTACTTTTCCCCAGCAACTCCTATCTTAGTTCTCAGCAGAAGTACTTTCTGTAGTTTTGCTAAGTTGTTCCAGCCAAAGTCCCAGGGCTGATGCTTATTGACCCTGCTTGTTTATATGCCTACCCCTAACTAACCAGGGAGAAACTGGGCTTTTATAGGCCTGCTCTGGGTTGCGTGTCTCGCTTTCTCCTTCCTCAGCCAGTGGGTAGAGGTCAAACCATATGAAACAAGAATGAGGAATTGGGTGGATGCCTGAAGAGACAGGGGGCTGTTACCAGAAGACAGGAAATGAATGCTGGGGAGACCAAAATAGCAGCTGTCTACTGGAGAAGATCAAGTTAATTGGGACTAAATGCCCTCCAGGAGATCCACAGTACATGCTATCACCCGAAAGTCTCTGAGTTTAAAGATAAAAACGAACAAGCTTGTTTGGCAGGAGATAAAAGCATTCCCAGAAACAGTTTTCTCTTAAGCTTTGGTAATAACATTCCAGTGATACGCTTGCTAAATTATCTTCTGGTTTGATTAATCTGTGTTTGGAATGGCAAATATTGAAACCTAGTAAGACTAGAGATTTTCAGCTAACTTAGTTGTTTTGTATTTATTGTAATTATATCTGAGTTCAGCTTTCCAATCAGATGTCTCATCTGTGCCACCCCTCGTACATACTAACTGACTTGGTATCTGGTAGGATTTTCAGATGGGGCCTGCAGGACAAAATGAGCAAATGAAGAAAAACCAGTATAAGAACACCAAGTCATTTTCCAGGATTTCTCTCCCTTTTTCTGGTGCTGTTTTACCTGTTTTAGAGCTAATTATACCCAACTGGATTAAGGAAGAAAGGAAAGTAGCTGAAGCTCATAATTGGGTGGATTAGATAAAAAATGTGCCATTAGTGACAACAGTTTTAGAATAAAAAGAGGCCCCTAATTCTCAAATAAGTCATGTTGAAGTCCGGCCCTTATTGTCAGTTGTGGAGTTGTGGCCTTCAGCTCTGATAGGAGCACTGACAATTAGGATTTCACAAGTCTGTAGAGGATTAAAAAGAACTCAGTAAGTACATTGGGCAAATGACCGGAGACCAGGAGTCTGAAAGTAATTTTAGAAATTCCAAATGAATTTTTAGAAACAACTAGGTTTTAATAAACCTAGATACCACAGCACAATGTATTGCTGTAGCCTCTATAACCAGAATAGTTGATAATTTAGGATCTTGGTCTTTGATTTTTATTTTAATCCTTAGTGTTCTTGGCTCTTTTAAGAGATTCTAAATTTAGATTGTAATCAGTCTAATAAAATAATAGCTTTTTCAAGTCTAAACCTCTTCTTGGCCACTGAGGCAGGGCAGAAATCATGTGTAAGAAAAAAAGATTACGTATTTCCTGTTTTGGTTGTAGGGGAGGGGAGTTAATTTGAACCAGATTAAAAACCTGGTTCAAATTAGAATTTAGCTGTTGAAGAACGAGGAACCACTACTCACAGAAATGAAAATAGTCACATCAGTGTCATAGTTTTTGTGCCAGATTTTTTTGCTTGTTTAAAATTATTCCTCTCATATCTTAATTGCCTCTCTCTGTTATTCCAGATACAAAATAAGAGGAAGTTATTTCAGGTGACCTACCGCCAACAAAGAGAAAAGATCCAGCCTGATACAGAGTACCCATAGCAGGCATCTAATGTAAAAAGTGCAATGAATGAGTGTAATATACAACTTCCCTCCCCGCAAATCCTGAGCCTTTGATAGCATTATTTTGGTGTTTCTGGATTAAGGTGTGTATGTGTATGTATGTGTACGTATGTGTGTGTTTAAAACTAGTATATATTTCTTTTTTTTTAAAGATTTTTTATTTTTTCTCCCCAAAGCCCTTTGGTACATAGTTGTATATTCTTCGTTGTGGGTTCTTCTAGTTGTGGCACGTGGGACGCTGCCTCAGCATGGTCTGATGAGCAGTGCCATGTCCGCGCCCAGGACTCGAACCAACGAAACACTGGGCCGCCTGCAGTGGAGCGCTCGAACTTAACCACTCAGCCACGGGGCCAGCCCCCTCCCCTTTTTCTTTTTTTGAGGAAGATTAGCCCTGAGCTAACTACTTCCAGTCCTCCTCTTTTTTTCTTTTTTTTCTTCCTGAGGAAGCCTGGCCCTGAGCTAACATCCATGTCCATCTTCCTCTACTTTATATGTGGGACAGCTGCCACAGCATGGCGTGCCAAGCGTGCCATGTCCGCACCCGGGATCCGAACTGATGAACCCCGGGCCACTGAGAAGTGGAACGTGCGAACTTAACCGCTGCACCACTGGGCCGGCCCCTGTATATTTCTTAATAATTACAAATTATACCAGATTTGAGTTTGACTTTACTAGAATTAGAATGCCTGTTCATTAATAGGGTATTTATAAATTGTTACTCTTCTAAAGAATAGAGGTTATCATCCATTTTACAGATGGGAATACTGAAGCATTTCGAGGACTTGGTAATTTGGACATAAGACCATCAGACTCTAATGCCTGTGCACTTTTCTCTACGCCAAGCTACCTAGTGGATTAACTATTAAGTTTAATATTCATTTTATCATTTTCTTTAGTCCATTTAGAAAGGTAGGATGTTTATAACTTAGTTATCTTTTTTCCTTTTATTTAGTTTATTTAGAAACTTGTTTGGAGGTTATGGATGATAAGCCCAATCCTGGAACCCTGAGTGAGAGCTCAGAACCTCTCTTCTCCTTTGGAGTTATAGCAGATATTCAGTATGCCGACTTAGAAGACGGCTATAATTTCCATGGAAGCAGACGGAGGTACTACAGACACAGTCTTCTTCACTTACGGGGTGCCATTGAACACTGGAATGAAGAAAGCAGCGCACCCTGTTGTGTACTGCAACTGGGAGATATCATCGATGGCTATAACGCGCAGTATAAAGCGTCAGAAAAATCACTAGAACTTGTCATGAGCACGTTCCAAACGCTGAAAGCCCCAGTCCATCATACGTGGGGAAATCACGAATTCTACAACTTCAGCAGAGACTACTTAACAAACTCCAAACTTAACACGAAGTTTCTAGAAGATCACATTGTACATCATCCTGAGACTATGCCTTCAGAGGATTATTATGCTTACCATTTTGTGCCATTCCCTAAATTCCGGTTCATTTTACTCGATGCTTATGACTTGAGTGTCTTGGGTGTGGATCAGTCTTCTCCAAAATACCAGCAGTGTCTGCAGATGCTGAGGGAGCACAATCCAAATACGGAATTGAATAGTCCTCAAGGTGAATTATTCCTTTGAACTGACAATCTAATACATTGTCTTTAAATTCTTCAGCTACCTTTTATTCAGCAGGAGGATGGACGATGAAGGTAAAAATATATTGTCGCTGTTGTTCAGGGTCAGGATTTCTCACAGGTCTCGTGGCACAGGGATTGGTTGCAGTTGGTTCAAGAATCGTTTATTTGACAGATCTGAATGCCTCTTCTGGGTTTAGCACTTTTTCTAGGGCTAGTTATTCAGAGCTTGGGGCAATACCGACATTATCACCTTTTCTGTAGATGGAGTGGAGGGAACAAGAGACTTAGGTGGGCAGGACAGATAATAAATGAAACAGAAACAGGATTATTTGCACAGTAATAAATGCCACCACAAAAAAAGTATAGAGAAGGACCAGGGGTACCGTCTTAGTTTAGGTGGTCACAGAGAGCCTCTCCAAGGAGAAGGACATTAAGTTGAACCCTGATGACAGGCAGGAGTCATTCTTGGGAAGAGCAGGGTAGGCCGATTGTTCAAGACAGAAAAATGCAGAGGCACTGAGCAGAAGACGACCTTGGCATTATTGAAGGACGCAGGAAAGGGCCAGTGGCTGCCAGGTGATTGTCGTGGCTCAGTGGGCATAGGAGGGAGTCTGTGTTTTGTCTTCAGTGTACTGGGAAGCTAGTGAAGCAAGCAGAGGGTGTCAAGATGAGGAGTAAGATACACTGGTTCATTTGTGTGTTGCTCTAAATTCTTATGGTTTCCTGTTTTAAGTTAATTGCTGCCAAATATTCCTAAAGAAAAGTACAGGTGTCCCCACATTAGCTAAGTTCAAATGCCCAAATGAGTGAAAAAATGACATTTGACGGGTCTAACTGATCATTTCAGGACTTTCTGAGCCCCAGTTTGTCCAGTTTAATGGAGGATTCAGCCAAGAACAGCTGAACTGGTTGAATGAAGTTCTTACATTCTCTGACACAAACCAAGAAAAGGTGGTGATTGTGAGTAAGTATTTAAATTATTTGATTACACTAGCATTTTAGAGAATGGGAAAAGTTAGGTTTTAAAGCATATTAACTATTTGTATTGTGATATCCTCTTTCTAGAAAATGAATGCTTAGTTTAAAAATTTTTATTGAGAAACAATCTGAATATAAGATTAACATTTAAGGGTGAGTCAGGAAAGAACTGTAAAATAACAAAAAACCCTTGCCATATATTAGGGCCTGTGAGTTGGCCTTTTAGGTTTCAAAGTAGAATTTCCCCAAGTGGGATCAGTTTATGTAGTAATATTTAAATGAGAAATTCAGTCCAGGCCCCACACCAAATCTCAGCCTCAGGAGACCTGCCTGTCAGTGCAGTGGCCACCAAATGAGCCCTCTGCTGCCCAGATGGCAGCAAGGCTGATACGACAGGGGACACGGCTAGAGACCCAGCTGGCCGTGGGCACTTCAGTTCCATAACTCTGTTTACCATGTGATCGCAAGGAAATAAAATTTATGCTGTTTTCATTTAGCATCATTTTTTACGGAGGTACTGCCATCAGAGATTATAGGAATCTGGAGGTGCTTAAAATACACTCAGATGCAGGTGTGTGCGCATGTGTGTGTCTGCACACACGCACACACACACATGAAGAACTGAATTTGAATTTGCAGTATGGCTGGTGTACTTGGTTTGGGGGCTGAGATTAGATCCCTTGGTTTAAAATGGATGTGGCCCAATGGATGAGAAGGCTGGGCTCAGGATCACAGGACGGGATGCCACTCTGCCTCTTGTTTCTCTGAGCTGTGTGACTGGACAAATGCTGACCCTACAAACTGCAGTTTTCTCAATATTGTATCAGTGAAATTGTATACATGAAAACTCTTTGAAAATGGCAGGCTATTCAGATGGTTGATAATATAAACATTATATTTCTATAAAAGTAATTTTTACTTATTAACCTTTCCCTAATGTAAAAATATGTAGATGGAGTAGGGGTGTTTTTGCTACCATTGGAACATTAAATATCATTCAAGGCTTGGAAAATAGAAGGTGCCCTTGGGGGTTATCGGCATGATGTGACACTATCTGGCTCTACAATAAATGGTCTCAAAAACTGTGATACGTCTTGACTTGTCTCTGCTTTTTAGTTTCCACTGTCAGGCTGTACTTTGCTTTAAAGAATACTGGAGCCAAAAGGGACCTAGAGATCATATAGCCAAACCATTTAATTTTAAACATAAGGAAGCTGAACCAAAAGAGATTAAACTACATAGCTTAAATCATATAACTACTGACAGACAGAACTGAGACTAAAGTCCACGTTTTGTATCCCAGTCTCTTTTCCCGAGTTATCCTCTCTTCTTCCCATTTCTCTGCTTACGTCAGTGCCCCTATCTGCATTAGCAGTCTCAAAGCTCTTCCACTTTGCTCTAAGCTTAGACACTGGATGAACAAGCCTTTCACGACTTAGTGCCTCAGGTTTTCTCTAGCAAAGTTTAAAATGGCTAATAGTTTTCTTTTGTTTTTGTCTGTTTTTTCACTTTCATTCTGGCTACTCAGAGGTCATTTTGCCTGCTGCTTGAGTTTGGCTGTGCAATTGGAAGAAGAGAATTGCTGTTAGCTGTAAGAGGGGTCACTGCAGTAGGAGGGGGTTTTGGGTGGAGAGTTCAGGTGTTCAAGTTTGAAAATATTAAGTTTCAGATGCCTATTAGATATCAGATGCCTATTAGACATCACTGGAGATACTGAATAAGCACAGTCTGAAATTCAGAATGGAAGTTTGCGCTAGGTACATAAATGTGGAGGTTGAAAGAATACAGATGACATTTAAACTGTAAATTACTAAGATCAGCAGGCCATTAGTTATAGACCGAGAAGGGAAGCCAAAGGACCAAGCTTTCAGGCGCTCCTAATAAGACACTGGGGAATGAGGAGCCAGTAGAGGAGAGTGAGAATTAGTGGCCACTGAGGTTGGAGGGAAACTAGGAGCACTAGTGGTGTCCTGGGAGCCAACTATTTCAAGGAGAAGGGAGCAACGTGTCAAATGCTGCAGGTACTTGACAGATGAGTCCATTATGGCATCTGGATTTGGAAAGTCACAGAGCGTCTTTGGACTCTTAGCTTTTATCACAGCTTGAAGGGTGGTTGTCAGTCATAAGTTATGACTCCTTTCTGCTTTAGGGTTCTGTTAATCCCTCCCCCATTTTTATTTGTATTATAAACTAATAGATATTAAGCAGAATAAAACTAAAAATGGGGGGCCAGCCCTGTGGCCTAGTGGTTAAGTTCAGTGCACTCCACTTCAGCAGCCCAGGTTCAGTTCACAGGCATGGACCTACTACACCCCTCGTCAGTGGCCATGCTGTGGCAGTGACCCACGTACAAAATAGAGGAGGACTGGCACAGATGTTAGCTCAGGATGAATCTTCCTCAAGCAAAAAGAGGAAGATTGGCAATAGTTGTTAGCTCAGGGCAAATCTTCCTCAGCAAGAAAAAGTAACAATAATAATAAAAATGAACAGTAGCAGAGAGAAAAAAGGAACGTGATTTAATAGGAAGCAGCAAGGACCAGTGAACTATTGTACCTCTACTTTACTGTGAAACTGGCCTGATATATGATGTGGCTTCATCATGTATCAGGCATCAGGAATTTGAAATTCTCCTGGCTGCCTTGATCTCACAGAGGTGTGTTTGAATGGCGTGAGTCAGTTCTACAGCATTGAGTGTTTATGTGACATATAACCCATGGCCCATCCCTAAACTGTTCTTCTATTAAGGCGTAGTGTATGTGACACTCATAAAAGGAAATCAATGAGACTGGATTCCAGAACAGGATTTGCCCGATTCCTGGCTGCCTTTGCAGATCACCTTGCACAGCGTGCCCTTGGTTTCCCTTGATGTTTTCTCATTTGAGACTCTAGGCTATAGTGATCTCAGGGGTTCTGCCTCTGGTGGCCTCTTTCCCTTTGCATGGGAACTGCCTCAGCTTCTTTATGCTCCAGAGTTGTGGCTGGAGATCACCTAGTTCTTCATGTGTGTGGATTCTCTGTCCTCAGTCCATAATACACCAGCAATACACAGTTTTTTTTTCTGAGTACTAGTTTTTAGCCATTTATTTTGGTGAAAGAGCTATTTTTTAATTCACTCGTAACTCTTCTTCTCTTTAACTAACAGGCCATCTTCCCATTTACCCTGAGGCCTCTGACAGTGTGTGCCTGGCCTGGAATTACAGGGACGCCCTGGCGGTCATCTGGTCTCACCAGTGCGTGGTGTGTTTCTTTGCTGGTCACACTCATGATGGTGGCTACTCTAAGGATCCTTTCGGTGTGCACCATGTCAACCTGGAAGGGGTTATTGAGACAGCTCCGGACAGCCAGGCTTTTGGCACAGTTCATGTCTATCCTGACAAAATGATGCTGAAGGGGAGAGGCAGAGTTCCAGACAGAATTATGAATTACGAGAAGGAAAGAGCTTTCCACTTTTAGTCTGATTTTGTTTACCTCTGTAGACAGAATGACTTAGCTTTGTGTTTTTGTTCCCCTCCCAGCCCCCAATCCTCAGTCTCATTGTTCGTAGTCATTTGCATAACAAAATATATGTATGGCTGCAGTGTGCCAGAGCTCCTCAGATATTCTGAAATGGCATTTTTGGATAATATATCCAGTGCTGAAAATTAGAAACATAATGAATGAAAGTGGCGTGAAAAAAAACAGGGAGGAGACTGCGGGGGGGGGGGGGGGGGGTCGGAGGGTGTGGTTATGGCAGGGTGGGGGGTGGGGGGGATTGGTCCTCAAAATGGACTTTGTTATTTAGCATTACCTGACATTCTTTTACTTTTTAAAGGAGAATGTATTCATGTAACTTAAAAGTCACAATAAAAAAGAAAGAAAATAAGCTCAGGTCAACTTTTTCTGTTTATCCTTCTGTGTGAATGAGCTTTGGACATTTTTTGCTCAGAATACCCATCATATTTTTACTTTTATAGGCTTGTGTTCATATTTTTACTTTTATAGGCTTGTGTTCCTATACCAACAGTTATTTCGCGGGTGAGCGAATGGTTCTCCCGTTCCCACCGGTGAATGTGTGGTCGCCCACGTGCGGCTGTAGGAAGGGATTCCAGGTTAGTCATGCGATCCTCTTCTGATTCTAACCAAAGCAGGAGCCAGTGCCAGAGCAGCTGGGTGTCGCTAGCGTGGTCTGTCTGGGCCACCAGCTAGTGCTGGGTGAGACCGTGGGAGCGAAATGCATTTACCCTTGGCTCCCTTTATGGACAGGGGACAGGTTTACCTCACTTGCCATATATGCTAAGACTTATTTGCGGAAACATTTACTGGATGGCAAACAGTGACTGTTAAGTGTGGAGAAAGTTTGATTCAGGGTCTAAAAACAGTAAGAGATAAAAAAACCAATAGCGGTCAACATGAACATGTCTGCTGAGTACCTAGGCACTCGGGGGTATAGAGGTGGGTCAGTTTTCTACGGCTGTAATAAATTACCACAAGTTGGTACCTTCAAACAACACGAATGTGTTCTCTTACAGTTCTGGAGGTCAGAAGTCTGAAGTGATTTTCCCTGGGCTAAGATCGAGGTGTTGTCAGGGCCATGCTCCCATGGGGGTTCTAGGGGAGACCCTGTTTCTTTACCCCTTCCAGCTTCTAGAGATGCATTTCCTGCATTCCTTGGCTCATGGCCCCTTCCTCCACTTTCAAAGCCAGCAGCATAGCATCTTCAAATCGCTCTCTTTTGTTGTCATATCACCTTCTCCTCTTCTGTCTGTAGTCAAATCTCCGTCTGCTTCCCTCTAATAGGGACGGTTGTGATTACATTGAGGGCCCCCCAGAGAATCCAAGATAATCTCCCCGTCTGAAGATCCTTAGCTTAATCACATCTACAAAGTCCATTTTGTGATAGAAGGTAGGCTTCGTAGGTTGCAGGGATTAGGCCCTGGGTATCTTTAAGCGCCATGCAGCCTTCCACAGAGGTGACTATAAATGTGCTCCCTGTGTCCACTGACCTCACCATGAGTGAGACAGAGCCATAGGTGCAAGTGTCCAAAGGACTGGGAATGTGGAGGAAGAATTTAATTTTGTTTGAAGGGCTTAAGGATGACTTGAAGAAGGAAGAAAAAGTAAATAAGAGCATTTCATGCAGACAGGATAACATAAGCAGAGTCACTGCAGGATATGCTGAGTTTAGGAGTGGCAAGTAATGCTGTGAGGATTCAGTACAAGGTGCTTGCTTGGGTTTATGGCAAGAAATAAAGCAGGAAAAGGATAGGCAAGGGCTAGGTGGCAAAGAGCCTTGAGCGACGAGCCCAGAGTTAGAATTTAACTGGTCAGACAGTGAGGAACCCTCAGTTTTCCGAGCTGGGGAATGTATGATTAGATTCGTGTTTCAGTCCAGGCAGTGGATGAGAGGCTGATGTAGAAGAGTGACAATGGGAAGAAAAAAGACTGGGGACGGGAAGGCAGAAATTTTGATAATAGAAATATTAAACTTACTAATAATACATTCGGTTGAAAAATAGAATTTAAAGACAATTTCAGTAATAAAGACTCATTTTCAAAAGGCAGTACTCCACCAAAAGTTGGTGCCTTTTACATGCTTATGGAGATAAAAAGCAACTGGGTATATTCACAGAATTAATAGTCTGATATGGGAGATGCAGATATGATGAAAATCTATCTTGAACATTACTGTCTTTTAAAAAAAATTGGAACATTGCTATCTTTTAAGTACGGAATCAAGTATTACTTGGAGGATGGGAGGGTCCTATATAGAATTTGCAAATAAGTCCGTTTCTTCGTGTGTGACTTATACTAAAAGATATAAAGCCATAAATATATAAGCTCAATGTACACTGAAACACTCAAATCTTTTCCTTGCATTTTATTGGCCCTTAAATTTCACTTTATTTGCTTTAATATCAACTAGATTTTTTTTTCCTTTTCCTTTGTCCAGATCTTGATAGAAAATTTGTCCAGTGGCCATTGTATAAAGCAAGCAAAAAATATGCATCCTTCCTTTAACAAATATTTGTAGAATACTTAATATTGTATTAAAGGCTATACAAATGAAGAGACAAACTACTAGATTCATGTTTATTCTCCTGACATACAGTAGGTACTAATTCTTTTTTCAGTGAAATATTTCTTAAATCTCATGAAACAGTGGCTTGATTACCGGGTTTGATGCTAACATCTGTAAAAAAGCTGCCATCCAGATGCTCAAAACAGCACAGACCAACGGACATAGAATGTGACCCACATAAGTGATAAAATATCCTACCCGGCACATTTAAAAAAGTAAATAGAAACAGATAAAATTAATTTTAATATATTTTATTTAACCTAATATCTGTAAAATATTCTTTCAATATGTAATCAATACAAAAATTGTTTTTTACATTCTTTCATTTTATGTTACATCCTTAAAATCTAGTGCATATTTTAGACTCATAGCACATTCTTTTGGACACCAGATTTTCATTGGAAATACTAAATCTGTATTTAGATACCATAAAATTTACAGTCGAAGTAGACTCATATACCCAAGCTGTTACAGACACACTTAAAACAAATGTTCTAAACACACAAGGTTTCTAATAATTAGCAGTTTTTAAATTAAAAATTAAAATGAAAAAATTAAAGCTTTACTTCCTCAGTCAGTCTAGCCACATTTCAAGCGCTCAGTGCATCATGTGCTAGTGTCTACCATATCGGAGAGTACAGCTCGAACACAGTCTTCTCCCCGGGGTTACTTTTGATATTCATTTTAAAAAACGGGTGGATTTTGGTCTTATTTTTCATTTACAATGTAATTAATATTCCCTATTGTTTTCGGTCCCAAATTCCTTTATTCTATCCGACTTTCCTTTCCAAGACGTGCTTGTTCATTTGGCTCGTCTGGCGCCCTCGTTCAGTTCATGGCCCTGTACCAGTTCAGTATACGAGATTAGCTCAGGGTGCAGCCCTCTGTTGGACCTCTCCTTCTGTCCTGTTACCCAGACCCTGCCTCCCTCTGTTTTAATCATGTGCGGCCCTTTGTAAGCACTTTATATTTTCGGAGTGCTGTCATGTTATCCAGTTTAATCCTTGCAACCGTATAACTTAAGCAGGAGATCTGGTATTAATCCTATTTTATAGATAAAGACATATCCACCAGGAGATTTATATATTTGCCCAAGTCACATAGATAGTGATAAGCTGAGTTAGAATTCATTTTTCTCAACTTTTGTTCTTTTCTGCTACACTCTGATACAATAGAATGTGAGACCCTGCTCTTACTAGTCCCATCCAATGCTACACTGTATTGTAGGCAACCTTAAAAAGTTCTCAGTATTAAAAAGAAAAATCTGTAGTATTAGCTCAAATTACCGGAAATAAACTGCTAGGAAGTTGGCTTGTTACAACCATGTTTATAAGAAATTGCAAATCCTCATTTTCAGAACAGGCTTCTTGACTTCACTTAAATTACCGTCTTGCAGTGAGTGGGCCAGGAGGACCGCATCTCCTTGTTTGCATATATGTAAACCCACGAGAGAAGGGGGAAGAGAGCAATGACAACGGCAATAGCCAACTGAATTCTTCCACCAACTGGCTTCCTACAAAGACACAAAAATAATTATAAAGAAAAATCCAATAAAAATTATGGCTTGCTTTGGAAACAAGTATAAAGATTGAATCTGGTAAAACACATCAATAGATTTTTGTATTTTTCTTAGTTTTTTAAAAAATTGAATTAAAATCAATTAATTTCATTGATTTATAAGAGTTCTTTATATATTTTAAATACAAATCCTTGCTTATATATGTTGCAAATAGCTTTTCCCACTCACTTAATGTTGTCTTTTGAGGAACTGAAGTCACGGATTAATTAAGCAATGTTAAAATTGATCTTTTCCTATTGATTTTTGTGTTCTGTTCAAGAAAACTTTCCTCCCCAAGGTCTTGATGATATTATCTTCTCTAAAAGTTTTATTGTTTTGCTTTTCACACTAGAGGTATAATCTACCCGGAATTGATTTTTATGAAAGTTGTGAGTGAGTAAGGGTTGTTTCAGTTTTTTTCCACATGGATATCCAATTGATCCAGCACTATTGAAAAGACTGCTTTTCTATGTTCCTTTGCGGAGCCACCTCTCTCGTAAGTCAGGGTCTACCTATGTATGGATCTCTTTCTAGATTCTACTCTTTCATTAGTTCATCTTTTTGCCAGTATTGCTTTCTCTCCCCATTTATTCAGATCGTCTTTAATTTCTCCCATAGTGTTTTACAGTTTTATGTGTAGAGATTTTGCATATCTGCTAGATTTATACCTAGAGATTTGGTTTTTTTGATGTTGTTATAAATGGTTTTTGTTTTTATCATTTTCTGTTACTTGCTGATAAAAGTGTAGTTAATTTTAGTATATTGGTGTGGTATCCAGCAATTTGGTATCCTGAGCTAGTATCCAGCAATCATGCTAAACTCACTTATTCTAATAACTTTTTAGATTCTTTTTGATTTTCTACATACGCAATCATGTCACCCATGAAAAATTAAAATTTAATTTTTCCTTTCCAATCCTTGGGCCTTTGATTTCTTTTTCTTGTCTTATTGTACTGGCTAGGACTCAATTTCTTTAACAGTTATGGGACTGCTCTGAGTATTTCTTCTTATGTCAGTTTTGATAAATTGTATTGTTCAAGGAATTTGTCCATTTCATCTACATTTTAAAATTTATGAGCAAAAAGTTATTCATAATATCCTCTCTGATTTTTGCAATATCTATTAGATATGTAGTAACGTTCTCTTTTTCATTCCTGATATTGGTTATTTGTGCCTCCTCTTCCTTGTTCTCACTCTTATTATTTTCCCCTTTTAGTCTTGCCAGGGCTTATCAACGTTATGAATCATTTTAGAGAATCAATATTTGGCCTTCTTAATCCTTTATTTTTTATGTTGATTTTTCATTTCATTGGTTTCTGTTTTTACATTTGTTTTCTCCTTATTTGGGCTTAATTTTCTGTTCTTCTCCTAACTTCTTGAACTGGAAAAGTCCTGACGTCTTGGAAGCTTAGTTCACTGATTTTCAGCCTTTCTTGTTGTGTTTTTTAAATATATGTATTTAAGGCTATAAATTTCCCTCTAAACATGATTTTTAGCTGCATCCCACAAATTTTAATATGTGGTGTACTCATAATTCAGTTCAAAATATGTTCTAATTTCCATCATGATTTCTTCTCTTACCCAAATGTTATTTGAAAGCATATTTCCTAATTTCCAAACATACAGTGATTGTCTATCTTTTTTGTTAATGATTTCTAGTTTAACTGCACTGTGGTCAAAGAACATACTCCATAGAATTTCAGGTCTTTGAAATTCGTTGGCACTTATTTCATGGCCCAACAGAAAGTCTTTTTGTAAACATGCAATGTATACTTGAAAAGAATGTAAATTCTGCCATTCTTGGTTCTGGTGTTCTGTATATGTCCACTATGTATATGTCAAGTTTTTTATTGTGTGGTTCAAATCTTTGATACCTTTATTGATTTTTGTTTTTTCTTCTTGTTCTATTAGTGACTGAGAGAAGTGTATTAAAGTCTCCCAAGATGATTATAGATTTTTCAATTTTTCTTTTTAGTTCTGTCAATTTTGTTTTATCTATTTTGTTTTATCTATTTTGTAATTATTAGTTATGTACAAATTTAGAATTGTTATATCTTCCTGATATGATGATTTATTGTATCTTCCTGATTTAATGAATTATATAGCATATCTTCCTTACCTAATGAACCTTTTGTCATTGAAAAGTATCTGCTTTTGGCACTTTTTTTGAAATCTACTTTTTAATAAGTGGTGTTGAGATAATGCTAAGTGGAAGAGATAATATTGGATCCATTCTTTATAACGTTACACTAGGATAAATTCTAAATAGATCAAAGATTTAAATGTAAAAATGAAACTACACATGTATTAGAAGAAAACTTAGTTTTCTTAGTAAGTTACTTTACAACCTGAGAAGAAGGAAAGTTTTCTTAACTATGACTCCAAATTCAGAAGCAATAAGGGAAATGATTGATAAATTTGGTTACATTAAAAAAAAACCACACAGAGCTTTTTTGTGGCAAAGTATACTTTGCATTAGCAAAGGAAAATAAGAAACTGCAAAAAAAATTTTCAGCTTCTATCACAAAGGGTTAATAGCCATAGTATATAAAGAGCTTCTAAAAATAGAGAAGGCCAACAACCTTAGAGAGAAAAAGGTTTAACCTCTATCTCTCAGAGATAAACCAACATTTTATTAAAAAAGAAATGCAAATGGCTCTTAACTATATGAAAATATGCTCACCTTTACACCTAATAAGAGATAGGCGGATTAAAAATACCCATTTCTCAACTATCCCATTAGTAAAAATTCAAAATTCTGATAATGTATTCTGTTAGCACTATTTTTAATAGCAAAAGATTGGATACAATCTAAAAAGTAGAGGAATGGATGAATAAACTATGGCTCTGTCAACAGAATAAGGAAAGTCTTTATATACTAATATTATCTCTTATATACTAATATTATATACTTATATACTAATATTATACTAATATTTATATACCAATATTATCTCTTCCACTTAGCGTTATCTCAACACCACTTATTAAAAAGTAGATTTCAAAAAAAGTGCCAAAAGCAGATACTTTTTAATGACAAAACTTTCATTAGGTAAGGAAGATATGCTATATAATTCATTAAATCAGGAAGATACAATAAATCATACTATAGAATGATCTCTAGGATGTAGTAAGAGAAAAATCAAGGGGAATACAATTGCGTACAATAGTGCTACCACTTATCTAGGACAAGCAGGAATACAAATAGATTGCACATACAGTCATGTGCCGCATAATGACATTTTGGTTAACGATGGACTGCATGTATGATGGTGGTCCCATAAGATTAGCACCATATAGCCTTGGTGTATGGTAGTCTATACCATCTTGGTTTGTGTAAGTACACTCTATGATGTTTGCACAATGACAAAATCGCCTAATGACTTAGTTCTCAGAATGTATCCCCCTTGTTAAGTGATGCATGACTATATTTGCTTTATTAAGAAACCATGGGGGCCAGCCTGGTGGTGTAGTGGTTAAAGTTTGTGCACTCCGCTTTGGTGGCCCAGGATTCATGGCTTCAGATCCCGGGTGCAGACCTACATATTGCTCATCAGGCCATGCTGTGGTGGCGTCTCATATACAAAGTAGAGGAAGACTGGCACATAAGTTAGCTTAGGGACAGTGTTCCTCAAGCAAGAAGAGGAAGATTGGTAACAGATGTCAGCTCAGGATTGATCTTCCTCACCAAGAAAAAAAAGAAACCATGGAAGGATAAACCGTAAAATTGAAAAAAGTTTCACCTATAGAGAAAGAGAGGATATAGGGTCAGGGGATAGAGAAGCTAGACTTCTTTGAATATACTTTGTTTTGTAGATTTGACTCTGGAACCATGTAGATATTTTTTATAATTATAAAACAAAATTAATATATTTTAAATAAAGTTATCCCTAGAAATTGAAAGTAAAATGTGATAACTTAACTTTGTATTCACTTGGTGGCATTAGCACACAGAGAACTATTCCAAGCAATTTGAATGCACGTCCCTTAATGGGATATTCCCTAACAATGACAACAAACAAACAAAAACCTGTTTCCAATAATTATGTTGTTATTCTGAGATTGTGTTTGCATTGTGGGATAAGTCAAATGAATTATTATGCTGAGGTCACTGAGACTAGAGATTTTTTGACAGGATTAAAAGGAGATACAGATTTAAGATTGCTGATAAGGTTAAATGAAAACCTGTGTTCCTGAATTCGAATTGCTAGGATTAGTATGAACTCATAAGGTATTTTATCTTTAAATATATATGTAATATATATAAATATATATGTATATATGCATGTATGTTTATGGCACACACATACATATATACACATACATATGCACATATATGTGAATTTCCTAGCTTTGTGCACTAGAAAGAACCAATGACAAACCCATTAGCAATGTGCATTGCTCATGCCCAGATTGTGAGCTCTAAATACCATTACTAGGGTCATGTTGAAAAGAATTCAGGAGCCAACCTGAGTATGTACCACTGGTCAAAAAAAAAAAAAAAAGGGACAATCTGAGCATCAATAAAGATAATAACTGCCATGGACTGAAAAATATCAAATATGTTGAAATCCATGACTTTATAATGGCCCTACTAAAACAACAAATAAATAAAACTGATTAGTCACTTTCAGAAGATGCCCAGGTAAGAAACAACTTGTTATTTTGAAAACTGGTAAATTAAGAGACAAAATCAACTCCTTTTCCTCTTACAATCTGTACCTCAGAGTAGTCAAAGAATTGATATATGGAAATTTCTCTTTATAGAATTTTTCCAGCTAATAAACAAGCAAGGCTATAATTAGAATATCACCATTTTGCAACTCGAATGAATCAATAGGTTTAGGCAATGATCATTAAAGACTGTTATATTAACATCACAGAGAAACAGCTAGGTCTTATGTATATTATGATAGAAGTACATAACACCACCCATGAAGTAGTCCTGTCTAGGAATGATATTAGAAATAAAAAAGTAATAATACCAGAATCTAGCCAAGCCTCTAGATATAACCACCAATTTATCAGAAATATAGGACACAGAGGAATAAACATTTATAAGGCAATTGGGATATGTAAACATTAACTGAAAAACTCATAATGCTGAAAAATTATTGTTCTTTTATTTTTTGTGTAATGATGGTAGAATGGTTATTTTTTATTTTATTTACTTAGTTTCTTTTTTTTGGTGAGGAAGATTGGCCCCGAGCTAACATCTGTGCCAGTCTTCTTCTATTTTTTTGTACGTGGGATGCTGCCACAGCATGGCTTGATGAGCGATGTGCAGGCCCATGCCCAGGATCCAAACTCGCAAATCCTGGGCCATTGAAGTGGAGTGCACGAACCCAACCACTATGCCACCGGGTTGGCCCCTAGAGTGGTTATTTTTAAGTGCTTATCTTTTAGAGATACATACTGAAATATTTACAGGTAAAACAAGGTGATGTCTGACATTTATTTCAAAATAATCTGTAAGTGTGAAGAGGACAGTGATATAAATGAAATAAGATTGGACATATAATGTTAATTTGTTGAAGTTGAGTGATGGGTACATCTGATTCATTATATTAGTCTCTCTGCTTTTATATATATTTGAAATTTTTCAAAATAAAAAATTAAAACAAAAAAATTGAAATAATCACCAAAAAAATCATTTTTCTCTAAAAATACGTGGTCTTTTTTTCCTCTGGTCTTAAAGTCTACTTTTTAAAATTAAAATTGCTTCACTGGCTTTCATTTGGTTGGTATTTGTATAGTATATTTTTACCATCCTTAGACTTCCAGTCTTTCTGTATCTGTGTATTTAAGGGTTATCTTTTGGAAGCAGTGTTTAGTTGGGTTTTTAATCTTTTTATCCACTTTGAAAATCTCTGGTTCCTAACTGGAATATTTGGAACATATACATTTAATGTATTTTCTAATATACTTGGGTTTAAATCTCTATGTTAACCATCTGCTTCCTATTTTTCCCTTCTGTTCTCTGTCTTTTCCCCTCTCTTTTCCTGCCTTCTGTACTCACTTTCTGTTCTTTTAGTGTTTACCCTAAGGATTACCACAAGAATCCTCGACTTATAAACCCCTAGTATAAATTGCTACTGTTACCTCTTCCCAGACAATTCAAGGACCTTAAAACACTTTAACTCCATTTGTCTCCTTCCAACTTATGTGCTACTGTTGTCATGTATTTTTTTCTTTATATGTTAAACCCCACCACACATCATTATTACTCTTTTATAAAGTTAACATTCATTTATATGAGCCCATATTTTTATGTTTTCTTTGTCCTTCATTCTTTCCTGAATCTCCAAGCTTCCTTCTGAGATAACTTTCCTTCTCCTTGAAGAAAACCCTTCAGGCAGGCAACTCCCTATGATTACACTGGGCCACATGGGAAACCATGGTACTCATGAAAGTGTGAGTGATCATGAAACTCTGAACCAACTATTATTAGCTTTCTTTAGGAAAAGGAAAGATTTCTTTCAAAAGATTCCTGTTTTCACTTGTGTATCAATATTTTCACTTTACCAACCTTGAAGACATCTGATTTTAATCAACGAGTTGAAAACTTACTTTGATGAACTGTGGCATAGGCTCATCCATGCCGTAATAATCACCAGACCAAACAGCTCCCTATAAAATAGGATACATTTCATATTTTTGAAGTAGCTGCAAGTGACATGCGTATCATCCCCTTCTCTCCATGACCACTTGATTCTGCTGATTGTTGGATGACTTCCCCCGAGATATATAGCATCTACAGAATATTTTCCATTCTGGCCATGACTCATAAATTACTTTTTTCAGACAGCTTAAAGCCTTATATGAAAATAAATTTCATGCTATGAGGCAGATCTGAGCTCCATCACTGTTCCCAAACTCATAAATGAACAAAAACAACAACAAAACAAAAACACAGATAAATCACTTACTTCACATCACTGGGAGGAGTAGTACAGCCAAGAGAACAATCCCGGAATTGATCAGGGGTTCTTTTTACATTGTTCTAGAGGGTTCAGTGTTAGGCAGGTTGAGCTCAAATCAATAATTTGAGCAAATATTGTAGGAGATTGGATCACGTCTTAGTGGAGAGGAATGACTTGTAGTTTGAGTCAGACTAATGATTTTTGGGTGGGTATATGCTTCTAGAAATATGTGTTAAAACACATATATTTTACATAGAGTAGAAAACAATCACATTTGGCCATTGTACCACTGAAAGCCCCACGTTGAGTTCATAACTCATGGGTTTCAAGTTGGTGGAGATGATTCAACTCATTTGGTTTACATTCTCATTGACTGACCCAACCTGATCCAGTTTTTCAAGGATTAGGGCCTATTATGTAGCACTAGTGATGCTTAACTTACAGGTCTCCAAAGCTTGCTGTTAGCAGATGTTAGCAGCAGGACAGAAAAGAAAGGAAAGGGTCTATTAGAGAGGCCAGGGAATCAAGGGTGAGAGGAAGCAAAAGAAGAGGTGATATTTTAAGAATGAATGGTTGTGGGGCTGGCCCCGTGGCCGGGTGGTTAAGTTCGCACACTCCGCTGCAGGTGGCCCAGTGTTTCGTTGGTTTGAATCCTGGGCATGGACATGGCACTGCTCGTTAAACCACGCTGAGGCAGCGTCCCACATGCCACAACTAGAAGGACCCACAACGAAGAATATACAACTATGTACCGGGGGGCTTTGGGGAGAAAAAGGAAAAAATAAAATCTTCAAAAAAAAAAAAAAAGAAAGAATGAATGGTTGTGACTTGGGCCAGCCCTGTGGCCAAATGGTTAAGTTCTCACGCTCCGCTTTGGCGGCCCAGGGTTTCACTGGTTCAGATCCTGGGCACAGACATGGTACTGCTCATCAGGCCACACTGAGGCAGCATCCCACATAGCACAACCAGAGGCACTCACAACTAGAATACACAACTATGTACGAGGGGGGCTTTGGGGAGGAGGAGAAGAAGAAGAAGAAAAGGAAGATTGGAAACAGATGTTAGCTCAGGTGCCAATCTTTAAAAAAAGCATGAATGGTTGCGACAGAGGAAGATGACATGAGACATACCTGGGCAAGGCTGACAGAGGTTGACCTCTGAGGTAGCTGATCACACTTGTAGATAAGATTTTGGCTTGAACTAGAACTGAATCAGAATGCTGATGGAGTTTTCACCTTTAGACTGGACTGAGTGTTACTGTATAGTGTCTTTGCTCGTTATAAGGGGTCAAGGTCCAAACTGCCTGATGGTAATTTACATTCATATAATGTAATGCTTAATGGCTGCCTGTGGTGGTGATCATGGAGTGTGGTAGATGATGCTGGTTTGAATCCTGGCTCCATCATTTCCTCAGTTTCTTTAGCTTATAAAGGAGATGATACACTCCCTGCTCCTCAGGGTGTCGTTGGGGGAATTACATCCTCACTGTGCAGAAAAGGTGTCAGGAAGAGACAGAAGATTCCTCAGTTCTACCCCACACCTTCCAAAGAGCGAAAGTCTCGGCTCACCTGCCTTCTTCCTCATGTATGATGTTCTGTTGTGTATGAAGCAGGAGGTAGTATGCCAAGCCGACAGCCCACGTGATGCAGAAGAATATGTGTATTGCAGAGACACTCTTCCAAATAAAGTTCCCTAAAAAGAGATGTCCTCGTGCTGTTAATTATGGATCACATCCCAGAGAAAAATCATCTCTTTATATCTGCTTTCAGGGAAAGCATTCAGAACAAGCTGGGTTGGTTTTTTTTTAGTTTTGTTTTGTTTTAAAGGACATCATAGGTGTTAAAGCAGTAATTATAAACTTACGTGGATGCTGATCATTTTGGTTGTCCAGCAGCTCCCCCCTCTATGACAACTATCCTTATTTCCTTTGGGGATCCACCCTTCCCACACCCCCAGTCCATGTGTCCCAGACAACTGGACCTTAGCTAGGTCAATCAATGCACTTCAGCCCCTTAGTGACAGTGATGCAGCGCAGGATGAATAGATGACAAATCTGATGAATCAGGGCCAACAGCTCACTTCTGAGCCTTGTGGAGCTATCAGAGGAGCGGAGTCTATATGCTGCTGGACTTGGCAGCAGGGAGAGGTGAACTTTGAGCTGCGGGGCTACCGTGTGGAGCCCAGGACTGAAGTCAGCGCAGCAGGTGGTGGAACTCAGAGTGCAGAGAAGTTTACCTTTTGAGCTGCCAGCAGTGCCTGAAGCCTCCACCACCCCCAGGCCTGTCAGTCAAGTATCCCAGTGCATCCCTTTTTTCACTTAGAGCCCATATGAGTTGAGTTTTTTCCTTGCTTGCAACTAATGGAGCCCTAACGGATACACCTTAAAGATGTAGGCAGAGTTCTAGGGGCCCAAACAAGGAGCCTGTGCAATCTAGGGGACGAGAGCTTCCCCCCAGGAGGGATCATTAGTCTCTATTCTAAACCCTGAGAACTTCCAAGCCCCACTAGGAGAAGCTGTTTTAAAGGAAGTGACGAATAACCTGTCAGGACTAGGCGTCCCATTAATAAGAAAATGTAAGTAAGCAATGTAAAATGTCTTTTTTTCTGTTACAAGACACAGTTTTATAGTATAAAACTGTCCAACTTAAGGTTTGTTGAGAGTTTTTAGGGCCATAAAAGGCAAAGCAGCTGCGTTTTGCCCAGCACTGAGGTTGGTAGCCCGCAGGCAATACAAATCACTATTTTAAGTGAAACCGTTTTACATGTCTACCCAGCTGGGATCTGTATGTAAGAAGCGCAAGGAGCAGCTTACAAACAAACATATGGGAAAGCCTGTGTTTCACAGCCTTCCATTTACTGAGCAAGCATTAGGCACCTACCATATTCCTGGTCATATTTAAGCTAGTTTGGGCAAAGATGGCTGAGACATGATCCTGCTTTTAAGGAGCTTACAGCCTAGCAGGGGGAAACGTAGAGAAAAGCATACAATAAATCGCTGTAGGTACATTGACAGTATCTAGGGAGATGAGAGAGAGCAACATGTAGTAATCAAAAGTCTAGGGATTTGTTAGAGATTTTATAAACAGTTTCTCTACATAAGTAGCAGTTCGTATACATAGACATTGGATGAATTCAAAATAAGAAAATGATTAACGGGAGTGGTATTGGTCTAAGAAGAATTTGTAAAGAGTAAATATACAATAGACACTGACTGCCACTGAGTATGGGGACACAAAGTTAGCACTTTGATAGCGGTTGATTTTCCATTGGCTTCATGGCTGAAGAAATCAATGCAGTGCCTGAAGCCCTTCTCTCTTAGGCGCTGAACTGCGTAATTCCTATTCCACAACCGCATCAGAGACCCTGGGATCCAAATTGACAAAGACCGTCTTAGTGTGGCAAGTCCTTGTGAAGTTCACCTGAAGATGGGTGAGGGTGGTCTGGATTACAACTAGCCTCCTCTGGAGAGGGAGGACCTGGAGAGCCCTGGTTTTCTCCCGGGAGTTGGGCAGATTGACTCTCACTATTATGAGGCAATCTGATTTGCTGTATCTCCATCCAGAATCCAAGGTTCATACCTGTGACAAGGGGGTTAAGTCCAACAAGGAGAGTCAGCACTGCAGGTAGCATATACACCATCTGTCAGCAAAGAGAGGAAAGTATGTGGGTTACGAAGTTTGCCCGGTATAGGAGGTGTTCCGAGACAGCTCGGAAACAAAGAAAGATGACTGCAGTGGGTGTCACGCTCCATCGTTTACCCCTAAGTTTCAGTAACAATTGGGGAAGTGGTAACCTCTGCTTCTATGGCATTTACCATGTCAATTTGTAATTTTATCTGCCTTATGCCTAAACTTTAGGCTATTCCAGGAAAGTCTCATTCATCTTTGAGCTCTAGCATTGAGCAGAGTTTGTCTTAAGACACGCTGACCTCCTAGTCTCTCCCAAGCCATGCCCAAATGGCCTTTCCCCACTTGCGTAAAAGAAAATGCTCTTTGAAAAGTAGGGCAGGAGGAGCCGTAATTAGCTAGATGGCCCTGCTGGGTCTGGCCCCATGGGCCATCCAGTCCAATATTCCATCTCTGCAGGTGAGACCACAGAAAGTTTACAAACAATATATGGATCTGATGTCCCCAGTAAGATCAGGCTCTTCATTTTGGAAACTATTGAGAAATTGGAGTCTGGCAGATGGTGCTAAAGAAGCCCTATTTTCAAACCTCATTCATAGCAAGCAGACCCTAGCCAAACTTGCTATTGCCATGTGTGTTGCAGACAGAGAGCAAGGAGGGGATGGGAGGTTTATAAGAAGCTTGGGGGCTTTCCCAAAACTGGTGCTGCTTAACCGTAGCAATTGTGATTCTTAGAAACTTTTAGTTATTTGGAAGTCAGAGCTGTGCGCTCTAAGTGATTTGTTTTCACTATAAAAACATGTCTTGACCCTAGAGAGAGAAAGCATCTGGATTACAGACTCTGTGTTCATCTCTCCTGGTCCATCCCAAATGATTGCTGGGATATTGGCCGATATCGGCATTTGCAAGTCTGCTCATCTCTCACAGGCAGATAGTCATGCTACAGAGGGCTAGACCAGTGCTTCCCAAACTGTAATGAGCATGCAAATCACCTGGAGATCTTGTTTAAATGCAGATCTCAGTCTAGAGGTCTGGGGTAGGGCCCAACGTTCTGCTTCTCTAACAAGCTCCCAGGGGCTGGGGCTGCTGCTGCCGTTGTTCCAAGGACCACACTTAGAGCGGTAAGGGGTTAGCTTTCCCCCCGTGAAAAACTACATGACTTAGTTCCTGAGAGAGGGCGGTGGGGTGGGGGAGAAAGACAGAGAATTTAAACATATGCAAACACACATCATATAATATTTAATTGTGCTCTCCGTAAGAAATGTTTGGCAGAGATTATTAAAATGTGCACTCAAATGTATCAGCTATCTGTCATTAATAGATTAAGATGTCTAAAACCTTCTTATTTCAGTGTATTGTAAAAATGACCCTTTGAACTAAGTGATGGTTTCCCATGGCAATTGTGCCATGTTAATCCTTATTTAAATGCTTTTTTCTATCTTGAATGAGATAAAAAAAATTTGTTTTGAGGGCAGAGAGACTGGAAATAATTGTTTCTAGTACACAAGTTAAAACAATACACAGTACTAATACTCAATAATGAACTCAGTAGAACCCATTTATAATGGTCTTTTATCTTTTTGTTGGTGGATTTTTTTTTAAACTAAGGGCATCATAATATTTATTTATAATATTTAGTTTAATTCCCCACTTAGTCATTGAGTCCCATGGCAGTCATTCCTAACACCACTCTGCCTTGCTCACCTGCTGCTGTAAAAGCTAAAAAAGCCCATTTGTTTTCCCAGCCTCTTCAGCAGCTAGGGGTGGTCATGCTCCAGCAGTGAAATGTAAGAAGTCTCATAGCAAGGCTGATACTCAAAGCACTCAGCAACCAATATGCATGGGTGCTGACCAAGCAAAACGGATCCCAGGCCATAAGCCATATTGGTATGTACCGACTGACTAGCAGCCTGTCTGAGGGGATTCCTGGAAAACATTTCCTCCCTGATAAAGGGGAGGAAAGCACAGGAGGAAAACTCGTTTTGCTCCTGCCTTGTTTCTTCCTACTTGGGATGTTCTTGTGTAGGGACGATGTTTGGAGCTGCAGCAGCCATTCTGTAAACATGAGAGGATGTAGCACCCACACATTGAGGTTGGCAGAGAGGAAAGACAGAAAGCCCAGGTCCTTGTTGATTGTTGACCATTAAGCAGCTGCCTCTGGACTTCTTGTTAGATGAGGTACTCTATTTTTATAGCCTGAAGCTAGTCAGATTTTCTATTATATGTTCCTGTATGCATCCTGATAGAATTGTCCTCTATGAGCAAGAGGAAATAGGGAACATGGAAATGAGTCTGATGGAGTATGAGCCCTCCAAACCCAGTAATGTAATACTCATTCATCTGAGCATCCGTTCATTCTTTCACTCACTCGAGTCAATACAGGAAGGACTGCCATAAGAAGTCTCTACGTTAGGTTGCCTGAGGACCAGCAAGAATAAGGAAGAACTGGTCCCTGTCCCCCTGGGAGCTGGCATGTACAGAGCCAACTCTAATGCAAAGCAGAATGCGTTAGTGCTACAATAAAGCTTCAAAGGAAGGGTGGCTGGAACCTATGGGAAATAGGCAGAGACAGATTCTAGATGAGAGAGCATTTGAGATAGACCTTGAAGCTTGAGTAGAGTATGACACAGGACTTCTAGGGGCAAGTCACAGAAACTATATTAGGTGGACTGGGCTTCCAAGACCAAGCTGGGAAGGTGGGTCAGAGCCATGTTGTGTTGGGCCTTGAATTCCAAGTTGGAGAGCTTCAGCTTAGGCATCTTGGAAAATGACTAGTTTCTGAAGCAGGAAACAATATGTAAGAAGTGTTCTAGGAGTGGAAGAGATTAGAGGCAGCTAGCAGGTTTAGGAAGCTATTACAAGGGTCCATGTGGGAGGTAATGGAGAGCTGAACTGGGGACAAGGGAGGATGTCTGTGGGGCCGTGGTGTTTATTATTTTTCGTATTATGTCATATAAGCATGAAGTGAAAGGTAAAATGTACAGGAACTGTATAGACAAGCAATTAGACTTAAATTGTTTTTTGTTGGAATTCTTTGTTCTTTATTTTGTTTTTTGAGGGGGATCTCAAAGATAATGATAAGGAACAGAGAGATGTTCGAGGTGACTGCAGTTTTGAGCAACGATGACCCAGGGAGTGATTCTGCTGGTAAGAGAAATGGGTGAGTCAGGAGGAGTGAGTTTGGGAGGGAAGATGCTGGGGAGGACCTTGGGCATACCTGAGGAGCCAGGATGATGTACAGGTGGACAGGTCTAGCAGTCTTTTGGAAATTCAACATTAAGCTGGATATTTGAGATACTGGTTATTGAGATATTGAGATAGTGGATATTGTCTGCAGGGAAATAGTATTTGGAACTCAGGGTATGGACCAGAATGTGGAGGAAGGGGCAATTTGATTTGATTCAGGGGCATGTGAATCTGGACAATAAGCAATATCAGAATGCTAGAATTCAGCTGACTAGAATTTCACATTATAATTCCAAATGATTTCACTTGTTGCTAATGTGTACATGGTCAACATTATTCCAAAGCCCAAAATAATCTAATTGGTGACACTGTACAGGCTCGTCTATCTGTATTCAAAGAAACTGGGCAAAATCTGATATTTCTGAAAATGTGTGGAATGATCTCCCCCTCCTCCAAATGGTTCGATCAGAGCCTTGGTTCTGTGTACACTACAGGTTTTATGGGCTTTAATGACTTTCTATAAATATAACTCATTGAATTGGCAGAACCATAAACCTTAAGCCTGCCGTTTTCTACTTAAAGGTTTATTGGAGTTTTTGGGTAGAAACTCATGAGAAATGGTTCAGTTGACCTTCAGAGGTACACTCTGTCTTCAGATGAGTGTCCTCAGTTGGACCATTTTATTCAAAGAAAATATTGCTGAAAAGCCCCTATGTGTCTGGAAAATTATGAATTTACAAACACATTACATTATCACTCTGACCCCTTTTCTCTAATATTTTAGGGGAAAAAACTTAGAAAGGATATGATTTCTAAGCTTTTAAGTACAGAAAGCAGGAAGGAGGGGTAAACAGATAAAAGTGTGAATTTCACGCAGTTGCACAATTCTTTCAAATGGAGGAAAGCACCTCATACTCACCACCCAGACTTCAGCATCTGGATCATTTACCTGAAATGCCAAAACATCAAGGCATTAGCAGACATGCTGTCATGTGCCTTTCCTATGTTTGGTCTGCTCTTTATTCATTTCAGTCATTTGTTAAGAGCCAGATGCTGCTATAGGCACCAAGGATACAAAATAGGAATGAGAGTCTAGGGGTCACGATGGTTAAGGGGCTTCTGGCCACCACAGCAGATGGTTTGAACATACAGCCACACATTTTTGTAAACAATGCACAGGAACTCTGAAAAGGGTGAGCCAAACCTAGACTCGGTATTTTAAGCCCCGCCCAGCCTCAAGGAACGAGGAAGGCTATATGAAGGGCGCCCCAAAGCGGACTTGAAAGGATAATTACGCTATAAAGGGTTTTGCTCCTGCTCCCAGGCCCTGACTTGTGTTCAGCCTCATCCACAGGCTGCCCTTTCAGAAAGGTGCCAGGGCGGCTTCTGCTCAGGGGGAGGGAGCGGGGCTTCCCAAGGCATGACCCTCAATTCCCATCCTCCGCCTAACTTGCCAGCCTTGGCGCCCTAGCCGGCTCGCAGTCTACACTGCACGCCAGGCCCGGGGCGGAGCTCGGAGCCCGGCGCCCCGCGGGGCCCGCAGGCCCCTCTCCCGCCGCCGCCGCCGCCGCCGCCCGCCGCCCGCCGCCCGGGCCCTGACCTGCACCACGGCCGCCAGGGCGAAGAAGGCGGCCATGAGCCAGTTGCAGGCCCGCCACAGGCCAGGCGCCCAGCGCCCCGCCGCAGGCGCCATCGGCTCGGCCGGGGCCCGAGTCCATCGGGCCGGCCGTCCTTGCGCCCCGCCCCGCCGCAGCCCGGCCCGGCCCGGCCCACCTCCTCCCCCGCCGGCCCTCGGCAGCGGGCGGCCGACGGCCCGCGCCCGGCGGGGAGAGGCACGGCCTGAGCCTTACTCGGCCCTCCCCTTCGCTCCTCCCCAAGACGTGGCGCGGTGTAAGGGCCGGTAGCCCCATTTCACAGATGGGCAAAGTGAGTCCCAGAGCGACCCGGCGACTTGCCTAAGATCGCACGGCCCGTCGGGGGTGCAAGGAAGTCGTGTTGAACCCACATCGGTGCAACTCCAATGCCTGTTTTCACCAAGGCTGCCTTTCTCACGTTTAAAAAAAAATTAAAGGAAATTAAAGGGAAGGGAAGTTGGGACGAAAGAAGGGGGAAAAGAGACGTGCGCACGCTGTTTTCTGGTTAGTATTTATGCGTTTCTTTCCCAAGCTCAGGAACTTTCCAGGCCCTGTAAGCATTATGGTAATTTCTTAGAGTGACGACAGTTATATTAGCATCTTATACAGCTCACAGCTTTTCTGCAGACAGGCTCATTTATCTTCATGGGCTTTTCTTATAAAAGGTATTTACATATTATACATATTTACAATTCTTTCCCACCACCAAAACCAACAAAATTTCCACACGCGTTGCTCATGAATTTCTTATGAACTAAAGACACTGAAATATTCACTGCTCTCCCCTCGCTTATTTTATAGTCTTTTTCTGTTTTGTAATTTACCCCTCTGATTAGTTCTTCCCTGGCTCATTTACACATCCATAGGCCTCATCATTTTCGCTGATCTAAAGAGTCTTTATCGCTTCAAATCATGAGCGCCTGTCCTCCTCTCCTTTTAGCTAAATCTAAAACTCTGGAGGAATTTTTTTCCAGTTTCATTCCTTTCAAGGATTTCGAGAAGGTTGTCTGCTGGGCGCCCGGCCCGTGCTGGCGCAGGGACCGCGGAGGTGGGCTTGCTGTGGCTCTCCAGGGAGGGAGCGGCGGCTCGACAGCAGCCACGCGGGACAAGGCCAGGCAGAGGCTCCACGGGTGCAGGGGCTGCCGCTGTTTGGAGCTGGACAAGGCTCCTCACTGAGGACCACCACTAAATCAGCCCTGGGACTGGGGACAAGTCGTCACCACCCTCGCTGTCCTGTTCCTTATCTGGAAAAAAAAAGGGCAGGGTAGAATGTCATGGGCTGATTGTGTCCCAATTCATCTGTTGACACCCTAATCCCCAGGATCTCAGAATGGGACTGTATTTGTAGATAGGGTCTTTAAAGAGGTGATTAAGTTAAAATGAGTCATTAGGGTGGGCCCCAAGCCAGTATGACAGCTGTCCTTATGACAGATGATTAGGACACAGACACACAGAGGGAAGATCGTGAGAGGACACAGGGAGAAGGCAGCCATCTATGAGACCCCTCAGAAGAGACCAACCCTGCTGATACCTTCATCTTGCACTCCTAGCCTCCTGAATTATACTCAGAAAACAGATGTCTGCTGTTTAAGGCCCCAGTTGGTGGTACTTTGTGACGGCAGTCCTCGCAAAGTAACATGGAATGATTATAACACCTGCTCTGCCAACCAAACAGAGGCGTGGGTGGCAAAGAAAGAGAGCCGGGAAAATGCGTTGTAAATGACTGTGTGCCGTACAACCGTGTGGAGCTGTATGATTGTCACTGTTGTCTGGGACTTTCCAGGTCACTGTGTGGACTTCTGTTCTTTTTGCCTGTCAGGGTTCATTCTCCTCTTCTAGGGTCAGCATCCCAGTTATTGGGGAAGGGACCCCATCTCCCACTATTGGATCATGTACACTAGGTGTCTGACCCTGTTCCCCTCTTTCCAGGGATAGGCAGGTGACCCTGGCCTGCCATTGGCATGGCCCATTCTCCTGACCACAGCAACTGGGTCTGGGATGGTATGTGATCCAATCGCCCTGATTCAGTCCTAGGACCTGTGCTGGACTGAGGGTTGCCAGATAAAATACAGGATGCTTAGTTACATTTGAATTTCAGATCAACAAGGAATAATTTTCTAGTGTAAGTGTGTCCCAAATATTTGCTAAATCTGGTAACCCTAGCTGGACTATTAAAGAAAAGCTTTCTTTTTGCTGAGTGTGTTGAGCTGGTAGCTGAAGCTGCCAGGAGAAAGCCTTCCTGAAGGGGGACTCAATGTAGAGGAAGCAGAGCTCAGAGACAGAGAGGCTGGTACCTGATGACATCACCTGAGGCTCTGGATCAAGCCACACCTGAAGCTTGGAACTACTTCTCAACCCTTCAGTTTTGTGAGCCAACAAAGTCCCTTCTTTACATATAAGTTTGTGTGAGTTGAGTTTTTGTCAGTTGTGACAACAGTGATGAGTGGTAAAATCATGACTTAGTTAAGTTAAGCTGATGCTTGAAATCCTCTAAATGCCCCTGCTGTATATTTGTCCAGATTTTGCAAAGATAGAGAAGAGAAGGCTTAGTCTGAAAAGTAATGTGAAATAAGTTTAAATGAATCCAGTATCCCAGAGAGCTCTGCTTGAGGACTCATTTCCTTTTCCTTTTTAACTGCAGCGTTGCACTACCACAGAGATGATGAGGTTTGGAAGGGAGTAGGGCCTGTCAAAGCTGGCTTCCCCCTGCAGAAAGGGCGGCATGAAGGGCCTTCATCCTGCTGGGCTATCCCTGGCTGCCAGGTCAGTGACAGCATCATGAAAGCAATCAGCGCCACGGGTGCCGGGTGAGGGGGGCTCGCTCTCTGCCAGAACGTGACAGTGTCTAGGCAGCATGTGGACATCTGTCCTCTGAGAACTTGGAAACAGAGGTGCTTAGCTGTTCTCTGTGGTGGGATTATAAATCCAGTGCTCAGGGGTGGAGCAGAAACCAGCAAGCTCATGCAAAGGCACAGATGCCTCCCAGGGCCACCAGATTGAGAGAGAGCTGACAAATGCGTGAACGCATCTAAAGGAAGAGCATCATCAGATGGGGATCGATGGGCTGTGGAGGCCCAGAGAGAGTAACCTCCATTCAGGAGGCAACGGCAGGCCCAGCCCAGCCCAGCCTCAGCCTCCCAGGGGCTAATGGGCTGAGAGGCACTTCACAAGCTCAATCCCTGTCTTTGCTGTGATTCTAGAACTCCAATTCCAGAGTGTGGCCTCACAGCTTGCCTACAGAGTGCAGAGTGCGCTGACCTGCCAGCGCCAACAGTGTGTCAATGAGCCAGGTGTATTTCTAAGGATATGTTGATGGAACGCCATTCTCTTTTATAGACTCATTTACCTTGTAGCCGTCTCTGTGTCTCCATTATCTGTCCTGCCAGGTGTGGTCAGCTACTCTGGAGCGTGGGAGGGGGATGGACAAAGTCTGGGGCAGGATCATCATGGGTGAGTGGACCTTCTCCTTACAGAGTGTCCTGAGTGTGGGCATTGGCGAAGCCCACCAGATGCCATGGTTGGGGACAGGGAACAAGCATACAGCCCTGTGCCAGCTATTGTCCCATCCACCTTCCTCTGCTCACCACACCAGATCAGCAGAGGCTCCGCCTTCTCTCCAGCCTTTGCTGCTTCTGTGTCAGGAAAGCTTTGGGGGAAGGAGGGTTTGGAATAGGACAGCAGAAGGATTCTACCTGGGCTGCGCAGGCTGCTCCGAAAGGCTCTGAAATCAGAGCCTCACCATGGCAAAGATTGATTTCCTTCTGCAAAATCCATCCGGTCTCCATGAAGGACTCAGGTTTCTACTGTTCGCAAAACTTAGACCATATTATGAAAGCCTTACGGCTTACTCATATTGATTGACAGTGAAAGATACCTGGCTCAAATAATGTTCCTGGAAACCCCTGAGGTCCCCTTATGCCACGAGAAGGAGAATACTCATGGTTCAGTGCATCCTCTGCATATATTTATATCCATCACTATGCTCCTCATCAGTGTGACTCACTCATGGAGCCATTTATTTCATTCACTCACTCAGTATCTGTTCAGGACTTACTATGGGTTAGGCACTGACACATATGCTGATAACTGAGGCTGGACTGTGAACAAAAGGGACACAGCCTTGTCCTGTGCAGCTGACAGACTAGACGGTGATTGCACAGACAGGCAGGTGATCACAGCGGGTAATTGTGGTTCGTGCAGCGAAGGAAAGGTGAGGACAGCTGGGGGGATGTGTGAAACGAGGGGAATCAGACCTCTTGCAAGGATTTGAGAAACTTCCTGGAGAGGTGACTTTCGGGAGTGCCCTAAAAGATGGAGGGTTGATTGCAGGTGAAGAAGGCATGGACCGGTGCTTAAGGCAGAGAGAGGAGCATGAGAGAAGGCCCTGAATCCTGATGCTCACCAAGGCCGGCTGTGAGTGGAGAAAGATGAGGCTGGCAAGGTGCAGGCTAAGGAGTTTGGTTTTACCCTGAGTGCGAGGAAGAGCCCCTGGAGCACTGAGCAGGGGGGCGCAAGGTGGGAGGCGTGCGTGGGCTGCGGCTGGGAGAGCCCATCGAAGAAGCAGGGATTGGCCAGGAGGCACTTACAGTAGACCAGGAAAGATGTGACACTGGCAGGGACTAGGAGAGTAGCCGTGGCCATGGAGAGAAATAAGCACGAATGAGCAACACTGAGGGGATAAAACCAACAGGGCTGTGTGTGGGGAAGGAAAAACCAATCCATTCTCCCTGTGATGACAAAATTCTTACAGGCCTGCATGGCTGAGGATTGGCTGCAGTAGGCAGGTGAACTCACTGAGGAAGTGGTGAGACCTCTTGGCACCTGCCCACGATGGGACCCCTCCCTCACGTAGCCTGTGCTCTGTACAGGTTCGCTGGAGGGTCCAGGCTTGTCAGGAGTTGAGCTGGCCTCACTTGGACTTCTCCTGTCTCCCCAGGTGGGAACGAGGGTCCTCTTCTCCTGCTTTTCTTTCTTTGCTTTTGTAGCACTCCTTAGTTTTCACCCGGCACTGACTGTTACATGTGTACATGTATTATTCATGCTCCCCACCATCCCACAAATTGCAGGAGATAAGGACTATAACTTACTTATTTTTTTCTCTCCCACTGTACTGGCATATCTGGATTCCAGTGGTATCCAATAGCGAGTGGTGATACACTGAAATGTTGTAAGAGTGTTGCTGAAAGTTGGGTTTGACTGTCTTGGGGAATATAGTGATTAACATGTATTGAGCCTGCTGAGTTAAGCAATATTCTAAGCACTTTGTACAGATTAACTCATTTTATGCCCAGAACACATCTATTAGGGAGATACTACTATCATCATCCCCATTTAATGGATGGAAAAACTGAGGCATAGACTAGTTTTCAAAATACACCGGTTGAGAAATAAGCAAGGACTGCAGCTCTCTGACCTGTGCGTCAGAATTGGACTTCTCCAAGCCCAGGAAGAGGCCTCCTGTGGTTTATGAAAGCAGTGAGCGGCATGGGCCCAAAGCTCTCTCTCCCACAAGAGTGAAGCATATCACTAAACAGCTGCTCCCCTCCCTTGAACTGGAGAGGGCTTCAGGGTCATCTGTAGACCAGAGGCTGAAGGTGCAGTCCCTCAGGGCCCGCTTTGATTCCATTTTACTGACCTGTTAGCTGTTTTCAAGACCAGAAAGATTTTCCACTCATGCCCTTGAATTTTAGAGCCTGATTTGATGAAGCTGTATTTGGCGGTAGGAAGAGAAGTTAAGCGACTTTGAAGCCATTTCCTCTCTAATCCTTTCTGATTTAGCATTAGGCTGTTAGAATCGTGGGTGTCCACAAGATGGCGGACTTCTGCTGCCAATGTCAGCGCCCTCGGTCGCTCTGTGGGGGGAAGAAGGGGAGGAGGGAAAAGTGGGCTGGCTGTGCTTCGCTCAGTTCCCCCTGAGAAACTGCGATGTAGACTTTCTGGGTGGGTATGAGTTGGTACCAGCCTGAGGTGAGGAGGTACAAACAGAACTTTGTACCAGGAAGTATTTGTGTCCAAACACGGGTGTTGCAGGGAAAGAGCTGTGCTTTGCTGTGGTGCTGGCGGAACTTCAGACTGTTTGCTGCCCCAAGATTCCAGGAAAATCACACATGCTTAAGAGGAGCAATCACATCATCGAATATGGGAGCATTCCAAAAGTAAATAATAATGATAATGCCTATCAATTATGGAGTATCTACTGTGAGCCCAGCTGCTGCCCTTTCATGTCTTTGACATCTTAAAGTCACCCCAAATTCTACATTGCTAAATCTAAACTCCTCCTCTTCTTCCCATCCTGCCAGACCTGGGCGCCCCCGGGTTCCCCTCCCTCCATGAGTGGCACCGTCGCCTGGTCAATTACTCTTTGGATTAGTTGCCTAGGGCGGTCTTAGCAAATGATCACAAAATCGGTGACTTAAAGCAACAGAAATATATTCGCTCACAGTCTCCAAATCAAAGTATCAGCAGGGACACACGCCCTGCTGAAGGCTCTAGGGGACACTCCTTTCTTGCCTCTTCCAGGTTTTGGTGGCTCCTTGTGACCACATCACTCCAGTCTCTGTCCCTTCACATCACATGTTCTTTGTGTCTGTGTCTTCTCCTCTCTGCCACTTATAAGGAGACTTGTCGCTGGATTTAGGACCCACCCAGCTAACCCAGGATGATCTCATCTCAGGATTCTCAACTTAATAATATCTGCAATGACTCTTTTTCTAAATAAGCTCACATTCACACGTTCCGTGGCTCACGACGTGGACATATCTTTTCAGGGGCCACCGTTCAACCCACTACACTCATTGTAGAAACTTAGGAGTTGTCCTTGACACCTCCTCCTTCCTCATGAAGTCCGTCACTGACTCTGGTAGACTTTCTGCTCAGTGTCTCTCCATCTTCACTGCCATCACCTAGTCCAAGCCATCAGCACTTCTTCCCTAACCTCCCAGGTGGTTTCCCAGCATCCTCCCTGATATGCACCGAATTGTGCCCCTCGCCCCACCAATTCCTATATGGAAGCTCTAACCACCACTGTGACTGCACTGGGAGATAGAGGCCTTAGGGAGCTAATTAAGGTTAAACAAGGTCATAAGGCTGGGGCTTTAATCTAATAAGACTGGTGTCTTTAACAGAAGTGGAAGAGACACCGAGATATCTCGCCATGCATGCACAGTGGAAAGGCCATGTGAGGACACAATGAAAATTTGGCCAACTACAAGCCAGGAAGAGAGATCTCACCAGGAACTCATCGTGACGCACCTTGATCTTGGACTTCCCATCTCCAGAACTGTGAGAAAATAAATTTCTGTTGTTTCAGCCACCCAGCCTGTGGTGTTTTCTTATGGCAGAATGAGCAGAATAAATCATGCTCCGAGCTTCCTCCCACACAGTCTCCACATCGCAGCCAGGGACCCGTATGAGGCACAAATCTCAACCTCTGCTTAGTATCAACGCTTCCTGCTCCCCTTCCTCCCACCGATTGATCCAGGCACTGTTCTGAGTGCTAGGGGTACGGTAGTGAACAAGAGACAAGGCCTGCCTGACCGGCTCCTGGGAAGCCTGCAGTCTAGCCGCCCTGCTGCCTGTGGCTGAGGTTAAAGACCCATATTTTGAACGCAGCCTCCGAAGCCCTGATGGTGGAGGCTGCCTAGCCTGGTCAGCCTGCACTTGCTCCCTGCTTACCTTCCTTCCCCAGCACTTCACATCTGCAGCACCCGCACCCTCCGGTTCCCAGCCTGCTTCAGCGCTCCTTCCCTCCAGGCTCCTTCTGCAGGATAGGCTCCCCCTTTGTCTGCTTAACTCTAGCTCATCTGTCTACCCTCGGCCTCCTTGAGCAGCCCTGCTTTATGCTCCTAGCAGCTGTCCCATCTCCCTTGCAGCACTGATAACAATGGGAATTAAATACTTAATTGTGCAATTAGTTGTTTGGTGTCCATGTAGCCCCGCAGCCTGAAGGCCCCAGGAGGCTGATGCTGTTTTGTTTCCCATGGCTTTCCCAGCACTTAGCACAGCGGAACATGGCAGGCGTGCGTTAACTATTATTACATGAATGAGCAAAGCAATGAAGGACAACTCTATTTTTATTCCCAGTTTACAGATGTGAAAAGTAAGGTGCAGTGAGGTCACCCAGTTGGTGACAGCTGGACGTGCAACAGGACTCCAGAGCTTTCTGATTTCAGAGATTAGGCTCTTAACAGCCCTGACTCTGACTCAGTTAGCTTTAGATGATGAGAAAAACTTCTAACAGAAAGGCAGAAGCATCTGAACTAGAAATTCATGAAAGAGTAATTTCCTTTATTAAAATAATGATTGCAGTCAACAGGAGAATGGATACACCATCTGTGATCTAGTCACATGGTGGAATACTCCTAGCAAAAACGGGAAATGGACCACCAATGACATGCTATTGCATTGATGAACTGCACAAACACCATGCTGACCTACACAATCCAGACACAGCAAAGCCGTGCTGTAGGATTCTATTTATGTGAAATTCTAGAACAGGCAAAGCCATCTATGGTGAAAAACATCAGACCAGCAGTTGCCTCTGGGGTGGGGCTGGGGACTGAGTGGGAAAGGGCAGAGGGAACTTTCTGGGGTGACGACAATGCTCATATATTGGTAGAGGTTTCAGTTACCCTGATGTGTATGTGTTTGTCCAAACTCAGCATATGTACATGTGAGACTTATTAATTTCTCTGTTTGCAAACTTTATCTCAAAAAAAGAAAGCTTAAGCAAATATTGAACTCTAGTTAATGATGTACACCCTAAAGAGTTTAGAGGTGAAGTGTACTAATGTCTGCATCTTACTTCAAAATGTGTCAAAAAAGGAGATGGATTGATGATGGACAGAAGGATGAATAGACAGATCGACGTGTGTTAAAGCAAGTGCATGAAATGTTAAATGTAGACTCTGGGCGGTGGTATGTGGGGGTACACTGCACAATACTTTCAACTTTGCTTTCTCTGTTTGAAAATTTTCCTAATGAAATGTTGAAAAAAGTAAAATGTAAGCTGAAAAAAGTATTTCAAAAGTAGTTACTGTTAGTTGCAATCAGTGGAATAATCGAAAGATACGGGAATAGAAACGTACTCATTGTGTTTTGCATTAGTTTCAAGGGGATGATGGGTAAGGAGGATGCAGAGAAGGGGCCAGGAAAGTTGGAACCAGGTGGAAGTAAATCTTGGCAGGACCTAGAAGAAGAGACATCTGGTGGGCCTCTCTTCTGGCTGGAGAGGTTGTAGAATTGGGGACTGAGCGTAGCCAGCAGCCACCTCCTCCCTTAGGTGTCAAGGGTGGCAGAGTTAGCCCTCAACACTTGCTCAACTATGGCCCAGTTAGAAACGATGACATTTTCTTAGGAGCTAAGTTGAGGGAAAGCCTAGTAAGTTTTAGGAACAAAGACAGTGAAAATGAAAAGCCAGGCTTATGTTTTGAATTGGATTAAGGTACTTTCCAGAAGGACTGCATGCTGATGTTACCCACTTGGCAGTAAATTCAAGCCCACATTCTCAGGGGGCGGAGGGAGTGAGGAGCCTGGGTGGCCAGGGTGTGACGACTTTAATGGCAGGATGGCGCCGTCCCTGCCACTCACTGGGTGTGTGACCCTGAGTAGGTCAATGAACCTCTCCGGGCCCGAGTTTGCTTATCTGTAAAATAGAGGCAGTAGTATTTGGCTGGCAGTGTTGATATCAGGATTATAGATGTGACCTTCTCAAGGTTAGCCATCACCTCCATCCACGTCTGACTTTCAAATCCAAGGTAGGGCCTCTGTGTCCAGTTGCTCCATTTACCAGCAGCTTTTGACACGCTGATCAGGCCCTCCTCCTTGAAACTCTTGCTTCCCTCAGCCACGGGACACCACTCTCTCCCGGGACACCATTCTCTCTCAGGTCATTCCCAGCCTCCCTGGCTACTCTTTTTCAGCCTTCTTTGCTGGATCCTCATCTTCCCAACTAGCACACGGCAGCTTGCCAATTAAGATTTATAGGATGAATGAACAAGCAAACAACACTAGCCCAGCGCTAGCCCAGAAAATGCACCCACAGTGATTGTCATGACCATAACGATGGTCCTGTGGGATAAAATGACATCAAAAAGACCCCTGAGAACCAGATGAACTCTGTGTTGCTAACCAGGACCTAAAAACAAAATGGGAGTCAAGAGGCCATGACAACGGGAATGCAGTCACATACTCTGTTCTGGCAAAAACCACAGAATGCACTCTTAAGCTTTGACTCAGCCACAAAGTTCCTGATTTTACAAAAGCCTCTAACAGCCACCTGGACCTAACCAATCAAACTGTGATCTGGGCCAACCAATCAGGACTAACCTTGTTCGCATCCCTCATTTGCATAAATAGACCTGAGTGGGAAACTGGGAGGAAACTTTTTCTATAAAGGCAGCCCTGTTCTTTGTTCTCCCAGAGCATACTTTAGGTTTGCTGCCAAGGGTAACCTCCCTGGTTTGCAAACTTACGAGCAATAAAGGTTTTCTAACTAAATTCTTGTATTCCAGATATTTTTGTTGACAGTCCTTTATGGAGAAAAAGGACAGAATTAGTGGTGGCAGGGGCAGCCACTTCTAGTCCTAAAATTGTGACCTGAGTGGAAAAAACTTTAATCCCTTGGGCAGGTTCATTGCGGGCATGGTCAGAGGTTGAGTTGCTGACCTGGAAGCTAGAGTGTCACATGACCCAGAAATTACTGCCCCTACTTTCTGGAAAATAGTTCTGTCCTCCTGCCTAAGTCTCTTCCTTGTTGGGCTCCTGATTCCCTGTTTCTGCCTGGGGAGCATTTCTTTGAAATGGCCCTAACATACCACCACCCAATGACTACACCCCAGGGCATAGAGCTTTCTGGTGGCTATTCCCACATTTCAACAGTCGGTTAAAAGACGCTTATCAGAAGTCTGCTGGGCATGCTCTGAAATGAGTTCAGCTTGGATATTGGCCCTTCTTATCTCTGTAGACAAACAGATATAGCCCTATGTACCACCTCCAGGAAGTGGGGCCTTTGATCTCCGTGGAGGAGACTGGCTTTATAGCTCTTTCAAAAATCAGATTGTGTTCTGCGTGTGTTTTAAGACATCACTGTCAATGGAAAGAAGCAGGATTCATTTATCAGAAAGGAGATTTTAAGTACTATAGTCATACAACAGATACTGAGTGCCTACTTGGTTGATGATATAGTAACTGTGTTTGGTAAACTTCAAATACCTGATAGAAAGAGCAAGACAGAGAAGGGGATTGAGACACACACACATACATGCGGAGAGAGAGAGGGAGAGAGAGACAGAGAGATTAGAGAGAGCATAACACTTCACATTGGAGGAAGAGCAATCCCAAGGATTCAAGCTGATAACTGATGTGGGTGCCACTGTATTTTGCTTCTGCACCTAGTTGGTGAGCTGGGAGCTAGGGGCAGAGTAAGGCTTGCTCCTTCCTTCCTTTTGTTTTCCTTTATTAGCTTCCACCCATCTGGGCAGAAGATAATTTGCCAGAGAGGCTTTGGCAGCATCCTGGCCCAGCTACCAAGCAGCATCCTGAGATGGGCAGACACAGCTTGGTCCCCTTGTGAGTTACAGGTGGTTACCCTGAAATCTGAGAGGTGATGTCACTTGGCGCATCATAGAGTGAGTTGGGGGCAGAATGCCCCTGGAAGCCTACAGTCTGCTCAGCTTCTGTCCCCCTGCTCACCTCCACAAAGACATTAGAGGTTCTCAAAGCATGCTACCTGTGGGGGAGGAGGGCGAGGGTGATTCCCAGGGGCCACTGCAAAGAGACAGAGGGGGAGCAGGCAGTTGCAACACTGGGGGACCCACTCCATCTTCAATCAGAGCAGCTCCAGTTGGGTTTGTTTTCTATATTGTGGATCTGTATAATATATCAAATGAAAAAAGAGATTTGCAACGCCTGCAGATTTAGGATACATTAGGAAGGGTAGTCCATACCGAGAGACTGAAAAATATAGTACCTAAGAACATAGATTCTGGAATTGGACTACAAGCGTTCAAATCCCAATGATACTTCCTACTATTTTTACTTCTTTGTCTGTAAAATGGCTATATGAAAACTGTAGTACCTCATAGGGTGGAGAGTATTAAATGAGTGGATATATGTAAAGCATTTAGAAACAGCCCATCCCATGGTAAAGACACTCAATAAATGGTGGCTGCACTTAACTCTGTTGGGGGGAACCCAGGTTAGATTAAGAAGCTCTTGCTAATCGCTAATGAAGCAAGGCATCAGAATTCCCTTTAATGATTAGTTCTATCAAGCCAACAACTTCATTCTTTTTAATATTAATGCTTGGTCAAATTAATATAGATATTTTATTTAGTTGGCCCCTTTGGTTGGAAGAAAGACAAAACACTCCGGTTATCTCAAGAAACAAGTGAAATGGGATGAGGGGTGGAGTGGTTATTGTAAGAATGCCACAGGCAAAAAGAAGACAAAAATCTCAGAACAGGACAAGGGTGGGTTCTTGAACCCAGGACCCAGAATGGTGTGATTCCTAGAGCCTGGAGGTGGAAGGTGGGTCTGTGACCCACATCGGCTTCTGGGTCAACAGAAGCGGGAACTGGGGGGTTTTTGCAGTAACGGTCCATCATTAACGTGACTCAGCTACTTCAACGTCCACTCATCTCGTGCCCCTGGATGGCTTCCTTACCCCACAGCTCTGTGTTTCTTCCCTTCTGTGTCATTCTGCTGATCCCCTGGCCCCCTAGCCTCTCTCCACCTTTTCTGCTCTGCTCCCATAGCAAATAGCGTCATCATCCTGATCAAATTCTGGAGAGAGAACATTTGATTGGTCCAGGTCCTCTTACTGTACCAGGTCACACCAGGGGTAGCTTGCCAGCCTAGGATTGGCTGTTTGTGGGTCACCTGGCCACCCTTGTCCAATTGCTTTGGCACAGATGGGATGTTGGGGGGAATGTGTGGGGGTAGGGGATGGGAGGTCACCTGAAACCCAACCTGCACCCACAGAGCTACCCCATCAACAGGACTGTGGGTGGGGCACTTGTCGTTAGACAGGCCATGGGCAGGGCAGGCCTCCAGACTAGTCTGCCTAATGCAGAGCTGCCTTTATTACTAAGGATACCTGAGCAGGAAGGCCTGCCAGTCTCCCTGTAGGATGGGTTCATCACTCCTGTTTGAATCTCTTGCTGCAACTAAGGCACCTCCATGCACCCAGCAACCTCATTATTTCATTTCAAGCCAAGTGCTTTGGAGACAATAGAAAGCCCTGAGTGTGAGTTTTGCAAACCCAGACCTCTAATGGCTCAGTGAGGCAGAGTGCCAATTTCTTTCCTGACGTGGAAGGAAACCAGTTATCCAAGACAAATCTCCGAGGGAACAGAATTCCCAATTTCTTGCACCAGCAGAATTTTTTTCTATTTAATTCTGAATGCTTCAGTTTGGATAGTATGGAAAAACAATGGGGGGAAAAACAAACAAACAGGTATATTTGACCCTAAAGTAAACAAAATTGCAGAAATTAATTCCATGAACACCTAGGTCACCAAAAGCTGATCTGATGGGCTTTTTGTAGCTTCTCGCATTTCTTCTGCCTTCTCTGTGCCTCCTCCTGCTCCCTCCCTGGAAATGCCAGGCTCAGACTGCAGCTCACCCTCGGTGGCTCCATCTTCTGCACCTCACTTCAAAACAAGGGTAGGAGAAGCGGGGTGCATTCAACAGATGGTGACAAGCTCTTCTGAGCATCTCCTGTGTGTCAGGCACGGGGTAGAGTGGTGAACAAAACGGAGAAAAGAGCCTGCCCACATGGAGGCCACACTCTAGAGGGGAAAGTAGACAATAAATCGGATGAACAGGAAAAACAGATGGTGTGTTAGTGACAAATGCTGTGGAGACAAAGGAGGAAAGAGTCTAGAGGAGTGAGTGTGGGGAGGGGGTACAATTTTAGATGCAAAATAAGGTGCCTTGAGAGGTTATTTGACTCAAGACCTGGAGGAAGGGAGAATGCAAGCTGCGGGATACCCAGCGGGAAAGCTTTCCAGGCAAAACCCAGCCACCACAGCGCCCCTGGTGTTTCAGAATAACAAGGAGGCCAGAGGGGCTGGAGCACAGCCTGCGAGGGGGAGGATGGAAGTAATGTGAGCGTGAAGGTCACCAGGGCCCTGGACCTCATCTTGAGGACTCGGGCTTGACTCGGACAGGAAGCCACTGGAGGGTTTGGGGCAAAGGACTGACTCGGTCTGACTTGCATTTTAAGAGTCACTTGGCTGCTGTGTTGAGACTAGAGTATCCCGTCCCACTGGGAGCAGGGCAGGGATGGATAAAGGGAGACAGTTGAGATGGGATTGCAATAATCCAGATAGAGAGGTTTAGCTTATTTTAGGTAATATGCTTCATCAGCTCTTGGACGTGAGGTCTAATTTATTTTTCACCCTGCTGGAAAATAAACAAAAAATCCCACATTTGCCAAGTTCCCAAGCCAGAATAGGAACCAGCTCCCACTCTCATTTCCTCATGGTTAGATTCACCGGTGAGAGAGCAGAACTCTTGGCCCCTCTGCTGGATTAGGAGAGGTGATATGAACAGGCAGAGGAGGAGAGAGCTGGAGTACGCAGGTACTTCCTCCTCTGTTCTCAACATAGCAGCGGGAGCACTCTTAAAATAGAAGTCAGATCATGGCAGTCCTTTGTCTAAAATCCCCCAGAGGTTTCTCATCACATTCAGACTCAAGCCAAAGTCCATAATTTCAGACTCAAACCACCAGAGTTCCCAAGGATTCTGGGGAATGGGCGCCAACACACTACTGGTGCATCTAAAAGTTCCCTTCTCATTACCCTGGGTTCCTGGCGATCCAGGGATGGGCAGAGTCCTGGGAGGAGTGGTACCTCTGCTCCCTGGCCCTAACTCTGTCACAGCGGTAGGCTGATCCTGTGGGTGGGTGGAGCCCTGAGGCCAGTTAACTGTTTCAGGATAGTGTCTGAAACGATTCAACTATAGGATTTCAAACGGAAAGAGATATCATCTAGTCAACTCCTAGCCCCTAGCTCATTCTACAAAGGGAGGAACCAAGGCCCAGGGGGAGGCGGTGCCCTGCTAAGGTGCTCGGTCACCGGGAAGCAGCTGGGCCTCCTCTGGACGTGATTGCCTAGCTCTGCGCTGCCGTCTTCATGAAATGGGCTAGGACCCTGCCTAGCTCACAACTCCATCTGCCTCGCAAACCTCTCTGAGTGAGAAGCGCAATGCTTTCTGCAATAGCTAATTCATTCTTCCATCTGCCTATGTGTCCATCCCTCTACCCATCATTCCTTTCTGGTGGGTATTTGTGTTCTCCTTTCCCCTCCCTGTCAACACAATCACTGTTTTCCTTTGTCGAATTCATCTATTCTGCATTCTCACTCATGAGTCCTGGGTGGGATTGACCCCACCCCCAGCTCTAGCCATCCTCTTGGCCATGGGGATGGGGTCAGAGAAAGGCATGTGCTCCAATTTAGGTTAATGAGAGAGTGGTCCACTCCTCCCTCACCCCCTAGAATATATTGGAAGTGACTTACTCTCTTCTCCTGGATCATGTGGTGTGAGGACATGAGGTCTTGTCTACCTGGAGGATCTGGGCCACCACGAGGAGCCTAAGGATGACATTAACACCACACAAGACAGGAGAGAGACATAGGGATAGAGATTGACTAGGTCCTGGGTGACATGGTTTGAGTTACTGGATCAAGTCTTATCTGAAGCTAGAACTATTCCTGAACATCTAAGTTTTTTAGCTAATACATTCCTTTTTGGCTTTAGTCAGTTTTAATTGGCTATTTAATTGGGTACTTTAATTTGGTTACTTACAACCCAAAGAATGCTGACTTTGGCCATCCCTCCAGCTACCATTTATGGAGTGACACCATGTGCTCCATTCTTTGCCCCACAGACATGTGAACATGGTGGAGTTGGGTACTGTCTACACAGGCTAAAACTCACTGGGAAAGGCAGACAATTATATAAGCGATGACAATAAAGTATGGTCATCCTATTGTTAAAAAACAGGGTGATGGTATGATTGCCCCCATTTTTAAAAATGGTATTTACAGATCTTTATGTGTGTCTATGCATAGAAAAAAATATGTTAGAGAGCTGGGGTCTGGGTGCCTTGCAATGTGATCTGTTTCCTTCTGTTACACTTTGCTTTATTTTTGCAATGAACCTTAATTACTCTAGTAATCAGGAGGGGAAATGCTATTAAAATCCAAATGAAAAGTGTTATGCTGGGAGAGGTACCGGATGCTGTTAGGAGCACTTAGCAGGGACCTGCTTAGGCAGCTGTATGCCTGTGCAGAGAGCGGTAGAGAGGGCTCAGTGAGGCTCTCTGGTGCATAGAGACCTTCCTGCCCCTGCCTGTGTAGACCTACCCTTTGCAAGGCCCTGGGATTGTGAGCTGTCAGAGAAGCCAGCCCCCAGCTCCTTCTGCAGGCTGTTTGGTGCATGGGTGCCCTGGTCCGGCCAGGAAGGGCATTTCCCCAGCTCATTCTTCGCCTTGCCTTGGAGAGCTGGTTACTGGAAACACAAGGCCCTTTTCTCTCAGGGCTCCAGAAGCTGAACATTAAGAAACCATTGCAAATAGAGTAATTGCTCAGAATGAGCATTAGTGTCCTATTAGAAAGAGGCAGCTGCTGTGGCTGTAACCTCTAATTCAGCAGCATTTCCTGAGAACCATGTTAATGTGATTTGAGCTAATTCCCTCCTTGCTGCCTGGGGGCCCAGTCCAGAGCTGTCGTGGGCTTCTGCCCTTCAGTCCCTGTGGAAGCAAAAGAATCCTTCACTCTCTTTCCTGGCAGGGGTGCTCTGGAGGCCCAGGCAGCAAGCGGGCATCAATCAATCAGCAAACTGCCGTTGACCATCCACTCCTGTGCTTGACTTTGGACAAGGTGCCGAGGGATGGGAGTGGGGGAGGGGAGGGATGCTTATTAAGCCTCATTAAGTGCCTCTGAGGCATTTGGCTTTTGTCCAAGAAGTCAGGACAACTGTGCTAAGAATGAAAGAACTGGAGAACAGCACTCTACCGAATGTACCCTCATTAACTTATTCCTTCTGGGTGTCGGGGCATGCTCTGGTCCCTACCATCACGGAACTTATATTCTGATGAGACAGACGTCAAATAAGCAAGTGCACAGCAGTTTACTTAATGACAACAGTAACGTGTGATGGCTGAGTACAGGGTCCCACAAGAGACCAACAGGGGAGTGAGGTGGGAAATGACCCAGCCTGCGTGGTCTGGGAAAGCTTCCTGGGGAAGGAGAGATCTGAAGAATGAACGGAAGCTACCAGCAAAGAGGAGGAAGAGCCTTGAAGGCGGAGGACAGAAGGGTACAGTTTGAGAAGTCCCGGAGGCTGGACACAGACAGGAAAGCTGAGATAAAGTGGGCTGTCTTCCGCCAGCAGCAGTGTGGTGTGGTGCCTGACACCAGGAGCAGGACTCAGGGACACCCGGGTTCTAATCCCACCTCTACCTCCAGTACTGTGTGTCCCCAGATGAGTTACGTTCTGGGTTCTAGGCCCTGCAGGGGTGGGGTGGAGCCAGCGGGAGTCAGCAGGCATTGCAGGGCAAGACAGCAAAGGGAGGTCACCTCGGGCCACGGCGCCTGAGGGTGTCCAGGGTGATCCGCACTGTGCCCAGGAGTGGCTTCTTGCCCTTCCTGGGCCCTGCACTGCACCCCTCCTGTCCACTTCACCCCTGCAGTTCCCTGGAGGTACCCAGAGGTGTTAGAACTCTAATCAGGGAGGCGATCCGAGTCCTTTTCCTGGGCCCCACAGCCCCCATGAAGATCAGGGTGTGAGGATAGAGACTTGATGGCGAGGGAAAGGCATATGGGGCACAATTCCAGCTCTGTCCTTTAGGAGTGAGGTGACTGGGGTCGACACTGTGACACGCACCCAGACCCCTCTTCAGGAATGGAGGACTCGGTTCTCCAGCTGCGGGAAGTGCTGCCACTTCCACAAGTGGCTGTCAACTGTCAGCCCCAGTTTGCCTCACCTGAAACCAACCCACCTTGCCCAGGGTCGCACCTCCTTCCAGGGGCAGGCTGCGATCAGCGACTGATCAAAGCCACGGTATAGAGGCCTGGCTCCATCTCCCCAACTGGGACAACTCCAAAGGGCCAGCTCAATTCCAAAACTCCCCACAGGGGTGACTGAGGCCTTTCCGGGAGGACCTGGGCATCTTACTTTCCCGATCCACGCCTTGACCGGGCCCAGGAGAGAGCCCTCAGCACAGGTGCTGGGCCAGGTGAGGTCTAAGCTGGTCCCAGCACGAGTCCCTGGAGCAGGGAGCAGGCGTGGGCCTCGCACCTTGGTGGCTGCAGGTCCTCCTTCCCCTGGAGGCTCAGTGAGATGGTGCCCTAGCCACGGCACGGCCCGTCACAGCCCGGGGAGAGCAGTGGGTGTGGACAAAGGGCAGAGGAAACCAAGGGTCTTGTGAGCTTGTTGTGGGGCTCTTCGTAAATGTTTGTCTGGGAGCTCCTGGCTGGGGGACAGCAGACTGGCCTCTGCCCTCCCCAGTGGGCTTGTGACTCAAGCGTTCTAGGCCGCAAAGGTCCCAAGAAAGGACCCTGGGGAGGAGATGTCCTGGGTCTGCCCTCTCAGGAGAGCTAATGGAGGCTAAATTCATTCATTCATTCAGTAACCATATTTTGTGTCTCTACTATGTATATTTATCGAGCCACTAAGACATGTACGTCTCTGGAAATAGCAAGTTGGTGGAGACACGGGTCTAACATGCTGTGTGACAGCGTGGGGTTTCAAACATGAACCTTGACCTCCAGGAGTATTTTTTCTGGTTGGGAAAACCATACACTCCCAGGAAAGCTGAAGATTAATATGTATATCTCATAAAATCTAAGCACACAGGAGAAATTGTCAGGCAGTCTGTGATGGGGGTGGAGTATGGGGGCAGCCTTTATTTCGTGCTCTTGCGTGGGAGACCCTTGTCATGCACACAGTCCCGTGAAGATCTGTCACTATCCCATTTTACGGGGGAGGAAAGTGGAGCTCAGACAAGTGAAGAACGTGCTCAAACATATTTCCACTGCCGAAGGCAAAGAGGGCTTTTACAAGTCAAGGATTTGTGCCCCTTTTCCATCACAGCCCAATCGGCTGCCCCCAAATGCTTTCGGACCCAGGTCTGAGTTGCTGACCTCAGCCTGTCCTCCAAATCCCTCCTCCATGTCTCTGGACAGTTTGCTCTCCTAAGCACCATGTCTGAAGTGAGCACTTGAGACCTGGACCTGACCGTTCAGGCCGTTTGATGGGCTGTGTCTCACCTGCACCCTGAGAAGCACCTGCGTAAGGGACTGGCTGGGCTGTGGCTGGGTGGGGCTGGGTGCAGCTGGTGAGGGTGTGTGAGTCACCCTGGATAGAGAAAAGAACCCAGGAACGAGCTGTTTTGGGACACTGACTGGTAGCCTCCTTTCTGACTCTCTGTTCCAGGCGCCTGTGCTGAAACAGTCTGCGACTGTTTCCAGGAGTCTGTGCTTTCCTCCCAAGGGGCCGGCCAGGAAGGCCCACCTTGGAGACGGCTGCTGCTCACCCTTTCCACTGATTTCTCCCGGGAGCTCAAAGCCACCCATTACGGAAACCGTCCACTGCTGAGGCAATTTCTTTCCACCCAGAGAGGAAATGGTATCTGCATGGTTAGCCCTTCTAATGCACCCAGCGCGTCCTCCTTTCTGGGTCATTTGGCCCCAACGAGGGGGGCAGGTTGCCCTGACATTATGCAGGCAGTGGGAGCTCTGGCAGCTGCCTTTCTGGAAAAACACATGTTCCCCACCTGCTTACGCCTGGCAGCCACGGGCGGGCGGTGAGGAGATCCTCCAGAAGGCTGGAGAATGGCGTTTGAAGAGGTGTGAACAGTGGTGAAGCCTGTCTTTCCTAACCAGTCAGCAAACACATTCTAATTAAATCGCAAAGATAAAAATCTCTGGTTCACTCCCGAAATCCAGCAGAAAGTATGTCAGGGAGGAAAATTTACCCAAGGAGAATATCCTAGTAAGAGGTATTTTGGAGTTTACAATTCCAGCCGGGACGGATGGGATGGGAGAGAAATATAGGAATGGTTTTCTCTGTGTCCCCTGCTAAGAAAAGACTCTCAGAGAAAAGACTTAGAAAAGAATTCTTACCTTCCAGGGTTACGTTTATTTGAAACTTTGAATAATTGTTTGTCTCAGTTGGCTAATTTTCCTCTAAAAGAGAAATTGTAGGAATTCAGCTGGGGAGGGGGTGGGGAAGCTACTGAATGGAGTGGGATGCTGGAGGTATTATGGTTCCTGCCATAAATGGATGCTGTCAACTCTTCTACTGCAGGCCCTTGTGGTGAAAGCCAGGCTCCCATCTCCTCTAGATTTTTAGTCACTTCATGCTCCCAGCCAAGGCCATGGGCTCCTTGCTGAGGAGTTTGAGCCTCAGCTTTGCCTTGCTGTGTGACCTTGGGTAAGTTACCTAACCTCTCTGAGCTGCAGTTTCCTCCCCCTTAAAAGAGAGAGGATAGTCAACCCTACCTCTCAGGAGTCCTGTGAGGAGTAAGTAAGACTGTCTAAGATGCCCTTCTTCCCCTTTCTCCTCCCCTCCCATATAGGGGGCCCTGCCCTTCCTCCCAGCAGCTTCCTGAGACTGGGCGCTCACTTAATGGTTCCTCTCCATGATCCGTCCATGCCCTTCAGTTACACCTTGGTGCACCCTTGGCTCTCAGTGTTGTTTTTATCTCTTTACATTCCTGTCTCTCACACTGGAAGGCTGACACCATGCAACCCCCGTCTGAGCACAGAACCCACACATCGGAAGTCCCCTTCCTGCCGAGTGAGAGCACGCAGTAACCTGTAAAGAGCTTCAGCCACCCCTTAGGCATCATCCCTCAGGGCAGCATTTGTCAGAGCAAAACTGAAGCAGTCTCGAAAAGGAGGGACGTGTGCAGGTCCAGGCTGCAGAGAGGCAAGGGCACGGGGAGGGGCTGGATGCACAGCCAGTTTTCTGCCACTTGGGAGAGGACCCCCAAATGGCATCACCAAGTCCAGCCCTCTCCAAGCCCAGCTGTCCGCTCCCCGGCTGGAGATAAGGCATGACCTTCTTGTCCTTCCTCCATCATCCTGCAGGGCTGAAATGACACTGAGCTCCCAGGCAGCTGGATACTGAGCTCCCTTGGCGTGTGCCTGCCAGCCTCCGAGGCCTGATCCCCTGTGTCTGTGCAATTGGAGTCTCCTCACCAGCTAGCTCTGTGACTTTACACCAGCCTCTCAGTTTCTCTGAGCTTTGATGTTCTTATCTATGAAATGGGGTGGTGGGGAATCAAAGGAAACGATGGGTGTAAATTGCTTCCCTTTAAGAGCACCTCTTTCCCTCCAGTGGCAGCTCTAACTCAGGTTCTCTCAACCCTGGCTGTCACTTAGAATCCCCTGGTAGCTTTCAAAACCTAGCGATGCTCTGCGGGCCTCCCCCTCGCCTTTCCAACTCAGCGGGTCTTGAATGAGACCTGGGCATCCCTGTTTTTTAAAAGCTCCCTGGTTGAATCTTGGGTTGCACCCAGGCTGAGAACCACTGTGGGCTTCTGGGCCAGCAACGGTGCCCTTCTGTTCCCGCTGTTGCTGCCTGTCTCGCTTCACCGCCCTCCCTGCCCCCACTCTTAGAGATGTACTGGGCATCTCACAATTTCCCAAAGGGAACACGCTCTCTCGGGTCTTTTTGCTTGTGCTCACCCTGTTCTCCCCATCCAGAACTCTCAGGTCATAATCTCCTCCTTCCTCTGAAGCCCCATCCCTTTCCAGGAGCCTTTCCTAAACCCTTTGGCCAGGACTGGCTGTCTCAACGCCCTGTCTCACCTCTCCCTGCTCCCATCTTGACCCTTGTCTCTGTGGGTCCTGATGACCGAGGTCTTACTGCATTTGTGGCCTCCCCCATGCAGGGCCTGCACCTGTCTGCTCCTGGCTCTGCACACCCGGCTCACCTCCCTTTCTCCAGCCCCTCTTGAGCTCTTCCCCACAGCACTTCTCAAGCTTCTGCGTGTCCGAATCACCTGGAAGGCTTGTTTTTTGTTGATGGCTTTTTTCCCAGCCTTACTGAGGTATAATTGATAATTAAAAATTGTACATATTTAAGATGTACAGCTTGATTTAAGTGTACATTGTGAAATAATCCCCATAATCAAGCTAATGAACATATCTATCACCTCACCGTAGTTACCATTTTCTTTTTTTTTTTTTTTGTGGTGAGAACGCTTAAGATTTACCCTCTTAGCAAATTTCAAGTGTGTATATAATACAGAATTGTTAACTATAGTCACATTATTGTACATTAGGTCTCCACAATTTATAAGGGCTTAATATCCAAAATATGCAAGGAACTCATACAACTCAATAGCAAAACAGCCCCAAAAACCTGATTAAGAAATGGGCAAAGGATCTGAATAGACATCTCTCAAAAGAAGATCCACAAATGGCCAAGAAGTATATGAAAAGGTTCTCAACTTCACCGATCATTAGAGAAATGCAAAAGCAAACCACAATGAGATGTCAGCCCACACCTGTTAGAACGGCTGTTATCAGAAAGAGCAAAGACAGCAAGCATGGGTGAGGGCATGGAGAAAATGGAAGGCTTGTTAAAATATAGACCACAGGGTCCCTTCCTGAGTTTCTGATTCAATGAAGTAGCAAGGGGAGCACGGAAAACACTGAAAACATTGGCAAGTCTAATAATTTCCCAGCTGATAATTACCATACTTTGAGAACCACTGCTTCAGAGCAGAGTTTCTCCACCTGGATGATATCGATGTTTGGGGCTCGATAATTCTTTGCTGTTGGGGTTAGGGGAGAAGGGAGGCTGTCCCATGCATTGGAGGATGTTTAGCAGCATCACTGGCCTCTACCCATCAAATCCCTCCCCAGTTGTAGCAACCAAAATTGTCTCCTGTCCCCTGGGGGGCACAGCCAGCCTGGTTGAAAATCACTGCTCTAGAACTGTTCGTCCTTGGCTGAGGGTTGGGTGGATCCTTCAGGGGGCTTGGCAAGTCCGCTTCCCCTACTTTCCCACCCACCACCTGGTTTTATAAATAAGGGCTTATTGGAACACAGCTCCGCCCGTTTATTGATGTATTGTACATGCTGCTTTCTTGCTATAATAGCAGAATTGAATCGCTGTGACAGAATTGAATAGCTGAATTGCAGAGTCTAAATCATTTACTATCTCTCCCTTTACAGAAAAAGGTTGTGGACCCCTGTTCAGACCCTGACGGGGTTTGGTGGACTGTGATGTGGTCGAAGGACCCAGGCCTGTGTCCTCCCCCCACCCACTAAATATTGAAGAGGAAGGGTGGGAGGCACAGAGGGATTGCTGGGCAAAGACTGCTGGCCATGCAGGTCCTCCGCGCTGCAGCTGGATAAGAGAGGACTCCTTCTCTGGGCTCCTACTCCCAGGGTTCCCTGGTCTCCCGGCCCGGCATTGAGGCTGGGCAGGCTGGGGATTTTCCACTGCTGCCTGGCTCATGACCAAACAGTGCTCCCCTCACTCTGACCAGACCTGGCCGCTGCTTATCAATCAGGGTAAACAAGAGCTCTGCACGCAGCGCCAGGGAAGGAACCAAGATGGCGGCTTCTGGGTTCGACAGGCTGAGGCGGAGGTGTGCACGGCCTTCAGGTCTGATTCTTTAGTGGGAAGAGGGGCATTGGGACCACTTGGCAGGAGGAAGGATGCCTCATTCATTCATCCATTCATTCATTCACTTGACACTTGTGGAGCACCTGCTGAGTGCTAGGCACCATATGAAGGGCACAGTGAAGGTACTGTCCCTGCCCTCTTGTGTCTGACAGGTTTGGGAGAGACAATCTAGGAAGGGATGATTACCCCGGGGAAGCACAGGGGCCATGAGAACACAGAGAAGGCACCTAACCTAGTCCTGGGGCGAGGTTGGAGATGGTCTGAGAAAAGACACTGGTACCTGGGAGCCGTGAATCTACTCTGTCCCCCTACTTCTGACAGGACAGCTTTTAAACCCATCCAGATCCGTTCCGAAGTGCTCTGGCTATTAATCAGTTCGAATCTGAGCCGTGATCTGCATACCCCTCGGAGCCGAGCCCCCTGCCTCACAGGCAGGGCTTCGGCCTTTGCCCCAGTCTCTCTTGCACAAAGCGTGAGAATGCCAGGCTGCTGCAGCAACGAAGTAGGCCAGCAGAGGTGCAGCTCATGACATCGCTCATGCCAGCCCTCTGCCTGCTCACCCTCCTCCTCCTTTCTCCTGGCCCTTCTCGATCCAAATTCCACCTCAGTTATTTCAAGGCCATCACAGATGCTCCTCATCTATAAAGGGAGGTCATAGATGGTGTGGACTGTGGATTGTCCTGGTTGATTGCTGTGTGGATGGGTGTTTCAGGACCATCCTCGGTTATCTCCTTATTCTCTACAGCCTAACCTGGCAGCATGCCTCCCCTGAGGTTCTCCGCAAGCGTTTCAGAAGCGGAGGAATGAATGGCATCCTGAGGCTAATGGATACGAAGGGCCTAAGGGAGATGGTGTTGTCATTCACTTCTAGTTCTTTACGTCTACCCGGCACTTAACAGTTTGTAGCACACTTTGAAACTTGACCTCGTTGATCCGCACAGATGTTGTGAGGTCAGCAGAGTGGGTGTTATTTACCAGTCAGGCATCTTTGGTGGTAAGCAGCGGAAAATGGCTTTGGCTAATTTAGTCAAAAAGGGTATGTGCAGGAAGGGCATAGGGGAGCTCACAGATTTAGTGGAGAATTTAAGGACCAGTTCTGCAAAAGGATCTGCCAGAGCAGGAATGTGACTCTCTCCAGGGCAGCCTTACAGAATGAATGGGGCTGTGTCCCTCTGCTCAAGGATCCAATCTCAGGGCCAGTGTCTGATGGGCTTAGTTCAAGGTGAGTGCCCCATGTCTCAGGATACCTGTTGGACAAAGGCCCCCTTGAGGTTCCACGGGCATCACTGACTCGCAATGTCCAGCCCTTGGCTCATTCTCTCCACCTGCTCTGCTTCCCACAGCAGCCAAACGTGCATCTCCCCCCATTCCTCAGTTCAGGTGATGGTACCTTCAGCCTCCTAGCCCCCCACACCAGGGACAGGGGAGGCCTCTTCTTCTCCAAGTCTCCAGCCGATTTGTGCCAACTTGACCTCTCCTCTCCATGCTATGTGCACTGCTGAAGTTCAGGCCCTCGGCATCTTTCCCCTAGATCACTACAGCCTTCTCCTAAAGGGTCCGTCTTCCAGTCTTGCCCACATCCAACCAGCAGCAGAGGGATCTTTGTATACTGCAGATCTGATCATACCATTCCTCTCCTTAGAAAGCTTCAGACAGAGCCTTTCCACCCACAACCATGGCTTCCAAACTTCTGTGACCTCAACCCAGAGTAAGAAATTTATTTTACATTGCAGCTGATTTTACAATACGCTTATTTATGTAACTGAAGCAAAATTTCTGAGAATTGATACTTACCTGAGTTTCTATTCTATATCACTTTTTAAAACTTCGGGTCAGGACCCACTAAACTGACTTTATGATCCACTACTGAGTCCTTCTCTGTTTGAAAAACGTTAGCCGAAAGGGAAAAGCGGAGCTCCCTTGGAATGGCATAGAGGCTCCTCGGTAACCCAGCCCTGCCACCCCCTAAGCTTCCCCTCTTCCCACTTTCCCTGCTCTAGTTCTTGTCAGTTTCTGCTTCTTTGAGTTCTTGTACAGCCCCTGCTGGCCTCACTGATGCTGTTGTTCACCCCATTCCCTCTGCCCAAATTGTCCTCCTCTCCTTTGTCGCACCCCACCCCCCCGCCCCGCCATTTTTCAAGGCCCAGCTCATCCCCCTGGGTTAGGTGAGAGCCTCCTCTGTGCCCTCAGAGTACCTTAGGCATGCCACTGGCATCTGCTTATGTGTCTACACCAGTGTAGGGACCACCTGCCTCAGGATCATAAATATTCCCAGACCCCGTCATTGGCCGCTTGAGTTGGCATCTTTAAAGGTGGTGTGGCAAATATGCAGTTTTACGTAGCTGTTTAACTACTCAGCAGTTGGTTCTTATGCACATTAACGTTAATGTTTGACGCTTACTGGTCTGGAGACCGTCAGTCCCCCAAGCTACAGGCTGTGCTAGTCATTCATGTACGCCCTGTGGTAATGGCTGCCCCGCATCTCACCCCCTTCCTCTGTTTGGGGGATTCCCTGCCATATTGTCCTGATGGGAGACTAAACTCACTTCCGACGGAAGCTGAAAGGTCTAAGTACTGCCCTCCCAGTCCCCTGTCATAGGGAACGTGGACATGTGACTTATTCTCAGCCAAGTAGTCTCACCTGCCGGGGACTTTGCATCAGGAGCTCGTGACCCAAAGAAGCAGGGACAGGGGAGGATGCATCTGGGTGGTGCCCCGGTGAGATCCAGTTCCCCGAGGCAACAGTGCGGTGGAGTGAGCTGGGGAACCCAGTATTTGCATGGCACAAGCCACGTGACTAGCTCTTTGACATGGTTTTGGCTTAGCTTCCCTTTCGGCAGCCCATTTTCAGAATGTGTCTCTCCAGTATTTGTGGCCATTCTGGCACCCACTCAATGTCCTCTCAGTTAATGACTTTTCTTCTTAAATTCACCAGAGTTGACTTCTTTTGCCACTTGCAAGTATAAACCCTCACAGACACACCAGCACCTTGCAAATAGTAAACGTTTGCTGATCCAGTGGATCAATCACTCCAAGACTCAAAGCTGCCATTCCAGCTCTCTCCTTTATCTCTTCAAGTCCATCCTTGGTCCCCATCCTGAGCACCCAGCTGCCACCCCTTGACCTTGGCCTTCTTTCCGGCCAAGGAGGCCTGATGTCGGCGGAGACATAGCTTGTGTTTCTTCCTTAGGGAGACAGAGTTAATCCCCATCTGTCCTCTGTGATGGCTGTGGTTAAGAGTGTGACAAGCAGGCAGGCTGGTGGGGGTGGGAGAGTACAGCTCCCACCGGAACAGGGATAATGGATTCAGGCTTTCACGGTTGCCATGCAAAGCACAGAAAAGCAGCAATTAGAATGTTCTCTGGCTTTGGCTTGCTAACAAGTGTAGCCAATTGTCCTCTGGGGGCAGGGATTCTGTGGAGAAAACACATTTTCTCTTCACTGATGATCATCTTCACACTTCTAAAGACCTCAAGCCAACCAGCTGAGATCAGTGAATAAGACTTATGAGCCCATCAAAAAGAGAAAGCCATGGGTTGCGTGGAGCTTAGAAGGCACCTGCAAACCGCCATGTTGCTGGGGTGATGGGAACGATGGGGGATGATGAAATGAGAGCAACGGGAACAAGAACTGTACCTGTTGAGGTCTGGCAGCAAACAGAAAGCACACTCGAATGGAGGGATTGAGGAGAGCTTATTAAAGGAACTATCTACCAAGTGTGGGCAGCATTAAGGGAAACCAGTTGAGAGAGTTGCTGAAGCACCAGGATTGACAACAGCCAGGAGCTAATCTCTACCACCTGTAGGCCTGAGGGGCAAGGAGGTAGAGCTGACACTAGGATCTGGAGAGGGTAGTTGTAGGAGGGGGCTGCCTGACAGGGGCATAGCCTTCAGTGAAGGGACACAACATGGTGACCACACAGGGAGGCAGCAGAGGAATGAATACCCCAAACTCATTCTCTTCCCGCCCTCCAGCTTCCTGTTAGCACTTATTGACTGAACCCAACTGAAAGCCAGAGGATAAGGGAGCCATTGATGTGGTCCATAAAGGCCAACCTCTTGGAGGACAGAGTCGGGCAGAAAAGAGTAGAGAGTGGCTCAGGAAGAACGGATAGAGAAAACCAGCACAGTGGCTTATATAACACTTCCTCTGAGCTGTTACGAGCACATGACATTTATGGCAACTCATGTTGCACATACATAAGTCACGTAATTCTCTGAAGAACCTTAGGTCCTATCATCACATTATTTTACAGATAAGTGAAGTGAGGTTAAATAACTTGTCCCAAGTCAGTGTGAGAGTAGCTACAGTTCAAACCCAGGCAATCTGAATCCAGACTCTGTGTTCTTAACCCCTGTGCTGAACTGTCCAATAAGGTAGCCACTAGCTACGCGTGGCTATTTAAATATAAATTAGTTAATATTAAATAACACTGAAATCCACTAAGTCCCTTGAGCTGCATTTCGAATGTTCACCACCTACACATGGCTAGTGGTTACCACATTGACCAGCATAGATATAGAACATGTTCTCCTAGAGAGTTCTACTGGAGAGCTCTGCAGTAGACCTGGATGCTTTGTCCTGGACCCTTTCAACCCCTTAATCCCTTGCAAAACCATGCATGTACACTCCCATCAGTAGCTGTGGTGTTCCTGGGGTGGAGAGGACAGGGGTCAGACTGATTTTGAAGATTCTTAGGACATTTTGTTGCTCTCTTGATGGCTGCCAGATAATATGGCTTCAAGCACAGTTCATAAAGATAAGTGAGACAGTTTTATATAAGCCATGCCCTTTCTGACATTATATAATCCATTTGCTCTTCTGCCCTCTCCTATCGTAGTATCAAGTACATCCCATAATAAGCAGCATTTATATCAAAAGAGGCAGGGGAAATGACTGGCACATCAGCACTCTCATCCCTGCCCCATTTCAGAGATACTTGTCCTTGGGGCTTATGAGATGCTGGCATCCGGTGATATACAGCATCCTTCCATCAGCTCCCATGAGACAATTCTCAGTTGGGTTTAATGATCCCCAAATCTTGACACAGACATATCATCTCCTAAATGTCCAGCAATGGTAGACGAGATGAACGCTGAAGATGATATAAATCCTACCTATCAAATAGGCTAAAGGTGAAGTCTAGCTCTGTCTGGACTGTTGGAACATTGTAAAAAGGAACGTGAGTCACTATCAGATGACCCTCCCTACACATAAAGAGATGCAGAGTCTTATGTAAAAGCACTTTCTGGGAGAGGAAGCAAAAAATTATAACTCGAAACCACCTATAATTCTATCTCCCAGCAACATCTGTGCTCACATTTGTACAGTTATGCATCTCTTAACGACGGGGGTACGTTCTGAGAAATGTGTCATCAGGCAATTTCGTCTATGTGTGAACATCATAGAGTGTACTTACATAAACCTGAATAATATACCCTACTACACACCTAGGCTGTATGGTACTAATTTTGTGAGACCACCATGGTAGATGAGGTCTGTCATTGACTGAAATGTCATTATGTGGCACACGACTGTACATACATTCTCTCACACATGACCCATTTATACATTGATGTGTATATGATTACACTGTGTCGTGATGTTCTTTGTTCAGTGCATCTGTGAACATTTTTGCATCTCCTTAAACAATAATAATAGCTAACCTTCATTGTTGTTTATTATGTGCCAAGCTTTGTGCACTTCACTGCATTGTCTTAATTCTCACAACTGTAATGATAAGAGAGCAAACATTATTATTCTCATTTTACAGATGAGGAAACCAAAGAACAGAGGTATCAAGTATCTTGCTAAGTTCACACAGCTGGTTTAGTTGCAGAACTAGGACTATAACTAAATCTGTCTGACCCCCAACCCTTGCCCTTTCTGCCATGATACTATTCTACAAATTTTTGCAAACTCTTTTAGCTCTGGAATGCATTCTGTAAGGGAGTTTTCTCATGAGCTTAATATGTAAGACAGAAAGAAGCGGAGCTGGACTGGTTGAAACGGGGGTGGAAGCTCCCGGTCTCACCTGCTCTTGTACTCTGGCCCTCTCCTCCTGCTACAGTTCCCTCACGGCAGGCCACCGCAGAAACAGCTCAGGGAACCCCTTGGACTTGGGAAATGCTGGTTTGGAAAACACTGCCTGCACCTCCTTTGAACAGGCTGCACACTATTCACCTTTATGGATATAGCATCATTCATGCAACCAATTGCCTCCTGCTGTGATAAGCAATCTTGATATGTTTTGTACATTCATGATTTTTTTCCTGGATAAATTTCTAGAAATGAAATTTTGGGGTCAAAAGTGTGTCAGTTTTAACATCAAATTCTCCTTTGGAAAGATAATAGCACATAAATTCCCATCTTCAGAGCCAGATTCTGAACATTCTCTCCACAACTCGATAATACTATTTAAAACCGATTTTTGCCAGTGCAAAGGTACATTGCAATTGTTTTTGTTTGTATATGTTTTGGATACTAAAAAATAGACATTTTGAAGTTGATCGACTACTTTCCTTCCTCCTTTTGTGCATATCCTTCACAGTTCATTCCCTTTGTTTTTTATTTGTCCCCCACTGGGACAGTGGTCTTTTATTATCTATTTGTAAAATTTACTTATAATGTAGGGTTATTAATCCTTTATATGTCATATGGAATGTAGACTGTCTTATATTCATAGATGTTATATGTGTCATATAGAATATGGCACATTGAATTTTATCTTTTATTTATGGTGTTTTAAATTACAGAGTCTTAATTTTTAGACCATATGGTCAGATAAATATTCTCTTGTGTCTTTTCATTCTGTGATTCTTTTTAAACCTCAATTCTTTAAACCATCTGAAATTTAATTTGGTATATCATACAAAGAAGTGAACTAACTTCCTTATGTAGCTAACTTCCTTTATTTAATTTTCTTGTCTGATTGCAATGGCTAGAATTTACAGGAAAGTGTTTAAATTTAGCGTGGTGGTTCTCAACTTTGGGCAATTTTGCCCCCCAGGGGACACTTGGCAAAGTGTGGAGACATTTTTGGTGTGCTGGGTGGGGAGGCATGTGTGCTACTGGCTTCTAGGGGCTAGAGACCAGGGTGCTGCTACACATCCTACAATGCACAGGACATTACCCCCCAACAAAGAATTCTCTGGCCCCAAATGTCAATTGTGCTGAGGTTGAGAAACCTTGTGTTAAATAACAATGCATTTAGCAAGTTCCTATTGCTTCTTGTACATTCCTTCTTGCAATGGGGAAATCAGAGCTTCATTCACTAAAAAGAGCTTGCCTTAATGTTAACGTCTCCGTGATGAACCCTCTGAAGGCCTTTGTGAACTCACTGTCTACCACAGACAGAGTGATACAGATGGTGCTATAAGGGACATAGATGCCCAGGTCAACATTGAAGAAAGAAAGAAAAGCAATGCAGACACAAATAACACATTCACAGTGTGTAGTCTTGTTTTTCCAGTCTTGAGACTTCTGTGTTCCCTTGACAAGGAGGTGTAAGAGCCTCATCAGCTCCTCCTATTGATTCTCTCCTGAACTTAAGACCACCATCAGTTAAAGCATCACAAGATGTACTCTGCAAGAACAAGAACACTGGAATCATGAAGACCTGGGTTCAAATCCTAGCCCTGTCACTCACTGGCCGTGGGTGTGAGACCCTGGGCAAGGCTTTTATCTCCCTGAGTCTCTGACCCTGTTCCCATATACTATATACTTGCCTTGGATGTCATGAAGTGTGCAATGGACTTTATACGTAAATACCTAGCTCATTATTTATAACATAGTAAGTGCTTATTACATATCCCCATGGAGTCCCAGATGCCTGCAATGAATTCTGCTGATGTCTTCCTGCTCAGGTCTGAGAAAGGCACGAAAAGCCACCACGGCTCCTGGACAGCCCCCGGGAGCCCAGAAGCCAAGAGATGAGACCAGCCACAAGCACCTGGCCAGGGTTTTAGGCCAGTTACCTTTTAAATGTTTACTGCAAACCTATGAGATATGTAATTTTATTATGGCCATTTTACAGATGAGGAAACTGAGGCACAGAGAGGTTAATACCTTGCCCCAGGTCACTCAGCTAGTAAATGGTAGAGTTGGGTTTTAGAGCCCTACACTTACCCATTTAGTCATGCTGCCTCTCCACCCCTCTCAGCTGCGGCTCCCCAGCAGCTCAGTTGAGGGACCCCAGTCTGGCCACCCCCCCACATCGTTCCTCCTGTAACCCCTCTCAGCGAGGGCACCAAGCCCTGTGCTTTTGGCTCGAGGCCTCAGGGCGGCACTGGGTGGATGCTGAGGAGAAGGGGGAGGAATTTCTTCTGCAGTCCTTGCTCAGAGCAGCTACTGGGGCCACGACCAGTTGACAGAAAGAGCTCTCTGCTCAAGCGCTGTCCCCAGAGGTCTTGACACTTCCCAGCATCCCGGAACTGTCCCAGAGGAGCCCAGATGGCAGCCTCACTGACTTCATGATCTTGGGAAATGTACTTAACCTCTCCATGCCTCAGCTGGTGTCCAGGAGGAGATTCAATTACATGGTAATGAGCCTGAATCCGGCAGGGCCTGCCTCTTAATCACCAGCTGGAAAATGCAACCATCTAAGAAACAGGCAGGCCACCCCGGCCACAACCTCCTTAACCTAATCCTGTTAGATTCCTCTGTTCCCCTTAGCTCGTTGCAGGACTGCTGGGAAGGGTGACCTTCTGGAACAGAGGGCTCCTCGTCCAGGGATGCTGCATCTGGGTAGCTGACCTTGGGAGTCATGCAGGTGGGCCTGGCCTTGGCAGGTGGGGCAGGAGTTCTCATGGCTGGATCTAGAGAGGGACAGGGAGACAGCTGTGTGCCCAGGTGATACCAGCCTCTCTCTTTGAGAGTCCTGTGGCCGTTCTCAGCGTCACGCTGGGCTCGGCCGCATCAGGTCTCTGAAGCTAGGTACTGCACATACAGAGCATATCATTTAATCCTGACGACAGTTCTGTAACTTCCACAGTTTACAGACTAAGGTAACTGAGGCTCTGAGTAGTCAGGTAGCTTTCCCAAAGACACACAGCAGCAGAAGAGGATTTGATCCCAGTTTGGGCTAAGTCTAAAGCCTACAATTTTGGAATAGTTACAGAGGTATCAGGGCACATCTATATTATGTTCTTGCGAAGTGTCCATTCTCCTGGGTTAGAACTTGTAGTGTGGGGCCAGCCCGGTGGCACAGCAGTTAAGTTCACACGTTCTGCTTCTCAGCGGCGTGGGGGGTTCGCCGGTTCGGATCCCGGGTGCAGACATGGCACTGCTTGGCAAAAGCCATACTGTGGTCGGCGTCCCACATATAAAGTAGAGGAAGATGGGCATGGATGTTGGCTCAGGGCCAGTCTTCCTCAGCAAAAAGAGGAGGATTGGCAGTAGTTAGCTCAGGGCTAATCTTCCTCAAAAAAAAAAAGAGTTAAAAAAAAAGAACTTGTAGTGTGTGTCAGGGAATTGCTAGAGACTGGAAGCCCTTCTCTATCTGGGACGGAAGAGGCCTCTCAGTACCAAGTTCTTCAGCGGGACTCTGACCTCCTGCAGTGCTGGCTTGTGGAAAGAGTGTGGTGTCAAGCTTTTGGTCTCCTAGGGACCTGGCTTTGTGGGACAGTGTGAGCAGTTGCTGCCTCTTCATGTGTGCCCTTGGGTCCCTGCCAGACAGACAATCACATTGCCTCTTCCTGTGTGGCAGCAGTATTTCCAGTTTCACATATGCTTCTAGAACCTTGCCACTCCCCCAGTGAGGAGGTAGACCCTATTTCCCCTCCCCTTGAAAGTGCTTCAATGACTAGAAGATGGTGGAGAGATGTGGTGTGGCTTCCAACACTAGACCTAAGAGGCAAGACAGCTTCTACCTGCCTCTTTCTCTCTTGGGACACTTGGCTTTGGAACGCAGCTGCCATGTTGTGAGGAGGCCCAGGCTACATGAAGAGGCCGTGTGTAAGTGTTCTGGTGGACAGCTCCAACGTAGGTCTCAGCCAAGAGACGTGCATCAGAGGATTCCAGCCCTCAGCCTCCAAGCTGCCCCAGCGGATGCGGACAGCTTGTCTCTGCTGAGCCTGCCCAATTTGCAGACTTGTGAGCAAAATAAATGATGTTTTGCTTTTAAGCTACTAACTTGTGGAATGGTTTCTTATGTAGCCATAGTAACTGGAACATCCTGAACTCACTGCTTCCCCAGACAGCCCATCGTACTCACACACAGGGCTGCCCACCAAGGTCATGCATCCCCCGCCTGGGCTCAGCTCAGCAAACCTGGTTCCTCTGGGCTGCATCTTCTGCAAAGGATGGCTTTTTGTACGTGGTGTTCCCAGGAGGGCGCCTTTTCCTTTCTTCCACAAAGGCACTGTATAGGCTAGCTGCCTCCCTCTCCCAGATCTTAAATTTTTCTTCACATTGAATAAAATCTCTGCTTTTGAATTTCCACTCATTTGCCTTAATTTTATTGTCTGGGCCCATGCAGAATTAGTCTAGTTTCTTTTTGGTGTTTGAATGGTTGAGGCCATCCTTCAGTGGCCCCCTTCTGCATGTCTGGCTAAACCTCACAGTTCTTATGACCTTTCCTCTTAGGAAGAAGGGTTCTTAGATTCTTCACCATCCTGTCTCCCTTCATCCTTCAGTAGATCTCTGGCAAAGTCTGGCTCCAAACTGGGCACCTCTCCCAGACAGGATCAGGCCCACACCTGAAACAAGCACTCAGCAGACCTTGTTGAGGTGTTTCCCAAGTTTTCTTGAAAGGTCAGTCCAATCAGGTATTGACCACTGGCTCCAGGCCTGTGTGTGGGGACTCCTTGCTGCCCAAAGGACACAGCCTCCCTCCCTGAGCCCAGGCGGCCAGGCTTGCATTGTCCTTCAAGGCCATGACTCTGCAACCATCAGCTCTATCTAATTTCAAAATATTTTCATCACCCTCAAAGGAGATCCTTTACCCATTTAGCAGTTATTCTCCATTCCCGCATTCCCCCAGCCCCTGGCAACCACGAATCTGCCTTCTCTCTGTGGATTTGCCTATTCTGAATATTTTATATAAATGCAAGGATAAAATATGGGATCTTTTGTGTCTGGCTTCTTTCACTTAGCATAATGTTTCAAGGTTCATCCACTTCGTAGCATCTATCTCTATCCTTGGTCGAGTTGGACATGCTGGCTCTGGTCAGTGGCTGGTTCCCATCGATCTACCTTCCGCCCTGGGTGACCTTAGAACTGTTTGGGCCTGGACGTTGGGGGTCAGCAAACGTGGGACACTGTCAAGAGGGCCAGGTCCCAAATCCATCCTTCCGTTCTGGGTGAGGAAGATGGATGGGGGGTGACTTTTGTGATCTCAGATTCTTTCTTGGCCCTGAGAAGGGGCTGATGGGGGCTTGGCCACTCAGAGGTGGGGCTTGAGTGAGGCCTCAATAAGAGGTGGTGTAGGGTGAAGCCCTCCCTGGCCTCCTCTGCCCAGCCTCCCAGGCAGAATGAGACCCAACCTTTGGAGCTCCGGCTGGGTCAGCAAAGACCCCTTAGCCCCTTTACTTCCTGGGATCTCTGCTGTCCAGTGTCCAACAGGAATTGGCCCATCACAAAGAAGATCAGAGCCCATGGGACACATCCAGCTTAGCTGTGGCCAGGGGCCTCCTGGGCAGTGGTGAGCGTTACCACACTAGGAGAGGGGCGAAGCCTGCTCAGACGTTCTGAGGTATCTGGTCGACCAGGAAGAAGAAACAGAGAGGAGACGGGTAGGCCATGGAGAGAAGAGCAGGCACCCCTGCAGAGGGGGGTTTAACGCTCTCTCCCCTTTGCTTTTCTTTTATTTATTTATTTTTTTTAAGTGGTTTTTAAAAATTGTAACTTTTAATTTTGAAATGATTTAAGATTTCCAAGAAATTGCAAAAATAGTCCAGAGAGATCCCATAAACCCTTCACCCAGCTTCCCCCAATGATAACAGCTTACATAACCCTGGTGCATTTTTCAAAATGGGGAAGTCAATCTTGGTAGAATACGAGTACAGGCCTTATTTGGATTTCACCAGGTTTTTTTTTTTTTTTTTTTTTTTGGAAAAGAAAGAAGTTTTATTGTATTCTTAACAGGATTTATGGTGAAAAATAATTCTCTGTTGGAGGATGGGAGGGTATATTGTTTATGCTTGATTTATTTATTTATTTATTTATTTATATATTTATTTATTTATTTTTTGATGTTTAAAATATATCTTTTTTTTTTTTATTAATGTTATGATAGATTACAACCTTGTGAGATTTCAGTTGTACATTTTTGTTAGTCATGTTGTGGGTACACCACTTCCCCCTCCGTACCCTCCCCCCACCCCCCCTTTTCCCTGGTAACCACCGATCAGATCTCCTTCTCAATATACTAATTTCCACCTATGAGTGGAGTCATATAGAGTTCGTCTTTCTCTGACTGACTTATTTCGCTTAACATAATGCCCTCGAGGTCCATCCATGTTGTTGTGAATGGGCCAATTTCATCTTTTTTTTGGCTGAGTAGTATTCCATTGTGTATATATACCACATCTTCTTTATCCAATCATCAGTTTCTGGGCATGTAGGCTGGTTCCACGTCTTGGCTATTGTAAATAATGCTGCGATGAACATAGGGGTGCAACGGACTCTTGAGATATCTGATATCAGGTTCTTAGGATAGATACCCAGTAATGGGATGGCTGGGTCATAGGGTATTTCTATTTTTAACTTTTTGAGAAATCTCCATACTGTTTTCCATAGTGGCTGTACCAGTTTGCATTCCCACCAACAGTGTATGAGGGTTCCTCTTCCTCCACAACCTCTCCAACATTTGTCGTTCTTGGTTTTGGATGTTTTTGCCAATCTAACGGGGGTAAGGTGATATCTTAGTGTAGTTTTGATTTGCATTTCCCTGATGATTAGCGATGATGAACATCTTTTCATGTGTCTATTGGCCATATTCATATCTTCTTTTGAGAAATGTCTGTTCATGTCCTCTGCCCATTTTTTGATCGGGTTGTTTGTTTTTTTGTTGTTAAGCAGTGTGAGTTCTTTGTATATTATGGAGATTAACCCTTTGTCGGATAAGTGGCTTGTAAATATTTTTTCCCAATTAGTGAGCTGTTTTTTTGTTTCAATTCTGTTTTCCCTTGCCTTGAAGAAGCTCTTTAGTCTGATGAAGTCCCATTTGTTTATTCTTTCTATTGTTTCCCTCAACTGAGGAGTTACAGTGTCTGAAAAGATTCTTTTGAAACTGATGTCAAAGAGTGTACTGCCTATATTCTCTTCCAAAAGACTTATTGTCTCAGGCCTAATCTTTAGGTCTTTGATCCATTTTGAGTTTATTTTGGTGTGTGGTGAAAAAGACTGGTCAATTTTCAATCTTTTGCATGTGGCTGTCCAGTTTTCCCAGCACCATTTGTTGAAGAGACTTTCTTTTCTCCATTGTAGGCCCTCTGCTCCTTTGTCGAAGATTAGCTGTCCATAGATGTGTGGTTTTATCTCTGGGCTTTCAATTCTGTTCCATTGATCTGTGGACCTGTTTTTGTACCAGTACCATGCTGTTTTGATCACTGTAGCTTTGTAGTATGTTTTGAAATCGGGGATTGTGATTCCGCCGGCTTTGTTTTTCTTGCTCAGGATTGCTTTAGCAATTCGCGGTCTTTTGTTCCCCCATATGAATTTTAGGATTGTTTGTTCAATTTCTGTGAAGAATGTTCTTGGGATTCTGATTGGGATAGCATTGAATCTGTATATTGCTTTAGGTAGTATGGACATTTTAACTATGTTTATTCTTCCAATCCATGTGCAAGGAATGTTTTTCCATCTCTTTATGTCATTGCCTATTTCTTTCAAGAAAGTCTTGTAGTTTTCATTGTATAGATCCTTCACTTCCTTGGTTAAGTTTATCCCAAGGTATTTTATTCTTTTCGTTGCGATTGTGAATGGGATAGAGTTCTTGAGTTCTTTTTCTGTTAGTTTATTGTTAGTGTATAGAAATGCTACTGATTTATGCACGTTAATTTTATACCCTGCTACTTTGCTGTAGTTGTTGATTATTTCTAATAGTTTTTCTGTGGATTCTTTGGGGTTTTCTATGTATAGGATCATGTCATCTGCAAACAACGAGAGTTTTACTTCTTCGTTACCTATTTGGATTCCTTTTATTTCTTTTTCCTGCCGAATTGCTCTGGCCAGCACCTCCAGTACTATGTTGAATAGGAGTGGTGAAAGTGGGCACCCTTGTCTTGTTCCTGTCCTCAGAGGGATGGCTTTCAGCTTTTGTCCATTGAGTATGATGTTGGCTGTGGGTCTATCATATATGGCCTTTATTATGTTGAGGTACTTTCCTTCTATACCCATTTTACTGAGGGTTTTTATCATAAATGGGTGTTGGATCTTGTCGAATGCTTTCTCTGCATCTATTGAGATGATCATGTGGTTTTTGTTTTTCATTTTGTTGATGTAGTGTATCACGTTGATTGACTTGCGGATGTTGAACCATCCCTGTGTCCCTGGTATAAATCCCACTTGATCATGGTGTATAATCTTTTTGATGTATTGCTGTAATCGGTTTGCCAAAATTTTGTTGAGGATTTTTGCATCTATGTTCATCAGTGATATCGGCCTGTAGTTCTCCTTCTTTGTGTTGTCCTTGTCAGGTTTGGGGATCAGAGTGATGTTGGCTTCATAGAATGTGTTAGGGAGTTCTCCATCTTTCTCAATTTTCTGGAACAGTTTGAGGAGAATAGGTATTAAGTCTTCTTTGAATGTTTGGTAGAATTCTCCAGAAAAGCCGTCTGGTCCTGGACTCTTGTTTTTGGGGAGGTTTTTGATTACCGTTTCTATTTCCTTACTTGTGATTGGTCTATTCAGATTCTCCATTTCTTCCTGATTCAGTTTGGGGAGATTGTAGGAGTCTAGGAATTTGTCCATTTCTTCCAGGTTGTTCAATTTGTTGGCATATAGTTTTTCATAGTATTCTCTTATGATCTCTTGTATTTCATTGGTATCTGTTGTGATTTCTCCTCTGTCATTCCTGATTTTATTAATTTGCGATTTCTCTCTTCTTTTCTTGGTGAGTCTGGCTAGGGGTTTGTCAATTTTGTTAATTCTTTCGAAGAACCAACTCTTTGTTTCATTGATCCTTTCTATTGTCTTTTTTGTTTCAATATCGTTTATTTCTGCTCTTATTTTTATTATTTCCCTCCTTCTACTGACTCTGGGCTTTGTTTGTTCTTCTTTTTCTAGTTCTGTTAGGTGTCGTTTGAGGTTGCTTACGTGAGCTTTTTCTTGTTTAGTGAGGTGAGCCTGTATTGCAATGAATTTCCCTCTTAGGACTGCTTTTGCTGCATCCCAAATGATTTGGTATGTCGTGTTCTCATTTTCATTTGTCTCCAGATAATATTTGATTTCTTCTTTAATTTCTTCAATGATCCATTGTTTGTTGAGAAGCGTGTTGTTTAGTCTCCACATTTTTGCACCTTTCTCTGCTTTTTTCTTGTAGTTGATTTCTAGTTTAATAGCGTTATGATCAGAAAAGATGCTTGATATTATTTCAACTCTCTTGTATTTATTGATGTTTGCTTTGGTTCCCAAAATATGGTCAATCCTTGAGAATGTTCCATGTGCACTTGAGAAGAATGTGTAACCTGCTGTTTTTGGATGAAGTGTTCTATATATATCTATTAAGTCCATCTGGTCTAATTTTTCATTTAATTCTATTATTTCCTTGTTGATTTTCTGTCTGGATGTTCTGTCCATTGGTGTTAATGGTGTGTTGGGGTCCCCTACTATTATTGTATTGTTGTTGATGTCTTCTTTTAGTTCTATTAAGAGTTGCTTTACAAATTTTGGTGCTCCTGTGTTGGGTGCGTATATATTTATAAGTGTTATGTCTTCTTGGTGGAGAGTCCCTTTTATCATTATATACTGTCCCTCTTTATCTTTCTTTATCTGTTTTGCTTTGAAATCTACCTTGTCTGATATTAGTATAGCGACACCTGCTTTCTTTTGTTCATTATTAGCTTGGAGTATTGTTCTCCATCCCTTCACTCTGAGTCTGTGTTTGTCTTTGGGGCTGAGGTGTGTTTCCTGGAGGCAGCATATTGTTGGATCTTGTTCTTTGATCCATCCTGCCACTCTGTGTCTTTTGATTGGGGAGTTCAATCCATTTACATTTAGAGTGATTATTGAGATGTGGGGGCCTACCACTCCCATTTTGTGTCTTGTTTTCCGGTTTTCTTCAGTTTCCTTTGTTTCTCGTCCCATGGTTTAATCTGTTCTGATGTAGAGCTGCTATTCTCTGTTGTTGTCCTTCTACTTATCTCCTCTGCTCTTGGTTTTGTAGCCCCTTTCCTTTTTTGGATTTTTCAGGAATGAGGGTTTTCCTGAGGATTTCCTGAAGAGGAGGTTTTGTGGCAATGAACTCCCTTAATTTTTGTTTATCTGGGAAAGTTTTTATTTCTCCATCGTATTTGAAGGATATTTTCGCTGGGTAGAGAATTCTCGGCTGTAGATTTTTGTCCTTCAGATTTTTGAATATATCATTCCACTCTCTTCTAGCCTGTAAAGTTTCTGCTGAGAAATCTGCTGATAGCCTGATGGGGGTTCCTTTGTAGGTTAGTTTCTTTTGCCTGGCTGTCCTTAAAATTTTCTCCTTGTCGTTGACTTTTGCTAGCTTCACTACTATATGCCGTGGAGTTGGTCTTCTTGCATTGATAAAGTTTGGAGATCTATTGGCTTCTGTCACCTGAAGATCCATCCCCCTCACCAGATTTGGGAAGTTCTCAGCCATTATTTCTTTGAATAGGTTTTCTGCCCCTTTCTCCTTCTCTTCTCCCTCTGGTATACCTATAATCCTTACGTTGCATCTCCTAATTGTGTCTGATAATTCTCGGAGAGTTTCTTCATTTCTTTTAAGTCTTGCTTCTCTCTCCTCCTCTGTCTGCAACAATTCTATATTGCCATCTTCCAAATTGCTAATTCTTTCCTCCATATTATCAGCCCTACTGTTCAGAGCATCTAGATTTTTCTTAATCTCCTCTATTGTGTTCTTCATTTCCAATATTTCTGTTTGGTTCTTCTTTATCGTATCAAACTCTTTTGTGACATAGCTCCTGAACTCGTTGAGTTGTCGGTGAGAATTCTCTCTTAACTCATTGAGAATCTTAATGATGGCTGTTTTGAAGTCATCATCATTTAGGTTATATATCTCATTTTCTTTGGGATTGTTTTCTGTGTATTTGTTACTTTCTTTCTGTTCTGGAGATTTAATGTATTTTTTCATATTGCTTGATGTTGTTGATTTGTGCCTCCGCATGGAGATAGAGTTTAGTTGCTCCTTTCACTTGTTTCAGCTGCTGCGGTGGGGGGAGCAGCTGTTTATACTTCACCAACCAGGAACCCTGTCCGTAGTTGCTAACTGGGCCTGGGCCCCTCTTCGTAGCCACAGTGGCCCTTTGGATTCCCTCCTCTGCCGTGGGGGCCGTCACAGGGGGGCTTCAGGCTGCAGGTGCCTACTGTTGCAGCCCACCTAGATGTGCTCTCTCCTTGGGGTCTGCAACGGTGTTATGGGCTTTTCCAGCAGCCAGGGGTGGGATCACTTATATTTGTCGCTCCGTTGCTGTCGGCACCCGCCAAATCTCACTTGTCCTCTATGGGTTGCAGGAGAGCTATTGGCATCTTCTACAGTCTGTGGTTAGTACACCTAGCTATGCTGCTTTTGCCCTGGGGTCTTCCAGCCTTGTGGCTGGTGGCTGGGTGCCTTCTACTGGTGCTGTGCAGAGGCTTTCCCTAAGGCTGCTGTGAGCCTGTAGGGTTTCCCCCTAGGCTACTAAGCTGGGTCTCTGGAACTCTCTCCAGCCCCAGTCCTCTCTGAGATCTCCGGCAATCCCTAGCCTCACGGGGCGGGCAACGGCAGCTAGGGGGTCACCCCACCCTCTGGGATTCTCTCCGGGCCTCTCCCAGAGCCGTGAATGCTCAGCGTGGCCCCTCTGCTAACGGCAGACAGAGAGTTTTGTCTGCTGCCCGGGCGGAGCTCTGGCGCTTCCCCTCCGGGTCGCAGAACCGGCCTTTGAAAGTTCCCCCAGCCCCGGTCCTCTCCGAGATCTCCGGCAATCCCTAGTCCCACGGGGCGGGCAACGGCAGCTGGGGGTCGCCCCGCCCTCAGGGCTTCTCTCCGGGCCTCTGCCGGAAGCCCTGAATGCTGGGCGTGGCCCCTCTGCTAATGGCAGACAGAGAGTTTTGTCTGCTGCCTGGCGGAACTCCGGCGCTTCCCCTCCGGGTCGCAGAACCGGCCTTTGAAAGTTCCCCCAGCCCCGGTCCTCTCCGAGATCTCCGGCAATCCCTAGCCCCACGGGGCGGGCAACGGCAGCTGGGAGACCTCCGTGCCCTCCGTGTCTCTCTCTGGGACCCTCCGGGTGCCCTGAGCACCAGGCTGGGTCTCCCCGCCAATGGCGGGGAGAGACTCTCCCCACGGGCTCAGGTGTGCAACTCCAAAGTTTCCCTCTGCGTTTAGGAGTAATTGCGGGGGGTTTAGGTAGTGTTCTGGTCACCTGTTTCCACCGTCGCTCCTCTGTTGTGTGCTTGCTCCTGCTCTAGATGTGTGTAGATCCTCTGGGGGCGTCCGTTGGAAGAAAGCCGCTTGCGGGTACTAGGCTGCCCGTCGGGGTCGGAGAGTTTTCACCTATTTCCACATCCTCCCGGAGGAAAGTCCATCCGCCTTTCGATGTATAGTTGCGTGGGTGTCTCAGACGTCCTGAGATGCTGTCTGGATATCCTTTGTCAAGTGATAAGTGTCCAAATAATTGTAGACTCAAAGGGCGAGAGACAAAGAGGACTACTCACGGCGCCATCTTGGATCTTCCGGCCCTTTGCTTTTCTTTTAGAGATAGACCTCTTCATATTTTTCTTCTTCCCTTTATTTTTCTCTCCTTTCTTTTCCTTCTTTTCCCCTGCGGGTCTCTATCTCACTCAGAATAAAAGCCAAAGATCTCGCAAGGCAAGCCCCTAATGATCCCCTTTCTTTTCCCCTTCCCTCTGCACTCATCTCTTTACTGTTTCTTGAACTCCCTGGCCTGCTGCCACCCCAGGATGTTTGCATCTACTGTTCTCATCTTTCCCTGCTGCCTGCACGCTGTCCCCTCACTGCCTTCATGCCTTTACGCGAATGTCACCTTCTCTCCCACTCTGATGTTCCAACCCTTCATCCTGTCCTTTTTACCTTACTTTTTTCTTAGCGTTAATTGCTAGCTAATGTGTCTATGTCTTGTTTCTTATCTTGTTTTCTGTCTGTCCATCCAACTAGAATGGAGCCTCCACGAGGGCAGGGATTTTGTCTGTCTGGTTCACCGATGTATGTGAACCAGAGCCTGGCACATAGGACTGCTTGATAGGTATTTGCTGAGTGAATGAATGAATGCTCTGTACTCATGCCCAGGGGACGTGGAGCCTTGGTGGGGGCGCTGTCTCCTCGCCCCAGGGGTGGAGTTGAGACTGCCCTTGAGCACACAGCTACCCCTGCCCACCGCATCATAACTGGCTTCTACGCAGGGGTGGCCAGACAGGTCTGAGGGGGACGGCAGGCACCTGACTGAGAGCTGACTTTAACCCAGTCTTTGCCACATGCAGAAAACACTGTGTGACGTACCCCAGTGAAACCTGAAGTTCAGGAAAGCCAGTTGCTCCAGTTTTCTGTGTGGACAGCTCTGGGGCCAAGCTCTTCCTGGGTGGTGTGAACTGGTTGACCCGAGACCTTTCTGGATGGTGTAGTCCTCTGAGCAGAGAAAGCAGGGAATAGGCTGGGGTTTGGGAGATTTTCCTGCATTCTGATGTCTGAAACGAGCAATGAACAGCGTCCAGTAAATGCAAAGGGGTCCTGCAGTCCTGGAGGGGCTGGTGCCGGAGCCTGGGAACCTCCCTGTTTAGGTTTGGGTATGAATTGTTTAGAAAAGAGGGCAAGTCCTAATCCAGAAAAGCATAATGTATCCCTTGTATGTTGTCAAATGTGTGTGTGTGTGTCTGTGTGTGTGTCTCTATGTATCTCTCTGTGTGTCTGTGTGTGTCTGTGTGTATGTGTGAATGTGTCTGCGTGTGTTTATGTGTGTGTCTGGATGTGTCCGTGTGTACTGAGGAGATGAACATCAGAGGGCACTTCTGGATTCTGCCTCTGTGACGTTTAAGCTATTCTCTGGGGTACGTGGTGTTTTAGTGGCAATACAGCTTTCTGAAACTTAAGCATAATTGCTTTATCTCCTTCTGTTGTATTTCTCTGACACAGTGGTTTTCAACCCTGGCTGCACATTAGCTTCATCTGGAGAGCTTTATAAAATACCGATGCCCAGGGGTTACCCCACCCTGGTTAAGTTAGAGTTTCTGGACACGGGACCTGGGTGCTGGTATGTTTTTGAGGTTCTGCAGGTGACTCCAGTTGCAGCCAGCCTGTGCCTCACGGCTTCACCGTCCTGTGGGGTGTGCACCGAGAGGCTGCAGTGGGGCCCAGAGGAAACCGACTGGACTCGGAGCTGGGAGGTTTCAGCACTGGCTCCGTTGTTAAATCATCTTTGACCTTGAGCAGGTTACTTTGTTTTTCTGCTTCTTAATTTTCTTTCTTAGTAGGTTGAGGATCATTACACCTTCCTGACCACCTCCTGCCTGTGGTTTGAAGTAATTTATATGAAAGGGCTTTGTAAGTTCTGGAAGGCTACACAAACGCAAGGAAATATTACTAGTATCACTTGCGTTAACCCTTTGTAGACATCAGAAAGATGAGGCCAGAGGTGGGTGTATAATTACAGCAAGGTCGAAGTGAAAGAAAAGCTGCGGGACACTCGCTGTGTGTCATTACTCCATAATTTAACTTTGCAGAACTACCCAAATCCAGTAACGCCTGTGCTTACAATTCCAGGAGCCGACTCTAAGCGGTGCCTGCTTCATGGTGTGGACGGGTGGGTATCATTTGAGGACGTAATTTGCCCGCTTTGTTTAGAACAAAATTGTTTACTGACATGATCCTTTATATATCAAGATCAGGGTTTAAATGCCCTTCTCAATCAGGGCACAATCAGCTGGAGGTTTTTATTCTGCCCAGAGGCCCCTTCTGAGGTTCCCCCTCTCCTGACACTTCTGGCAATCCTAAGACAAGCCCTCATTCTGGGGCCTGAAGTTGGCTCTGCCCGCTCAGATTTCAGAGCAACATCAAAAAGCTTAGCTTGCTGGCAGTGACCCAGGGAGAGGTCTGCTGGGCTCCTCTGCAGACTTAATTAGCTCTTGAGCTGCTTTTCTGTCAGCGTGGCCGTCTCTGCTCCTCCCTCCCCTATTGCATTTAAGGGGGGAGAATCTCATTTTCTTCTCCCAGGGGCCCGTTCTTTGAAAGTCACTTTAGTTTTCTTTCCTTTCTGTGATCAGGAGAGCGAGATGGAGATGTCCTGGCGGGTAATTGTAAAAGCTGACTGACGCTTTTTCTTTCTGCAATTAAGGACCAGTGACTTTGGTAACAAAGCTAAATCATTCATTCCCGCTGCCTTTGAAGCTGACCCCTGTGTCTGAGTTACTTTGCATAAAACCACTCAATACTTTCAGGGAGCCAACCCAGCAACTTTCATCAGGTTTTCTTGTAAGAACCTAGGTTGTTTGTTTAGTTTTTTTCCTCCTCTTTCCCTAACTGTTTGAAAACACATCTGAAGTACACAGTTACGGATGTTATGGCTCAGTTTATATAAATACACACAAAATTTTTGGAACAACACACATGAAACAATTCACAATGATTGCCTCTGGAAAGGGGACTAGGTGTTTGAGCTGGTCCGTGTTCTTGTGTAAAGTCCTCTCTGGCAGGGAAGGCTCAGGGCTCCTGTAGCTGATTCAGTGTGGTCTTATTGAACTCTGATAGAGAGGCAAGGGGGGCAGCCCTCACTGCCTCCCCTCCCCCGTTTCACTAGCAGTCCACGTCCTCAATGATTCTTTTCTTAGGCTTATGGGAGCATGGGAGCCTAGAAAGTGGGTTTTCCAGAGGAGGCACTCAGATAGGGACCAAAGAAGGAAGTCACTGGAAAATTGCTGGATGCTGTCGAGTGTCATTGTCCCCACTGGGAGGAACAGCTTGAGGGGTGACTGGGTGTAGGGCTGAGTGGAGGCTGGGGGCCTATGCAGCCTCTGGACTCTAGAACAAGGCCCTTCGCTGTGGTCTTTTGTCCACACCCCAGCTTTTCCCAATTGCAGACTCTCCCCCTTCTTGGGCAAATTCCTCCATCGGCACCCAGGTCCCTGCCAATCCCCTCTTACAACACCTTCCCCTCTTCCTTTTTTTCTAGAACCTCCTTTAAATCTCTGAGAAATCCTTCCTTTCCCCAGAAGCAAGTCCGTCCTTCTCTCTCCTTCTTGTCCTTTCATTGTTTTATATAAGTTCTGATTTTATGATGAGGCTCTAATTAAGAATTTGTCAAACAAAGATACATTCCCCAAGAGGGTCAGATGACCCTCGGGTGGGCTTTTTAGAACCTTTCCAGTATGCCATTAAATGGTCACACAATCAGCTTTTTGTCCTATTTCCAACTCATGGATCATTTTCCAGAACAGAACTTTCCCTGACCCACGAGTCCAGGTTCGCTGTCCTCCTTTGTGCTGTCGGAGCACCTGAACGTGCTCGTCACAGTCTATTTTTATGTTGTAAATGCTTGTTTGTGAAGTCTCCTCCTCTAGACTCTGGCCTCCTCGCGTGTGAGGGTGTGTGTAATTCACCTTTGGGTTCCCAAGGTTTACTGCAGTGCCTTGTGTAAATGTTTGTTGAATGAATGGATCAGCAAATGCTTCCTCATAGAACCAGGGGTGGTGGTACCCATACTTGGCAGCACCAGCATTTAAAGGGGTGCTTTGCTAAGCAGCTTCCCAGATGACCCGCGTGGAGTGGTGTGCTGGAGCCGCCTGGTTCTGCTGGTGAGGGCCAGCTCTGCGCCCCTCCTTCCAGCTCTGCTTCTGTGACGTCACATTGGTAGTTTGAAACTGGGCCTGGTGGAAGTATTTACACCACAGAAACAGGCAAATGCTAAAGATGAGGGTTTTGGTTTATGAGAGCAACTTTCACCAGCGTACCACTGAGTCCGCTCATCTCTGGTCCGAGGACTAATGTTTGAGAATTGTTGACCTAGGATGGGGTCAGCCAACCATACCCTGTGGCCCAAACCCGGCCTGCTGCCTGCTTGTGTACTGCCCCTGGGCTAGAAGTAGCTTTCACACTTTTGAAGGGTTGTAGAAGAAGAAAGGGCAGGAGGAGGAAGAGGAAGAAGAAGAAGGAAAAATGACAGGGGTCACACGTGGCCTGCAAAACCTAAAATGTTTACTATCAGGCCTTTTACGGAAAACATTTGCTGACCCCTGACCCATGGACGCTTCTTAATCCCAACTGCGCATTAATATCTCCTTGGAGAGTTTTTAGTACATTCTAATGCTTGAACCCCATAATGCCTGAGGTAGCGTCTGGGGCATCTGTATATTTTAACAGCTCCCCAGAGGTTCACACTTTTCTGTCTGGAGTCCCAGGTCTCCTGGCTCTCTCCTTGCAAGCCTGGGAGAAACTTCACTTGTTCACGGCACATTGTTCTGTTTACATATTGCTGGATTCAGTTTGCTAATATTGGTAATCTTTGCGTCTATGCTCATGAGGGCTATAGTTTATAGTTTTACTACAGTTTTATAAGGTTTTTGTCTGGCTTTGGTATCAGGATAGTGTGGAATTGGTTTCATTCTTTAAATGTGTGGTAGAATTTGCCTGTGAAAACATCTAGGCTGGAGATTTCTTTTACAAATGGTTTTTAACTACAAATTCAATTTTAAAAAAGTTGTACGACTATTGACGTTATCTGTTTCATCTTGGATGACTCGTGGTCATTTCTGGCTTTTGAGGCATTGGTCCATTTCATCAAAGTTGTCAAATTTATGTCCATAGAGTTCTTCCCAGTATTATCTTATTATCTTGTTAAGGTCTGTGGAGTCTGTAGTGATATTTCTCTTTCATTCTTAATGCTGATTATTGCTCTTTTTCAGCCTTGCTTATCAATTTTATTGATCTTCTCAAAGAACCAGCCTTTAATTTCTTTGATTTTCTCAATTGTTTTCCTGTTTTCAATTTCATTGATTTCTGTTCTTATTTTTATTATTTCCTTCCTTCTACTTAATTTGGGTTATTTTTTTTTGCACTTCTTTTGCTGCTTTTCTTTTAAGTGGAAGCTTAGATTGTTGATTTGAGAGCTTTCTTTTCTAATATAATAAGCATTTTGAGCTATCAGTTTCCCTCCAATCACTGCTTTAACAACATTGTACAAGTTTTGATAGGTTGTATTTTCTTTATCGTACACTTAAAAATATTTTGTAATTTCTCTTGAGACTTCCTGTTTGGCCCATGCATTATTTATAAGTGTATTGTTTAATTTCCAAGTGTTTGGAAATTTTTCTGTTATCTTTCTATTGTTGATTTCACATTTAATTCTATTATGATCAGAGAACGTAGATTGTATGATTTCAATTCATTTAAATTTGTTAGGGTTTGTTTTATGACCTTGCATATAGTCTATCTTTTTGAGTGTTCCACATACACTTAAAAAGAATACATATTCTGCTGTTGTTGGGTCGAATATTATATAAATGTCAATTAGATTCAGTTGGTTTATGGTTTTTCAGTTCTGTCAGTTCTGAACTGATAGAAAGTTTCAACTTTATGGTTGAAACCTTGCTTATTTTCTTTCTATTTGTTCTATCAATTACTGAGAGAGGAGTTGAAGTCTCCTAACAAATTGTGAATTTGTCTATTTCTATTTCTCCTCTTAGTTCTGTAAGTTTTTCCTTCATATTTTTTGAAGCTCTGTTATTAGGTGCATATACATTTATGATTGTCGTGTCTTCTGGTGAATCGACCCTTTGTAATTATGTAATGTCCCTCTATACCCATGGAAATTTTCTTTGCTCTGAAGTCTGCTTTGTTTGTTATTACTGCAGCCACTCCAAATTTCTTTTGGTTATATTTGCGTAGTATATCTTTTCTCATCTATTTAGCTTTAACATACCAATATCACATTTGAAGTGATTTTCTTGTAGACAATATATAATTGGATGATTTTTAAAAATCCATTGACACAATCTCTTTTAATTCTTGCTTTGGATTTAGGTCTACCATTTTATTATTTGTTTTCTCTTCCCCACCCCCTTCATTTCCACTTTCCTGCCTTTTTGTATTTGTTAGTATTCCATGTTAATTTTTCTTGTGTGTTTTTGACTACATCTTTTTTTAAAAGTGGTTTTTTAGTGGTTGCGCTAAGGATTACAATATACATACTGTACTTACCTTTTCTGTTTGCTTAGAGTCAATATTGCACCACTTCTAGTGGAATGTAGAAACCTCAAGTTGTAGATGCCTTTGCCTCTCCTCTTGATCTTGTGGTTATCTCACGTCTGACAACTCTGGACGTTAAACACGCCATCAAGAACTTATATTGGAATTCATCTTGGTTACTCAGCTGCGTTGTTCTGTTGTCACACGACTCTGGGTCCTGACCAAATACACGGCTGTAAACTTGACATATGGAATGCGGTGAACATGTTTTTTAAATAAAGGAAAAATGTTTCTGGGACAGATTTTTATAGATCCACCTGAAGTGGGTGTTGGCAACAGAATGCTACCATTTTATAACTGCTTTTGAACTCTTGTTAGCAGAAATGGGGGACACTTGGGGAAGCAGGGAAAAAAGGTGTTGCTTGAGCTGAAATGTAGGTTAGAAGAGTGAGGAAATAAGATATCCAGGGGAGACTGAGGAAATGAATAAGCTGAGGATGGGCTGAAGGAGGGGAAGTGTTGAAGAGCCATGATCTCTTAATTCCTTGTTTGTGACACTCAGAGCAGCTGGAGCAGAAAGACTTTTGGATGATAGGGTTTGAATCCTAGCTCAGACACTTAGAAGCCGCTAGATCCTGTGGGAGTTACCTCTCCTCTTCCAGCCTCAATTTCTTTACAAGATAGCTGTGAAAAATCTATGAGTTTATGTACATAAAGGAACTCACCCAGCGGCACATACAAGGCACTTCATAAATGGTGGTGATTATTATTGCCACGCAGGCCTCCCTGTGTGTAGTCTGTGCCCTCACAGGCATGTCAAAGCAGCTTACTTTATTCTAAAAGAACTGGCCTGAGGTTCACCTTCAGAAACTTTCCCTTACTGGTGGTTCTCAACCCTGGCTGCACATTGGAGTCACCTGGATACCTTAAACTATGTCTGGGCTCCCTCCCACAGAGGTTCTGGTTCAACTGGTCTAGGGACTGATAGGTAGGCAGATAGATAGATATACCCACTGGAAATTGTTCAAGTAAGAGTTTTTTTTTTTTTTTTGGAAGATTAGCCCTGAGCTAACATATGCTGCCAATCCTCCTCTTTTTGCTGAGGAAGATTTACCCTGAGCTAACATCCGTGCCCATCTTCCTCTATTTTATATGTGGGAGGCCTGCCACAGCATGCCTTGATAAGCAGTGTGTAGGTCCACACCCGCGATCCACACTGGGGAACCCTGGGCCGCCAAAGTGGAACGCGTGCACTCAACCCTTGCACCACCAGGCTGGCCCCCAAGTAAGAATTTTTTTTGGTGACAGGGAATGCAAATATGCAAACAGAGATAAGTGTCTAGTAACTGAAACATCCCTATCCTCAGGTCTCCTGGACTGTAGTCTGTGCTCTCACAGCTGCCTGAAGAACCTTCCTCATGCATCTTTTCATTGAGGTAATTTTCAAACATACATAAAATAGAGCTAATTGCATAATGAATCTGTATCACTCAGCTCCAACAAATACCAGCATTTCATCCATCTTGTTTCATCTCTCCTGCCCTCCATCCCCTTTCTCATGCTGGATCATTTTAAGCAAATCCCAAACATCGTGTTATTTTACAGTGGCTATTTTTTAAACTTCCCCAAGTGATTCGAATGTTGTCAGGGATTTGCAATTCACCAGGCAAAGTCTCTTAAAGTCATGGGCAAATGCTTAAGCCACTCAGGAGACTAAACCCTTCACAGTGTTTCCTAATCAAATGAAGTCCCAGGATCCATCTGACATAGATGTAATATATGCAGATTTCATTCTGTGCATGGTAATTCGACATTAATAGTAAATAGCTCGTGTAAATAGGTGATTAGCATTATGCAGCTAAACTGAGTTTTCATAAATTTTTCTCCCTTTCTTAGTTTTTCAAAATCTATAAACAACACTAATGTAGTTTAATTTCCATGACATACTCATAATCAGAAAAACACACCAATAAAACTCTTTAACAAAATTCAAAGATCTATGGCCCCTACTCCCCAAAAGCCAGTGTGCAGCATTCCTGGCCCTGCCTAGGACTCAGAGGTCTGGCACTTTCTGTTCAACCCCTTCAGTCTCCCCCGGCTCCGTACTGCCATGACGTAATGTTTCAGGTAAGATGCCTTGAGTGGCGCCGAATTTATGAGGCCCTGATTTGAAATCATTTGCAATGCACCAATAAGGTCTGAACAAATAATATTGGATTGCTCTCTGCTCTCAGTGGAAAAAACAGAGCTACAAAACCATGGAAAGACAAATGGTCATTTGATGGGAAAAAGAGAGGGAAGAATAATTTAAGATGTTTATCATTTGTTCCTTCAGTGAGTATATATTGAGCATCTGCTATGGACCAAATACTGTTCTAGGTGTTTGGAACACATCAAAGAACGAAACAGACAGAGATCCCTGCCCCCGTGGAGCTCACCAAAGCAGTTATATTGCACCTCCCCAAAGCAGCCCCCACAATTTCTTTTGCCCACATGTCAATTTTCTGATCCCTGCAGTCAACTGTTGCCATCATGCCCACTCTGCAATCCCCTAGTTTAAGGAGACTGGGACTATAGAAAGCAACGACAGCAAAGGGAGGTGGGCTAGATGGGGAAAGCGATATGTTTCCCAGACCACCCCACGCCAGACTTGGGATGGACTGAGCCTTTTGGCCCATAAATTTGACCTTTTGGCAGAGAGGATGAGGAAACGAGTGCCAAAAGCATAGACAAACCCAAGTGCTCAGTCATCTGATGAAAGACCCAGAGAGAAGGACTCAGGACAAACACCACTGGGTGTCATACATGCCTATATATGTAGGAAGGCATCATGATCAACTGGCAATATCTGCTACGGAATCTGGAGTGAGGAGTAAAATAAACAGCGAATCTCTTAATCTCTACACTAAATTTTGAAGTCCCTCTCTCCCTGTCCAATTCCCACTCCTCTCGCCCTCCCTTCAGAGATCTGTTTTCTGTTACTACAGCTTAGTTTTCGTTTTCTTGAGTTTTATATAGAGGGAATCATACAATATGTATTCTTTTCATCTGACTTCTATCACTCAGTATTATTATTTGGAGATTCATCCTTAATGTTGCCTGTATCGGTCGTTCATTTCATTTTATTGCTGAATACTATTCCATTGTATGGACAGACAACAATTTGTACATCTGTTCACCTGTTGGAGGGTTGATGGATATCTGGGTTGTTTCCAATTTTTGGCTATTACAATAAAGCTTTTATAAACAGGTGTTTGTACAGATGTATACTTTCTTTCCTCTTGAAATGGCTGGGTTATATGGTAGAGTTTGCTTAACTTAAGTAGCTGCCAAACTGTTTTCCAGAGTGGTCATACCATTTTACATTCCCATCAGCAATGCATGAGAGTTCCAGTTACTCCACATCCTTGCTCACACTTGGCAAGGGCGGTATTTTTAATTTTAGTCATCCTAATATGTGTTTAGGGATATTTCATTATGAGTTTAATTTGCCTGTTAATGGACAATGATGTTGAACATCTTTTCATGTGCTTATTTGCCTTCCTCTTTGGTGAAGTGTCTGTCTTTTGCATATTTGGGGTTGTTTAATTGCTTTTTGTTAAGTTTTGAGAGTATTTTATATATTTTAGATACAAATCCTTTATATGATAAGTAATTTGCAAAATTTTCTCCTCGTCTGTATTAAATCTTTTAATTCTCTTAACAATGTCTTTTGCAGGGCAAAAGTTTTTAATTTTGAAGAAGTCCAATTCATTAATTTTCTTCTTTTTGGATTGTGCCTTTAATATGTCTAACAACTTTTTGCTTAACTCAAGTTCACAAAGATTTTCTCATATACTTTTAGAAGTTTTATAGTTTGGGGTATTATATTTAGGTCTATGATCCATTTTGAGTTAATTTTTGTATAAAGTGTTAGATAAGATCAAAGTTCTTTTTTTTTTGATGCGGATATCTAGTTATTCCAATACCGTTTATTGAAATGAGTGCTCTTTCTTGATAGAATTACCTTTGCATCTCTATAAAAAAATCAGTTTGTATATTTGTGGATCTATTTTTGAACTCTATTCTGTTGTATTAATCTAATTATCTTTTTTGGTGCCAACACCACATGATCTTGAATATTATAGCTTTATAATAAGTCATGAAAGCAGATAATGCTGTCTTTTCTGTGTTTAAATGAATTTTAGAATACATTTGTCAATAAAAAAAATAGCCTGCTGAGATTTTGATTAGGATTATATGAATCTATAGATCAATTTGGGGAAAACTGACAACACTATTAAATCTTCTGACCCATGAATATGGTATATCTTTCCATTAGACTGTCTTTAACTTCTCTCATCAATATTTTGTGCTTTTCAGCATAAAGGAGTTCTCTGTTTTGGAAGATTTTTAACTACAAACTCAATTTCTTTAATAAATATAAGGCTATTCTGGTATCTAGTTTTTCATGAGTAAGCATTTGTAGTTGGTGTCTTTCAGGGAATTTGTCCATTTCGTTTAATTTGTCAAATTTATTGGCATAAAATTGTTCATATTATTCATTTAATATTCTTTTAACATCTATAAAATCTAACTATGTCGCTTTCTCATTCACGATATTGAATTCCAGATTTCATATTGTATCTTTCATTTTTTCCTGATTCATCTGGCTAGATGTTTGTCAATTTTATTTATCAAAGAACAAGCTTTTGGTTTCATTGATTTCTTCTTTTTTTATTTACTATTTCATTGATTTCTCCTCTGATCTTATTATTTCTGTTGTGCTTGATTTGGGGGTTTTTTTGCTGGGTTTTTAAAGGACGGAAGTTTAGGTTAACTTGAGACCTTCATTTCTAATATAAGAATTTAAAACTATAAAGCCCCTCTAAGCTCTGCTTCAGCTGCATCTCACAAATTTTAGTACGTCGTGTATCATTTTTATTCAATTCAAAATATTTTCTAATTTTTCCTTTGACTCACGGACTATTTAGAAGTATGTTATTTAGTTTCCAAATATTTGGGAAATTTTCTAGATAGCTTCCTGTAACTGGTTTCTAATTTAATTCTATTGTGCTGAGAGAATATGCTTTGTATGATTTGAGTCATTTAAAATTTATTGACACTTGTTTTATGGCTCAGAGTGTTGTTTGTCTTGGTAAATGTTCTATGTTCAGTTGAGAAGAATGTATATTCTGTTGTTGTTGGGTGGAGTGTCCTATACAGGTCAGTGAGGTCAAGTTGGTTGGTAGTGTTGTTCAAGTGTTGTATCTCCTTGCTGATTTTTTCTGTCTACTTGTTTTAGCAATTATTGTGACAGATTATTGAAATTTGTGACTATAGCTGTGGATTTGTCTATTTCTCATTGTGGTTCTATGGTTTTTACCTAAAGTATGTTGAAGCTTTGTTGTCAGGTGCATAAATGGTTAGGATTGTTATGTCTTCTTCATGAATTTATCCTTTTATCACTATGAAATTGACCTTCTTTATCTCTGGTCATATTCTTTGCTCTGAAATCAACTTTATCTGACATTAATATAGCCACTCCAGCTTTCTTTTGAGTAGAGTTAGCATGGAATATCTTTTTCCCTTCTTTCACTTTTAACCTATTTGTGTCCTTATATTTAAAGTGCATTTCTTGTAGGCAATATATTTGGTTTTTGCTTTTTTTTTTTTTTTAAAGATTTTATTTTTCTCCCCAAAGCCCCCCGGTACATAGTTGTATATTTCGTTGCGGGTCCTTCTAGTTGTGGCATGTGGGACGCTGCCTCAGCGTGGTCTGATGAGCAGTGCCATGTCCGCGCCCAGGATTCGAACCAACGAAACACTGGGCCGCCTGCAGCGGAGCGCGCGAACTTAACCACTCGGCCACGGGGCCAGCCCCTGGTTTTTGCTTTTTTTATCCAATCTGATAATCTCTGTCTTGGGGGTGTTTGTACTATTTACACTTAATTATTGATATGGCTCAGTTGAAGTTTATCATCTTATGATTTGTTTTCTGACTGGTCTATTCTTTGTACTCTTTTGCCTTATTTTTTTCTGCCTTCTTTTAGATTAATTGAATAATTTTATTATTCAACTTTTCTCTTCTTGTTGGCTTATTAGCTATAAGTCTTCATTATAAAAATCTACTTTCGAGTAATATTATACCACTTCATTTTGGTTGTCTCCTCCTTGCCTTTATGCAATTTTTGTCATATATTTTTCATATACATATATAATGGCATTACACTATCATTTTTGTTTAAATAATTAATTATCTTTTAAATAGATTTAAATAGTAAGTTAAAATTTTTATATATTTACCCACGTAGTTACCCTTTTTGATATTCTTCATTCCTTGTGTAGATCCTTATTTCCATCTGGTGTAACCTTCCTTCTGCCTGAGGGCGTTCTTCTATAACTTCCTGTAGCGTGGGGCTGCTAGTGATGAATTATTTCAGCTTTTGAATATCTGAAAACATCTTTATTTTACCTTTGGTTTTAAAAGAGATTTTACTGGGTATAAAAATCTTGGCTGTCATTTTTTTTTTTTTCTTCAGTATTTTGGGTTTTTCTTCAGTAGTTTAAAGATGTTGCTATACTGTTTTCTCATTTGTGTTGTTTTTGATGAGAAATCTGTTGTTATCCTTATCTTTATTCCTTTGTAGGTAATGTGTCTTTTTTCTCTGGTGCTTTTGAGTTTTTCTGTTTTTCACTGGGTTTTGAGCAATTTCATTATGATGTACCTTAGTATCATTTTCTTCATGTTTCTTATGGTTGATTTTTTCTCCTCATTATGGGCCATGTTTTCCTGCTTCTTTGCACATCTGGTAATCACTTATTGGATGCCAGGCATTGTGAATTTTAACTTGTTTGGTGCTGGGCACTTTGTATTCCTATAAATATTCTTGAGCTTTGCTCTGCAACACACTTAAGTTACTCGGGAATAATTTGATCCTTTGGGGTTTTGCTTTTAAACTTATTATACAAGAGCAGAGGAGCATTTAGTCTGAACTAATATTCTCCACTCCTGAATCAAGGCCCTTCTGAGTACTCTACTTAATATGTGAAAGACATGAGTTTTCAGAGTGTTTTGTTGGAAGGGGCACTCTTCCTGGCCCTACTGAACACCTTGCATTGTACCCTCTAATCTTCTCAGATCATTCTTTCCTCCAGCCTTGAGTAGCTTCCTCACGCACACACACCAATCAAACTCTGCCAAAAGATCAATTAGGACTCTCTGTGGCTCTCTCTCTGTGCACCTCTCTCCTCTCTGATATTTTGCTCTTTGAATTCTAGCTGTCTTGTTCTCCTTGGAGTCTCACCTCCATCTCGACTCAGGGAGTCTGCCAGCCTTCACTTGAACTCCTCCTCCTTGCACCACGGCCTGTCAACTCTCTCAAAGCAGTAAGATGGGGGCAATTTCTGGGCTAACCTCATTTGTTTTTCATCGTTTATGTATCACTGCCTGATGCCCACTACCTTGTAAACCGTCATTTCGTATGTTTTGTTTGTTTGCTTTTGGTTGTTTTAAACAGGAGGGTAAATCTAGTCTCTTTTACGTCATCTTAGTCAGAAGTGGAACTTTATGAATTACTTTTAATTTAGAGGTTCTCAAACTCTAGTGTATAAAAGAATCATTTGGTGGAGCTTATTAAAATGCAGATGCTCCTACCAGTAATATTTGACTCCGGGGCGGGGGGAGCAAAGAATCTGCATTTTAGTGCAGTGCACTGACCACAATTTCAGAAGCAATGACTTGAGACCTTCCATTTTCAGCCTGCAGCTGTAGTGTGCTCTACAGATCTCAAAGTGCTCTGGAGTCAGATTGCTTAGTTCCAGTGTGACGTCTACTTGTAACTAACTTTAATCTTGGACAAGCATCTCAATCTCTTTGTATTATCTATCATAACAACCTCACAGGATTATAATAACTATTTAAGAGGAAAAGTCATGTGAAATGCTAACACTTGGTAAACACTCAGTCACTGCTAGTTATTATCGTATGTATTATCCCACTTGATGGTTATAAAAGCCCACTTTACAGAGGAAATTGGAGTTCCCAAGGGAGGTTTAATGACAAAGTCATTTGGCCAAAAATTAGCCGAGTTAAAACTAGAACCCAAGTCTGACTTCTAGTCCAAAGCTCTCCCTACCTCAGTGGAGTCTGAAATACAGGTGGAGGGTCACCGCCAAGGGGAGAGGGACCACAGGTATGTGTGAGTATGAGTGTGTGTGTTTGCAATAATGAGGGGAAACTCTGCATTACACTTTGCACGAGGTTCAAATCAGCTATTAGCTTTTGACTTTGTGGGGGTTACCACCAAAATGTGGCGTTTTATATTATGCTAAGTCCTAGACTATGCTCCGAATGAAAGCCGCATTGCTGGAGTACCATTTGTGGCTGTCTCTTGCGTGACTCTTATTCTGCCTCCAAGATTCAGGGAATTGGAAGTGTGTGTGTAGTCGGAGGGTGGGGGCCCTGGATATATGATCTGGTTCCTCCGCTGCTTCCCTCAGTTTCACCACCCCTCCCCCCACCGCCCCATCTGCTCTCGCACAGCACATTCAGAACCTCTTCAAATGTAGAGCTGTTTACAGTATAGAGTGGGATCTACTTATGGATAAGGTCAGTAACAAGCACACAACCTCAGGCCACTCAACTAGCTTATTTAGTTCAGGTTTGAAGCATTTAACTACCCATTCCAAGTAATCCACCTTTTCAATTACCTTTCCTGCTTTTACACTTTAATTCCATCTCCGGACCTTCTCTGTGTTCTCTTTGTGTGCTTCCTTTGTTGATGGGGAAGCAGGGTATTTTTTTTCTGTTCAGTACCAGGTCTACCAAACCCATTTCAATAGTTACACATAAAAAGCATGGTGCCTTTCACCAAGTCAGGTAGGCCAAGAGGAATTTGGAATGAAGAACAGTGAAAATATAAGTGTTATGGATTTACTGTAGAACTACATTGTTTAGCATGTCTGTAATTAATCAGAACTCTTTCCAGTTGGAATCACTTTGTTCCAGGGCACGGGGGGCATGTTTTGTGGGCATCCACCCATTGTGGTGGCTGGTCTAAGTTCACCTGCATAATTGACCTCTGATGATTTGTTTATAGCAACTGTAAACGATAGGAACCATAAATGGATTTTATCTCAGGAGCCATTTTCAATGGGTTGGTGGTGGGTCCCATAGTCCTGGGTGAAGTTCATCGTGTGCCCTGCAGCACAGTTCCATGAACCTTGATTGATGCTCTCCATTGGCTTTGGAGGCCAGTGTTGGGGGCGTGTAGTTCACGTGCCAGGCTTGCCATCACTATTTCAGAGTCAGCTTTCCAGAGTCCCCCACATTTCACCCATGTGTGCGATGCACTACTGTAAACAGGATGAGAGAAAGGAAATGAGTGGAATGAGCAAAGCTTCATCTAGGCCTTCCCAGCGTGGGATCAAGAGCCACCTGCCATTTTGTTTACACCTTTCCAAAGCCCCTTATGTTTATTACCCAGCATACATCTCAAACAACCCTCCAGAGTGTATAGTGTTGGCATTAATATTCCCATTTTATAGAAGAGGCACAGAATGGTTCCCTGAATATAATCTGATCCACCTGGCTTGCTTACCAGGTGCTTTGGCTCAGTCCTTGAGGGAATCCTTGTTTCACTGCTAGACCTTTGCCATCACCTACAAAGGAAGGATGAGGTGGCAGAGAGAGAGAGAGCAATAGGTCAGGAGTCAGAAAATGTGGGTTGCAGCCCAGACCTTGTCAGCAACAGGTTGTGTGTCCTTAGGTGAGTCACTTAACGTCCTGGGCCTCAGCTTTCTCGAGTGGAAACATGGAGCTTGGATAAGAGTGGTGCTTCCTGATTTTGAGTAGGGATGTTTAGACATGGCAGAACTTGCCTGGCCACCTGCAGGGTGAGCTGGCAAGCATCCACATGTGATAGGCTGAGGATCCTCCAGGAAAAGAATTGCTCCCAGCGTGAGAATTCCTTCTCAACTGCGCTGTGTGGCCCTCTGGGGATCCGTGTCATCCTGCTGAGGAAAGTAAACCTACAGGAAAGATTTGGGGACATTTTAAAAGTAGTGAGCAAGCACAAATGTGTCATGGAGTAAAATGCAACATTCATACAAATTTTAAAGCTACAAAGAGGTCTTCAAGAAATTCCTTGTTTGTGGCGGGCCTCTCCCAGCTCCATCCCTGGTCCTGCTCCTTCTCTTCTCCGCCTTAAGATGCCTTGGCTGACAAGTATCCTAGGCAACAAAAGAGGCAGGCCCATCCGGCCTGAAGCAGTAACAAAGCCTCAGTCATTGGAGGGGAAGAGGGATCCGTCACTTGATCTTCCACCAGCTCCACTCTTCCGTGAATTTGTGTCTGAACAGGGGGCCAGAGGCGGCAATGGGAGAAATCACTTCTCTAGTACCTTGCATTGCACTGTGGCCCAAGCAGCTCGGCTTGGAGGTTGCTGTGACCGAGGGGACAGAGGGCTTACTCTCCCACTCTGCCACAGACCACCGTTAGCCTGGGGTCTGTCTTGTAGGGGCTCTGGTGGATGTAATGGTGAAGACTGAAGACTGACTCTGGTGTTTGTAGGAGGTGGAGGTGGGGTCTGGTTGGTGCAGTCATGCTGGGGAAGCAGGAGCAGAAGCAGCAGCTGCTGGCCGCAGGCCTCACCTGCTTTGGTACTGACCTGGTTTCTCAATGAGATGCCCTTTGGGGAGTCCCAGAAACAGAGGGAGGGTGGAGTTCATGGAAGGGGCAAAGACCTGAGTGGGCTGAGGGTGGGGGGAGCGTAGCGGAAACCTCTAATCACTTGTTTATTGTTTCACTGTTTTCTTGTACGACTTTGTTCACGCAGGCAGTTGAGATCTGGAATCTCTGGTTTCATTTGTTCCTCCTCTGTTCCCTAGGGGTTCATGGCGGTTGTAATGGATTGTTTTAAATGTTTCAAAAACTCTAATGGAAATCATAATACATCTGTTTTCTGCTTTTTGCATACCCAGTTATGGATGTGTTTGATTAATAAATCATGGGGAAATGAATTAATTATTCCTTAATGATTAGTCTCTCTGGCAGACAACATATTTCAAGACAAGGGAGATTTGGAAGAAAAATAATAAAGGAGGGTCTTGATGTTGAATAGGTTGGGAAGTAACATCAGATCAGAGGCTCCTTAAGATTCTGTCCAGCCTCCAAAACTTTCCAGGAAGGGGCTGCACAGTCTACAGCTGCCAGAGGCTGGTGGTACCAATGGTACAGTGGGAGAGATGGAGGAAACAGGGGATGTTACATCTATCACTTCCAATCTCTGCAGATTCAGGAAGTTACTAGGTCAAGAGCAAGAGGTGGTGTGTGTGAGATTCACATTAGGGAGATCCCAGTCTCTCTCTTCTGAGTCATTATGCTCAAGGCAGAAATTCAAAAACACTGGAAAAATCCAAGATCAAGAGGCAGCATGCCTGCTCAAAATAATAGAACTATTCAGCCCAGTGGTTCTCAAACTGTGGTGCCCATCAGAATCACTGGGAGGACTTTTAAAAACTCGGACAAATGGGCCCAACTCCCAGAGTTTCCGGTTCAGAAGGTCTGAGGTGAGGTGGAGAATTTGTATGTAGAACACGGTCCTGAGTGATGCCGCTGCTGCTGGTCCAGGGACCACACTCTGAGGATCATTCTTTTTCCCCATTTGCTCCTGTCTCAGTTTCTCTCTTCCATGGCTTCTCCATCTCCCTTCCCCATCCCAGCCTTCCCTCCCACGGTCTCACTCCCTCGATGCCTTCCACCCTTTTTCCCCATGGACTCTTCTCCTGCCTTCTCCCTCTTTTTCATACACCAGCTCCAGCAGCCTCCCACACCTGACTTTCCTCCTCAACCGTGGGAAACTTGATTTTCTTGAAAACCAAAATGCAGACGAGACAGGAGGAAAAACCAGTCCATCACCCTGGCCAGCAAGGGACACTAGATGCAGGTGATTTGGGACAGTATGGGTTGGCCAGGACATGAGGTTCCTCACACCTGGGCTGGTACTGCCTGGCCAGGACTCCATGTGACAGTAGACAAGAATTACTTCCCTGTGCCCAGAGAGATGGTGGGGAAGACGGGGTGACCGGAGGGAAGCCTCTAAGCACAAGTGCAGCATCCAAGACCCTTTCTAGTACAAGTTCCAAGACTTGAGCATGCATGCATCAGAACCCCCGAAGAGTCTGGTCAACATGATTGCTTGGCCCCACCCCCAGAGCCTCTTATTTTGTAGGTCTGGGATAGGATCCCCCAGAACCAAGGTGGACAAATTGGGATGAGCTGGTCATCCAACCAAGGCCAGAGACTTTACCCTTCTGAGCAGTTCCCAGGTGAAGCTGACACTGCTGGGCCCAGAACTGCACTCTGAGAATCGCTGCTTCATTGTTCCCCGGCAACTACAGAGGCCCAGAGCTGGCCATCGTCGTCTGGACTCTTCAGAATGAGAGGCTCTGGGCAGGGGCCAGAATTCAGACCCCAGAGAGCTGCAGTCAGGGAGGTGGATGTGGACTTGGGAACTTTGGCTGTGGAGTCCCAGATTGACGGGGGTGAGGAGGGTTGGTTGGACAATTGGGGTTGGGGTGAGAGGACATCCGAGCTGAGGCTGTGTGTGTTGGGGGCATGCCCCAGTGAACAGAATCCAGACAGCCTCACCCTGCTCACTGTGGGCTGGGCCTGTGGCTTGGGCTGAAGTGGGTGAAGAAGAAAATGGCTGCTTAGTGGCGGGAGGCTAATATGGGAACGGTCAGCTTGAGGAAGGAGAAGCAGGCAAGGAAAGATGTGGAAATGCTTAGGGAGTGCCTGTATTTGGAAGCAGAGTCTAAGTTGTTGACCTATAAAATATAGAGTCTGTTAATTATTTCTTTGCATGCTGACTCGGGGAGTTTTGGGGCACAGAGCCCAGCACAGTGTGGGGCATTGCAGAGATGGAAGCAGGGCGTGGGGATCTGCACCTCACCTCCCCTGCCCTCTCCTGAAAGTTAGCAACCTCAAATGCTAAAGGATCTCCCAGTAGGGGCCGTCTTTGGGATCCAGGAAGAGGAAGGCCCGAGGTGAATATCTGTTGAATAAGGGAATGCAGGAAGGAATGAGAATGTGTGACTGCTCTGAAGTCAGAGACAACTACCACCGGACCTTCTGTGGATAGTCCTTGGATGCATACACCGTACTTTCTCACCCAGTGAAACCTTGGCATTCCCAGGCTGGTATGCAGTTTCTAGCAGTCTGGACCTTTCATCCAAACATCTTTCACAAGGAGTGATTTACTGCTATCCACATTTTCCTGGCTGGCCCCTCTCTCCCTGTGTGCCTACCCTGCCAAGAAACTTCCAGGAGTCTTGGAAGAGACAATTCAGCTCATAAACACATTTAGTCAACTATTAGAACTGACTGTCTCACTTTTCTGCCAGACATCATCGTGTCTACCAGGAACTAACACAACTAACAGAGCCCGGGTCTATGCTGGATGCTCCGGAGTGATAAGATGTGGACCCCAGTATCACATACAGTTTTTTCTAAAAAAATGCTCAGTCCTCCTTCAGCCCTTCTTCCCTGAGAACAAACAGGAGTTGTTGTAAGATGAAGTCAACTGAGCATACCTGTGTCCTTGCTGTTACCGGGCCAGTCTTGTCTGCCTGACTGTTTTTCCATAGGGTTGGTTTTTACCCAGAAGGCTCTTTGGTCCCTCATGCAAATACATTTCTGAGCTGGCCTCAACAGTGGTGGACTCAGCTTGTGATCCACTTCTTCCACACACTGTAATTTCACCGAGAGATGAGTTGAATCTGAGGGGCCTCAAGGCTACTGATTGAGGGTGGGCTGCAGAACCAGGGTGCACCTACCCTAGGAAGCCCGTCTGCCAGGGACTTTGTGGGCCCCTGTTGGTCCTTCATGCGGTAAACCTTGCAGATGAAGTTTGTGAAGCGTGGACTTGATTACGAGCGGCAGACTTGACTTTAAATAGCTTTGTAAATGACAGAGCCTGTAGTCCTGGAATCATTAGGTATCTGAGGGGATGACCTAAACTTTACAGCTCTACATTTTGATTTCTACAAAGGAGAAACAATACGCTCTAATGTATTGAAACGGCAGTTGGCCATTGGAGATTGAGTAGCTAGGAGCTAAAGTTCTTTTTTCCTTTTTGCGATTACTGATTATGGCTTTTAGCTGTTTAACCCACCCATTGTTAACTGGCTCTTTACGCAATACGCTATCCGACTCTGCTGGGTTCCTATAGATAACATCTACCTGGAGCCTGGGTCACCATGGTAATGGGTGTGTGAGCTGTTTTCCAGGAATTAGAACCCTTTGTCCACTTCAGGCCAGTTGAGACCACCAACTCATCAACCAGGTGGCGCAGATGTCCAATAGGTGACCTTTTGACATCAAGAGGCTAAAAACTCCACCCTCAGATCATACTAACATCGCCATTTTGTGAGCATGCATCCTATGAAGAGCCGTGATGTCTGACTACACTTGCACAGATCATCAATTACCTCACCTCTCCTCACCTCCAATCACCTCTCTCCACATTTCAAACCACCTTGCCCCCTATCCCATAAATATCCCTGAGTCCCTATTTTCAGGGAAGTAGATTTGAGACTTGTTCTCCTGTTTCCTCATTTGGCTGCCCTGTGATTAAACCCTTTCTCTGCTGCAATCTCGTCTCAGTGTTTGGCTTTCTGGGTGACGGGCAAAAACGAACCTGGTATGCTAACAGTATTTGCCCATGTGGGAGTCTCAGAAGGCCAATGCTGAACCACATTTGATCCTTGTGATTGTGATGTCGTTATTATTATCCCCTCATAGCTGAGGATCACTTGCAAGGTCACTCAGCCTGTAAGTGGCAGAGTCGACTGAGTTCAAGTCACTGAAAAAGGCCAATGGCCCCACATGGAACAGATAGGAGGAGGGGCCACAGAGATGGCCCTGGAGAGCGGTAGGAGGCTCCCAATGCCCAACCCCTTGGGAGAACTTTCTGGGAAGACGAGCCCAGATCAGACCTACTCTGGCTCCGTGTGGCCCTGCCTGGTGGAAACCTGGCTTCTCCTGTTTTCTCCTCCCTCTCCACCCTGCCTTGCCTTGCATGATGGGCACTCGTGTGCTCATGGCTCTGGCATCTGCAGTGATGCAGAGCAGTGTGGAGGCCTGGTCAGGACTGCGTTCCCCTGCACGTGGCACAGCTAAGTTGAGGCCTGAGGCATGGCAGTTCATAACTCATCTGCAGCATGAGCGTGCCTCACCCCCCTTGGCTGCCGCCCTGCTTGCTGGCTCCCTCACTCTGCCCAAGGTTCAGCAGGGCTTGGGAGAAACCAGTCAGCAGTTTACTGAGGGGAAAGGACTTGACTGGCAGCCTGGAGGTCTGGGCTCTAGGCCTGGATCTGCTGCTTTTCAGCAGCTTAAACTTGGGAGGTTCACTTCACCTTCCGGCTTCAGTTTCTCCATCTCTGAAACGATGAGGTTTCTCGAGATCCTCACTCTTTAAAGTGTCATGAGGGCCAGCAGTGATGGTATTGCCTGGGAGCTTGTTAGAAATGCGGAGTCTCAGGCCCGTCCCCAGACTACTGAATCAGAATCTGCACTTAACAGGATCCCCAGGTGACCTGCATACAATTTGAGAAGTGCCGCTCTCAAGATTAAGTTTGGTGCTTGCAGCCTCCAATACTGTGCCATAAGGCATTCCCTTGAGCACTGTCCTGGCAGATAGTCAGTTGCAGACCAAGTTTAGCCCCAGAAGGATTGCCCTTGCTTTCCACATGCATTGCCTATGTGTGCCTTCTCAGTTCTAGCTCTTAACTGGGGTTCTCAGATGGTTGATGATAGGTTCCGGGAAGCCCTTCTATGTGGTCCTCCCCTTTCTTCCAAGGGGCTAATGCGAAGGCCAGTAGGTGATCAGCTGAATTGAATACAATTATCCTTCTATTATCACTGATATACTCTACACTCATTCTTCAAAGCTGTGGTCAGATTCCCGGCCTGCCGAAACATGTCCTTTAATTTGGGAGATGATTCAGGAGTGCACCACATGGAGAACCATCATATGTGCATTTAACTTGCACATTAACAGCCAGACAGAGGAGAGAGGAAGAAGTAAGTAATGTGGGAAATTCCCTGGCGTGAGTGTGATGTGGGAGATTGGGATCTACAGCTGCTCAGCCAATCTCAGTTCCTTCAGCCTCTCTCAGACACGAACGTATGTTCTGGGCTGAGTGTGATCCTAGTTTTTCAAGATTTGCATATTTTGAACAATGTGGCTGCCAACTATTGAAAACCAACTATTGCATTTTGTTCCCAACCAAAGAAAGGGAAACCTGTTCCATTTCTACAATAAAAAAACCAACTGTGTTGGTCTCATGAAGAGAAGTTATGTGGCCTCCAACACAGTGTCTTCCTAAGGAACTGTTCAGAGTGATTTTGATTACAGGTCACTTTTCCTTCTATACTAACATTACAACTTCAGGTAAGAGGAAATGCTTCCTTACTGTATGTAGTCAGGTCAGGCATACAAAGAAATTTCCAATTGGGAAAATCAATAGCATTACAAATGTTCAGGGAAGGTTCTGAGTAGGAGAGGAATCTGTCTTCATAGTGCCTTATCTAGAATGTTCTTTCATGATATCTCTTCAGGTTTCTGAGTCCAGCCTAGTTCTGAGAAGCCAGGCTTGTGGCTGAGCACACAGCTTCCAGAAGATTCCACGGTATCGGGATAACCCATGTACTATCTTCCTCACACTAGGTTCCATGTGTTCCTGAGGTGCTGTACCAAATGTAGAATTCCAGGATTTGCACAGAGGAAGGTTGAACTAATGGGAAGAGGATACTCTAAAACTGGAAGTTTGAGAATTGTTACGAGACCATGCAGACTCATAAAAAGGTCATGTTAAAACAAAAGGCCAAATCTATTTCTTTATTTAGGTAACTACCTCTTACCATAAAAGATCTGAGGTGGCTTGTAAGAAACACATACACTTTTGGGGTGAAATATAAATAAAAAGTACAAAATTAGTCCAGGGGAAATATAAATTAGTGGAGCAGGTCAAGCACAACTGACGGGCATGAACACATCTGATTAGCCTATGGAGGTTGACCCTCAGTTGCACCAGCTGACCTGCATTTGACTGGATGCAATTGAATGAAGGTAAAAATGGAGTCCTGCTCATAGAATCAAGAAATGAATGACACGAGGACAGCACAGCAGAGGCCTAGCTTGCTTGTCAGAAAATGCCCAGAGGGCTTCAGTTGACTAAAAGCTCAATATGAGCCACCTGCGTGGCCTGGCTGTGCAAGCGAGTGGGGCTGCACTAGCAGCATGCAGTGCCCAGCCCCGAGGAGGAGGCCTCTTGCACACAGCATTAGCTGTGCATGTGCTTTTGCAGCCAACATGTTGAAATATGCTGCCATGTGCCACTTGGATAGTACCAAGAGGCGGATGAGGTGGAGCCCCTAGGGGCTCACACAGTCTTCCAAAGAGCCGAGGAGCAGAAGTAGCAGCAGTGCAGTGTGGCATGTGCTCGCGGGAGATCCCATTTGCACTTTTGTGCTTGGTTCCCGTTGTTAATATGGAGCAGAGGAGCAGCAGCGGACGTAACTTCTCTCTTGGTGTCTAAGCCCATAGCAGGTTTGCTGCCGTAAAAGCCCAACTGTGAGAACTTTAAGGCTTCTCGGGGCCTCACAAATAGCTGGGGCACTGGCAGTGGCATCAGTGGCCTGGTGCAGGGATGCTGGACTCTTGATGGAGCCTGGAACTTGCTGGAAGCCTGGCATCGAGGCCATTCATAGGCATCCTAGTGGTTGCTTTGAAAGCCTCGATCTCACAGCCTCTGGTCCCTCTTGGATACTGTTAAAGGATGTGCTGTGAAGAGAGCATCTTCTTCCTGTGATGCTTCTCCATCGGATGGAACCTGTGTTCAACAAACGAAGACAAAATGGATTGGCCCAAGACTTGAATATGTGATTTCAAGTCTGTGTGTGGTGAACCAGGCATAGTTCTTGGACTCAACCGGAGTTAGGTTTGAATTCTAGTGCTGCCGCTCAATCTCACCATTACCATGGGCTAGTCATGAAACCACTTTGAGACTCAGTTTCCTCACCTGTAAAATGGGGGTTTGAATCCCTAACTCAGAGTTGTGAGCATTGAATAAGGTAATGAAAATAAGTGATTGGCCCAATAAACATCAAGGCGCTCATCAAATCTTAATTGCCTCTCCCTACCCTTCCTTATGAGCAAAACTAATACCTCTCTCCGGGCTCTGGATTCCAACCCCCACCTCCACCTTGGACATGGCCAGACATCCGTCTTCATTTGTAACTTCAACATCCTCTTCTCCTCTCTGCTGGTTTCCCCTCCTCCTCTTACCATCCTGCTCAATTTTCTGTATCCTCTCCTCTGAAAAAATCATACTTACCATACTTGCCATCATAGCCTTACCCCAATCATTTATCACCAAATATTTTGAAGACTAATCTGCACTCACTCCTTTGCACAGCTTAGCAACCACTCTGTAAATAGCACTCATCTGATTTTTGCCCCCGCCATTTACTGATAAAGGCTCATTGCTCATCCCTTATCTGTAAAAGGAGAATAATTCTTTCCTCACAGCGTTGCTGTTGGGATGAAATGCGATAATATGCAGGGCCTCTTTCAGTGAGTCTCAGGGTTCCTTCCTTCTAGTCACCACTTTCTCACTCCATTTCTTCCCTTTTCTCTCTACCTTCTCACTCTCCACAGTTTCATCCATAGTCACGTCTCCACCTGCGTCCATCACCATGCCTGATCTCCCTTCTGAGTTTCGAATCTGCACATTCAACACCAGTTGAGTAGTTCGCCTCAGATACAGGTGGTCCCCAAGTTACGGCGGTTTGACCTATGATTTTTTGACTTTACGACAATGCGAAAGCGATACGCATTCCGTAGAAGCTGACCTGTGAATTTTAAATGTTGTTCTTTTCCCGGGCTAGCCATCTGCAGCACAATTCTCTCTGTGGTGCTGGGCAGGGGCAGCGAGCTGCACCCCCAGTGAGCCCCGCGACCACGAGGGTGAACAGCCGGCACCCTTAGAGCCACTCTGTACCTGGACAGCCATCCTATTTTCACTTTCAGGACAGTATTCAATGAATGATGTGAGATGTTCGACACTGTATTATAAGATAGGCTCTGTGTGAGATGACTTTGCCCAGCTGGGGGCTAATGTAGGTGTGCTGAGCACGTTGAAGGTGGGCTAGACTATGTTTGGTAGGTGACATGTATTAAACGCACTTTTGACTTACGATGGGTTTATCGGGAAGTAACCCCACCGTAAGTTGAGGAAGATCTGCATGCTGTTTGGATCTCAAACTCTGCATGTTCAAAGGAAAGCACATGATTTTAACCAATCCCGCGCCTTCTGACTTTCCTCATTCCATGGATGGCAATGCTTTCTGAAGCCTTTGATACTGTCATGCCCCCGCAGGAGACCAGGATGGGGATGGGGGTGTGTGTGTGGGGGGGTGTCTACTAGTCCTGTCTGTTCTCCACTCCTGCTGTCTCTGCCCTTCTCCTCTCCTCTCCACGGCCATCATTTCAGTTCTATCCCTTATTATCTGCCACCTGGGCTTTCTGAATGGTTTCCTTGTCTCCATGCCTCTCCTTACCAACTTGTTCTGCACATGATACCGAGTGACTCTTCCTCAAGCAGAGCCTAGCTGTGTCACTCTCCAGTCCGTAAAGCCATTGAGGGTCCTCCTTGCCTTGCAAGTGTCAGAATCCTCCTCTGGCTTTCAACGTCCTCCACATTCAGCAACGAGCACCCCTAACCCCAGTCACAGGTGTCTGCTCACCCTTTCTGGGACACTTTAATTCTTTCCTTTCTGTAGTCCTTCCCTCTGGTTCTGCCCAAGTGCCACCTCTACCTGTCACGTTCTTACCTGTTCCCTAGGACCCCGGCCAGCTATCTGAAGCCACACACAGCCCCCTCCCCCACCAGCCAGGAGGCTCCCTTCCTCATCTCGGCTTCCAGAGCCCAGTGTAGGACTGTGCTTATTTCACAGAACACATTTTCTGTGTACTTTTGTGAGGTATTGTATACTTGTGTTATCTCTCCTTCTAGATGAAAAATTCCTCCAGGGGTTAGAGAATGTTTGGCCCTCCACACAGCTCCAGCAGTGTGTCTGCACGTGATCCGAGTGTGCTGAGCGGGCGTGCAGGCCTTTTTGCCTGCCTCTCCTCTGATCCCACTTGGCAGCTCCCCTGGCCCCCTCCAAGGGCAGAGAGGAGAGTCTGCGTGTTGGAAAAAGTCGATGGTGAGAAGCAAGTTTCCCTTTCCAGGGCTCGGGGCTGTCAGCGCCCCGTGCCTTTGGCTTTGGTTGCCTGGGAGTGGGTGTGTTTGGGTGGGTGTGTGTTTGTTTCTGTGAGCATGTATTTCTGGCCTGTGTGTGGCAGATGTGAGGATGTGTGTGTGTGTGAGTAGGGTGGATGTGGTGTGGAGGATATGTGAATGTGAGGTTTTTAGATGTGTGTGTGGGGTGTGTTGGGGTGTGCATGAATGTGTGTGTGCAGTGGGGGAGGGAGGCACGTGCGTGTGTGGGGTGTTGACGTGTACGTAAGGTGTAGGTGAGAGGAATATGGGTGTGTGTGGGTGTGTAGGGAGAGTGCAAAAAATGTGTATGTGTGTGGGCAATGGGAGAGGTAGGTGGATATCTAGGGTGTGTGTGAGTGTGCATGTGCTTATGAGGTATACACGAGGGGGATGTGTGTGGGTGGAAGAGTGTTGCTAGATGTGTATGGTGTGTGTGGGGGGTGGGGGAGCGTAGACTTATACCCTCTTGTAAAAGGACAAAAGTCCTCACCTGACTTTCCCCGGGGACTTATCTCTGTCGACAAGAAATGCCCAGCAAGTGGAGCGTGGAACAAACAAAGCGTCGGAAAATACAGTGACCGAGTGATAAAATCAAAAGGCAGGATGTCTTGCTTGGTGCACGGTTGGGCTGTAAAAACAAGCTGCTCATGCTGAAACTCCTGGGACCCTCTGAGGTTTAGTGGCCACGTGGTCCCCAGAAAACCGTCCCAGGTCTGTCCCAGACCTCACGCCAGGGATGTGACCTGCTTCTCTCTAGGGAGGGGTGGGCTGGGCGTGTCCTAGCAGACTCATCTTGCTGAGACTCTGAAGGATCAGCTCGGGATGGCAGCAGCAGTCTGTGAGTTCAGCGAGCCCAGTCTCCTTTTACTCCCCTCTGAGCGTCAGGGACTGGCAGAGCCAGTTACGCACCGCCCGTAAATCAGGAATATGGTCAGAGATTACGCCCTGGCCAAAGGTCATAGAATGGAAAGGGTTGAGCCTAGTCGTCTTCAGCAATATCTTTTAGCATCAGGACTTGTGTTCACAGAAGCCTTATGTGAAAGCTCAGTAGATAAAACCACTGAGAATGCAGTGCTCTGGGTGCGGGTGTGTATTGTGGGGCGGGTGGGGCGCTGGATTCCTGCCTGCTGGCTCTCCCTCCACCCGAGCCCCCACAGGCCTTTGCAGAGCACAGTTTGAAACCTCTCCTGGAGACCACGTCTCCTACTCTAAAGGGAAGGAAAAGGACTTGCTCATGGTCATCCAGGGGGTGGGCGGCAGCCCCTCTGAGTGAGCAGTGCCCCCCGCCCCTGCCCCAGCAGCAGATCCAAGCCCACATTACGCCATCACTCTCTGTCAGCCTCGGACATTGCAGGGGATGGAGGGACCGAGGGAGGCTAGGTGAGAGGGCCGGCTGGCTTTGAGGGTCCTGTGGAACACGGTGTTTGGGGACTGAGAAGGTGAAAGTGGTATTTGTGTGACTATATTCAGTGAGAATACACAGATATCATAACTTTTGGGCTAGCTTTGAGCCTGGACAAAAGTCTGGCAGGCTGGGCAGCTCTCACTTTCATATCGACTGAAAAATCTGAGTGCCATACACTGAAGAATTGACCATAATGCTTCAGGGATGCCTATCCTGGAGGAAGATCTCGCCCCGCTGTAATGTACTAGCTTCCTGCGTCATGACAGATGTTTAATGGAATGCGCCTTGTTTGATTTAAGCATTGGCTGTAGAGTGCTGCACGCATATTAGCCTGCTTAATCTCTGCAACATCTTTACAACGTAGAGGTATTATTAGCATCATCTCTGAAATAGGAGCTGTTATTAACGCCATCTCCATATTACAGATTTAGAAACTAGGGCATAGAGAAGTGCTGTAACTTGCCCCAGTCACACAGCTAGTAAGGAACACAACTGGATTCCAACCAGACAGTCTGGGTCTTGGCCCGTGCTCTTCACCAACTGAGCTATTGAACTTTCTTTCTTCACTGAACTTTCTTTCTTCAATGAGGGAAGGGTATGCAGGGCAAGGAGCCTCACACTAGGCACCCTTTGTTGTTTGGGCAAGTGACTTAGCTCCCCAAATGGACTTGAACTGGTCATCATCATCATCATCCATGCCCTGGTCAGGGTGGTCACTTGGAAGCGTAGATCCAATTATGTCAAGCCCCTACTTCTGCACATCTCTTTAATAGCTGCTTATTATTCTTAAAATAATGACCAAAATCCTTAAGAGGGCCTTCAAGCTTCTGCCTGATCTACCACAGGGCCTTAACTCTCTCTTGCACTTGCCCTCTGCCCTTCCACCTTCCTGCTGCCATTTATTTCCTGCTACCCCAGGACCTTTGCTCAAGCCTTTGCCTCTCCCTGAAAGACTGCACCTTCTGGGTCAGTTTCTCTATTGACTGTTCCTGTGGAGCGATGCCCTTTTTATTCCTAGTCCTCACCTGACTTGGTTATTGCACCCCCATTAGTGAGATTATTTAGTTAATGTCTGTCTCTCATCTGATGGGAAACTCCTTGCAGGTAGAGACCTCATGTGCTTTATTCTTCCCAGTGTCCCCAGTGCCTTGCACAGTGCCTGACATATCCTCGTGAATGAGCAAACAAATTAGGGGTCCCTTCTTGCTTTAAAGTTTTATGATGCAAAGCGTAAACTGACCCCCACCACTACTAATTTGAGGTACACCAAGGCACTCCCAATTAGGACTCTGGGTCGGTTTACTCACCCCATATCACAAGTTTAGTAACAACATGACATTTGTAAGAACCACACTGTGTGCAAGGAGCCTTCTCCTGCCTTGCCTCTTTTGACCATTGCAACAAGGGCAGGAAATAACCCTCATTCTACACCTGAGAGTACTGAGGCTCAAAGCCTTGTGCACCTGGGCAATGTCACCCAGCGAACAAGCGGTGTCACTTGGAGTAGGACCGAGCACTCTGCCGTCTCCTATCTTTTCCTGTTATCTGCCAGGGACAGGTTTATGCTACTCTCCCAAAATCTCTTCAAGTTGCTGATCTCGTCTCTCAGTTCCAAGGGTCAGATGGAACCCTAGAAAAGACGCCATGGTTATTTCCTCCTCCCAGCCCAGCAGTCACCTTTGTTGCTACATCCAGCACCCACAGGGAGCGCCTGGCTATGCCTGAGTGCAGGTCCCTGCCCGCCTGGGGAGGAGGGGATGCCAATCATCAAAGCATCCAGGGCTCCAATTTTAACCCACTGGGGAGAGCTGCATCTGTAACTCAGGGTTGTGGGGGCTGGACCTATCAGCTCTACCTTTGGTTATCTTTGGTTACACGCTGTCAACCAAGCCGCTGGCCCAGCTGGGAAGCACAGTTTGCCAATGAAATGGTCAGCCACGGTCTCTTGACTTCTGAGTCTCCCAGGCTGGCAGGGGGCGGGGGCTGCAGCTGGGAGGTGTTGGTTGCATGGGAGTGTGCGTGAGGAGGGCAGGGTGGGGGCCCTGCTGAGAGAGGAGGCAGATGCACCCAGAGCAGACGTGGAGGCAGGTCCTGACCCCCTCGCATGTGTCCCTTCGGCAGGTGCAGGGAGGAAGCTAATGAGAAGGGCTGTTCTGGGTGGTTCTGCTCTGTTTCCTCCTGCCGAAGCCTGGCTCGCGCCCCAGCCATGCAAGGGCACAAGCAGCCATCAGGGAACTTTCCATCCTCTCTTAGTGCTAAAGCCTTTTCTTCCCAACAGAGAATCAAGATGGGCTCTTTTCTCCCAAGTTTTAAGCTGAAGAGATAACTTCCTGTTCTGTGTGGCAGGGCCATTCGTGGAGTATCAGAAGTGGAAGGGGCTGTGGAGACCCTCCTCCCAAGGGAGAAAATACCTGCCTGACACTCTCTTGGATGGTCACCACAAGTCCAGCCAGAGCCCCGGTTGACAGAATCCCCAGCTGGGATGCAGTCATCCGGCCACTTGCCCATTCAGCCTCAAAAAGTTCTAGCCTGCTCCTGCTCAGCCCAGCCTCTCTGGCCACCTCGCCAGGTGGGTCTTGTGTGCACTCACCTGGTCCCCAGTGGGACATTCTGGGTGGGAGCAGCAATTTGTCTCTGTTCCTCCAACTTCCCGACGGCCCCAGGTTCACAGGCAGCTCCATGTGGAGCCTGTGTTCCTCCTCCTCTTCCCACGGCCGAACTACAAGTCCAGTTTTTCAAGAGGCACTTTGATGTTGAGGGAATACCAGAAGACCCAGAACAGTAGGCTGAAAGCCAGGATCAGGGCCCCCGTGTAGACCAAGAAGTCCCAGTAATCGAGTGTGGCGAAGATGCCCACCAGCAAAAGGACCAGGCCCACAGCGTCGAGCAGGAGGGCCAGGAAAAAGAAGAGTGCACACCTTCCGGGGCTGCATCTTCCGCACAGCCTCGGCCTCCCCAGGAGCATTGCCCCAGAGGAGCCGGAGGAGCTGGGCTGCACTCCCGAGGGGTGATTTGCATGGGAGGGTGGCGGTCCTGCCTCCTGCTGCCTTCTCTCCCTGCTGGGTGTGAGCAAATGAGTGAGCCGTCAGTCTGGAGCCACAAGGAAGTACACGTGGATCGACCTTTATGAGCTCGGCAGCTAGTGGGGCAGGATATTTCTTAACTGTTTCATGACTCAGGAATGATCCCAACCAAAACAGCCTGACATCACTGTTAATGGGACTGGTCGTCGCTGGAGCCAGCCAAGTTACGTGGCAGGGGAGGAGCCAGGGTGGGTGGATTTGCCACGTCACGGGACTCGGGATGTTGAGCCTGTGGGCCTGGCAGAGGTGCTGTCCTGGGCCGCCTTCTCTGACTCTCGAGTCCTGGGCAGGTCCCGCCAGGTTCTGAGACACGGTTTCCTTTGCTCATGTGGTGACGTGGGGTTTTCTTCCCCCTTCCCCCTTCTACCACTTCTTCTTGGTGGGGAAGGGAGGGTGTATGTAAAAGATATGGAAGAGAGTTTGTTGACGTAAATAGATTTTGATATTATACCGTAAGAATCGATCAGCGTTAGCAAGAGAAGTTCGGTGTGTCTAGCAGACTCTCTACTCTGAAGATACAAGGAGCTGCGCTTCCTACACTAGGGTTCATCACAGCACTTCGGGGTAAAGGCAGCCTCCAGAAAGGGGCAGCCAGAAAGAAGACTGGGGGTGCCACAGAGAGGGGCGGTCAGGGAGAGACGGGCCTGTGGCCTCTGTCTGCCGTAGACCAGGCGTGGACTGAAAGGCCACTCTAGGCAAAAGTCAAGAAATGTTTACGGCTTCTCTGACTCTGTATTTTCCAGACTGACGAACTTCATGTCTGCTTTCTGTCTCAGGGGCACTGCACACATGCCTGAGCAGTTATGTATAAAATGGGGTGGTCTTACCTCATGGGCACTCACAGGGTATGCGGAGTGACAACCAGCTACAAAAATCAAAGTGACAGTTTTTAGCCCTGATTCACTGTGGGGCCTTGACCTGGGCACCAAACCCCTCTGGGACTCCGTTTCCCCACACAACTGAAAAAAAGTATTTCCACTGTTTGTTTTTTTGCCTTCCCCAGTGGGTGAGAATAAATGGGTGGTTCAAATTTAGTATTGTACATGTGAAATAAGCCAGGATGTGGGGGAATTTTCAGAAAAAAAGATCGAGGAGGGAGAGAATTATAAAAGTTATGGACTTTTAGGATCTGAAACACCATGAGACTTGACTCAAGTCAGGTAGCCAGGCAGGAGCATCTCAGAGTGAGGAGTAGCGGAGGCCAGTCTCCCACCAATATTCGCATCCTTTTCCCAGAGTATCCTCAGGAGGAACACTTCCCAGTGCTGGAGAAACCATGACTCTTCCGCTCTATGTCCCCCAGCTTTCACTAGGAGAGTTTCTCTGGAAGAACAGTTGATGGCCTGCAATGCCCTCTGCAGGGGCGGGTCCAGCACCCCTACCCTGGCTGTGCAGGGCCAGGCTGATGTGTCCAGGCCTGGCTATCTACAGGTTCCTGGGCACCTTCACAGAGTCCTGTGTGTGTACATGTGAACAACAATTTTAACAATCTTAGTGTTACAATTTCTGCATGCCAGGGGAGTCTCTGAGTCCTGGGCCAACCTGGACGGTTGGTCACCATCCTCCCATCTGACCTCAGATGGTGGGTCAGAGAAGCTGTAATGGGCAAAGTCTTCTCTGCTCCACCCCACTTCAGGTCAGCCTCATTCAAAACCGACCCTCAGCATCCCAGGGAAACACTGATTCCTCAGGCGCTGGATCTCCTCAACCTTTTATTTCTACTATTGTCACACACATACACACACACACACACACACACACGTATGTTTCTAGCTGAAAAACAACTACGACATGTTCACCAGCAAAAGGAACAAAATTGAAACCACTCACAATTTTGGTATCCAGACTAGCCAGCATCCACTCCTTGGTATTCATCCTCCAGAACCATCAACATTCCTCTTCTTTCTTACAGAAACGGGCTGCATGTGAACTCTGTTCCGCAGCCTGCCGTTCTCTTCTCACAATACCTGGCCGTTCTTCCCTATGGCCAACTGTGGGCCCCCCAGGGGACAGCCCAGGCTGTGAGGAGCCCTCCACGCTAGCACAGTGAGTCTTCCCTGCTCCTATTTCCTGACATCCCATCTCCTGTGCGTCGAGGCGGTTGAGGTGTTTACACAGCTGGGAGAGACAGACAGGGACGTTCGATGGAAAGCCAGGTGAGACTCGAACCCTGGAGTGGGACAGGCTGGAAGAGGAGGCAGGAGACAGAGCAAGCAGAGAGAGTAGCTAGAAGTGGGGGAAACAGAAAACGCCTGGGGTGGAGGTTGGCCTAGACCAGGGGCAGGTCATTAGCAAGAAACATTCACTTCACTTGACAAAGCGCAGTTTGCTGTGCCCAGTTTTAACAAGGACGCCGCCACCCTCCTCCTCCCACAGACAGCTTCTGTCACCTGTTCGCCTGCCCAGTCTAGCATCCACTGTTGGAAATAGCTGCATGAGGCTCCTGGGCTTGCTGTGACGGAGGATCCCAACCTGCGTGGCCTGAACAGCAGAAGTTGATTGCCTCCCGGTCCTGGAGGTAGAAGTCCCATCAAGGTGTTAGCAGGGTTGGTTCCTTCTGAGGACCTTGAGGGAGAATCTGCTCCTGGCCTCTCTCTCACTGTGTCTGGTGGTTTGCTGGCAATCTCTAGCGTTCCTTGGTTTGTAGATACATCACCCTCATAGTCCAGTATCATTCTCCTTGTGTGCGTGTCTCTGTGCCCCAATTTCCCCTTTTAATCAGGACGCCAGTTATACTGGATTGGGAGTCACCCTGCTCCAGTAAGACCTCAACTTAAATAATTACACCTGCACCTATTTCCAAGTAAGGTCACATTCTGAGGTACTAGGGGTTAGGATCTCAACGCACGAATTTTGGAGGCCACAGTTCAGCTCATAACAATTGCTGAAAGGGTTTTTTTTTGGACATCTTTCAACTTTAGTGTGGTATATACAGAAAATTTAGACTCTCAATCCAAGCTTTCGGAAACAGACTTAACTACAAAGTCAACACACCATCAAAGTGGCCCACCAAGCCACTAGGCACATGGAAGGGTGCTTCAGCCCCTGGCACACCAAGATGCCCTTGGTTGTCCCTAGGTCACTGGGAGAGAAGCTCAGGACACAGGGCCTGCTGGCCAGCCTGGGCTCTGGCTGGCTCTCCCCACGGTTCACCATGGTGAGCACTCATCTTCCGCAGGTGGGTAACCCTGAGTGACCCTGATGCATTTAGAAGCTTGAGCCCAAGTGGGATTTAAATTAGAAAAATTTTATTGAGCACCTACTGTGTGCCAGGCAGCAGGGAATGTGATGGGGTTCAGTGCCTAACATCACAGAGTTCACATTCTAAGGGGGGAGACAAATAATTAATAATTAAGTCATACATAAATGGTATAATTTCAGAGAATGATAAATACAATGGAAAGAATTACTAAAACAGGAAATGTAGGACGCTAGGCTTCTGTTATGTTTTCTGAACCATGAACATGCTGTGTTGGGCCCAGTTGGACACCCAGCCCCTGGCCTGGGACTTCCTGGTTTGGTCCCTTAGAGCCCCTTGCCCCTCTGCTTCTGAGACTTTGGTAGCTATCCCCGTGTCTCAGACAGCTTTGTCCTGCTGCTGCTGCCTCACAGCTCTGCCTGCTCTTGGCAATTGAGACCTTGTCATTCCCTTGGCAAAGTCATCATGATCTGTCGTTTCCCTGTGGTGTCACAAGGATGACAGCCTCTCCGTGACCTGGATCCTAAAGGGCAGAACAAGACCAAGACAGGGACAGGCCAGCCAGGTGCTCACCTGACCCAGAGTCACAGTTCTCAGGCCTGACTCTATGAATGACCAAGGCCCAGTCACCTCCTGAGGGGCAGGGCTCAGATGTTGCGGAGGGGGCAACCAGATCACACCAGCCTGGGCCACCCACTAGCTGCGTGACTTTGGGCCAATCACTTGCCCTCTCTTTTCCTCATTGCCTCAATTTCCTCATTGTAAAGTAATCTCTTATGTCACAGGGCTACTGTGAAGATGAAGTGAGTTCATAGGTGCAAAGTGCTTAGAACCCACACACTATAACATAGACAAGTGTTACTCTTGTGGTTGTCACTGCCGTTTTTACATTCTTTCTGCCAGGACACTTCTGTAGGGAAACCCCAGGTTGGAAGGGATCTGCACCAACTCTCTTGCACCATCATTTTCTCCCCTTTATCAGTCTTGGCCTCACCTAATTACAGCTCCCTGTCCCCCTGCCTCCTCTGACCCCCACTGGGTCCAATCAGGACATGCTGAGCCCTCTGCATCTTTGATGTACGGATCCACCCTTGACGCGGACAAATCCCTCATTCTCATGAAATGCTTTTCCAGTCCCCAATCTCTCATCTCCACTGAAGCTGCTCTTTATCTTCATCATTTTCAGGTCTCTTGATTTTCCCTACTCTCCTAATCCAGCGTTTATCAAACCTTGTCATATATTCCCAGGATTCTGCCACAGCTACAATCTATTTCTATTATTTATAATATAATAATATTTTACTTTGTGAATATTATATTTTCTTAATTTTTTCTTTAAATAGATTCTTTTTTAATTTCAATTAATTATTGTCACCATCAGTGGAAAATTGATATCACTTGTAATAGAAAACAAGTATTTAAGGATATATACAATGAAAACAAAACAATGTAATTAAACTAGACCAGAGGTCCTCACATTTTTATGTAACGGGCCAGGTATTAAACATTTTAGACTTTGTGGGCCCTAAGGTCTCATTTATAACCATTCAATTCTACCATTGTAGGATAGGAGCCATAGATGAATCATAAATGAGTAGTGTGGCTGTGTTCCGATAAAACTTTATTTACAAAATCAGGAAGTGGGCTGGACTTGTCAAGTGCAGAATTAGACACTGTTGCCTCTTGAAGTTGCTGACCCTGAGGCCTGTTCTCTCTTTTCTCAGATAAAGTCCTGAGATTCACAGATTTCAGAGGGGATAGATTCATAGCACCAGTGGGTGATTTTGTCCCGGAAGTCATATGAAAGACTGGATGAGAATTAAAACGGCTATGCCTTTGAATGTGAGCCTGTGTGCTGGCCAAAATCATTTCACATACCCCTAGGGGTGCAGTCTCAGAATTTGGGAAAACATTGACCCTGATCAATGATCTCCAATTAATCTTCATGTATTCCTCCTTTTTCCCAGGCTGGGGCCTAGGGTTACTATTTTAGGATATATGTTCACTCTTCTCTTAGGAGCATCTGACAATGTTCACAGCTCTTCATTCTTTGTGTTAGGCTACCATGGGGCCTTATGAGAGTTCCCCAAAGTGTCCTGCCTGGGTCTCTAGAATCCATCTGCTTGTAATTCAGGGCCCCTCCCTATTGCCCAGCAAACCCCTTAGGCCTCTCCTCTGGTCCTCCTTATTCCTCACAGGGGGGGACTAAACCTTCATCACTTTCATCCAGACCTCAAGAGCGTCCCCCATCACCACCTCCCCCTTCTCATCACCTTCGCTCTCAGCAGGTTGATGACGTTGCTCTGTTTAGCAGAGATCCTATTTCCATGCACTTGTGTCGAACTTTCCTGTACAGCGGGCATCCATGCACATTCAGAGTCAACTCGTCCTCCCGGGAGCTCTGTTCCTGCTCCAGAGTTGAGAGCCGTCGAGAGATTCGCTCTCGTTCACTCAGCAAGTAACACAACTGCCGTTACAGCCTGGTCCTCTCGGTGGGTATGTGCTAAATACAAATACCATTCCTCCCTCTTTTCTGCTCCCCATCCTCAGGACAACTCTTTTCCCAACATCCTTGGAGAATCAAGTTAGTTTCTTTGTTATTTCTGTTTAATGAAAAAAAAATTTTATTTAATTGTGGTGAAATATACACAACATAACTTTATCATTTTAAGTGTACAGTTCAGTGGCATTAAGTATATTCACGTTGTTGTGCAATTATCACCACCATCCATCTCCAGAACGTTTTGGCTATTGTGAATAGTGCTGCTGTGAACGTGGGTGCACAAAGATCTGCATGGGTCCCTGCTTTCAGTTCTTTTGGGTCTATACCCACAAGCGGGATTGCTAGATCATACAGTAATTTTATTTTAAATTTTTGAGGAACTGCCATACAGTTTTCATTAGCAGCTGCACCATTTTCCATTCCTCCCAGCAATGCACAAGGGTTCCAATCTCTCCACATCCTCACCAACGCTTGTTGTTTCCTGTTCTTTTGGTAATTGCCATCTAATGGGTGAGAAGGGGATTCCTATTTAATTTGATAGTTACTTTTATAATAGTACCAGGTACATTGTGGAAGTAATTTGTTGAGTTCTCTGTCTCCCTCACTGGTTTGGGCATCCCTTTCAGTCAGGGAGGAGTTCTGCCTTCTCCCCGTAACCAAACACCCAGTGTTTATTGACTCGATTCATTTCCTTTTTTTTTTTTTGAGGAAGATTTGCCCTGAGCTAACTACTGCCAATCTTCCTTTTTTTGCTGAGGAAGACTGGCCCTGAGCTAACATCCATGCCCATCTTCCTCTACTTTATAAGTGGGACGCCTACCACAGCATGGCTTTTGCCAAGCAGTGCCATGCCCGCACCCAGGATCTGAACTGGCAAACCCTAGGCCGCCAAGAATCGGAACGTGCAAACTTAACCACTGTGCCACCAGGCCGGCCCCTAGATTCATTTTCTAACTCCTGGACCCTCGCAGCTGCTGGGAAAGCTGAGGGTGTTTCACCAGATTTCCTCCAACTCTGCTCGGATCCATCAAAGTCCCTGGGTATCTTTCCTTTCTTCCCTCCTCCCCGTTTCTGAGGAAGCAGTGTGCTCACAACTCCCTTTTCAAAGTTTCCACGGTAATACCTACAAGTTGCACCGCACAGGGAAATGGTCTTCTGCACTTCCAGTTTTTTCCCCACACCCTTTTATTGTGTCACCTGTTTCTGCTGGCACTCAGCTCTGAATTAATCGCTGGGCATGCAGTAAGAGGTATCAGAGATATAAATCCTAAGGCACCACTTCCACGATATCTGCTGGATTTGCTGCTAGAATCTATGTTTCGGTCATCATTTTTCTTGCTGTCGTCACTCTTCTGCCTTGGGAGCAATCAGCTGCAAAGCCCATTTGCAAGGTTCCAAGGTTAAGCTGCCTGGGGCTCAGCTGTCCATGACCCCCTTCCTCTTCCAGCCGGGCCCAGGGCCAAGCTCCGGGGTCTCTGCTTGGGTGCCTCCAGGCACAGGCTCAGGGCTAGAGCTCCAGGCTTAACTGCCTCTCTAGCCATGGGCTCCACCGGGCCGGGGCTCAGCTCTCTGGAGCTGCTGAGACATCTTTAGATGTGAAGTCAGCTATAAGTGAGCAAGAGAAATACAGTGTCAGCTTTCAGGGATGGGGAAGCATGTTAATCAATCATGCAAATTAATGTGGAAATATGACAAAGATCATTGGTCCGAGGTGAAGGACCACCATCCAATGAGAACGGGAAAAGGAGGACGTAGACCAAGGCTTCCCTGAGGAAGTGATGTTGGAGCAGAGATGCAAAGGATGAGCAGGTGAGGCTAGGTGAGGAGAGGTGAAGAGGAGGGGAGTCCAGTGACCCTGAGGGGGACCTGGTTCCCAGAAATCTGGGCTGCTGGCCTTGAGGGAGTGTCCCTGAGGAGCTGGAGGGAAATCCAACAGGTTGACTCATGCCTTGTTTGGAGGATTTGAAAAAAATAACAACAGTTACAGTGAGATATTTAAAAATGCCTCTTTACTGTGGTAAGAACACTTAACATGAGCTCTACCCTCTTAACGAATTTTTTCAGTGCACAACACAGTACTGTTAACTATAGGCACAGTGTTGTACAGCAGATCTCTAGAACGTACTCATCTTGCATAACTGAAACTTTGTAACATTTTAATTTACAAACTTTATTTAAAAGCTACTATGCAATGAAATTAAAAGAAAATTAATAAGCAAAACAGAACTATGAACCGAAGAAATAAACACTAAAGATAAATGCTAAAATTACCCAAAAAAGAGAAATAGAAAAACAGGAGAAAGAATTTTATTTTTCCAAATTCAGGAAGGCCATGAGAAGAATACAGTGTGGGAGCTCTGGATAACAGATGTGTGGTTTGGTATCTAGGCGATAGTACATGTCTAACACTGCAGTAGAGTCTGTGCGGAGTCCATCTCCTGCGTGGGTTCTTAGCCATGTTGGTACAGACTAACACTGTCCAGTGAAACTTTCTGTGATGATGGACACGTCTATAATCTGTGTTGTCCAATACGGTAGCAACTAGGCACATGTGGCTCTTGAGCATCTGTAGTGTGGCTGGTGTGACTGAGGAAATGAATATTTAGTTATATTTAATTTTAGTTAATTTTAAATTTAAATGTGAGCAGCCAGATGTGGCTACCATATTGGACAGCACTGTCTATCTCTTGAAAGGGCTGGGCCTTCCTTCTTTGGCCACATCCAAACTAGCTCTCCTGTGCGCACTGGGCCTCCCAAGAGAGTGCTTTGGCACTAGGATTAAGAGACCCAGCTTCAAGCCTGATTCTGCCCCTATTAGCCAAGGGACCAGTGTAAGCCCGGCTTACACACGGCACTGTTGCCTGTAGGCTCTGAGAGGCTATAGGGCTCTACCCCAGTGACCATGTCCAAGGATAGACAGGAGATCCCCAGAGGGGGAAGTTGGGAAAGCAGGAGGAGGGAAGAGTGGGGAGCAGAAGGGGACCAGAGCCTTTGCTCAGGCCCATCCTTGCCCACCCAGCCAGGCCTTGATCCTCAGCTTCCCTGGGCATCTGTGCCAGGCCCAGGGCAGGAGGCCCAGGGCTTAGAACACTTGGCCTTGCATTGGGATCTTTGGGACCTGCCCTCCTAAACACACAAAAATTTGTGGAATATCTCTTTCCAGTCCCTAAGACTTTTGTCCTCACCAAGTCAAACTGCTGCTTTCACTTGCTGGAGAAGGAAGTAGGATGAGGAATGAGGCTAGGATGAGGGTGGAGGTTGAAGTGGACTTCTTCCTGGGTCCATTTTCTGTCTGTACGTGATTGCTCATACGCCTGGGCACGTCGCTAAGTATCTTTGATTCTCAATTTCTTCACCAGTAGGATGGGAGCAGTACTATCTACCCACATTACTCCTACACAGAGTAGTCGGAAGGACAAACTGTCACCATTCAGTCATTTAACAAGCACTGGGTACCAGAGTTCTTCAGTGAGAAGATGCACTAAGTGTAAAGCAGAGGGAATCAGCAAGGCCTGTGCCAGGGAGGTAACCACAGGGAGCTTCGAGGAAGACTTCCTGGAAGAGGTGATGCTGGAGCTAGGAGTTGGCTAGATGGAAAAGGGGATCAGAATAGTCCAGGCTGAGGAAGGAACATGTAAAAAGATAAAGAGGCAGGATGTAGCAGCCTTAGTAGGCATGACCTACTAAGTTGTAGGTCTTGGGTGAAGGAAGAGTGGCATGGATGTAGATGAGGCTGGGGGAGGAGTGGGACTCGCCAGGATATCCTTTATTGCTGAATACAGGAGTGTGAGCTTCATCTCGTTATAGTGCAGGGGCAGGTAACGATTCCATGGCAGGGCCAGGAGTGATGACATGATCAGAATTAGCTTTTAGAAAGATGATCTGGCCACAGTATGGAGGATGGATTGGAGCAGGGCAAGCCTGAAGGCAAGGAGACCAATGAGAAGGCTGGTGACCTAATCCAGGGTGCTGGGGATGGAAAAAAGAAGGATTACACGAGGTGTTTAGGAGACAGACTGGATGTGGAGGGTGTGAGAGAGGGAAGTTAGCTCAGAGTTCTGGATCGATTGGTGGTGTTATCCTTCGCTGACACAGGGGCCACACAAGTGGGTTGGAAGGGGCAATGTGCGAAAACACAATGAATTTCTTTTGACACCAGTTGAGCGTGAGTTCAGGACCCTCCAAATGGAGATGCAAGCACCATCCAGGTGGGGGTGTGCTGTCGGAGCTCAGCACGGGTTTCGCAGCAGCAGCCGATCTGGGGAACATTAACTGAAGCCAGGGATTGGGTGTGGGCAGTAAGGTGGTTGGGGGGTGACTGCAAAGGGCAACTTGCACAGAGGGATGGAGGGTGGACTGGGCACAGGAGGGAGAGGATCGCAGAAAAGCCATGTGGGACGAAGGAGCAGCCAGAGCAGCACAGATGTGTCACCGTCACGCCTGCTTCTTCCCTCCTCAGGGATTCATTCAGGTCTCAACGCAAATGCCTCCCCCCTCAGAGGGGCCTCCTGTGACCACACTATCAAGTATCACCCCCCCGTCCCCCTTGTCCACCCCCTTACCTTGTTTCTTGATTTCATAGCCCTGCTCACTCTCTGACACATCTTGTCCACTTGAGGATGTCCTTATTTATGGCCTGTCTGCCCCTCCCAGGGGAAAACTCCAGAGAGTGGGAATTTTTGTCTGTTTTTCACTTCCTTCTCCCTGGTGCCCAGTGCAGCATTCATGAGGTGCTCAATAGCTATTTGTTGAATGAATGAATGGAACAATGTTGTCTTTCATGGACCATCTGGGAAAGGGCTTTGTTAGCCATCCCGTGCAGCTCCCACGTCGGCCTCAGTCCCTGGCCGTCCAGACTCAGGCACACCTCTTTCTCCAGCAGCCCCAGGGCACTGGACCATGGGCAGCCACACCCACCCCAGCCAGTCTCTTCTCACCAGCACTGGCTTTCCCAGAAGTCGGCCTCACTCCTTTTCATCCTTTTGTGAGGGTGACCTGAAAGTGGCTGCCCTGGCTGTGACCTCGGGACACACACACTTGGCGGCACTCATTAGTCTGGTCGCTCTGCACCGTCTCCCAAAGCAGCCGCAGCCTCTCCCCGAGGAGGGACAGTCACTGCAGCCTCCTTACCTGGAAATGTTTTCCCTCTCCCAGTGAACGGGCGCCACAGGAGGGTTTGGCAGCTCTTCTCAGAATCATTCACTTGGAGTTATTACCTGAATTTTATGAGTTTCTTACCTGGATTCTAGGTGAAAATGTGCACATGTGAATGAGTCTGGGGAGAGGCTCTCTAGTAATGACAACAATGCTACAAGGAGGGCGCTGCGCTCCATTACAAACATGCTGCATTTCTTCCTTTGAAATCAGATCTCTCCATCCTACCAGATGTCTGTTTGTGGCTTTACAAGCTCAAGCATGAATCATTCTAACCGAGGGTTTGGGAATTCCTGTCTTACTCTTGCAGCCTGGTATTCTTGCTTCCTGGGACAAAAATAGTAACAATATCTGCCTTTTCCTGAACACCGGCCGTGTGATTGCACCCTATTAGCACTTTCTGTGACCTTATTTAAGCCTGCCATGGACCTAATGGCGTCATTATCATCCTCCCACATAACTGGAAACCTGAGATAGTGATGCAAAAAGTCACTCAGTATAGAAATCAGCTGATGCAGTCAAATTTTGAACTCAGGTCAAAAAGCGTCAAAGCCTCCGCTTTTTCCATGGCTATAACTGCTTCTTACTAAGTAAGGGGTTAGTTTTCAAGCTGGATTTGACTTGGGCCATTGTGATATAGGATCAAAAGCAGTTTGGTGAAAGGAGAAAGTGTATTGGGAGAAAAGAGAAGAGGGAGAGGGAACCAGATGACCTGAGAGGGGGTGAGAGGGAGAATGTTCCAGGAGGAGAGAGTAGAGCTGAGTGAAGAGCAGAGATGAGAAGGAGCCAGGTGGGATGAGGATCTGAAGGAAGTTTGGTGGGGATTGGCTTGCTGCCAGGGAGGGCGTGGTAGGAGAGGAGGCCTCGTACGGGGAGTGGGGAGCTCAGACTTTGCAAAGGGACAACATGGAAGGAAGAAGCTCATTAAGATTTTGCATTTGGGAAAAAGATGATCCTGGTGCAGGATGCAGAATGGATTACAGAGTTGAGCAAGACAGAGGGACGAGACAAGTTAGAGAGCTGGCAAAGTATTTAGAAAGTTAGATTACACTGGCTCCAATGAAAGACGTGACAATGACAGTAGAGCTGTATGTTAGTGGGGCAGTGGTAGCTGCTGTAGCAAGCCAACCCCAACATTTCGGTAGCTAAGCAAAATAGAAGTTTATTTCTAGTTTATATACCCATCGATGTGGTGCCCCTGGTCTTCATGGGGCTCTCCTTACAGTTGGCTCAGGCTGCTATAACATCGCACCACAGACTGGGTTGCTTAAAGAGCAGACATTTATTTCTGACAGTTCTGGAGGCTGGGAAGTCCAAGAGCAATGTGCTGGCTGACTCAGTGTCTGGTGGGAGCTCTTCCTGGGTGGCAAACGGCCTCCTTCTCCCTCTGTGCTCACACAGCCTGGCCTTGGTACCTGGGCACGCAGAGAGAGAGAGAGACAAAGAGACAGAGAAAGCACTTTCGTGTTTCTTCCTCTTCTTATAAGGACACTGATCCCATCATGAGGGCTCCACCCTCATGACTTCCTCTACACCTAATTACTTCTCAAGGTCCTACCTCCAAATATCATCACATTAGGGGTTAGGGCTTCAACATAGGAATCTGGAGAGACACAACATTCAGTCCATAATGCTTCCCTTGATGGCGCAGACCCAGGCTCCTGGCACATTGTGGCTCAGCACAGGGCCAGGACAAGAGAGCATGCAGAAGAACAGGCCCACTTCCACTTCCTACAAGGCCTGGCCCAGCAGGATCACATGCCAATTCTGCTCCTGCAAGCCTGTCACATGGTCACACTTGGATCAAGGGGTCCTGGGACATGTGGACATGGTGGGACAGCTACTTCACTCCTCACTGTGGAGGGGAAACATGAATTTTACTGAATAGTGAGTTGCCTTGGCCCAAAGAGGAATGGCCATCCTTGAATGCTATTTAGGAGGTAGCAATTACAGGCTTTGATGATTGTTAGAGGGTGATTGTGAGGCAGAAGGGGACAGAGAGGTCAGAAATATGGGAATAAAACCATTGGCTGGAGTCTGGCTCCCATTTGCCAGACTGCCCAGTGCATAGTGACCTCTCTTCCAAGTTCTCTTTTTCCAATCAGCTTATACTCACTTATACAGACTTACATTCTTTCCTGATGTAAAATCGTTTAGGAGAACATCTGAATCTTACCCAGATGGCCTGTGTAGTTCATTATATTAATAATAACTGATATTCAGGGCTTAATATAGAAAACCCTATGTAGATTATCCCAATTAATGCCCAGAAGGAGGTAGGAACTTTTATTAAGTCCGTTTGCAGTTGTGAAGACAGAGGTATGAGAAGGGAAGTAAGTGGTCCAGGGTCAAATTGCTGGCAAGGCCCAAATGGGATGTGAGCCCAGGTGGGCTGTCTCTAGAGTCTAGACTCTCAACCAGTGCACACACTGTGTGTTGGGTAAGTTGAGGTTCCCTTACTTCTGACAACTGTGGGGATTGAAACTTGCGAGAAACGGAGCTGAGCATCCAGGCGTCCCCTCTCATCAACAGCACTAGTATTCTTCAATCAGTCCTTTCTTGTGTTCCTCTCCCACCCACCCTGCCTCAGCTCTTAGAATAGCTGGGACAGCCTAGCAGGTCACAGAGGAAGATGAGGGCCCTGTGAGAACCCCACTTCTTTCCCCGTCCACTCCTGGATGCCCAGTCTGAGGAAGGTCCCCACTGCCTTGGAGAGGAGGGTGAGAAGTCTAGGACCACCTTGGACATACTGCTCTCACTTTTCCCTCCCTCTCTCTCCCCTGAGAGGCTTCGAGGATGCATTAAGGTGGAGGACAGACAAACTGCACTGATTTGGAACTTAGTTATGATGGTCTTTGTTCTAAGTAAATCAGTTCTGGATCTAATCAAATAGTATTTGGGCTTAGAGGAAGAAAAACTGCTTCCCCATACTTCTCACCTATGTAAGTAGGCATTGCATTTGGCTGCAAGAAACAGACTCAAAATAATGATGACTTACACAAGATCAGGTGGATTTTTTTGTTTTTTGTTTTCCCTGAGGAAGATTAGCCCTGAGCTAACATCTGTGCCAATCTTCCTCTACTTCATATGTGGGTTGCCACCACAGCATGGCTGACGAGTGGTGTAGGTCTGCTCCTGGGATCTGAACCCGTGAACCCAGGCTGCCAAAGCAGAGCACGCCAAACTTAACCACTGCGCCAAGGGGCTGGTCCCAGGTTTCATTTTGATCTCCTGTAGGAGATGGTGTTAGGCAGTCCAGTAGAGCCCTGGGTGTCACCAGTGCTGCAGGAGTCTTCTCACTCTCTGCTCTGCTATCCTTGGCAACGGCTTCCATTCTTGAGATCAGTTCATGGTCCCAAGACGGCAGCTGCAGCCCCATCCATCAGGTCTGCACTCAAATAAGAAAGAGTAAAGCGAAAAGAGCTTTTGGCAGATGAAGACCTCTTCTTGCACGCACCTAATGATTTTCATATATATCTCATTGGTCAACTCTTATCATACGGGAGGCTGACGAATATCATATTTTAGCTAGGCATATTGCTGCCTCTAACAAAAATACAGGTTTTATTACCAAGGAAATGGGGGAAAGGATATTGGATAGGCAAGTAGTGATTTTTGACATTTTTCTCAGAACATCAGATTTCTGGCTTCGGTGACTTGCTGCATGGTGGTGGATGTTTGTGTCATTCCCTGAGACAGGTGACGTGGAAGGAGGAGGACCAGTTCTGTTTTGGGGCAGGTTGAATTTAAGCTGCTGGATGTAATAAGGTGAAGGTTTTGTTGTAGGCAGAATAATCGCCTCCAAAGAAGTCTATGCTCCGATCCTTGAAACTTGTGAATAGGTTACCTTACATGGCAAAAGGGAATTTGCAGGTGTGATTAAGTTAAGGAGTGAATTGCGTCCCCCGAAATTTGTGTTGACGTGCTAACCCCACGTACCTCAGAATGTGGCTGTATTTGGAGACAGGGTCTTTAAAGAGATAATTAAGTTAAAATGAGATCGTTAGGGTGGGCCCTCATCCAGTTATAACTGGTGTCCTTATAAGAAGAGGAAGTTAGGACACAGACACGTACAGAGGGAAGACTGAAGACACAGTGAGAATGCAGCCATCTAAAAGCCGAGGAGAGTGGTCTTAGAGGAAACCAGCTCTGCTGACGCCTTGATCTCGGACTTCTAGCCTCCAGGACTGTGAGATCAAGGTCTGTTGTTTAAGCTACCTGGTCCGTGGTATTTTGTTCTGGGAGCCTGAGCAAACTAATACAAGGATCTCGAAACGGGAAGGTTATCTGGGATTATCCAGGTGGGCCCGATATAATCACAAGGTTCTTAAAAGTGAAAGAGGGAGGCGGGAGAGTCAGAGAAGGAGATGAGACGACAGAAGCAGAGGTCAGACTGATGCAATTCCTAGCTCTGAAGACGGAGGAAGGGGCCACAAGCTAAGGAAGTGGCAGCCTTAGAAGCCAGCTAAAACAAGGAACAAATTCTCCCATAGAGCTTCCAGAAGGAATGCAGCCCTTCCGACACCTTGATTTTAGCCCTGTGAGATCCATTTTGGACTTCCGACTTCCAGAATGGTAAGATAATAAATTTGATTGTCTTAAGCTACTAAATTTAGGATTTTTTTCTTTTTACAGCAGCAATAGGAAGCTACCACATTGTCCAGTAGGCATTTAGACAGATGGGGACAGATTTAGGGAGTCACCAGCACACAGCGGATAATTAAAGCCATCGTCATGGAGGAAGTCATTCAGAGAGGTCTCAGAATGAGGAGAGACGGGGTCTAGGGAAGAAGACCAACATCCCAGGAAAGGACAAACTCACACTGCCGTTTCTGTGATGGCAAGGCCTCAGGACGCAAGTGTAGTCAGGTGGGGGAAGGTGATGTCCCCAAGCATATTCTTCAAAATTGGCACCTTTACAACACATTTGAAGCCTGTGAGGGAAAGGTCTTGCAGGAAGCCGTGAAAAGCAAGACCATAAAATAGAGTAGTGAATATAATCCAAGGGCAGTGGCTTTTTATGTTCCAGCGTCCCCTGCTGCCCCAACCAAAGGTCACTCCCAATCCCCTCTTGTTCCTGTCCTCTGGTTCCAGGCTCTTCCTTCCCACCCATGATGTGAAAACCTGGCACAGCGCTATTCCAGAGCACTGGAAAGGATTCACCGGGGCTGGACTGACTTGGGTGTCCATCCTCTGTCCTCCCACAGCACCCACTGCTTCCGTCCATCCCTGTTATAATGCATGATGATTTATTCCCTTGGTTCTCTCCTCTAGGGACCAGCCTGAGTGCTTCCTGAGGTCAGAGCATGTCTTTTTTTTTTTTTTGAGGAAGATTAGCCCTGAGCTAACTGCTGCCAATCCTCTTTGCTGAGGAAGACTGGCCCTGAGCTAACATCCATGCCCATCTTCCTCTACTTTATAAGTGGGACGCCTACCACAGCATGGTGTGCCAGGTGGTGCCATGTCCGCACCCGGGATCCGAACTGGCGAACCCCAGGCCACCAAAGTGGAATGTGTGCACTTAACCGCTGCGCCACTGGACCAGCCCCTAAAGCGCATGTCTTGATCACCGTATCCCCAGTTCAGGTGTCTGGTGCATGGTCAGTGTTCGGGGATTGAAATGCTGGCCTAGGACTGCTCCCAGGGATGGATCCAGAGGCTGTGTCTGAGAAAGGATCAGAGAAATGAGGGAGGGCTAGGGGCCTGGAGGATGACAGGCAACTGCTACCATAATAGAATCATGCTTCCCTTCTCTTTCAGTTTCTTGCCATGCAACCCCACAGGAAGATGACCATTATTCACGTTGACATTTATTTATTGATTGAAGATGAGCCCAACTTGGTCAACGTAATTATCTGAGAGACTGTTGGCAATTGCTCCTCCCATTCTGTGCAACCACTTTGGTGGTTTTGCCAGAGGGCCTTGCTGGGCAGTGGGAGATGGTCTTCATTTGGAGGGTGACACTTGCTGGTCCCTCAGGTATAGCAGGCTCCCACTGGAGACCCAAGGGTGCTGACTACACAGTGCCAGGGCCTGGCTCTGCTGCTGTGGCCCCTGGAGCTGTGTGCCATCTGCATAGATGGAACCTCAGACTGGAACCCACCACTCCCTGTGGGTGCTGGGAGCACAGGCTCAGGGCTCTGGGGTGAGGCAGCAGGTAGGACCTGGATGGGTGATGACCTGCTTTAGCCGGTCCAAGGAGGGACCAGGCCCAAGGCTTCTCAGTGACTTCTCTCTAGTCATGAATGAGGGAGGGAGGGTCTTTTGAGAAAGGGAGAACAGGCCCACAGCACCTCTCCCTGTAGAAAGGCTTGGGGTTCAGCAGCTTTGCTCGCTTGAGAAGTGACATTGGATCTTGACCGCTCCGTTGGTTCTGAGCATCCCTGTGGGAGGGGATCTTAAATTTTTGAGGGGGTTTTGAACTTGGCCTGCGATGTGATGTGAAGTCGTGGCAGCCAGTGTTAGCTGGTTCCAAAGCCTCCTGCTCACCAGCAGGAAAGCTGGCCTGTGGGATGAAAGCTGGATGTACTAAAGCCAGCCTGCTGACAGTGTCACCCTGTGCTGGCAGTCAGAGACCCCCCATTCCTGCCTCTGAACACTCTCATGGCCTAAAACCAGGAGCTCAGGGAATGAGAACACTGAGCTCTGGAGGCGGCCTTGAGCTTACATCTCTGGTCTGTTGTCTATGGGCTGTGAGACCCGGGGCAGGTAACTTACTTTCCTGAGCCCCACTTGTTTCTTTGTAAAACGTGCTACAAACGATTGGGGACGGGGGGGCGCACAAACAGAAACTATGTGAATGCCCCTCGAATGGCACCTGGCACTTAGGAGGTGCTCAGAATGCTGGTTCCTTCCTGGCTGGTGGCTCCTATTGTCCTCTCCTCCTGGCACCTGCCCACTCTCCTGGTTGGCCTTCTGGGCCCCTGCTTGGTTAGTCCTCCCCGCCTGTCTACCAACCCCAGCTCCACACCCGCTTTTCCCGCTTTGCAGCCTGGAGCCTGCCACACGACCCTGGTGTCTTCTGCTGCCCCTTGGAGGCCTTTGGAGAGCTGAATGGGGGGGTGGGGGTGATGGGTGTGGCCTCTGAGCTAGACCGCCTGGGTTTCAGTCCTGGCTTGACATTGTCCCGGCTTGGTGTCCCTCTTCTTCAATTATCTCGCCTGTAAAATGGCCTTGCAGCAAGCACCCAAGAAACGTTCGTTACTTTCAGCCCAGGCCCCTCCTCTGCTCTTCAGACACCACTGCAGAATGTCCTTGCCAACTGCCACTTGTCTTCTCTTCCCCCACTCCCTTCTCACAGCCCTCCCCCGCCCTCCCCCACCACCACAAAGCCCCCAGGGCACCCAGCTCCTGTCGCCCAGAAGCCTCACCAGGTATGTGCTCAGGCAGTCCCCTTGCACACATTGAATATCAGACACATTTGGGGCTCTGGGTTTTAGTTTTCCAGGGACCTCTGATATCTGAGGATCTGGAGATAGTGACGAAGTGACGGAGGTTGGGGACAGGAGGGAATGGGGCGTTCCTGCAATGATGCAGGAATTGAAGATGGAATAAAATAGTGGCTACTTGTCCAGACCCAGCAGCATCCTCTTTCTTTTTCCTTTAGGGACAGAACAAGCTGGAGCCAGCAGAAAGCCAGGGACATGGTGAGTCTGGTGGGGAGCCAAGCAGAGAAGGGCCAGGACTGAAGACACAGAAAAGCAGAGAGACTGACCAGGAGAAAGGGAGAAGGGCTTAGAAGGAAGAAGGAGGCCACGGACGTCTTGGGAGCTGAACTGTCACCCCTTCTTGTGCTTGCTTGCCTGAGTTCATGGGGACATTGACAGGCTGACCCTGAGGTCACCCTGCTTCCCCCTGGACCACTGATTAATTCTGGAGGGTTCTTTTCCATATCCCTTTTGGGGTCTCTCTACTGGGCTTGTGAGGATGGAAGGAGTCAGGAGCTTCTGACCTGTCTGCCCCGTCAGCATCTCAGAGAAGAGCCCTCAGCTCCTATGAAGCACCGGAGGAGCCGTGCGTGAAACCCGCACTGTCCCCTTCTCCCAGACAGCTCTCTGGGGAGGGGGCGGAGGACATGTGACCATGGCAGAGGGCATTGGAGACGAATGAATTAGTGGATAGTCTTGGAATTCCTGATGGAATGGAATGAAAACACAGCAGACACTGCTAAATAGAACACAATTCGATATTACATCAATTCCCTTAGGACTCAGATTCAATCGGACTTTCCCAAACAGAGCAGCTGTGGGTGAGATAATGCAGTCCAGTTAGCCAAACATGGGGATGCTGGGCCTGTCTCTCATCCATGGGAATGAACAGAGTCAGGGTGGTGATGCTTTTTTCCAGAAACATGGCCTCTGGCATGGGCTGCATGCACAGAGCAGGCACATTCTTCCCTCAGCCTTCCGCGTGGTGACGGTCTCCTGCAGAGGCCCCTCAGCACGATGCTGGCATGTTCCTAGGCCCACACTCACGTGGGGGATCCCAGTGGGGTCGAATGATGCTTGGGGGTCTTTCCTCAGAATCTTTTCCTCATTTTTCTTTCTAAGCAACTGAGCTTGAGGAGCAGAGAATGTGGGTGAGTACTGCTGCAGGCTGCACAGCGAGTCCAGAACGTGGACGCCTTCTAGAGCCATGGCTGTCCCCAAACTTCCGTGCCCTAAGACACACCCAGTGGCAGCACCCACCTGGGCCCTCCTCCCACAGCTGTGCCCAGACTACAAGCTGTTGGGAAGTGTGGGTTTCCAGCGAGCTAGTGGGGAATCCACTCCATTTGCTCCACGTAAGACAGCATCAAGAAACGTGAGGACGATGTTATAATGTGAGGATGATGTATTGAGTCTGCTTTTATGTCAGAGAAAGGGCAATGATCTGAAAGCCCTGTCACTTGAGGCACTAGAACTATAATTAGTGACATAACACTTGCAACTCCCCCAAGATTGGTCCTGAGCACCTGTGCAGGAGACTGGTGGGCGAGAGGACCCTGCCACACTGTCTCAACGAAAGACATGGCCATCTGGGTGAGGCTCAAAGTCCACAGGCTCCCTGATCTCTGGGTCCTCAGGTGGTGTAAGGCAGGGATTGTCCCCATGTCACAGGTACCTGCCTCCATGGAATTTCCCATGATGCAGAGGGAACAAGGTGAGGTTCTGACTCTGCATGTGGAACCACCATGAAGGGTGGAGATACCTGGAGGCCTGTTAGAGAGAAAGGGGTTGCCATGGTGACCGGGGCAGAAGGTTGAGCAGTGATGGGAGTCACCTCAAGCCAATGATGGTTACAGGGCAGGATGCCTTCCTTTCATACCTTATTATCAAATGCTCCCCACTTGGCCTCAAACCTGGCCCAGGGCAGCATGGTGGCTAGCTTTCTCACAGGTACCCCTCCTGGTCTACACCTGAGGGCCTCTGGTTGTTACAGGTAAGCCCGGGTTTGGGGAGGACTTACCTCACAGTGCTCTCTGTGTGGTGGGCCCTCTGGAAACCCTTCCAGTTTCTACCATGCATGCCAGGAGGCCCTCAATGTGCCCTGAGAAGCTGCACTGGGCACTTAGGGGAGCAGGGGGAATGCAGGCCAAGAGGGGATGAGACGGGACATTGGGAGGTTGGGAAGCTGCTATGCAGTTTCCTAATTTTATCATGCTTCCCCTCCCTCTCCTGAGCTTTTGCATAGGCCATTCCTGCTGCTGAAATGCTTTTCCTTTCCCCTTTTTGCAGACTCTTATCTTTCCTTTTGTCCTCAGTTTGGATGAGACAGCTCTAGCAATCTCTGGGTCCTCTCCCAAGTCTGGGTTAGGTGCCCCCTTCGTGTTCCCACACCCACCCACATTGTCCCCATCAAGGACTCAGCATGGGGTATTCCAATCACCTGTTGGCCTGGCTGTAGTCCTTGCATTGGAAAGAAAATGAGAGCAGGGACCGTATCTGTCTTGCTCCCAACCCAGGGCCTGGCCCAGAGCAGGGCACTCAAATGTTGGCTTGTTTCGTGGGTGGGGACAGGGAGAGAAGAGGGGGGGATTTCCGAAAGTGAATTCCGTCTCTGGAAACCTGCACACCCTTCAAATGTGGAATTTGATCTTCTTGGTTTTGATTCTCCATGGGTGTAAGGAGAAAACAATCTTACGGAATCCCTCTGCAGCTCTCCATCTTGCTGTTCTAGAGCCGGGGATCAGGGGAAAGAGGAAGTTAGGGCAACACGCACTTGTCCTTGGCTAATTGGCCAGTTTGGTGGGGAGAGTAGTCAAGGAGAAGGAGTTAGAAGGTCAAGGGGAGACTGTGACACCCCCGAGCCCACTCCACTGCCTCTGGTGTAAATACTATACACCTGGGAACTTCTTTGGCTGGCTAACTCCCAGAGCTATGTCCAGGGGAATGTGCATTCTCGGAAAGTGTTTTCCCCCAGCCATCCTTCACTGTCAGTGTTTGGAATGTTTCATACTTGTGACTGGTCTGGTCCCTTGAAATCTAAGTCAGTGTCTTGCCCATGAAGGGAGCTGGACTGGCAAACCCAGTGGGTCAGAACTCAGCCTCCCCTCTCTTCTGTGGAAGACCTCTGTTGGTCAGTTTCGGTTCTAAAAGGATGCAAATGCAGAATCCAGCTCAGGCACTCAGATATGTAAACAGGACGTTGTCCTTGGGGCATAGCCCACCCCAAGGAATTTCCCAACATGCATAGCGCTTGGCAGAGAGAGTTAGATGAGTGCTGCCTGGGTGCATGGGCAGGGAATGAGAGCCATAAAGGGGATGGCTGCGGCCAGGATCTAAGTAATAACAGAGAGACTAATTGAGATACATCCAGCACCATCCCCCAGCTGCAAGGAGGGTGGAGCCCTGAGCTCTCTCTTTCCCACAGGGCCAGGAAGAGGATGTGCCTGCATCAGTTTCATGGCAAATCCCACCAAGGAGATGGAGATGTTAAATGTCAGATCTCCTTCTCCTGGTTGAGGTGGCAGGATGATGGGGAGGACAGAAGGTGAGGCTGCCATCAGCGATTCAGGAAGAAGGACTTGAGACTCTGGAAGAAAACCGACTTCTGTCTCTGCCTCTGTTTCTTTTTGATGATGGGCACCCACACCAGCCCACATACTAGCATCATGAGTCCCAGCGAGAGGAAGGCAGGCCCTATCATCTTAAGGACCTTACAGCTACTTTCACCCAGCTTCAGGGTGTAGGCCAAGCAGGTGATGACCACGCCGAAGAGGAGGATGGCGCCACCCACGGACATGATGATGATGGGCTTGCGGTAGATTTCCCAGTTACTCCTGGGGGTGGTGGTCCAGACAGACTCACTTCTGGAGCTGATGCACAGGGAGCTGGCGGTCTGGCTAGGCAGCAGGTCCTTGGATTCTGGAGACTTCTCATCGACCTCCAAGGCCTTCTTGGGGACAGCCTCCATTGTCATGGCTTCTTCGGACCCAGCACCAGTAACCTGCAACAGTTAGAAGCAGAGGTGAAGCTGAAGGAATCTTCACACATCCTTCCTGTTCGCAGCATCCGTCTCCAGCTGGCTCTCAGTGGAGGGCGATACAAGGTTTTTGTGCTGAAGCCAAAAGGGAAATCAGGTGAGATCCACAGAAATAAGAAACCACTCAGGCTGATATGTTTTTTTCTTATGAGAAATAAATATTATATCATTCTAATCAACTGCTTTTAGTATTCTAAACAGGGAACAGTGATGCCCTTTAAAAAACTAACAAAAGCTATAATGTATTTTCAGACCCCACTGCTTTTCTAGCTGTGTGATCTTGAGTGAGTTACTTAACATCTCTGTGCCTCAGCGTTCTCATCTATAAAATGGGGATAATAATACTACTTCTCTCATAGGATTTTCAAAAGGTTAAATGAGTTAAGACGTGTAATGCATTGGAGCAACATCTAGCATACTGCAAGCACCCCAAAAATACTATTGTTTGCCTATCAGAGTAGTGATATTTTATACATAAATGTGTGTGTGTGTACACACACGTGTATCAGACATGGCACTAAACACTTCCTTCATCAACTCGAGACCTCACAATAACCCTGTGAATGATGCATTAGTCCTAGGTGACAGTGGAGACGGCTAAGGCTCAGCGAGGTGCAGCAGTTTATCACAGGGTGAGGAAATGCCAGGGTTGCACTTGAACCCAGTCCGTCCTTGCTCTTAAAGCGCCAGGCTGTGTGCGGGCTAGAGGACATCTTTTAGTGCAGCCTGGGCTTTGCTGTGCTTTGTCAGCACAGGCAGTGATGCCTCAGGGTCAGAGTGTGACCCTCCTATATCTAAATGCCCCCTTTCCCCAACCCCCCACATGAACCACAGCAAGTCAGATTCCCACCCTCCGGTTCTTAACCCTGTAAAGACACGGAATCCAGCCTGAGTCCCCGTTCCGATTTCTCATCCAGAGCCCGTCTGCGCACCTCTGGGTCACTGGAGCTCTCTCATCCCCTGGTCCCCCACACAGGAGGTAGATGGTCATCTGTGCGGGGCATCTTCAGAGCTGCTCACCTGCCAAATACTTCTCCGCCAGAGCCGTGCTAGCTCAAGGTCCTTTAACACGGAGTGAAAACCTTTCATTCCATCAAGGGAAAGGCAGGCTCAAGTGCAAATGCCTGTATATTTGCAATAAGGCAATAAGATATGGATGACTGATTTTAGATTCTTTCCTGATATTAGATAGTCGTGTGTGTGTGTGTGTGTGTGTGTGTGTGTGTGTGTGTATGAGGAAGGGGAGGCCGACAGAGCCCAGGTGTCCTGCCTAAAGATCTCTACCCAGACATCTCTGAGTCATCTTCGAGTTGTCTCCAAAGGGTTCGTACAGTGCTTTCTACCCTAGAGATTCTGTCTACTTTTAATTGAATGAGTACGTGAGTAAACAACTTCCTTTCTGCTTCCTCCCTCCCTCCCCCTTCCCTCCCTCCTTCTCACCCTCCCTCCCTCCTTCCCTGCCATGGTCACTAGATCCAGCTTTCTTTACAAACTCAGTTCTTCCTGGTGGGAGCCTGGTGCCTGCCCGCTGCTGTAAGCACGGTGGTGGCTGCTCTTTGGGACCCTGCTGGCCACCCTCTCCTCCTGTCTTGGAATCCAAAATTCCCCCCACTTTGCTCTGCGGGGCCCTGCCTGCCTGCGAGAACTTTCCTCAAGCAGCCTCTGCTCTTTCTCCCTCCTCAGATTAACTGCCTTTGGTCCTTGGCTTCCACTCTTCCCTCCTCCAGGGAGTCAAATCTTCCTCTGACCTCCTCTTTCACGTTTCCTGTTGGACCACCGCGGGCCCCACAAATCAGCATTTCTGAATGTCCTTCTTTTTGAGCGGGATGGGAGAGATTTCTTTCCAAGTGAAATTTCTTGGGAAGTTGGACTATTCATCCCAGTCACAATGGGTTCCCCCTCCCCACCCCGAATTGGGCTAGAGTCAGACCCAGATATGGAGGGGGGTGCACTTTTGGAAATATAGCTGGGGATAAAGGAGATGGTGTCTGGAGCTGGCGGCTCCCAAACCCCAACAATCCAGAAGCTGCCGCTCTTCTTTACCAGGGCACGTCCACCCACAGAAGGTCCTGTGGTGAATGGTCTCTCCTTCAACACTTCCTACAATGTCAATTTCAAGTTTAATCCTCTCCACCCCCACCCCCTCCACCCCGCACAGCAGCTCGGGCCTGAACCGCTGGACTAGTGTTCCCACTCTCCGCTTTCTAGAACAGGCAGTCACAGGTCCCTCCCCTGTGACAGGGAGGAACTAGGAATTGTAAAGTCTCCCTGCCTTCAGAATGTCGATATTAGCATTCATGTTCGCTCACCTAGAGGGAGGATATTTGGATCTCTGCTTCCAAAGATTTTGAAAAATGTGACAGACGTGCTTTTGTAAGTACAGGCACACACGCGTTCACTTCCCTGTCGATCCTGTGGTATATTTGCATGAGCTAAGTAGTCATATTTAAAGTGACCTTTTCTCCTGCGGGCGGGCAGTAGGGCAGGGATCATAAATCGTGTTATAAAATCCTGGCCAGAAACTTGTGTTGGTTGTCGCCCCCTGGTTTCTTATGTGGATGTTTTGATGTCTTCAGCAGGATTTTCTCTCTCCGTAGCCATTTCCACCACTTTGCAGTGAAGACTCAAGGCAGAAGGGCTTGCTGCCTTCAGATGCTGGAGATGTTGTGATGGAGAAATATGAATGCAGCCATCCTCAGCTGTGCCAGAGGGGAGCCGGGCTGGATGGGGGAAGGACCTGCTCCTGTGAGAGCTGCTGTCTGGGTGTGAGGAGGCCACTGTGTCGTGAGCAGGAAGTGTGAAACTAGAGGCGGACACCACTGCCAGGAATAATGGACACGTGGATTCTGAGAGGGGAAGGCGGGACTAACTGGACCTTACTGGGAGTGCCTAACATAGACTCTTTGGCGCTGCGAGGAAGTCATTCATATATTCCCATCTTACAAGGGCAGAGACAGAGACCTAGTGAGGTTCAGGAGTGTGGCCAAAGGGTACCCCCACCCTCCCTCCAATATGTGGCTGCGCTGGGCTTCAGGTCAAGGTCTTTGGACTCAAAGCTCCTTGCACTAGACCACAGCTGGTCCTGACAGCAGGACTCAGGGTTCTTCAACTAGGAGAATTCCTGAGTTTTTCACTTGGGGCTTCATCCTGCAGTAAAGTAAACTCCCACTGAATATGGAATGTCATAGATAGGTAATTGTACGGTGATTCACTATATAATAGAGAAATGAGAACACTGTTGTAACTTTTTCATTATGTTATATTTATTTAATTTAAAGGACTATTTTTGCTCTGAGATTATGTCCTTCCTTATTTTGGTATTGCAATATTCTTCATTTTATGAAATGGCCATGATGGAAGATGGTCATTGGTTTTTGCTAGTATCTGTACTTGCCAAGATAAAAAGGTGGCATCCCAGTAGACATCATCTATCTATCTATCTATCTATCATCTACCTAGACTGTAATAGCCCATGAAATCCCACAGACTGGGAAGCTTTAATTTGGTTGATAGACTTAGGAAGTCGGGCGGGTCCTTGGCAGAATGAATGGGCCAACAGGGCTTCATTTTCTGGGCAGTGAGTGAAGGAGAAGCAGTTCTGCTCCCTGAGCAAGGGAGAGCCTTCTCTTCCTTCCCTCCCTCCCTCTCTCAGGAGGCAGGAGGCAGGAGCAGCTCTAAACAGAAGTGGGCAGCAGGCTTGGGCTGTGCAATGAACACTGTGCTGGGAAGAAGCACTCCTCCCAGTTCCGGCAAGTCACTAAACGTACTTGCAGTGTGTGCGCTTGACGGAAAGATCCAGGCCCTGGACATCAGAGGAACCACTGTTTGAACCCAGTTTGCCGCTTATAAGCTGTAGGACCTTGGCAGTTTACTTAACCCCCTGAGAATTACTATATAAAATATGGATAATAAAGTCTCTGCCCCATAGGCTTGTGGTGACCATCAGATTTCATAAAACACTACTACACTGTGTGGTGCACTAGAAGTGCTCAAGAGATGGCCCCGGTTGCTATTAGAATTATTTTCTTTTTCAGTTCCTGTTTTCTCATCCGCAAAATGAAGAAGTTGGGCTAAGGGACTCCTTAGCTATTTTAGACAGGTCCATAGGTAGTGAATCAAACTTGAATTCTGAGAATCCAGGTTTCCTGAAAATCACCAACTCAGGGGCAGTATGAGTTTTATTATTTTATTAAAGTCCTAAAAGATTCTACTTTTTTCTTGTACCAGAGTTTCTCAACACTAGCACTATTGACGTTTGGGGCCCAATAATTCCTTGTCACAGGGGGCTGTCCTGTGCATTGTAGCATATTTAGTAACATCCCTGGTCTCTACCCACCAGATGCCACTAGCACATTCCCCCCTTCAGTCATGATAATCAAAACTGTCTCCAGACATTGCCAAATGTCCCCTTGGGGGCAAAATCCATTTCAGGAGAACCACTGCTCCATGTGGCCTTTCCCTCCCTCCTGCCTTGCAAACTGCCCCAAGGCTGAGGCTGGGTTTACTCATCTTCCACCAATGGTGCCTGGCACACCACCTGGCCCCCGGCAGGTGCTGAAGAGACGTGGCCCCAGCACTCCTGCTCTGAGGGACCAGGTAACCCCTGGGGGGCTAGTCCAGTGAGAAGAGCCATCTTTACAAGTTTGGATTCAGTTTCTAGGATTCGGTTTGAATGCCTCAGAGGATCCCTCAGTCCCTGAAGTGGGTTGACTTGTCCACCAGAGCCTCAGAATATGACCTTATTTGGACGAAGGGTCTTTGCAGATGTAATTAAGGTAAGGCTCTCCAGATGAGATCATCCTCGAACAGACTAGTCCAATGACTTGAGTCCTTCTAACAGACAGGGAAATTTGACTCACCCGGGGAAGACCACGTGAAGACAGGGAGGCAGAGATTGAAGCCCTCTCTCTACAAGCCAAGGAACGCAGAGGGTTGCCAGCAGCTGCCGGAAGCTAGGAGAGAGGCAGGGAATGGATTCCCCCCAGAGCCTCCAGAAGGAACGAGTCTGCCAACACCTTGATTTTGGACTTCTGGCCTCCTGAACTGAGAGATGAATGAAACTGTTGTTTCAAGTGACTAAGTTTGTGCTGATTTGTGACAGCAGCCCTAAAAATTAAACACACTCACCTTCCCTTAAGGTCCCTGACACCTCAGAAGTGGACACGGCCTGAGGCCTGAGGGGCTGGGCCTGTGGAGGAGACAGGGGACAGCTGGAGGCGCCAGGCCTCCTGGACTGACTGCAGATTTGAATGTTGCCTCAGTGCTCCAGGCAGCAATTTGCAAAGGGAGGGTGGGCCTTTCTCCCCCGGAGGCCAGGCTTGGAGTCTCAGGAGAGAGATTTAGTGGGTGGAGACATTTGTAGCACATGACCAGGGATGGGCCGGCTGCAGGCTGGCAGACCCTGTCTGAGCCCACGCAGCAATGAGAAGGAAAGAACAACAGCTCCACGCATGAACACGCATGAATCTCACTGACCCAGAGAAGCCAGACACATCTCCACTGACACAGAATTCCGTGTACATGAACTGAGCGTCTGTTCACATAAAATTCACAAACCTGTAAGACAATCACTGCTATGAGGGCTTAGGAGAGTGTTTACCTTTGGCGGGGTTAGCGACAGGGAGCCGGGCACGCTGGAGACTTGCAGGGGGCCGGGCACGTTCTGACTCTTGACCTGGCTACAGCTGGTTACATGGGTGTGTACTATCTGAGCTATATACTCGTGACATGACTCCTTTTCTGTATGTATATTAAACATCAATAAAATATTTAAACAAAGATAATTAAAATACATAATTAAATGCAATACGTTCCTTTCCTTGGATTCCGACTAGAGCAAAACAGATATTTTGGGCTAATTTTAGGGAAGTTTGAATATGGATTGGGTATTAGATGGCATTAAGGATTTAAAATTTGTATTTGGTATAAAAATGATATTGTGCACACATAGGAAAATGCCTTTTTAGATAGGGAGGTGGATCTTGAAATAGACAGGGATGAAATGTCATCATGCCCTGGTTCACAGGACAACATCAAACTCTCAATCCAATATGACAAAATGCTAAAAATTATTAAATCTGGGTGATGGATGTATGAAGTTCATTATATGACTATCTCTACTTTGTTTGTTTGCAAATGTTTATAATAAATGAGAAACTGAATATAGAGATAGACAACAGCCAGACCATATGTAAAAACAGGACTCTGACCCACAATCTGCAGCAGCCAGCCCAGAAACAACCAGATATTCACATGGAAAAAAATGAAACTTGACCCCACTCCACACCATCAACAAAAATTAATTCAAGATGGACTATAGACATAACCTGAACATAAAAGCTAAAACTATAAAGCTTTTATGAGAAAATATAGGAGAATATCTTTGTGACCTGGAGGCAGGCGAAATTTCTTAGACTGGACAGAGAAGGCAAGAACCAAGAAGAAAAAAACCCCAATAAATTAGATTTCATCATAATTTAAAACTCCTGCTCATTAAAAGCTACTAAGAAGAAATGAAGAAATGAATAAGCAAACTATGGACTGGAGAAGAATTTGCCAAAGGATTTGTATCTGGAATATATAAAGAACTACCATATCTGATTAATAAACCTACAAAGAAACAGCCCAATTTTAAAAATGGGCAAAAGATTTGGACAGACCCTTTATGAAGGAAGATGAATAAACAAGAAACCCATGAAAAAGTGCTTGACACTGATGTTCAATAGGAAAATGCAAATTAAAACCACAAGAAGATACAGTCACACATTCACTAGAATAGTTAAAATTTAAATATCTCACAATACCAAATGTTGGTAAGAATGTTGAACAACCAGAGCTCTCTTACACCGCTGGTGGGAACATAAAATGGCATAAACACTTTAGAAAAAGGTTTGATAGTTTCTTATGAAGTTAAACATACACCTACCCTTTAATCCAGCAATCCACTCCTAGATATTTATTTGTCCAAGAGAAATTAAAACAAAACTGTCCACAAAAGACTGATTTAAGACTATTCATAGCAGCTTTATCCATAACAGCCCAAACCAGAAAACAACCCACATGTCCATGAACGAAACACAAAGAGTTGTATATTTGCACAACAGACTATTATCAAGCAACAAAAAGGAACTTCGGATACACACACAGCATGGATGAGTCTCATAGACATGCTGCGTGAAAGAAGTCAGATATAAAAGAGTACATATATTGGATATTACCATTTATGTGGCATTCTGGAACCTTCTAAGAACAAATCTAAGGTAACAAAACTCAAAACAGTGATTTTAGGGGGTAGAAAGGAACTAACTTGGATTTTCTGGGGTGCATGGAAATGTGCTATCTCATGGTATTGGTGAAGGTTACGTGGGGGACCCATTTGTCAATTTGGCACACTAAGATCTATGCATTTCAATGTGTGTAAATTACACCCCACAAAAAAGGGCTGTAAGAACCTTAATAATAATAATCGAGTGGGTCAGGGTGGAGAGCAGGTGGAAGCATAGCTAAACTAAGAAAGGCAGAATGTTGATAATGGTTGAAGCCTTGTGATGGAACAGAGGGATCCAGGGTCAGGGTGTGGGCAGGAAACTGTTACCCCAGAAAATAGGGGTGTAGGCATGGGCACAGTGACCTCAAAATAGGGCAAAGGGGTCAAAGAGAGATCTGTGAGGTGAGAGAGTCCCCTGGCTCTTACAGGAGAGACTGTGTAACTGATTCTGAGGAAGAGGAGATCCCAGAGGAAGAGAAGTGCTTCTTGGAGAAGCTAGGACTTGGGCACAGGAGACGGACATGGACATGAGAGACAGAGAGAGGTGCGGAGAGAGAGGGAAAGAGAATGAACAAGAATTTTACCTTTTTCACCTTGTCTCTGGAAAGATACCATCCCTTGAAGGAAAACACACTTTCAGGGGCCAGGGGCCCTGGACAGAGCAAAGATTGGGTTTGGTTGGCCGGATGAATATATCCAGAAGGGACCGTCTCTTAATCTTGCTAGAACCGGTCTACTTATCTACCCAGTATTTGTAATTGTCCACTCATTGGACACTCTGCCTACATACATCTTCTCAGTGTTTGGCTCTTGGTCTTGTGTTGCCAGGTTGCCAAACAGAGCTCAGCCAACAGTGCTCACCAACTACACAACACACACTTTTTGATCAACTCCTGTGTGCTGTCCTCTGCTAGACACGGGGTTATAGACTCAACCGAGACAATGTCCCTCTCCGCAGAGGAGCTCGGGGAAGGCACATTTCCTTGCTTGGGGTACACATTTGCTCGCTCAGTGGTGTCGCTGACAAATGAGGTGAAGCAATGTCTCAAACAAGAAGGGGGAGAACTGGCAGGAACATTCTGGCTTTTTCTCATTGGCTCACATATCCTTCCTCCAGTATATGGTTGGTGGTGTGTGTGTGGATTATGCCAGCTGGTGAGCAACCGTGAGTGTCTGAGATAATGAGGACTAAATGGTTTGAGTCCTCCCGGAGACTCCCCAGTGTCTAAAATGCACCACTTACCGGGACTGGCGGCTGAAAGGGAAATAAGTCAACTACTGCCCTGGAGACAACCACATATGGGTCTGTGCTTGCGGGACTGGAAGCTCTTCCTCCCCTCCCGGATTCTGAGAGGCGCTGGGGCTGGGGCCCCCTCACCTTCCATGCGCTCCAACTGGCAGCTCAGTGTTTTGCTGAGACTCGGGACTCAGCAAGCGTCTGTGAATGATTCAATAAACGGGGAAGCTGTCACAGGAGAGGAAGGAGAGGGCTTTGCAGGTGGTTTGTGAAACAGAGCTCATCCCTGCGGATTTGTTTTCCTTGCAGTTTCCGGTTGGGGCATGGCAGGGTAGAGCCCAGCCAGCACTGCAACATCAAGTCACCGTTCCCTGCCACCCAACTGTTGTCAACGATACCCTCTGATCTTAGAGCGAGGGCCAAAGGATGGGACTAGCTAAGGAGGCAAACACAGACACAGCTGTGAGGGGGCAGGGCAGACCTGCTGACCCGCTCCCCTCCCTTCCCCTCCTTGGCCTCTAGTGGACCAGTCGCCTGGTCAAGACTGATTGCCTTCTGCTGGGTGACATTCTTGAAGTCTCCCAGGTACCCTCAGCTGCTTCTCCAGAGCAGAAGAAGCAACCAGTGTGCCTGGAGAGGGCAGACAGTTTTCAGACAGTAACTGCCATTTATCAGATTCTCACTGTGTGCTGGGAACCATGCTAAGTGCTTTATCCGCATCACCTCCTTTCATCCTCCCAACAAGATGCTGAGGAAGGGGCAATTATTACCCCATTTTACAGGTGAAGAAACTGAGGACCAGAGAGGCCAAGTGACTTGCCCAAAGTTACTCAGCAGGTGAGTAGCCAGCCAAGACGGGAGGGGGAGTTTTGCAGCCTGACTGGCTCCAGAGCCTGGGTTTGAGTCTCTCCTGCTCCCCTTTGGGAGGATTTTGATTTTCTTTTCAAACTGAGAGAACGGTGAGCGGAGAGGATGTGAAATGGGGCCTGGGCAGCGGAGAGAACTAGTGGTAGCTCCCCGGTGAGGGATTAGGCTGGGACTGCTAGGTGGGGCTGCTGAGGACTTGGGGGCTGATGGACCCTGATGGGGTCAGCAGAGCAGCAAGAGGCCGGTGACACAGTGGACACGAGTCACCACCACCATCATCCAGACAGGGCCTAAAACGCCTGGTGCCTGCTCCTTTCTCCACCTGGAGCATCTCTTTTCATCCTCATGGCTCTACGAGGGCTGTGCTCTTTTTTATCATTCCCATTCCGCAGCTGAGGGTACCGAGGCTCGCTGCTGCTCACCCCAAATCCTGGTCTTTTCTATACTGCATGGTGCTTCTCAAGGATGGAGCCCTGGCTTTTTCCCTCTCTTTTTCTTCACTACCCTCCTTCCTAGCATCCCACCACCTCTAGACCTGCTCATCTTTACCTCTGCACTCACCCTGCAGCCCCTCTCTGCCCCTGTCCTCCTGTGAATGTGCCAGAAGACTGTCATATGAACAGGTTACCAGGTTTAGCCAATAAGATGCCAAGATGTCCAGTTAAATTTACAGTTCAGATAAACAAAGAATGCTTTTTTTTTGGTATAAGAACGTTTCAAATATTGCACGGGACATCCATATACCAAAGATTTATTCGTTGTCGATGAGAAATTCGAATTGAACTGGTCATCCTTGTAATATTAGCCAACCCCTAATAAGAGGCCCCCTGTGTTTGAGCTGGGGTTATCTGTCCCTTTGCATGCTTCTCCTCCCCTATAGGAATGGGACTATTCTGGGAATGGCAAGGACAGAAAGCAGAGAGAGGGCACATCGCCTCACAGCTGGGAGGCTGGGCCCGGAGAGCAGGGTTGTCTGGTGGGAGACAGCGGGAGGGAAGGCTATAAAATGCGAGAGGCAGAACTAACACAGTTGATTACTCCTGAGAAAGACCCTTGCAAGCACGGGTTTGTTTTCGAAATTCCTGAGACCTGGAGGGTCTTGCTCTCTCCCCACTCGAGTCCCCAACAACGCCCCTCCCAGCTGTAAATACTGGTCGCTGCCCTACCCTCAGTGAGACACCCAGTTGGTGAGCCCATCCCTCTGAGACGGTGAGTGGGGCCCAGTGCCTGAGCTGATAACGTAAAGGCCAGAGTGTTTCTGAATACGCTGCTGCTGTCACCACAGCACCACTACCCATCTGTCACCTGCTCACAGTGCTTCTAGGAAGGGAAGTTCTCCAAAGGTCACACTCAGCCTAGACAGTGCCGCTCAACTCTCTCTTCACGCCACACAGTCAGTGCCCGGGCCCTGCCCAGGAACAAGGTGGAAAAACAGCTCAGGCGATAATGTCTGCTTTTCCCCAGACGCCTGGTCCCGGTGGCGCATGTTCGCCCTACACATCTTGTCCGTGTTTACACATGCCTGCCTCGTTCCCCTTTCTGCGATGAAGCCTGTCCCAGTCAGCATGCTGCAACTTGTTTTCCTGGCACCTGCTCTGGGCGCCTGCCACACCTGCAGCGGGGAGGGATCGCCAGACGCTGAGGTCTGACATGGGATGCCCAGGACGGCGGTCTGGGTCTGAGTTCCCCGCCCACGCACTCTGGCAAGGGGCCTTGGGCTTCCCTGTCTGGCTTTTTATTCCTGCCTCTGCCCAGGTTTGGGAGTGTGGTCCCTGCTCAGCTCTTTCCCGAAATGGCTGCCGAGGGTGAAGCCTAGATGCTATACACACAGGGCTGAAGCAGCTGTCCGCACACAGCTTCCCCTCTCCCAGGTGCATAGCAGGGACCGCCCCCTCCTCCCCTGCCACCATGCTCCCTGAGGAGTCCCTCCAGCCTGCTGGTGGCTGGTTTACCCCTTCCCAAGGCACAGCCCCATCTCCGCTGCCTGTCCTTCTCGTTTGCCTTCCAACTCCAGTTCAAGACTCGACACACTCGAAAGGAAAGTTAAAACCAGCTGGTTCCTCCAGGGAAATGGAAGGAAGGGCAGAGGGGATGGAGCCTCTCCTTACTTACTGTCCTCGATGTCCCGGGGAAGGGCAGCGGACCGGGGAATCACACACAGCTCGCACAGGGAGGAAGCCGGCAATGAGTTTCTGCTCAAGTTCTTCATCCCAGCCAGAGAAAGCCTCCCCAGCCCCATCCAGGAGTCGGTGTGTGCAGCGGATCCAGCCACTGAGCAGGCTCCGGCGGGGATGAGCTCACCAGGATATGGGCTAATGGCTTAACCCCTTGCGGGCTGCTGGCACAGGCACTCCGAACGTGGCTTTGTCTCAGCCCTGCTCAGCCACTGTGAGATGAGTCCTGTGAAAAATTAATGAAGCTCCCCTGCAGACTGTCTTCAGGTTTTGGTGGAGATGTGCATTAGGTTGGTGTCTGGGCAGGGCTGCTTCTCTCGATCGAGGCTCAGAGATCAGAAGACTCGGAGTTTCTGGGTTGGTGGAATGTGTGGTGGTGATGGGGTGTCAGAGGGTGGATGACTCAGAGGCCGTGCCAACTCTGTTCCGTGCAGGCCTTGACCATGAGACCTGGGAACTCTGCTTGTTCTGGATGCTGGGGAGGGCACGCGTAGACCTTTTTTTTAACATCCTTGGGTCCAAGATGGCAGGGATACCTTTGGGAACTTCCCAATGCCTACGGGTGGGCACCCTGTGTGACAGAATGCCAGGAGCCCACAGCAGAGGGTAAGATGAGCACACAGGGCCCAGTCCTACCCCAGGACCAGACATCTCCAAACTGGAGGCGACACAGCATGTTCACCCTGCTTCTGCCGTCCTTCCTGATGATGCACCTGTGGCTTTCCGTGGGATGCCTGCTGCTACGGTGATGAGAAGAGAAAGATGAAAATCACTGTAATGAGAGAGAAGGGGTTTCTGCCTCTGAAAATGATTGTGGAATTGTGCTTGGGAAGCTGTGTGTAGGGTGTTGAGTTGCCCGTTCTCAATATGCTGATGGGTGCCTTGATGCCAACAAAATTCCCTAAGATCCTGGAAGCCAGACCGGCCCTGCCCTTCTCCACGCTAACTTGAGAATTCAAGAAGCCATTGCCTCTCACTGGCTCTGGCCACGGGTGAGGGAGGGTCCTTGCTACTGGCAACAGACACTAGGGGGCATCCTCTGTGCTCTGTAGGGGAGGTTCTCCCAGGAATGATCCAGCAAGTGGAAGGCCAAGGCGGGAGGGGGATTCTTCCATCTCCGGCATCTCAATCGCCATACTTGTGAAATGAATGGGACATTTCCAGACTGGGAAGGCTCTGCAGAGGTTGATGTGTGATAAATGGCCAGAGAAGCAGAGAGCTGGGAGGGCCAGCCATCCACAGAGCTGCCGTGAGGGGATCAAGCTGAGAGTGCTTCTCTCTGTCCTCCTCTGTGAAGGCTGAGTATCCTCCGCTTGGGGAAAATGGGGAAAAGGAGGCAGTGATGAGCGTCCCAGGGAAGTTGATTTTGAAGCTTTTGAGGATGTTGCTGCGCTGCTGTAGATGCCTCTGCCTTTATGCTCGAATCAGTCTGTTAAATCAAATGGCCTGGCTTGTGAAGAAACACTGGGGTGAATTATTTTGCAATGCAAATAGTCAAATTATTTTTTCCTACGTTCAGACTTCTGCGTTCTCCCCCACCCTCTGCAGGGTGAGACAGCGTAGAGTAGAAACGGCCACCAGTGAGACAAACCTTTATGTAGCACTTCTTGCTAAATAGGCACCAGGCTGAGCACTTTACATGTATAATATTTCATTCATTGCCCTGCACAACTTTTTGAGGTAGGTATGTGAGGTATGTTGCTATCTTTATATTTGGCCTCCGACAAATCACTACTCTGAGTCTTAATGTCTTTATCTATTAAGTGGATGTGATCATTGCTATCTCAGAGAGTTTTTGTGAGGATTAAATAAGAAAACACACATAGCAAGTGCTTAATGAGTACATATATGTATGCACACCTATATATAGTTGGTATGTATATAAGTGCACATGTATATATGCAAATTATGGGGGGATTTGGGCTCTAGGAGAGAGTGTCCAGGGTACAAGCTGTGCTGTCTGCAGGCTCCTCCCTTGCAGGACTCAGCAGGCAGCGTGAGAAGTAGGCTCGGACCCTGGGGGGGTCACTCCGTGTCCTGGAGGGGAGGGTGCTGCTGCGCGTGCGGTGGGGAAGGGCCCTGCCTGGGCGAGGCTCTCGGCCCTCTTATTCCGAGTGCCCGTTCATCCTCCTGTAGCTCACAGCTGCTCCCGCTCAGCTATGCTGCCCCTTCCCCCACTAGCTCCATGTTCCCAACATGAAGGGTCCGATGTGGTGACCAACCAGGCAGGGGTGCCCAGGACTCACCAGTTTCCCGGGACACAGACCTTTAATGCTAAACCAGTTCCAAGTAAACCGGGGTTAACTGGTTACCTTCATGGGGACGTGGGCAGCCTCTGTGCCTGTGCACACGGCTCTCCTTCTGGAAGGCCCTTCCCCCCCATCTTCGTTTTGCTAACCCACCCCATCTGGCCTCACGCTGAACCTCCCCCCCCCCACCCACCCTGGTTCACAGCCCCTCCTCGGGTGCTCACAGCGCTTCTGCCCTGTTACACTTCTCAACGATTTTCTGCCCCCTCTCCACAGTCCCCAAACTCCTTGGAATGCTTTTTCTGCATAAAAAAAGATTATTATTGAAAATTTTAAACATACGCAAAAATAGAAAAAAAGTTATCTAATGAATCCTCATGTATCCCCAATTCAGTTTCAACAATGACCAGCGCTCATTCTTTTTTATTTGTCTCCCTCCTACATTTTTTTTTTTGAGAATTTGCAAGCAAATCCCAGACATCCTTGTGAGTGGAGATGTGTCTCTCCAACAGACAAGGGCCTCCTTCCTTCCTTTCTTTCTCTTTTTAAAATCACAGCTAAAATGCCATGATAATCATACATGAAATTTAAACATTCTTTGATGTTAATACCCATCCACATTCTTAATACCTGGTCTGCATTCACATGTCCTAATTGTCTCAAAAGCATCTTTTTATGGTCAGGTTTCCATAAAGCAGAATCCAAACACCAAGTGCCGGCCATCACTCCTAGCAGCCGTGTCCCCCAGCCACATTCCATCTCTCACAGCCACTCCCTACTCTGTTCACACCATTTAGTTATTGAAAACACCAGATCATCTGACTTAGAGAATGTTCTGAACTAGGCCGGCTGCTTCCTCATGGTGTCATTTAACATTTTCCTCTATTCTGCAAGGGCCGTGTCTAGATTTCCTCTGTAGCCGGGATCCTAGTACAGTACCTTGGCCCAGAAGAGGCACCCAGTCACTGTGGGATAAACGGCCAAGTGAACATTCACAAGGGACCTGACAATTTATAGAGGCCTTTTGTCTGTCTGCCACAGCAGCTCCGTGCCACGGGCAGGGCCGTGTTGTCTGTGTGCCTCTTGGTTGTAATGCCGGCACAGGTCACCAAGACTGAAGACTCGGAGGCAGGGCTCATTTCTGCCCTCTCTTCTCTGCCTCTCACATCAGGTCACGGGGACCCACAAAGAGGGATGCTCAGATGAACTCCCAGCTCTGAGTCCTCTTCAGAGGCAGGGTCTCGCTGAGCAGGAGTTTCCACAGGGCCCCGCGTCTCCTGCCAACACCAGTCCAGAGGGGAGCTGGGTTCTAATCGTGGGGAGGGAGCCTGGCTGGGTGCCAGCAAGGGAGGGGGCCAGTGGGGCCATGTAGTGGCTGCGGGGTCTACAAGTCTATGCGGAGGTGCTATGCAGCACCCTTGTCTTTCACACTGTTTGCTCCAATGTCTTTTTATCATAGTCTAATAACTACAATGGCAGCTCATTATTTTAAAAAAACAAACAGAAAAAAATCACTGCCTTTGGAGAATATGCTCAGAGGGAGTCCATCATGTCCTTCCCCCCCCCCACCCCCCCGCAACTAGTGATGCTGCTTCTGGCCCAGACTGTGCCAAGGGCAGAGCATGATACAAGACGGAGGAGGTAAAGGGGGGATTCCCATTCCAACTGGTGGGCGGGGCTCCAGCCCGTGGGATCTGGGTGGATGTTGGGGAGAGGAGGTCTCCTTGGTCCACAAGGCCCTAGGCTCCCTCTGAGGGGAAGAGCAGCCTGTTGTTCCTAGGGCCCAGGAAAGTCACGCAAAGCAATGAATCAGATCAGGCAGCCCCAGGGAGGAACTGCCACCTCCACCGGCTGCCCTCCGTGTTCACCTCCGCTTCCTTTCCTGTCTCATCAGGGGTGCCACTGCAGGAGGGGCACTCAGTGGCCCTAAGTTTCACCTGGTCTGGCCCCCTTGGTTCTCTTGACCCAGTTAAGTAAGTGTCTCCCTCACCGGTCTCTCTGACTGGGTCCAGCATCTTTCTCTCTAAGCCACACAGATCCTAGAGCCAAGGTTCTTAAGGCATTTTCTCCAGCTGCCTCTGTCTTTGCTTTTCTCCTTCTTCTTGTCTCTTCTGACTCTTTTTCCTTGTCTCTGTCTATCTTCCTCCTTGTCTGCTTCTGCCTCTCATACATGACAGGTCTCAAGATGTCCTAATTTCCTTGGGGGACACTCAAGGAGATCCTTGAGGAAGAAAGTGTTCTTCCTCAGCACATATTGATTGAGCAGATGGTGTGAAGACTGCAGCCCGGCGCGGTCCTGCCTGGGGGAATCGGAGGCGCTACGCAGGCCAAGGGGATTTCATACTGTGGGGGTGGGGAATGGGGGAGCTGCGCACGTGAAGGATGAAGGGACGGGTAGAGTTTACAGCGACAAGAGAGAGTGGAGTAGGGAGGAAAGAACGTCTTGGGGGGGTGGTTCCCACGGCAATCAATACCTGCCAGGACCTACCGTCCTCCTCTGGTGGTCTGAGTCATTGGAAGGAGCTAGACTGGTGCTGAGTGGACCATTGGTCTTACACCCAGGACCTGGATTGCCTGGGGCAGGGTGTGGTCAGAGGGCAAAGCCGCCTGCTCCTTGGGTGAGGCTGCCATCTAGTGGTGAGTTTTAGGTAGTGTTGCTATCCGAAGCTGACTCCCGCGATACACCTTGTCACGCCTTGCCCAGCAACCCGTCTCTGGCCTGCTAATTAACACTGGACATGAACTTGGAAGATTCAGCTTCATACTGTTTGCTGATAAATACAATCTCACAAAAATAGTTACCACAATTCCAAAGAATTAGGTCTTTCTAGCTTTTGAATAATTTAAAAGATTTATGTATTCATTGCTTCATCAAATATTTATTGTGGCTCTATTATATGCTAGGAATATTTTAGACTAGGCACTGAAAATAGAGAAGACCTCGATGAACTGTACAATTTATTGATTGTACAAAAGAATTGATTGGCAAAAGAAAGGCAACCTAACCAACAATTCCAATCCGGAAGGAAAATCTCTTTGAGAAGACAAAGGAGGATCATCTTAAAACAGATTGGCCTAGAGTGGTGACTGGAATGGAAGGGAGAGGCTTTCCGAAGGAGGTGATGGCTAAGATGAGCCTTGAAGGGCACAGAGGAGCCAGAAAAGAGAATGATGGAGGGGATGGAGGTGTTGGTGGTGAAGGTGGAGGTGGAAGTGGTGGAGGTGGTGGTGGTGGTAGAGAGAGGTGGTGTTGGTGGTGGAGGTAGAGGTGGTGGTGGAGATGGAGGTGGTGGTGGAGATGGAGGTGGTGGTAGAGGTGGAGGCGGTGGAGGTGTAGATGATGGGAGTGGTGGTGGTGTTGTAGGAGGTGATGGTGATGAGAGTAGAGGTGGAGGTGATAGTGATGGTGGAGGTGATGCTGCTTCATGAGGCCAAGTTGGCGATGGCAGTGTTGATCAGGAGACAGAGGGAACAGGCTATGGCATAGCACAGACTTTTCAGTTTCTCCTTTTATGAATTCCCAAGCATTCAGTAGTGAATATAAGGAATCCAGTCTAAAATTTGTGTGTGTTCTAACCAAGTATTCTACTGCTTTTTTTTTTTTTTTCTGCTTTATCTTCCATAATCCCCCCTGGTACATAGTTGTATATTTCAGTTGCAGGTCCTTCTAGTTGTGGCATGTGGGATGCGGCCTCAACGTGGCCTGACGAGCGGTGCCATGTCTGTGCTCGGGATCCAAACCGGCGAAACCCTGGGCCACCGCAGCAGAGCACACGAACTTAACCACTCGGCCACGGGGCCAGCCCCTCTACTTCTAATATTATAGAATTTTGGACATGAGAAAGATTCTAAAGAAATTATATCTAATGTGTTTAAGCAATTCTTCTGTTAATATTTGCACTGTGTCCCAGATTCTCTTGCTAAGATGGCGGCACCTTCTTGTGCCTTGGGCAATTAGGACGAGGCCTTGGTGAAGTCTAGCGTGGGCTCGTGTCACAGCCTGCTCAGGGTCTCCCTGCCTTGGTTGGCTCCCTCATCTGGCCTCATCACCACAGGAAGAATCAGATGTTTTTCTTTCCTTCCTTGCTTGCTTGCCTCCTTCTTTCCTCCCCCTTCTCCTCCCTTCTTCCTTCCTATTTTTTTTAAATTCAAAAAACAGTTGTGGCTACCTGCTATGAGCCAGGCTGGGCGTACCGATGAATCAAAGGTGAATAAGGCCCTGCCCCTGGGGGACTGACAGTCTAGTGGGGGAGATGGACAGGTAAATAGGTGTGAACAATCGTCAACAGATACCCCCCACCCTGGAGACAGAAGGATCTAGTCCTTTCCCCTCCTCTTTCGGCAGTCACCTCCCTCTAGAATATGTGGAGAGAGGGGCCCCCAGGCTGTCCAGTTCTCTGTCGCCTTTGCTGCTACTGGCTCCACCCCCCCTATGTCTCAGGTCCATCTCAGGCCTCCAGTCTGCTGCCAGTCACCCCCAAAGCTCCACCAACACAGGGCGTGTGTGTGTCTTATAGATAATTCCTCCAAGTGTGAGGAAGTAAAGGTTTTCCAGGCAGGCAACTGCTTAACTTTTTTTTTTGATTCAAAACATTTTTATTGAACACAAGCTAGGCTGATATCGAAGGTTAAACCGTTCCCAGGGACATCTGCTTTAAAAAAGGATGGTACGATAAAATTGGGCTTTTTTTTTCTTTTGGTGTACAGTTTTATGACTTTTAGCACGTGCATAGATTTGGGTAACTACCACCATAATCAGGACAAGGAACAATCCCATCACCCCAAGTGTCCCCGTGTGCTGTCCCTCTATAATTACTCTCTTTCCTCTGCCAATCCTGATTTGTTTTCCGTCTCTATAGTTTTGGTTTTCAAGAATGTCATACAAACAGAATCGTACAGTGGGTAAACTTTTGAGACTGGCCTCTTGCACTCAGCATAAGGACTTCAAGATTCATCAGAGTTCTTACGTGTATCAATACTTTTGTCCTTGTCATCGCTGAGCTGTATTCCATGGACAGATGAACCAGCTTATTTGTCCACTGACCCATTCAAGGGCATTTGAGTTGTTTCCAGTGTTTGGCAATTATGAGTAGAGCTGCTAGAAACATTAGTTGCTAGGTTTTTTTTGTTAGCATCAGTTTTTCTTTCTCTAGGAGTGGGATACCCGGATCGTATGGGGAATATAAAATTCACAAACGCTAAACTATGTTCCGAGCTGCACCATTCGCATTCCCACCAGCAACGTGAGTGTACCCACTGCTCTGCATGCTCATCAGCACTTGTGTTATCAGTTTTTTAAAAAAAAGTTTAGCCAATCAAACAGGTGTGTAGTGGTATCTCATCGTGTTTTGTTTTACATTCCCTCGTGGCTAATGATGGTGAATGTCTTTTCATGTGGTTATTTGCCATCCTTATATCCTCTTTGGTACACCTGCTGATGTCTTTTGCCCATTTTTAAATTGGATAATTTGGTTTCCTATTGGATTTTGAGATTTCTTTATACGGTTTTGATACAAGTTCTTTTTGGGTATGTGATTTGCAAATTTTTTCTTCCGTTCTGTAGCTAATCTTTTCATTCTCTCAAGGAAGTATTTGTTCATAAGTCATGGACAATGGCCCTCCCCAATGTCCCACTGCCCTCTGACTAATGTCCGCCTTCCTCGTAGGGCAGCAAGGACTATCTGTGACCTGCATCTAACCTCCTGGAGCGGGCTTGGATCTCAGTCCACTCACAGAGACCAGAACTACCAGTGTGCTTTTATTTTTATAAAATAACCATTTGATTTCTCTTTTGAGCCACCATTGTGTTTGGGCGACAGAAGCTTGACTTCAGTCCATTTGGTTTTCCTCTCCACCTTTTTTCTGGGGTTGTTCTGACTTTGGGGGGTGCCAGGGCCTGGAGAAGGGGCGTCTGGTCTTCACGTCATCCATATCCGCACCTGCTGCTCCATGTGGGCCACTGCTGAGCCTCCACTGGTGTCCCCTTCATGGCTTTGTCGGGTTCCAGGACCTCATCTCTACTTCTGCTCCACTCTTGGGTCCTCAGAAATCCTCCTGCTTCCACACTGCCTCAGGGTACAGAGAGTTGCCCAGCGGTCAGCTGAGGCGATGTCTCTCTAGATATACAGCTACCTCCCACTCGCGTCTGGTCACCACCCTGCCCCTTTTCTGGAGCTCCACATAGAGGAAGGCTTTAGTCTCCCCCACTTTATTTCTCCCAAATATAGCTGAGTTCTTCGTCAATGTGGGCCTTGGGCCAGGCCGTAGGGTGCAGGGTCCCAGTCTCTGGAAATCACCAGTGTCTGTATTTTCTCCCCTTAGCCCTGTTATGGATTGAATCCCCCCAAATTCCTGTGTTGAAGCCCTAACCTGCAATATGACTATGCTTGGAGAGAGGGCGACTGAGGAGGTAGTTAAAGTTAAATGAGGTTGTAAGGGTGGGACCCTAATCCAATAGGACTTGTGTCCTTATAAGAAGAGGAGGAGACACCAAGAGCGCATGTCACAGAGGAAAGGCCATGTGAGGACACAGCAAGAAGGCAGCTGTCTGCAAGCCAAGGCTTCCAGAAGAAACCATGCCTGCTGACACGTTGATCTTGAACTTCCAGCCTCCAGGACTGTGAGGAAGAAATTTCTGTTGTTTCAGCCCCTCAGAATGTGGTATTTTGTTTTGGTAGCCAGAGCAGACTAATATAGCTCCAGATTCTCTTCCTTCCTCTCAACCCACGGAATCCTTTCCCACTGTTGGGCGTGAGTGTAGGGGATGACGCAGGTGGCAGTGGATGGTGGGGAAGCCTTTCTCCTCTCAAGACTTTTTTTTTCTGAACTCTATCATCCAAGCGAATGCCCAATTATTCTTGTGCGTGCTTGGGCCAGTCCAACCTGGCTTTTCAGTAGGCGGGGCCCAAGAACGTCAGCCAAGATGGGTTCTAACCAAGAACAGCAGTGAACACACCCTGTGGAAGGGGTCATGTCAGTAGAGGAGTCCTCCAGTGGCTCCTGGTCCTCGTTAGTCTGAGATTAACACAGCAGGCACTCTTTGGAGCATTCGTGGGCATTATATTTGCAAAAGGAACAGTGTTAGCTTCTTTCAAAAAAGCAAAGCTGTAGACCAGGATCTTAGCTGGAGAAAGACCTCAGACCTTGGTAACTCTTCAAAGTGCCATAGGTGTGAGGGCCGGTCAGTGACCACAGAAGGAGCTTGGCCAAGGAAGAAGTGACACCCAGAGAATTGCAGAGAAGTGGGGTCGGGGGCAGATCATCCTGCCCTGGAGCCAACCTACCTCTGGACTTCTTGTGTGAGATGTTCCATGACCTCACTGTTTAACCCACTAGAAAGGGCACTTCTAAAACTTGCAGTAGCGTCTCCTAGAATGCTGAATTCTGCAGTGCAGTGGCAGGGGCAGGCTTCACTGAGCCACCAAACACCACCACCAAAATATTCTATTAACTCATTCCCTTGGGACAATGATTTTCTTTCTAAGTACCATGTAGAAGTCTATCTTCACTGATTCTTCCCCAAACAAGGATCTGCGCCATGATTTCCTGTGGCTTCCACCACCAGCGATAAACAGGGTTGGTAAATTATACAAACAGGTTCCATCACTAAAAATTAATAAAGCACCTTCATTGGACCTCTGCTATAGCTCTAAGTAGATACTGGGAGGGGGAAGGGGGAGTGCATGGTTATGATTAACAAGGGCATGTCCTTTCCATCTGAGTGGCATACAAGAAAGGCTTCCCGAAGATGTGGTTGCTAAGTGATCTGAGTTGTAAAACAATTTTTGCCAAGTCAAAATTTTTGAAAAGAAGGCTGCCCTTTAAGCCCAGTCTAAGGATATATAGTTCTTCAAGTATAACCCTTTATTGCACTAATTTGTCCATATGTTTTCCTTCCCCTCTGGTCAATTTAGCTCCTCCAGGGCACGGGTGGTGAGAGCTCCTATCCCCCTCCCCCATCTGTAGCACGTGAATTCATTCAAGGAATGTTTCCCGCTCTACTCCAGGCTCCAAGATGCTCTGTTGCGTGATAAACCAGATGCAAGTGGGCCCTGCTCCCTCCAAGCCTTCAGAATAGTGGTAGGCATTAAATGGGTTATTAGGCAGTAATTACTTAATTGTGATAAAGACTAGAAAGGAGAAGTACGGAGCTATGAGACTACGTCATGGAGGGGCCTGACCTAGTTTGGTGGATCAAGGAGGCCTTCCTGAAGGTGAAATATTTCAATATAGACTTGCAGGCTAAAGGGACGTCATACGCCAAGACCCAGATCCTGGAGGAAGCTAACTCATTTGAGGGGTAGGGAGAGGAAAGCAGAGAACTGGGGAAGAGTGACTCAGGATGAGGCTAGAATTGTAAGCAGGGTCAGACCTTTTTGGACTTTGTAGGCTGCAATAAAGCCATAATAAACTCTTAACAAATGTTAGCTTCCAAGCACGAATAAATGAAATATCAGAAAGATGTCCTTCCTTAGGTAGCCCTGTGTGGGTTCCAGGGCAACAGTACAGTGGTGGTGATGTCCTAGTGGGAATGAGGGAGGAGATATTCTCAGGTAAGCCTGGGGAGGAGGTAGGGATGGGCAAGGGCACATTATAGTATTCTTGACAGGTCAGGGACACCATGGGTAGAGATAGGCTGAGTTAGACTTCAGGGTTTGATGCCTCTGGGAGTGAGAATGAGGTAGGTGCAGGCCCCTAAAGCTCCAACTCCCCCCCTTCCTTTCCCGAAATATCAACCTCAAAGTCAGGTTCTAACCCAGTGGAAACTCTCAACCAAAGCTGGTGAGAGAGGACCCAAAGTCCAGCGAGGTCAAGAGTTGCCACACAATATTCTGCCATGTCTGGTTCAAGAAGTCTTGCTAAAGGACACAGGTTGCCCTCTGTTTCCAGCAAGGAGTTACCAATAGTGGTGGTGAAGGTTCAGGGACTCTGAGCTCAGGTGATCACGTTGTCCCTCCTTACTTCCGTGCACCTGGAACAGTCTTAGAGACAGACCTCCCTCTGCACACAGGCCAGTAGACATTGCATATATTCATCCACTGGGGGAATCGTTCACAGACTATTCCTGTGGCAAAGACTTCTAGGGTCCACCCACCACCCACTCTTCCTTTCTAACAATTGCAATTGTGTTTGGGTGGAAATAGTTCTGTATTTGGTAGAATAATCTAGGCTGAGATAAGAACAATGTTCCAAAATTTCAGTGGTTCAACATAATAGAAATTTATTTCCTGCTCTCAAAATAATATTTGGCAAGAACTTAGCTTGTCAAGGCAGCCTTTTCCCACTTGGTTACTCAGGGACCCAGGCTCCTTCCATCTTGTGGCTCTGCTATCTCTCAGGGCTTTGTCATTATTGTCTGCAATGAGCTTGCAGAAGAAGAAGAGTCAGTTTGGAAGGGGAAAATGTTTGGAGTAGGTTTTGTTGGCCAAGCCTAGAAGTAGCATATATCATTTCTTTTCACACTCCACTGGATAGAACTTAGTCACGTGGCCACATCTAACTTCAAGAGAGGATGGGAAATGTAGTCTAGCCATGTGTTCAAAGAAGTGGTAAATAGATTTTGGTGGAAAACTAGAGTCTCTACCACAGTTCTGACCAACATCTATATTTCATGGTCTCTTTCTGTACTAGTTGTCTATTGCGGTGGTACAAAGTATCCCCAAACTGAGCAGATCAGCACAATAAAAAACTATTATCTCACACAGTTTCTGTGAGTCAAGAATTTGGGAACTGCTTAGCTGGATGTCTCTGGCTCAGGGCCACTCATGTGGTCAACATGTCGGCCAGGGCAACATCAAGTTGTGGCAAGATGTTGGCAAGCCATCTGAAGGCTAGCCTGAGGCTGGAGGATGATATGCTTCCAAAGTGACTCACTTCTAGCTCCAAAGGACCTGGGAAGTTAATACTGGTTTTTAGCAGGAGACCTCAGTTCCTCCACACGTGGACCTCTCTTTAGAGCTGCTTCTATGTCCTTACAACATGGCAGCTCGCTTCCCCCAGAATGGGTGATCCCAGGGAGAAGCCGTGATGCCATTTACGACCTAGTCTCAGAAATCACACACCATCCTTCCTGCCACATTCTCTTTATTAGAAACAAGTGCCTCAGGGCAGTGCACATTCAAGGGAGGAGAAACTAGTCTTCTCTTCTCAAAAGGAGGTTTGCCCAAGAATTTATGGCCATATGTTAAAATGATCACACTCTTAAAGAAAGGCGTGGTCATGAGACATAGTTCAGGGTAATGAAATCTGGGGAAGACACGGGGTGGGACTTCCAGGAGATCTTCTTAATACGCTTGGCTTGTTTGCCCTTTCACCTTCTTTCTGACCGTCTGGGCTGTGAGGGGGAGTATCGTTGTGGCAGTGGCCATCTAAGGGCGATAAAGAGGCCCCCAGGATGAAATCAAGCACTGAAGAGATTGGAATAGAAACAAAAGGAGCTGGGGACACTGATGATGTTGTGGAGACACTGCGACAGCCCTGTACTTCCTACTTCTGGGCTAAATAATGGAGAAAATGAATCATTATCTGATTTAAACCAGTGTACTTTTGGGGGGAAGCTCTCTGTTACAGCCAACTTCAGTTTCTAAATGACGTTACTTCTAAGTGCCAAGTACTGTCCTAGGCACTGGAGAAACAAACTGTAATGAGAAAGGGTCCCTGTCCTCAAGTTCAACAGGGGTAAATGCCAGTTAGTATGTGACAGAAATGGGACACTTCCTCATACAAACAGACACTCAAACAAGGTCATAGAAGAAACTCACCAAGTGGAATGTAAGCCCCATGGAGCTGTGACTTTCCTCTGTTATGTTTACTGCTTTATCTCTTGTGCTTAGAACAGAATCAAAGGCAATATGTACTCAATGAATAAAACGGAAATAGAGCACGTCTTCGAACAAAAAGAAAATGTCTCCTGTAGGGAGAAGATGATGATGAAGGAACTTCCTGGATTGCTCTTGGGGTTGGAGGACAAAGCCAGTTGGGTGGGACCGTTAGGAGTTGGGGTCACATAGGGACCCCCGGGAGGTGGAGGCCAGCTGGGTGGCACATCCCATGCAGTTAATCTTTGTAATTGCCTTCAAAGCATACAGGACTTACTGTGGCATTGATTACTGGACGCTCTGGGTGCTCAATTTGGCTTGAAAATGCTTCTCCCAAAAGTCAGAAGAGCAATTAAGGAAAGCATGGGGAGAGTATTAACCCATTTAATTAATGAGGTCACTTGTTTTGCTGAGAATCCCACAAGGCCTTCAGGAGGACTGCTGCATGGATTACATCCCCAAAGGATGGACATTTTCTGCTTAGCCCGTGAAGTCCCCATTCCATCCTGCAAAGCCAATTGCTGGTTTTAATTGACATTCACTTGTCCTTTTGCACTAATTTCTCTGTGGACCTGTTTGACTCAAGCTGTCCTCCCTGGTGAGGTTCTCAAAATGGATTACACAATTTCAGCCAGTGTTTTTAGCTTCCTGGACCCCTGTCCTAAGAATAATGATGAAATTAAACATCTACGATGTTCAGCTTTTCCCCCTAAATTTACAGAGGACATAACCTTGGAGTCTGACCCCTGCCTTTGCCAAGCCGGCGACTTTCACACACCATCTCTTTCCATCCAGTCCAGACAGGTGGACCAGGCATTGTAGATGCACGCCCAGGGCCTTCCCAGTCTTCTTGTGAGCAGGTTCCAGCTGCGGCAGCTCTCCTGTTGTTGCTCTCCACTCTCTCCTGCTCACTGCCTTGAGTCCTGCTCTTGCAGAGCACGGGTGGAGGATATTAGAATCCAGAAGACAGCCTGCCTTTTAAAAAATGGCTAATCTCAACTAGTAATTTTATAGGAAAATAACTCTTTTTTTTTTGCCACTGTAATTAGAAGGTTCATGAAACTGTCTATTTGTGGTCCAGACAATGACATTTGTTGAGAGCAGTCCACCCATAATTATTTGACCCTTGCTCCTATTTTTCAAGGATTTAATTATGCTTTCATTGCTTTCACGACTACTTTAGATGCAATGGTGAAATATGAGTGCTTAGGCAACCTCGTGCTCTGATGCTCATTGGCATGTGGGCTGTGGGAGTGAGCGCCTCTCCTTGTGTGTATGAGAATTCCAATCTCCAGCAATTGCAATGAAAATATAACTTATTATTTATTTGGACCTGGCTTCATCATTGAGATCAGGGCTGTTGGTAGAATTTTCTACAATAACAAAAATGTCCTCTGTGTGTGCTGTCCAGTTCACAGCCACCGGCCACCTGTATGGGTGAAGCAGGTGGTCATCACACTGTGTGATTTAAAATACATATTGCAGAGGGTCTGCCCCACATTTCCTCAAAATATCTCTGCAATGAGGCTGCCGCAGGGGACGTAATGTTCAGTAATTTGAATGAAGACAATGGCAAGAAAGTGTTTTTTCCTGTTAGAGGACACTGGTTACTTTCCATTCCAGAATAGCTCATAGTTCTATGGGTAAAAAATAACATTATTAAATAGAGAATTAGTTCTTGCCTTTGGAAGGAAACATTAACCTTTTGACTAATGCGCTATTAAGTAGAAGGCAGACCATCCAAAAGGGGGAAATATGTGAAATGTATGTGATAAGCAGAGTTAAAATACTTCAAGTGTAAAAAGTTCTCTTAAATTACTCTGACAGGCCAAGTAAGTTGCATGCTGGGTACTGTGCCATCATTTGAGAATGCCTGTCACACTTCAAGTCCCTTTCTACGGTGTATATTACTTCTAGTTCACTATGCTCTAAGCCTGTGGGTGATTTTGCTACCCGGGGACATTTGGCAATTTCAGGAGATGTTTTAGTTGTTACAACTTTGGGTGGAGGTGTTCCCGGCACCTCGTGGGTAGAGTCCAGGAAGCTGCTGAACTTCCTACGATGCACGAGGCAGTTCCCTACAACAAAGAATCATCCGGGCCCAAGTGTCGGTATTGCCGAGGGTGGGAAACCCTGGTCCAAGCCCTTGCTACTTAAGTGTAGACCATGCACCAGCATTGCAGGCACTTCCTGGGAGCTTGTCAGAATTATAGGGTCTAAAGATCCACCTCAGACCATCTGCATTTCAGCAAGATGTCCGGATGATGTGTGCACTTTGTTGTTTGAGACGCCGGGTCTACACCACGAGCCTGTACTGTGGTCATAGCTGAGTGCTCCGGGGCAGCCAATCCATAGGCTGAATAACAACTTAGTGATGGTCTAATGGCCTCAACAGGGACACTCGTGATTAAACAAAGCACCTGGTCCTTTCTCTTTGAGATATGGATGCAAAACACGTAGAGAAACTTAGTAGTTGGTAGTGGGAGGGTGGAAGTAAGAAAAAGCCATGAGGAGGCTCAAGGAAAGTGGAGAGCAAATGCCTGAGGCAGAGAAAAGCCAGTAGTATCGGGGAGGACCTGATCACAGCAGTGCTGGTGTGTGCGACTTCCTGCGATTACTGGAACCTACGTTGAGGGAAGGACATTTACTCCGGTCATTCGAATTTTGAATCCTCTGTTAATTTCTTTTCCTCCATAACGTCCAACTCTTTGTCTATTCCTGTGTTTCTTACCTCCTTACCCCATCACCAGAGGTGACTGCTTCTTCGGAACCCAAGAAAGCCTGATTAATACATGAACCAATAGGACAAAGATAAACATTCCAATAGAAAAAAGCAGAGAAGACCAAAAAAAGCACATTCAAAAATTCAGAAGTGTTCTTACATACTAGGGGTAACCAATTAGAAAATGTTAGGCTTTTGATATGAAGAAAAAGCATAAAATTGTTCAGAAGGACACAAGGGAAGACATGAATAAACAGAGATACGCTGGGTTCCTGGTGGGAAGTCCCAATACTACCAATGGGTCAATTATACACAAATGAATCTACAAACACAAAGAAATTCCAATAAGAACCCTCAGGATTTCTCGTGGAATTTTTCAAACTGAGGGGAAAAAAATGTATCTGGAACAGAAAATGTACAAGAAGAGCCTACAAATTTTAAAATAGGAATCAGGGATTTGGAGGGGTGGAGAAAAACAACAAAGTTATAATAATGAGAACACTAAGGGACTGATGTCTAAGTAGCTTGAGGGACAAATGAAACACAACAGAGTCCAGAATAAATCCACGTATAGATGGGAATAGAGTATGTGATCACAACAGCAGATCAGGTCAGTGGGAAAAGATGGATGTTCAGCCCCACACAGTGAGTTTTGGCGAAAATTTGAAACAAATGTCCCACAGTAGGAATATAATGAAATACATTTTAATATTATGCATCTACTAAATGACAAAATAAATATTGATATACAGAAAGGTTCATGATATATCGTTAAATGAAAAAAAACCCCAGAGTTTACAAAACAGTAAAATGTGGAGAATGAACCACGTTTGCTAAATACATAGCCATATGAGTATATTTATATTTATAAAAGTCACAAATGCAATTGTCTATCCTGTCCCATTTTTCAAAACCGGCTTTAACTGAGGTACTAAACATATCATCAGTAGCTTCAGCACCTCCACTCGGTTGGGTAGAAGCAAGCCTTACCTCTGAATCTCAGCTTTGTCTAGCCTCTCAATCCTTGTCTTGCCTTGAAGGCTGGGCTCCCATGTGGCTCCCTGAATCACCTTTGAAGTTGACCACATTCCCAAACATGTGGCTTCAGGGAGAAGCTCTAGGGTCTATCTTTCCTGGGTCACAACTCCTCCCCATGAGATCCTTTCTTTCCTTTTCCTCTTGTTAGGTCCTCCCCACTAGATCCAGCACTCAAAACTCAGAGAAGCATCAGATTTAAACAGATTCCACTATCATTCTAATGGAAACGGAGTGGCTCTGTCTGAAAAGTAAGATCATGAAAAACTCTAGAAAGGTAATAGAGGGAAAAATATTAACTATAGAAGTGTGGAAATTAATAAAGGAAAACCTCATTTAAAATGCAGTTAGGAGGCTGGAAGGGGAAGCTCCCATTCAGTGCCACTTGGGGTCAGTTACAGAAAAGAGTCAATACAGACCCCAACAGAAAGAAGTTATCAACAGGAAGATAATCAATTAAGGACCCCAACAGAAATCCTCAACAGAACAGAGTAGTCAATTACAGGAAGAAATGTACATTGGATCCGAAATAGAAATGGACTACCCCAGCAACTCAGCCAATGAGAAACTATCAACTACCCTGAACTCCTGCTTTTCTCCAATGGACGTTCTTCAAAAAACCCCTCCCAATTTCCTCCTTTTTCTCTATAAAGTAATGTTCCTTTTGCTTGTTTGTTGGATTTGCCTATGGTCCACCCTAGCACGCACAACCCCAGCTGCAATTCTTTGGCTATTCCTGAATAAACTTGTTTTGCTGGTAAAATAACTGGCTGTTTTATTTTTAAGGTTGACAGAAGCCTTGAATCCATATTCCCATCTCTTAAGTGGGGAGTCCAGAAAGTCCCCCAATCCAAGCAGATTATTCACCCTTTTTCATCCTCCCCTCCAGTTTTGTGTAACTGAGAACGAGGTAACTCCATCATTTGAACACTTTACTTGGCACACCCAGTCTTACATTCAGAGCCCGTCCACATCTGGGCCAATTCTGCCCATTGCTGCCTCATTCTAGTGTGTCCAAAGCATGACAGTTTACCAGGATACGTCACTTCTTTTCATGACCACCTTCCAACCCATTCCTGATTCAACGTTTCAGGGAAATGAGATTACAGACACAAGGAGGTGGGACCCTGTTGTAGCTGGGTACATTCTAGAACAAATTCCCTAAATCGCTTCTGAAGAGTTCCCCAGCCTGGTGGCTGAGGGTGCAAGAATTAAGTGGCAGTGAAGGAGCTAAATTACCACATGTTGCTTCACCCATGTAATTGGGTTAATAATTAAAACATAAGTAGCAGGGGCCTCATCCACAAGGAGTCATTATGTGCTTCTTTTTCAGACCATTGTCACAGAATATGAAAACTACATCTTATAAAATGAGTGTTCTCAGGACTGCTTAGCAACCTCCACTTTGTCACCAGTTTATAAGAACATGCAATTAATTATTGTGTCTCGTACCTAGAACATTAGGTGTTTCAAAAAGTCACTGAGATGGGTCCTTCCTGTCGTGAAAAAGTCAGACAGATCACCCAACTGGGGTTCACCCTGGGAGAATAGCTCAGAATTTGTCTGCTGGGAGAACCTTGAGACAGCCTTTGTGAGGATGCATAATTCCGTAAAATACTATGGGTTTTCCATGGAGGCAGACACGTCTTTCTAACCATATGGCCCCTGTCATAATGGCACAATTGCTGCACGAGTCTGGGGTTAGTGGACTCATTAGTGACAAGTATTATTGTCTCATAACAGATCTAGGGAGAATTTAGGGGTGGTGACATAGAATCAAAAATCCGGGCTGGGAATAAAGAGACTTGAGGTCTAAGGTCAGGTCTCCTGCTACTAGCCTATGGGCCTTTATCCAAACCTTTTCTCATTAAATCTCAGTTTCTTTTTCTGTGAAATAGGCAGGACTGTGATAGCCTGAGCTGGTTTGCCTTGGGCTGATGCCACAAGCTGGTAGAAGTGCGTACAAAGAGGTACAGCCCCTGCAGTTATTAAAATGTTGGAATACTTCTGTACAACTGGCAAATCCCACCTGCCCACAGCCCTTGCCCACAGCCCTTGCCCAGTGCCTCTTTACTGCTCCGGCTGCAGGTTCCTCACCTGCACCTCCCCATCATTCATCAACTAAGGCTTAACATTTGGTTCAGCAGAAGCCTCCCAACATAGCCTTATTGTCAGGGGTTTTATTTTGAGTCATCCCTACTTCTGCCCATGGCTAAATATTTTAATAATTATCCCTGATGGTAGCCATGTACTTAGGGAAGAGCGTTTCCCACATTAGGAATTAGTGGCTGTTTACTTTTCCAACAAACAAAAAGAAAAGTGATTTTTAGAGTTTTCCATCTGTCTCTTTGTTCTTAGTCGACTAGAGTCAAGCATTGATTCCTGGCTGTGTCTATTGATACGCGTAGTTGCCCTTGCATCTCATAAACAGAAGTCAATCCCATTAATGGTAGAGCTTTTGGATAATTTAGGCAAGGATTGGACTGAAGATGACCTTGACTTTGGAGACAATTCGATTTCATTATGCAAATACAATTTGAATACTAAGAGCACATAAAATTGTTTTCAAGCACTAAGTCTCCCTTTAGATGGCGGCCACTGACGTGACTGTGATTATGGCCGGACAGTCCCTGCCAGCCATCCTTGAGTGACTCATATAAAGGCCAGTAGTGAGACTGTGTTTCTTTTCAAAGATCCTGTTGACTTCCTTGTGCCTTTATTGTAAATTGCTGAAGACACACGATATGTGTTCTATCACATCCAGAAGTGATTTTTCGTTTCTTTGAATGCTTACGGCATACTTATTCATTCACTTAACAAACATTTACTGAAACTTTACTCTGTGCCAGGCATTTGAGCTAAATGCTGAGAATAAAGGCATGAAAACATCTTCACTAAAGGAGCTTCTGTTTAGCTAGAGAAATAGACACCCTAATAAAAAGTATAATACAATAAACAAATTGTTTTACTGGGCCCTTGTCAGTCATTTTCCCTGGCCTCTAGGTAGTATTTGTCAGACAGCGTTTCCATTCTTTTTGTAACATCCCCTTAGCATGACTCTTCTGGTTTCCCTCCCAACTCTTAGCTGCTTCTGCCCCGTCTACTTTGTGGCTGGGCTCCTTTTTCTCCATCCAACCACTTAGAAGTTGGAATCCCCTCAGACTTGTGCTAAGCCCCTTTCTCTTCTCGTGCTCCATGTTCTTCCCAGGCCATTTCTTTGACTCCTGTTGTTTAATTACCACCTCTCTGCTGGCGTCTTAAGGGCAGCCCCCTCTTCCAGACCTATATATCCAACAGCCAACTGGCTGCCTCCACTTGGACATCCCACAGGCTCCCTCAAACTCAACATGTCCCAGACAGAATTCATTGTTCTCTGAACTGCGCCCACCCCAACCAGTTCCCATTCCAAGGTCCTCCATGTTTTACTAATGATGTTACCATCCACCCAGCTGGTCACGCCATGAACCTGACAATCACCTGGCATTCCCCTCCCTTACCTCAAGTCCAACAAGTCAGCAAGTTTTGTTAGTTCTACCTCCTAATAACTCTTGAGCATTTCCCTGGCCCCACAACCACCCCCCTTACCTAAGTTCTAACCTGGATGAGGTCACTTTCTGGTCTCTCTAGCTCCTCTGGAGCTCCCCTGAAGTCCATTCTCCACAGGGCAGATGTGACAGTTTATGTAAATTTCCGATCTGATCATATCTTTAGTAGTTGCCACTTGAGGTCTGCTGAGCCTATGAGCCAGTGTCCCTCCTTCTCTGAGACCCCTCCATCTCTGGAAGCCCCATTTGTATTATGAAATTTTGAGCTTTGTATCTCACCCATAGCTCATTGAAGTAGGCCTAAATACTCTGACCCAAGCTGGTTCAATTGAATTCTTTCTCTAGGAATTTTGAATTGGGATCAATAAACGCCATGGTGTCTCTCTGTATGGCTAGAGTTATAATTTCTAAACTGACGGCTGTTTGGTGGCTATTGTCTTCCGTGTTTTGGGAGAAAGTGAAGCTGCAAAAAGAGAGAGAGAAAATAATGAAGCAGACACACAGAGCAGCATAAGCGATGGGTGGAGAAAGACTGACTCTTTGATTGCTGAAAGTTTTTCAGATCCTGACTCCAGGCCTTTCCTGAGAACCATTCCTGCCCATAGGTTTCATTACACTGCTAGGAATCCTTATAAGAAATTCCCCCATTTCACTTGAGCTACCTTGGACTGATTCTCATCCTTGCAGCCAAATGATTCTAGCGCCCCATGGCTCCCTGTGGCCTTAGGATACAGCCCCAAATTCCTAAGCCAGCTCAAAGGACTCACTTTCTATCTTTCTTTTGGCCTCTCCTCCCTTTATTCCTTGTGCCTCTGTCACCCCTGAAAACTTCCAGTTCCCGGACATGCCATCTTCTCTTCTGTCCCTGCCTCTGCCGTGCTCCTGCTTGGAATGCCCTGTGATTCCCCCCTCCGTCTACTAATGCCGTGCTCTTCCTTCCATCTCAACATAAACACTGGTTGCTCAGGAAGCCAGCTGTGTTGGCCATTCAAGCTAGGCATCTGTCCCTCTGAAGGGGCACTCCCTCTGCACTCTGTATTTCTTTTCAACACTCCCTACACTTCTTTCTGTACCACACTCCAGCTCCCTGAGGGCAGGAGCCATGTCTGCCTCATCCCAGCTGTATACTCAGCCATCGGTGTCATGCCTGGCACATGGATGGCCTTCAGTAAATGTCTGTGCATGATTCGATCACTGGTGGGACGCAGGAGAAGGAGGAGCTAAGTCTGCACAGAGACTCTGGGAAGCTTTTGCACAGGAGGTGGTGTGTGAGCTGACCTTGAAGGATGCACAGGAAGATCTCATCTAAGGCGTTCCCAAGAATATAGGGACAGGGGTGGGGCCCTTTGAACAGGCCTAGGCTTTCGAATTAGATGCTCCCACTTACTGTGGGACTTTGGCGAAGTCTTAGCTAGAAGGGCTAGTGTGAGGATTAGAAATAGCAAATATAGAGTAGCTGGCATTATTTTTCAGTAAATGAAAACAATTATTATTTTCTTTAGATCAAAGCATCTCACAATGCTATGGGGCCTTGCATAAATCACTCCAACTCTTTGAGCCACATTTACATGATTTATGTCACCATTTACCCTCTCTACTACATTAAACTATTGTAAAGACTGCATTTTCTGAACTCGAAAACCCTGACTAAAGTTGTTGTTGTTAATGTTATCATTATTAATTATTATAATTATCAGAATTTGGGGTCCAGAATGAGGTGCCCCTTCCCTCAAGAACCAGGAAATCATTCTTTTCCTTTGAGAGTTAAAGTATGAAATATGCAAGGTCACCCGAAATATACAAAATGGTTCCCAGACCAGCAACATCTGAATGTAACTTGGTTGAATATATTAACATATTGAAAAAGAGTATGTCAATCATGGGATGGAGGGACAGAAAATGTTGTCACAGAGGCTAACAGGGGCTCAGCTTGGCCTATGAGGGAGGAGGGCAGCTCAGCCGACAGCGTGCTGCATTTCTGTTCCCAAAGATAAGGCCTTCCCTAGGGTGCACAGACGTCCTGCAGATGCCAATCATTTCCTCCCCGCTCCTTCTTAAAGATCCTGCCCAACCCACAGTCCCAGACGTGGCAGGCCTTTGTCACAAATGCCCTTGCTCCCAGCCCCTCCATGCTGACCATGACCAGTAGAGTCAGGAGTGAACACCGGGTTGGAGCTGGGCTTATTGATTTCTCTGTGTTCTGACCATTTGGATCAGTGATGGGGAGAGTGAATCAGTTGGCTGTGGGGGGGACCAAGCTGGAAGATTGGAAGGTCAGAGGGACAGAGGCCACCGTCTTGGGATGGCCACGCTGAAGCTTTATGCAAACAGAGGAGTAAGCAAAGAAGTGTCTTCAAGAAGAGAAAAATAAATAAGATATGCATGGAAAAGAGGAGAGGGGGAAGGAGGTGGGAAGATGAAGCAGGCAGAGAGGCAGAGAGATGCACTGATTTTTCTGGTTCTCTGAGTCTTACTCTGCTTCTAAGTAGCCTTCCTTTTTAGCTTGAGCTTCGGTGAGTAAGGACACATCCATGCAACTAAACCATTCCTAACCAAGATGGAATTTTAGCTCACAGATTGAACTATTGCAGTTTTCCTTGGCAAGCTCACCCTACCGTGAGTGAGATGAACAGATCAGACTATCTCAGGCAGACGTGGTCAGCTGAGGATTCGAGCTCTGGTCTGCCTCTAGGGTTCATGTCCTGGCACTGCTCTACAGCACCAAGAGAGCTGGCACCTTGTTGCATAATGGTTTGGTTCCCCATATTAGTTTTCTATTGCTACTGTAACAAGCTACCACAAACTTAGTGGCATGAAACAATACACATTTATAACTCGCAACTCTGTAGGTTGGAAATTTGACATCGGTCTCACTGGGCTAAAATCAAGGGGTTGGCTGAGCTGCATTCCTCCTGGTGATTCTAGAGAGGAATCCTTTTCTAGCTTCTAGAGGCTGCTCACATTCCTTGTCTCCATGGCACCCTCCTCCATCTTCAAAGCCAGCAACATAGCAGCTTTCTGACCCTGCTTCTGTCGTCACGTCTCTTTCTCTGACTCTCTCTTCTGCCTCCATCTGCCACTTTTAAGGCCTTTTGTGATTACAGGGGGTCCACCTGGATAAATCAGGATCCTCTTCCCACCTCAAGGCCAGCTGACTAGCAACCTTAAGTCCATCTGTAACCTTAACTCCCATTTTTCATGTAACTTAACAATTCATAGGTTCTAAGGATTAGGGCATGGACATCTTTGGGGGTCATCATTCCGCCTACAGATGTAGCTTGACCAAAGAGGGAGAAAGAACAAAATATTGACATACATCGTTCTTTAAAAATACTCACTTTGGTTTAGGAAACTTTGGTGCTAAATGAGTAAACTTGTAAATTTCTTTCTCTGATTGGCACATGAAGATCTTGTGAATCTATTCTTTAGTGAAAAGAGTATGGACTTTCCACTCCTCCAGGCCTAGGTTCCATCCTACCGGGTCTACGACTTGGGGTGCATATTTCACATCTCTGTACTTCAATTTCCTCCTCCCTAAAATGCAGAGAGGAATAGTCTTGTTCGGAAGATTCAGCGAAATCAAATATGTTGTTTTTTTAAAAACTTGATAAATGCCTATTTTCTTGCTTTCCTTCCAGATCTTGACAGCCTGGAGTCACGAAGCGAATATACCAAGAGCGCTTCTAAGTGACAGAGGACTTGTCTTGCCTGCAAAGTGACCTGGTGCCGGGAATCTGAAATGAGCATTACGCCATGATGATAATCCGTAATCTTGTCTTGCTTCTTCTCCCCATATTTTGGGTCTTTTTATCTCTCGGGGTGGGAAACTTCCCGGGGTTTCTTTTTGTCTTTCTTTACTCACAGCATAAAATGACAAGGGTCAGGGAGGCAAGTATGGGACGTGTGTGTTGGGGGCTGCCAGATGGGGGCTGCCAGGACAGTGATGATTGGGGCCTGAGTGAGAGGAGGAGCTGGAGAATTCCCAATGGACTGCCTCCTGGCCATGGCCTACAGCAAGTCCTGTCTCTGTTCCCTGGAGCAGCTTATTTCTTTAAAGGATTCACTGTCTACAAGAGTGGGTGAGCTGTGTGCACGGCTATAACCACAGTCATGGGCTTCAGATGCAACATTTTTTTCTTTTATGTTTGAAGGAGCTTGGAAGCCTTTGACCTCATCACACTAGTGATCCAGGCGGGTATTAAGTGAAGGAGCTGCTAAGCTGGTTTGTAGTAAGATGAGTCAGCCTGGCTGGATTTAAATGATGCCCCTACGGAAATGCAACCAGTTTAGACATCAGAGACTCTTTGCAAAACATTCTAGAAAGTTACTCCTGTTTTAGCTGAGAAAGCAGTCTGCTAATTGCCTCCTTTCAAACTTTCCTTTCAGTTTCAGACACAGTACCCATGTAGCCTCATTGGCAGTTCACAAAACACCCTCTCATATACATTAGCAATTTCTTTGAGTCTTGGGTTCCCAGTGGAATCTCAGAGTCAGACAGGCCAGTGTGGAAATCCTAGCTCTCCCCAAACCAGCAGTCACTCAGCTGGAGTTTCACTGCCCTCAGCTGTAAAATGGGGGAACTAATACCTATTTCCTAGTGTTGTTGTGCTGATTAAAAGCCCCTGGCATAGACCAGGCCCTTATTAAGCATTTGGAGGTAAAAACTTATCCCTTCCTTTTTGGGTTCTCTGCACACAATGGTCCTATGTGTCTTAATTAAAACCAGTTCCCCCTTTCAAAAAATCTAATATTCGAGTATAGAAGGTCTTTCACAGACAAAGACGGTGCCCACCTTTCCTCAGTCATCCTTCCTTGGGTGCAGTAGACATTTGCCTTTCTAGATTTGGAAATGAAGGAAGGAAGATTGCCCTTTGGGAGTTAAGCTGTAGGATAACAAATGGATGGCAGTAAAGATATGCAAAGTCAGCTGAAGAAGAAGGCACAATTCTCAGGTGGGCAAGCCTTGCAGTCACCAGAGGAATGCATTACCATAAAGAAAGGATGTGTCCGTCAAAGGAAGGCCTGGTCAGCTCTGAAGGCAAAAAGAAATGGGAATACCAGAGGCAAACACCCACAGGGTCTATCCCAGCACACCCTAGGGAAGAGGGAGCCTTCAGCATCCCTGGGAGTTCTCATTCAACGGGCGCAGAGCGGAGCCATTGGCAAGACCATCCCTCTGGTGAAATGGAAACATCGGGTTTCCTCAGCTGGGTGCCTTATGCGCTGGATTATCAAATTCCCTCTGCTCATTGCAGGTACTCCAGAAGCTTTCAGATCATGATTTGGCCTCTCTTTGGGTCTGCCTACAGGGAGAGAATGGGTTAATCCCATGGAATTTGAGTTTTTAGGTGTCAACATCAGTAATTTCTCGCTGTGAATAAAGGAGTTGGCAGTCAGGTTTTACACGTCAGTGTTCTGTGCTTGATTAAAGTCTCTCTACTGAGAGATGGGCCTCTCTTGACGTCCTCTTTGTCACGCCCAAGGGTCAGATATCAGACCTAAGATCATGGAAAATTCCCCAAGGTAAGTAATACCAGTTTATGAGACATCTTGGAAGACAGTCTGCTGGCCTTTCCTCTTAGTGACAACCATCTGGCATTTTAGAAGAGAAAGCATTTTAATTTTCAACACTAACTGTTCTCTTCGTCTCTCTCAGTAACAGCCCACAGTGGCAGTGTTACATGGTGGAAAGATTCTGGGATTTGGAACCAAACAGACCTGGTTTGATTCCATCTCTGCTGCTTTCCATCTGTATGACCTTGGGCATGTAATTTAACATTTCTCAATACCAGCTTCTCCATCTGTAAAATGGGATACCTCCTAGGGCTGTTGTAAGGATGAAAGGCATGAGGCTCAACAAATACGGCTATGATTATATATATGGAGATGGATTCTTCAGATGGGGAATGGTGATAAAGTACGCATCTTCCATTCTATTACGCACTGAAATCTAATATGTGAAAAATCGAATCCAGTCTAATATATAAACTCCAGACTCTTCCTCCATCACTTTAGCCTATTTCAGATTTGGAAATCAGTAGTTGGGGGATGACCTTTGTCATTTTCCTCTGTTGTGAACAGTCTTGAGCTTCCACGAAATGCTAGGTGATGGTGATGAGAATAGATGCAAAGCGGCTTTGCCCGTGGCCTTGAATTGAGTCCCAAAGGTATCGAGAGATAATTTCCAGGAAAGCAAATTTGCTTGTAAGGGTATGAGCATGTATGTATGTGATCTCCCTTAGAGCAGAAGTTGTGGCCTCCTGGTGCCGTGACAAGTGGTTTATCGAATGAACTAGACTCAAGCAGAAGACAACTTCATTCGTTCTCATATCTGCCCATTTTTACCTGCTCTCTGTCCTTGGATAACATTTTGGGTCAACACAATAGCTTTTCTGGTCACTCAGACAACAATAAGAAAAAAAAGTTATTAGGTTAGTTTCAGGTCATGGAAAACCTAATCCAGTCTAACAAACAAACTCCAGACCCTCCTTCCATCACTTTGGCCAATTTCAGGTTGAGAAACCAGCAGCGGGGGAAGGCGTTGGGATTGCTTCTTCTCTCAATCCCATCTCACCTCCCCCAACACTCCAGCAGGCATTTTAGGACCTTCCTGTGTTGGGGCCATAGGCGAGGAGGACAGGAAGGATGGAATAGATCTCTCGTGTCAGCTGTAACTGGGTGTGATGGTTGTGCACCCATGACGTCCTCCACGTGGCACTCTCATGAGCTCTTCAGCGTGCCCTCTGAGTGTAGCCCCCTAAGGCTGGCGAAGTCTTCACAAACTAGCTTCTAATGAGTCCTTTCTCTTGATACCTCCTGCCCCATGGCACACCCTCGACCCCTCTGTTGAGATCACTTTCACCCACCAGAAAGTCCTCATGGCCAGGCCCCTTTTCTTCCTCTTCATTAAAAAAGATTAACTTGGACCCTGATTATAAAACCGATACACATGACAACAGAATATTTCTAAGAATAATGGAGCAGAAGATAATTAATCGAATTCCTGCCGCCTACAACCCAAATATCTGTCAGTAGATGAATGAAGAAACAAATTGTGGGACGTTCACGCACAAGAGCACACTCAGCAATGAAAAGGGGTGAACGTTGATGCACATGACCACATGGATGAATCTAAAAATGACTATGCTGAGTGAAAGAACGCAGGCAAAAAAGGAGTATGCACTGTATGATTCCATGTCTATAAAATACTTGAAAATACAAACTAATTCATAGTGACAGAAAGCAGATCAGTGATTGCCTTTTAATAAGGGAGTTGGTGGGAAGGGATGGATTACAAAGGAGCAGAAGGAAACATTTGGGGGTGATGGATAAGCTCATTACCTTGATTGTGGAGGAGGTTTCATGGGTATATCCAATTGTATTGCAATAATAAGTGAGATGTAATTGACAGTGAGTATGACAATTGTATCTCAATAAAACTATTAAAAATTCTTGCCATCTGAAATATTCAGATAAGAGCTTCTTCTAGAAGGTTCCTGGCTGGCTCCTTCCTCTGGGCTTCCATCTGGACCACTGATCACAGGGTCTTTGTCCCACCCTCAGCGGAAGTGCAGTTTGTTCCTAAGCCCCTCCTTGACTCGGCCGCAGCCTCTTGACTGTAGACTCTTTAACCATGAGCTTGGCTCCCATCCAGCCTTCAGGAAGTGTGTATCCAGCGCCCCCAGTAGTTTTTCTAAAGCCTTGCCCCTTTCTTTTGAGCTGGTGGCCATGAGAGCCTTTCTCCTTTGTCTCCCTTTGCGTGGAGAGGAACCCACACAGAATAGCAATACTCTCTTCAAAGACCTCATCACTTGTCATCTCTTCATCCTCCCGTGAATCTCGGCTTTTTCCTACATAGCTTGAAGATGGATGGTGCTTAACGAGAGCAGAAGGAGCTATGGGCAATACCTTTGCCAGGTCTGCATATATGGCCCAGCACCTCAGTGGGTCTACTTCGTACCCAATATTCTCAGCTTTAGGACCTCGGCTGAAACTCTGAGACAGGAAAAGTCTCATTTAATAACATGATTTACTTCATTAGGGTACAAAGTGATGAATTTCTTCCCAGCATATTTTTGGAGGCATATTTATTGAAAGAGCAGGCAGGCAGCCTCCCTGAGCACTGAGGCCCCGAACAGGGGCTTGCAGGCGGTAGCTATGCTCCTTCTCCAGAAGATGCGTGGTGTGTCTTCAGGAAGATGTCCTGGTCCCTTTTGTTACTTTACCTAAGAACATCAGACTGTGGTCACAAATATTAATCCCCTGTGTTTCCTGTTGCTGAACAGGGAAAAATATAACAAGAACCGTGAAGACTCACATATGCCAGGTGCCATGTCCAGAACTGATGACCAGGTGGTGACCAAGGTGACCCCTGCCTGAATGGATCTCATGGTCTAGCAGAGCAGGTGACAGGAGGGCAACCTGGCAAAGGGAGTGAGGCATGAACTGGGGGCCAAAAGGCTGCATGCCTTGCCTTCAGAGACACCCTTTGAGAAGGAGTTGGGAGTGGGCAGTGTGGAGCTGAGCAGCTCTCCACGGAATCTAGGAACACCACCTATGCCAACATCCTCCCTCACAGAGGCCACCAGCATCACGACGAATGGGACCTATCCCCTCTCCTCCCATCAAACTACATCCAAGCTCAAATGTGAGTGACATGAGTAGAATCTTCCTTCCTCCTGTCCTTGCTGTTGGATCACAGGCCAGTGAAAGGCCCTGTTGATTTAGAGTCACATAGGATAATGGTGGAGAAAATTCAAGGAGAGAGGAAAGAAAGGCATTGACCAGGTGCTCCCCTTTGCACCCCTAGTTCCTACTGCCCTAAATGGATGGGGTACTGAGTCATACATGAGTGAAATTTTAAATGGGGTTGGAGATTTAATAATGGAAAATGCCTAAAAGGCTACAAAATTGGACCCCAACCTCATGAAGAGTCCAGAGGATTTCTGCAGACCACAGCTGATAACAAAAACATGTTTCATGTCAGAAAACTAAGTGCCTTATGTAAACTCATTCAGTCCTCACAACAACACCATGACACAAGTGCTCTTATTAACAGCCCCCTTTTCACCTGTGAGGGAAATAAGATACAGAGAGGTTAAGTAAATTGCCCAGGGCCATCCAGTTTGAACCTTGACTCTAGCAACGATGCCCCCAACCCTCTCTGGCCTTCTGCCTATTCCTCAACTCCATGAAGTGTCCCATTACCCCTTGGAGGCCAGGAGCTCTCCGAGGTGCTGGAGACAGGCCCAGAAGCAGCGCAGAGAGGCCTCTGGGGTCAGACCGTGTAGATCAGGATCAGGACCGCGATTCTATTCCGAGACTTAAGGGATCCACAGACGTCTAAGTGATCACACGGCACTGTCACAGCCATGCCCTGGCTGTGTCTCTGGTCAGCACGTGAGAGCTGGCTGTTCCTGTGCCTGCCTCTCCTTCAGGACTGGAAGTGTGTTATAGCAGGGACCACGTCAAACATGTGGTCCTAGCTGTGTTTATGTCTCCTTCATGCCGTCCCAGTTACACGGCACAGTGCTGGCATATATTAAACATTTAGTACATGTTTATTGAACGAAATTAAAGGGGAATGGATTCTTAATTATCCTCAAAAATTTCATTTTCCCACAGACCAATTAATTTCAAAGACCGTCAGTTAGTTCTGTAGTATCATGGCAATAATAATGATATTATTAATTGCAGTTGCTATGCACTGAGCATAATGTACCAGGCTCTGGGCCAGGTACTTTGTATTGACTCTATCTCTCTCTATATTTATATACATATATATATAAACTCTAAGTCCTGTCAGTCACTAGCAGGCCTTTCCCAAGGAGAAGACCCACCTGGATGGGCTCATATATCCCAGAGGTAGAGAATATGGTTTCTCAGGCATGGCCACTAGGTGGCGGTGTGACACCGTCGTCACCTCCGTACCTCGCTGTGGGGTAGCCAGTAACTTGGATCAATTCTGAAGGGCTGGCTGGATGGCTGGGGGCCTCTTGGTGACCGAGATGGCCAAAATGGGGCCCAGGTACCAAGCCCTGTAGTTGGGGTTGAGGCCTTTTCAGTTTGTACCCATGAGGGGGCCTTTTGAGAGGGCCCTTACTGAACCAGGGGGCATTTTCTCCTTGTTGACATCTGAAAATTATTCACTTCTGTTAATTCAGTTTAACAAGGAATTACTAAGTCTCAACTCTCACCAACACTCCCTTTGTCTCCTCACTCTGTTTTAAATGAGGAGGGGGGCAGGCAGGAAGACCCTTAGGCCCACTTCTCACCTTCATGAAAGACAAGTTTGGGCACTTAATGTTACATCCAGATAAGGCTATATGTAGGATCGTTGTGTTCCTCTTCATGTTAGGACTGTTCGTTTGTTCCATGAAAAGTACTTAAATTATGCCGCCATTTTTGTACCTTCTTCTAGCATATCTCCATCTTCAACACATCAGCATCCTCAAAAATTGGAAATGTCCAGGGCTCCTCTCTCAACTTGGAAGAACTTTCTCTGAAATTCTTGCAGTCCCACCAAAATGACTAACTGGTCGTGTTTCCTCTCATCTCGTGGTTTTTGCGCTCACTAATTCCCGTTCCTGGAACCCTTCCCTCTGCCCCTTCAGTTGACTAACTCCTGCCCCTTCTTCAGATCTCAGATTGGGCATCAGTTCTTCTGCAAAGCAAGCTCTTGTTGGGTGCTCCCAAATCACCTGTATTTACCCCACTGCAGTGCTTAACACACCACGCTGTAATTCCTGTTTCCTTACTGTGTCCCCTAAAAGATCAAAGGTTCTCAACCCGGAATCAATAGGACCTTTAGGCTATTCAAAAAACCCTTAAAATTTTGAATGATTTATAACCTGACACAATAATACTGGATACATGCAACCACAATGCCTCAGTGGCCTCCCACAATAGGTGACCATCACTCCTGTGTCTGGAGACAGCTGAGGTTCTCCCAGGGGTTCTGCTCATCTTGATCAGGCATGTTTAAATCTCTGCAGATCCTTGGCTGTTGGCTGATCTGGGCCGGCCTTTGCTGGGGCAGCCAGGCTCTGCCCCACATGTTCTTCAACTCCCTTCTGGACTAGAGAGCTAGCCCAGGCTTGTCCTTCTCACGGTGGTGGAAGGAGTGTAAGACGTTACCCCCCTAAAGAGCAAGCACATTTCAAGCTTTTGCTTGTGTCATTCACACTAACATCCCATGGGCCAAAGCAAGTTTCGTGGATGAGCTCAAAGCCAAGTGGTGGGGCAGGCCACCCCACCCTACCCATGGTAGGGTGCTCTCCCAAGCTACACGGTCAAGAGCATGGTGCAGAAAAAAGTGAAGAGTCAGGGCCATTGCTGCTCTCTACAAGGACTGTATGCCAAAATACATGTATTTTCTAGAAAGATGATCTAAGGCCAATTTCTTACTGCAACCCATATACCCCAAATTTCAAGAACCTCCAGTATGTACTCATCCTTGAGTTCAGGGACTATATCTTCTTTGTCCTTATATCTTTAAAGCCTAGAATAGGACTGGAGCAGAGCAGGTACTCAACAAACATTTGTTGAATGAATGAATGAACAAATGAGTGCCTTCTGTGTAGGCTCTATGCTAGCTTCTGGGGATGGAGAATTGAACCGAAGAGGCCTCTACGTTGGAAGACCTTCTGCTGTGTGTGCTGTCTGAGAGAGTCATTGCCCAGAGGTTGGGGTCAGTAGGTGAGTGGACGGCCTTCAGCCTCAGCTGGAATAAACTTTGCATCATTAGGAGATCCCGGGGGTGAAAGTCAAGGAAGGATAAGCTTTGGAGGAGACAGGATAAATGAGTAAGCTTGACTTCCTGGTTCCCAGTGTGGGTTATCACATAGAAACCATACACCGTGCAAATAAACATATATGTGGGCTTAAAAGATGCAAGCGGAGACCTCACATTTATTGGTGTCACAAAGTGAATAATGAATTTTCCTAGCAGCTGGTTTCAGAATCCCTCTCAGAGAAGGAAATTGCCTCTGTCCAGGAAAACATCTTGATAAGCTGCTCAGGGCAGAAGGTGCGACCTCAAAGGCACAGATGTCCAATGAAACGAATTGTTTTCTCTTCACACGGAAAGAGAGAGAAAGGGAAGGTGGGGTGGTGGTAAGGGAGGAGATAAGACCTGGGGCGTAAACCACAGCCGAGACCCGTCTAGGAGAAAAGAGCAAGAAATTCCTGTAAGAAAACCAGTGGGAAAAAAAAAAATCCCTGGGTCTTGCAGAAAATGCCCAGCAGGTGGTTTTCGGTGGATTGCTGGGTTGTGTTCTAACGTGTGTTGTGATCCCAAAGTTTACGACGCTCTCAAATACATCCTGCATTTTGTTTGCTCCTGCTTTTGTAGGAGTTGAGAAAAAGGCTGAGTTACTCATCAGGATCAGCGTGATCCAAACCCATACAGCGGATTTGGAAGCAGGAGCCTGGAGGCAGAGGTGCCCAAGCTCATCTCAGGACCCCGGAAAGATTTTGGCCACCCGGAAAATGTGGAATCCAGGGCTGGCCCAAGGTCAGCTAGATGGCAGGTCTGGTGGTCTGTGTCTGATCCCTGTCTATGACACTACTTGTGTAACTTCGGGCTGGTTTCTTACGTTCTCTCTGCCTCTGTTTCCCCACCTGTAAGCTGGGGATAACAGTAGTGTCCTTGGGAGAGTTTACTGAGTGAATGTCTAGAAGGCCTGCAGCCTAGCATCTGGCACATAAACTCAGAGCTACCCTGTTTTAGTTGTTGTTGTTATTACTGTTTCTGTTGTTATTAAAGCTGACATCCAGGTAGCACTGGCCCGGTGGACTGGAGCTAACGCAGGACTGGGAAGCAGAAATCCAGTGTCTGGTCTTGGCTCTGCCCCTGAGTGCCGTGCAAGTTTGAGAAAGCCACATTTGAGGGCATTTGACAAGGCTCTCTCCAAGGGCTGTTTTTTCCTCTAAACCTGCAGGAGGCGCCGTGGCCCCACAGCTCAGCCCATGGACTCTTGCCCCACAAAACCCGGCTTGACATTGGAGGAAGGAGGCCTGGGTTGTGGTCCACTCGGAAATCCATTTTCCCCAGTCAGCATAACACCGAAATGAGACTGACTTGGTGTGTTTGTTTACACCCCTTGGGAAGTTATTTCCCTTTTCACTTAATTACCTGATACCCAGACATTGCTGTGCAAAATTCTCCTCAGATACATTTTGTAAAGTCATCTAGACTCGCTCATTTGGTGCTTTGATTAAAATGTGCAATCTTCCCCAGGCTTTGATACCTCATTAAATAATTGCACCTCCAGTGAGAAAGTAAACAGCACACTCTGGGGCACAGAGAACAAGATAAATGTGGTGCACATCCAGCAGATATGTTACGCTCCGTCCCCCAGGCAAACACACAACTGCTGGGTTGAGGGCTGGGCAGAAGGATGCTGCTTTGGGTTGCTTCCTTTTCACAGTCTTGTGGGGAATGAGCATGACCCAGAGGCAGAGCAGAATCCCCTCTGCCCGCCCTTTCCTGCCTTCATGTCTGCCTGACTTGGGCCTAGTCCTAGTAGAAGACTGGCCAAGGGTTGGTTGCCCACTGGGAACCTGACTCGGGCCCCGGCAGCATCAAAAAGGGAAGTCTCCTTAACTAATTCACTAACTTACTACCTCATTGTGTGGGGGTCAGAGGGCTGGATGCACAACCACTTCTCAGAGGGCATTACGATGCTCTTGAGCAGATGGCAATGTTGATTCAAGCTCCACCTTTCCCACTAATTAGTGATGCTGACCTTCGGCATTTCACATAACCTCTTTTATTTTTGCCTTCTCTTTCTTCTTCTTCTTTTATAAAATGAGGGAGTTTGGCATTGCAGACAGCCCTGGGTGAAGTCCACCTGTGCCCCTCACTTGCATTATGACCTTGGGCAGGTGATTTATAAATGCCTCTCTGAGACTCAGTTTTTTCACCTGGAAAAAGTGGCTGAAGTTGACACATGGATTTAATCACTTGAGATAATGTGTTTAATGTATAATACACGGGATCAGGCACAGAGACGGTGCTTGCTGGGGTGATAATGTGCTGGTCTGGAATGAGCAGGGGTCAGATTTGGGTTTGAATGTTGATTCTGTCCATTTTTAGCTGTCTGTTCGGCAAGTTACTTATCCTCTGTGGGTCTCTGATTCCTAATCTGTAAACAGGGATAATAAATACCTATTTTATAAGGTGTGAGGCAAGTGAGATTCAATGAGATGATCTGTATTACACACACATTGACCTGTCTGGCATGGAGTTAAGTGTTCTCTAAGTGCTTATTTCATCAAATTGATGATGATGATGACCAAAGGCATAGCAAGCCATTTTGAGCTCCAGAATCCGTGTGAATTTGATTGAAGATGATGTCCTAACCATTGTGATTCAAGGAGAGGCTGAATGATGCTGGTTGGCAAGGGTGTTTGTGGAAAGTTCTTGTCCCCAGCGTTCCAACTCCAAGGTATAGGAATTGAGAATCTAATCACCAGGCTGACAGGCATTCTTCCTGAATTTTTCTTCTTGTTCCACAGGCCATGGCAAAGAACCTGAGGAACCAGAGTGGGAAAGAAGCACACCATCTGACATCTTCCCAACTTGCTATCCGTCCTTTTATCCATCCATCCATTCCATTATCCACCCCTCCATCCATCCATCCCTCCGTCCATCCTTGATCAAGCTCTCACTAGGTGCTATTCTGTATAAAGTGCATACTTTTTACTCTTGAGGTGTTGATATTGCCGGACGGAATGAGACCATTCCTCCTCTCCCATGTGTCTACTTTGATCTTCAAGCTGACATATAGAAGACTTATTCTAGGCACAGAATGCTGGAAACCTTCCTAGCCAATCTTCCCTGGGCCTGGGTGTACCATGGGGACATGGTTGCTTCTGGGAAAATCGAAAATGCTTTGCCACTAAAGGACTGAACACCCATGGTTTCCTCTCTTCTCTGCTGTCTCCCCTGAGTCTGCTTTACATGTAGCTAAAAGCAGAAGCAGAGCTATTTGGGTAAATGAATACTTGAGAATATGGAAATTCCTAGGACAGATTAATTTGGGCATGTTTATGCCATTTTTTTTTTTATCAGAGGTAGGTAAGAGACAAATCTGACCCTTAGGGAGTTACTGTAACTTAGGATCTGGAAGCCATGATCTTTTTTTTTTTGTTTTGAGGAAGGTTAGCCTTGAGCTAACATCTGCTGCCAATCCTCCTCTTTTTGCTGAGGAAGACTGGCCCTGAGCTAACATCTGTGCCCATCTTCCTCTACTTTACATGTGGGACACCTGCCACAGCATGGCTTGCCAAGTGGTGCCATGTCTGCACATGGGATCCGAACCAGCAAACCCCAGGCCACCAAAACAGAACGTGAGAACTTAACCGCTGCACCACCAGGCCGGCCCCTGGAAGCCACGATCTTTTTTACCTCAGGATCTTGAATGTGCTAGTTATATACCCTTAATTCTCTTTGTGCTTATTTTTCACAACACTTATCAGCTATGTCATGAATTATATGTCATCAATTGCTCAATGTTTGTCTGCCCTACTAGGGTGTAAGCTCCATGATGACAGGGGACAGTCATACCACAAAGAGCTACAACTCCCCCATTCACATTCCAGGCACTGTTCTGAGCTGTGCAGACACAGCCTGCCTCATAGAACTTCTATTCTCATTCCAGGGATGGGAATAAAGGGTGTTACTACTACCTAATATGGTGGTCAAGTGGCATTCAAGAAGAGATCTCAAAGAAGCGAGAGACCATGTCATGAGGAAGAGCATTTCAGGGAGAGGGAATGGAAAGTACAAAGGCCTTAAAGCTGGAACATGCTTGATATGTTCAGGAAACAACAGGGAGACCAATGTGGCTGATGCAGAATGATCCACTTCTACAGTGGTGGCGGATTAAATCAGAGAGGAAGCAGGTGGCCCTGGCTATTACTCTGAGTGAGACGGGAAGCAATTTTTGAGCATAATGATGGCGTGGTCTGACAAACATTTCAAGGATTACCCTGGCTGCCAATTGAATAGACTGTCATAGGGACAAAGGTGGAAGCATGGAGTTATTTGCTGTTACACAATCCAGGTAAGAGTGGCTTAGACTAGGGTGATACGAAGCAGATATTCTGTGTATTCTGGAGGCAGGGTGTCAAACGGAGTACCATGCGGTTATCAGTCCCAGGGGAGGACTTCAAACACTTCTGCCCACTGCATCTTAGTATTGAAGTCACCAAGGAAAACACAACAGTCCAGCACTGCAAGGAAGAGCATTTTACCTACATAGAGAAAAGACAGAGCAAGATCAGCTCCAATAGCGTGCGTCAGGCCCTCATGGCTAGCAGGTCCCCCTGGCAGCTGACCCTGGAAGTTAGCCTACGTGCACCCCCCTAGTGCCGCAGTGGAAAGGCCTCAACCTCTCCCTCTGGAGTCTAACATAGTGAAAGCTGGGAGTGTGCCTGAGGGCCATTGATGTACACGCGTAAGCAGAGCAAAGGAGCACTCATTGTGCCTGAAACAGGGAAATATTCCCAGGTGATAAGCCCATTAGAGGCTTTGTGGGCTCTTTATCTCTTGGTAAGGATGGGTTTCAGGCCCAAGGCCTATTCTCATGCGTCCAAGTAGGTGTTGAAAGATAGTGTGCATGAGTCTGCCCTTCCCAAAAGGCTTTGTTGAACCACAGTGGTTGGGACAGCATCTTCTTCTCCAAGAAAGAGTCGTCAGTGATATAGAAGGAAAACCTAGCAAGGAGAGCATCCTGGAGGAAAATCATAAAAGGGTTTCAGAGAGATGGGAGGGACAGACTTTCTCAAATGTTCCCGAGGATAAGTAACATGAAGACTGAGAATTGACCATTGGACTTGGCAACCTAGAAGTTCTTGATGACGTAGATAAGAGCTGTTTTGATGGAGTGATGGGGAAATAAGTTTGGGAAGATTGGGTTCAAGAGAAAAGGGGAGGAAAGAAAGTGGAAACAACTCAGTGAAGGGGAGCAGAGAAATGGAGAGTGGAGCTGGGAGACAGTGAAACCTCAGGAAGGCTGTTTTCTTTTGTATCTGAGAAGAATGATCAAGACGAGAGGGAAAATTTGATGATGCAAAGGGAGGGAGTGAATGACTGAACGATGACCTTGGTATTGAGAAAGAGAATGAAGATACAGGGTTCAAGCAGAGGGGTTGGCTTCAGAGAGGAGCCTTTCAGTTTATCCGTGGCAATGTGAGGGAAGGCAGGGTGTATGGGCCAGATGCCTGAGGTTGGTAGATGTGTTTGTGGGAGGCTGTGGAATTCTCTTCTGATTGCTTCTATTTTCTTAGCTGAGAACGAAGAGTAGGAAAGAGGAGAAGTTACAAAGTAATTCTTTAGTTGTCTGATCAGATACCCTCAGCATTGCTTTGAGAAGGAAAGTAGAGGACTGAATGACGGGAAATGTGGTGGGATTGCAAGATGGCATTTGGGTCCACTAGAGGTTGGTCACCACGCATTTGAAGTAAGCCAGTCGGTCTGCTTGTGTATTTTTCTCCCATCAAGTTCAGTTGCTTGGATGAGGGTTCAAAATAGTGCGATTTAAGAAAGGTTGTGTTTTTTTCTAGGTGAGTATTAAGGAGAGAGGAAGTAACAGTTTGGAGTATATGCTAGGGAGCAATGATGATAATACATATTTGCATACATAAGCAAAGAAGAAGAAATGTGAGGATATGAAGAAATTGAGGGACAGTAAAAATGTGGTAACAATCAACGTATTTAGGTTAAGTAGAGGGGTCAATAATTTTTGGAACTGGCAAACTACAGAAGCGAGGTAGTGTTTGGAAAGTAGGATCCTTAGAATTAAGATAGTGGGGTAGTGGATTACTTGTACACAGATATCTAGGGTATGCCCATGAGAGGGAGTGGCTGAGTTAGGATGAGTTAGAATGGGAATAGAGGAGGTCATGGAATGGTGAGTCCAGGGCATGGCAGGGATTTTCTCTATGGAAAGTGAAATCACTGAGGATCAAAGCTGAAGTAGGATTGGAGAGGGTGACAATGGGCCAGATGCTCAGATCTTGTAGGAATGAGGCAAATGACCCAGGGGTCTGTGGATGACCCCAACAAGGAGAGGTAGTGGGTTATTCAGTCTGGAAGCATGACTTTCATAACCAAGAGTGCTGAGGAGCAGTGGTATGGAAGATCAGTAAAGAACCAGGAGGATCCCTACCCCACCTCCAGGTCCAGTGGGACAATGGGTATGAGAATGAAAAAAAAAAAAAGGTCCCCTCTGGAAAGGTTGGCAGAGGAAGCTGTGTTCTTAGGAGGAGCTTTAAGATTTTCTTAGAGGCGGGGTCTATACTGAAATAGATTTGACTCCTCCTAGTGCTGCCTCCCTGTTGTGGCCCACGTTGCCCCTTGTTGGAGTTGTCTTTTCTTTGACTGCAGGCCATTCTGTGATGCAGTGTATACCGTGGTTGCACACATGGGCTTTTGAGTCCTACTGCCTTGATTCAAATCTTGTATTCCTGCTCCACTGCTTATTAACTCTGTGAACTCAGGCTAATTGATTAACCTCTCTGTTTCCTCATCAGAAAACAGGAGTGATAATGGTCTTAATTATGGGTTTGTTGAGAATATTAATGGAATCGATATAGGCACAGTGCTTGGAACAGCGCCCAGAGCATGGTAAGTGTGCATATTAGTTTTTGCTTTGATACTATTATTTTTTAAATTAATATTCTGCTCTTGATGGGTTTCTTGTCCTGTTAGGACAGAAAGGTGAAGGGAACATTTAGAGATGCAACTGAAGATATAGAGATTTTGCTGATAATGGACCATCAGTTCCTGAGGACTCACTGGGGGGCGGGATTTGGGGAATTGTGGGAAGTCAGGTTAGTGGGTGGACAGAGGTTTAAGGAACAAGAGGCAGTGTGATGGAGGTGAGTTTAGGGACTCTTAGGGCTTCTTACGCAGAAGTGAACAGAGACGAAGAGCGATACGGGTTCAGTCCTGTTGGTGTCTCAGGTAAGGAGGGAGAGAGGGACAGTGTTGCTAGGGGCAGGGAGCCCCGGAATTCCTGTCACGTCTGCTGCTGGAAGGGCCATCTTGCCCAGATGGTGCAGAACTCAGGGTCTCCCACTCCACTTCCGCCAATGGACGTTGTTAGTGTGGTTCATAGCTATATCCCTGTGTCTAGCATGGTGCTTGGCACAAGGAAAACCCACGACACCTCTGCTGAAGAAGTGAGAAATGCTTCTGGAGATGAGCATACCATCATGAGATTTCTCACCAGTCTAGCCTCTTCTAACACGTCACGCTACCTTTTGGAAATCAGTTTAATCCCTTAGTCAGATTCCCTCTGAATTGCACCAGACATCTTGGCACACCTCTGTACCTGTGATTGTCCTGCTTGTAAATAGTTGTACTTGTAGCTCACCTCACCCAGAGTTGATAGAAAAGATGTCAGTGTTCCCACAACCATGTCTCATATTGCCTGAGCAGACGCTACTGCTGCGGAATTACCAAAGACGTTAAAATTGAGACCATAAGGACTTGTTGCGCATTGTAGTTTTCTTACAGGACAGATCGTTCTCTTCTTCCTTGGCTCCATGCTCAAGATTTCAGCAGACATGAAGCCCTCCTGCTGCCATCGCCCAGAGCTGCCCATCCTTACTTGCTGTGCCTGTCTGCTCTTGGATCGTGGGCTGTGCTGTTCACCTCTAATGAGCTCTTTGAAAACCTGGCTCCTAGGGGACAGCACTGTTGCAGACAGTAATCTAGGGGTCAGAGACCGCATGGAAAATTACCCACAGGCATATGCTGTTTGGCTCACATAGTATTTTACAAATCAGGAAATTTCATGTAAAATTCCAGACTCATGGCTTTTTTTAAAAATCGGAAGACCCAGCCACATTGACTCTGGGATCGTACATGGCAACTTTTGGCTGGAGATGAGTCACAGCATCTCCTCCAGGCAGAGCACAGGCTCTCTGAGTCACTAGAGACCCCTCCGTGTACGCACCTTGGGACTCTAACATTTCTATCATGGGTCTGCTGCTCATGGCATTGGCGTTTGTAACTTGGGCCACCCAACCGAGGTGTAGGGGCATTTGAGGGCATGCGCAGAATATAAAGTGATGTGTGAATGATTAATGACTCCACGGAATTTGATGTGCAGGCCACTGAACAGCACTCACACTCTATCTGGCTGTGTGTGAGAGTAAACAGCTTATATAATCTCTTTAAAAAAGCAAAGACCTAGCTAATTGACACACTCTGCTCTTCCTGGGAATTTTAAGCTTGAATCAGAAGCATGGGAAACTATCGCTTAAATCCCTACCTTACACTCGAGAATACCGTGGTTATCAAAGTAGAAAAATGCCCGATTCTTTCCCAGGACAGTGGAGACTTTCACAGTTTCCTTTATTCGTTCGTTCTGTAGCAACACCAATTCTCACCTGCTGGACTCTTCGTGGCGTCTGGGGCTTTGTCACCCAAAGCTTTCGGAAACAGGTACCGGAGTAGGGCATTTTTTACTACTGCAGTGTAAAAAACTGAACAGTCTCTGACAGAGGTTATTGTTTTCCCCCAAGAACAACTCGACTCCTGACGAGCTGCGATCTTGGAGGAGTTACTTAACCTCCCGAGCCTTGGTTGTGCCCTCTGTAAATCTGAGAGTAACAGTTTTATCTCACAACATTTTATGAGGATTAAATCAGACACCCTATGTGGAAGTGCCTGGCACGGAGCCTCCCACTGAGAAGGTTCGCAATGAGTCTTTCTGTTCAGGGTATTTGCAAGGCCTCAGGCAGAGTGGGAACCCCAGGGGATGCCCATAATGAACCCCCAAAGCCCAGACTCAGAATGGTGGTTACAGCGATGGGGAGGCTGTGGTTCTGCCTCATGGAAGCAGCGCGAACAGATTTGAACAGATTTGAGAGAGCAGCTGTTCATCTGCTGATTTGAGTTACCAGGCTTGGGAGATTTCTTTTTCTTCAAGAACCAGGTTTATAACATTGCTGCTCAAAGCAGTGATTTCCCCTGGGGAACCAGTGAGGAAAAATTCTTTGGCCACAACTCTCTGCCTCTGATGTCTATTTGCTGGAGGCCATTTCCCCAGGGAGGTGGGCCAATCAGCTAGAATTTTCTAAAATAGTCCAGAGCAAAGCTATTCCTTCCCCCTTAGTGGTCAACCTTGCTGAGATGACAAGTATTTATGGAGCACTTCCTAATTGCCAGGCACTGCTTCAGATTCTGGAGATACAATGATGATCAAGACACATCTCTGCCCTCAAGTCGCTGACAGTCTAGTGGAGGAGATGGATGAGAAAGCAGACAGTTAAACACAGCGTGATAACTCTGCGACTGGGGCAAGCTCAGGATGCCATGGGAGTTCACGGGAAGGGCAACAAAACCACTTTGGGAAAATTCAGGAAGGCTTTCTAGAAGAGATAAGTTCAAGTTGAGACATGAAGACTAAGTAGGGCTCACCAGGCTGATAAGGCAGAGGAAGACAATTCAGGCAGAGGGCATAGCTTGTGCAAAGGCCCAGGAGCAAGACAACATGGCAGGTTTAGAGGCCTGCTGGTGCTCATCAAGACTAGCATGCTGCTGGGAAGTCCCAGTGGGGCTGGTCAGGGAAGCAGAGCCCCCTCATGAAGAACTTTGTTTGCCATACTGAGGAGTTTGAACTTGAATTGCTCCAGACATCTGAACATTTTGGGGCCTAGTCTATGTCTCTGAGACAGCTTCGCATACCTGGAAGTGGCACACAGGCCTCTCCTTTTGAAATGGGTGGTCATCATACCTATTACTTGGTCTAGAATTGCTGTGCCCCTGATAAAGAAAGAAGACGGCCTGGGTGCACACACTCCGCACGTTCAGGGACAGCCCCTTTTACACATGTTCCATGGTCAGACCAACGCATCCCAAACTTTGGTTTGGACAAACCAGAATTCACACATGCAGCATAAAAATGACCTACTGCTTCTGAAGCTCCTGCTGCTCCCACTGAGGTGCCTGTCCCCACATCTTGGAGCTTTCAGGAGTTCAAAATATGACAAAAACCCATTTCATTGACTTCTGACCCAGGTTTGCAAAATAAAGGGTAATACATTACTTTTGCTGTCACTGAATTTGATTTCTCTCTCCAGCTCCATGCCATTGACAGTGGAAACTTGATCTTACTCATTTCAGGGTCAACTCAACCATTCAGGGTTTTCTCAGTCAGTTCTCTGTGCTCCCCTCTCCTCTCTTCTCTATGATTGTACCTAACTTCCGGGAGTCTTGAGTGCTGTCAAGGCTTTGGGAGTGGCATCTAGTTCTTGGCCATCATGTCTTTTCTTCTGCTTCTACCACTGTGATCTCACTTTCATTGGCCCTGTTTGTCACTGCCCATCCTTGATGACCTCCTTTTGGATGTCTGAGTCCTCATCTTTTCCCTCGGGGTTGGTCCATAAAGGCCACTCTGTTATCTTCATGGGCTGACCAGGAGACACTAAGGTCCACCAGCCCTAAAGATTGAATGGGAAGTGTTCAGCCTCTTACCTTACCATGTGAGGCCTGAGACGTCGGGCCCATTTCCCTAGACCCTTGGGTCATTTTCTCAATCTGTGGCCCCACCGTGGGTTGGTGGTGGAGAACCCCAAGACCTCACTCACTTTCCTAGGCTTGCTCAGCAGATAAGCTACAGTTCCCTCTGCTCTTGGCTTTACACTTCTTCCCCATCCCTACAGACTTGACCCCAAAGGGACAGGACCACTCATCGTTTCCCCTTTTCCACTTTAGGAGATTTTAATCAAATACGAGTGTTAGTAAAAACTGGCTCTAACTGATTCTGGATTCTTTTCGCCTGCTTTTTGGTAATAAACTTTATGCCCTGGATGTTTATGCACTCTGCTTTGGAATTTCAATATCTCATTCTCTCAAACTTTTGCCTTTGCCATGAGTTCAAACGTTCATTTCGAAACATGAAAACTTAGCATGGATTTATTTACTTTTTCCTCCTCTACTCCTGTAACAATCTTCCCTGAGGGAAGTTGGAACAGAACAGTCTCATTGTCAGTAGATGGAAGGTGAGAATATAGGAGTAACCAGGCAGAACTCTCATGGATTACCTCCATACTAGGGTATTCTTCACAAGGGGGTTACCCATTGTGAGGAATGAACAGGAAGCCCTGATTTTAGAGTGGACTACAGCAGGAAGAGGAGGAGCTGAATCCATAGTCCAAACGACTATGACATATGCCCACAGAGCATAGTCCATGCTGTCCACGGTCTAGAATCATAGGTGTAAAGGGCCTATTTACTTTATTCTCTACTCAAAAGATATATCAGAATGGAAGTGAGTGGTAGAATTGCTATGCTAACAAAAACATCCACCCTAATCTCTCTCTCTCTGTGTCTCTATCTTGAATCTCTATCTCCACCTCTATTTCAACTCTTTACAAACCTGTGCACCCAGGAGAAAGTGATAGCTGCTGCTTACTGTGCCCTTCAGGTGCACAAGGATGGCAATCTCAATTCTGTGCAGTACACTTGTTGCAAAGTTAGACCGAAACACACCAGCAGTTTTCTGGTTGCTTCCTCAACCTAGTGTTTGGATCTGGGAGAGTTCTAGCCCTGGGACTCCCAGGAACACGATCCCAGCACATCGTATAGAGAGGAAAAATCCTGGTCTCTATGGTCTCATGTTTATAAAGGCCTAATGGGTATCAGGGACTTCTTTAGAACTCTTTTTTGAAGGTTGAGCATTAGAGTTGTCTATTTATTTGTTTGCTTGCTTCTTTTAATGTAACTGAGAGAGCTGAGCCTTAAGTAGACAGAGCATAAAATGGTCTAAAGTATGAAAGTCCTAGGGTCAGCCTCAGAAACTGAGCTCATCATGAGTCCTAAACTCAAAGGATGATGTTCTATCTTTAGATGAAAAGTTTAACTCGAAGTGACTGGGTCATCCTTGGTCCCTAGGGGTCTCTGTGGTGTTCTGGGTCAGAATGGGTCTCAGGTATCACACATCTGGTTTATTCAGGTTTCTGGCACTGGCGTGCTATAAAGGATTAACTTAGCGGGCTTGGGATGCTCAAACCCTGCACATTCCAAAGAAAGGACTGGCCTTTGACAAGGGAGACCTTCCAGACCCTGGGAGTTTTCTGCCTGATAAGAGCATCTTTGTATACATGGGCCTTGGACACCCCAGATAGTTTATGGCCACAGTGTGATTTATGGTGAATGCCTGCTTCTGTTTGCCTGGGGCCCTGGGCCATGCTGTGTCCGTTTGACCTCTGGAGGCGCTGGAGACTGAGTAGCTAAGGTCAGCGATGTTGGGGCTTCATGTCTATGTGACTGACCTCCAATAAAAACCCTGGACACAAAGCCTCAGGTAAGCTTCCCAGCTGGCAATACTTCCTCTGTGTTATCATACATCATTACTGGGAGAATTAGGTCTCGTCTGTGCTACTCTCCTGAGAGAGGACAACTGGAAGCTCACACCTGGTTTCTCCTGGACTCTACCCTATGCACCATTTTCCTTTGTGAATTTGAATCGGTATCTGTTCACTGTCATAAACCATAAACGTGAGTATAATAGCTTTTCTGAGTTCTAAGAATCCTTTTGGTGAATCACTGAACCTGGGGGTGATCTTGGGGACGCCTGACCAAACTGGGATCCCTGCAAAGGGAGAAATGCCAAGTTTTAGAGTTTCCTTGACCTTTACATATTTTTTTCCAGTTGGCTTAGGGATAGTTCTTCTCCATAGAAACCTTTCTGGGCAGTTAAACGTTGCTTGTGATTTCTGAGGTCCCTGACTCCTGGCCCTCTGGCACGACTTCAGCATCCCTATTGTTGGACCGTTCAACTCTCCTGTCACAGATTACTCTGACTTCCTCAGCTACAATGACTCAACTTCCATTCACTTCAGCAATCCATGTCCACTACCACCTCCTATACCTTGTTACTCACTTGGGATGGCTCAGTGTACAAAACAATATGCTCAGAATTCTAGGACTACAACACCACTGGGCTGGACACTTAAGAGCGTGAGCCTTGGAGTCAGAGAAGCCCAGAGTTATTTAACTTCTCTGAACTGCGATTACTCTTCTGTAAAGTGAGAGAAGGCTAAATGAAACCATACGTGTAAAGCTCTTAGCATAATGCCTAGTGCATACATGCCAGGGATTACAATAAGAGCTGCTATTATCAGGCTTGTGATGGCTAATTTTATGTGCCAACTTGACTGGGCCATGGGGTGCCCAGACATCCAGTTAAACATCATTTCTGTCTGTGAAGGTGTTTCCAGAAGAGATTAGCATTTGAATGAGTGGAGTCAGTAAAGCAGATGGCTCTCCCCAGGTGGGTGGGCATCATCCAACCCACTGAAGGCCTGAATAAAACAAAAAAGCAGAGGATGGTTGAATTTTCTTCCTCTGCCTGACTTCTTCAGTTTTGACGTAGGTCTTCTTCTGTCCTTGGGTTGGGACTTACAATATTGACTCTTGTGGTTCTTGGAGTGAAACCACAGCACAGGCTTTCCTGGGTCTCCACCTTGAAGATGGCAGGCAATGGGACTTCTCAGACTCCGTAATTACCTGAGCCAATTCCTTATAATGAGACATTATATCTGTTTCTCTGGAGGACCTTGACTAACACAAGGACTGATGCCTAAATACATGCTCTATATATTTGACACCTGATTTCGCAGGCTGTCAGAACTTTCTTGGCCTTGCCCTTCTCTCCTTCCTAAGATAGATTTAATCATCCATTCCTTCAAGGGCACTTTCATCCAAGCCTTCATCTCCCTCTCTCCTCGTCCTCCTTCCACACCTGCACCTCCCTGCCATCCCCAGTGCTGTGTCAATCCAACTGCTTTTTCTTCTCTCTCTGCTCTGGGGCTGCTGGACAATGCTAGTGAAAAATCACCTAACCATGCTAAATTGTTTCCATTACAAATTTATGAGCCTCCCAACCTCCACTGGGCTGCCAGTGCTACTGGGTCATCTTTTAATTACCTCTAGTTGACTTTCTCTCACTTTTCCTTCAGCCACTGTCCCTGACCTCCACTCACTCCACGCACCCTGCTGTCACTCTCCTCATTCCCGGTACATGAGTCAGCTGAGGCTCCACAGAGCAAATAGAGACCATGAGAGGTGATCTATCTTATGCATGCCCCTTGTTCTGCTAAATATGTCTCTATTATTACCTCTATTTGCTTCCTTTACGATTCTGTCTGAAGGAGTTATTACTCATCACCAATGTTAGCCTTTCCATCAGTAGCTGCTGACTCCTTTGCCTCCTGTTTTCTTCTCTAGGAAAAATTTAATTCCCTCTCTCTTGTCTTCTCTCTCTCTCTCCCCAGGCTTTTCTCCTCTACATAGAAGTATGGCCATATTTCCTCTTTTTCATCCTTCTTGCTTTTCTTTCTACTTCACTTCCCTTTCAAGATCTGCCTGCTGGGTCCCTAGCTTCCTCACAGTCTAAGTAGTCCCTACTTGCTCTGGTCAAGTGTCTTCCCTTTTCTGCCCAGTGAAATCATATAAGGGAGCTTTTAAAAATCCCCACGCCAGTTCCTCATCCCAGACCAATTTGTGACCCTGCCAAAGGCTGACAACCACTCTTTGTTTCCTCACCTCCTATTCAAATCTCTGTGCATGGAAAACCAATTTCTTTTTGCTCCCTCTGTATGAAACTGGACTTCCTGAGGTCACCAAAGACTCCCTCATTCCCAGATTCTGTCCCCACCTTTCAGACCTCAGGCTACTCAACATTTATGCAGCATGCGTCTCTTAAGACACGCTTCCCTCTGGACTTTCACGACACTGTTCTGTCCTAGCTATCCTCCCAGCTATATTTCTCTTTCATTGCCCTTTATGGCTTCTTCCTCTGTTGGTGTTCCCATGTCTCTGCCCTATGCATCTGATTCCACTGTATACATTCTTCATTGGTAATATCGTCCACCCCCACCTTTTTCTTCTCTTGTCTCTGTTCCTTCTCTATGTGCCTGACATTCTTCCTGGCCCCACAGGCTTTTGTCCAAGCTACAAAAACTCGGAGGCATCATTGACATATCTCCATCTCTCATACCTTTATCTGATTGGCTAGTAATGTGTGTCAGTTCAGTCTCACTCCTGCTTGAAAGCCTCTGCTAGGTCTCAGTTTGCAACAAGATAAAGTCTAAACCCCTTAGCCTGCACTTGAAGACCCCTCACAACTTGGTTCCAGCCTGCTTGTCAGCCCCATTTCCAGCCACACCTTGCACCTGAGTTTCACCACACTGATGCACACTGTTCACGGAATATGTTTTTATCCCTCTGTGCCTTTGTACATACTCTTTCTTGGACTCCCTGTCTATCGCTGACCTTCTACTCACCTTGAAGGCCCAAATAAAATACCAGGTCTCCCTGGCACTCTCCACTCATTTATATTCTCATAGCGCTTTACAATAAACTCTAATTAACCACTTACCAAATTGTCTTATGATTGCTGATTTATTTATTTGCCTCTCCTGCTTGATAGTGAACTATTTGAGTCCAGGGACCATGGTTCATCTATCTCTTTATCTCTAATTTCCAACATATGGAAGACTGCAGGAGACCAGCGGGCATCTGCTGAGTGGAACCAGTAAGGATGATGTGCAGGTGGTCCAGAGAGAAAGGAAGGGCAGGAAGCAGGCGCACGATGGGACTTGGTGGAGAGAGAGCAGGACTTGGCATCCATGTCACGTGGAGCAAGTACTAGAGTTGCTCACAAAATATCCCTCGCTCCTGGTGTCAGAGACAAAATGCTGAGCTGGATAGAGCCTACATCTGACATAATACGTTATATATTATGGTTTTATGCCTGTGTGCTAGAAAGGAGCAGAATTGGATTATCTCTCTGCCCCAGGAAATAGCCATGTACTAAGCAGTAATGGGATCAACGTGCACTGACTGAAATTCTCTATAACTTCCCCGGGAGGAGATCAATGGGAAGAAGGATGTGTCAGGGAGACGATGTGTGGGCTTCAACCTTGGGGATAAAGAGGGACCTGTCAAATCAAGTGATAGCTTTGGGCGCTGCCAGGGCAGAAGGTGTGCCAGAGCCCCCAGGTTGGACCACTTTCCCACATGCCTCTGTAGCCAATCATGCTAAGTGAGAGTCTCTCCTTGTGTAAGAAGGGCATCAGCAGCTCTTTCTTCAGGGCACAGAGCTACACACAGCCTTTTTCCTTTTTCCTTCTCTCTTCTTTTTACTCACTGGCATTTCTGTGTCCTGAATTTTTTGCCCACATGGCCATTATGCAACTTTCAACCATATAATGTGGTAGATATTTGGCACTGAGAATTTAACATTAGTGATTTCTACTTTATGCATCATATCCCGGAGACCCAAGGCATGTAGCAATTTGTCATCCTGCTAAGGTACAAATCTGCATGACTTGCTCTGTGATGGGAGGGCAGGAGTTAGTTAGCAATTTAGAGAGTCTGGTCACTTGCTCAGCCTCTGCATTTCATTATTGCTTTTTCCACTCATTCATTCAACAAATACTATTTTGAGTATCTACTTTCTACCAGCCCTTATGCTAGGATGGCAGGTTGGAGATAACCTGGTGAATAAAAAGGTTCTCTGTTCCCATGGACTGTAATTTTGGGAGGAGGTGGGGGAAGGGAATAAATAAACAAAACAATTTCATGTGGTGGTATGTTCTGTGAAGAAAATAAAACAGAGTGATGTGATGGAAAGTGAGAGAGAGATCAGCATTAGAAGGGAGACTTGCATCATTGTGGCACTATTAACAATAGCCAAAAGGAGAAAAAAACCCAACAGATGAATGGACAAAAACATATGTGTATTCATAAAATGGAATAGTATGCAGCCATAAAAAAGAAAGAAATTCTGATACATGTTACAACATGGGTGAAACTGGAAAACGCTATGCTAAGTGAAATAAGCCAACACAAAAAGGTAAATATTGCATGATGCCACTTATATGAAATACCTAGACTAGGCAAACTCATGGAGACAGAAAGTGGATTGGAAGTCACCAGGGGCTGGAGAAAGGGGGAAATGGGAAGTCATTGCTTAGCAGGTATAGAGTTTCTGTTTGGGGTGATGAAAAAGTTTGGAAAGAGATAGTGATGAGAGTTGTACAACATTGTGAATATACTTAATGCCACTGAATTGTACACTTGAAAATGGTAAAAATGGCAAATTTTATCTCATGTACATTTTACCACAACTTAAAAAAAGCAGAAGGGAGATCCACAGTGACAAGAAGGAGCCGGCAATGTGGCGATGAGGGGGAGAGGACATTCCTACCGGAGGGAATCGCAAGTGCAAAGACTGTAAAGCAAGAAAGAGCTTGGATCATTTTTGGTTTTTTATTGCTCTGTGCACAGCAACTAGCATGAAGGTTAAAAATATGTTTCTTTCTAAGAAAAAAAAGCTTCAGAAAGGAATTCGATTGTTAGCGCTGGAGGGAATAGTGAGGAGGTTTAAAACCAACGGTATGTGCAAATTTGGGGATTTTCCAAGATTGTTGAGTCCATTCCTCAGGAAGACTGAGAGTCCTCTGCAGTTGCTGGTCTGCATGTCCAGCCTCCCATCAGGCTCTGAGCACCTTGGTGCTGCCAGAGACTGTACTGTTTTAATTCTGTGCCTCCTGCACCTACATCTGATGAGCGATGGGGTGATTGACAGCCTGTGCTCATCCACTTGTAGGACAAAGAGCTATAGGGTGTCCAGTGCTAAACCAGCAAGCAGGAGAAGTGGATTCTAATTCTAGTCCCACCATTAACTAGCTGTATGTTTGCAGATACAGGGCTCGGTCTATCTGGGCTTCAGTTTCCTCTCCCACCCAACCCCTGCTCTGGACAAGATTAGAGATAACAACTATGCGATATGCATCTTCCTCTCCGCCTGTCTGGCAGGAGGCCCAGGTGGTGATGTGTGAACATCCCAGGCCTCACTGGCCCCCATCCAAACCAATATTCTTTACAAATATTTTCAATATTTATTTGGCTGGGGATGGGGGAGAGGTTAAAAGTAACTGATTTTTTTTATTAATAAAAATTGTATTTGCAAATTTATTTCAGCAGGGCAAAGCAGAATCACTGAAAAATTCTCTAAAATATTCCCTTCTTTTATGTATGTTCTTGTTCTCTTTTTAGCTTTCTTTAGTTCACTTTAAGAATATATATAATAAAATAAATTTCCTCTTCTGGGAAAAAGGTGTTACATCATGAGATAGTTAGATTGAGAATTTTAGCTCCCTGGGGCTGCGTGAGAAAGTTGTAAAAGGCCTCCGCAGAAATGGGCTTTTTAAATTTTCATTTCAGGGTGCTGTCTGCTTTGGTGGGAGTGGGACAAATCGCATTTAACTGGTTTATCCTGGTGATGTTTTAGGGTTCCTTTTGGATCAGCAATTCCCAGCAGCCGCCCCAAAGGCCTGGAGCCCCTGTAGCTGTCCAGGGCAGACATCGCTAATGGATCCCAGCACGCCTTCCTGCAGAGTCCAGGTGGGATTCCAGCTTCCTTGAGACCCTGCACCAGGCAACCACTTCCAGTTATGAATTCTATTGGCCATCCGTAGGCTGAGTAGATGCTGTGTTTCCTTCCAACTTCAATGTTTTAGGATTCTGTCATCTTAAATTTCACATGATTTAAGAGTAATCGCCATTTGTCTGAGACCTTAGTAACTGATACGTAATTTGGTTTTAGACATGTTGATGTTTATGTGAGTGTTTGTGCAGAAGAAAATGATGTTGGAAACTAGAAAAATCCCTCTTCGACATTTTTCCTGGTTTTATAGCATCTAAAAGAAGCAACAATTGAAGAAAACTTTATGGGCATATTCTGGGCTACTGTCACACAGTCCAGAGAGCGATTTAAGGCCTAGAACGCAGAGGGTGGACCTAGCACCTGGATGGAAAGGAAGACCTTGATTTCAGGGCCGAAACAGCTTCAGCACTGGATTGGGTGGGAGGGAGATGAGCTAAGAATATCTGTAGACAACTGCAAAGGCTTTATTTATGTGAACTCCATCAAGTGCCGGTGTGAATTTAGTTGAACTTTGAAACAGTCAATGCCTTAGCAGAGTAGCTTTTGTGCCCAAAGTGTGATGATGAGAGTAATTAAGGGATATGAGCAGGGGCTTTAGAGATCCACAAACATGGTTTTGAATCCTGGCTCCTGCACCTATTTGCTGTGGGGCCTTGAAATAAGTAAGGTGTCCTCTTTAGGTCTGTTTGCCTATCTGTGCGACGAGAATACTTACCACTTACCTTTCAGTGTGTGGTGAGGCTTGAATCAGATATTCGTGGTGGATCACCTGATCCGGCTCAGAGCAAGCATTAAATACAAACGGGTGACTGAATCGAGCATGACAGGTGCTTCATGTACACTTTCCGGTAGGGATCCTGTTCTAAGAGCTCCACGGGGACATGGACGAATTTGGAAACTGAGTCTGTGAAGGAGAAATATGAATTAGTTGGACAACCCTATGGAAAAACTACATTAAGAGGCAAGTCACAAATTAATTAAGGAAATGAAAATTGATACAATATTTTCACCTATCAAACGGGGGGAAGATAATCCTACTGTTGGTGGGATTATAAATCAGTATGGCAAATTGGACAGAGAGTTTGGAAGTGTCTGTCAAAACTCCAGTCAGCAATGTGCCCCTCCCCCCTTAGGTGACAGTTCTGCTCTCTACAAACCATCAAAAGCTTAGACACAACAGTGGGAAGTGGAGAAATCCATGCTATGATTTATTTATTCTTTAGAAGTCATCACTTCCTGTCATATTACATATTATTCATTTATTCATTGTTTATTACCCATTGGAATGTGCAAGCTCAGTGAGGTCAGGGTCTTTGTCTCTCGTGTTCATAGACAGATCATCATGAAATTCAGAACATGAATGTGTGGAAAAGATCCTACAAAGTTCTAGAGAGAGAAGGAAAAACCTTTTCATATGAAGAACAGAGAATCAGAAAATATGTTGTTATGTTAAATATACATAAATAATACCCTACTGTATGCATTATTCTGTACCTTGCTTTTTTAGTTAGCGCTTTGCTTGGAGGTCTAGCCATATTGGTATTTATAGATCTACAGCATTCTATTCAACTTCAGATTCTGTAATCATTGCTTTATTGCAGGGGTAGCAAACTCAAATTCTACAGAGGTTATGCAGGAAACCTAAGTGTGAGGCCGCCCAGGAGGAAGACGTGTTATAATCAAATATTATTCCTGCCTAATTACACGGCCATGTAAAATGTTGTATATGCCAAATAAAATCACCAAACAAAACATGTACCTGGGCTATATTTTGCCTAAGAACTAGCAGTTTGTGAACTTTGCTATCATCTTCTCATGTTTAATATTATGGGTAATCTTTTATGCATAAAAATTGGTATTTTAAGTTGTTTCCTTTTTCCCTCCCAAGTTAGGACTAATTTGGGTCACAAAACTTTGAGATTAACTTGGGAACACAGAAGACAGGAAAAGGAAAATCAAAATGTCAGTTACATTATCTTAAAGCTGATTGGAGAAGATGGTTTTAGATCTGAGGCCAAAGGGCCTTGTTAACCTCTATCTTCTAGTTTTGATGGAATCATGGGCAGAGTCAGAGTACAACTGCATGTCTCCAGCCTGAGGGCTGGACTCTGACTACCTGGCGGGTAAGGAGACAGGGTACATAATTTTTATAGCTGATGAATTTGACCAAAGAGACGGGAGTAGAGCTGGGCTAGATGTGTTATTCTCACAGAAGTTCCTCTTCATGGAAGCATGAGACTAGCAGAGAGCTTGGTTCCCTTAAGAGTAACCAGCACTTTCTATCTGGAAACTTGTTCTCATCTTGTTCTCTCCCTCTCTCTTTTTGTAATGTAACACATTTAACTCTTGATCTTGGTCTCTTTTCATTAATTTTTCCAGCTACATGGGAAAAACCTTTTCATTGGTAGCTTTTGGTATTTCTACGAGTCATGGATTCTTTCTTCTGATATGGCTTTGATTACTATCTCTATTCTATTAGTTTTGATCTGTTCTCTTTTTATTATCATTTCTCTTAAGGTTTTCAACTCTTTGCTATTAAAAAATGTTGACTTTCATAACTGATTTTATCCCCTCCCATAACTTCATTTTCCTCCTAAAATTTGTCTCCAGCCCAGAATTCTGTCCTAAGCTTCAGATCCATATATCCAACTATTGTCAAATTGATTGTATGAAAAAGAAGTTCTTAACTTCCCCTTAAAATGTGTTCCTTCTCCTGACATATGGCCTATCTAACCTTTAACCCATGTGGAGTTAAAAATCATGTCTACTTCGTAGGCTTCATTGGGAAGATTAGATGAGATAATGCAAGTGACTGCTGCTTAGATGTGAAGAAAAATAAGGACACAAAAACCTAATTGCAGAATTTAAGCTTGCATCGGATTATAAAGCACAGCTGTTATCCTGTAACTTCTTCCCTGTCCTGTGTTACATTTAATGTTTTCCTTTTATGCTTGGTAGGTTCCAAAGAAAGACTGAACAGCAAGGAAAAGTTTTGAAGCCTTATATGTGTCTTAACACATCTATATGCTTTCTCATGCTCAATTTATAGTTTATATGGGTATAAAATTCCAGGTTGGCAGTAAGCTTTCCCTCAGAATTCGGAAGGTTTTGCTCCATTTTATTCTAGAGTCTAATGTTACATATAAGAAGCCTGTTATATTTGTGATTTCTTATCCTTAGCATATGACCTATTATTTTTTCCTATCTGGATATTTTTAGAACCCTTTCTTTATCCCTGGGGTTCTGAAATTTCAAAAAATGTGCCTTATTTGGTTTTTTATTATTCATCTTGCAGCATATTCTATGAGTCCCTCCAATCTGGACACTTATGCTTCTCAGTTCTGAAAAATATTCTCCTGTTATTTCCTTTTCTTAATTTTCTCTGTTATTTGGAAGTCTAATTATTTAGATATTGTAATTTCTGAAAAATACTCTTTTCCTTTCTCCACTGTTTTCTACCTCTTGATCTTTTGGTTCATTTCTAGAATATTTCCTCGACTTTATATTCTATTGTTGAATTTTTGTTATCAAATGTTTTAATTTCCAAAAGTTCCCTTTTTGTTTTTGAAACGATCATTTGTGTAGTATGCTGTTCCTTTTGTACTATGCGTTTATAGGGGCAGCATCTTCTCTCAGCTCACTAAAGGTACTATTTGTAGATTTTTCTTTGGCTTCTTGAGTCGTCTCTGTATCATCCACTTTCCTTATTCTTATTTATTGTTTTGCTCTCTTTCTGTTAGAAGGCTTTCTCAAGTGTCTGCTTATCCTTTGCTGGCCATTTTTTTTATTGTGGTAAAATATACATAATATAAAATTTACCATTTTAACTATGTTTTCAATATACAATTCAGTTAAATACAGTCTACATTTTGGGCTACCATCACCACAATCCCTCTCCAGGACTTTTCCATCATCCCAAACTGAGATTCTGTACCTATTAAAACACAACTTCCCCCTCTTCCTTCCCCCAGTGCCTGGTAACCATTATTCTACGTTTTCCTCTATGAATTTGACTATTCTAAGTATTCATGTAAGTGGAATCATATAATGTTTGCCCTTTTGTGTCCGGCTTATTTCATCTAGCATAATGTTTTCAAGATTCATCCGTGTTGTAGCACATTGTAGAATTCCATACTTTTTAGCGGCTGAATAATAGTCCATTTTATGTCTATACCACATTTTGTTTATCCGTCCATCCACTGATGAACACCCAGGTTGCTTTCATGTTTTATTACTGTGAATAATGCTGCTGTGAACATGGGTGTACAAATACCTGTTTGAGTCCTTGCTTTCAATTATTTTCATTTATTTTTAAAAGTGAGACAGTAAAAAATTATTCAGGACTGTGTGTATAGACGTGTGCTGCTTGTCTTGGAGCTCACAGTGGATGGAAGGATGTCAAACTAGCTGTTCATCAGAGGATCCCAGGAAGAGCATAGCCATTCCAAGGCATATCCATCAGGCTCCTGCTTTCCTCTCTATACTTAGCAGAAACAGTTGAGCCTTTCCAATATACAGCACAGCACCTGGTACACTGCCTGGGGCTTACCCAGTGAAGGCCAGGTGAGTGACATTCTCGCTCCACTTCCAGAGTAATTTCCCCATACCTTGATGTTTCTTTGATCATTGTAGTAGTGATTTGGGAGGTGAGGATTAGGGTGGGAGGGAGAGATCTGAACAGTTATGTGTTTGTGCTCAAGTTGTCTTAATTCTTGGAAATCCTGTAACATATGTTTTTAGTCAGCCCTGGGAACAGCTCCTTATCGGTGTAGCTAGTCAGGAATAAGCAAATGTTGGCTTCATTTTGGAATGCCATGGAGATGCCTATGGGACATGAAAGTGGACTCAGGAGACAGGAAACCGAGAGGGCAATGGTCTCAGGGAGGCTGGGATTCTTGCTCGGGGCCAGCCTCCACCCCTGTTATCTTCCATTTTCACGTGCTCTCCTCTGACTTTTCAGTGAGCAAGTTCATCAGTTCAATAGGTTTTATAGGAAAAAGTTCACTTTTGTAGTTTGATTTAAATGGTCCTTTTTTTTTAAAAGTCAGGATAACTTCCATTTTAGCCTTTCTCACAGACAGGGTCAGGGGATCATTATCTCGATTCCGGCTTTTGAGCAAAGCATAAGGATGAGCACAGGACGGGGGAGCAGAGCCTCAGCAGCTGGTGTTTGTTTCTGTCTCTTCCTGAGCCGTTCCGGAGCCGGCAGAGAATAGGAATGAGCCATCGCCATTCCCCGCACGGCCTCGGCGCGAGGCTTGGGCTGTGGTGTGCGGATGTGGAGGTGCGTTCGCACTGGCTTTTAAATGATGTTCTTTCTAATCACACTTTTCTGCTGCTGGGAAGCTTACGTAAAATCAGTGCATGTCTACTTAAGTTTGCTCCCATCAATGTTATTGTTATTCGTTTGTTTACTTTACACCTTCCTAGGTGGATTATGTAAGATTTGGCAGTTTCTCTTTTGACATCTTGCACTTTTATCAGCAGAATGCCATCTGCCATCATTAGAGACTAGTGGTTGTGGATGTGTCTCAGGAATCGGTTGATGTCCTGTGAACCAGATTTGCATAAGCCTCTACAGTCTCTGCTAATGAGTGTAAGATGGTTACCACGGCCTGCTATCTTGGAGACTGATTATTAAACCTACAGAGGTCTAGCAGCCTCGTGTGTACACAGAATTGAAATATCCCATGCAGACAGGCAGAGAAACTTTTGATGGTGTCTCTGCTTCCTTCATCCTTTGTAAACAACAAGAAAGCTGACAATTCTTCAAGGAAATGTCAGATATTTCCCTATCATGTACTTCCTCACAGTTCTTTCTTATTTCTTATTTTTTACTGAGATAAAATTTATAACAGTGACTGCACAGATCTTAACCTTACACTTTGATGAGTTTTGACAAATGTATCTATTCATGTAACCAACATCCCAGCAAGACTTGAAACATTTCCTTCTTGCCAGCCAGTTCTTTGGGCCCTATTCCAGCCAACCCCCGTGGCTCAGGAGCAATCACAGCTCTGATTTCTGTCTCCACAGATTTGTGTTGCTGGAACTAGAGTGTCACATAAATGCATTTGTCCACTGTAATCATGGCCTGTGCATTGCTCTGTGCCTGGCTCTTTTGCTCTCCCAGGTACTTGTGTATATTAGTAGTTTGTTCTCTTTATTGCTGAGTACTATTCCAAAATATGTTTTATTATGGAATACTACTTAAAAGGAAAACGCTTTCTCTACCCACAGAATACTTCTGACATCAAATGGGTGCGGTCTTCCCTCACATTAAGCAATTCTGACACTAACTACACGGAGTTAGTGCAGACTCTGCAGGGCTCAGTCCTACAAGACTGTCCCCCACCTCACACACGAGTTGCAAGTCCCAGGTTGTCACCTATACTCCAACCAACCAGTGATGAATCTGGGGTTCCCGTGACATTTTCCTCAGGTTCAATGATTTGCTAGAACGGCTCACAGAACTCAGGGAAACACTCACTTACATTTACCAGATTATTATAAAGGATATAATAAAGTATATAAATGAACAGCCAGTTGAAGAAGTACATAGGGCAAATTCTGAAAGAGTCTCAAGCTTCTGTCCCCATGGACTTGAGGTGCACCACCATCTTGACGTGTGGATGTGTTAAACCAACCAAGAAGCTTGGGGATTTTCATGCAGGCTTCATCGTGTAAGCAGCCCCTCTCCTCTCCCCAGGGGATGGGGTGGGGTAGGGTAGGGGGGTGGTGGAGCTGAAAGTTCCAAGCTTCTAATCATGGCTTGGTCTTTCTGGTGACCAGCGTCCATCCTGAAGCCATCCAGGAGCCTACCAAGAGTCACTTCATTAGAACAAAAGATGCCCCTATCACCCAGGAAATTCCCAGGGATTTAGTTCTGTGTCAGGAACCAGAGTCCAAGACTAAATATAAGAACAAAAGATGCTCCTCGCACCCCTATCACTTAGAAAATTATAGGGATTTTAGGAGTTCTGTGTCAGGAACTGGGCACAGAGACCAAGTTTATATATATATATTTCTTATGTCACATTACTATGATCATTGCACAATATTTTTTATACATTCTCCTGCTGATGGACATTTGGGTTGTTCCCAGTTTGGGGTTTTTATGAACGAAGCTGCTATAAACATATTTGTACAAGTCTTTTTGTGGACACTTGTTGTCACTTTTCTTGGGTAAACACCTACAACTAAATCGCTGCGTCACAGGGTAGGTGTCCAATCACAGTTCCTGTTACTTTGTTTCTAACTGTACCATTGTTGTTACCACTGTAAATAGGATTCTTTTCCATTCTATTTTCTAAATGTTTATTTCTGGTTTATAAGAAAGAGAATGATTTTTAAAAATATTTATTTGGTAATTAGAATCTTCGTTAATCACTTTTACTGATTATTTTTAACTATCTTTTATCTTACCCAAACAATACATGAATAGTCTCATCATGAAAGATTCAAATATTAAAAATATGAAGAGAAAGTAAAATGTGAAAGCCACCCCTTACCTTCCCCCACCCCTCACGTCTCCCTCCAGGGATGCTGGACGCTGCCAGTGCACTGGGTTGCCTTCAGACTTTTTTCCAAGCATTTAAAAGCGTGGTTTTGGAGCTTATAAAGTGCACAGAATACCACATTAGATATTGTAGATTCGTATAGTTATCACGGCAGTTGCAGAAGGCAGTAAAATGTCTTGTTCTAACAAAATTGGAATATTGTTATAATTTTCTGACAGTTGGAAGTAAACCATCTTGAGGAAGGGGCCTCTTTTTTGTAATTTGCAGAAAGGTCTCATATGGGTCTCACATTGAATATCTATAATGTACATATATAGATATATCTTTTTTTAAAAAACATGCACATAGATATTTTTAAAAATAAGTGCAATCATACAATATTTATTGCCCTATGACTTCCTTTTTTCAGTTGTCAAGATACCTTAAATATCTTTGCATTTCAATACATATATAACTTTAACTTACTTTTCTTAATTGCTGCATGTATTTCATATCTGTGCATTAAAACTTATTAACTTGGACATTTAGATTGTTTTCAAATTTTCATTATTTCAAAGATTCTTAAATGTGCATATTTGTACACATATGTAAATATTTATTTAGGGGGAATTCCTAAAAGAAGAATTTCTGAATTTAAAGTTATGCACACTTAAGATCGTTTAGGTATTACCATTTATGCCTCCAAAAAGCTTGGCCAAAACACTTCGACTACCCATGTATGAAAGTGCCTATTTCCATCCATTTTGTATAATGCAGGACATTACTGAACATCTTTAATTTTTGTAGGACATTATTTATCTCTTTAACTTTTGGCCAAACAATGATACTGCATTACTGTTTTAATTTACATTTTGCTCTTTAAAGAATGAGCAACTTTTCTTATGTTTATTTGCTGTTATTTATATTTTTTTCTTCATAAATGTCCCTTTCATATTTTTTGCTTATTGTCATTCTGGGTCATTTGCCTTTTTTCTCATTGATTTGTGGGGACTCTTTATATATTCTGGATATTAATCTTAAGTTTCCTGTTGCAAATATTTTTGCCAGTCTGTTCCTTGGTACTTTACTATGTGGAAAATTTAAAATCTATGTATTTACTTAGAGTTAAATTAAATTTTTTGACCAGGCCTGAGAATTTTTTGTCTTGCTCAGAGAGGGACTTTCTAAATTCAAGTTTACAAAAATAAATATTTTGTTCACATTACATTCTATTTAACTCATGTCTATCTGGAACTTATCTTTGTGAATGGTGTGAGACAGGGGCCCGACTTCACTTTTCCCAGGTAGATTCCTAATTAATTTATGCAGGATATATTTACTGAGTACCTACAATGGGTTTGGAACTGTGCTAGCTGCCATAGAAACAGCAGTGAACAAAGACATGGTTCCTGTTCTTATGTGGCTTACATTCTAATAGGGGGAAACAGACACAAGAACACATTTAAACAAGATAATTTTTTACCAAATTAAGTGTTCAGTAGAAAATAGGCTCTTGTACAAAAGAATGGTTTCTGTTGATTGAGTGCTTAGGGAAGCCCTCTTTGAGGAAGGGACGTGAGCTAAAATCTGAAGGATAAGAAATGGCTGGCTGGCAGAGGCCCTGAGTTAGGACCAATGATGGGGTATACGTAAAAAATCAAAATACCTTCCTAATGTTTTTCCAGCATTTTCATAACATGAAGACAAGGGTGCGTGAGTGAAGCCTGAGTAGGCTTGTCTCTGCCCAGTTCCATCCACTGTGTATTAAGCCCCAGTTCTCTACTCTGGCAGTTGTTTATCGATCAGTCTTAGTTTTAAGGATTGGAGGTTTCCACCTTTTCTCAGTCTTCGTGGGCATTTGAGTGATAACCTTGAAGAGACTGGACTAGGCGCTGCTGGCTGACATCATTTCGAACAATAAATTTCAACAGAGTCTTTGTCAAGTGTTGGGCAACAATGCCTGTCACAGTATACTCTCTGACAAGCGCCTATTGTACAGTTCTCCTATTTGTTAATTAAGGACAGAACAACATGAATTATTAAATTGTTTTATAGGCTCCGAGTAGGTTGAGTAAATACACCTGATATAAGACCAGCCCACCACCATACCTCATCCCCACTGGCGTTGTTCAGAATACCTTTCCTCGTCTCTTCCTTTTTCCCAGGGGCAATACATTCCTCAAAAAGAAATGTGGATGGATTTCGACACCTGAATGAACGAATGATTAAGGCTCCAAGTTTCTAAGCCGTGGAGCACAGCTGTAAAAATTTTACTCTGAAGGCTTTTTAAAGCAGATGCTTGCTAATGTTTGCATGGGTTATAAAAAATGTCACAATGAAGCACTCCTAAAACATCTGATTCTCAGAAATATAAATTCTGGTGTCCTTTGTGAAATAAACCGTTTGCAATATGTAATTGTGAAGGGAGGGCCATCTTGCTTTTTGGAACACTTACTAACTGAGCGAAAAACATGAAAAGACAAGCTTAGCCATCCCTAAAGCCTCAGCAGGAGCTTGCCAGGTAAGGAAGTGTGTTGTGTGTGTAGAGGACGGGGTTGGGGGATGTTCTGAGGATGGCAGAGGGGTAGAGGGTGGAGAAGTCATCTGAGCAGATGGCGCGGCAGGGGCAAAAGCCTGGAGGTGGGAGAGGACACAGCAAAAGTAGAAAGACAGCTACAAATTGATTAGGTGTGGGACATGGTAAGACGTAAACTCCATTAGGTTGAGAAGTTTCTTTCTTTAACTCAGGGAGTCAGCAAACTACGGCCCAGGAGCCAAAAGATTTTGTAAATAAAGTTTTATTGGCGCATAGCCACACGCATTTGGTTCTATATTGTCTACGGCTGCTTTTGTACTGCAGTGGCAGGATTGAGTAACTGCTGCAGAAACTGTATGGCATCCAAGTCGAAAACGTTTTTACTATCCTGCCCTTTCTGGAAAAAGTTTGCTGACTCCTGATTTAATTCATTGTCACGTCCCCCTAAACGTAGATTACAGTGAAATGCCTCGCACATGGTGGGTGCGCAACATACAGCAATTTACATTGAAGTGAAGCATTCACTGGAATTCCGGTCATGCAGGAGCCTATCTTTGGCCCTTCTTGTTAAGGAAGTGGGGCGTTATATTAAAGGCAAAACGTCTCTGAGCCATTCATTCACTCATGCACTCATTTGTTAATTCTCATTCTTTGAGGCTCACCTCAAGTCCCGGTTGGCTTCTCTCTAGTGTGTTTCCGTAGCAAACTGGGCAAAACATTCATCACGCTGTTTGCCCATATACTCGCTGGTTTTCTCCATTCGACTGCGATCTACTTGAAGAAAGAGGGTATTTCCTTTGCCTTTATCTCCACAAAGCATGGCATAATGCCTGAAACATTGGGATCCCTTGATAAATACTTTTTGAATGAATTAAACAAGCATTTATCAAATGCTATTTTGAAAGAATCAAGAAATTCAGAAAAAATGCTGATTTGAAGAGACGTTTGTGTTCCTAAGAATCATGTGGAAGTGCTTTGTAATCTGAAAAGAACCATACAAATGGAAAGATTCTCCTATTGCTTAAAAACCTTTTTCTGTTTGTGTGCACATGTTAAGTGTGTAAGCTCTTTGCGGATTGGTGACCAGAAGATGTGTGGAGTTTGGGTCTAGATAGATCTGAGTTCCAACCCCAGCTTTTCTTCATCAGCTTCTACAGTAATGAGCAACCTGTTTGCACAGGCCCAACCCAGGGACCGCATTTTTAATAAAGCAATGAAAAATGAAAACTTTAGTCAAATCCCATGGAAAAACGCCCCTTCTTACAATTTGGACGACCCGTATTTTTCAACGGAAGAATGTCCCTGAGAAAAGTGGCTTTGCTTTTCAGCCGCTGGAATGTTAATATGTGCGCATATTTGGGAAGCAGAAACACAAACATTTTAAAAAGATATTTTGTCTCACAGATTTCTGTAGAGCTCAAAGTGAGTTTATATGCATTCTCTCCTTCCATCACCAAAATATGTGGTGAAATGCTGTTAAACACTTCATCCCAGTTAAACAGAGTTACCCAGAAATTCCAGTCCTAGGTATATACCATGAAGACTCGAAAACAGGTGTTCAAACAAAAATTTGTACACAAATGTTCATAGGAGCCCTGTTCTCAATAGTCAAAAGGTAGAAACAACCCAGATTCCATCAACAGATGAATAAACGAAATGTGGTAAATCCATATAATGGAATATTATTCAGCCATAAAAAGAAATGAAGTACTGATCCATCCTACAGCATGGATGCATTTTGAAAACATTATGCTAAGTGAAAGAAGCCAGGCACAAATGACCACACATTATATGATTCAATCCATATGAATATTCTGAAGAGGCAAGTCCATAGCTACAGAAAGCGGATTAGTGGTTACAGGAACTTGGGGCAGGGTGGAGTGAGGAGTGATTGCTTAACGAGTGTGGGGTTTCCATAAAATGTTCTGGAACTAAATAGTGGTGATAATGGTACAATATTGTGAATGTACTAAATGCCATTGAATTGTACACTTTAAAATGATTAAAGAGGTAAATTTTATGTTATGTGGATTTTACCACATGCAAAAAAAAAATCAACCCCATTTTATAGATGGGAAAACTGAGTCTCAGATATGTAAAGACTCGCCCAAGTTCACAGAGAGATATAGTATCAGAGTTAGGGATTAATTAGATCCTTTTGACTTGGCCAGTCGTGTGCTGAGTACTGAAGATGTAGAAGGACACAGTCCTTTCCCCTTTCCCCTCCCACTGAGCCCCCTTTCCTGTGCTTTGCTGGGTTTCCTCTCTGCATGGGCTGGCCCAGCAGGTGCAGGGTGAGCTCTGCCACTCTGAGCCACACCATTGCCCCTCTGTTCCTGGATGACAAGTTGCTCAGGCTGGTTCACTCCGTGTTGCACTGGCTCACCGGGCACCTGGCACACAGAGACCTAGGATGTTCAGAGCTTTGGCCTCAGCCTTTCCTGGTGGGGTACAGCTCCACCATGCCCTCCATCCCAGCATCCCTCCTCAGCCAGCTGGAAGGCTCTCTCCTGTCAGTAGGTAGTCACCCTGGAGATCTTTGTTCTTCTGATCTTTATTCTCTTGTAAGAACTGGTAGGTTACCTCTGAAATTAGACCATCAGCCATGAAAGAAGTTGGGTGGGCTTTTGCTCAACAGTGGGCATCCATTGTTCAATGTCTGTCCTAATAGCTCTTGTTGCCCCATCCCCTCCTCAAATCTTTTGGGCTCAGTTATTTAATACTTCTGGATTTTTGTCCCCAACACCCTTAAGTCCTGGAGTCTTGTAAGGTTATAAATAACTGGAAATCCTTCCCCGTAGAAAGGGAAAAAAAGGGTGGATTGTACAGTTGAAATATCCAATTTTTTATCATCGAGTCCCACCCTCAGTTCGGTCTCAGTTCATTTCCTTACCGAGTCTAAATTTTTCTGGGTTTGTATCACCTCCCTCCCACTCAGTCTTCTGGGCCCATGAAGTTGTCCCCAAAGGCTGGACTCAGCACGAGAAGGGAGGAGTTGAGACCTATCTACAAGTGACCATTCCACATTTGAAGGTCAAGGAGTGTTTCAACTGGGACAGAGAGGCAGGGGCTTGGAAAAGGCTCTCCCTTGGTGCTTGGGCCCTTGTCTCCCTCTCCCAGATGGGAAGGGTCCATTTTCAGTCCTCTGTGTGCACCACTTTCATCTTTTCCCCACATACTCACACTCAGTAAAAAGGAATCTTCCTGCAGTGTAGTTTTCACTCTCCAAGAGGAGACCCAGTGGGCACGACGCATTTGTAACTCTACCAGTCTAGATGTCGGACCCACTGGAATTATGGGAGAGGCTCTGGATATGTCCCCCTCTGTCCAGATAAACCAGAAAGATCTGATGAGACAAGATCATGAGCTTACAGAGTTCGTCAGGAGGAGAAGTGTGAGATCGTTCTAGTTTTATAGACTAATGCAGAGACCACAGCTGACAGACTCTATTTAAAGCGTCCAAGCCAGTCTTAGCATTAGTTCACACTCAGTAAGTTTGGTCCCTTTGTTTATTTATTTCTTGATAGACATCAATTTTATCAATGCTAAGTAGACAGAAGCTGGCTCTGCTCAGGAGGAAATTCCGTGGATTAATTTATTTCCTCCTGACCCAGAGAGAGGGAATTTCTGGAGCTGGGGGCGGCATTTTGTACCCCCTAATTTGCCCACTCTAGGAGGACAAAGTTTCACTGAGCTCGTTCTGAAGGTGACTTCGTTGTTCTTTCTCAAAATGCTCGAGCCACACAGCCCCTATTCTCCTCTCAGGTTTCTGAGTCGGGGGGAGCTGCTCTGGGTAGGAGCCCAGGCACCCCACACAGCCCATGAAAATTTGATGTGTGCAATAAAGCCTGTCGTGCTTAATGCGGTCGGCCCCTTTGTCCGCAAGAGCTAATACCCTTTTGGGAAATGCTGTGATTTGAGCTGAAATGTCGGGGAAGGGGGCAGTGGAGAGGGAATGTGGGTCTCTGCCATACAACCCCCTATCTCCAACCATTTAATAACTTGGCTGAAAGCCACAATCAATACAGAGCCATCAGCTGGGCTCCAGCCCCTCATGGCCTTCCCAATCAATCAACAAGATTTAGTAAGCTACCAGTTGGAATTTATGTCACTTAAAAAGTGTATGTTCCTAGACCAGTTCTACAGAGACCGATTGATCCCTCCTGGGCACTTTGATTAGCTTCCATTTGGAGAACAGTAGCCCGTGGATGGAGGCCCAGCTCTTTGGCCTTCCGAATGTATCCCCAGGAAAAGTAGGCATTCAGCACAGGATCCACTCGTCTCCACATTTTTCTCACTAAAAATGACTCTTCCATCAATTAATAGCACATTTTTTGATGGAGTTGTGACTGAGAGGAAAGAAAACCATCAGTATCTTCAAAGTGTGCCAAGCTTTTTACTTTCATTCTTTTTGCATTTATTCTTACAACAACTTTGTGAGGTAGTTGTAATTATGCCTCACTTTTCATAAAAGGAAACTGAGGCAAGGCCACCCTCTCCCTCAACAGGAGTTGAGAGAGAGCCCCATGCACTGTGTCTAAGACCCCACCTTCCCAGGAAATCTATCAGCTATTGACGGGGACCAGGAAGGAGAGTGTAGACTCTGGAGGAAGACTTAGCTTCCTGAAATCTCCTCATCTCCAGGGACAATCTAGGGTAAGCCCTGGACACCCATCCTTCTCTGTGCTTCAACACTTGTGGCCCCACCACTACTAATTGCCTTGAGTCCTTCACAATTAATTTCATGGTTTCCTTTATCTCCGTTCATGACCACCAGATACAAAACCCCAGATTCCCAGCTCCCCTTACCTCGAGTTCATTAAATCCCCAAAGACGTTCCACACCTCTGTTGTCTCTGCCACCCCTCCCCAATTCACAGAAACCGTCTACTGTAACTTCTGGAATTCCCCATCCATCATCAGCAAATCCGCTACGTCCTCAATGTCTTCTCTGGGTGTTCCCTTTTTCTTCTTGCTCTCATGGGAACCTGGCTCTCCCTGAGGACAGTTTCCTGCAGCTGTTAGGTGGTGACCATCCTCTCTTCCATACATCTCCCTCAGAACTCTGGGGAGAACTCCTGGTTCCTCATTTCTGTTTCCAGACCAGCCTTCCTTCTACCTGCATTAAAACCCTGATTTTACTCTCCCGTTATCAGGCGATGTTGGTCCCTGCTGTGCGGTGCTGCTTTCCTCTGCCAACTCCTCAGGTCTCTCCTCTCATTTCTTGACAGCTGGGTGTCCTGGATGGCTGTCTCACTCTCTGCAACACCACTTCCATCTTAACTCTTGGTGATTTCCACTATCCTTAGATAATTTTCTCTGTTCTAGAATTCCTTTCTTCCTTTGAGCTTACATTCCACTCTACTTTGACTTTTCACTCTCATGGTCTTATCCTAGATCTTGTCATTACCAACAATTGCAACTTTCCGTAATCTCTATTTTATACAACTCTCTGACCACCCCCTCCTGTCTCTAAACTCGCTCCATCTGGTATCCAATTCTAGCAATCCTTCAGTCTCACTGGGACACTCAATCCATCCATCCAATTACCGTTTCCTTGTTCGTACCATCTTGATGCTACTGCTTCCCTCCTACCCCATTTAAATTCCATGGTTAAACGTCATTTTTACTCCCTTGAATGTGCCCTCAAAAACCTTGTCATTTCACTTCGTTTTATTGTCCCTGCTCTAGGTCTGCACCCACACAGCTGAATACGGCTGTTAAAAAAACCCGAAGTCACGAGCCACCCTGATGGTGGTTAAAGTTCAGCACGCCCCTCTTCCGTGGCCCAGGTTCGCTTCCTGGTGGCAGAACCACACCACTCATCTGTCAGTTGCCATGCGCTGGTGGCGGCTCACACAGAAGAACTAGCACAACTTATAACTAGGATATATAGCCATGTACTGTGGCTTTGGGGAGGAAAAAAACAAAAAAGGAGGAAGATCGGCAACAGATGTTAGCTCAGGGCAAATCTTTAAAAAAAAAAACACCCAAGTCACAACCAAGCTGAATCTCTTTTATTTTAATTCATATCTACAAACTTAACGCTGTCAGCAGTTACGTGATATTTCCCTAGTTCACTCACTTTCCTTCTCTCCAAAATTTCTATTTTGCACTTTGTCCTCTTGCCTCAAAATTTCCCAAACTTCCCCACCCATCCACACTCTCAGATATGACCTTGCTTCCTATCTCTCTGGAAAAACGAAGCAATCTGAAGAGGGTTTCCTCAGGCTCCCGCCGCCAAATCCACCTACTCACCAGCATCTGCACATATGCTCTACCTCCTCGCCTGTTTTTATAGATGAACTTCCTGTGCTCCCATAACACGCCAGCCGCGCCCTTGCACGTTAATTCTATCCCTTCCCCTCTACTTGTGACATCACACCAGTATTCTGCCCCCTCTCTTTGTCAGCATCAGTTTCCCCCCTCTCTACTGGATCATTTCCATTAGTATATAAACCTACTGTTGTCCCATCTTAAAGAGAAAACCTTCTGTTGGCTCCATTTTCCCCACCACGTACCACCTGCTTTCTCTCCTCCCTTTTGGATTTAGCAATACCTCAACCAAGCATTGTTGATGGAATGATTGAGGCAAAGCCCTAATTAGACTGGGTTTAGGAGAGAGGAGGAGAAGAGGGATTGGAGGCAGCAGGTCTAGACTATTCTTTGAAGGAGTCTGCTGCAAAAAGGAGCGGCGGATCTTTCTTATATCAGCAGTATAGTTAGCTTAAATTTAGTGAGTTAAAGCTACAGGAAATGAACCTGGGAAAGTAGGTTTTCATTGACCTGATGCTCAGGCACGTTCACAGGACTGGGAGACGTACGACTGTAGAGAGGCACAGAAGTCTGTCCCTCCTTTCCAAGAGCTCCGGCCGAGTGGGAGAGACAGAGAAGTGAACAGAAGGGGTTGGGCGGGGTGGGGGCTTGATGGCATGCTAGCAACCAGACAGAGGCTTTGGCTCTTCTTTATCTGCCCCAGGACCTCAACTTATAGACACTCACAGCTTTGCTTTCTCAAGTCCCCACTCTGTTCCCTTTCCAACCTCACTTCAGCTGGGCAACATCTCAGGCAGTCCGTGTGTGGGACTCACCCGAGGGCAGACCTGGCCCTGTGTGAGATGGAGCAACCTCCTTCACCCAGCCCTCAGGACTCCAGTCTTGGATTCATATGGTGGGATGGGCTGTGCTCATCTCCTGCTACTCTCTGATAGGAGACCAACGAACTAACTCTGTTTGCCTTCCAAGGTTGTCTCTTGGATTCATAGAATATTCTTCTTCATCCAAGGAGTGAGACCAGCTCTCTACACCTATATGCCTCAACCCTCCTCCTGCCACAACACAGACAGATGATGTTCACACACCTGTGCCCACCTACATCCTGGCTTTAACTCTCCCCCCGTCCCTCTCCTTCCAGAAAGCATATCGGAGTACAAATGACTGAGAATAATACCAAGTTATTCCAAGAATAACTTTGGTGCTGCTCTTATTAGTTTCAAAAGTAAATTACTTGCAAATATTGATGCTCTAACCACCATCAGTAACTTATTACTAGCATCCTGCCTCGTGAGGGGTCAGGACACTCCCTGCAGTTGAAAACTGCAATGAACACATGCAAGCTAAGTGCAAGCAGAGGCTGGACAGATCACTCGAGTGGGTGAAAGGGCTGGGTGAGGACTGTGGCAAACTTGAGAGCATGTGTCTGTCAGTAGGGGCAGAAGACCTCTCTCTTCCCATCCGTTGCTATTGTCGCCTGCTCAGACATGACCCATCTTCTGAGTTTTCAAAGGAGGCTGCAAATGCAAATTTTAAAAGAAACCTTTTGACTTTTAAACACTAAATAATAATCCAAAACCGTCAAAAACACTTTGCATGACAAAAAATACAACTGCAAGCTGAGTTTGGTCCCTGCGCAGATATCCTGCCAACTGGCTCTCATACCTCTGGGTCTGTGCATTCCCAGGATGGTCTCCTCTCTGTCTTTCCTGCTCTGTATGTCTACCTGAGACCCCACTCAGCTTCTTCCAGGTCAATATTTCAGCACCGTGCCCTCAAAGTCAGGTTTCACCCTTGCTATCAGAGGAGCTTGGGAGAGAAGGAGCTCCTGCATTGCCAGGAGGTGGAGGGAGCAAAGTTGATGCTTTTCACAATTAACATGCTAAGGGGTCCCTTGCCTGATGAGGAACATGGCAGAAGTTTCACAGGGACATGCCAGAGCACCGAGAACTCGTGAGGAGCTGGTTCAGCCAATCCTATGAGCTTCAAGACATCTTGTAATCAGGGTACAGGCTGCTGGTGGCAGCTACAGCAGCATGACAGCCTCTCCAGGTGCTGGGACACCTGCTAACTTGGCCTTGGGCTTGATGCTGTTGGAGAGACAGTTGGTCTTCAGGTGGCGAGGAGGGAAGAAGGGACTGAGGGAGATAAGTGCCCAGGAGGCAGGGAGTCCGCCTGCCAGCTTCAGCCAGGGTCTCAAGACACATCCACAGGCCAACTCCACTCACCTGGAGACACAAGGACAGGCGGCGGGATTAGGGGGCCTTTGGAAAAGGTGGCTTACACGCCTCCTCCCTCCTTCTGGGGTGGAACTCAGCGCATGTGCACTGAGGTTTGCTTTAACTTGTGGGAGGAGGCTGTTTGCACCTTTGTTTTTGGATAGGGGGCAGGCGTGTATATAGTCTTTTAAGGAAAGAGAGAATAGTAAGGCGTTGATGAATTTGCTGAGAAACTGGATCTTTGGTCTCTAACTGAGCCTCCATGATGTCACGGAGTATCCTCTGTGCAATCACTGGGTTCAGCACAGTGGCTGGCACACACATGGCAGGGCCTCGAAAATATCCTTGAATGGACAGAAGAAAGAAAGAAGGGAAGCAGAGAGGGAGGGTGTCTGTGGGAGGTGACCCTGAATGTGAAGCCTTGTGGAACATATGATAAAGACTATTCGTTTTGAGGGGGAGGGCGTTGAATACCAGGTCAGGCCTTTCTCTTATAGAAATAACACAGAGAAAGGGAGACGGGGAAGGCTGCACAGAATCATACTTTTTTTTTTTTTTTTTTTTTTTACCCCTGGACAATTAGGCAGTTTCCTTTCTGTTAAAATCCAAAGTTTCCCCTCCTGGAGGGAAATAGTTTTAGTCCAGTGTCAGTTTCAATTTTGAGCCAGAGAAGTAATTTATGAACAGAAAAATGAAACATTTCTTTAAGAATGACCATATAATTTAAAGCCCAAAATGATCATATTAAGGGTTTAGTTAATATTCTGCCTGCTCTGAAAGAGAGAGCAAAAGGCAGAGCTACTAGCAGGCCGTCATACTGAATGCCAACCAGTGGGTGCGTGAAGTCGGCTTTCCCTTCCTTGTGGTGGACCTGGAGCCCCAAGAGTTGCCGCAGCTCCCCAAAGCCACGTTTCCAGAGCTGAATGGGTAGAGGGCCTACATTCCCCTGACTACTGAACTCAAAGCACGGTGCAGACTGGGTTCTCTCCACTCCATCTCACTAATGGGTACAATGTCTCTGCAAGCATTTATTGCACGATTTATTAGCAAGTCTCATGCATCATCTCCATCTAGAGAAGGGACTGCCATTTTGCCCTGGGAAGGAGAGTATTAAGTTCTTTTCTTCTCATGTAAATCCCTCAGCAACTTGCTCCTTACTTTCATCCAGTGAACGCTTTGGAGTTATCATCCACATGCCCCCACACAGTCCTCTAAGCACACCGCGATGCACAGAACACCCTCTGCACATGGGAACCGTCTTCTCCCTCTTCTCATCGGAAGAAACTTCCATCCTTCCTTCCAACCCCATTGCTGTTTCTTCTCCAGAAAGGAGTGGCTTATCCAAATGTTAAACTGAGGAAGCTTTGCCTGTGTATTTCAGTCCACCTTCTTGCTTCTCTCTTGGATCCTGGCTGTGTGCATTGTTATTTCTCCATGCAGTAAATGCCCTGCCCTGCCTCCCTCCCTGGTTGAGTGGGAGAGAAGGAGATCTAGAGTTGAAGGGGAAGATAATTTCCAGGGGGTGGGGCTTATTATTATGAAGTAAGCACCAAGTTTCTTTCCCCCATGCAACTTGCTAATAATAAAGTGAATGTTGTGGTTCCCATCTGATGCTTAAGTTGATTTGGACTTTGAAGGAGAGAGAGGCAAGATCATTGACATTCATGAACTCTAGCATCTGTCTTCGAGGAGCTCATGGTCTACCGGCGAAGCAGACAAGTAAACCCAGTGCCGCAGCGATAAGGGTAATAAGTATAAAGTGCTGGCGTTGCCGATACAAGCCACAACCAGGGAAGGCTTGCAGGATGAGTAGGAATTAGCCAGATGAAGTGAAGTACAAGCAGTCAGCTGGCTGGAACGTAGGGTGGGTGGTGGGGAGAAGTAGAAGATGAGCAGAGACCCGGTAATAAAGGGCCATATAGGTCTTTGTGCAGGAGTTTGGATTTTTACCTTGAGGACAATGGGAGCCACGGTCAGGTTTTAAAACAAAAGATCTGACCCAGAGCGTGAAGAGGTTGGAGGGAGGCAGGTTTGGAAAGTGGGAATGTTTTAGGAGACTGTTGTGATTATTCCAGGCAAGACAATGGTGGCCCGAAATAGGTATTGGCACCGATAAAAGTGGTCGGACTTGAGAGACAGCAGGTAAAACTAAGAGGGTTTGGTGAGTGAGTAACTAGGCAGGGGAAGCCAGATAAAAGAGTCTGTGATGACTCCCAGGTTTCTGGCTTGGGTCCTGGGTTGGGGGGAGAATTTTTCACCAAAGTAGGAAACTGGGAGGAAGAAAGTTTTGAGAGCAAGATGAGGAGTTCCACTTGGCACCATCGAATGTGGATGTGGGTGAGACATCCAAGGGAGGATGCTGGTTTGGTAGTTAGCTAAGAGGGTGTGCGTGTGAGAAGAGATCTGGGCTGGAGGGAGTCGATGTGGGCGTCATCAGCTTGCATCCGACAGGTGAGATCTCCCAGGCGGAGTGTGCAGAGTGGGAGGAGAGGTGAGCGGAGGACAGAACTCGGAGGAACATAGCGTTTAAGTTTGAAGAAGAGAAAAAGGAAGCAACAGGGTCAGAGAAAGTAAGGACAAGGGAGTAGAAAGAAAACCAGGAAAAGCTGTTTAAACTAGTCTATGTGAACAATAGGAGAGCTTTCTGCCTAAGGGAACCTGGAAAGATTCTTGGTAAGTATTGAGGCGCCCTTTGTATTTTGAGTCCGGTTAATGTAACCGGGCTGGGCATGGCACGTTAATTACCGAATCTCTCCTACCTAGAAGTCTATAGTATTCCCTCAGCCTTCATGTTAGGTCATACCTTAAAAGTAGCACTTGTCAGTTCTGAGTAAATGGGGACACTCAGGGCTTCTAAGTAAAAATTTCAGGAAACATCTATTTGCCTTCATTAGCTTCAAAATAAACTGATTTCCACGAGCCTGCAGTTCGGGGACTGCTGGGCTGGTGTTTACACATGTGGTGAGAAATGCTTCCCTCCCCCTCCCTTTGAAGGCACTCTATTGCCCTTTCTTTAGTCTGTCATTGCACACTGGAAACACCTGCAGAGCCTTCAAAAGCTATGGATCCGCTGGGCCCTGTCCAGTCCATCTAAATTAGAATCTCTGGTGGTGGAACGCCGCAGGTATTGACATTTTTTAAAAGCTCCCCCAGGAGTTTCTAATGGGTAGTCATGACTGTGAACTACTGATCTAGGCAGACTCAAGCCCCGTGAGCCATTAACCTTCACCAAGTTAAATAAGCAATCCTCCTTTAATGGGAAATAATTGCAAATCTGGAGATGTTGTCAATAGCATTATAGAAAGTGACTTCTTTTTTTATACCAGTCTTCCAGCTGCAGGGTAAGCTGAAGTGTCCTTTATCAGAATGGACGAACTCTGGGAGGACTGGGACAACGAGGTCTAGGCTTGTCTGCTGGGCCCTCTTAGGGGATTGAGGTCTGCCATGTGCACACCACTGTCAAGGTTCCTCTGGGCCGATATTCCATGTCTGCCTGCATTCTGGCTCTCACATGCTTAGACCCCATCTTCATCTTGAGAGAGGTCAAAGGTGACGTGCTGGGAACCGTGAATCTGCTTTAATCATGCTGGGTTAAGTATCACTGGGAGAAGATTTCAGGCTTCAGCACTGTCCTATACAACTTAACCAGTTCTCAGCCCCAATGAATCAAAGTAATTGTTAAGCTCTGTCAATGGGCCCGGCCCCATGCATACCCTACTGTCACTCAAAGTCAAAGATCGGACATTTGTCTTTATTTCTTCTGCTCAAACAGGATATTGTCTGCTCTCCAGTGCTCTGGGCACCTGTCCAGATGAGCACTGGAGCCCCCAGGCTGGGTTCTTAAGGCTTCATAGGGTGAGAGGGCAAGCTCACCTTTTTTCCTAAGCTACACGTTTTTTCACTCATCAGGAGTTGCCAATGTTTTGCTTTTGCAACAACCAAATGAGCTTTATCCTATGCCCAAGACAAGTTGTAATTCATCAAATCCACTCATGCTCTTTTTCCCTTGCTTTTTACTCAGACAAAGAATGCAGCAGAGAGGTTATTAAATCCTTTTCTAGGGGTGAAATGCATAGAAAGGCTGTGTGATTCAGTAACGCACTCCAAGAATTTAAGTAAATTTGCTATGCTTGATCTCACTGTTATGAAGCCCAATTTGCCGCTCTTTACAAGCTAATACGCAAAAAATATATTCAGCACACACAGCCCCTAATATTCCCTGCTGCTCCCAACAATAGGAGCTGAGCTTCCTGCTTTAGTTCATATTTTCCTGAATATAGAGGAAATGTGTGGACAATTTTCTGCCCCTTCCTCCTGTGCCTGGAATTTCAACCACATCCCCAGAAGGTTTTTCAGTGTTTCTACTGGGTCATCACATTTATCCACATTTAATGGTACAGGAAGTCCCACTTTTAGACACAATGCAGATGTGGAAACGATGTCTTAGAAGTGACTTGCTTTTAGGTGAAATTAACTCCATGCCTGCCTGTTTAATAATTTTGGGTTTATTTGGACATCAAAGAAATAATCATAATAGCTTTCATCTATTGAGCATCTAATATGTGCTAAGCTCTGTGCAGGACCCTTCACTACATTAGTGCCTATCATTCTCACAGTAACCTTGCAAAACGAACATTACAATCTCAGTTTACAGGCGATAAGTCAGTGTTAAGAGAAGTTATGTTTCATGCTCAAGACGAGAATGAAAACCTAGCTAATCAATTTGCTAACTTATTTGATTGAAAAGTTTGTATGGAAAACTAAACAAATAAGAATAGCCAGGACAGAGCTGAAAAAGAAGCATGACTGGGTATTAAAATATGTTATAAAGCCTCAACAATTAAAGCAGCGTGATATTGGTCCGTGAATAGACAGGAAGACCAAAGCGATGGAAGCTGATGTCCAGCAACAGAAGAGTGGGCATGCTGCGGAGGGAACCCTCATACGCGGTTAGACCCGACAGAGAGCTTTATCCATCAGTCCCCTTTCCTCCAGAGCTGCATTTCTGCCCTCCTGTGGCAGGGCTTGAAGTGAGAGCTGAGGCATTGAATGCTGTGAGGAAACTTAGACCTGATTTATTCTAACCCTTTCATTTTAGTGATGAGGAAACTGAGACCCAGAGATGGGAAGGAACTTGCTCCTTTTTTATTGCTATTGTGGTGGGATGACATTTCAAAGCATTAGTAAATATTCCGTTTTCTTATATACATCATGTACATGGTATAGCTGCTGACCCTCCCCCATTCACAGGAAAATAGTAGGGGCCTCCAGCACTCTGTGGCCAGCCCGCCTCTGACAGCAAAGGCACCCACTCCACACTCCACCACAGCTCAGAGAGGAGTTGAAGATGTATCTCGATGTGTTTAGACGGAACTACTTTTACAGTTGCGTGATCTAGGTCAGTGGTTCTCAACAAGGGGCAGCATCTGGGGGCATTTTTGGTTGTGACTACTGGCATCCAGTGGGTAGAGTCCAGGGATGCTGCTAATCATGCCACATTGCACAGGACAATCCTCACGACAAAGGATTATCTGGCCCCAGATGTTAATAGTGGCAAAGCTGAGAAAGCCTGTTCTAGATAAAGAGAGCTGAAGGTTGGGAAGAAGGAGAATTTAGGATAGAAGGAATGGAAGAAGGCAGAAGAGAAAAAGGCACAGTGGGAAGCAGAGACAGGACGAGGGACCTGAAGTCGAGGGGACCGCTTCAAGTGAAAGAATCTGTTCTGCAACAAGGAACGTACTTTCCTTTATTCAGATTATATTTTTGATAAGAGAGGACTTCTGTGTTGACTAAGGATTGATGAAAAACAAATCTTCCGCTTACAAAGTTATTTGTGGGATGGAATGGGAAGAATGTTCCACAGGCTAGCTTATGACTCTGAAAATTTCAAGTCCCATTTTCCTCTACTGTGCCTGTACTTTGTCTATGGTGAGATGCAGGACACATTCATATGCTGACACAACTCTGGCCCTGCTTCTTGTTGTACAAAGTCAAGACCTGGGTGATTGGCAAGCAGACAATAGTTGTCTTCCTGGAAGCCATTCTCGCGTCAGGCCAGCCAGCAACAACTCCACTATATATGGCAGTGATTGGGAACCACATAATTATATCCCACTAAACCCAAAACGCATTTCCAACTCAACTTCCCCTTTGCTATATCCCAAAAATGCTCACGGCCATCCCAGTGCTACCAGATATGAGAGGAGGTGTGGTGAAAGGAAAGTCAGAGTAGAAAGAAGCAGTGGTCTTAGCCAGTTGAGACTAAAATATTTGACTTCTGCAAATTTCACAGTGTGTGACTGTGTAAAAATATTGCTAGGTTCCTCCCAGGAACTTAGAAGGGGACTGTGCGGGTGAGGGGCATTGAAGCTGAAACTTTGTTCGGGTTGCAGTAAATACACCTTGGTAGGTAGTCTTCATCTGCGCCTCTTCCTGCCCCTCTGGTCCTATGTGATAGAAGAGAGTATCTGTGAATAGGGGAGGGTGGCAGGTTATTTCCTAACTTTTGAACCAGGAGTCCTGGTAGTGTGGAGCGTGTAGGCATACCCTAAGACTTAGATCCCTTCTTAGATTTGCACATTGATTAAAGGTGATAGAAGGTTCCTAAAATTTCTTTTGTTCCTGACTTGAGGCATCCGAAGTATAGAGTCTTTCAAGATTGCCAGAGACCATCGTGGTGGTCCCCAGAGTGGTGGGCCCCAGAGCCATGCAGCAGGGGCATTCAAGGCAGATGCAGCCAGGATCATATAGAAAGGATGGAAAGTGCCCCAGAATCTCTTGGGGAGGGGGAGATTGTGATACAATAAGAAATATGTATTTGGTCTTCATCCCAGGTTCCTGGCACAGAACTCCTAGGAGCTCCTCAGGAAATTCCAAGAACCCTTGGAATTTGTGGGATGGATTCTTGGAATTTCCTGAGTGATAGGGGTGAGGAGAGCATCTTTTCTTATTCATAATTCACACCCCTTTCAACCACACCTGAGTTTATGCTAGTGAAGCGGCTCTTGGAGGCTAGGGACTGGTTGTCAGAGGAACCAATCTTATGATTAGTGGGTAGGAATTTTCAGCCCCATCCCCAGACCTCCAGGGAGGAGAAAGGGGCTGGAGACTGAGTTAATTACCACTGGCCAATGATCTAATCAATCACGCCTATGTAATGAAACCGCCATAAAAATCCTAAACAGAAGGGTTCTGCGAGCTTCTGGGTTGCTGAACACAGGGAGGTGCACACCTTTCCCCCATACTTTGCCCTGTGCATCTCTTTTATTTGGCTGTTCCTGAGTTGTATCCTTTATAACAAACTGGAAGAGTAAATGAAGCACTTCTCTGAGTTTCCTGTGCCATTCTAGCAAATTATGGAACCCTAGGAAGGGATGGAGGGCACCCCTGACTTATAGCCAGTCACTCAGGAGTAAAGGAGACCCGGACGTGCAATTGGCACCTGGGTTGGGGGCCAGTCTTATAGGACTGAGCCCTTAACCTGTGGAGTCTGTGACAACTCTGGATGGGTAGGCTCCGAAGTGTTTTGAGTAGAGGAAGGTAATCGTTTTTCCCATCTAGGGGTCACCAGAGGGTCTAGCCTATAAGTCCCATGGAAACTAATATTCCTCAGGAGAACTTGTTGGCTCCCAGCGGCCAGACCCAGGCCTCTGGCCAGTGCTGAGGGCACAGACAGAGGACAAGGAAGGGATCAGCTTGCAGGAGACCAAGATGGACCACTTCCTGTCATCCCCACCAACATCGGACCAATCACAAAGATGACCACTCCACTGTTGCCTCAGCTGTAGCTGGCATGACCACGCAACACCCCAGAGAGTTTAGAGTCGTTGGAAAATGGAAGGAAAGTAGGGAGAGGAATTGCTCTGTTATAAGTAATTTTAAATCAGACTGGGAATGAGTTAATGATCCTAGATTTAATTTAAAAAGTCACGTTGGAATATGAAAACTCCAAATGGACTGCATTCTTTCACCTCCCCCAGGCCAGAATGGGGGCCCAGAGCCAGAAATTAAAGTCAGCCCTAGAAATTAAGAAAGCTACATTTTTTTGCATACTGAAGCTAAGACTTGAAATTTTGATTATATCTGTTAAGTCAATATTCAAGCTGCCATTGCACTGCAGATATTTCCTAATTAGTGCCTTCAGGCTGCCAGCTCCCTGGCCCTTAGCTGACTTCCTCCCTGGAAACTGAGGGGGCAGAGGAGGCAGGAGGGGTGATGTTGGAGTTCTAGGGGCACCTGCTTGAGGCGAGTGACCATGGGAAACGCTTCTGTGGTCAGCACCAGAGAAGTGAGTTCTGTGACCCGGTATCAGGAGTTGGTGTGCTGTCTTTACCCGCTGTCGCTTCTGCCTGGGGCAGGCCCTCCTCCCTTTCACACCGCCCACTTCAGCCCTGCCCTGAAGCAAAGGTTAAGGTGGGCAGGATTGGAAGCTGCTTGTCCTTGGGGAGGGGCCTGGAGTCTCCTGTTCTGCCCCGGGAGGGGCCGCTGCCCTCTGCGGGCCTAAGTGTAGACTGTTTGGGTCAAAGCAACCGGAAAACCAGCCTTTCACAGTGATTTCTGTTCTTCACAATTCAGTATAACACTTATAACAATTCAGTGTAGCCTGCTGGGCTTTCAGGGGAGTGTTTTAAAGATTGTGTCCACTTGAACCTCATGAAAAATGTGAGTTGAACAATGAACCCTGCGCGCTGATGGACATAAGCCCTACCTCCAGGAAAGTCAGATTTTCTTTGGTGGCGCCCGGACAGAGCAGTTGCATTTGGCTTTGAGGGGAAGCAGGGAGGGCTTCTCAGGAGAAGAGAAGTCCTGAAGGCTGAGTGGGAATCTCTCAGCGGGCTCAGAAAGGAGAGGTTTTGTGGGGTTCAGAAACAGAGAGAACAAGCGAACATGCCGTGTTTTGTTTGGGAGTCTGTGTATCTCTTGCCCCGCAGCCAGAGCCTCTGGTCCAGGAACAGAGCTTCTATTCTGCTCACAGCCTGGACATCTGAGCAGAAGGGAAGGATGATTTTATTTCATTGAATGCGTATGCTTTCTAATTTCCTGTTGCCCTGGGGCCCTTGGGGAGCCTTGCAGGCAGTCAGAGGGAGTCATGTGGAGTCTGGAAGCCTTGCGTGCTATACTGACAGAGCGTAACAGGGGCAGGCAGCCCCCTCCCTCTGCCAGGAGCAGGGTGGAGCCGCGGAAGCCCTGGTACTCGGCTACTGAGAGCGGTGGAGAACACTCATGCTTTACAAATGAATCTTAAGACAGTGGAGTGGAAAAAAATTGTGTAGATGTGCCTGTGCCTGCCAAGGGTTTGTATGTAGAAGACAGGCTGGCAGCTCCTGGGGGAGCGGCTGAGTGCGTCGGTCTGGTGTGGGGGCTTAGATGAGGGAATGGGGAGATGTCGGGTGGTTCCGGCCCTGCCTTTTGTTGCTCTGGAAGCTGAGTCCAGCAACTATACCTCTTGTGCCTCAGTTTCCTAATCTGTATACTTTATCCATTCAACCAATATTTATTGAGCCTCTTCTCTGTGCCAGGCCTTGCCAAGTGTTAGGAGCATGGAGAAAAAAGTCACTGCTCTTGGCTTCAAGTTGCATACCCCCTGGTGGATCAGATGAGACAGCCACTAAGCCCTTTCTAGTCTGATACTGTTTGTTCTGTTCTGAGATTTAAAAACCCTCCCGAGAATTTCCTATAGGCTCTCTTCTAAATAAATCTCCTCTCTCTCCAGGTGCTTAGCATAAGCTGTGCTTATCTCCCTATGCCTCATTCTTTATCCTTCTGAAGCCCCGTTCCCACCCCCAGCAGATTCCCAGGGCCAAAGGCTGCTGCTCTTCCCATCACCCACCCACTACCTTCCCTTCGCGCCATTGCTGCACCTGCGGGCGCTGACGGTACACGCTAATTCCAGCCAAGCTTTCTGTTATTGATTTGCATGTTTACACATTTAATCTGCTACTTCTTTCAGGTACCATTTGCCTATTAACAGCAATTTCCAGCACATTGATCCCAACATTGATCTCAAAGAAGATTTGATGATGTTTGAAAACTCATTGATTACAGAGAAGACATAAAGGGAAAGGAAGTGTCTGAGACTAATACTATGGATTTGAGCCTGGGTGATTAGAGAAGACTGACAGCGTTACCAATATGGAGAATTGAGTGAGAGAATCACGTTTTTTAAAAATGAATTTTTATTTCTCAAATAATATATGCAAATATTATCCTGAGTAAAACATGAAAACTTTACAACAATCCTTATTGATTACCTCCCAAGAAACTCAATTCGCTTCTTAGCGATACACATTGCTATTATTTTGACATGTATTTTTCTAAACCTTTCTCTTTACACTTAAGAACTGGAACAGCGCCCCAACTAGCTCTATACGAGTTAACAATTATTGTTCTTTTTAATTGCCGCGTGGGAGTCCACGCGGGAGTAGGGATCTGCCATAGTTTATTTATACGTTACTCTCTATTGATACACTATTGGGTAGTTTTCATTTTTGCCATTGTAAATAATGCTCTAATGAACATCATTGTACCTGCTTCCTGTATACACACTCGAGTGTTTCTCTAGGGTAAATGGGATATGTGTATTTAAAATTTCAGTATTACTGTCACCTTGCCATTTGGATGTGTTGCCTCCAAAGTGGCAGGGCCCGCCTACATGGGAAGGCAGCGTTTGCGAGCAGAGCGTGGCTTTAGTTGGGCATATGTTGAGTCTGAAAGGTCAGCACAAAGCAGCTCTGCTTGAAGACCTTGTAAGTGTTGGAGAGAAGACGGGGTGAAGGTTTAGGGCCAGAGATGTGGAATTTTCGTAGCTACTCCATAAGGTTTCTGAGAGAGTGGGAAGAGTGGGAGGTAGTCAGAGCAAAAGACTGCATGGTTAGTTGGCAGAGGAGACAACTTGCACTAGTATATGGAGAGAGATGGAGAAAACCCACGTTAGGGTCACCAACCTTCCCGCTTTGCTGAGACTGTGGGAGTTCCCAGAACATTGAACAGACCTTCGATGCTAAAACTGGGTGATTCCCAGGTAAACCTGGATGAATTGGTCACCCTACTGAGTGGAGGGAGCAGTGTCAAGGAGGAGGGACACTGCTTCCTCTAAAACTGGAGGGACGGAGAGTTGAATTGGATGACTTCAGACAGCTAGAAAATACACAGATACTGGAAGAGAGGCTTCATTTTTCTGCTGGAGGGGGTTTTTGAAGCACCGTGTCACCGTATAAGGTCTAGCACCATGTGGTGATTTGCATACAAGCAACACAGCATGGCTCTAGCTGACTTCATTCAGCAGGAGGGAATCTATTGAAAGACTATTAGAAATTCCCAGAACGAACAAAGGCTGAGGAGCTGACCTCATCAATACCGGCAGGTAGGGAGCAGAAGTGTGGCTACCATTTTGTGGCAGAGAGAGCCTGATCAAAATGGAGGTACACGAGTGGCATGGAATTGCTGACACTTTCAGTTAAGTTCAGGGAGGGAGTGCCTGACTGGCCTGGCCCAATACCTGCCCAGGAGAGGGCAGATGTTCTGGTTATAGCCCTCTATGATCAATCCAAGAAGAAAGAGGTGACTCCTGAAAAGGAGATTAAGATGCTGTCAAGAAGTGGAAATTGATACCAGGCAGTCAAAAACATTAACAAAATTCCACTATCGATCCCTAAATCGAAGCTCACTTCCTGGACACTCTATGTGCCACATGTATGCATTCATGTACATAGTAGGTGCTCAACACAATCGTGTTGAATATATAAATGGATGAATATGCCTACAGAGGCACACACACTCCAATTAGCAGTAAGCAGGATAAGCTGTCATTCCCATACAAACGAGAGCAACCACTGCCCATGCAGATCCACAGACTCTGCTTCACTGGGCTGGTCCCACAAGACAGCGTGTAAAATGACCCAGCCTTGCTGACATAAGTCTGCCCCATAGAGACGGGTCACTTTATATAAGTGACGTCTCCCTAAGAAGTTGTCCTTAAACCTATCTTTTAGAAAGAGTCAGATTTTAGATTCAGTAGGAGAACTTCCTGCTTATAGGAATATCACAGCAAATTGTTTTATAGTATATTATTTATTTTATAAAGCTAGGTTTTCTTCATAGATTGGATTTGTTTAAAGCAGAATAAACCCCTCGTTGATGGGTAGGCCAATCTGAGTTACTTTTTAAAAAATCCCTTAACTAGTCTTACATGGAATTTCAAATACACGCAACACTAATTGCTGACAAAGTGTTTCTGAGGGAGGCCCTGGTGGACCACTTTGGAAACTCTCTGAAACCCACTGGTAATTGGTTGTATCCATCTTTATTCCAGCGATTAATGTGCTCAAGTCCTTAAAATCAGTTCATTCTTGTAATTCCCTTAAATAGGATTTATGCAATCTATTTTACTTTGCAAACCCTTTTGCAAGCATGAACTTTACTCCCAATTCAGAGGCCTGATTAACAAGGTTAAGGTGTAATTTCAAATAGCAGCCCGTGAACGCTCTGAACTCTCCAGTCACAGGGCCTGTGCTTCTTGGGGACTGCTCAGTCTGAGTTGAGAGAAGCCACCCTGGGCTCCCATTAAGAGGTAGGGATCTAAAGTCGAGTCTCCCTTGGCTAGTGTTTTGTCCTCCTTTTTCTTTGGATTAGATCCTGTTACTGCTCAAGAAAATTCTGCACTCCTTACATACAGATGGGCAATCTAGCAACTCTAGCTTGCATTCCTTTTGATGTCACAATATTTACTTTCACCACTCCCCTAATAAGTAGGATTTGTGTCATTTGGCATTTGTCTTGTCTTTTGCTGCTTGCTTTGGGGGTTTATGGGTGGATCCAGAAAATAGTCTCAGTGCCAAGATTCTGGATCCATCTAGACTTCTCCAGTACTTACAGTTGGATGCTATAATATGCTTCGGGGTGCTTAAAAAACCTACAACAAAAAGATGAGATTATTGAATGGGATCTCCAAAGAAATTTGGATCTCCAAATTTGGGGCTTAAGAGTTACATAAACCTTTACCAACATATATTTCTGGTAGGTGGACTTGCGGTGTGTCCCCTTACTTACTTTCAAGTTTGCTGACCAGGAATTTAACAGTTTTCTATTCAGGCTGGTTTCTGTCTGTCACGTGTCATCCCCGTGGCTATGGGGGCCAGGCCTCTTTATCAGGAAGAGTCCTCATCACCAGCAATACTGCTGACAGCCGAACTCAGAGACAACAAATAAGCTTGCACACATGCTGTAACTGCTCCCTCCAGAGCCCTTGCCAGACATGCCCGGCATTCTTTCTTGATGAACCCAGACGTGGCTTCACGGACCTCAACTACAGGACGCCCCGGCTGATTGTGGGTGGGTCTATGAACTAAAAGCTAATTAACCCCCCAGTTTAGATCATGGGATCCTAAGAAAAGGATTCCAACACGTGGCAGAAGATAGGTTCTGATGACCTTGCGTACTTTCTGTGATTCTATAGCTTGGTGGGAGCAACCTCCGCGTAAGCCCTCCTTTCCATGAAAAGAAAACACCTCTGTTTGTATGTCATACATAGCACGCTTCGCCTGAGCCTCATATTTTTCTAGCTCGTCTCACTGAAGCTGCGGAGAGCCCGGGGTGACCTTGCCCAGGTCGGACTTCTGTGTTAGGTGCTGATTCTAGGGACCCATCTGCTACGAGCTGCAGCTGTCACTCAGAGTGAACTCACCCGCTGATCAAAGCCCTGCTTTTTCTGAACGTAAAATGAATTCTGAAAAGTAAGGCCATATTTGCTGACACCTTTTGGGCAAAGCCTTTTGTGAGGGGGGCATGTCAGCATTGGTGGGTCTCATTGTCATGTCCTTCCTGAGTCCTGGCAGCCCAGCTGGCAGCTGGCAGCAGTGAGAGGCACAAGAAGCGTGGAAAATCAAAGCTCTCTTGTGCCACCAGAGAGTTAAACCCCAAAGGGCTTGTATGGAATGATTACTTGGAATGCTGGAAGGGGCTTTTTATTCTCTTTCAGGTCAGCTTGCTGATATCCAGGGGCTAAGTATAACTGCAAGCATGTGAATTTCAATAAATATGTTTCCTTCAATTACCCAGCTGGACAGTTTAGTTCACCAGAGCCTGCAATCATACAAAAGCTGCCAGGGAATTGTTGTGATTTAGATAATTTCTAATCTCCTCTCTGCTTAACCTGCAGGGGCTATGGGCAGCCTCAGAGACCGGCGGGTGGAGAGAGGGAGGTGGAGAGAGCCCGTCCTCATCAACCAGAGATGCAGGTCCTTGGCTCAGCTTCAGGGACTGATGCTTTGTTCAGAGAGGCTGAAAAATATTGTGGAGGGTGAAGGTGTGTGTGTGGGAGGTGGTTTGGGAGTGAGAGGCTGGTGAGGAATGGAGAATGTGGAGCAGCCACAGGGATGACAGAATAGAGCTGGCTGCCCAGCTTGGGTGCTAAGAAGCAGGAGACCCCCAGTGAGAACTCAGATGTGAGTCTCTGATCTTATACCCAGCACCCCTTCTGCAGATTCCAGAGGAGCTGTCTAGTCAACAGAGACCACCATTTTAATGTATTATTTGTAAATGCAATCCGTAGACCGCTTGCCATGACAATATTACCTGTGATGTCTGCTTAGCTAAGCTCATTAGCTATGCAGAAGGTTTCTTTTTAAGTTACTTGGTCGGGGGTTAATGACCAAGGGACTCTTGGTCTTCATGGAAAACTGCAGAAGACAGCTGAGAGCCAGGTAGAAATACAGCTATCGCTCGGAGGCTGAGTCGGCGTGCTGTGACCTTGGAAGTTCTCTACGGGTGCACATGTGGTCAGGCTGGTTGGAACGTAGACTCTTGGAGAAAGAGGGGCTTCTCACCTAACGGCAGCATTTGTCTCTCCTCTTTCACAAATGTTTTCTGGATCTACCTCTCTTCTGAAGGGTCCTCTGATTTCCTTTCAGGCATTGTTTCCTCCTTATTGGATGCAGTCTGATGGAAATGTCACCAGGGTCCAGCCACCCCATGAACCAATCTAGGCCAAGTAGGTGATTCCTCCTTGGAAATGAGACAGGACTCCTGAAAATGGCTGGCGCTCCACTGCACCCAAGAGGTGGGGTCCTGGTCAGATGCTCCTGCTATGGGACAAGTGTGGTCCTGGACGCCTGCCTCTGGGTCAGCTCTGGGTTCTGACATTCCCATGCCTGGCTCTCCAAACTCCCTTTAATCTTATGAGACCCAGTGCCCCTTGTGCTTAACTTTACTAGAATTAGACTCTGTTTTCTACAACTTAAGAAGCTCTAACACCCAAAAGATCTGGATCTGGTCCTCTTAGCAAGGGCTTTTATTCATTCCAGGGCAGTGACTTTAGAGACCGAAGAATCCTCCATGATTCTGCTTTTGTTTTTACTTTTGACCAGATGGGGAGACTGAGAAGTGAGACATGGCTGACTTGCCAAAGGTCCCATGGCTGGTTGGTGACAGAGGAGGGGCTAGAACTCAGGACTTTGGTTGACTCCACTGCTCTTCCTGCTGCAGCTTCCTCAGCTTGAACACTCTGGCCACTTTGGTTTGTGACAGGGAGCAGCGAGAGGAGCCATGGGGACAACAGTCTCCCCCTGTGCAGTGTGGGCCAGTTGGGGTGTGTGTGCAGAGAGAGGAGTGAGAACATTGGCAGGGCTTCCAGGAGAGAAGTGAATTGTATTGTGGAAAGCACCTTCATCTGCCCTTCTGCTTGGTCCGAGGACTCGAGTCTGTGATAGTTAAAGTTGCACATAATGAGAGTGCATTAATATAAATGGGAAATAAATAAGCAATAACCACAACACGCACATTTCAGAAAGAAAGGCCTTAGGATCCCCCAGGGGACTGTGAAGGAGGCGGGGCTGGGCCTGCCGGGGAGAGATTCCTCCTCCCCCTGCCTTATTTCTGTTTAGCTCCCGCCTCCTCCCCCAAGGCCCTGTGGCTGCTGTCTCTGACACTTACTCCAGTTTCTTGGCAGGAACCTAACCTCTGACACTCACCAGGGCCCTGGGTGGGCCCTTCCTCCTGTGAATGGCCCCGTTAATGAGGGTGACATTTCCACTTTCCCCCTTCTTGGCTTTGTCTTCCTGCAACATCCCGGGCCTGGTGTCCTGGGATACCTAATTAAAGGGCTGACCGTGCTTTCACCAATAGTCATGTTTGGACCTGAGTATTATACTTCTGTGACAAAAAAAGATTAGCATCTTTGTATCTCTCCCAGCAGCCTGTATTCCATACAGTGATGTAGCCCACATCGAGCCGACTGCAGGCAGTTGATGGTAGAGCGGGTACCACATCAGCAGTCTCCCAGGACACCGTGTGTTATGGCACAGGGTGATAGCAGATGGTTCTCATGATAACCCTGACTGCACCCATTTGTTCCACTGATTGATTTGTTAAACACGAGCTGCCTCAAATGTGCCTGGTACCATGTTAGGAGATGAAGATGCATGGATTAGCAAGAGGCCAAAGTCCCTGCTCTCAAGATGTCCAGTGGGACTAGATCTCTGTTTGTGGCTTGCACAGCATCTGTATCTATTTCTCCTTCTTTTAATAATCACAACTTAATTTCCTCTTGAGGGATCCCCCTGCCCCCCATTTTCTCCTCACAAGGATTTGTAGAAAAGGATTGATTCTACTCACTGGCTCCAGGGCTGGGCAGGTGGACTAGGCCTCATCAATCAGAACGCATTTTCACTTTTTCCAAGTCACAGTGATTGGTTCAGGGAGAGAACATGACCTGAGCCAGTCCAGGAGAGAGTAGGTCCTGGAACTTTTGCAAGAACTCTGGGGACTAAGTTTTCCTTCTGCCAGTGTTGCTAAGAAGCAGGATGGAAGCCTAGAGGTTCTGGGGGCCATCCTTGCTGTCATCTGCGGAGAGCCTGCTTGAGAACGAAGCCAGAACAAAGGAGAGTAAAACTGAGAGTCGGGATGAATCAGATTTCTGAATGCATCATTTGAGCACCTAGGTCCAAGGGTTGCCAGATCTATCCATGAATTTTGCAATTACACAAGCTAGTCAATTCTTTTTTCCTTAAACCAATTAGAGATGTGCTTCTGTCTTTTAAAACAAAAATAGTCCTTATTAGTAATGCTATAGTAAAGTAGGGGAACAAGATGAGTTGATCACTTATTATAACACACTTTGACAATAAAAAGGCAAAGAAATGGGAACCTCACCCAACCTGAGGGATTTGGGAAAAAAAATTCCAAGAAGAGCGACCATTTGGGCTTAGTGACAAAGGATGAGTGGGAATTGTCCAGGTATATGGGACATGCCAGGAAGAAGGAAGAACACAGAGAAAACAAGCTGAAATTCATTCAACACACTATTTTTTAAAAAGTGGCTTTACATTTCAGGAAGATTTGGATCTGAAATGATTTGCTTAAAAAAACCTTGGTGCTTAAAGGAGGAAACTTCACTTTTACAAATGATGAATATGGGGCAGCTTGTTCCTTTATGATGCCCTATTACTGCATTAAGGAGCTAACTCTTCCCAGACACACTTTTCTAATTCTTTAAGAATTCTGGAAGAGAACCACACCCACACAAGAGGATAGAATCTACAGTAATGGTCCACAAACCTGGATGTTCATCAGAGTCACTTAGGAGAGTGAAAATACAGACACATGGACTCCCACGTCTGACCAAATGAAACTTAGAGTGGGGTCCAGTGTTTTATTAAAGTTCCTCACGTGGTTTTGATGTGTAGCCAGTTTTGGGGTGCCCTGAATCTAAAGAAAGGAAAAAAACATCATGATAGAAAGCACCAAGATTTGGAAATCAAGCATATCTGGGACTCCAGCTCATCATTTATTAGCCAAACTGCAGTTTATTATCTCATTTGTAAAATAGAATAATTACATTCATTTAACCTTCATAATTATTTGTGGGATGTTTCCTAGGCACCAGTTGCTCTCTATGTGCTTGAGATACATCAGTGAAGAAAACAGGTGAAGAACTCTGCCCAGCAGAGACAGACTGTGACAGTAACTCAGTGAGTAAGTTGTATACATGGTAGAAGTCAGTAAGTTCCACGAGTAAAAGGGAAAGAACAGAAACATTAGGAAGATAAGAGTGCTGGGGGGCGCGGGCTGATCAGATGTGACATTACAGAGGGCTGCTCAGGCTAGGCTCCTGGAGAAGGTGACTGGAGCAAGGACTTGAAGGAAGAGAGGGAATTAGCGATGTCACTCTCTTGGGCTAGAGCATTATAGGCAGAGCCATGGGATAGTACTAGATTTTAGAATTAAGTCAGAATGACTCCATATTTTTGGCCTGAGAAATTGGAAGGATGCAGTTACCATACATTGAGACAAGGAATTGGTTTGTGAATGAAGTAGGTTTGCAGGAGAAGATCAGCAGTCCCATTTGGAACAAGTTAAATTTGAGATGTCTGTTAGACATCCAAGGGGAGAAATTGAGGATGCAGTTGAATACATGGGTTTGGAGTTCAGAAGAGAGGTCTTGGCTGCAGATATAAGTTTGGGATTCAACATAGATGAGTTTTGGAAGCTTTGGGGTTCTGAGAGCCCAACAAGAGATCTCCAGTATGGAAAGGTGAAGCGGAAGAGAAAGAACCAGCAAAAGAGACTGAGAAGATTAACCAGCAACATGTTCTAGAGGCCAGCCCCATCACTGAGTGGTTAGGTTTGCGCACTCCGCTTTGGTGGCCCAGGGTTTCGCTGGTTTGGATCCTGGGCGCAGACATGGCACTGCTCATCAAGCCACGTTGAGGCGACATCCCACATGCCACAACTAGAGGGACCCACAACTAAAAAAAAAAAAAAAGATTGGCAACAGCTGTTAGCTTAGGAGCCAATCTTTAAAAAAAAAAAAAGATGTTCTAGAATACAAATAAAGGAGTGTTTTGAGGAAGAGGGAATAACAAATTATGTCAGATATCGTCAACAGTGCAAGTTAGACAAGGGCTGGCAGTTGACCATAGGAATGGAGAAAACTGTTGGCCTTGACCAAAGAAGCTTTGGGGAATTGTAGAGTCACAAGCTTTGTTGGAGACAGTGTGACTTTCCATTATATGATTGTTATAATAGCTTTAATCTTGTGTAAATTAATTATTATTATGGGCACTTTTAAGGAATAAATTTTAACCCTCCTTTTTGATCTTGAAACACTTTTGTGTGTCTTCATTTTCAACTGAGAGCATTGCTCAATACTGGACGTAAATCCAGGAATTTTGATTGGGATTGTGCTGAATCTATAGATCACTTTGGGAAGAATTGACATCTTGACAATATTGAGTCCTCCAATTCATGAACACGGAATATCTCTCCATTTATTTAGGTCTTTGATTTCTTTCATCAGAGTTTTATAGTTTCCGAATATAGGTCCTGTACACACTTTGTTATATTTATACCTAAATATTTCCTGGTTTTGGTGCTATTGTAAATATATTGAGATTTTAATTTCAAGTTCTAATTGTTCATTGCTGTCATATAAGAAAGCAACTGACTATTGTGTATTAATGTCTTATTCTCTGACCTTGCTATACTCTCATATTAGTTCCAGGAGTATTTGTCAATTCTTTGGGATATTTCACATAAACAATCATATCATCTGTGAACAAAGACAGTTTTAGCTCTTCTTTCCCAAACTGTATGTTTTTTCTTTCTTTGTCTTGTCTTTTTGCGCTAGCTAGCAGTTTCCATATAATATGGAATAGGAGTGGTGCAAGGGGACATCCTTGCTGTGTATTTAGTCTTAGGGAAGAAGCATCACCATTAATTATGATGTTTGCTGGAAGTTTTTTGTAAGTGATCTTTGTCAAGTTGAGGAAGTTTCCCTCTATTCCTAGTTTTCTGAGAGATTTTACTGTGAATAGGTGTTCAATTTTGTTAAAAGCTTTTCTGAATCAGTTGATATAATTGTTATTTTTCTTTTTGAGCTTGTTAATGTGCTGGATTATGTTGATTGATTTTCAAATGTTTTACCAGTATTGCATACCTGGAATAAATCCCACTTGGTTGTGATGTCTAATTCTTTTTATGCAGCTGGATTTGCTAATATTTTGTGGAGGATTTTTGCATCTATACCCATGAGGGATATCCGTCTACAGTTTTCCTTTCTTGTACTGCCTTTGTCTGGTTTTGGAGTTAGGGTAATTCTGGCCTCAGAATGAGTTGGAAAGTGTTCCTTTTCTGTTTCTGTTTTCTGGAAGAGATGTGGAGAATTGGTATCAATTCTTCCTTAAACGTTTGGAAGAATGAAATAGTAAAATCATCTAGGCATGGTGCTTTTTATGGGGGAAGGGTATTAATTACTCCTTCAGTTTTTTTTTTAATAGATACAGGCCTATTCAGATTATCTATTTCTTCTTGTGTGATGTTTGGTACTTTGTGTCTCTCAAGGATTCATTCCACTTCGTTGACATCACCAAGTTCGTGGGCAGAGCACTGTTCATAGTTTGCCCTTATGACACTTTAGTGTCATTGAGGTCAGTGGTGATGACCTCTCTTTCTTTTTCAATATTGGTAATTTATGTCTTCTTTCTCTTTTCTTGGTTAGCTGGTCTAGAGGTTTATTTTGTTAATCTTTTCAAAGAACTAGATTCTGGTTTTGTTGATTTTCTCTATTGTTTTCCTGTTATCAATTTTGTTGATTTATGCTCTTTTATTATTCCTGTTTTTCTACTAGCTTTAGGTTTAATTTGCTCTTCTTTCCCTAGTTCCTAAGGTAAAAGCTTAGGTTATTAATTTTAGATTTTTCTGCTTTTCAAATGTATGTATTTAATGCTATAAATTATACCCTAAGCACTTCTTTTACTTAATCTCACAAGTTTGGGGAAGATTTACTTTTATTTAGTTCCAAAGATTTATAATTTCCTTTAAGACTTATTTTTGCTCCATGGGTTATTTAAAAGTGTGTTTGATTTCAAAATATTTGTGAATTTTCCAGATATTTTTATGATTGATTGGTTGTTTAAGATTATTGATTTCTTGTTTAATTCTATTATCATCTGAGAACATATTTTATATGATTTCTAGTCTTTTAAAACTATTAAGGTGTATTTTATGGGTCAAAGTGTTTTCTATCTTGGTGAATGTTACGTCAGAACTTGGTTATGTTAGGACTTGAATGGATATTCTGTTGTTGATTGGAATACTCTATAAATGTCAATTAAACCAAGTTTATTGATAGTTGTTCAAGCCATCTATATCTTCATTGATTTTCTATCTGCTAGACCTCTCATTTACTGACAGAGGTATGTTGAGGTCTTCAAATATGTTGTTGGATTTGTCTATTTCTTCTTTCGGTTCTATCGGTTTTAGCCATATGTATTTTGATTCTCTGTCTTCTTTGGATTATTAGGTCTTCTTGGAATTGGCCCCTTTGTCATTATGTAAATCTTCTCTTTATCCCTGATAATCTTGTTTGTTCTGAAGTCTGCTTTGTCTGAAATTAATGTAACTATTCCAGCTTTCTTTTGACTACTGTTAGATGGTATATTTTTCCCAGTTTTATTTTTAACCTATTTGAGTCCTTATATTTAAAGTGTATTTCTTGTTTTTTTAAATCACTCTAACAATGTTTGTCTTTTAATTGATGTATTTAGAGCATTCACATTTAAAATGATTATCAATATAGTTGAATTCATGCTTAGCATGCTGCTGCAGCTATTTTCTGTTCTTTGCATTTGTTCTTTTTTTAATTTTTTCTCCTCCCTCTCTATTTTTTGCTGTCTCTGGTTTTAACCGAGCATTTTATATAGTTCCATTTTATCTTGTCCTTTAGCATATCAATTATACTTATTTAAAAAAAATAGTGATTGCCCTAGAGTTTGCAATTACATTTTTAAGTAATCTAAGTCCACTTGAAGGTAACATTGTATTCCTTAACACACAGTGCAGCTGCTTTATAACGGAGTCTCCCCAAGTCCTCCCACCCATCCCTCCTGGTGTTACTATCTTCCAGTTCTCTTATCTATATGCTATAATCACCCAATACATTTACTATTATTACTTTAAGTAGTTATCTTTTCAATTAATTAAGAATAAGAAAACTATAACATTTTATTTTACTTTCAATTATTCCTTCTCCAAAGCTGTTCCTTTCTTAATGTAAATCTGGATATTTTCAAAATTCTCTTTGTCTTTGGTTTTCTGAAGTTTGAATGAGGTATACCCGAGTGTAGATTTTTTGGTATATTTCTCGCTTGACATTCTCTGAGTTTCTTGAATGAGCAGTTTGGTGTTGGTTATTACTTTTGCAAAGTTCTCAGTCATCATTACTTCAAATATTTCTTCTGCTCTGTTCTTTCTTTCTTTTCCTTCTAGTATTCCAATTGCGTGCGTGTTAACGTTTTGAAGTTGTCCTGCTCTTTTTGTATAATTTTTTTTTCATTCTTTTTATCTTTGAGTTTCAGTTTGGGAAGTTTCTATTGACCTATCCTCAGGTTCATTAATGCTTTCCTCAGCCATGTCCGAGGACGGAATTTTACAGATGAGCTCATCAAAGGCATTCTTCATTTCTAGCACAATGTTTTTGATTTCTAGCATTTACTTTTGATTCTTTCTTAAGTTGCACCTCTCTGCTTACATTACTCATCCAAAGCCCTTAACATATTTATCCTAGTTATTTTAAATTCCCTGTGTGATAATTCCAAAATCTGTGTCATATCTGTGTCTGGTTCTCACACTTGTCTCACATCTTCAGACTGTGTTTTTTCTTATCTTTTAGCATGTCTTGTTATTTTTTTGTTGAAAGGCGGAAATGATACATCAGGTAATAGGGGCCAAGGTAATAATTATGCTCAATTTTGTGATGTACACTTTGTTGACGTGGCGATGAGAAGGAGGGGAGTGGAGGCATTCTATAATCTTATGACTAAATCTCAGTTTTCAGTGGGCCTGTGTCCCTAGGTGGCGACCTTTACAAGTTTTTATTAGTTTTTAATTTTTCCTCCTTAGGTGAGAGAGGAAGACTAGAGAGGGTTTGAGTTGGAGAAATACCCTTCCCCGAAGTGGGGTAAGGTTCTGGGACAGCTTTTCCCCTGGAGAATGGGCCTTTGTTATGGAGAAGAGTCTTGGTGTGTTTCACAATGGTTTCTTTGCCCCTCACCCAGCCGAGCCAGAGGGGATCTTTCTTATCTCTTCATGAACCTGGTGAAGTTCCTGCAGATAAAACATGAAATTGATTCCCATCCCCTCCCCCAAGACTGCAAGCCCCCATAACACAGGAGAGTTGCCAGAGGCTGAGAGGGGACTAGTTGAAGATTGAAAAATTCTCAAGCTAGTTCACGCTCAGCCTCCAGCAATTCATGCAAATTATCATTTAAGTGTTCCTACCAGTTTATGGCTCTAAGGGCTTCTGCTCTAGGTAAGCCCATCTCAGCTGTAACTCTCTGGATTCTCCTGTTTCTGCCAATTTGGAGTGGTGGTTTGCTTTGCAACCTCCACGAAATGCTTTGAATTCTCAGTTTGTTTGGCTTTTTCCCGCAGCAAGGATGGGGGTGCTGATTTCTAAGCCCTTTACATGTTGGAGCTGAAACCAAAGTCACCTAATTTATATTTTAAAATATAAATATATAGTCCCATGAGCATCATTAACTGACTTGCCCAAGATACTGTGGCTAATAAGCTGTGGTGAGCAAGTGCCATCCGAATTCTCTTCCTTCCCTACTCTATCCTGTTGATGACAATTCCTCTGTATTCCCTCCTGAAAATCTTCATGTATAAATGAAGGAAACTGAATCCGTCATGTAGTTCAACTTCCACTAAGAGGAATCTAGTTACCTGCTTACTGTAGGATATCTGAGAGAGAGGAGAAAAAAACCACTTTAACTTTTATACATGGAATATGTTGTCTTTGGGTCCAAGAAAGCGATTCCTTTCTTCATCTTTTCCAATTTGCATTACTCTGATGCTTGAGACAGTTTTCCTGGTTGGTCTGCTGATATTGACGTTTCCCTAGATCCACCAGACTGTCAGGGACTGGAGCAGGAGACGGGAGGGAAGGAAAGGTGATGTGGTTTGAATCCTTCCTCAACCTCTTACTGCTGTCTGACCTTGGACAAGTAACCAAACTTCTCTGAGACTCAGGATTCTCCTCATGAAATAATTCAACCTACTCACAGAGTGGTTATAAGGATCAAGAAAAACAATTTACATAAAACACGTGGTGCTGTGGTTGGCACATGTTAAGACCTACTATTATTATTCATTGTTATTAGTCTGTGTTATCATTCCAGCCTCCAACTTTGCATAGTTTCTAGTGAATGCATTTCTGCCAGAAAAGCCTTCTTTATGCAAATATGAGCCTGAGGAGACCTCTTTGATTCCCTTGATCTACTAATTCAGCTACTTTTTTCCCATTACTTTTTTAATCCTCCAGTAAATGAGGATTTTTCCAGATCGATTTACTGTGTTATTTCATTAGGACTATCACAGCAAAGTACCGCAAACTGAGTGGCTTAAACAGCAGAATTTTCTTTTGTCACAGTTCTGGAGGCTGTAAGTCCAAGATCAAGGTCTCAGCAGGTTGGTTCCTTCTAAAGGCTGTGAGGGAAGGATCTGGTCATCACTTGGCTTGTAGATGGCCACCATCTCTCTCTGTCTCTTTACATAGCATCTTCCCTTCATGCACATCTCTGTGTCTAAATTGTCCCCCTTTATAAGGGACACCAGTCATAGTGGATTAGGGCCCAGTCTGATGACCTCACTTTAACTTGATTACCTCTGTAAAGACCATATCTCCAAATAAGGTCACACTTGGAGGTTAGGATTCAAAATATGAATTTCGGGGGGACACAACTCAACCTGGGACATTGGATTTGCCAGTAACTTCTTTCTGGTGCTACTTCTATCCTGTTTTGCTCTCTGCCAATGCTGACTTTGAGAGATCTCCAAATTCTCTGTAAAACTAAGTTGCCTGATCTACACACCTTTCTGTTTTTCAGAAGTTTGGCTTGATTTATTCTCTGCTCTTGGGCTGTCATTACCTTCTCTGACTCCTTCTTGATCCGTTGAGGGGGGATTTTGTCACTTGTTGGCTGTTCTCACATTCTTACTGTGTTTGTCTTGCCTTTTGAACAAATTCCAAAAATAATCCTTTGTAACCTGTAATTTTATCTCCACATTGTCTTTTGTTTTTCTTCACACTGCTGGAACCATGACAGAAGATTCTCAGAGCAATTCTGATCAGCATATATTCATGACAGCTTCAAAAGGCTATTTTATCTTTAGGCAGATGCATCTGTAACTTTGCGTTTCTCGGTACTTTTGGACGTAACAGGGAATTCATATATGAACTTGGCCTGGAATGCTATATATTTGTATGTTTAGACATTTTGTTTAATTTATTTCAATTCAACAAATATTCTTTGAGTATCTACTGTGTGTCAAAACCTCGGGATATAAGAATTCATAAGATGTAGTTGCTGATGCCAGAAGCTCTTGGTGCCGCAGAGAAGACACATGTAGACTTCTCACTGACACGGTGTAAAAAGTGATATTAAAATGAGAGGTATAAAATGCTGTCAGAGCTCATGCTGCCAAGTTTTTAATTTTATTTCATTTTGGAGAGTAACTTGAAGCTTTTTTTTTTTTTCTTGAAAAATGGCTATTGGCCCAGGGTATTAATGATGATTTGACTTGATTTCATGGCTTTCCAGTGCTCTCAGGGTAGATTTTAAATCCTCAGAATGGACTCTGGGGGCCTGTGTGACCTGGCCCCTGCCCACCACTCCTGCCTGAATTTGAGTCACCTTAGGACAATCTTTCCTACAGCACTGGTAGGAAGTGTTTCATCAGGCCAAGTCTCTTTACTTTCACTCACTCAAGATCTGAGCGCAAACCTCTGCCTGGAATGTCCTTGTCCATACCACTTGGCCAACACCTCAGCTTCCTATAGCCTTCAGATTAAAAGCCACTTCTTAACAAAGAGCTCTTCTGGAGTCCTCTCTGTCCTTCTCATTTTGTTCCCTGGCCCCAAATCTCCTCCCTGTGTCACAATCACATCCTGAGATCTTTGGATCTTCTATTTTTATGGCTGGAGACACACTTTCTGAAAATTATAAGTCTAGATGTAGCTTACAAAACGTAATCCTGTGCTGACATTTATATCTGTCCTGTTTTTTTATTTTAATACACTAAATTAAGATAAAGGAGACAAAATTAGTCACCTGAAGGTAAATTAACTCTTTGTAAGTATTATGCCTGTGCTTAGAGTAGGCATAACTAAGCAAATGGTAGTACCTGATTAGGATGACGTGGGTCCCAGGCAGCAGATAGATTTAATCTCATGCCAGTTCTGAAAGATTGTTGGTGGCTGCCTGAAATATTCTGCTGAAGATCCTGTGTGAGGCCATGTCTTGCCTCAGAGTGAAAAAATAAAATGCCACGATTGATTAGCAATACGTCGTGTGGGCATAGACAGGAGAGGAGCACATGTACTGAGGGCCTAGGGATTGGGTTAATTTACTAGATAAATGGAAATGGAAAATCTACTCAGTATTTTCATCAGATGCTGAACTCTTCACTATTTTAAATTTTTGCATAATTTACAAACAGTAAAAATCCACGATTTTTAGGGTAGCCTTCTGAGTGTTTTAACAAACATATACAATTGTGTAACCACCACCACACAATTGCGATACACAAAAGTTCCATTACCCCTCAACATCCCCCACCCCCCATGTCTTTTTGTAGGCAACTCCTCCCCTCCCTCTCAGCCCTTGGGAACCATTGATCTGTTTTCTCTCCTTATAGTTTGCTTTTGCAAGAATGTTATATAAATGGAATCAAAAGTATGTAGCCTTTTGGATCTGGCTTGTTTCCCTTCACGTAATGCATTTGAGAGTCATCCATATTGTTGCATGTGAACAGTTTTAATGCAGGTTTGTAAAAAAAATCAATCAATGAAATAAAGTTTCATTTATCTATTTAAAAATATTTATTGAACAAATATATGACCATTAATATGCTTACGAATACGAAGAAATGTCCCTAAGCATGGTCTTTTCCCCTTCCAAATAAGCATGGTCTTTTCCCCTTCCAAATATCTATCAATCTACCTATCACCGATCGATTATCGATCTATTTATCTATCAATCGTCTTTATATCTCAAGGTAAGTTATCATAAAGCCAATTTTAAATGTGTGCTTAGAGACAGTAAGTTCTAAAGGAGTTCAGAGGAGGGAAGTCTTTGTTTACAATTGGGAATGTTCTCATAAAGTAGATGGCATTGGAGTGAGCCTTGAAGAGTGGCTGGAACATTCTTTCAGGAAATGTCAGACATTACTCAGAAGGTATCAAAGGATTCTCTTCTGCTTCCCAGGGGTTCATCAAGCCTTTCTTATGTGTAGTCCGACTTTATGGCTATGCACAAGCAGGAAAAAAAATAGTCTGGAGGCTGAGAGATTTTATTTTACTTTTACTGTAAAAAACACTTACTAACTATATTCTAGTTGTAAAGTTCAGTGCAAGGTGCTCTAAGGAATACAAAAGTAAACAAGACATAGTTTTATCTACGTGATTTATTATTTACACCCAACTTTTCTTTATTCTATTCTCATTTTTCCATTTTCTCTCTTTATATCTTGCTTCATAAACAAGAGGCAGCTTCCAAAAGCACATGGAAAATAAATCATTAAAAATGTTGGGACAAGGAGATAATATGGGTCAGAAAACAATCCAAGGGTAAATTTACCTACTTCTCAGGAATTTGTGCCAAATTGTTTTATAGAGATACTAGAGATGGGCCACAGATTAAACTATACATTTTCTGGATACTAAAGTAAGTAAGGAAATACACTCAGTTAAAAGAGCCATATTGTCCACAGGAGAAAGACAAACCAGTTGTCTAAGGTTTTCATCTTACTGACCTGAGAAAAATTTCTCCCTTGAGTCTTCATAAAGAAAACACTTTTTGATCCAGAGAATAACGTCTTGACTTCATCCCAGCAATAAATACAAGAGCAAAATTTGCTCAGTCGCTTCTTACAGCATCCCTCAATGCAAGCCAATATTGCAACAGCAAGCAAAGTTCAATTCTGTCAAGTAAATGTGACAACAGTGGGGATGGTGCCATCCAGATATGCAGCTCACAGATGGTGTCATTTGATCCAAGGGTAAAATTGATCACTTTTAGAGAATAGATGAATAGCATGTTCTTCAGATAATCCTCCATAAATATCTATTCTCATAAACAGGATTTTGATAAGATTTGGACAACAGAGAGTTATCTGACAAGTAACTAGAGTACATCAGTTCAGTGTTTCCATTGAGCTGATGCGTGTATTTTGACACTGATCAGACAGAAGGTGGGAGAAGATTGTTATTAAAACTCACGGAGTCTATATGAGGTGTGTTTAAACAGGAGTCATTCCTCTTTGGCACAAAGGTGTACTTATTCTAGAACAAGGCAATACGCTAAGAGCTTTAAAGGTATACTGTCATTTCAATATCTTATAGCATCACTATGTAGTAGCGTTGATTTTTTCCCCATTTTACAGAAAAGCAAACTAGTGTTTAGGAGAGTTCAGTGATTTGCTCAGCCTCATACAGCTTGTGAGTAACAGCCAGGATTAAAAAACCAGATCTCTCTAGCATCATTTTTGTTTGCTTAAATACATTTTAGACATAAAATATATAAGGCATAATATATTGAACATCCAGGTTCCCATTGCCCAGCTTATGATATAAAAGGTTAGGAATAAAGTTTACACCCCTGCATGCTCCTTCCTGATCCCATTCTCCTCTTGCATTCCAGAAATAGCCACTCTTCTTGAAATTGATATCATTCCAATGAATGTCTTTATAATTACTATCTATATGTATAGCCCTAAATAATGCATGACATTGTTTTGCATATTTCAAAGTATTAAATAATTGGTATCATATTGTATGTATCTTTCTTCAACTTCCTTTTTTGTTCAACTATATGTACTTTAGATCTATCCATCTTGATAGATATGGTTCATATTCGTTCATTGTCACTGCTGGATAGCATCTCGTCGTTGGACTTCTTCTTTTGATAGAAACTTGAGTTATTTTCAATATTTTGCTGTTACAACAATGCCACCCTGAACATTCTTGTACATGTCTCCAGGTGGACAAGTTTAAAGGTTTCCCCAGGACAGTGATTCTCAGTGGGATATTTTGGAAGATTGTGAGTGAGATTTTTGTTTCTTACAGTCTTTGGGGTGTACTACCGGCATTTAGTGGGTGAGGTCAAGAGAAGTTAGATGTACTGCCATGTGTGATTACAACCAAAGATTTGTCCAGACAGCTCATGTGACTTTGGAATGTCCTGCCTGAACTTCAGGTTAAAAATCAGTTTGTAATGATCTGAGGGTAGAAAATAATTCTGTTTTACATAAGAACACAAAGTATTCTGCATAGCTTTAATCTAAGCAGTTTTCCAAGAATGTAACTACCATGGATTTTTTTTTTTAAAGCATTTTGTTTGGTTCAGATCATTACTAAATATTCACCATTTTGGAAAATCACATCACCAACAGCAGTTCCACTGGTGGCACTCGAGTTGTCTATTTAACATGCCTGTGTCAATCTGCCTTAGTAACCACTGCATGCATGGTGACTCTACACAAAGGTGTGTTCTGGTTTAGTCAAGATTAAGCATTTCCTATGAAATTGGAGAATCATAAAGGATTAATATACAGGATATATAAAGAACTCCTACAATTCAACAACAGCAACTAAATAACCCTATTAAAAATTGAACAAAGGATTTTTTTTTTTTTTTAAGTTTGGCACCTGAGCTAACAACTGTTGCCAATCTTCTTTTCTTTTTTTTCCCCCCTGCTTTTTTTCTCCTCAAATCCCCCCCAGTACATAGTTGCATATTTTAGTTGTGGCATGTGGGACGCTGCCTCAACGTGGCCTAATGAGCGGTGCCATGTCTGCGCCCAGGATCCGAACCCTGGGCCGTCGAAGCGGAGCGCACGAACTTAACCACTCGGCCACGGGGCTGGCCCCAGGATATTTTCTCTCTCTCTCTCTCTCTCTTTTTTTTTTATTAAGATTATGATAGATTACAACCTTGTGAGATTTCAGTTGTACGTTTTTGTTAGTCATGTTGTGGGTACACCACTTCACCCTTTGTGCCCTTCCCCTACCCCCCCTTTTCCCTGGTAACCACCGATCAGTTCTCCATGTCTATATGTTAACTTCCACCTATAAGTGGAGTCATATAGAGTTCGTCTTTCTCTGTCTGGCTTATTTCGCATAACATAATACCCTCAAGGTCCATCCATGTTGATGAGAATGAAACAATTTGGTCCTTTTTTATGGCTGAGTAGTATTCCATTGTGTATATATACCATATCTTCTTTATCCAGTCATCAGTTTCTGGGCATTTAGGTTGGTTCCACGTCTTGGCTATTGTAAATAATGCTGCGATGAACATAGGGGTGCATGGGACTCTTGGGATTGCTGATTTCAGGTTCTTAGGATAGATACCCAGTAGTGGGATTGGCCCCAGGATATTTGCATAGACACTTCTCTAAAGAAGAAAAACAAATGACCAACAAGCACATGAAAAGATGCTCAACATCGCTAATCGTTAGGGAAACACAAATCCAAACCACAACGAGATGTCACGTCATACCCATTAGGATGGCCGTTATCATAAGAGCACAAAATAAATGGTAGTGAGGGTGTGGAGAAACTGGAACCCTTGTGCATTGCTGGGGAAATGTAAAATGGTACTGCCACTGTGAAAAGAGTATGGTGGTTCCTCAAAAAATTAAATGTAGCATCACCAGATGATCCAGCAATTCTACTTCTGGGTGTATACTCAACAGAATTGAAAACAGGGACTCAAAAACATGTGTATACCCGTGTTCACAGCAGCATGATTCACAATAGCCAAAAGGGTATTGTGTCCATCAATAGATGAATGGATAAACAAAATGTAATATATACATACAATGGAATATTATTCAGCCTTAAAAAAGAGGGAAATTCTGACACATGCTACAACATGGATGAACCTTGAAGACATTATGCTGGGTGAAATAAACCAGTCCCAAAAGGATAAATATTATATGATTCCACTTATATGAGGTACCTAGAGTAGTCAAATTCATAATGACAGAAAGTAGAATGGAGGTTACCAGGGGCTGGGACAGGGTGGAATGGGGAGTTTTGCTTAATGGATATGGAATTTAGGATTGGGAAGAGTAAAAAGTTTTGGAGAAGGATGGTGGGGATGGATGCACAACAGTTGGAATGTACTTAATGCCACTGAAAGCTGTAAATTTTATGTTATGTATATTTTACTACAATAAAAAAATACATTTTCTTAAAAAAGGACAAATCACTTTGGCTTTTCTGCTTCTACCTTCTACTTCTGGGTATATACCCAAATATTGGAATAGTACTATTTTATTACAATCTATTTCCTTTTATTAATTAGTTAGGTATCATGTTGACTTTTTATGACTTTATAAATATCTTTAATTGCAGAATCAAGTAGTGATCTAGAATTATTTTTCCTTCTTCATGAGTTTAATGCTCCTCAGAGGAGAATGTTCCTATCCTCAAGCAAAGGTAAAGTTTCCTTCTTATTCACCATCAACTGCTCAAAATCATGCCACAATTTATTTTACGTCATGGCAGATCCTTGATTTTCTAGTTTATATTGACTTTTTGAAATTATGTGTGTAGGTAAGTTATATTATCTATGAATTTGATATAAGGATAGTAAAGAGGACATTTATTGTCAAAATCTCAAAAGAGCACCTCTAGGATAGATGCTTGAGAGTGGAATTTCTAATTATAGGGCATGCACGTCTTCAAATTTACTGAAAATGAGAAATTATTTTTTATAGTAATTTTAAATACTCATGCCACCAGCAGTGTTTTAGAGGTCTTATTTGTTGCTCCCCATCCTCACCAACACTTACTATCACCAGATTTCTAAATTTCTGCCAATCTATGTGTATGATGTGAGTTAGGTTCCAATTTTTTATTTTTTAACTATGACTAGTCAATTGACCCAGCCCCATTTATTGAATAGTTCATCCTTCATTAATTCAGAAACCCATATCAAATTTCCTTACATGTATAGAGTTGTTTCTAGGCTTTCTGTTCTGTCCTATTGTTCTATTTATGTATTCTACAGCAATATCCATCTGTGATAATTACTATAGCTTTATATTCAGTCTTTATAAAACTTTGAATTTTTTTACCACTAATATATATTACCTCCAAAAGCAGTCTAATATTTTGCAATGCAGCCTTATGGTGAGCCCTTTAGGATGATTTAGTTGTAAATTACACACACAGGTAAATCATTATTTGAATTTTGAATAACAGTGTTGGAAGTAATCCAAATAACTGGAAAAAAATCTGCCAAAGATAATAATTTTAATTTTAGAGCGATAGGTGTCAAGCTTTTATTTTTCAATCTGGCACTGATCACAAAATTGCCCACTGAGAGCAGTTTTGGTAGTTGACATTATAACAAGATCAAGGTATAGAGAATTACTCTTTAATTTTATGCTGTTGCTGGTGGCTAGACATACAGGTAACTTGTCTATTTGTATAGATAAAAATGAGAAAGAAAGATACACATCCCTATTTTCACTGTTTGAAATTACTATCTGATCTTTCCAAAACCCATTCTTCCTAATCATAGTGAGTGAAGTCTATTTGCTCATTTTGTTCCCTTGATGTCACCAGTTCAGTAAGGGCCACATGTCGTCAGCTCTGTCAATTACTTTCTGGGAAGATAAATTACAAAAAGGATCTGCTTCCCTCAGGCTAATATATCTCTGGCCCACAGCTTGAACAGAGCAGAAGGACTACACTCATTCATTCTGCCTGTTGACTTTGTATAGGGTGCAACTTAAGAATGAAGACCAGACCCTACATTTAAGCAGCCAATGTCAATCACAATGGCTGTGGTAGGTATGTACTGAGACAAATATAATTACACTTCTTAGTGAATGAAATCAGAACCAAAAGATTCCTGTTATACTAACAGGCAAGCTTCAAAATGCATTCCCACCTTGATCCAAAAAGGACTTGAACTGTAAGAAGTAGTCATATCCCTTCCCTCAAGAAAGTTGAAAGCCAGAGAAAAAGGTAGATTTGCACCAGCAACATTAGTGCAAGACTAGAGGAGAAGAAGGCATGAACGTAGAGTAAGGATGGAAATGGCCAATGCGGAGCTTCTAAGGTGAGTGGAGTTGAAAATATCCCACTCATATGGAGCAGGCAGTAGTCATTGCAACGCTAAGCAATGACCATGGATTCTGTTTCTCTACTGCTCTCATGAGATCCTGGAGCCCAGTTTTCACAAAGTAAATAACCCTTCTTCCTGTGAAGTCAGGTAGGGAATGAAGGTGGTGACTGTGTGCTGATTTTGTCATATTACATGTGATTCCTACAAATGGTAGTAAGGAAAGAGCTGGTGCTAAGTAGCCTCTGGGCCAAAAATGATCAGTTAGTTTGCCAGAATTGACACAACTGTCATGGCTGGTTGATGCTTAACCAGAGAAGTAATCCTATTTGAAGGCAAAGGTAATGCTCATTTGACCCTTGAACAAACGAGCTCCCTCTACAGCAAACCCTACACAAATGGAGAGTGTTGCAATTACCATAAGGTGCAATGCGCCTTCAAAATGGTGTGGATCTGGCCTTGGGCTATTTGGAATATATACTATTTAGTAAGAATATAGTAAATGAATGAATACATAAACGGACGCCTGATTTCCATCTCCTTGCCCCCTCGGACCCACCCCTTAATGCTGTCTTCTCTAACAAGATATCACGCTTTATGGGAGAACTGCAAAGACTTCCTGGTGAGGACTTTCTCAGCGTAGTCTCTAGAATTTTATCAAGTTGTCAACAGATGTTTTGTCAGTTTCAGGAGAAAAATTAATGAGGGAAAAAAAAACCTTTTTTATTTGTGAAAAACATGTATTTCATAAAAGGGAAATGTGTGATTTTTCTTAGAAATCTCGTTACTTTAGAAGTCATTAAAACCTTCAAGGCTGCGTGAGCAGCATAGGGAAGGTACTCCTCAGTCCATCTCAATTCAAAAGTGGAATCAAGTTGTCTCACCTGACTACACTGTGTTTGTGATTATCTGCGTTTGTTGTATTTGCCCTTCTGTGGCCGTGCTATGTTGTGTTTATCCCAAATGCACAGAAATGGATTCATGACTTGTAGTGATCTGTTGAGGTGTGTGAAGATCACTTATCTCGATCTGTTGAATAGTATGAAGGGACTTCCAGTTTCAGCTCTCAAGTGTAAAGAGCCTGGAAATCAGCACCGTCATCCTTAAAACAAGAAAGCTGAGCAAATGAAAACTCAGTAATTTTCCTTGGATCCATCAAAGAGCTGAGGTTGCAGGGCAAGCTGCCAGCCTGAAATCTGGAGAGTCAGGGACATCCAGGGGGACACAGTAACTGAGCCTGCTTACCTGGAACGGAAGCCATGAGTCATAGGCTGATAGGAACATTCGAATGGTAAATGTGACAACTTGTTGGAGGCTGACTGTGTACTCAATATGAGAGTGAGAGACTAACAGAGGCCACAGTCTTAGGGGGCCCCACACTTTCATGGGCCTTCCTTTTAGGAACTTCGCCAAGTTTCTTGTGGTGAGGATCCAAGAAAGATCCCCTCATGACCCTGACAGAGGGAGGGGAAGATTAGCCATTGGGAAGATACGGAGAGTCTTCTCAGGAACAAAGCCCTGCTCTCAACGGAGAAGGACTCTGCCTAAGCATAGTTCTGAAAACTGGGGGAAAACAATTCCTCTCCACTCTGGTCCCCTGAGGGGTAAAAATGTTAGCATGAGATAGGGCTCCAAGGAAATAGATTAAGAATGTCCTGACCAGGGAAGAGAGTAGGGGCTGGAGGATGAGAGGGGAGGAGGGGGAAATGCTGTGCAATCATGCCCTCTTATCTGCAGTTCTGCTTTCCGTGATTCAGTTACCCGTGGTCAACCCTGGTCTGAAAATATTAAATGGAAATTCCAGAAAGAAACAATTCAGTTCTAAATTGCACACCATTCTGAGCAGTGTGATGAAATCTCGTTGCCCTCCTGCTTGGTCCCTGCCTGGGATGTGAATCATCCCTTTGTCCAGCAGATCCACATTGTATACACTACCCGCCCTTGGTCACTTAGCCCTCTCAGTTATCAGACTGTCACAGTACCACAGTGCTTGTGTTCAAGTAACCCTTATTTTATTTAATAATGGCCCGAAAGCTCAAGAGCAGTGATGCCCGCAATTTGAATATGCCAAAGAGAAGTTATAAAGTGTTTCCTTTAAGTGAAAAGGTGAAAGTTCTTGACTAACTAAGGAAAGAAAAAAATATCACATGCTGAGGTTGCTAAGATCTATGGTAATTTTTATTACATTATATTGTTATAATTGTTCTATTTTATTATTAGTTATTGTTGTTAATCTCTTACTGTACCTAATCTATAAGTTAAACTTTATCATAAGTATGTATCTATAAGAAAAAACATAGTATATATAGGATTTAGTACTATCTGTGGCTTCAGGCATCCACTGGGGGTCTTGGAACGTCAATAATGCAGAAAAAGCTTTTGACAAAATTCAACACCAAACATTTCATGACAAAAACTTTCAAAAATTAGGAATAGAAGGAAATTTCCTTAACCTAACAAAGGGAATTAGGAAAAATCTACAGTTAATATAATAATTAAAGTTGAGAGACTGAATGCTTTCCACTAAGATGAGGGATAAGGAAAAGAAGTCCTTTTTCAACACTTCTATTCAAGATTTTCCTGGAAGTCCTACCTAGTGAAATAAGACAAGAAAAAGAGGGCCAGCCCTGGTGGCCTAGTGGTTAAGTTCAGTGTGCTCTGATTTGGCAGCCCGGGTTCAGTTCCTGGACATGGACCTACACCACTCATCTGTCAGTGGCCATGTTGCGGCAGCAGCTCACATGCAAAATAAGAAGATTGGCAACAGATGTTAGCTCAGGACAAATCTTTCTCAGCAAAAAAAAAAAAAAGAGAGAGAGATAGAGAGAGAAGAAAAGAAATAAAGGTATGCAGATTAGAAAAAAGGAAATAAAATTGTCTTTATTTGCAGATAGAATGATTGTCTCCATAGAACATCCTAAAGAATCTACTGAAACAGTGCTGCAACTAATAAGTGAGTATAGCAAGAACACAGGATACATGATCTATACAAAAGTTAATTGCCCTCCCCTAAAGACTATGATCTGTGACCACAGGAGGCTCTGTGGGAAGGAATGGGGGAGGGAACCCTCATTTGCGGGAACATCAAGGACTCCCAAGGGCCCATGCAGCCTAGAGGGAAGACCTCTACTAGGGGGAGAGCTTTTGCAGGGGGTGACCTCATGAAGCCAACACCCCAGGAGACCAGATAGCAAGAGCAGAGCGAGAAAGCCTGGAGAGCATGCAGGAGAAAGCACCCCACCCCCCACCTGCCACATGCCTGCTCCACTGCCTGGGATCTCTGCTGAAGGCAGAGGGCTCAGAATACACGGCTGTTGACCCCCACCCAGTGGTGATAGGCGGTAACTGCAACCAACTAATATCAGGCGGTGTAAGATCTGACACCCCTTCTCTAGCAATATCAAACACAATATCAAATCTCTAGACCAGAGAGAAAACAACAAGTACCCAGAATTCAGGCCTGAGGACACAGAAATATGTAATTTAAATGACAATGAATTCAAAATAGCTATCAACAAAAATCTCAACGAGGTAAACGAGAATGTAGAGAAACAGTTCAATGAGTTCAGGAGCCACTTCACAAAAGAGATTGAAACTATAAAGAAGAATCAATCAGAAATATTACAGGTGAAAGACACAATGGAAGAGATAAAACGAAATACAGATTCCCCAAAGCTTGAGTGGATATCATAGAGGAGCATATCAGCATAATTGAAGATAGATATGTTGAAATGCTCCAGACAGAGGAGCAGAGAGAATTAAGACTAAAAAGAAATGAAGAAAATCTCTGAGAAATATCCAACTCAATTAGGAAATGCAACGTAAGAATTACAGATGTTCCAGAAGGAGAAGAGAAGGAGAATGGAGCAGAAAGTGTGTTCAAAGAAATAATAGCTGAGAACTTCCCAAACCTAGGGAAAGAGAGGGAAGTCTGTGTGGAAAAGGCTTCCAGATCTCCTAGATATCAATATACAAAGACCTACTGCAAGGCATTTAGTAGTAAAACTGACAAAAATGAATGACAAAGAAAGAATACTAAGGGCAGGCAGGCAGAAGAAAATAACCTGCAAAGGAACCCCTATTACGCTTTCAGTGGATTTCTCTGCAGAAATCTTATAAGCTGGGAGAGAATGGAATGACATATTCCAATCTTTAAAAGACAATAATTTTCAGCCAAGAATACTCTATCCAGCAAAAATATCCTTCAGATATGAGGGAGAAATAACTTTCCCAGACAAACAAAAGCTAAGGGAGTTCATAGCCACGACACCCCCCCCCCCCACACACACACACACAAGAAATCCTCAAAAAGGCCCTCATACCTGAAAAAAAAAGAGGGAGAAAGGGGTCCCAAAACACGTAGTAAGGAGATAAATAGGTAGACAGAATCAGAATAGGATAGCAAATACTCAAGTATAGCATTAAGCTAAAGGGAAGAAAAACAGCAAAAACAAAGATAATCCTGGTATTTTAACCACAAACTCACAACACAAGATAGAATAACATGTGAGAAAAACAACTTAGGAGGGGAGGAAGAAAGGGACTGAATCAGTTTAGACTAAGGAAATAAGAGGCCATCAGAAAATGGACTATCTTATACATGAGATTCTGAATGCCAACCTCAGGATAACCACTAAACAAAAAAGCAGAACAGAGACACAAATAATAAATAAGGAGAAAACAAAGAAACACATCATAAAAAAACTACATAATTCAATGGGTAGACCAAAACACAAAAGACGAGAAACAAAGGAAAACCAGAAAACGAGTGATAAAATGACAGCATTAAGCTCTCCTCCATCAATAATCACCCTAAACTTAAGTGGATTGAATTCTCCAATAAAAAGAAACAGAGCAGCGAGATGGATTAAAAAACAAGACCCAACAATATCCTGTCTCCAGGAAACACATCTCAGCTCCAGTGACTAACACAGGCTCAGAGTGAAGGGGTGGAAGATGATACTCTAAGCTAATGGCAAACAAAAGAAAGCAGGTGTCGCAATACTTACATCAGACAAAGTAGACTTCAAGATAAGACAGGTAAAGAGACACAAAGAGGGGCAGTGTATAATGATCAAAGGGACACTCCATCAAGAAGAAATAACATTAGTAAATATCTATGCACCCAACACAGGAGCACCAAAGTTCATAAAACAACCATTAACAAACCTAAAAGAAGATATTAATAATAACTCAATAATAGTAGGGAACCTCAACACTCCACTCACATCAATGGGTAGATCATCCAGACAGAAAATCAACAAGGAAACAGTGGAATTAAATGAAAAGCTAAACCAGTTGGACTTAATAGACATATATAGAACACTCCATTCAAAAATGGCAGAATACACATTCTTCTCAAGTGCACACAGAACATTCTCAAGGATAGACCATATGTTGGGAAACAAGGTGAGCCTCACTAAATTTAAGAAAATTGAAATAATAACAAGCATCTTTTCTGATCACAATGCTATAAAGCTAGAAATTAATTACAAGAAAAAATCTGAGAAAGGGACAGAAATGTGGAGACAAAACAACATGCTATTGAATAAGCAATGGATCATTGAAGAAATTAAAGGAGAAATCAAAAAATATCTGGACACAAATGAAAATGACAACATGCCGTACCAATTGACATGGGATGCAGCAAAAGCTGTATTAAGAGGGAAATCCATCGCAATACAGGCACACCTTAACAAACAAGAAAAATCCCAAATAAGCAATCTGAAATTACATCTAACTGAATTAGAAAAAGAAGAAAAAACAAAGTCAAAAGTCAGTAGAAGAGAAATAATAAATATCACAGCAGAAGTAAATGCTATTGAAACAAAAAAGGCAGTGGAAAGGATCAATGAAACAAAGGGCTTGTTCTTTGAGAAGACAAATAAAATTGACAAACCCCTAGCCAGACTTACAAAGAAAAAGAGAAAGCTCAGATAAACAAAATTAGAAATGAAAGAGGAGGGGCCGGCCCTGTGGCCAAGTGGTTAAGTTTGCACACTCCGCTGCAGCAGTCCAGGGTTTCACTGGTTTGGATCCTGGGCATGGACGTGGCACCACTCATCAGGCCACATTGAGGTGGTGTCCCACATGCCACAGCTAGAAGGACCCACAACTAAGATATACAACTATGTACTGGGGGAGTTTGGGGAGATAAAGCAGAAAAAAAAAAAAAAAGATTGGCCACAGATGTTAGCTCAGGTGCCAATCTTTAAAAAAAAAAAAAAAGAAAAGAAATGAAAGAGGAGAAATAACAACGGACACCACAGAAATACAATGGATTATAAGAGAATACTACGTAAAACTATATGCCAACAAAATAGATAATCTAGAGGAAATGGATAAGTTCTTAGACTCTTACAACCTCCCAAAGCTGAATCAATAAGAAACAGATAATTTGATCAGACCAATCACAAGGAAAGAGATTGAAACAGTAAAACCCCAGGACCAGACGGCTTCCTTGGAGAATTCTACCAAACATTCAGATAGGATTTAATACCTATCCTTCTCAAGCTATTCCAAAAAAAAATTAAGGAAGATAGAACACTTCCTAACACATTCTATGAGGCCAACATCACTCTGATACCAAAGCCTGACAAGGATAACTCATAAAAGGAAAACTACAGGCCAATATCGCTAATGAACATAGATGCAAAAATCCTCAACAAAATATTGGCAACCTGAATTCTGTAATATAGCAAAAGGATCATACATCATGATCAAGTGGGATTCATACCAGGGACACAGGGATGGGTCAACATCCTCAAATCAATCAACATGATATACCACATCAACAAATTGAGGAAGAAAAATCACATGTGCATCTCAATAGATGCAGAGAAAGCATTTGACAAGATCCAACAGCCATTTATGATAAAACTCTTAACAAGATGGGGATAGAGGGAAATAACCTCAACATAATAAAGTCCATATATGACAAACCCACAGCCATCATCGTACTCAATGGGCAAAAACTGAGCGTCATCCCCCTGAGAACAGGAACAAGACAAGAATGCCCACTATCATCACTCTTATTCAACATAGTACTGGAGGTTTTGACCAGAGAAATTAGGCAAGAGAAAGGAATAAAGGGAATCCAAATAGGGAGTGAAGAAGTGAAACTCTCACTTTTTGCAAATGACATGATCTTATACATAGAAAACTCCAAGGAATCCACTGGAATCCACTGGAAAACTAATGAAATAATTAACAACTACAGTAAAGTTGCAGGGTACAAAGTCAACTTACAAAAATCAATTGCTTTTCCATACTCTAATAGCAAACTTACAGAAAGAGAACTCAAGGATACAATTCCATTTACAATCACAACTAAAAGAATAAAGTACCTAGGAATAAATTTAACCAAGGAGGTGAAGGACTTATACAATGAAAACTGTAAGACATTACTTATAGAAATTGATAATGACATAAAGAGATGGAAGGAGATTCCATGCACATGGATTAGAATAAACGTAGTTAAAATGCCCATACTATCCAAAGCAATCTACAGATTCAATGCAATCCCAATCAGAATCCCAATGACATTCTTCATAGAAGTAGAACAAAGAATCCTAAAATTCATATGGGGCAACCAAAGACCCCAAATTGCTAATGCAATCCTGAGAAAAAAGAACAAAGCTGGAGGTATTACAATCCCTGACTTCAAAATGTACTACAAAGCCATAGTGATAAAAACGGCATGGCGCTGGTGCAAAAACAGGCACACAAATCAGTGGAACAGAACTGAAATCCCAGAAATAAAACCGCACGTCTGTGGACAGGTAACCTTCAACAAAGGTGCCAAGAACATACAATGGAGAAAAGATAGTCCCTTTAATAAATGGTGTTGGGAAAACTGGACAGCCACATGCAAAAGAATGAAGGTGGACCATTATCTCATGCCATACACAAAAATAAACTCAAAATGGCTCATACTTGAATATAAGTCCTGAAACCATAAAACTCCTGGAAGATAATATAGGTAGTACACTATTTGACATTGAACTGAAAAGGATCTTTTCAAATATCATGTGTTCTCAGACAAGGGAAACAAACAAAAGAATAAACAAGTGGGAGTTCATCAGACGAAAGAGCTTCTGCAAGGCAAAAGAAACTAGGATCAAAACAAGGAGACAATTCACCAACTTGGAGAAAATATTTGCAAATCATATATCTGACAAGGGGTTAATCTACATAATATATAAGGAACTCACACAACTGAACAACAAAAAAACAAACACCCCCATCAAAAAATTGGCAGAGGATATGAACAGACAATTTTCCAAAGAAGATATCCAGATGGCCAATAAACACATGAAAAGATTGTTCAACGCCACTAATCATCAGGAAAATGCAAATCAAAACTACACTAAGATGCTACCTTACACTGGCTAAAACGGCTGTTATCACTAAGACTAAAAATAACAAATGTTGCAGAAGGTGTGGAGAAAAGGGAACCCACGTACACTGCTGGTGGGAATGCAAACTGGTGCAGCCACTATGGAAAACAGTATGGAGATTCCTCAAAAAACTAAAAATAGAACTACCATATGACCCAGCTATCCCACTACTCAGTACCTACCCAAACAACCTGAAGTCAATGATCCAAAGTAACATATGCACCCCTGTGTTCACTGCAGCTCTATTCACAATAGCCAAGACATGGAAACAATCCAAGTGGCCAGCGACTGATGATTGGATAAAGAAGATGTGGTGTATGTATACAATGGAATACTACTCAGTCATTAAAAAAGACAAATTCATCCCATTTGCAACAACATGGAAGGACCTGAAGGAATTATGCTAAGCAAAATAAGCCAGACTGAGAAAGACAAACACCAGATGATTTCACTCATATATGGAATATGAACAAACACGTGGACAAAGAAAACAGTTCAGTGGTTACCAGAGGAAGGGGAGTGGGACGTGGGCACAGGGGGTGAGGGGGAGCAGTTAAGAAATAATGTGCAACTGAAATCACACATTGATGTAAACTATTATGAACTCAACAAAAAAAAGTTAATTGCTTTCCTATATACCAGCAATGGATAATTGAAATTAGAAATTTAAAAAATAATACCATCTACAATAGCACAAAAAATTAAGCAGTTGGACATAAATCTAACAAAATTTGTATACAATGTGTATGCTGTATAAAACACTGATGAAAGAAATCAAAGAACATCTCAATAAATGGAAAAATATTCCATGTTCATGGATTGGAAGACTCAATATTATAAAAATGTCATTTCTTTTCAACTTGATCTACAGATTCAAGGCAATGCCAATCAAAATCCCAGCAAGCTATTTTGTAGACGTTGACAAACTGAATCTAAAATTTATATGGAAAAGCAAAGGAGCTAGAATCGCCAACACAATACTGAAGAACAAAGTTGAAGGACTCACACTACCTGATTTTAAGACTTCATATAAACTGACTGCATTCAAGACAGTGTGGTGTTGTCAAAAGTATAGACATACAGATCAGTAGAAGAGAACAGAGAGCCAAGAAATAGAGCCACATAAATCTAGTCAACTGGATTTTGACAAAGATGCGAAGTCAATTCAACGGAAAAAGGATAGTCTTTTCAACAAATGGTGCTGACGCAATGGAATGTCCACGTGTAAAAAATATGAACCTGGACATAGACCTTACATTTTTCAGTAAAGTTAACTCAAAATGTGCTATAGACCTAAATACAAAATGGAAATCTATAAAACATCTAGAAGAAAACACATGAGAAAATCTAGATGATCTTTGATTGGTGATGAGTTTTTAGCTACAACACCAAAAGCACAATCCGTGAAAGAACAAGTTAATAAGCTAGACTTCATTACAATGAAAACTTTTACTCTGTGAAAGACTCTGTTAAGAAAATGAAAAGGCTAGACTTACATAATGAAAGAAAATTTTTGCAAGCCCATATCTGATAGAGGACTTGTATCCAAAATATAACAAGAACCCTTAAAACTCAATAATAACAAAACAAACAACCCAATTAAAAATGCGCTAAAGACCTTGGCATGTTACCAAAGAAGATACATAGGTAAAAAATAAACAAATGAAAAGGTGTTCCACATCATTAGTCACTAGGGAACTGCAAATTTAAAATAACAATTACATACTACTCCACATCTCTTCAAATGGCTAAAATCCAGAAAACTGACAATAATAACTGCTGGGGAGGCTGTAGAACAATGGGAATTCTCAGTCAATGCTGGTAGGAATGCAAAATGATACAGCCACTTTGGAAGACAGTTTCTTAAGAAGTTAGAATCTTACTGTATGATCAAGCCATTGCACTTCTAGGTATTTACCCAACTGATCTGAAAACTTCATCAAGGATATTGGCCTGTAGTTTTCTTTTCTTGTGGTGTCTCTGTGTGACTTTAGTATCAGGGTGATTCTGGCCTTGTAAAATGAATTCGAAGTGTTCCTTCTTCTATTTTTTGGAAGAATTTAAGAAGGATTGGCATTCATTCTTCTTTGAATGTCTGATAGAATTCATCTGTAAAGCCATTTGGTCCTGGGCTTTTTTCATTGGGAGTTTTTTGATTACTGATTCAATCTCCTTATTTGTTATTAATCTATTTAGTTGTTCTATTTCTTCTAGGTTGAATTTTGGTAGGTTGTATGTTTCTAGGAATTTATCCATTTCTTCTAGGCTATCCAATTTGTTGACATATAACATTCCACAAAAAATTAAAAATAGAACTACCTTTTTATCCAACAATCCCACTTCTGGGTATATATCTATAGGAAATGAAGTTGGTACTGTAACTCCAAGAGATGTCTGCACTTCCATGTTCACTGCAGCATTAATCACAATAGCCAAGATATGGAAACAACTTAATATCCATCGATGGATAACTGTATAAAGTAAATGTGGTATACACATACAATGGAATATGATTCATCCTTAATAAAGAAGGAAATCTTGCTGTTTGCAACAACATGGAGGACATCATGCTAAGTGAAATAAGCCAGACACAGGAAGACAAATACTGCTCAAATGTTATCACTTATATGTATAATCTAAAGTAATCAAACTCAATAATAGAATCAGAGAATAGAACGGTGGCTGCCAGGAGCTAGGGGGATGGGGAAATGGGAAGATGTTGGTCAAGGGATACAAGGTTTCAGTTATGCAACATGAATAAATTCTGGAGCTCTAATGTAAAGCAATATGACTATAGATAACAATACTGTATTGTATACTTGAAGTTTGCTAAGAGCATAGATCTTAAGTGTTTTCACCAGAAAAAAAAAAAAAGAAAGAAAATGGTAACCATGTGAGGTAATGGATATGTTAATTAGCTTGATCATGGTGATTATTTCACAATGTATACATACATCAAAACATCAGTTTGTGCATCTTAAATATATATATAATTTTTACTTGTCAATTATATCTCAATAAAGCTGGGGAAAAAAAGAAATGAGCTATCAAGGTTTGCAAAGACATAAATGAATTTTAAATGCATATGTATTGCTAAGTGAAAGACAATAGTCTAAAAAGGCTGTACACTGTATTGCTATGGATGTCATTCTGCAAAGGGCAAAACTATGAGACAGTAAACAGATATGGCTGTGAGGGATGTGGGGAGGGGCAGCACTGAATAGGTGAAGCACAAGGCTATTTTTAGTGTGATGAAAATCTTCTGTATAATAGTGTAATGATGGATACATGACACCATAGATTCATCTAAACTCATAGAGCTTTACAGTACCTACAAAGAGTGAACCTTAATATATGCATATTTTAAAAATTCATTTAGAGTTCAGGGGATCCCAGAGTGGAATGCAGACTGTGACAAAAGAATCTAACTATATTGCAAATATATGCAACAAGCTCAGTGAATCGGGTGAAGGGAATAGGTGCCAACCTAAATAACTGGAAATTAGCGGAATCTGTAGGATTAAGGGCACAAGACATTGTATATAATCACTGTATTCTAGTTTGTAAAGCTTTTGCTCGCAAGGATATGGATGAACAATTCTGAAACCAATATATGTGTATTCTGGAATTGAACAATTAAGTAAATGGATGGGGGATGGGAGCCAGGGTTTTCACTGTTGAGTGGGAGATTACAGATGAGCAAGAGGAGAATGCTAGAATGATCCATGTGGCATTGCATTAGAGTTGAAGACATCTGTGTGAACTCATGTTTAGCTTAATATAATCACAGATGGATACACATAGAAATATATATATATACACGTATATACATAGTTAAGTATGCACACATATTTTTCCTTCCTCTGTCAAGTGAGAAATTCTGGAAGCAATGACACTCTAGCAGCAATGAGCACTCTCAGTGCCCAGATCTTGGTTTCTAATACCATTCTCCAATAAAAGGAATCCTTAAGCTCCTTAAAGAAATGGCTGCTTCTAGGCTAGAGCAAGAAATACTCAAGATGATCTTGCAGCATCTTGCAGTTCCAGAAAGTAAGGCATTGTTCAAAGAAACTACAATGAAGGGGGTGTGTCAATGGGATACAGGAGCAAGCTCAAAGAACTCCCAAGGGCCAAAGCTGGAACAATTTTAGCAATAAAATGAATAAAGTAGTATTGGATTATCACTCAAAGTATAAAATAAATCTCCATGAACCCATTCTGGCATAAATAAATCACCAGAAAAATAAATAAATGGGAGAGAATAGACAATCCCCTGTGCAGAAGAATTCCAAATAATTTATGTAGGTCTAATAATAAGAAACACATCAGACAAACCCCAGTTGAAGGACGTTTTACAAAATACCTGGCTGGTACTCCTCGAAATTGTCAAGGTCATCAAGAAAAGCAAAGTCTGAGAAACTGCCACAGACGAGAGGAGCCCAAGGAAACATGACGACTGAATGTAATGTAGCAAAAGCTGAGGAAATCTGAATAGAGCGTAAACTTTAATTAATAGGAATGAATCGGTAATGGTTCATTAGTTGTCACAAAGGTACTATAGTAATGAAAGATGTTAGCAACAGGGGAAATTGAGTGTGTGGTATATGGGAACCTTCTGTACAATCTTCACAGCTTTCTGTAAATCTAAAACTATTCTTAGAAAAAGTTATTGAAAATAATAATAGAAATACTACAACTCAAAGCATTGTCATAAAAATAAATAATGACGAAGACTGAATCCAGTGATTTTGGACAGCCAGCTGAACACGGAAGAGTGAGCAGGAAGTATGATGGCGACTGCCTGAGAGCTGAGTTTCACTGGGCTGGCATCCCACTGGATTCCAATTCCTTGTGCCCTGTCTGCTGCCCGTCACAAGTTGTGGCACAAAGCCATCAAAGCTTTTGTGTCATTTGCAAACAAAGCCCAGGATCTTTCACCAAATTAATTGTATTTTCCAAGAACAAGCACGAACTAATATTTTCCAGTCTGGTAATGTGTGGATCTTATTTCTAAAGAAAAAAAAGGCTGAAATTACAGAGGCATCATTCGAGGTTACATCCCTGCTAGCAAAAACGGGTCCCAGTCACATGGTTGCTGAGAAGCTTGTAAAACCAGATGCAAAAGTAGTGACAAATCTTATGCTCACAGAGAGAAAGCAGAACAAACTACTGACAAGATTCCTTGCTTAGAACACGCTTCCGGCTGTTGTAGGTTCTCAATGGATAACACATGGAACCACTACTGTTCTCTCACTTGTAAGCCACCTGACATTTACCTATAGTTGCACAAAACCACTGATATGCTGAGTACCAATTACTTCTTGGGCTATGTGTGTTATATATGAGGGAGACATAGTCAACATTTTTCCTATTGATTACTCAAAACTCATACCACATAAGATATATTTTTAATTTAATTAACCATTACTTTGTGAGCCCTGCTTGAGACTGCAGAGTGTGTTGGAGTCAGCCCCAAGGACCATCAATAGCAGTTGCAGCCAGGTAGGACATTGGTCCTTAACCAAGAGAGGTCACAGCTGCGTGTCAACCCAGAGCTTTAGCCATTGACAGCCTTTGCTGATCAACAACATTCCCTCCAACCTTAATTCAAGGTTTAAGGAAATTGTATAAATTATGCCTATAATAAAATCATGGCAATTTTGAGTTAATGTTTTTGCAGCAAATTGTGTGATAGAATGGGCAGTGACAATAATACTCTCCTTTTCCTAATGTATGCTGGTTATAGAGAGAAAGATGCTCATGGGAGCTTTTTGGCTTTTGCTTTGTTAAATTGATTAATTAGTTTTGAAAGGGTAATCTTCGCACGTGGTCAAAAATTTTAAAGGTCCAAAAGGGTATAAATGAAAAAGTATGGATTCCTCTCATTCTAGTCTCTTCCCTAGCAACAAACACTAGTACCAGCTTCTTCCTATAAGTTGTTGTCATGAAGGATGAAACAAAGACTTAATGCTGTGACTTCTTCTTAAACATGTCATGTGGAACACATGCTTTTATCACAGTTTCCTCCTGAAATCCCTCAGAAATGAAAATACAGAGATCAAAAAGGCGTAGATCCAAAGGATAAAGAGAATGGGAAACGAAATAGCAATAACAGAAATTTTGAAAGCTGGAGAGCAGACAAATGAGTGGTAGCAAATTTGTTAGGACAGAGAAATCTGAAAGCTGAGCTGACAATGGACAAAGCCCGGGAGCAAGACTGTGAGCTCTTCAGAGCTCCAGAATCTCCAAATGGAAGGCACCAGACCCATCGGAAAGTGGGAGTTCAGGGAAAGCTGAAAATGGGAGATGCAGTAGAAAGTTCTATATAAGATGCAGTTAGATCAGATTCCCTCCCAAATCTCTGCTGCCAGGTGACATCATCCAACATCCTGGATGATTGTGGGTTTACTCCTTGGAGAAGTAAACCAGAGAGGTTCTGGACTCAGGGATACCAGGCACAAGCTGTGAGTAGGGTATCCCACTGAAAATAGAGGAAAAAATAGAAACCTATGTATTGAATGATGAGAACAATCAGCTTCCTTCCTCCCCTTGGCTTCTGGAAGGCTGACAGTCAGGCTATTCCTCCAGGGAGGAGATAGCAAGATTGTCTCTCAGGAACATGGATTGACCAAGAGAAAAGATGTGCTGAAATTGATAGTTGGGAATCTCTCGACAAAACAACCTTAACCAGACGGCCTTAGTCAAAAGCTCTACGCAGGCACACACAAGGCCCTATTAGCTTCAGAGAGCCTCACTGCGGAGGACCACGAAGCCCTTAGGAAACCCGAGATGTGCTGGAGCAGAAGGAAGAATCTCGGAGGAAGCAGAAACAACATTGACAGGAGAAGCGAAACTTAAAATAACCTTTTATTTACATCCAAGGAGACATAAAAGAAAACACTGTACTGTGAAACAGAAACAGGGTACTATTAAAAAGAAATATTGGATGAGAAATGAAAAGCTTTTGGGAGTTAGATATATGATAGAAGATGAAAAATTCAATATAAATTTTGGAAGATGATGTAGAGAGACTCCCTCACAAATAGAGTAAAAACATAAAAGAAACAAGAAACATAGGCGATCAATTTGGTGGGGTTTGACAGCTGAGGAATGGGAGAGGACAGAGAAAATGGGTGGAGGGATTTATTTGAAGAAATATTTCAACAAAATTCTGAGGGATGTGAGTTTTCATATTGAAAAGGCAAACTAAGTATCTGTCTCAATGGATTTAAAAAAAAATAAAAGATCTATCATATAATTTTAGAACATTTGGGAAAGGAGAGGATGCTACAAGGTGTGTGTGAGAGAGAGAATGGCCATACACAAGATATCAGGAATTAGACTGATGTTAGCTTGTTCAACAACAACCTGGAAGCTAGATGATGATGGAGTCAGTGGCTTCAAAATTCTGACATGTAATTGCTGGTTACAGTTTCCAGGTTTCTATAACTAGACAAATTATTAATGTTAATGTGGAGTGAACATACCCTAGATCTGAAAAGTCTTACATGTTTTATCTCCTGTGCTCACTTGCCCACTTGCTCAGGAAGTTACTGGAAGATGAACTCTGTAGAAACAAGTAAACAAAAAGAGAGACAAAAACAGGGATTCAGGGAAGCAGGGGATCTGATACAGGCAAAAGATGAAGGAAATCCTGTAGGGTGATGGAGAATAGAGCTCCCAGGGGTAGTGGGGATAAAGAACTCGGTAATGAACTGGTGATGGAAGCTTGGAAAATGAAGCAAACAAGAGAATCAGAAAAAAAAAACAACATTATTTAAGAAAGGACCATCTAGCTCAACTACGAAAATAGCCATATAGTAAAAATAAGGTAAATAATGAATATGCATGTAAGCAAAGCGTGATAAATCTACATTTGGAAGAATGGAGGAGGGTAGTCTTCGTGTCTTTAGGCACAGAGAGACTTGTAGCAGGACAGCTAGATTCTCACAATTCTCAGCGACAACTCAAGAGGCAACACTTAAAAACAAACAAACAAAAGAAATCAAAGACTGTAAGCACGTTTCTTAAAAAGGTGGAGGTAAATACCAGGAAAAAAACAGTGAAAGGAATTGAAAGTTGTTCCCTTTAGGGCATGGGAATTAGAGATATTGAGAGGTAGGTAGAAGATCGTTTTGTTTTGTTTTAAGCCATACAGAACTATTGGACCTTTTCAACAATCAATCAAGAAACCAACAAATAACCAAATGAGGGAATTTGACTAATAAAAAAATTGGTACATTTTGGTAACTTCAAGAGGTTTGCCTAAAGCGGTATTTCTCAACAACCTATTCAGTATCGTGAGTAGCTTGAACTATCATCTTAGGGATAAAATAGTGTAAGTTTAAGGTTGAGAATTCAGATATCAGGATTTTTCAAAATAACCTAACTTGGTACAAATGGCTCAGTCATTGAAAGCTGTCTCTTTTCCATCACTTGCTGATTTTCTTTTCAGCTGTCAAGAAGCACTCAGTGATGTATTATTTAAAATCATATGCAAAGGCTGAAACAGACATAAACAAATATGGAGCCCTGAGTCCAGTTGAAGTGGAGATTAGGAACTCATTTGCCATCACCTCCTGACTTGAGGCACTCAGCCTTCTAGGTTGGGGTTTTTGATGCCTAGCAGAATGTGGAAAGTAGTTTTCAGTAAGAAATCCTCCCATAATTTCTCAGTCCACCTTTGATCCAATTATTTCCAACTCTCTTAAAAACAAGCAAACACTTGCCACTGCCATTCCTAATGACCTCCCATTGAGAATGAGACCTTTCCGATTTGGGAGAAATCAAGTGCACAAGAACTGGTAAGATGAAGAACTTGACTGAGCCATCATTAGCTGGGTACCATTTGCTGAGCACGAGATTGAAAACAAAATTATTTCATGCCATCATAGGAAACTATTATTTGATCTAAAATAGTTTCTTTTTTAGTCGTGTGAAAAAAATTGTGGTAATTTAAAAATTTTGCTAAACATGACCGATCCAATGTTGACCAGACTCACCCATTAGAAGATCTATGTTGGCCGGCATTTAGTCAGGAAAAACATTGCATCCTGTCGGCCAGCATCCTTTCTGATAGACCAGGCGTCTGTTCTGATTGGTTGCTGGCTTGGAGCCCCTTTATTGTCTTTCATGTTGTTTTTTTCCATGGTTAATACAAACCTAGTTCTAGTAGGGGGTCTCCCACTAATAGGTCAGAGTTTATCAGCATCACCTGGCAATTTATATACTCAAAACAGCCACTCCTCCCACTTTTATCAAGTGCCGGGATTTACAGAGATGATGTGAAAAATAGAGAGAGCAGTGGCTTCCTTCCTACTTGAGAATTTTACAAATTATTGCTCCTTTTTTCTTTCCCCTCACTTGGTAGTTACGTTAAGTCTCTGGGGAAACGAAAAGCCCGTTTTCTTTGAAAATCAGATTGGGAAAGTTTTTTCTAATGTACTAACAGTTCTCCTCGCTCTTTCTGAATGACTTCAGATGTCTCAATCCCCTACTGAGGATTTGAGATGGAGGCGACAGAACTGTGCATCTGGTTTATCCCTGGGAGCCTTGGCCAGCAGAGGCCCCGTGTGACATAATCCTATATGTGAGAACAAATGAGATTCTGCTTGGTCAAGCTCAGCTGAGCTGTGACGCGGTGAGACAGATGTAGGGCTTGGTGTGCTGAGGGCTTAGTGGCTGGGTGAAATGACTTAGGCATCGTGGAAGGAAGGCAGGACAAGGCTGTGCTGAGGACGGGAGGTACGGTAGAGGAATGGTAGAAAGACTTGACAATGTTCAAATATTTGAATAATTCGCATGTACAGGGAGAGTCAGGCCCACTTGTCCGGTCTGGCTCCAGAAGGCAGAAGCGTGTCTTACTTATACTCAACGGGCTACATAGCGTAGCTGAGAGCATGGTCTCTGGAGTCAGACAGCCTGGGACTGAGTCCTGGCGTTGCTGCTCTCTAGCTGTGTGACTTTCACCTTGGACAAGTTACTTCAACTATCTAGGCTCCAGTGTCCTCATCTATCAATTAGGGTAGTATTAGTATCCACCTCACAAAATTATTCTAAGGATGAAATCACTTAACATATACAAAACATTTAGAACAGTGCTGGGCACTTAGTAGGCGTTCCTGTGTTATGGGCTTCTAGAGGTACTCACAGAGAGGTGGCACACAGCACAATGTTTGGAAGATGGTCTGCTATCTGCAGCTCTCTGAAAGTTTGTTAGCATTGCAGGGGTCAAGCAGAAGCCAGCTGACAGCTCGATGGGGGTGGGAGGATGGCAGGATTTGTGCAAAGTGCAGGAGGAGGTAGGTTAGAGAACTTTTAAAGTCCTTTCCGTTCCACTTGAGGTTTTCAAGTCTAAGCCTCGTGGTCTTAAGCTGGTTAACCGGGCTCAGGGCTGGCTTTCAGTCTGTCCTATGATCAGAGCCACTGATCAGTGTCACCTGGAGCTACTTCTCACATGCGTAGCCAGAGTGGGATCCAGCCCCTGGATGATTTGTTCAGCTACATTATGGAATGTAGTCTCTGGGATGGAAAATAACAAGAGCGATGCTTTTCCTTCGGTGCACCCCTGGAGCAGAGCTTGCTAATGTCCTCTGGGTAATAAGAAACTCCACATTTCAGGATGAAATCTATATTTAGAAAACAACAAAAACAAAAGCTTTGAGCAAGTTGCACAGGAAGGACTGTGTGTCTCTCGGTGCTGGGAGGCATAAAGGCGCGAAGCACAATGTACTTTGACACAACCGACTCACAGGCACAAACCCACACCGTCTGCCAGGCGTGGTCTCTCACGTGCTCCAGCTGCCAGCAGACGGGAAAATGCTCTCATGGCAGAGCAACGGGCCAGCTGGAGATGCTGGGCTCATTGGCTTCCAATCCAAAGCCTTGCAGTGGCCACGTTCAAATGCATTTCATTTAATGCCTCAATACATTAAAATAATCATGTTATAATGGGTGATGTTGACAGTATTTCTTATTTTTAATTGCAAAGCCAATGTGACAACGTTAGAGAAAGTTTCCAGAACAGCAGAAAACATATCACGTGAAATATCACTATTCTTATACAATTGGTCTTTATTCTCGATCTTTTTTCCCGTGCTTCAATATTTTTACACAATTGTAACCAGTCTTTTTATTTAACTGTATAACATAAGAATTTGCCCAAGTTTCTTCTTAGTCTTATCACTGAAGTTTTTTTAAAAGCTACCCAATGCTGTCTTATATGCACTCATTGTATTTTAAATGACTAACCACGTACCGTTGGACTTTAAGCAGCTACCAGTTTTGCACTGTGATAATATTCATAGTGTTAGCTCTTCCTGTTGTTGTGTTTTTTTTTTATCATTTACTTACATTAAGTGGAATTCTTGAATTAAGGACTGCGAGTATTTTTATGACTCAACTTGTTTTTTAACTTAAATAAAAAGCAATGCTCTTCCAATTAAATGTTGCAGATTGACCCTATGTGTTCATCTCTTCCATCTCCTGAGATCCCACTGAACTGGAAGAGGGGAAAGAGCACAATACATGTTTGGAAGGCTCAAGGTGGAGGCTGACTCATGGGGTAAGCCCCAGCCTACTGGAGAGACCTGTTGTGAAGCCCTGGGGATACACGCAGAGCGAGGGGGGTCCAGCTGAGCCAGAAAAAGAAAAAAAAGGCATCGTCGTAGAATATGACTCGGCCTCTTACGAACGTTCCGTAATCCACTTACCCTTTCCTCAACATTGCATGTTACAATGGTTGATTTTGTGTGTTAACTTGACTGGATCATGGGATGCCCAGATATTTGGCTAAACATTATTTCTAGGTGTGTCTGTGAAGGTGTTTCTGGAAGCAATTAGTTTTGATCAGTAGACTGAGTGTGAGATAATAGAAAATTACATATCTTGGTCTCTGTCCCTGGTTCCTGACACAGGTCTCCTAAAACCTTTGTAAATCCCCAAATGATAAGAGCACTAGGAGCATCTTCTGTTCTAATGAGGTGACTCTGGGTGGGCTCCTGGATGAGGGCTGGTCACCAGAAAGACCAAACCATGATTAGAAGCTAGGAATTTTCAGCCCCACCCTCTACTTCTCCAGAGAGGGGAGAGGGGCCTGAAATGGAGTTAATAACTGATCATGCCGACATGAGGGAGCCTCAATAAAATCCCAATTGTAGGGGGTTCAGAGAGCTTCCAGGTTGGTGACCACATCACATTGGTGGGGGGGGTGACGCACCCCAACTCCATGGGACAGAAGCTCCTGCACTTGGGACCCTTCTAGACCTTACCCTATATAACATCTCTTCATCTGGCTGTTAATATGTCTCCTTTATCATGTCCTCTAATAAGCTGGTAAACATAAGTAAGTGTTTCCCTGAGTTCTGTGAGCCCCTCCAGCAAATTAATCGAACCTGAGGAGGGGGTTGTGGGAACCTCCAATTTGTAGCCAAAGTGTCAGAAGAACAGGCGAAAACCTGGACTTGTGATTGTCATCTGATGTGGGGTGGGAGAAGTCTTGTAGGACTGAGCCCTTAACCTGTGGGATCAGATGCTATGTCCGGGTAGATAGTGTCCGAAATGTGTTACATTGTAGGACACCCGGCTGGTGTTGTGGAGAATTGCTTGGTGGGGAAGACCCACACACATTTGGTGAGCGAGTGTTCTGTATGAGGAGGAGAGGAGAAACACTGGAGGAAGATAAGTCTTTCCTAACTCAGGAGGAGGCCTGGGTAGTTTTTCTAACTCTCCGAGTAAAGCAGATTTCCTTCTCCATTGTGGGTGAGCGTCGTTCAATCTGTTGAGGGCTTGAATGGAACAAAAAGGTGGAGGAAGGGAGAATCTGCTCTCTTTGCCTGACAGCTTGAGCTGGGACATCAGTTTTCTGCCCTAGGACTGGGGCTTACACCATAAGCCCACTGGTGCTCAGAATTACGCCACTGGTTTTCCTGGGTCTCCAGCTGGCAGACGGCAGATTCTGGGACTTAGCCTCCATAATTGTGTGAGCCAATCCCTTATAATAAATCTCATTATGTATTATAAAGAATATATATATACAGAAAGACCATAATATATAAAGAGATTTCATATACAACATATAAAGAAAACTCTATATATCTTGTGTCTATGTATCTCTAGCTAGTTAGCTATCATCTATTTATTTATTGAAATATCTATCTATCCCATTGATTCTGCTTCTCTTTTTTTGTATTATAAATAATGTTTCAGTGATACCCACATGCATGCCAACTCCCTAGGACAGATTTCTAGGGGTGGATTACAGGGTCATAATGTTTAGGGGTCTTCTCAAGGTTGTTGAGCGACACTGTCAAGTTGTCTTCAGAAGGGCCACCCCGCTCACACTCCGGCACGCTGAGAGGCTGGTGTCAGTATCCTTGCACTAGCAGTGTTTCACATGAATGCACCGGTGCCATCGAAACCCTGTCCCTTTCTTTTCCTCTCCACTGTGGTGCCCTCAGTGCTGCCTGCCTGTGCTGTTTTGCCAGTGCCTTTCATTTTTATCAGCTCTCAGATAACCCATTTCTCTTCTTCCTTCCCCAAATTTGTTTCACCAGCAACCCAAACCCAGCTTTTAAGTTATCTAACTATGTGATTTGGGGGGAATCACTTAAATTCACTAGAAATCAATTCCCTCACTTGCAAAGTGAGAAAATTTTACCACATAATCTCTAAGGTCCTCCAGCTTTATTTAAAATACTGAATATCTGAAAATAACCTAAATGTTCTACAACAGGATATGGTTAAATAAATTATGATATATCCAGATGAACGAATACCAAGCAGTAATTTTTTTAAAAATATATTTTTATTACATTGCACTGAAATGACTCATGTTTTCATGCTCAGTGAAAGCAACATGACACTGTGTGATTCCAAATTTATATGTACAAATCTTAACGTATAAAGTTAAAAAGAGATATGCCACAAGGCTAACAGTGGTTCTCTAAGTGATTGTATTATTGGTCATATATGATCAGAAAAATGGATTTTCTTTAATTGTGAAAATCAGATACTGAAGTAAGATCTGCTTAAGCTTCTTGGTGTCTGTGCAGCTTTTTTGACCCCTAGGCAGAATTAGGACCCTTTGTCCTGGCTCCCACCACATCTAGAACAAGCCTTCATTACAGCAAACATTATCCTGCATTGTAATTGCCGGCCAACATGTCTGTTTCCCCTTGAATTCTGAGCCTCCCCCCGGCAGAGTCCTTGTCTTGTTTATTGATAAAGCGTGATGCCTGGCACTTAGAACATGCCAGACATATGTGGGCTAAATATTTAATAAATCTGTTGGTGAAACAATTTCTGTTAGAACTATAGACCAATTTAGTTGGATTTAATTCTGAGGCTTGATATCGCTCACTACTTTTCAGTTTCTATGGTAAATAATATGAGCATCTCAGATAATATTTTCTCCCAAACGCTTTGTCTACAACTGGGGTAAGTTGCCACCAGGAGACTGGTGCTGCCTGGGTGTAAGGTCAGCACAAGTTCTTCAAGGGACGTGGAGGCATCAGACAGCCATACCTAGTGGCCTCAATTATTTGCTCAAACATCTATCTCCCACTGCCGGGATTCCTTGCTCACCATGCAACTTTCAAGTTGTCATTTGGCATCTTGCAGAAATGTCAAAACAGAGTAAATGCGCTAGCTGGGCTGGAGGACATGAGTAACTGTTCCCTCTGGCAGTTACGTTTCTCATAGTAAATTAATGAGTTGGCAGATTTTTGTTAGCTCAGCCTTTCTGAACTCAATTAACTTTGGAACACCAAGGAAATTGGATTCGGGGGATCTGCAAAACTGAGGATGAGATTTGGGATCCTGGTGACTCAAATGGGGTATTGTCACCCTGTGAAGCCTCTCGAAATACTTTATTTATACTTTTGACATTGTCTACCTCACCTCCACCAACATGGAGCATCAGAGGCCTCATTGTCAGGACTGCTGCCGAGAGGATATCCAAGACGGAAGGGAAGATGCCTTGTAGGACTATGGGACACAGCTGAAGGATTTTGGACAGACCTTCAGGTTTTGGTACAAGAAAATTTTGATATGGATTAATGCCCAGGAGATAAATGGATTAATCCTCGGAGGAGACCAGGTTAAACCATGCAGTGATCTATTATAGCTACACGTTAGTGGAACAGATATTAAGTTGTACTGTATTTACTCTCTAAAATGGTTTTTGCTTGTATTTATAAGCAATCTAATTCATATTCATATTTAGCTATTTTAAGTACTTTTTTTTTTTTATAGAAAAGGTCTTTTAAAAAGTCAGTAAAAGCATCCCGCTTTCTTTGTTAATGGTTCACTGTGTCTTCCATCCTTCCTCTCACAGTTGACGGGTTCTCCCACTGCCAGAGTCATCTTAATATGTCGGAATATTATTAGATGTGCTTTTTAAACTGGTCTTCCTGCTATCAGCTACTCTACCTCAATCCACTTGATCCCAAGCCTCTCTTGACCTCTATGTAGCCCTTCCTGGCACTCAGGCAGAAATAGATCTAAGGGTATCTTCTTAGAAGGCAAATAGGATCATGCCACCCCCATGTGTTAAAAATCTCCTTTGACTCTCTGTGAGTACTGCATAAAGTCCAAATTCTTGAGCTGGTATAAAAGGACCTTCACAACCTGACACCATTCCCTACCACTTAGCCCACGTCCTAGACAGGTTGAAATGCTCAAATTCCTCAAATATGGCTTTCTGGCTCATCATGCTTCTGTGTCTTTGTACTCCCTATTACCTCTGCCTGGAATGCTTTTCCCTGCGTCTTTGGAAATTTTGTTCACATCCTTCAAAATCAAGGTAATCCATCATGTCAGCAAGCACAGTTTCTTGCTCCCTCCTTTGGGTTTTCACAGTCCTTTAAACAAATCTATTCTCTAGCAACTACCTCTGGTATTATAAATATCTGTTTGCACATGCTTGTCTCTTCCTCGACTATGAACTTCTTGAGAGCTGAGACCTGCCATTCATCTCTGTGGAGCCAGTGCTCAGCACAGTGTCTGACTCATCATAGATCCTTAATTCATGTTTATTGAATTTATTAATTAAGTCATAACCAAGGCATCGCCATCCATTTAATTGCAAATGAAGTCCCAAGGATGAAATTAACAGCCTCATTTTTATCAGCCTTGCTGATAAAATGATGACAAACACTGAGTGCTTCCCATAATGCCAGCCAATGTAGAGCGAAGAAAAGCATCCAAGGGCGTTGGCCCTGCCCTTGCGTGGCTTTCAATATAGTGGGGAAGGTAAGATTTTCATTCACCAGACAAATTGAAGACAACATTAAGATTGTTTGAAAGCCCTGTTAGTTGTAGCAGGTATCTGAACTGTCTGGGCCTTGAAGCCAGACACCCCTCCTAGCAGTATGGTTGGAAGGTGGAGTCACTTGGAATCCAGTGTGGGAGTGAGGAGGGGTCTTTGTGCTCAGCATGTTAAGAAAAGGTTTCCGTACGAGGCTGGATCATAGCTGCTATTGAGAAAAATGTGGTTTTGGGGTTGGTAAAGAAGAAGGTTGGGAGAGGAGCATTCTAGAAAGGTAAAACAATATGGGGAAATGCTAGATCCTGGGGCTAAGAGGCACAAGGAATCTGAATCAAACCTTTAGGCACTGCACTTGTTTGAAGGACTCTGTTACGCTGCATAGCGACAGAGTGACAATAGAAATAATTCGGTTCTTCCCCTTTGCTTTACTGTTTACACAACACTTATGCATCCTTGAAATAGACATTGGGGTTCTCACAACAATCCTATTGGGTGTGCTGAGATCTTAGAGGCTAAGTCTCCCTTGACTCCATCACACTATGCTCTATCCTAGGCCAGGGCAGAGATGCTCCTCCATGCTCCTAAGAGTCCCTGAGCTTCCCTCTGACATGGCACCTTCACAGGCAACTGTGTTCATTGGTTTATTCCTGGAGAAAGTAGCTGCCATTCTAATGAATGCCCAGCACCTGAAACAAAATAGGGGGTCAGTAAATGTTTGCTGCATGAGTGACTGAATGCACGGATGTAATCCAATTGATGACAGGCTTACTTGCCATCTTGCCTTGTCTCTATCAAATTGTCTCATGCTCCAGCCGAGTTCACAGGCTACTCACCAAGTCCCTACCGTGAAGCCAAAGATTCCAGCCCATCTCAGAATCCCCAGCCCACCAAACATCAAATGGACAGAGTTGCCCAGTGATCAGCTGGATCCATCCCTCCTCCAGCTTGGAGTTACTAGAGGCTGGATAATAAAGATAACAAAGCTTTGAGCCTGGCATGGCATGCCTGCTAGAGCACAGAAACAGACATGACCCAGCAGCCCCAGGCTCCGCTGATAACAAAGGCTTTCTGAGCAACGGCCCTTCGAAGCAACAAATCAAGACAGACAGCCTGCCAAAAACATGCCGACCCAGCAGACTCAGAATCCCTTACCCGCTGAGAAACAGCCCTTCCAGCCCATCCATCACTCAGACAACTCAAATTAGATGGTGGGAACGTCAAAGAAGCAGAGTCCGCCTTTGTGGTTGTCAGAAAGCTCCCTGTTCCCGGGGCAACTTTGCCCCAAGTCCTCCCCTCCCCCCCTCTCATGGAGCCTGAGGAACAAGTACCCTTATCTGCCTGTCAGATTTCTTTTCATCTTTCAAGATGCAGCTCCAGTGCCACCTCCTCTGTGATGCCTTCACCCATTTCTGAATAGAGCATTGTTAGGTCAAGAGTAGGTTGTTCTGGGCAAGGGTCTCTGCACTGCCAAAATTCGGATCTTATGATCCACCACCTCTTCCCTGAAAGAGGTGCACACAAGGAGAAGCTAGATGGGGAACAAAGCACCCCTTTCACCCAAAGCCCCAATGCAGAGTTCTCCAAAAGAGCAGAATTGGAATATAAAACTTAGTTTGAACACTTACTTGGGTTTCTATCTCCTCCTAAAGCCAGAATCCAAGTCCTGGTGTCTTAGCCCCTCTCAACATGGCAAGGATGAGTGCACTCAGGTATGTGGGAGGGAGGAGAGGCTTTGTCAGCCTTGGCCTGATTCGGCGGGCTCTGAGCTCAATCATCAATCCTACCACAGGGGAGAGTTCGGCTGGAGAAGGGAGAGATGATTGACTGATTGTTTGATTATTGCTTATCCTTTCAAATCGAGTGACCCCACTCACATTTAAATATGGCTTGGTTAATGAATGGCTTGGACTCTGGCCAATCATATTAGCAAAGGCAGGAGGCCCACCTTCCTTTCAAATGTGATTTCAACTGTTTAACCACAGACCACACATCCAATCAGATTTTTAAGGTGACTCTTCCACACTCAGTGTCTAAGTTCTGATTTGGAACTCAAGAGGCTGGTGAGTTTCATTTTCAGGCACTGCTTAACAATGCTCTGTGTGGATCCTCACAGGTGGGCAATATCAGCAAAGAAAGGGTGCAGATGCTCCATTTTAAGGAATCAAAAATATATAAATCTGTCTTATGTGGCTTATGTGGGCTTATGTGCCATAACACTCCAGGACTGTAACAGGGGAAATTTTCAGGACTTGAGAAGTCTGTAAAGTTTCTCCAGGATGGAGCTGGAGCACTGGTTGGGGGAGGAGGGAGAGGTGTAGAAAAAATAAGAAGATCATGGAGAGAGGAAAGAAGATGGGTCTGTGGGAGATCAGAGAGGGAAAGGACCCCTGACATCCTCCCAACAAAGACTCTAGGGGCTGAAAGGAGACTCCATAGATAAGTACGTTTGGAATCATCTCTAGACTCTGTGTGAGTTCATGGTCATCTGATGGTGAAATGATCTTCTTCCTGGTAATACATTGTATCTGCACAGCTACCAGAACATTGTGGATGCAGCTGAGAGCTCTGGTTCTCTAGTAACATTCTCCAGCTTTCCCATCCTCAGTCACGAAGTGTGATTTCAACTCTGGCATTTCAGATGTAGATTGGCCTCTAGGTCAACTCTGTCCTGAGGTTTAGCCCAGATTGGCAACTCTATCATCAGCTCTTTAAAAGGCTGTGGAATTATGAGAACAAATATGGTACATTTTAGATGTTGAAATACTTGCTCAGCAGGCTGTTCACCGAGTCCCCCTTCCCTCTTAGGCACAGGGAAGTGTTGTGTTTCCCTGCCAAGCTTGATGTTAGGTCTGGGCATGTGACAACCTTTGGTCTACGAAATGCGAGCTGATGTGACCTCCACAAAGGTGGAAGCATTTAACTGCCAGTGGTCAACTTTCGACTCCTTTCTTCCTCTGTCAGAGAAAACCTGAAGAATTTATATTAAGATAGAGGCATAATAAGATGGCACAGAGCCATTACGTGCAGCAAAGACCCTGCCAAAATAGTGGGGCTTGCAGCAAGAACAACCAATAAATTTTTCTTGGGTTAAGCCACCAAGATTTGAGTGTTTTTTTCTATACATTTATATATAACTTATAAATATATATGCATATAAAATATGTATATATGATATTTCTATGTAAATATTACACACATAATTTTTTGAATACTAAGATTACTTTTATCATCATTTTACTATTTTTTCACAATGAACATATGTTATTCCTATAGAGATGAAAGTTCTGTTTTTAACAAACAGTTGCACTTGCTCTATTTCTCTCACTTGTACCCACCTGAGTGGGCTGTTTGATGGGCTGACAGTTCTTGAAGGCCTAAGGTTTGCTTTCTGTTTTCCTCTTGCAGAGTTGTCTCATGCAGATGGTGCTCAATGAATATGTGTTAAAGGAATGAATGATTTAGGTGGAGATTCTCTCTTCCTTAGCGGTCACAGAAGCTCAGAAAAGCATCACCTTAGACCAGGATTAGAGACAGAGTGGGCAGCCAAGGAGAAATGAGAATGATCTGGACAGGAAGTAGATGGAGAAGTCCAGGGTAAAGAGCTTTCCAAGGACCCATCTGACACGGGTGCCTTGGAAACCTTCTTGCCCACCACCTCCTATCTGTCCTTCAAGGATTACTTCAGATGTCACTTCTTCTGTGAAGCCTTCCTTGACTTCTCCAGTCTTCTTTTTCTTCCAACTCCTTTAGTGCTTAGAGTCCAGACCAGTGGACTTTCAAACAAGATTCCCTGTGAGGTCCTAGAGCCCTCCTACCCTCCACAAACCATCTCAGAGGAGGCAGGATGCACAATCTCCCCATCCTGTCCTTGACTAGAGCACCTAAGACAGTTTGTCCTGTTTTATGTGCTTCAGCATACAAAGAACACGTTCTGCTGCTATAACAAAAACTTTTTTGACAGGCCGCAGTGTCTCCTCAGATACTTTAGTTCAGAAAGAGTGAGGCCAAGGTTTCGCATTCTTTGGGGTGGCTGGGTCTTCTGGCATCAGTGAGGGAGAGGTTAACTGTGCCCATCTTGATCTGGCAGCCAGGTCCTCTCAGTCATGGGTTGCCATAGAGACAGACACAAGCTACTCAATAGTATAGGTGACTGCACCAGGGGGCCCCTCCTCGCTCAGCCTAAAGCAGATGTGTTGCTGGAGACGATGCATTCTGCTCTTTTCTTTTCTCATTCAGAGACATCAGAAACTGCTGCCCTGAAGATCCATGTAAAAGAGCTTCTAGTACTTCTAGTACATTTTCCTGCTCTTTTGCCCTTTTCTGGGAAACAAAGCAAATCAAATCAAAACAAAACAAGACCTCTGTTTTAGAAACAAAAGTCAGAGGGGACCTGCAGCTCGTGAGCTGCACAGAGAACCATCGCCCAGACTGGAGTTGGACAGGACTCATCACTATCGTGAGATCTTTCTTCCTTGTCAGATGATCATTTACCCAAACCTCCCACCCTGACCTGGTGGTCCTGCCCACTGTCAGAACACTCTGTTAAAATGCTCTTTCTAATCCTAATGAAACCAAAGGTAGTATGACCTAGACACAATGAAAACACTTAAAATATCTTATCCTCATTTTATAGATGAGAAAATTGAGGTACAGAAGGTCAAATCACATGCCTGAGGTCATCCAGCTGGTTGACTCCAAAGTTCACGCGCTTTGCTACTCCGCTATTCTGTCTTTAATGCTAAGCTGAAACTAACCTCCTTGTAACTTCTACTCATTGGTCCTCATTCATTTTCTGGAGCAATAGAAATCCCCTTCCTTTCCTCTTCAAGGCCCTGAACCTTGGAGAGAATGTGCATGACGTCATTCAGTGAACTAGAAGCACCACAGGCAATTGAGAGGTATGGTTATGTTCAGAAGGCAGTACTGTGCCTCCCCTTGGTTCCCTTCCACTCCAGACTAAACCTCTCTGTGTTCCCTTAAGATGTATAATAAGAGTTCCTGGTCATTATTCTTAACAAGCAAATGTATTTATCTCAGATCCTTTCCAGAAAAAGGCAGACAACCGTTGATTGCTGCTCCTCTAGCCACCTCCTCTGATATCCCAGCATTATGCCAGCAGAGATGAAATGCTCATTCCTCATACCACCAGCTTATGCATTGCCTGGCCCCCACCGAATGAGGAACAACCTTTGAGGTGGCACTCAGTCCCCTGGTCTCAGGACTGGTGGCAGCAACAACAGGTCATTTGTCTTCAAGCAGACCTTGGGATGACAGTTTGGTGACAGACAATTAGGTGACCGACAGGATACACCTCTGGGTATTGACTAACTGTCAGGCATGGGTTGAACTTCCCAGAAACTCACCTTTCCTTCTGCACTGTGCCCTTGAAGAACGAAATCCACAATCATAGGATGTGGTATTGAAAGGAGTAATGGTGATTTTTCTAATCCAATTGGATCATTTTCCAGGTAAGGAAACCAAGACCCAGAAACATGAGATTGTGTCAGTCAGTAGCAGCACCAGGAATCAAATCCAGGTCTGTCTGAATCCAAAGTCCACCTTCCTAACCAGCACACCATGAGGCCTACTGGTCATACTGGTCTCTAGCATTGACCAGCACCCTGACTTTGGGATCTGTAAAATAGACCTAACACAAGTACTGTACAGAATTGTTGTACATACTAGGTGGGATGTAACTTGTCATAGGCCTAGCATGGTGCCACACCTGGAGTAGACTGTCCATCAAAGGCAGCCACTGTCATCATGAGGGCCTAGGAGCCACGTCTCTCTCATGTTTCCCTAGTGGGGCCCTTTGTACCTCTGCCTCCCTGGTGCTCCTTATCACAACAGGGGCAGGGATGGCACTATTTGGGGCACAGCACGATGCAACAGCAAAAGCTTGGCCCTCAGTGAGCTTGCAAATCAGTGGGAGGCACAGGAACAATATTATCTTATGCATCGTCTTAGCAGAATTCGACACACCTGTGTGATTCCTCCTCCTTGAAACCCTTTACTGTCTGTCGTGGCTCCTGAGACAATACTGTCTCTCCAGTTTACTTCCTACATAATCATGAACTCTTTTGCTGACTCCTCATTCTTTCCTAGATCTCTGAGTGTTGGTGGCCCTCAAGGCTCTTCCCTCTTAACTCCAAAGAGCCCATATTCTAGGTGACCTCATCAGATCTCATGATTTTAAGTACTAGATGAGCACAGATACCCTGACCTTATTCTCTTCAGTCTTGACCCCTTCCTAAGCTCCAATATCCAATAACCTGTGTAATGTTTTCAATTCAATATTTCCTGGTCTTTTAAAACTTATTTCCCAAACAGAACTGTACTTCCCCCATCCCAAACCCATTTCTCTTCCCCACTCCTGTTGCACTTACCTTTAGTTCTCACAGTTTATTCATTCACTGGATGTTTATTGTCATCGTTAACCCAAGCATTATTCTGGGAGAACAATACAAATAAGACTAAGTCCCTGTTTTCATGAAGCTTATAGGTTAGTTGGAGAGCTGGAAAATTACCAATAATTAGCTAAATAAATAATACACTTTCAAGCATCAATACTTGCTCTCCCCTTTACAGCTCAGTCAATGACATCACCATTTGCTAGTTGCTGAGGCTAAAACTCTTGAAGTTGTCCCTGACTCCTGCCTTTCCCTCACCTTCTCTATGCAATCCGTCAGCAAGTTCTGTCAACTCTGCCTCCAAAATATATCTGTTTTTAACAGAGTTGTTACTAGTGGAGGTGTTGACAATAGATGGGATCACGAATGATCACAGTATATGCCATATGCTGTGTCTGGAGAAAAAACAAAGAAAGAAAGCAGATGAATAATGTTTCCTTCATTCTTCAGAGAGATACAGGGAACCGGGATCAATCACACTCACTTTCATTACCAGGGCCATTCATGCTTTTGCTGCCCTTGGGTTTTGTATTTCTCCAGGACTCCATTCTTTGGGGTGGGGGGTCTTCTGATTCCTTTTCTCAGAGTAGTGATGCTGCCTGTTTTATCATTGTATTTGCTCCAAAGAAGATAGCAAACTATTCTATGAAGTCTGACTGAGGCAGAGGTGAAGGGGCATGCCTTTCCATGCCCCTGCTCACCTCATTGGTATGTCCAGGCCCATCCTCTGAGTTGAGGTCTTAGAAATGTCTTGTGATGTTCAAAGGAGGACTTTCCACATGGAGTAAGTTAGATTACAACCAATATATATATCAGACATAGCAGGTGTCGCTTGTACAGTATGGTCATCAAATGATCTGTTGGACAATACTGGGCATCAAAGTGGGGAGCAGCAATAGAGTTTCTCCATGGTGCTCATGCAGATGGAGACTGGGTAGTCTGCAGGGTCTCACCTGGCTCCCATATTGTTCTCGAGTCCTGGCAATATTCAGAACTTTCTCTACGACACAAGGGTGATGGTTGGGAGGGTCCTTACACTGACTCCATGTCTTTCATCCTGATCCCTCTGGGTCTCATCCAGATGCTACCTTCTCTCTTCCCTTTCCCAGTCTGGGATTGGGGACTAGGTAGACAGGAGCCTGGCTTCGACAAAATCTGTACAAAATCTGTTGCTGGAGCTCCCATATTGCTCCCCTCCCTCCTGAGACCTCACATTTCAAATCTCAAAAGTAAGACTTGACCACTTTGTCAGTTTTCTCCTGAGATAGCTACGTAGAATGTCTGAGACAATTATGTAGCTGACTGAATGGTGACATTAAGCATGAGAAAAAATACATCCAAATAACAATCCAAAATAATACATCAGAATCTCTACGAAGATTGCTTTGTCATTGAAGAAGGCCCAAAATTGTGAGGAATGCCACACCTAAAAGTATAAGACCATTGGGGTTTATAAAGAGTCTTCATGTACATAATCTCACTTAACCTTCATATCAATGCTGTGAATTAGTTACAGTTAGATAGATAGATAAATAGATAGACATGGAGAGAGAGAGAAAAGCTGCATGAGCTCAGGCTTAAAGTCAGGCTTCCTGCTTTAGTCTAGGCCATTATTCAACCCCAGGTGGAAGCCCTGGCATTGATAACCATGAACTCTACTGATAGACCTCTAGTCTGGGCCTTTGACCCAGATGACCTTGGTCCATCTGAGTTTCCCTCCAAGAGCCAATTTAAGGCAATTTCTCCTTCCCTCCTCATTCTGGACAGCTCATCTTGGGGGTCACTGCCCTCTCTCACTGCCCCAAGTGAGTCCTTGCTTGATGTTTCCCCCCATTTCCTGAAGATAAGGTGTGATTCGAAGCCTAGGCAGAAAGATGGGTCTTTAGAAAGGGGTGGAGAAGAGTGAGCAGACTCACAGTTGATTCTGATGGGCCGGGGAGCAACGTGCATGCTTGAGCTTTAAAGAGCAGAGAGCGAACATGAGGTGTTCAAAGCATGAGCTACGTGAAAAGGATGGTACTGATTTTTTGTTCTGATTTGTTTTTAATTAGACATTTTTCCAAGGGGGTGGAGGGCACCTGCATTGCTTCAGGAGAACGTGAATTTCAACCCTCAGCTGGGAGCCCTTGAAGGCTTGTGTTGGCTTCCACCCCATGATGGCTGCGAAGTGAAGGGGCTTCTGAAAAAGCTCATTCTTTTTTAAACAGGAATGGGGTGGGGGGAGGCTGGAGCCGACCTCAGCTTTTTGTGGAGTGAAGCCACTTTTTGTTTTTCTTCACTGCAGCATGGTAGAGTGTAGGTGCAGGGGTGAGGTGGGGGTGGGGGGGGGAAGTCTGAAGCTTACATAATTTGGAGGGCCTCTTTAAGAAAAAGAAAAAAATGAGTAGAAGGACAAATATTTATTTAAAATGAGAAAAAAGTAAAAAAAAATTCTAGAGCCTTGGGAACTCAGCTACCATTCTTTAAAAATCTCTTTAAAAAAAACCAGTTATTAACGACAAAACCAGTTTAAATAGAAACGCTTTCTGGTTACAAACTGGTATCCCCACTCTTCCTGGAACTCTCTGCAACCCCCAGCAACTCCCAGCATTGCACTGTCTCTGCAGGGGAGGGGGACCCTGACAATCAAGCTTCAAGGGAAGTTTTCTTGAGGGAGGAGATGGGGGAGGCATTAGTGGAGGTGGCTGCCAATGGGTTGCAGGGAAGAGGGCATGTTGGTGGGGGTTAATTCTACTTCCTCCCAACTTGGGAACATCTCTGGGCTGTGTGGAGGAAGGGTGGGAGGCTGTCACCCCACAATTTATTACATATTGAATGGGTTGGGCATCTCTGCTCAGGAGTCTAGGGACCCACCAGCAGCCTGAGCTGGCCATGGGCATCTTTCAAAGCCCCAGTACCTCTTCATTCCAGGCTTCAGGTGGTGGCCAAGGAAGGCTCCAGATTAGAGCATCTTAAGCTTTTCTCCTGCATGAATTCCTTTGGGAGTATAGGCTCTTTTCCCATTGTTACAGGGGGAACTTCCCTCCCCGTATTTCTTCTTCAGTCCACAAGGAATGGAGATTTCTACTCCTCCACCCATCCTGGGCAGGGCTGGGTGAGGGAACTTCATCTCTTTACCAACCTTGCTTACAGGCCTCTCACAAAGGCAAGAGGAGTTGCTAATCTGACTGCCCCACATTCTCTGGGTGTGTTTAATGACTATAATGACAGGGACCAAGATCACATCCTTCTTTGATATCTGGGGCCCAGCAAGGCAGATTCCCTTTCCACCGTCACTCCCCCTCCCCTCCCTAAGGGTCAAGCATGCATAGGGCCCCATCTGCCTTTCTGGGCTGGCTGGCCAGGCCCTGCATGTTTGTTCCAGCATCTCCAGCTGCCCTTGGGTGAGTGAGGCAGACTGGCCATCCTTGCTCATGTGGCTGATGGGATAAGAGCTCAGTTTGCCCATAGATCCAGGCATTTCTATAAAGTGAGGAACTCCTGTGGGCTCTCTGGGCTTGTGCACTGGCCCACATTATTGCAGAAGATCTGCATTGGGAGGCATCAGATGCTGGCTCAGAGGTTCTGGTTTACAGTCTTTTTTTTTTTCTGTATTGAGTTCCCTTTTGGCCATTTTTCCTTGACTATCTCTCCTTCAGTGGAGAACACAGAAGGAAGGAGAAATGAGTGGCAGGATTCAAGGACTGAAATGCCATCTGTGCCCTAACACTCATAAGAGCACACATGCAATTCTGCATATCATTTCAGGGGTGTCACAGATCTTTCCAAGGAAACCAAGGAGATCCTGTATGGGACTCTTTCCTAACACGAATAAGCATGTAAACCATCCAGGGAATCTTGTTGGAGTGCAGACTGATTCAGGAGGTCTGGAGTGGCCTTGAGATCTGCATTTCTAACAAGCTCCCAGGTGATGTCAGTGCTTCTGATCCAAAGCGTCTAGATCCTCACTACTCAAATGCGGTCCTGGGACCAGCAGCATCAGCATCAGCTAGGAGCATTTAAAAATGCTGAAGCTCAACCTAAAATCACCAAAGAGAAGGCTGACAGTCCTTTGGTGAAACAAGACTCACCTGGTGGGTTCTGGGGGCATCTTGGTGAGAGGAGGGACCAGTCTGGAGACTGAGACATTGGTGGGGACCATTGTTCTGAACTGGTCCAGGCATGCTGACACAGACCCTGGTGGGCACCATTGAGGTTCATCCCTTGGCCTGTTAGCCCAGGGGTCTGCCATGCCCACTAGAGCACAGATTTAATCCAGTTCAGGCAGGGCAGGCCACCCGCCCTAGGGACTGGCTCCACCTAACAGCAAGCCCTCAGGCTACTTATCAGCCAGCATTGACTGGGTACCTTGATTCTCTACAGGCAGGCAAGGGTGTCTGCCTCTGTGGGGCAAGGCCTGTGTGAGGACCAGGTGAACTGTGGGGAGCATTGGTGGAGAGATGGGGGCCTCTGCAGGGCGGGGTCAGGGTACACCCCAGGGGGTTGAGAAGTTTGCATAGACCAGGACTGTGTTGATGGTGTTTGTGGTCCTACGAGGGGTGAGGCTTATCAGCACAGAAGACCTGTGCTTCACAAATAACCATAAAAAGGATCAGCCCCACCTTCCAAAGCCTGAAACAATTGAGTGTCCCTGTGCCAAGGGCCAGCCCCGGCTCAGCTGCACTCCTAACAGAACTGACAACAGCCTTGTAGGCCTGAGGCCTATAGCAACTGTAAGCCCCTGAGCTTAGCAACCAGCTACACTGGGTACCAACTCAATCAAGAGGAAAACTGCAATAGGAGAGTGCTGCTAGACTTTGTAGCCAATGGTGCTGAGGCTCCCCAAACTGGATTTACAAACAGCTGGCCAGGGAAGGAAAGACTAGACTCCCTGGATACCTGCAGTGGGAGCAACCCTGCCACAGCAGAAGGACACAAGTAGCCCACAAAGGGGTCACTCCTGAATCTTCTGGACTGGTGATGAGAGGGAAGCATATAGCTGGGCCTCATAAGGCATCTCATACATAAGGCCACTTCTCCAAGATCAGGAGACATAGCCAACTCACCTAATACATAGAAATAAGCACAGAGAAAGAGGCATAATGAGGAGACAAAGGAATACTTTCCAAGCAAGGGGACAGGACAAAACCCCAGAAAAAAGACTAAATGAAACAGAAACAAGTGACCTACTTGACAAAGAGTTCAAACAAAATATCCTGACGATGTTCACAGATATGGGGAGAAGACTGGATGAACACAGTGAGCACATCAGCAAAGAACTGGAAGATATTAAAAAAAAATCAGAAATGAAGAATACAATACTGGAAATGAGAAATTCACTAGAGGGACTCAACAGCAGAGTAGAGGAGGCAGAAGAATGGATCAGCAAGCTTGATGAAAGACTAGAGGAAATCACCCAAACAGAACAGAAAAGAGAAGAAAGAATTAGACAGAATGAGAACAGTCTAAGGGAACTCTGGGACAATATTAAGCGTGCTAACATTCGGATTATAGGTGTCCCAGAAGGAGAAGAGAGAGACAAAGGGGCAGAAAACTTATTTGAAGAAATAATAGATGAAAATTTTCCTAACCTGAGGAAGGAAACAGACATCCAAGTTCAGGAAGCACAGAGAGCTCCAAACAAGATAAGCCCAAAGAGGCCCATACCAAGACATATTATAATTAAAATGTCCAAAGTTAAAGACAAAGAGAGAATCCTAAAAGCAGCAAGAGAAAGGCCACAAGTGACATATTAAGGGAAGGCCATCAGGCTATCAGTGGACTTCTCAGCCGAGACCCTATAGGCGAGAAGAGAATGGCACAACGTATTTAAAGTGCTAAAAGGAAAAAACCTACAGCCAAGAATACTCTATCTATCAAGGCTGTCATTCAGATTGGAAGGAGAAATAAAGAACTTCACACACAAGCAAAAATTAAAAGAGTTTATCACCAAGAAACCAGTTCTACAAGAAATGTTGAAGAGACTTATTTAAGTGGAAAAGCAATGACCGCAAATAGAGATAAAAAAAATTATCAAAAAAACAAAACAACAACAACAAAAAACAGGCAATAAAATCACTTGTAAAGGTAAAAGTATAGTAAAGCTAGCAGATTAACTACCTGTCAAGATGATATGAAGGTTAAAAGACAAATGTACTAAAATCACCTATTTCAAGAATAAGAGGGTAATGGATGGACACACACTAAGCAAGAGACTATATATGATTTGAAAAACATAAAATATGGGAGGAGGGCAGTGAAAAAGTAGAGCTTTTAGAAAGAGGTCGAGCTAAAGAGTCTATCAACTTAATATAGACTGTTATATACATAGAGTATTAAATAGGATTCTCATGGGATTCACAAATCAGAAACATGTAATAAGCAGCAAAAAAGTAAGACAAAAGAAATCAAACGTATTACAAAAGAAAGCCATTAAACCACAAGGGAAGAGAGCAAGAGAAAAAGAAAGGAACAGAGAAGAACTACTAAACAACCCAGAAAAAAAAGTAACAAAATGGCAATAAATACATATTTATTAATAGCTACTTTAAACGTCAGTGGACTAAATGCTCCAATCAAATGCCATAGGGTGGCCAATTGGATAAAAAAACAAGACCCATGTATGTGCTGCATCCAAGAGACACACTTCAGACCTACAGACACTCACAAACTGTAAGTGAAAGGATAGAAAAAGATATTCCATGCACATGGCAGGGAAAAGAAAGCAGGGGTAGCAATACTTATATCAGAAAAAATAGACTTCAAAACAAAAACTGAAACAAGAGACAAAGACGGGCACTACATAATGATAAAGGGAACAATCCAACAAGAAAATATAACACTTGTAAATATCTATGCACCCAACATAGGAGCACCTAAATATATAAAGCAATTATTAACAGATGTAAAAGGAGAAATAGACAGTAACACAATAATAGTAGGGGACTTTAACACTCCACTTACACCAATGGATAGATCATCCAAACAGAAGATCAATAAGGAAACACTGGCCTTAAAGGACACATTAGAGCAGATGGACTCAGTAGGTATATACAGAACATTCCATCCAAAAACCACAGAATACACATTCTTTTCAAATGCCCATGGAACATTCTCCAGGATTGATCACATATTAGGCCACAAAACAAGTCTCAATCAATTTAAGAAGATCGAAATAATACTATGCATCTTTTCTGACCACAAAGGTATGAAACTAGAAATCAACTACAGGAAGAAAACCAGAAAAGCCACAAAAATGTGGAGATTAAACAAAATGCTACTGAACAACGACTGGGTCAATGAAGAAATCAAAGAAGAAATAAAAAAAATTCCTGGAGACAAATGAAAATGAAAACACGACATGCCAAAATCTGTGGGATACAGCAAAAGAGGTTCTAAGAGGGAAGTTTATAGCAATTCAGGCCCACCTCAACAAAGAAGAAAAATCCCAAACAGACAATCTAACAGCACATCTAAAGGTACTGGAAAAGAACAACAAACAAAGCCCAAAATCAGCAGAAGGAAGGAAATAATAAAAATCAGAGCAGAAATAAATGAAATAGAGACTAATAAAACAATAGAAAAAATTAATGAAACCAAGAGCCGATTCTTTGAAAAGATAAACAAAATTGACAAACCCTTAGCTAGACTCACCAAGAAAAAAAGGGAGAAGGCTCAAATAAATAAAATCAGAAATGAAAGAGGAGAGATTACAATGGACACCTCAGAAATACAAAAGATAATAAGAGAATACTATGAAAAGCTATACGCCAACAAACCTGATAATCTAGAAGAAATGGATAAATTCTTAGAAACATACAACCTTCCAAAACTGGACCAAGAAGAAGTAGAAAATTTGAATAGCCTGATCACCAGTAAGGAGATCGAAACAGCAACCATAAAACTCCCCAAAAATAAAAGTCCAGGACCAGATGGCTTCCCTGGTGAATTCTACCAAACATTCAAAGAAGACTTAATACCTGTCCTTCTCAAACTCTTCCAAAAAACTGAAGAGGAGGGGAGGCTTCCTAACTCATTCTACGAAGCCAACATTATCCTGATACCAAAACCAGACAAGGACAGCACAAAAAAGGAAAATTATAAGCCAATAACATCAATGCAAAAATCCTCAACAAAATACTAGCAAATCGAACACAACAATACATTAAAAAGATCATACACCATGATCAAGTGGGTTTCATTCCAGGGATGCAGGGATGGTTCAACATCCACAAATCTATCAATGTGATACACCACACTAACAAAATGAAGAATAAAAATGACATGATCATCCAATAGATTCAGAGAAAGCATTTGACAAGGTACAGCATCCATTTATGATAAAAACTCTAAATAAAATGGGTATAGAAGGAAAATACCTCAACATAATAAAAGCCATATATGACAAACCCACAGCAAATATCATTATCAATGGAGAAAAACTGAAAGCTATCCCTCTAAGAACAGGAACCAGACAAGGATGCCCACTGTCACCACTCTTATTTAACATAGTATTGGAAGTCCTAGCCAAAGCAATCAGGCAAGAAAAAGAAATAAAAGGGATCCACATTGGAAAAGAAGAAGTGAAACTGTCACTCTTGGCAAACAACATGATTTTATATCTAGAAAGTCCTAAAGATTCCACTAAAAAGCTTTTAGAAACAATAAAGGAATACAGTCAAGTCGCAGGATACAAAATCAACGTATAAAAATCGGTTGAGTTTCAATACACTAACAACAAAGTAGCAGAAAGGGAAGTTAAGAATACAATCCCATTTACAATTGCAACAAAAAGAATAAAATACCTAAGAATAAATTTAACCAAATAGGTGAAAGAACTGTACACTGAAAACTATAAAACATTGTAGAAAGAAATCGAAGAAGACACAAAGAAATGGAAAGATATTTTGTGCTCTTGGTGGAAGAATTAACATTGTTAAAATGTCCATACTTCCTAAAGAAATCTATAGATTCAATGCAATCCCTATCAAAGTTCCAACAACATTTTTCACAGAAATAGGACAAAGAATCCTAAAATTTATATGGAACAACAAAAGACCCCGAATAGCCAAAGGGTTCCTGAGAAAAAAGAACAAAGCTGGAGGTATCACACTCCCCGATTTCAAATTATACTACAAAGCCATAGTAACCAAAACAGCATGATACTGGCACAAAAACTGACACATGGATCAATGGAACAGAATTGAGAGCCCAGAAGTAAATCCACACATTTACGGACAGCTAATATTCAACAGGGGAGCCAAGAGCATACAATGGAGAAAGGAGAGTCTCTTCAATAAATGATGTTGGGAAAACTGGACAGCCACATGCAAAAGAATGAAAGTAGACCATTCCCTTACACCATGCACAAAAGTCAACTCAAAATGGATTAAAGACTTGAATGTAAGACCTGAAACCATGAAACTTCTAGAAGAAAACATAGGCAGCACGCTCTTTGACATCAGTCTGAGCAGCATATTTTCAAGTCCCATGTCTGACCTGGCAAGGGAAAAATGAACAAATGGGACTACATCAAACTAAAAAGCTTCTGCACAGCAAAAGAAACCATCAACAAATGAAAAGACAACCTAACAATTGGGAGAAGATATTTGCAAACCATATATCAGATAAGGGGTTAATATCCAAAATATACAAAGAACTAATGCTGCTCAGCAACAAAAAAACCCAACAATCCAATTAAAAAGTGGGCAAAAGATCTGAACAGAGATTTCTCCAAAGAAGATATATGGACGGCCAACAGGCATGTGAAAAGATGCTCAACATCATTAGCTACAGGGAAATGCAAATCAAAACTACAATGAGGTATCACCTCACTCCTGTCAGAATGGCTATAATCAACAAGACAGGAAACAAATGTTGGAGAGGATGTGGAGAGAAGGGAACCCTTGTTCACTGCTGGTGGGAGTGCAAACTTGTGCAGCCACTTTGGAAAGCAGTATGGAGTATCCTCAGAAAATTAAGGATAGATCTACCATATGATCCAGCTATTCCACTGCTGGGTATTTATCCAAAGAACTTGAAAACACAAAGGCATAAAGATACTTGCACCCCTATGTTCACTGCAGCATTATACACAATAACCAAGACTTGGAAGCAACCTCAGTGCCCATCAAGGGATGAATGGATAAAGAAGATGTTGTATTTATACACAATGAAATACTACTCAGCCATAAGAAATGATGAAATCTGGCCATTTGCGACAACATGGATGGACCTTTAGGATATTATGCTAAGTGAAATAAGTCAGAGGAAGAAAGTCAAATACCGTATGATCTCACCCATAAGTAGAAGATAAAAACAAAGACAAACAAACACATAGCAGTGGAGATTGGATTGGTGGTTACCATGGGGGAAGGGGAGAGGGCAAAAGGGGTGATTAGGCTCACACTTGAGGGGATGGACTATAGTTAGTTTTTGGGTGGTGAACATGATGTAATCTACACAGAATTCGGAATTGCTACACAGCTGAATGCTGTACAATGTTATAATCCACTGTTACTGCAATTAAAAAAATAAATAAATAGACACCTAAAAAAATGCTGAATCTTAGGCCCCATTCCAGACCTATGGAAACAGAAACCTTGGCCACCACTAGCTAGCTAATCATCCTCTCATTTGTTTTCCTGCCAGCTCATCCAGGGATATAGCATATAAACAGTTGCAGCTGGTCTGGGCAGGAGCTGGTTAACTTAGAGGCTGGTCAAGTAGGAAAATCACTAATTTCCCCAAGGAGCCTCAGAGATGCTGCTGGCAGCTGGTCCTCCTCTGTGAGGCGTTGGAGGCTGCCAATGGGACCTTGTGTACTGTTTGTGGAAGGTAATGTGGCTGAATTAATGATGATGCAGGAGCCTTCACAGAGGTGATTCTTGACTCTTTTAATTGCACCATTTCTCAACCTTAATGCTGCCTCCCTGCCATTTCTGAATTATGTATCCACACACATCCAGAGACACACACGTCGTAGATTAATTCTCCCGCTCAAACTGATAAACTACCCAACACATAATTTATACTCATTTATCTTTGCCCTAATCTAGCCAAACTCTTTTTCTCCTACTCTGTGAACCAGAGTGCTTCAAGAAAATTAGTCTTCAGGCTGCCTCCTATATACGCCGTTCACATAAGTCCCTTCCAAAGCTGTGTAAGGAAATCAGGACTGATAAAGTTCTCGGCTCTTCTCTGACAATTTCTGACTTCATCCTGATGAGGCTTTCTAACAACCAAAATGGCTCAGTACTTTATATACTGCATGTTGTATTTTGTTCCATCACAAACAAAATGTTTGCGTCCGACTGTCTTTTTCCTTGCTCCCACCCCACCAGCCCAAACTACGTGTCCTGACTTGTAAACTAGAAATGCTCTCTTCTCCAGTCAGTGTGTCCAGCTGTCTTCCTGGCCTTCCTGGGCTCTCTGTCTCAGACACCTTCCCTGACTCCTAGGTTACAGATGCTAGGAGCCCTCAGCTTTGTTATTTGGCCAACAAAGGCTCTCTCCTCCCCTGCCTTCCTCAAGCACAATGAGGAAAGACCCACAGTTTTGATTTTGCCTCAGTGGTTCTACCCATTGCTGCTCCTGCCACCTCTGATTTCATGGACTTAGAGTCTTGTTTGCCCAGGTGCATGGTACCCTGTGGGACATGTCCTGCCCCAGCTAACATTTGTGATTATGTCTGCCTTGAATCCTGGACCTAAAGGGTGCCTGGGGGCTTCCAGGCACCTCAGGTCCTCTTGAAATTCACCTGCTTGCATTTAGACAGCTGCCTCAATATTTGTCAGTGTTCCCCTGCTCATCTGGACTTCTAGTCTTTGTGCCTCCTCTCCCAACAAGTCGTGTCCTACACTGATTCAAGGCCTGGCAGCACCCAGACTTCCATCAGAATCCAGACATGAGCTTCCTTCTCCAGCTAAGACCCCTCCAGGGACTTGGACCTAACTCCTTATGACCTTCCTTGTGTGGAGTCAAATGGAGCCAAGGGTTACAGGGAACACAAGGAGTCCTGTTCATGACAGTTCAGTGATGGGCCTGAGACCTACAATGGTAAACCAGCAGACTCTCTTAGTTTGAGGTTGAGAGTACGTATATGGAGAGAAGACTGAGGGACCATCTGTCTTCCATAGACAGCTTCATTGAAGACTAAGGAATCAGCACAATGTTCCACATTAAAACACAGTTAAGAACTGGTCCAAATATAGGAACAAAAGATCCTTGTTGGGGCCAGCCCGGTGGCATAGTGGTTAAGTTGGCACACTCTGCTTTGGTGGGTTTGCTCGTTCAGATCCTGGGCATGGACCTAGCACTGCTTATCAAGCCGTGCTGTGGCAGGTGTCCCACATATAAAATAGAAGAAGATGGGCACAGATGTTAGCTCAGGGCCAATTCCCTCAGCAAAAAAAGGAGGATTGTCAGCAGATGTTAGCTCAGGGCTAATCATCCTCCAAAAAAAAATCAAAGAAAAGAAAAGAAAAAAAAAGTCCTTGTCTTTTTTATCGGATACAACCAAACATGGTAACTTCCTAAACTGTAGCAAATCACTGGGGAAAATCAGCCATTAGCTTAAGACTATATCAGAAGAGATGCGGGAGGGAGGGAGGCAGGGAAGGTTGTGTTTCCAGAAGTTGCTGGCTGTGGTCAATCTGTTCCCCTACAGAGCCTGAACTTCATGGTCAGCCATTTCAACACTGTTTGCAAGACTCCCATAGAATTCTTCATCTCCTTGACTGTTTGCCTTGCTGAGCCCCTGCTCTGAATAAATTGCACTGTCCTATTTCTCCACTCCTTGTCTGCAGGGTCTTTCTAGAGAGAAACAGTCCTGGTAGATGCCCAACAGATCTTTGTTATTGAATCTCAGTGGGGACTTCACTGACACTCACCAAGGCTTCCCTTCACCGTCTGGTGGGGGTCTCACTCTCCACACTCCTCAGGCCCCTGACTTCATTTCCTGCTGCACCTTCTCAGCTGATGACCTCACCTCCTGCTTTACAAAGATGAATTCGTCTTGAGTAGGACAGAGGAGAAAGCAGGGAGAATGCAAGAGGGAAAGGGCCAAGAAAGAATGGAGTGAGGAAATGGAACAGCCTGGGAGGGGGAGGTTCTGGCAGGACGGAGGTGGATAAGAATGATCTTCCCCATCTCAGGGCATGGAAGAAGGGAGAGAATGCTAAGTGCTCATAGAGGCTCAGCAGCTACCTGACACTAGCCCCACACTAGCTGCCCCCCTCCCACCGTCTTCATGCCATTGATGACCCAAAGCTTTGGCTGGAAATGGAGACGTCTCCTCCAGTGGAAGCTGGGATTTGCACATTAAAGATTCACTTTCTTCAGTAGTTTTTATTTATAGGAGGAATACATTATAACAAGGCCAAGAAAGTCTCTGAGGAGTTCCTAGTAGCCCACATGACATGGAGTCACGCATTACAGGTCTGGCTTCAGAGTTGAATAAGCTCAAGATGGTGGTTGAGCACTCCCTTCAAAAGGGAAGAACAGATGCACGAGTTTGAGGTGGTGTCTGAGAAAATCGTGTGGTTGGCTGTGCATGAGATTACAGGATCACAGAGGAAAGTCGTGTTGGGGATGGAAAGTCCAAACCCCAAGGCATCACTCAAAGGAGGAGCATCCTATTTGTTTCAATCAGTGCTGAGTGCAGAGAGTCCTGTGATGGAATACAGATGCCTCCTGAATTCATTCCCATTCTTGATCAGAACCTGAGCTTTGTTCCTACTCACGTCGTATATTTCTTCCTTCTTTCACCTTTCCCCTCCATTTTACTCTCTTTTCTGGCTTGTTTTCTTTATCAGTCAAAGTCCAGCCAGAAAAACAGAAATGATGCTAAATATTTCAAACGTAAGGGAACTACTGGATGGAACATGTTCTGGAGGCATTGGAAGGGGTGAAAGAAACACAAGAAGAAGGTGAGCTATCCCAGAGATTAGAAATGGCAGGAAGCTACCACTGCCCCTCAGGCTGGAGGAGCCCAAGCTGGGAGGGTCCGGAGCCCAGGAACACGATGGTGGCAGGCGCTGCTGGGAGCTCCTGCTGCAGCTCAAAGCAATCACTGATGCCCTGCAGAAAGCAGCAAGAGGCCACTGCAGGCAACAGCTGCCTGCCTCTGCTGCTGCTGGAACTAGAGCCATCCCTGGAACCGCAGGTGCTGGCCACTCTGGCTGTCACCCACTGCGACCACTGCTGGGACAGAGCGGAGCATGAGAGCCAGGAATGGCACTGAGGTCAGACAGGCAATGACCAGCAGGCTGCCTCACTCCTTCCGCCTCTCAGCCCTGCCTTCTCTTCGTTCTTTTTACACTTTTATCTTTTTCTTCCTTCACTGAATTCATTTAACCAGTATTCATCCAGCACTCACCATGTGCCAGGAATCATGCTGGAATTAGGGATAAGAAGGGTAGATTCAGAAATATAAAGATAGCAATCTGTCCCTAAGGTGCTTATAGGTCAGAAATACCCACCCCTCTTTTTTTTGGCAGATCAAGAATTGCTTCTAGAAATGGGTCCTTCAGGTTCCCTCCATCTTTCCCTTGCCTGGGTACTTTTTGTTTAAAAATCGTGGGGTGACCTCTGACCAGTTTGCTCAGTCAGTAGACACATACTGAGAATTTATAATATACATTGGACTCTACCAGGATCAGTTGAGAGGGAAAAATATTACACAGAGTGTTTATCCCTGAGAAACTTACAATCTAGTGGGGAGATACTGGGGGTACATGACACAGTGGACAGAACGTTAATTGCAACATTTCGATGCAGATTTCCTAAAAGCTGTTTGTAGGACAGACAGGGTTGCCATGGAGGTAACCCGAGTGAGGGCAGGCTTCAAGGGGAAAGAGGCTGGGCCTGGACATAAGGAGTGGGAATGCATGCTAAGAGAGGAACAAGCTGTAAACTCAGTCCTGTGTGCGCGCAAATCACCCTCCTGCCTCTTGCCCCAAGGCCGTCAGCAACCTCTGGGTTGTGGAAACATCCAACATCAGTAGGTAGAAATGCAAACAGAGTCCTAGTTCCTCCCTTTTCCACACAATCTTGGTCCAGTGACCTTGAGTGTGTCATTTGATCGTTTGGAGAATTAGTGGCCTCTTCTGTGACAAGGGGATATGGATTCTATTCCTGATTATGGGAATGCGGAACAGATAAATCTTGTGGTTGCATCCTGCTCTCAGATCCAGAACCCAAGAACTCACCTGGGATGTGGGGTGAGTGAGGGGTCTGATTCACCTGGAGCAAAGTGGAATTCCCGCAAGGACCAGCAGAAAAGCTTGATCCTTTCTCCCCAGTCCACACTCTATCCTCTCTTCTCTCCAGCAGCCCCTGTTCCAGAGCTGCTGGGACAGTCGGAGAGACCCCAGCCCCTGCCATGCCAGCTAGTAGTGTGCAGGAAGCACGCCTTCTTACTGAGCAGTCTTGCTCACAGCCTGCGTGTGCGAGGAAAAGCTGCCCAGCGGACACACAGGCCGGAAGCTGGTCCGGGGGTGAGCTCTTCTCTGTCCCTGCCCCCCTTCCTCAGGCCCTCTGCCTCTAGAGTAGCCCCTCCTCTTATGCTGCCCGTTTGTGCCCGTGGACACCTCTGGACCCATTGGCTGTCCCCATAATGAACAGTGACAGCTCATCACATTACCAGCTGGCTTCTCGGGCCGGGAGGTTAAGGGCTGGTGAGGCTCATTAGCATCCGCCTGGAAGGCGACCAGGCAGTCCCCTTTCTCCTCCCCCCAGAGCCGTCCTCTCCGTCCCAGGCCCCAGTCCAGGGTCCTCAGCTGTGTGTCTCCCTCCACTGGTGTGTCATGAGCTGTTGTGGAGAGGGTCACAGTAATTTGTTGTCTGATGGTAGTGACAGGAGGAAAGTATGTGCACGATCTGCTTTGAAAATGTATAATAAATTGGAACAGTCATTTCCACTCACTAGAATTCCAAGATGCTTTCTTTCTTTTTTTTACTGAAGTATAATTTATACACAATGTCCCATTAGTTTCAGGTGTATATCATATTGATTTGACATTTATATACATTAGGAAATGATCACCACGATAAGTCTAATTACCATCTGTCACCATATAAAGTTATTATAATATTATTGATTATATTCCCTATGCTGTACATTACATCACTGTGACCTATTTATTTTATAGCAGGAAGTTTGTACCTCTCAATTTCCTTCACCTATTTTGCACACTCCCCACCTCCGCTCTGGTAACCACCAGTTTATTTCCTGTATCTATGAGTCTGTTTCTGGTTTGTTTTGTTTTTTAGATTCTACATATAAATGAAATCATATGGTATTTGTCCTTTCCTATCTGACTTATTTCACTAGGATAATATCCTCTAGATCCATCCACATTGTCACAAATGGCAAGATTTCACTCTTCTTTATGGCTGAGTAATATTCTATTGTGTATATATGTATATATATATACCACATCTTCTTTGCCCATTCATTTATTGATGGACACTTCGGTTGGTTCCATATCTTGGCTATTCTAAATAATGCTGCAATGAACATAGGGGTGCATATGTCTCTTTGAATTAACATTTTTGTTTTCTTTGGATAAATTCCCAGAAGTGGAATTGTTGGATCATATGGTAGTTCTATGTTTAACTTTTTGAGGAGCCTCCATACTGTTTTCCATAGTGGCTGCACCAATTTACATTCCCACTAACAGTGTACGAGGGTTCCGCTTTCTCCACATCCTCAGCAAAACTTGTTATTTTTTGTCTATTTGATAATAGCCATTCTGACAGATGTGAGGTGATATGTCATTGTGGGTTTGATTTGCAGTTCTCTGATGACTAGAGAGAAAAAGGTGGAGCCACTGAGAGGGGGCTTGTCCCTGGGACCATGAGCATGAATGTCATCCGTGACGTCTGCTGCTGGTGAAGGAAGATTGAGACCAGGATTGCTGTCTGTCCTCCCACCTCCTGACATTGGCTGGGACAGGCAGAGATGAAGGTGGAATGTCAATGATCTTCTTAAGGAACCCAGGGTTAGAATATCTAACCAAAAGGATCCTCTGAAACACCATGTCTGGGACGCAAATTCCATATAAATCACCTAAGGATCTCATTGAAATGCAGACTTTGATTCAGTGGGTCTGGAATGGGGGTACCTGGGGATTTCAAGATTCTGGTATGAAAGATGGGAAAATTCAGTGAGGCCTCTAGAATAAAACCATCCAACGCCTTCTTTAAGTAGAAGTCTGGAAGTTGGGTGTTTTCTTACATGGTCTCATTTCCTGGGACTACTAAGAGACTCCTAAACTCAAATCCTCAAGGAGAAACGCCATGCTGGCCCCAGTGACCATGACAGGGTTGGTTATGCATGCCAAGACTCATGCGTGCTACTTTGGAATAACTGCCCTATTTGTGAAACATAGTTACATCCTACTTCTCCAGAGTTAATTGAAATCATAGATGGGTCAAAATTTAAAGCTGGAGGGGACTGTAGAAAATTCCAGTTCAAGTCTCTTATTTAAAGATGATGAACCTAAGGCCCAAATGCTTGAATAGCTGACTTAGCACCTAACACAGGGCCTGACAAAACAATCTCAGTTCACCCAATCATACCAAAAGTATGTCCAGTGTCATACTTTATAAAGTCTATCAGAACAGGGGTCCTTTGTTTTGTTTTTTTCAACTTTCTACATTGGAAATTTCAACCACATATCTATGGGGCGAGGACCTCATGTGTCCACGGGGAGTGGGCTGGACATGAGCCTCAAGGAGATGGATGGCACTTGATTTTTCCAGAGAAGCCAGAAACCCAGAGTTTTAGGTGAAATCTGATTTTTAAATATTGACAACTAATTCAAATTTAAAATTGAATACCACCTAGCCAAGCAAAGCAAGTTGCCAAGGAAGCTATACCTGTTTGTTTTCAGCCTCAGGTCTTCATGGATGTCAGGGATTGAAAAGTGATTCCAGTTCACGAGTCTGCTTGGACGTCACCATGCAGAGCCAGGGCTCAGGGAATACTTTCCCTGTTAGCTTGATAAGAGAGTTGCTTCCCTGAATAAAAAAGGGAATCCTGCTGACAGTCAGGACGTGGGGGATGGATCACACTGTAGAAGTCTCTCCATGTAACCAGAATAAGATAAGGTGTTTGAGAGATTTAACTCTGTTTAGAACATGCTTGGAAATTGCCTTTAGGATGAGTATCTTCGTTACTCTTAAGGTGGGTGGCTGGGGATTTTTCTGAGCTTAATGGCTCACTTAACGAGAAATCTTCATAAATGGGTTCCCAGATCTACCTACACACTGGGTTAGGAAATCCAAGCATATTGTGACCACAGGACAGTCAGATCAGGCGCAAACTGTAGTGTATCTGTATGTCCAGCAGAGATATTTTATAAATGTTATCAACGTACATATAGGAAATGTGCACATAATCCACATACAGGAAAGTGCAAATAAAAATACCACACAATGAATTTTCACAAACAGAACATACCTGTGTAACCAATACTCAAATCAAGAGACAACATGACCAGCACTCCAAGTGACCCTTAAGCTCCCTTTTCAGTTACGCACCTCCCTTGATCCCACCGGGGTGACCACTATCCTGACTTCTAAGAGCATAGATTATCTTTCTTTGTACACGTATTGTGTCTAGCTTCTTTTGTTCAACATGGTTTGTAGGATTAATCCATCCATATTGTGAGTAGTTGTATTACTGTAGTATATCATTACTATATAGTGGTCCATTGTGTTTATATGACACTATCCATTCTACTATTGATGTATATGTGAGTAGTTTCCCTTTGGGGTTATTACAAATTGTGCTGTTATGAGATTTCTGGTACATTTCTTTTCATGAACACGTGTACATGTTTCTTTGGGATACACATCTAGGAATTGAATTGTTAAGCTCTAGGATGTGCTGCCAGTTCTCCACAGTGGTTGTATCAATTCACATTCCCATCCCCAGTGTGGGAGAGTTCTGGTTGTTTCGCATCCTCCCCAACCCTTGGGTGTTGAAAGACAAAATCTCAGTTTCATTTTTCATTGGGTGAAGGTGTCGTGTATCACATCACTGTTTTAATTTGTATTTTCCTGATGACTAGTAAAGTTGAGCACTTTTTTGTATGTTTAATGGCCATTTACATTTACAATCCCCTTCTGTGAAGAATCTGTTCAAATCTTCTGCCTATTAAAAAAAAGGGTTATCTTTTCACTCTACTGGTGTCTTTTGATAAATAGAAGTTCTTAACTTTAATGTTCACCAATTTATCTTTTTTTCTTATATTTACGGTTAGCTCTTTTGTGTCCTGTTTAAGAAATCTCTGTCTACTCAAGGTCACAAAGATGTCTTCCTTGAAAAACTTTATTAAATGTTTTACCTTTCCTATTTCAAATGGAGGTTGGGGTAAGATTCTTTTCATCTTCCCAAGATAATTTTTCCCAGGCCAGTGAATCCACAGAGTGGCTGTGGGGCAATACTCCATCATGGTAGGAGCAAGGATCTGAAGTCAGACTGCCAGAGTCTTCTGAATACCAGCAGCTTGACACTAGGGAGTTGCCTACTCTCTCTCTGCCTCAGTTTTTTGGAGGGTAACAATCTTGCTTTCCTCATGGTTTTCTTGAGAGGACTAATTACCTTAATTCATGCGCAAGGCTGAGAACAGCACCTGGCACAACAGAAACATTCACTAAGGGTTACTCATCATTATTGGGCTTAATTTAACAATCTAAAAGGGAAAAGGTGAAGGGGGGGGAGGGCGGGTGAGTGGGAGATCCGTGTGTTGCAAGTGTTGGAGAGAATGGAGGGGAAGGAACAGAAAGCCACTCATCTCTACACATCTCTTAAGTTAGTTCATGGATGGATCACAGACAGAATGCACAAGCCAGAAGGTTCCAAAAGTTCACTCTGGGGATGCAGGGCAACAAAGCCCAGATGGCCAGGAAGCACCTTGGTCACATTGACCCATTTACCCCCTCCCTGGGGGTTGGGGAGAGCAGGCCACAATTCCACGAATTATTTCAAGCAGGAAATGGATGATAATCTAGTAAACCAGTTAATATGAAGAGCAGCTGTGGTTTGGGGAGGACTCAGCTCTGCTGATAGTTTAGCAACTCAGTTCCCCTTCCCAGCTTCCAGAAGGTGGATCCTTATCTGGGGGCTGAGAAGGTTCTCCCAGAGATGGTCCTGTGGAGGGCGGGGTGCACTTTTCTCTGAGCCTAGGAAGCAGAGACTTGAGGACCAGATCATTTCATGATTCAAAGAATTCCTCAAGAGAATTTCTAGAATTACGTATATCGCTTCTCTCCAGATAAATCTCCAGCACGTGTAGAATAATACCCCTTAGTCCACAGCAAGGTCGGCAAACTTCTTCTATAAAAATCCAGACAGCAAATATTTTGTGGGCTCTCCATGACTTCTCAATTCCGCCATTGTATCATGAAACTGCCATAGACAATACATAAATGAACGAGCATGTTGTTTCCAATTAAACTTTCTTTATGAATACTGAAATTTGAATTTCATGTAATACACACATCACAAAATATTATTATTTTTCCAACCATTTAAAAATGCGAAAACCACTCTGAGTTCGTGGGCCATACACAAACAGGCAGCAGGCCGGATTGGCCCAAGAAAGTACTCAGTCAGAGTCAATCAGTGGTTTTCAAGGTGTGGTCCCTGGACTAGCAGTATCAGCATCCCCTGGGAAGCTGTCAGAAGTGAGAATCTCAGGCTTCAGTCCAGACCTACTGCCTCAGAAACCAAGGAGTGCCCTTCAGCTGGTTCTGATACTCGCTCAAGTTTAAGAATCACCGGGCTAGAGTTTAAGCTCTTCATGCACTTATTCTAAGCCAATTTTCCCTCCTTTTCCTCTCTCTTCTTTTTTGTATTAGGCAAGCCGATCAACCTGATACCCTAAACACCTTCTGAGAAGTCCTTTCCCACAGCTGCTTGTTGAGGCAAATGGCTGCGGGAAGTTACTGACAGGCATCCACGTTCTGTACCACATGTGTCTGATTTGACTAGCACTGAACACATGATCGAAAATCAGTGACAGTTTTCATCTGTCAAGTCTAATGAGGTTCTCCTGCGTGAGGATTTTAAGTGGATGTGTAAGTAGGAAATCATTCATTGCTATGGGGAGCCAAAGTAAAAGACGGAAAATGCAGAGACAGGACAATACATGGCTTTCACGAGGCAGAAGACGTGAGGAGGTAGAAGCTATGAGGAAGCGGAAGCCGTGGGTACGCTGAAATTGTGAGGGTGACAGGCCGTCAACTGAAGCTCACTGTTACAGAAGAGAGATCCAGAGGCAGAGAAGAGCTGACTGACATTACCAGACGAGCGCTAGGGAAAACACCTCCACTGAAGGGGCAGCAAGGAACCTGGTCACCAAGCTGCTGCTTGGTACCCTGAAACACAAGTCTGCCTCCTGAGCCAGGGGAGGTCCACGTCCCTGTGAGATTCCTGGTCTCAGGTGAGTCCTGCCAACAAACAGGGATGGAGGGTCTGTTCCTTGGCACCAAAAGAGTAGACCAGTCTCTCAACAGACAGAACACTCCAGCCTCACCAGCATGTTATCTTCCTTTAACACATCATGCACACGTATGTTTCTCTGTGCAGGCTGATCTCCCCTTCCCTGCCCTCCTCTGTGTACCTAAATCTTACTCATCAAGACTTAAAGGGAATCCTCCCAACTAAGCCTTCCTTGATTCTCTTACTCTTGATTCCTTCCTGATTAGTCCATCTTTCCTTCAGACTCAGCATCCTGTTACTGGTAGCCCTCTGCATTTCATTCTGCTCTTTTTAAAGTTACCCACTGCAGGTCTGCGCAAGTGACTAGAAGAGTCAGGCATCTTTGTGTCCCTGTCATTCCCAGCATAGGCCTTGCACACAGTCACAGTTTAATCAAAGTTGGAGGAGGTCTCCAAAGGTCCCATCATCCCACTCTGGCATGACCTCCCCATCTTCATCACCCCCAGCTATTTTATAGACCAGAAGACCAAAGTCCAGAGAGGTGACAAGATTTGGCAACATTGAACAGCGCTCTAGGACAGGAAGGACCAGACGTCCCTGGTGGGTCCCCTTTCTAAGCCCTGGTCTCCTTCACACTTCTAAATCCCTTCTCCACACTTCAGCTGAGGGGACCTGAGATAATTTCAAGGGCTTTCAATGACCATTTGCAATTAACTGTACGGGAAATATCTCCAGTCAATTAGTGTTGGCATGTTTCCAGGGCTGTCACCAACCTGCTCTGGAGCAATCAGACTTAATTATCTTGTTGTCTTTTCTTTTTTTAAAATGTTAATCTCATTTGTGAAGATTTCTGTAAACAATTAGGTAAGCACAGAGTTTTAATTTGAGTGAAGCAAATTTGGAGAAAGCAACTGTATTTTGCAAACAACTCAGAAGGCTTTAAGAACCTCAGTTGAGTCCTCTAGTTAGTATAGGGCCTGCATCTCCTTCTAAAATTACTACAATCATACTCCCAGGGAACAGACACTTGGATCGCTGTAGAAGGAAACTCACTTTTTTGTGTGTTTGTTTTTTGACCACCACAGAGCACAAAGAGGAGCTAGAGAGGGAACAGTGGTGTTTTGTTTGGGTTCAACCTCTTCAGACTCAACAATAAACTAGCTGAATTAAACCAAAGAGCCGTTTAATAGCAGTAACTAATGGCTGATTAGGGAGGAAGCAAGATGCAGCGCAGCATTTCACAAAACTAGTTCCGTGGAAAGTTAGCAGGTGTTCAGAGGGAATGGCTGTTGTTTCTGCCTGCTTACCTATCCATTCTCCCTCTGGGAACGGGCATCCTTATTTTCTTTAGGAATCATCCTCTGCCGTTCTCATTCCTTGCCATTCGAGGAAGCTGAGGCCTCAACACCCAGCTCTGGACATGGGTGGCTGGTCAACCGTACTGCATTGTCTGGCCACAAATACTGGCTTGGGGTGTCAAATGACTGAGGCAGGGCTAAGAAGAGGCAATCCTGAGATGTTTTCTGGGACTACATGGCCACAGCAGCCCTCTTTCTTCTGATGGTGCTAGGTTGTAAGAATGAGTGTCTGGTCCTGCCAGCAGCTGTCACCACTTCATGGGAAGAGTCAGCTTCATGTGAATGAAGGAAAAACAAAAGAAAACAAAAGAGAGAGATTCTCGATACCAGCAGTTGAGTTGATACCCTGAACAAGCTACATCCTTGACTTTTCAGTTATTTGGCCAATAATTCACTTTTTTCCTCCTTAATCCAATTTAATTTGTGTATGCCACACTTATGACTCAAAGAGTCCTTATAAATATAGCATTAAAGGAAAATGTTTTCAAGGTCAAAAATTGTGACTTAGCTATTTATTGTCAACCATATGCAAGCAGTAAAAGCCCCATTTCACTCAAAGCTCCCTCGAGAGCCTCAATGATAAATCAAGGTGGGATTAATCGTAAGGAAGGGATAACTGGCATTTTACTGTTGTTCCTCCCTGGTCCTAGGGCACCTGTAGACTTTTTCTTCAGAATCCTCAAGAATTTGAACAAGGACCTCTGCACTGCTTGCCTGTCAGCACTTCTCTGATTATAAGTCCAGAGACGACTTGGCTGCATCTTGGCCACTTGGAGTCCACAGCGTCACCACTCCCACTTGGCATGGGTGGCTGGTCAACTGTACTGCATTGTCTGGCCACAAATGTTGGCTTGGGGTGTCAAATGACTGAGGCGGGGCTAAGAAGAGGCAATCATGAGATGTTTTCTGGGACTACAGGGCAAAAGCAACTCTGGTGCAAAGGACACTGGGCCAGGATTTCTGAGATCTTCTGGATTCTATTCTACCAATAGGACTGGCCATGTCATCTTGGGCAAGGCATGCTGCTACCCTCTACCTCAGTTTCCCCAATGCAAGGTGACCAGGCTAGCTTTGGCATGGTTCCCAGGGGTCCAGCCTGTTCTGTCATCTTATCCCTGTGTGAGTCCCTTCCGAACTCTCCTCTGAGTCTTTGTGTTGCCCTCACCCAGTCACAGCCTCTTCTCCCAAGGGTCTCACACCCCTGACTCAAACAAGATCTCCAATAGCCCTTCCCATGGCAGCCTAGGTCCTGGTGAGCTCCTGGGTTTTCCTTCTCCCAACCAGCACAGCCTCAGAACTCCATACTCCACCGCTTCTGCTTAACTGCTGCATTCACACTTCAGCTTCGCTCAATCTTTGGCATCGCTCAGAATGAAGAGAGAGTTCCACACACGGCTTTTGCTAGGATTGAGCTCCTGGGTCCCAGGAGGCTCTAAGAGAGATGGGAGCACAGAGGGAAACTGGAGTTGGCATGTGCTCCCAGGCTCTGGGAAAGTGTACTGGGGGAGGACCGGATGGAAGGCTTTGTACCTTTTACCACTGACATTCATCACACAATTGAAAAGTGAGCAAGAAAAGAAAGCCTCAGTGTGAATTTGAAGAAAAACAAGAAAAGAGCTAGTCACAGGGCTTATCCTTCTGGGCTGAGGCAGCTTGGCCTTTATGAGGGGAGAATTGAATCTCAAGGCTTCATGTGTGTCCTGTAGGATGAGGAAGATGCCATGCCCTTAGTGGGCTGGATTCTGAGGTATCTGTCGGCTCCACTTGATACAGAGCAGCTGGCCACCCTGGCTCTGTGCCCAGTTCTGAGCATCTCCTGGGTCCTGTCCAAGCATACTATAGGATCGATAAACATTTAAATGTCATGTTTCCAGGAGCCATTCATCACAGTAAATGTTGTTGTTTAATAAATGTCATCAGAGGGTAACGAAATCTGTCCTGCAGAAGACCCTGTGGCCACCACTTCCTCTCCTGACCCATTGAAATCATCACAGGGCCTCTCCTGGCTTCAAATTTAATAGCAAAGGATAAGGGATTGCTTCTGAGCTTGAAGCAAAGGGTGGTCTTTCTCCTGGAGAACCAGCACCCAGGAGTTGACTTCCTAACCCTGTGTACTATGCAGTCGCCGTTAGAGCTGTTTACCAAACATTTCTGATTCCCTCCACTTCTGGAGCAGGATAGAATTGCACTTCCTGGCCTGCCTGTGATTAGATGCATCCAAATGACCAGTTCTGACAGACGTACTGTGAACAGAAGTGACGTGTGTCACTTTTAGACTGGAGCATTTAATTGCTAGTGTGAGAGCCTCTCCAGATCTCTTTTCCTTCTGATATGGTATACCAGAATGTTCAATATGGTGACTCCCCCATCAGTCTGAGTCCATGAGTGACTCCAGTGAGCTGAGCCCTCTGCCATCTTCAGTGGACATGTAGCATGAGAAAGAAACACACTTTTATGGTTCAACCCTAATGAAATTTGGGGGGTCATTTGTTAGTGCAGCATAAGCTAACATATTCTGACTGATACAGGCTCCATATTGTTGAGATGTTTGAAAGGAGCAGATTCCAATCTGATCTTTCCTCTCACCAGCCTTAAGCATCTAAAAGAATTATATAAAGTGTGCAGCAGGAGTAAAGGCTGCCCTTTTAGTCTAAGAGTGGCTGTTTTTATAGCACTGGAGAGATTTCTGCTACTAGAGATGTCTCCAGGAGAGTCCTAGCATACAGAGGAAGGAGGCATCTTCCTGCGTCCATCGTTGCTCTCCTCCCAAGCAGAGCTCACTCAGGGAAGCTTCTGCTCTGAGGGTGGAAAGCACAGAGAAACTTGTCAGTGTTGTCTCAGAGCTCAAGTGGAGGTCTGACTGCTGTTGCATTTGCTCACCCTAGAAACATGTCTAGAAAAGGTGTCAGTCAAGCTTGGGAAAGTGACATATGGTGAGGCTGTGCCTGTAGCGTTGGCCCAGAGAGTGTAAATGAGGACACAAGGTCACTCAGCGTTCCTCCAGAGAGCAGCTTCAGTCTCCACGTCCCAGCCTGTGCTGGCAGTTGGGAGGCTGAACCTGCACCAGCTGCAGGAGGGAAGGAGGCGTGTGTGTCTGGGCATGCAGGAGGAGACAATGAGGAGCATGGCATCGCACTGTGTCTGAATGAGAGAGGTTGCCCAGGGCACTGCTTCCAAGACAAAGGGAAGGAAAGTGCTGACAAACGACGGAGGCTGGGCCTTCTCGGGCTGTTCCAACCCTGGTCCCCGGCAGAGAGGGGCCTTTGTTGGGTGGAAGGGTGCCTTCTTCCCTCCAGCATGCAGAGCATCAGGACTGGCGCTTCTGGCTCAGCTCTGTCTCCAGATCACTCTAAAGATACACAGGATGGACAAGGGGGGATGGGTCACTGACTTTGGCATTGTGAGATATCAGAGCTGGCCTCAAAGAAGCCCTCTGCAAAGTTCCTTCACCTCTGCTGTGGAGCTCTCGAGCTACATTTCCAGTAGGCTACAGGCCGTGCCTGTCAAAGTTCAATGCCAAAACTTGGGGGACAAGGCAGGGAGCATAATTTTCTCCTATTCTTTAGCAGGAGGGTGTGCAGGTCAAGGGCAGAAGCTGTCCTTCTGGCAGGAGTTGCCGTGGTTGACATCTGCCGGTTGTTCGGGAACACTGTATCCCTGTTTGGGCACTTTGAGTCACATCCCTGCCTCTACCTGGCTGCATCTGCTCACCTACATGGTTCACAATCAATATTGTCATGAGTGGGGAGGCTCAGGGAGAGGTGGGATGGCGCAGAAAATATATTTCTATTTTAAGTTACATTAGCTCTGAGCATTCCTAGGGGCCAAGGGTTCTCCAGGGGGTCTCTTACTCTCTCTTCTTTGTCCATGTCCCACTAGCAGCATCTACATCAGCAAGTCATCACTGGCTGCCTGACTTATTCAGCAACAGGCATTCTGGGTTTGCTCACGGCCCTGGATTCTGGGCCACTTAGAATTCTGAGCAGGTCCCCCAAAGTTAACTCACATTCTAGCAGTGTCACTTTTTATTCTTTTCATGACAATACCTTCCATTTACAGAACTCTTTATACTTTCATATCTATTATTGCATTCACTTCTTGCAGGCTTTTCAAAAATTGCAAAATGAATTTCCACAGTGTACACACAGTATTGATGGTTCCTTTCCTACCACCGGGAAAACCAAAACCATTTACACAAACATTCAGTTAAGGACATCATGGCTTTCTGTGAACACAATAGAGTCATATTTTTATTCTTTCCCATCTCTTCTTTCTCCCTCTGGTTTTCCATAATGCGTTTTACCCTTTTAGAATGTCCTTCTCCTGATTGTATTATATGCATTCCCACTTCAGGTTTTCTGTGGTCTCAGGAAGTACTTAAGCCCAATATCCTTATTCTTTGTTCTTGTTTTAGCCTCTTCCTTTCAACAAGGCACTGTAAATCCTTTTATAATTTTATAGCAGCTTGCTTTCTTTCTCGACAGCTTGCCCTCCCCAATAATATTTCTCAACTTGCTCCAAAATTCAGGTAACACTTTTAGATGGCCAGTGTTTTTCTGTGTAAACTCTTTGGGTCCCACAAGTGTTTCTTTCCTTAACCTTCTTAGCATAGAACTAGGCATTCATTCATTCAACCATTCAACAAATGTTTATTGATCCCCTACTATGTGCTAGACACTGAACCAGGCACTGGAGATACAGCAGCAAATGAAGTAGGCATAATCCTCATCCTTGTGACCTTCTAGTCTTGTAGGAGAGACTAACGGAGATTCAAATAATTGAAAATCATTATGTCAGAAAATGATACATGCTCTGAAGAAAAATACAGCAGAATAAGGTTATAAAGAGGGATGGGGGCTGGCTACTTTTTAAAAAAATAGCTAAGGAGGCCTCCTGGAGGAAGTGAGGTTGAAGCAGGGACCTGAATGAAGCAACCGTGCCCAAAGGAGGATGACGCACCACACGCAAAAGCGCTAAGGTGGGCGGGTGCTTGGTGTGTTCAGGGAACACCAAGGAGGCCAACGTGGCTGAGCTTGGGGAGTGATAGGGAGCGGGTAGAAGGTGAGGCTGGAGGGCTGGGCTGAGGGCCTTCTGGGTCACAATCGGACTTTGGAGTCAATCTAAGTAGGAGAAGATCCAGTGGACAGTGAAGAGCAGGGAGTGACATAATCTGGTTCATGTTAAGATGGGTCACTCTGACATCTGAGTGAAGAACCGAGAGCATACAGGAACAGAAACAGAGAGCTCATTTAGGAGGCCATTGCAGAAGTCCAGGAAAGATAATGATCCATTGCGCAGGATGGTACTGCTGGAGATCTGGGCAAAGCGATGGGATTCAGGATATACCTTGAAGGTAGAGCTGAATAGTACTTACTCACAGACTACACTTAGAGGGTGAGGATGCTTTGGGTGTCAGTAAAAACGGGTGAATGGTGTTACATGGACTGAGGTGGAGGATCAATGGATGAGGCATGGCAGAAAATCAAGGGTTCAGGTTTAAACATATTAGGCTTAATATAAAAATGGAGATGTGCAAAGAGGGCAAGTGGATAACTAAGGGAGATATTGAGGCTGGAGATATGGACCTCAGAACCATCAGGGTATAGTAACGCTTAAAGCCATAGGACTGGATGGGATCACCAGGGAGTAAGTGAGGAGGGAGAAGAAAAGTGGTCCAAAGACTTAGCTTTAGGGAACTTCAAATTTTAAAGGTTAAGAAGAAAGAAACCAGCAGAGAAGATTTAGAAGAAACTGCCAGTGATATAGGAGGAAAATTAGCAGAATAAGGGCTCCCAGAGGCCAAGGGAGGAAAATATTTCAGGAAAGAGAGCATGATTAATGGGGTCAATTCTTTTGTACCATATAACACCGCAAATCTTGTCATTTGCATCACCATGTCGAGAAGAGTCCTGTGAAGGCCTGCAGTAGCAACATTAGGGAGCAGAGCCAGTACAGTTCTTCTTTCCTCTAGTGGCCTGAGTGGGCACTTTAATGCCCTTAAAAGTGAGACATAGAAATGTGCATACTGGCTTCCTTTTCTCTGCTGGACCATCATTCAGAAGGCAAGAGGACAATGATGTAGTTAACAGGCTAGAAGTCTTTACCCCATAAGCAGGTATTTGTACCTTCCCAGAGGGTGTGGGGCTGGCCCTCAAACGATTGTGGCTGAGCAGATTGAGGGTCTCTCTTTGGTTAGCTAGAACTTCTGAGGAATTTCCAAGGAGATCCCTTGGGAAGAAGATTCCCGTTCCCTTGTCTTTAAATAATGACAGGAGCTATCTGAGAGATGGGATGCACAGAGAAAGGGCAAAAATGTAGCTCAAGAAGTTTCGTGAGGGTTTATCTGACTTGCTGGCTTGATTACTTTCAGGCTCTAAGTGGAGATAATGTAACAGGAGAGGTGAATCATAGCCATCTTGTCTACCTCTGAATGGCCCCACCATCCATCCCATGGCGTGAGCCAGGAACTCTGGAATCCTCATTTACTATCACCCATCACACTGGATCTAGCCCCAAGTCCTGCCAGTTTTGCCTCCTAAATATCCTGATTCTGTCTTTCCAACTCCACTGCTGTTACTGGGATCCAAACCATCATCTCTCTTTTCTGGACTCCTAATTAGTCTTGCCACATCTACTCTGAGCCTTCCAAACTTCTTTCCACACCAAAGAGTGATCTTTTCACTCTCTGCTTAGAATTGTTCAACGGCTTCCTATTGAGCTTATGATGAAGACCAAATTCTAGCTCACGTCCCCACCACCTTACTCTGATCTCAACTCAAGCATCATTCTCTCACGAAGACCTTCTCTGACTACCTTGTCCATCATGGATTTCTTTGTTATCTGCTCTCATAGAACTATATTCCTTCCCTTCATAGCATTTACTCCAATTTGTAATTATAAACTTAACACTGTGATAACTTGATTAATATCTATCCTCAACATTGGACTTTAAGCCCCACGACCTGTGTGGTTTTGCACTGTATCTGTAGCAGCATCTCAGTGGCTGCTACATGAAAGAATGAATGACAGTGTGAAGAGAGCTGTGTAGAGCCAAGTTGAGCTTATTCGGAGAGGACACAAGGTATAAGCAGTTGTCACTTAGGGAACCATTGCCCTTGGAGATCTGGATGCAATTGCCATGGACACCGGTTAGTTTTGCTCTCCTCCCAAAGTGCCTCTACAGGTCCTGGTCTAGGCTCCTCTGAGTCCAATAACTTCATCTGCATGCTATCTCTGTTTTTCTACATCCCCGTAATCACAAATTTCAGCCCCTTTTTAGATCTCCACAAAAAAAATCCACTCATACCAGCCATGTTATATATTTAAAGAAAATGTGGGGCTCATATAATGGAGTCACCTCACAGACAGTCCTACTATCTTCCCTTTTCCCCTTTTCTGTTCTTCCCTCTACCCCTTTCTGGATTTTTCTCTCCACACTCTCCACTCCTAAAGAACTCCAAATTCTTCCTTTTTTATATGGAGCACCTTCCCCTTTCTTTGCCACCTTGATGCCACTGAACTCTCAGACTAGGGGAAGGTCTCAGCTCCTAGCCCCAAGCTCGCTTGTGGAAAACTGAGAGTCTGAGAAGAAAACTCTGACTCTTAGTATGATATGAACTCCTTAAAGAACATGAAGGATTGTAAGAGAGAAAAGATTCTGCTCCTCCATTCAGTGGTAAAGACCAGCTACGAGGTATGGATGGTAGAATTTAGGAAGCTTTAAGAAAACCTATGCAAGAGCTAGTTCTTAGCCTTTCCTGGAACATTGTCCCAGTTGTGACTTTACTGAAAACATGGACTCTTATTAGAACCACCTGGGGAGTTTGAAAAATTAAGGCAGCCCCGGCTCCCGGCTGGAGATTCTGGTTCAATTGGCTTGGATGAGGCCTGGCAGTGGGATTTGTAAGACTTCCCAGGTGGTTCTAACATGCAGCCAGGGCTGAGCACCTCTGATGGAACATCTCCATCCTTTTAGAGATGAGGAAAGTGAAGCTTAGAGAACTACCTGCGTCTCGACCAACACATTCTGTTTCTTACAATTCTACTTTAAATGAATATTTGAATGCTCACAGATTATCCTTTTAAATCTCAGCATCTCCATTCTTGAATTCATTGTGTCTCTCTCAGATGGCTGGACGTCGTGGAATGTCTTCTTTCAGGAAGGACACGTGGGCTTCTACTTTCTTAGTCCCGGCATAAAAATGCTTTTCCCCTGCATTCTCGCTTGGATGGCCACTTTATTAAAGCAGACTTTCTCGATTCTACTGTGCATGCGAATCACCTGGGGAGCTTGTTAACCGAAGAGTCAGATGGAGAAGTTTTGGATGGAGGCTGCAGTGCTATATTCCCATTTCTAACATGCTCTCAGGTGATGCTGCCCTGCTGGTGGCTCGTGAACGACACCTTGAGTAGCAAGAGTGAAGTGGAGTCTGCCCACAGACTTTTCCGCTCCCTTTGTCAAGGGCCTTCAGGGAATTTCTCTTGTTATCCCTTTATGAGAACCCCACCCTTAGCCACAGGGATTGCTCTTGTGGTTATTGGAGGAGTGAAGGTTTATTTCCCCTGAGATCGTTATACTGAGAAGCTTGTTAGTCAGAGTAGCCAGGAGACATCGTGACTGCTATCGGGTGAGACTGTTTATCAAAGCCAAGTAGAATCAAGTTGAGAGATGGATGGAGAGTTCTGATGTCTGATGTCATCACCTGAGCCTCTGGAATTAATTGTAGCTAAAGATTTATCCACAGAATTTCTCAGGTATGTCAGTTAACAAACTCTCTTTTTTCTTTTAGGCTGGTCCAAGTGTGGGAAACTGATTAAGCTGAGATGATTTCTAAGGTGGTGAGGATGCCCTCAGTTCTAGCTGGGAATTTGGCAACATTTGTTATGCAACAGTGAGGCAGGTGGTTGAACTGTGACCCATAGAGCTGAACCCCTTGCTATTTTAGGATTTGGTCCAAGTGCCTACTGGATTGTAATTTTAGAAAGATGTCAGAACGTTGGAATAGGCTACCTTTGTTTTCCGTGGACTAGTAAATTTTATGAGCAAAGGACCAAGTTGCAGTCCCAGCTACCCATTAAAGCAGGAAGGGAATATCACACAACTGTGGTAAGAGAGGCTCCTGGTGCTGTGGCCAGCTGTCTAAGACAGTGGCCAGTCAGATCATCATACACTGACAAATTCTTTGCTTCAAACTCAAAGTTAATGCGAAGTAGGGCAGGGGGGTGAAAAATTGTATTACTTATCTATTGTTGTATAACAAATTACTCCAAAACTCAGCAGCTTAAAACAACATGCATTATCTCCCATTTTCCGGGGTAGGAATTCCAATGCAGCATAGTTGGGTACACTTGACTTAGAGGCTCTCACAAGGCTGCAGTCAAGGTCTTGACTAGAGGTGTGGTCTTATCTGAAGCCTCTGCTTGGGGTAGACTGGGTATTTGCTTCCAAGCTGTCTCAGGCGGTTGGCAGGCTGGGACCCTGGCCACATGGGCCTCTCTAATGGGTTGCCTCATAACATGGTAGCTGGCTTCCCTGGGGGCGCATGATCAAGGAAAGAGAGAGGAAGAGCCCAAGACAAAAGCCATAGTCTTTTATTACCTAATCTCATGGAAGCCACTCGATGAGTCCAGGCCATACTCAATGGGTGAGTGTGAATACCAGGAAGTAGTGATCACTAATGATCGGGGGTCATCTTAGAAGCTGCCGACACAGAAACTCATTGACATATAAGATCGCAACCCTTGAAGGTACCCCAAGTCCCTCCCAAATGCCTTCTGCTATATACTCTTTACCAGAATTAAAGTCTTCCCTTCACATGGGGGAAGGAACACAGAAGTTCTGCCCCAGCAATTGGTGATGCTCAGAGACAGCAGCCAAGAGTGAAGTTGCAAGGTTTGGTTCCAAGTCTTGATGGGAAGATGACTGGCCTGTTCCTAAGAGCCAGAAACAGCATGGATAGGGCCCAGATTCAGAGACCATAGCATTCACTAAGATGCGTGTTGGTTATTCAGAGTTTTCAGAAATCAAAGTGATCAATAGTTAACTAAGTTTTAAGGGAATTATAATGAGAGGAACTCCAAGCCTGGTTAAGAGGCGCCCCTATGAAATCCCCAGGCCTGCGTCACTTGGCCAGTAGGAAATAGTCTGCTGAGTAGGCATTCTCCTCACTTCCCCTTTGTGCCCCTCTCAGGTGTGGCATGGAAGATGAGGGCTAAGAGAGCAGAAGGCAGGCCACCTGGTTTATTGACTGTTCCACTATCAGGCTTGAGACCTTTCTGTGTCTCACCAACAGGAACTGTTACAGCCCAGTGACCGCTGAAGTCAATTTCCCTCCTTTCCTTTTTTTGGTTAGTTACTATTTTGTTAATCCTATTTTCTCCCCATTGTTGTAACATTAGGCTTGTCAGAAGTGACTGAATCTATCATTTAGCCTTAGGTTGCAGGCTTTTGGAGGATCCACATACGGCCTTCAACGAGGGCAATGCATATCTTCCAGAGATATGGGCTTGCAGGTGGATGCAGTAACCAGATGAGATGCTGAGTTGTCTTCCTTTGGGGAAAAGGTGTGTGTTTTGATTATATCTTGGATGGTAGCATCATGCTAGTTGAGAGCATTTTTGGAAATGAATGTAAAGGAGAAGGGCATTTGGGTGTGAGGTCACAGGGTAGATGTAGTGGAATGTGGCAACTATGGATGTGCTCTTTCTGGCATCTCCTTTGTCCCTAGTCCTTTGAGGAGCTTCTGTTCTGTTCTGTGGGATAGTTGTGAGACTGCCAATCAGAGTCCTTTGCTCCTCCTCCTAGGAGCTTCTGTCTCTTGCAGTAGGAAGCGTCTTAACTAAAACAGGTACATTAGGAATATTTTGGTTTCACCCCTTTTCTTCCGTAACTTTGTTCATTACCTTTGGCATTGATATTTCAGTGGATAATTTTGAAATTAATCTGTTTTCAGAAAATAAGAAGATAGATAATCAGTTCAAATTGATCTTATTTACCCTTAAGTTCAAGATACATCTCTATCTAGTAGGAACTCTGTCTAATATTTATTGAAGCCTTTTGATCTGCAGCTCAGGTCTTTAGTTTAAGGATATTTTTCTCTTATTAAATTGTTGGTATTATATTTACTTCTGCCCTATTTGCCTTACTTTTTCCATCAAATACACCACCAATCTGTATTTTGGATCTCTCTTTTCTGTCATCTATTTGTAGCACCATTCCTTTCATGATTTTATTTTATCTTTCCTTTTCCTCTTAATTTTGAGTTCCTTAAGACTGTCCTGTACATTGGTGATGTGATATTTTTGCACTGTTGATTCTTAATTTTTTTATGCATTAAAAAATCTTTTTACATATTTAATAGTAGCATTCTCTGCTTATCTCATCTAGTTCCCTTTTTATAACTCCTTCTTAACAGCTGCCTTTCGCTCTCACTGTGTTGTCTTTTGTTTTAATATTGTTGACAATACAAGACAAATGTCTAAAATTTATGTCTGTTTCCTGCAGTAAATCTTTTTAAAAAGAATGTTCTTCTATTGCTTCATAAGTATTATACTATCCATCTGTGTTTAGGATCTTTTCATAGGTCCCATATTATTTCGTTTCTATTTTTTCATCTTTGAACAATAAGGCTTCTATCTGTGTCTAGAATTTGTTCACCAGACTGGATGAATAGATTCTTCTGAAATCATCTCATTGACGACTTAAGCTTGAGGGCAGCCTGAGGACTGGAGAGAGACCTACAGCTATGCACAATATCAGAAGGCCAATTTCATGAATAGGCGGTGTCTTTTCTGGATAAAGCCACTGAGCAGGGCACCTGGTTGTCGAATTCTCCCGTTCCTGGCCCACACCACATCTGGACAAGCCATAATGTTATGGGATGGTAGGGGCTTGCCACAGTCTCTAGCCCATTTTCAGGTGTAGCTGCCCATGCCCTGGTCTACCCATGTCATTGCTCTTAAAATTCTCCATTGCTCTTTCTGGCACTGCTACCCTCCACATCAGGAAGAAACTCCTCGCCCCCCATAACTGCCGCCAAGTCTTATACTTGACACACAGAACTCTATAGTGCTCATCAAATTTTCATTTGTTGTGTGCTAACCCACATATAACACATAACTCACACATAACCCTTCATATGTTAACCCAATGCTCTTTCCTAAACCTGGAGTATGTCAATGTACCTTCTGTATCTTTCCAATTTCGACTCCTCCTTGTACATCTATCCCATTAGTCCTCTTCCATGCCAGGCACTTTTGGATTTCTCTACCTACAGTTCTTTCTCCCATTGTGCCTTACACAAATCTCTATTTCAGCATTTGGCAAGTTTTCTTTACATTACTTATTCTTCCATCTCCCCGGTTAGCATACGAGTTCTAAGTTGTCAAGGATGTGTTTTATTTATCTCTATTATCCCTTCTATGTTCTTACACCTACCAGACAGTACAGTAAATGCTATGAATGAACTAATTGAATGAGGAGACTCAGACACCAAAAAAGAGCCTTTTCAAACATAGGTGCTTTCTTTATGTTGGGTTTGAGAAAGAGCAGAGTGGTCTGCTTGGATGCCCAGTTTTGTCTGAACGTTGGAATTGCCATTCTTTTACGTGCCCTTTCTGTGCATCTTGTCTGCGACAGTCCTTCCAGTTTGTAAAGCCATAAAACAGCCACAACTCCCAACACGTTGTCTTCTGCTCCTCACAAGTACATGCTGTTTGCAACCATCCTCTCCTGTCCACAACTCTTCAGAAACAAGCCCAGTTCTCTGTTAATTGGAAGCGGCCTTTAACTTTAAAAAGAAGGCAACACACTTTCTCATCTTTTTTTTGCTATAAATCACACTATATAGTGAGGTGCCTGTCTTTCTTTCCTGACAGAAATGGAAAATTGAATATGGCCAAGCCCTGTCTGCTGGGTGTACTTTGTTTTCAATATTTCAACCAAATGTCAAAGACACAGGAGAATTTGTTTCCTTTAAGAAAATCCTGTCGGATGCTTTTGGAGGAAAGATTGAGATGAAGCCTGGTGCTAATTATACTGTAGCTTTCCCTAGAATTGAGGAGTACACTAGACAGCTATCAAATGATAGGACTGTATGCATTTATATCTTTAGACAAAGTACCTCCAATAAACAAAATAAGTTACTCTTTTTGTGCCAACCTGTGGCTTTTGTCTTTCTTCTTTGTGGCTTTATTGAGGTGTCATTGTTACATGAAAAACTGCACATATTTATAGTGTACAATGTGACAAACTTTGATATCTGTATACACTTGTGAAACCACTACCATGATCAAAATAATGGACATAGATGTGCACAAACCTTGTGGGTTTATGTGCCATCAGGATCAAGGGTTCTACATCCATAAGAGCTAGTAAATTTGTCAAGTTTTACCTGTTGTAGACATTGTTTTTTTGCCACTTGGCCTTTCAGCTCTTCTCATGTTTCATTTCTTCTGTTACCATAACTGCCAATATTGGAATGATTATTATTATTATTATTTTTCGTGAGGAAGATTGGCCCTGAGCTAACATCCATTGCCCATCCTCCTCTTTTTGCTTGAGGAAGATTGTTGCTGAGCTCACATCTGTGCCAGTCTTCCTCTATGTTGGATGTGGGATGCTGCCACAGCGTGGCTTGATGAGCAGTGTGTAGGTCTGTGCCTGGGATCTGAATCTGCGAACCTGAGTCTACCGAAGTGGAGTGTGCAAACTTAACCACTACACCACCAGGCCGACCCCTGGAGTGATTTTTGTTTCTTTCTGAAACTGATGCTGGTTAGTCTGCAGCCACTGACATTGCATGTGTGTTGCGGGAGAGGAAGCTCATCCCTTGTGGTCCTACTCATCTTATCACGGAATCACAGTCCTCTGAGTAGCCAAGTCTTCTTCCAGAACCCCTGGGGATCCCCTCTCCTGCATTCTGACCATGACTCCAACCATGTGAATGCAAGCGAGTATTTCTACCATGTCTTCTCTCCCACTGAATCATTCCCATGGCTTCATGACCCTTGGTACAGGTTGATGATGAATTTTGCCTTCCTCTCAATTATAGTTTCTTCACTCACTAGCCAGTGGTAACTGTAGGATCTTCAGGTTTCAGCTAGTATGCTAGCAAGTTTCTAGAGATGATCTCGTTTTAATATAAGCTTCCGCACCTCTTCTCATGAGCACTAACACTGTAAGCATTGTATGCCTGGAAAGCAAAGGAAAAATATGGTAGTTTGGATGATATTACATAATCATATAGGTTTAATGTGAGTGTAGAACTGAAAGCACGCTAATTCAGAATAGGAAGTTGTCAGATTTCCTGCCTCACAAGGGATAATTCATTTCAGTTTTCCCAGACAGAATATTGGAAGGTAAGTAAGAATCATAGGGTTTCTAAATTACCTTGCAATCATTTGTATGATGAATAGGACAGAGTCACTTCTCCATGGGACTGTAAAATGATTTTGCAAATACTGTCTGAAACAAGCAGGTCATCCACTGGGGCTTGGAAATCTTTTTGCCATGGGTAGACTCTTATTGATGTGATCATTATAATGTGATTTTCTCTGTGTTTTGTTCCTGTGGCATATTAACAGCTTAGGCTGGCAAAGCCTGGAAGAGGCAACAGGATCTAACAAAGTTCAGGGAAAACTAGGTGTATTTAAAGATGAAGATGGTGAGAGACAGAAAGAGAGAGAGAGATTATAGGATAGCAGATGGAAGCAGAAAAGGATTGGGGGTAGAGATTTAGAAAAGATGTGGAAAGCTCTGATCCTAGTTTATAAGGATGTGAATCAATGAAAATAGACATGGTTGTGTGTTTTTGTTTTGGTTACTATTGCTGCATAATAAACTACCCAAAACTTAATGGCATAAGACAATTTATACTATGCTTACAAATTCTGTGTGTCCAGTCCCCAATGGAATGACATATCTTTGTTCCAAGATGTCTAGGAACTCAGCTGGGAAGTCTCAATGACCTGGGGCTGAAATCATCTGGAGCTGCCTTCACTTCATAACTGCCTTGCAGTTGATGTTGGCTACAAACTAGCATCTCACCTGGGACTACCTCAACCGGAATACCTGCACAGGCATTCTACATAGAGCCTGGACTTCCTCACAACATGGCAGCCGCAGGGTAGTTGGACTTCTTGTACCTGACTCATAGATTCCAGTACGAAGGTGGATATGGTGAAAGTTGCAATGATTTTTTTTAACTTTTTTTTTTAATTAAGGTTATGAAAGTTAACATCCTTGTGAAATTACAGTTGTACATCATTATTAGTCGTGTTGTAGGTATACCACTTCACCCCTAGTGCCCTCGCCCCACCCCCCTTTCCCCTGGCAACAACCGATCAGTTCTCTTTGTCCATATGTTAACTACCACCTATGAGTGGAGTCATACAGAGTTCATCTTTCTCTGTTTGGCTTATTTCACTCAACGTAATACCTTCAAGGTCTATCCATGTTGTTGTGAATGGGACGACTTTGTCCTTTTTTATGGCTGAGTAGTATTCCATTGTATATATATACCACATCTTCTTTATCCAATCATCAGTTGCTGGGCACTTAGGTTGGTTCCACGTCTTGGCTATTGTGAATAATGCTGCAATGAACATAGGGGTGCATGGAACTTTTGGAATTGCTGATTTCAGGTTCTTAGGATAGATACCCAGTAGTGGGATGGCTGGGTCATAAGGTATTTCTATTCTTAACTTTTTGAGGAATCTCCACACTGTTTTCCATAGTGGCTGTACCAGTTTGCATTCCCACCAACAGTGTATGAGGGTTGCCTTTTTTCCACAGCCTCTCCAACATTTGTCACTCTTGGTTTTGGATATTTTTTCCATTCTAACAGGTGTAAGGTGACATCTTCGTGTAGTTTTGATTTGTATTTCCCTGATGATTAGTGATGATGAGCATCTTTTCATGTATCTATTGGCAATCCATATATCTTCTATGGAGAAATGTCTGTTCATGTCCCCTGGCCATTTTGTAATTGGGTTGTTTGATTTTTTTATTGTTGAGTTGAGTGAGTTCTTTGTATATTATGGAGATTAACCCTTTGTCAGATAAATAACTTGTGAATAGTTTTTCCCAATTAGTGGGCTGTTTTTTTGTTTAAATCCATTTTCCCTTGCCTTGAAGAAGCTCTTTAGTCTGATGAAGTCCCATTTGTTTATTCTTTCTATTGTTTCCCTCATGTGAGGGGTTATGGTGTCCGAAAAGATTCTTTTGAAGCTGATGTCAAAGAGTGTGCTGCCGATATTCTCTTCTAGAAGACTTATTGTTTCAGGCCTAATCTTTAGGTCTTTGATCCATTTTGAGTTTATTTTCGTAAATGGTGAAAAAGAATGATTGATTTTCATTCTTTTACATGTGGCTGTCCAGTTTTCCCAGCACCATTTGTTGAAGAGACTTTCTTTCCTCCATTGTAGGCCCTCAGCTCCTTTGTCAAAGCTTAGCTGTCCATAGATATGTGGTTTTATTTCTGGGCTTTCAATTCTGTTCCATTGATCTGTGCATCTGTTTTTGTACCAGTACCATGCTGTTTTGATTACTGTAGCTTTGTAGTATGTTTTGAAGTCAGAGATTGTGATGCCTCCAGCTTTGTTCTTCTTTCTCAGGATTGCTTTAGCAATTCGGGGTCTTTTGTTGCCCCATATGAATTTTAGGATTATTTGTTCAATTTCTGTAAAGAATGACATTGGAATTCTGATTGGGATAGTGTTGAATCTGTAGATTGCTTTAGGTAGTATGGACATAGTTGCAATGATTTTTATGACACAGTTTTGGAGGACACAGAATGATTCTTCTGCTGTACTCTTTTGGTAAAAGCTGGCACACACATGTCAAGATTCAAGGGACGGGGATGTAGATCCCCATCTCTTGCTGGGAGGAGTGTCAAAGAATGTGGGGGGCATATGTTCAAATCATCTTAATTTTATAGTTCACCTCACCTACCACACTCTACGTTCCTAAAGGATTCCTCCAGTGACTTTTTTTTTTTTAAGATCGGCACCTGAGCTAACAACTGTTGCCAATCTTTTTTATTTTGTTTTGTTTTTTCTCCCCAGTACCTCTAGTGCATACTTGCATGTTTTAGTTGTAGGTCCTTCTACTTGTGGCACGTGGGACACTGCCTCAGCATGGCCTGACGAGTGGTGCCATGTCCGTGCCCAGGATCCGAACCAGCAAAACCCTGGGTGGCCGAAGCAGAGCACACAAACTTAACCACTCAGCCACGGGGCTGGCCCTCCAGTGATCTTGTATTTTACTACACTCCTGAGTGAATCTCAATAAGAAGATGTTGAGTAAATAAATGAGAGAGTTCACATTACATAGCCTGAGTCTTCCACGTAAAATAATGCTAAAATGTTAGCAGGAATTTAATTTTAAAATGGAAAATGTATAGAAAAATGAAATTTATTTAGCAAGAGAGAAAAAAAAGGTCAAGAAGGACAGGGTAAAGCATATTTATTTTTTCCCCATGAGAATGTGAACCCTGTGGAGAGTGAGGCAGAGTCTGTATTTTTCTCATCTCTCTCCAAACCTTCCACAGGGCTTGGCATGGAGGAAGCAGTCAGTAAATATTTTTGGATGAATGATGAAAACGTTAGCCTTAATTTGAGTCTATCCCCAAACCCCTATGAGCTCAGGAACAGCTGAGGTGAAGTCATATAGCCCCAGCTGAGATGAAGACATAACCAGAGGTGATAAACCTAGAGAAGAGAGAGACAGGTTGATGTGTCTATCAGAGGACATGAGAGCTGCCTTTGGATGTTGAAACACTTTCTACACGGCAGAGGTAAATACTTGATCTGTGGTGCTCCAAAGGGGAGAACTGGGACCAATGGGGAGGTGAGTTTAGAGTTCACTTTGGGAAAAGCTATCCCACCGTAGAATGAACTGCAAACTCTCCCTCACTGTTGAAGCATGGTAGAACATACTTGGTCTGAGTCAGATTCAAAAGATTCATATGGTAGAAAAGGTAACTAAAGCAGATCCTTGAAATGAACAACAATTCAATGTCTGAACTTAATAGGAAATTTAAGGACCCAAACAATGGAAAACAAACCCTCTGTGGGAAATGTGTTAATAAAAATCACTCTATTTTTGGTATCCCAGTGAGAAGTTTCTTGGAAACCTTCCAAGAGTTTAGGGCCAGATTGTAAAAGCATGCGTAGCAGTATTGGCATGTTCACAATCTCCATTAGAAGCACCTGGGCACAGGTGGGGAGCCTCCTAGCCTGGTGGTTCTTGAACAATGACCCCTGGACCAGCAGTATCAGCATCACGTGGGAGTTTGCTAGGAATGAACATTCTTGAGCTCCTCCTCAGGCCTACTGAATCAGAAACTCAGAGGCACGGCCCAGAAGTCTGTGTTTCAGCAGGATGTCCAGATAACTCTGATGCAGACTAAAGTTTGAGAACCGGTGAATTCGACCCTTTCTAAGGCCCTTTCTGACTCTAAGATCCTGCTTCACCAATACAAATGCCACATAATCATAACTCTTTAAGATAGAGATTACACCTCCCATTTTTCTTGGTAACTTACAAGGAGCTACAGTTCTGGCCCACGTTAGATCAATGAGTAGAAACCACTGATGTAATTCTAGATGGTGGACCATCCCAAAAGACTTGAAATCCCATCTTCAAATTACAGACATCCCTTTTATTTCCTGCCCTTCTCAGGCCTTCCTTGAGCTTCAAGAATTAGTCAGACAGGCTCTTATTCAGTTTTCCAGAAGGAGGTCTTGCAAAGCTGGTGGAGGAGCAGTCCCTAAGAGATTCATGTCTCTGTGAAGAGTTTAGTGCTCTTATCACTCTGGGATTGGATTTACATATGACCAAATTGTTTTTGTTTGATTTTTACATACTCCCTGGAGGGAACATATGCTATGAAACTCTAAGTTCTCATTTGATTATCCTATACCTGGACAGCAAATGCTAATGATCAGCCAAGTTGGAAGATGCTACAAAGAGTCAGAAAAAGCTGTCAAAGTAATTTAGAGACCCTTCCTTTCGCAGATATGCCAACCGAGGCCAAGAGAAGTGAAGTGCTTTGTCCAAGGTTGCACAGCTATTAACGGTACGTCCAGGATTAGATTGCAGACCTTCTGAGTTCCAGATCAGAGCGTTTACCCTGACATAAGAAATTCCCATAGTAGGATGAGGGAGGTACATCTCCATTTTAAAATCTTAAATAAAAGTAAATGTCAAGTTGTTTTTCAGAGTTTAACAACATTGGTGTATGCAAATTGCACGCCTCTATTCAGAAGATATGGCATGTCTGGATTAATCTTCTCTATTGTTACTTTAAGTAGAAATGACTAGTCATGTATTTCACTAACAGAAGCACATTGAAAGGAAAATAAAATCACTGCCCCAGAGCCCTTTCTGACAGTAATGTATGCATGTTTATCTTTGCCTTCACATTCCACTAGACAGTTGTGTCTATGAGGATGCTTCTAAACGTGTTTTCAAAGAGGAGAAAGCTATGCTTACAGCTCTAGCTGGGTTTGACTGGTGGTTGTTTAGCCATAGATGGGATTGAAAGGGCCCATGGTGATAGTTCATAAACCAGATTCTAGAGTGGCTGGTTCGCCCAGTGCCAGGACCAGGCTCTCCAGACACCAAGTAGGCGCTTAAGAAAATGAAATGATTTCCTGACTTTGAAGTGCTGACCATTTCAGATGTTATATTTATTATTTCATTCACTTAGTGAATTTTTGTTAGAAAGGCCATATGGCCTAGCGAGTAAGAACACAAGTGCTGGAGTCAGATTGAGTTCTAAGCCTAGCTCTGCCTCTTCACTGGCTTTGAGGCCTCAAACAAGTTACTTACCCTCCCTGAGCTTCAGTTTCCTCATCTGTAAAATGGGGCATATCAGTCAGTTAGGATTCAATCGGAGAAGCAGAACCACTAGGATATGTACATCAAGGATTTGGATGTACTCAGCGTGGGAGCTGCTTAAGCAGTCTCTGCAAGGCTGTGTCTGATGCTGGTACTTGAGATCTGCAGGGCAGATGGATGGAAGGTAGAGAAGAGCAAGGTCAAGGTGGAATCCATGGACATGAATAGGAGCCTGCAAGGATCAACCCAAACCCATGTCAGTTCTCACTGCCTCCAACTTGAATGAAGTGGGTGTCCTGCAAGAGAGGCCGGCACCCTTCGTCACACAAGTGAACACACACCTCGCCCTGGAGATGGTGAAGCTGAAGGAGGATCAGGGGAAGGTGGAGCCAGTCGCAGGTCCAGTGGCTGCCCTGGACCAATGAGGTGAGTCCGCGGATCAGCAACAAGGTGTGGGAGTGCCAAAACAAATGGCAGGCACTTCACTTCTGTCCTCAAAATCGGGCACGAAAAATATCTCTTGTGGCCTACCCTAACCGGAAACATACCACAAGGTGGATTCTGGAACTATAGTTCCGTCTAGGCAGGTGGACACATCACAAAGCCACAACTTGGGGCTAACGATAGGACCACTCTGTAGACTTATTATGAGGATTCAACAAGTGTGATGCCTGGGACAATACATAGTGATTATGATGATGACAACATGTGGGTCTCACTATGAGCAACAGTCTATTTTAGGTATCACAGAGGCCAGAAATACATCCACAGTGCCCATTGTCAAGTTCCTTATATTCTATCATAAGAAAGAACATAGGCAGATGAGACATTATAATTTTATCAATTATCCGCTGTTACAATGTCTCAGGAATTGATCTCTTCCGAATGGGCCACTTTGGTGGACTTGCACTTTAAGCATCAAAACACTTTCTTATTTTAATCATTTTCAATGAACATCTTTGACAAATGCATTTTGCATTTTCTGACATCTTATATAGCATGAAGGGAATAATTTAAGCTTCTTTCATGACTCAGAGTCATCACTGGGAGCATCGGTTATTGTATTGTTCTATAATGGGACCAGTTGTATTTGCGCTGACACTAAATGGCCCCATGATTGATATTGTTCTCCCTTGCTCTCAGCTGGCATTTCTCACTATTTTCACTCTTCTTGCCTATGGCGGTATCTCTCCCATCTTTTAATTTGCTGCTTCCAATCTGCTATAGGTTGAGAAACCAGATAACTAAGCTTATTAAAACTGTGTGCCAAGCATCATAAAATAAGCCCCGATGAGAATCTAAGCAGAACTCATTTTGTTGTATTTGTTTTTCTTGTCTTGACAGCAGTGCGATTTCAGTGCCCTCGTAAGCAGTGTTTCTTTCATTGTGTGAGTTACTAAGTCAAGAACAACAGGATATAAAATGGAGGCACTCCCAGCGAGGGAGGCCATGTGGCGCCCTGGTTCTCTGTATCAACAAAGGTTTCACCAAAGTCCTAGTGGAGAGACCCAGTGAGAGGATGGAGAGACCACCCAGCACAGGGCAACTGAGACGTGTGGGCTCAAAAGGGCCTTCCTTTGGCAATTGGGACCATTGCCACACTGGGTTTAGCAATTTAGTTTCAGCAAGGTGTCACCAAGCCCATGACATTCATGTTAGTAATTTGAAATTAATTTTATATTTTGTTCTCATTTGATTTCTAAATTTTATAATTGTAAAAGACCTCTAAACATAGAGGGTTTATACATAGGTTTATGTAGTGTGCGTAACTGCAGGAAGCACGCGTGTGTGTGAGGAAGCATTTGCTTTTGACGAGCAAAAATAACTTCCCACGAAGCCACAGCCCCGCCTGTCAAATTATTCTAATTTCAGTTTTCTGCTCACGTTAAGAAGAAATCTTTCCATTCTGCCTGTCTTGGGGCTATGTTAGCCTTCAGTCTTTCCACCGGCAGTGTTTATTTTTGCTCTGTGATGCAGTGTAGACTCTGGGGCCAGGCAGTATGGATTTGAATCTCTGCTCTGCCAAATTGCTAGTTGTGTGACCTTGAGCAAGTTACCTCTCTGTGCCTCAGTTTCCCCATCCATTAAACAGAGATAATACAGCCTATCCACGCTAAGGTGGCTGTAAAGATTAGATGAGGCGATATATAAGAAGCCTCAAGAACAGTGTCTGGGAAAGAAATGAATGCTTCTTAAATGTTGGCTATTGATATCCTGGCTTTTCTGTCACTTCAGAACCTCAAAGCATAAAATGATGCTGGAAAAGAGCCAAATTATGAAAGTTTATACTGGCATTATAAAAAGTATTTCTATAAATCAAATTTATTTAATTTTAAGTGCTTTTAATTAATTTTAAAGGAGGATGGCCATCTCTATCAGTGTTTGGCAGAATGCCTGTGTTTGGGGATGAAGAAAATTCAGTGTGTGTGTATGCGTGTGTGATGCTTTTAAGATTAAAAAATGATCTCGATCATCAATTCAAAATCTTGTTCAAAGTGAAATCACATTTGCATGGCAAAAAACACAACAGTTACCAATTAGAGTCATGTTTGCATGGTAGAAAGCAGAGCAGTCCTGGAGCCAAACACCAGGGTTCCGGCCACAGAAGATACTGCATCATATTTGTGTTTTGAATTCCAGCATGAGTCCTGGAACATGAAAGCACTCAACTGGTATCTAAAGAATAAGTGAATGAGTGAATGAATGAATGAACAGATGAAAGAATAAATAGGTGCTGTCTGCAGAAGGTGAGAATAGCATCAAAAAGGAATATATAAAAGAAGATAAAAAGAGAGAAGATTGGTAGAATTCTGTATTATTCTCAAGTTGCAGGTATACGTTGTCCAACACTGTGGGTCTCAGCTCGGTTGGCCCTCCATGGCGACTGTGAGATCTGGGGTAGGAAGAATGGTGGTGTGCGTGTGAATGTGAATGTGTGCACCTTTACATTAATGTAGCCAGGCCGTCTAGACCTCTTCCATTTGAGTCCAAAATCACAAAAGCAAAGTTAAAGGCCCTTCATTACCTGTCACTCATACAGGATAGAATCTGCTAATTGCCTCCTTAAAACTCAATTCAATCTTTCTCTAACTAAGACTATTCTCTGGTCCTTTCACTATGAAGCGGGTGACAACAGGTATTGACTTTCCTCTTCTATTTGACTACCCACTTCTTTTCCTCATTAGAGGAATAAAAGAAGAGGAAGACCCCGGCAACCTAAGCTTTGGAGGTCTTCGCAAGCTGGTTTAATTTGCTCTCGCCCTCTTCCTTTGATGTGGGATGTCAGAGTCTGCTCACCAAAAGCTGCTGAAGATTTCTTGCAAGAGCCACTAGGACCTGGTTCCTTCCTTGGGGCCTCTCATTGGCTCCTCTAAGCCTGGCTTCTGCCTCCCATAAACCACAGGAAATTCCAGCACAAGGTAAAGAGTTCTCCAATGGACACAGGTCCTGGATATTTCTTAATTTCGAGTTCTTCCACCTCTTATGCATTGTCAGCCCCGTCAGAGCTTTGCTTGGATGACAAGCGCAGATGTCACTTCTCGCTGCATTTGTTGTTTCTGTGTCTGTGGTAGTGCTGATTCCTGGCCACTCCGACCTCCTGCTCTTCAGGCCTAATCTGAGCTATTGCGAAGCCTCAGCAAAAGCTGACTGTGAAGCTTGGTCCTGACGCTGACAGGGGCAATCTCATGGCAGAAAGAGGGCAGAGTGAGCAGACCTGGGTTTGGATCCCAGCTCCAACTCTCTCTACCTTCCTAGTGTATTAATCATGTTTTTTGTATTCTGTTTTTTATGACGTTTTGACATCTTAAAAAATCTTTCTGTCTGGGAAGACAACTGCTCCTGCTTCTGCTTTCTGACCAAAACCCAGTGTTCCTCCTGTGGCCCTGCGTGATGAGCCAGGCCTCTTGTTTCTAGCAGGATTGTGTGTAACATTAAACTTTTCTTTCAACAGCACTGACCTCTCAGTGTCATCACTCAGTCACCTTTATAAATTAAGACCCAGACACAAAGCATGTGGCTGTGGGTAAGTTACTTAACCTCTCTGAGCCTAACATCCTTAATGCGAGATGGAGCCACTGGTTTTTCCCTCCCAGGGTTACTGGGAGGATCAAAAGCAGAACACGTGCCAGGCACAGTGCTGAAGGATCACATGTGTTCCAGACCAGATGCTTGATCGTCATTAGTTTAGTCTCTGCCTTTCCCCTATAGCAATGGTTGTTATACTTTTTTCACACCATGGATCCCAGAGAAATAATGATGTGACAGCAAGCACACTGAGAAAAAGAGATGAGGCTGTTCAAGCTAGAGGTTCCAGCTGCCCCAGGCTTCAGCTTACGCCATAGACCTGCAGCCACCTGAGGCCATCCCACATGCCACAACACACCTGCTGGGAAAACAGCAATGGTGTATCTACCCTGGGGAAGAACCTGGTCTTTAAGGCGGGGATGCCTGCATTTGAATCGTGAGTCTTGGGTGGGGGGACCTCAGCAGGTCCCTGCAGTGCTCAACATCGCATCCATATCAAAGCTAGGAGACAGTGTTTGTGCTTGGTGCAGCCCCAGGCACATAGTTAGCACTCCATAAATATTAACTGTCATTATCTTTATTATTACTCTAATTTTAACCAAGTTTGAGCTAATTGTAAGATAAACACAAATTTGTTTTTCTGTGCAATCACTTCCTTCAAAATGGCGTGCCTAATTTCTTCTTTGTGTCCCCCAGCAGCTCTCTCTCAGCTGTCTTGGTGGCTCCCAGCAGTGGTTCTCTCCTGGTGGGTCTGGGAGAGAAGGGGGTGGGGAATGAATGGGGGAGTTCTTTGAGAGAAGCCACGAGGGGCCCTAGATGGGGATATGCTCTGACTGACCTCCTTGGGCTTCCCTTAGCTTCTGCTCCTTTTGAGACATCCAAAATTCTTGCTGCTTGGGGATCCTTCATGTCAAGTAGCCATCCTGGGCAGGGTAACAACAAGATTGCTTAAGAGTGGACACTGAGAAGCCATCACATTCTTGCCATGATTGATGGGGAGTGCAGGTCGCTCCATTGGTAACTGCTTTCTCCACTCTGCCATCCACCATCTTGCTACAATTGTCTCGCCCCACCCCACTTCCACACCTTTTACATAGGCATAGAAAACACAAGCAGATGTTCAACTGGAAGGAGATCTCAGTCTTTACTTCTTGTGGATACCTCAATCTCTGCCAGTAGGCCCTTTGATGCAATCCATCTATGATTTAGGGTGAGATGAGGCATGGCAGGGAAAGAAGCAGGTCACAGCGTTCTCCTCACAGCCCCAAGTTCCTCCCAAGATTTGGTCTCTTGGTGGGTGAGGACAGTGGGGCAAGATCCAGCTCTTAATAAGCTGTGGAGGGAGCCTCTAACCTACCAAGAGTTTCTCTAGAATGTGAGAACCTATCATTGCCAGCCTTGGAACTCTACTCATAACTTTTAGACAACAGCAACTGTCCTACTCAATGAGATTCCTTGTGTGCATTTCAGAAGGCACAAGAGGCCCACGTGATTCCTATGACTGTCACAAGGAGCTGACTTCTTCCCTCTCCACATTTTCCCATCCCTGCTCTTCTAACCATCTGACTCCTTTCCTCCCTTTTCTCTGGAATAAGTAAAAAGTGTCACGACGAAAGCCTTAAGTAAATAAATATTATGAACCAGAGGAAGAAAAAAAATAAAAACAAAGGTAGAGTGGAAGGCACATGGGAGCCAGAAAGTTCCAGAGAGAATAAGAAAGGAGAAGGGAGAGACAGAGGAAGGCATTTATGTAGGCAAATCAGCATGAATTGTTCCAGAAGTGAAACTAAAGCTGATTAACACAAATTTTGTAACACCATACTTATCCTCTGATATTATCCACCCAGGTGATATATTAGTCAGCCCAGGATAGACATTTCAACAATCTTAAGCCTTCCAGTCCATGAACATAAGATGTCTTTCCATCTGTCTGTGTCTTCTTTAATTTTTTATATCAATGTTTTGTAGTTTTCAGTGTACAAGTCTTTTGCCTCCTTGATTGTTTATTCCTAAACATTTTATTCTTTTTGATGCTATTGTAAATGCAATTGTTTTTTCAATTTCCTTTTTGAGTAATTCATTGTTAGCGTATAGAAATGCAACTGCTTTCTGTATTTGAGTTTGTATCCGGCAACTTTATTGAACTTGTTCATTAGTTCTAACGGTCTTTTTAGTGCCTGACATACATTAGAGTCTTAGTAAATAATTGATAAACAAACAAAAGATATTAGACCAGAGTTACTACCAGGGAGAGTCACTATGAGTTAAAGGTTGAGCATGCAGGAGCCGACTCTTCTGGTATTCATGTAGCAAGCAGACAGAGCAAGGCATTATTCCTCAACATCAGAGCGCATGAATGGGGGCAGGTCTGCTTCTAGAGGGGAAGGGTGGGGAAGAGTCACTTCAAATTACGGGTCTTAGTAACAGATTACGTGCTCGAGACTCACTGTTCTATAATTAATTGTCTCCACCAGAGATGATGGACTCATGTTTCTAAGGAGAGATCAGAGTCAAGACCATGAAAGAAAGGATCATGTGTCCTGTCATTGGACTAGCGCGCTAATTAGGGCTAGAAGAATTAGCCATCTTCAGAAAGACAAAGTGTCAGAGAAGAGCCTCTAAAAGTCCCTGTGTCTCCAAAGACAGGTTTGGGAAGGTCCAAAAGCAGCACACAAGGCTAGGAAAATTTGGGATTTCTGGACGTTTCAGAAAAAGCTCATCACAGCACATTTAACTTCTTTGGAGATTTCTGGCAGCCAGTTTTAAGTTCATAGGCTGACTCCTGGCAAAATTGAAACCAAGCTTTCTCCTTCCTTTCTTTCCTGCTTTCTCTGTTTACCTCCCCCACCTCCAGGTCGCACAGCCTCCATTGTGGCTGCAGGCTAGCAATGACACCACTGTTTTTGCTTAGGAGATGCTATTTCTGCCGCAGTCATCTGGTCCACATTGGGCTCCTGTTGGGGAAGGGCTGTCTTACACAATAGATACCAAGCATGTCTCATTGACTGGACTACTCAGGTCAGAAAGCCACTCAACCAGTTTAAGTAATAAAAGGAAAGTGATTGATTCATGTACTTGGGGCATCCTGGGGTGGATCTAGCTTCAAGCTGGAATGGTGACAGAGGTTCAAATAACGTCAGAATTCTCTTTGTTTCTCTCTGTCACTCTCCATCACTCAGCTGTTTGTCTGCTTGTTTCTATTTTCAGTTAGGCTTTGCCCACGTGGTAACAGCTTTCATCTTCATCTCATGCCCGCCACTCCCATTGCTGCAGCCTGAGCTTACATTGTCTTTAGAACTCTTGATCTCTGAAGAAAAGCAATGTTCTTTTTATCCTGGCATTCATGTAAATCCCCCCAGAGGGCTCTGATTGGTCTTACTTGGGTATTGTGTCCAAAATGAAGCCAATTAATGTGTCCAGCTGTTGTGGAAATGAGGCCACTGATGGCCCATCTTGGTGACGTGCTCAACCCTATGGTAGAAGAGGCAAAGCCGCTTGATGGACAGTGCCACCAGAATCACTTTGAGAGATGGAGTCAGTTACCAAAAGGAACGGATACAGAACACATAAAAAAGAATGCATTTCTTATATGCTGACGTGTCATGCATTCGGAAAGTAGGCCATTTGAAAACTTAGGATTGGATTAACTCAACTCTAGAAGTGCCAAGACCTAAGAAACCCAGCATGTGACGAAAAAATTAGAGTGAGACCCTTTTGCCTGGTTAAAGCATAATGAGAAATTGGGGAGGGGAGAATTTCACATTCTAATTTTGGGAGACTTTTATTTCTAGAAGAGAAAGCTTTTTTCATTTTTCTATCTTGATTTCTTTTTGGTTTTCTGTTGTTAAATTTAGACATTCTTATTTTATGACTTGGGTTCATTGTATGGTCTCTGAGGGGAAGTAGACTAGACTGTGAATATCTGGCACTCTCTACCCTATGGCTTTGGAATAAATATGATTAAAGTATTTTTAGATACTCCTCTTTTAGGTACTTCCATGAGTCATAAATATCCTGCCCCTCACATGGTTCCAAAACAATGCAGAGGAGGTGTGGTGGTGCCGTGGGAATGGGAACAGAACTATTCTCGTTCCCTGGAGGAACAATCGTATCCTTCTTGACCATGATCTTGCTTGTTGAGCCACTGGGTTAAAAGAAGAAAAATAATGCAGACTGAGTTGAGGTGATGATTCTGCCACTCTGCCTAGCCTTCCTCCTCCTCTCATAGAGAAAGCAAGACTTTAGCACTCCTGAAAGCACTTCTTACCCTCCTGACAATCCCCTGTGTGACTTTTCTCCCCTACCTCCCCAAACTTTTCCTCACACACGAAGAGTAAAGAGTCCCTAATCTAGTTGAATAAGACCCTGAGACACTTTTTGGTCCATGGATATTAGTGGGAATGGTCACTGCATTAAAATTCTTCATGCCTCTGTAGCAGAGGAAGAACGTTTCCTCTACCCACAGGGTCCTTCTGGCTGGGCTATGAATTAAATGGACATGAGATAGAACAACAGGAGAAAACCAAACAAAGCTTTATAACATGTATACATGGGAGACACTCAGGAGAGCTGAGCAACTTGCCAAAATGGCAGAGGCTCTCATCTTAAATACCATCTTCAGCTAAAGACAAAGGGAGATGTGGGGGATGGTGGTTTGGGACTTCAAAGGGGAGGAAAGCAATTCACACAGAAATGGAAAAGTAAGTGTTTTGTAAATAGAACTTTGATAAGAGTGGGCTTAGCAAGGATCCTCACAGTTTACCAGACACCCATGGTTATTTATGGTGATGGCCTGTCCTGGGGACAGGCCTTTATCTTAAATTTCTTTTAGGCAGTTAGGAGGAAGGTCAAAATTTCTTTCAAAGTGTTTTGTTCTTAAAAATAATCAAGCCAAAGAGACACATTTTGAGGCGGCCAATTCTGATCCCCCACCCCTCTGTGATCCTTCTGTTCCTGTTTCCTCTTTCTGTTTGATAAACAAACCTCTATAAGACTCGCTTTCTTGGAGTAGACCTGTCTAGGTATCACCACCTATTCTATATCTCTGTATCTAAATTCCATGAAGCATTGTTGTTGTTAGTGCTGTGAGGTCGGTTCCAACTCCTAGTGACCCTGTGTACAGCAGAGTGGAACCCTGCCCAATCATTTTGTGCCATCCTCTCACCTTCTGGCATTATATCAGATGATGCTCTGCTGCTCTTTGTGAAGTTTTCACGGGCAGTTTTTTGGAAGTGAGTGGCCAGGTCCTTCTTCCTAGTCTGTCTAGTCTGGAAACTCTGCTGAAACCTGTCCACCATGGGTGACACTGATAGTATTTGAAATCCTGGTGGCACAGCTTTCAGCATCACAGCAACAGGCAGCTGCCACAGTATGACAACCAACAGATGGATGGTATGGTTCCGTGGCTGGGAAATGAACCCAGGCTGCATAAGTGAGAGCGCTGAATCTTAACCACTGTACCATCAGGGCTGGCTCCGTGAAGCATACCTATCAAATAAACCATGATTTTTTTCTCCAACAAATTAAAATACCATACTTATTGCATTAATGTGTGTATATATATGTATATATATAAGTATACATATATAGATATATAAGCTTATATATGCTAGTATATATTTATATATATATTAGTGTTTTAAAAGTTATTATTTTTATATGTGTATCTCATATCCAGTTAGCCAATGACCTTACCCAATTATCTTAATTATAGCTTTCAACTCATGTTTGAATTTTCTAGGTATACAATCATGTCATCCAAAAAAACTATGAAGTTTTATCCCAGCTTTTCTTATCTTTTTTTTTTTTGAGGAAGATTAGCCCTGAGCTAACATCTGCTGCCAATCCTCCTCTTTTTTGCCGAGGAAGACTGGCCCTGAGCTAACATCCGTGCCCATCTCCCTCCACTTTATATGTGGGACACCTACCACAGCGTGGCTTGCCAAGCAGTGCCATGTCTGTACCTGGGATCTGAACTGGCAAAACCTGGGCTGCCAAAGCAGAACATGAGAACTTAAACACTGTGACACTGGGCCGGCCGATCCCAGCTTTTCTAAAGTTTATATCAAGGAATGGTATATTGATTAACAATAAGATTTGAGATGCAGCCTTATTTTACCAATGTACTCAACATACAGCAGATGAGAAGTCTGACTCCTACCTCTTTCTTTTGCCTTTATGGATAACTTTTACTTTCTGACTGGTTATCTTTATCCTTGAACACTATTCTTTATTTCATTTTCTTCTTTTCCTACCCTTGTTTCTATATACAGATCTCTTGGTAAGGACCCCAATAGAGAGGAAAAGTGAATAGTAGGAATCAGGCCTTTGTGGTTCTCTGGTTAGAATACCATGATAATACCACCAAATCTTAACTCAAAAACTCTAAAACTGGCAGTGTCTTCTTAAATGATTAATCAACTTAAGATAGTGTTTTAAGAGCTAATATAATTTAAAGATGGCATATACCATAATAGTTAAAACCTTAGTCCCTGGAATTAAATTCCCTGATTTATATCCCAGTTCTAAGCAAGTCACTTTACCTCTCTGGGCCTCAGATTTATTATTTATAAAATGAAGATAAGGGTGATCCAACATACGGAAATAAATCAATGTAATAGATCACATTAAAAGAAAGAAAGAAAGAAAAACACATAATCTTTTCAACTGATGCACAAAAAAGCATTTGATAAAATCTAAAACCTTTACATGATAAAAACTATCAACAAACTAGGAGTCAAAGGGAATTTTCTCAACCTGATAAAAAGTATCTATAAAAATCCCACAGGTAGCATCATACTTAATAGTGAATGAAAGCTTTCTCCCTAAGATCAGGAAAAAGACACTGACGTCTGATCTCAACAATTGTTTCCAATCTTCTACTGGAAGTTCAAGTCAGAGCAATTAGGCAAGAAAAAGAAATAAAAGGCATACAAATTGGAAAGGAAGAGGTAAAATTATCTCTATTCACAGATGACATAATCTTATATATAGAAAACCCTAAGGAATCTATAAAAAAAAAACATTAGACCTAAGAAACAACTTTAGCAAAGTTGCAGAATACAAGATCAACACGCAAAAATGCAGTTGTTTCTCTAGACACTGGCAATGAACAATCTAAAAAGGAAATTAAGAAAATAATTACCTTTACAATAGCATCAAAAAGAATTAAAAACTTATGAATAAACTTAATCAAGGAGGTACACGTCTTATACACTAAAAACTACAGAATATTATAGAAAGAAATTAAAGAAGACCTAAAAATTGGAAAGACATCTTGTGTTCATGGATAGGAAGAATTAATATTGTTAAGTTGGTGACACACAAATGGAAAAGCTGATACTAAAATTCAAGTGAAATTGGAAGATACCTGAAGGACTCACACTTCCCAATTTCAAAACTTACTACAAAGCTACAGTAATCATGACCATGTGATACTAGCACAAGTGTAGACATATAGATCAGTGGAATAGAATTGACAGTCCAGAAATAAACCCACACATCAATGGTCAATTGATTTTTGGCAAGGGTGCCAAGACCATTCAATGGAATAAGAATAGTCTTTTCAACAAGAGATGCTGGGACAACTGGATATCCATGTGCAAAAGAATGAGTTTGGACCCTTACATTACTCCATTTACAAAAATTAGTTCAAAATTGAACAAAGAGGTAAATTTAAGAACTAAAATTCTAAAACGCATAGAAGGAAACACAGGTGTAAATCTTTGTGACCTTAAATTAGGCAAAGCTTTCTTAAATAAGACACCAAAAGCACAAGCAACAAATAAAAAATAGATAAACTGAACTTCATCAAAACTAAAAACTTTTGTGCATCAAAGTGCCCTACAAGAAAGTAAAAAGACAACACACAGAACAGGAGAAATATTTGGAAATCATATATCTAATAAGAATCTAGTATCCAGAATAAATAAAGAACTTTTAGGAGACAATGTCAACAAGATGGCAGAAAAGGAGGGCCTGGATCCTTCCTCTCCCCATAAACACACCAATTCAGCAACAGTTCACAGACAAATTCCCTTTGTGAGAAATTCAGAAAGTTATATCAAAAGGCTCTTGCACCCCAGGAGAATGTGAAACCAGACCCACCTGAGCCAGGAGGGAGATCCAGTACACCCCCTCACCAAAGTGTCTGCCCCTGGTGTGGTGTCATAAGACTGAGACCCCCTAGTTCCCAGCTTCAACTAGGTGAAGGAAGGGGTTGGTTCATGCATCCAGCACCCAAACTCTTCTGAGGGGGTTCCAAGAGGACTGGATCCATCTTGCCAGTTTGGGAGCTCTGACAGTTCTGCCATAGTCTAGTGCCTAGGGGAGAATAGAGGCAGTGGCTTGGGATGGTAAACATCATATATCCTCTCCCCTCCTCAGCACAGACAAAAACCAAAGCTCTCAGCTTCCCCCTAGGATGGAAAGAGTTAATCCATTCATCCAGCACCCAACTTTTCTGGGGCTACCTAAAGAACTAGCACCTGTCTTACTAGTCTTGGAACTCTGATGGATCTGACATTGTCTAGCCACCAGGGGTAGAACAGAGATGGCAGTTTGGACTGGTAGACACCATAGCTTGCCCCACCCAAGTTCAGCACAGAGCAAACAGATAAAACCCACAGCTGCCTGCTTCTCCCTGGGAAGGACCAGAGCTGATAGAGCCCCCAGAATCTCTGGCTGTATGATTGGTGGGAATCATCTCCTGTATGAGGCCAGTCAATGAAGATTAGAAGTACTTGCTTTATCTAATGAGCAGATACCAACACAGAAAATCAAAGAAAATGAAAAATCAGGCAAAGATGTTTCAAACAAAGTAAGATTATAAATCTCCAGAAACCAGCCTTACTGAAATGGACTTATACAGTTTATCTAACAGAGAATTCAAAATAATGGTCATAAAAATGCTCACCAAGGTCAGGAAAGCAGTACATGAAACAAAGTAAGAATTTTAGCAAAGCGATAGAAAAATGTTAAAAAGATTTTTAAAAAACTAAATAAAATATTAAAAAGAAATCATAGAGCTAAAGAATACAAAACTGAACTGAAAAATTTACTAGAGGGCTTCAACAGCATTCTAAATCAAGTAGAAGAAAGGGTCAGCAATGTTGAAGACAGATCATTGGAAATAATTCAACCAGAGAGCAAAAGAAAAAAAATAATGAAAAAGAGTGAAGAAAGCTTAAGGGACTTATGGGACACTATCAAATAGACCAATATACAAATTATGGGACACCCAGAAGGAGAAGAGAGACAAAAAAGACCAGAGAGCTTATTCAAGAAATAATGGCTATAGGGGCTGGCCCAGTGGCACCGCAGTTAAGTGTGCATGTTCCACTTCAGCGGCCTGGGGTTCACTGGTTCAGATCCTGGGTGCAGACATGGCACTGCTTGGCAAGCTATGCTGTGGTAGGTGTCCCACATACAAAGTAGAGGAAGATGGGCACGGATGTTAGCTCAGGGCCAGTCTTCCTCGCAAAAAGAGGAAGATTGGTAGCAGTTAGCTCAGGGCTAATCTTCCCCCCCCCCCACAAAAAAAAATGAAAGAAAGAAATAATGGCTGTAAACTCCCCAAATCTGGGGAAGGAAATGGACATTCAGATATAAGAAGCCCAAGGAATACTAAATAAGATGAATCCAAAGAAATACCCACAAGATATTTTATAATCGAGTTGTCAAAAGTCAAAGACAGAGAATTTTGAAAGCAACAAAAGAAAAATCACTTTTCATATACAAGGAAACCCCTATAAGACTATCAGAAGGTTCTTCAGCAGAAATCTTACAGGTCAGAATGAATAGGATGATATATTCAAAGTGTGGGAAGAATACTTTCTTGAAGAAGAGAGAAACTAAAACCAAGAATACTATATATGACAAACCTGTACTTCAAAAATGAAGGTGAGATAGAGACTTTCTCAGACAAATAAAATGTAAGGGAATTTATCACCACTAGAGCTGCCTTACAAGAAGTACTAAGGGGAGTTCTTCAAGTTCAAATGAAAGGATGCTAAACAGCAACATGATAGCATAAGAAAGTATGAAACTCATTGGTAAAGGTAAATATATAGACAAATAGGGGATATTGTAACAGTGGTGGGTAAGTCACTTTTAATTTTAGTATAAATGTTAAAACACAAAAATATTAAAAATAACTATAACTAAAAAATATGTTAAAATACATAATATGAATAGATGTAAATTGTGACAACAACATAAAGAGTGTGTGTGGGGGGAGTTAAAGAATAGAGTTTTGATATGTTGACAGTTTAAAACAACCTGTTATAACTATATTTTATGTAAGCCCCAAGGTAACTACACACACACACACAATACCTATAGCAGTTACACAAAATTTCTTTAAAAAGGAATCAAAGCATAACAATACAGAAAGTAAACAAAAAGCAAAGGAAGACAGCAAGAGAGGAAAATACAGATAAAAGAACTACAAAACTAACATAAAAGAACTAACAAAGTGGCAGTAGTAAATCCTTCCCTAGCAATACTTACCTTAGATGTAAATGGATTAAACTCCCCAATCAAAAGACATAGAGTGGCTGAATGGATAAAAAACAACAACAACACTCAATCATATGCTGTCTACAACTAACTCACTTTAGAGTGACTAACTCTAACTACACACAGGCTAAAACTAGGCATGGAAAAAACGTTCCATGCAAATGGCAACCAAAAGAGAACACAGTGGTTATATTTATATCAGACAAAATAGACTTCAAGTCAAAACTGTCACAACAGTCAAAGAACATCATATAATGATAAAAGGGTCAATCCAGCAGAAAGACATAACAATTATAAATATATATGCACCCAACATCAGAACACCTAAATAAATAAAGCAAACATTGACAGAACTGAAGGGAGAAATAGATAGAAATACAATAATAGCAGGACACTTCAGCACCCCACTTTAAATAACAAATAGAACATCCTGATAGAAGATCAATAAGGAAACAGAAGGCTTAAATAACGCTATAGACCAAATGAACCCAACAGACATATACAGAGACTTCTATCCAACAACAGCAGAATACCCTCTATTTTCAAATGCACATAGATCTTACTCCAGTGTGCATCAAATGTTAAGTCAGAACACACATCTTAACAAATTTAAGAAGATTGAAATCATGCCAAGTATCTTTTCTGACCACAGTGAAATGAAACTAGAAATCAATTGCAGAGGTAAAACTGGAAAATTCACAAATTTGTGGAAATTAAACAACATACCCTTTAACAAACATTTGGGTTAAAAAATAAATCCAAAAGGAAATTAGAAAATACCTCAAGACAAACAAAAATGAAAATATAAGATACCAAAACTTATGGGATACAGGAAAAGAAAATATTGAGAGAGACGTTCATAATGTTAAGTGCCTCCATTAAAAAAGAAGAAATGTCTCAAGTAAACAACCTAACTTTATACCTTGAGGAGCTGGAAAAAACAAAGTAAGCCCAAAGTAGCAGAAGGAAGGAAATAACAAAGATTAGAGCAGAAATAAATAACATAGAAAATAGAAAAACAATAGAAAAACATCAAGGAAACTAAAAGTTGATTTTTCGAAAACATATACAAAATCGACAAATCCTTAACTACACTAATTTAAAAAAAGAGAGAAGACAAGTAAAAGTATAAATTAGAGAGAATACAACTGATACCACAGAAATAAAAAGGCTCATAAGGAATTACTATAAATAATTACATGCTAACAAACTGGATAACCTACAAAAAATGGATAAATGCCCAGAAATATATAATCTACCAAGACTTCATGAAGAAATAGAAAGTCTGCATAGGTCTACAACTAGTGTGGAGATTGACTCAGTAATAAAAACCTCCCGACAAAGAAAAACCCAGGACCAGGTGGCTTCACTGGTGAATTGTACCAAACATAAAGAAAAAAGCATACCAATCCTTCTCAAATTCTTACAAAAAACCGAAGAGGAGGGAACACTTCCAAACTCATTTTTTGAGGCCATCATTACCTTGATATCAAAGCCAGACAAAGATGCCACAAGAAAAGAAAACTATAGGCCAATATCCCTGGTGCATATAGATGCAAAATCCTCAACAAAATAGTAGCAACCAGAATCCAACAGAACATTGAAAGAATCGTGCACCATGACCAAATGGGATTTATCCATGGAATGCAAGGATGGTTCAACATATAAAAATCAATTAATATGATACACCACAGTAACAGAATAAAGGATAAAAATCACATCATCTCAATAGATGCATAAAAAGCATTTTACAAATTTCAACACACTTTCACAAGAAAAACATTCAACACACAAGGTATACAAGGAACGTATCTCAGTGTAATAAAGGCCATATATGAAAAGAATAGCTAACATCATATTCAATGGTCAAAAACTGAAAGCTTATCTTCTAAGATCAGGGACAAGGCAAGGCTCTCCACTGTCATCACTTGTATTCAACATAGTACTGGAAGTCTTAGCCTGAGCAATTAGGCAAAAAAAAAAAAAAAAAGCAATAAAAGATATCCAAATCAAGAAAGAAGAAGTAAAATTGTCCCTGTTAGCAAATGATATGATCTTGTATATAAAAAAGCCTAAAGATTCAATAAAAAAGAAGTTAAAACTGATAAACAAATTTATTCAACTTATAGGATACAAACTCAACATACAAAAATCAGTTGTATTTCTATATATTAACAACAAGCTATCCAAAAAGAAAATGAAGAAAACAATCCCATTTACAATGACACTAAAAAGAATAAAATACTTAGGATAAACTTAAATAAGGAGGTGAAAGATTTGTGCATTGAAAATTTTTTTTAAAACTCTGTTATTAAAGAAATTAAAGAAGACACAAACAAATGGAAAGGCATCATGTGTTTGTAAATTGGAAGAATTTATATGTTAGAATGTCCATACTACCCAAAGTAATCTAGATTCAATGGCATCCCTTTTAAAATTCTAATGGTATTTTTCACAGAAGTAGGAAAACAATCTTAAAATTCATGGGGAAACACAAAAGACCATGAATAGCCAAATGAACCTTAAGAAAGAAGAACAAAGCTGGAGGCATCACACATTCAAAATATACCACAAAGCTACAGTAATGAAAGCAGTAAGGTACTGGTATAAAAACAGACATATAGACCAATGGGACAGAGTAGAGAGCCCAGAAATAAATCCATGTATGTATGTCAACTGATCTTTGACCAGGGTACCCAGAATGCACAATGGGGAAAGGATAGTTTCTCCAACAAATGGTACTGGGAAAACTAGATATCCACATGCAAAAGAATGAAATTGAACCCTTATCTTAAACCATACACAACAATCAACTTAAAATGGAGTAAAGACTTAAACATAAGACCTGAAACTGTAAAATTCCTAGAAGAAAACATAGGGAAAATGCTTCATGACAGTGGTCTCAGCGATTATTTCATGGATACAACACCAAAAGAACAGGCAATGAAAACAAAAATAAACAAGTGGGACTATATCAAACTAAAAAGCTTCTGCACAGCAAAGGAAACAATCAACAAAGTGAAAAGGCAACCTATAAAATGGAAGAAAATATTTGCAAATCATATATCTGGTGAGGGGTTAATCTCCAAAATATATAAGGAACTCCCTTCGACTCAATAGTGAAATATCTAATAATCCAATTTAAAAATGGGCTAAAGACTTAAATAGACATTTCTCCAAAGAGGACATACATATAGCCAACAAATATATAAAAAATTCTCAACATCACTAATCATTAGACAAATGCAAATCAAAACCATAATGCGGTATCATCTCACACCTGCAGGATGACTATTATGCAAAAAAACAGAAGACAGTAAGTGTTGCTGAGAAGGAAGAGTAATTGTAGCACTTGTATGCTATTGGTGGGAAGGCAAAATGGTGCAGTCGCTATGGAAAACAGTATGAAGTTTCATCAAAAAAAACAATAGAAGTACCACATGATCCAGCAGTGCCATTTCTTGGTATTTATCCAAAAGAATTGAAATCAGGATCTCAAAGAGATATTAGCATTCCTATGTTCATTGCAGCACTACTCACAATAACCAAGATGTGGAAACAACCTAAATGTCCATCAATAGATGAATAGGTAAGGAAAATCTGGTATATGATATAATTAAATATTATTCAGCCTTAAAAAGGAAGGAAATTCTGCAATATGTGAAAATATGGATGAACCTTGAAGACATTATGCTAAATGAAATAAGCCAGTTACAGAAAGACAACTACTGCATGATTCCACTTATAGGAGCTATCTAAAATTGTCAAATTCATAGTATCAAAGAGTGGAATAGTGGTTGCCAGGGACCGGGGGAGGGAGGAATGCGGAGTTACTAATCAAAGGGTGAAAAGTTTCATTCAAGCAAGCTCTAGAGGTCTGCTGTACAAGATTGTAGCCATAGTCAACAATAATGTGTTATACACTTAAAAATTTGTTAAGATGGTAGGTCTCATGTCAAGTGTTCTTACAACAATAAAATAAAATTTAAAGGAAAGAGCCTTTACAACTTGACAACAAAAAGACAAATAACCCAATTTTACAATGGGCAAAGACTTGATTAAATATTTCTCCAAAGAAGATATACAAATGGCCAATGAGCACATGAAAAGATGCTCAACATCACAAGTCTTTAAGGACAGACAAATCAAAACTGCAAGGAAATTCTACTTCATACCCACTAGGATGGCTATTATCAAAAAAATAGAAAATAGCAAGTATTGGCAACAATATGGAAAAATGGGAGACCTCATACATTGCTAGTGAGAATGTAAAATGGTACAGCCACTGTGAAAATCACTTTGAAAGTTCCTTAACAAATTAAATATAGAATTGCCATGTAATCTAGCAATTTCACACCTAGGTATAGACCCAAGAGAACAGAAAACCTATATTCAAATGAAAACTTGTACACAATTGTTCATAGCAGCATTATTCATAACAGCCAAAGAGTGGAAGCAATCTAAATGTCTATTAACTGATGAAGGAATAAACAAAACATGGTTTATCCATACAATGGAATACTACTTAGCCATAAAAAGGAATGAAGTACTGATACATGCTATAACATGAATGAACCTTGAAAACACCATGTTAAGTGAAACAAGCCAGATGCAAATGACTACATATTGTATGATTCCACTTATATGAAATGTCCAGAATCAGCAAATCAATAGAGACAGAAAGCAGATTAGTGGTTGCCAGGAGCTGGAAGATGGGGAGAATGAAGAGTGTCTGCTTAACGGACATGGAGTTTCTTTTGGGGGTGATGAAAATGTTCTGAAACTAGATAGTGGGGATATTTGCATGACATTGTGAATATACTAAAAGCCACTGAATTGCCACTTTAAAAAGCCACTTTAAAGGGGTTAAAATGGTGAATTTTACATTATTTGAATTTTACCTCAATTTAGAAAAATTAGGACAAAAATTAGCATGTGCCTTACAAGGTTGTTGTGAAAACAAAATGAGTTAATACACGTAAAATTCCATAGAGGAATGCATGGTATGTAGTAAGTTCTAAATAAGTGTTAGCTTATTACCAGAAGTAGTACTAAGAGGAGGAAGATGAAAGCAGCAGGGGAATCTGAACAGGGAAGAGACCAGAAGTTGAGACACCAGCTTCCTCAGGGTTTTTGACCTTATGAGTTTACCTAAATGATAAAAAGTCCAGGAGGTCTCTGCAAACCTCACTTTGATTCTTCCTGAAGCATCTTTCTTCCAAAACTACTACTCAGTTTTGTTTGTACTTGGCACAAACAGAATTCCTCATGCGAGCCTTCACTCTGTCCAGGTTTGGAAAACATTGTACCTTCAAGAGCATTAGCCTCACTTCTTTCATTCCAGATTCCCTCTTTCCCTGTAGTTACATCTTATGGGAGCACTAGTGGAGCAATTTTTCTGGCTACATGTGAAGTTTGAGGGCACAGATTTTGTTTGTATGACAAGATCTTCTCAGAATTCAGGCTGGCAAGCAGAACTATGATGAGTTATGCGAGAGGAATTTGATAATGCACAATTGTAGGGGGAAGTGAAGATCCAAGAGGGAAGGAGGAGGACCGCAGAAGAGATCATCATCCATTCAATCTGAGAAGCCAAACATGTCCAGCCACCAAAGTGGGGCTGTGAAGGGAAGGCTCGAGTGGAGTTCTATGGGAAGATGACCCTCTAGCTTCTGCCTTTGCAGATCCACCCCTAAGCATCTGCTGAGGAACTCAGCTGCTGTTGGTCCACAGGGCCAGGAATAGGGAAGAAGAGCTAGAGGCAGTAGGAGGAGAGCAAGAACAAGCTGGAGCCCACCAGTACCTCTGTGTCTGCCTGTCACCGCATCTAACCTTGATGGCCTTCACGAGTCATGCTTCTCTACTCTCTTGCAAATTTCTCTTTTGTGCAAATCTAACGTGGAACCATAGAGGGAAGGGGGCTCTGGGAGACTAGTTCCAGCTTCCTTAAGTTGACGTTATACAAACCATGACCTATTCCCAATCCCTATACGGGGAGGTTAGGCCAATGGGATCTTAATTAGTATAGAAAAATCAGTGTCCAGTGTCCAGGTGTGTCTTCCAAGAAATATCTAGAAGAATCTAAAATTCTCAAATCGTACATTTCCTTTGATTGAGGCATCCTTATAAGAGTTTTAAAATGTAGAATTTGATTTAAAAATATTTAAAGAAGTAATATTGCCCATGTGAGCTCTTTACTTGTCCTCCCTTAGGATTACATAGAGTGACAGGTGGGTTGGTTTGTTCACAGACTGGAGAGTATGTGTAGGCTCTAAGAAAAAGAAGAGAGAGAGAGAGAGAGAGAGAGAAACCCCAGCATTTCTTGGTTTTCAGGAGCAACAGGAAGCCCCACACCCAGAAGATATTGGTTCACAACTTTGAGAGTTCCCCGGGTGAAATCTGAAACTGGCCCCTGTGCATGGAGGGCAAGGAGAGACTGAGAAAGAGGCAGACCACCCCAGATTGGCAGCTGGCAGTGTTAACAAGCAGGAGAACTTACATAAAGGCTAGTCTTGGGTGACGGCAAGACGAGTAGATCTCTGCGCACGCCCACCAGAATCTTAGAAGTTTATATAGAGGCTTTTACTGGGTTCAAGCCACATATTCAGTCTAGATAGTCACAACGACACATTGCTCTCTCAAGGCTGCATCTTAAAAGGGTTCCTACTGTGGGAACAGTGAGCAGAATGTATATTCCAAGGGCAGGGGAGGGGTGAGGACCTCTGATTGCCCGCATCCAGCTCTTGGGTCAACCAGCAGTCATGTCTTCTCAGTGACCTCCTCTAACAGAAGGCAACTTAATACTCCCCCAATCTGGCCACAATTTGCACCTTTTTCCCACAGTGTTTAAACTAAAGATTAAATAAAGAATAAATAAAGTTAAAATAAAGATCCCTTTATTCCAAGTTCTGCAAACAGACGAGCAAACAGAAATTGTCAAACAGCAAGAGGAAGTTACAACCAAAGCAACCCCAATATCTGAAGAAAATAAATACCTTCGAAGAGAGATACCACACTCAATGAATAGAAAAACTAACAGATAAGGAAATGAAGTTAATATAACTTAATTCACTCAATCAACAAATATTTAGTGAGCACCTGCTATGAGGCCTGGTGCTATGATGGGTGCTGGATAAACAGTGATGGGAAAAAGCTACATGACCTTGGCCTTGGGGGAATTTACCATCGATAGAAGGAAGTAGACATTAATCAGATAATTACAAAAGCAATTTTAAAGTTATAATATTGGCAAATGCTATGAAGAAGGAAATCTGTAATTTGCAGATTTTGCTGCCGAGAAGTTCAGGGAGGGGCCAGGCCGGTGGTGCAGTGGTTAAGTTCACACATTCCACTTCTCGGTGCCCTTGGGTTTGCCAGTTCGGTTCCTGGGTGCGGACATGGCACTGCTTGGCAAAAGCCATGCTGTGGTAAGCGTCCCACATATAAAGTAGAGGAAGATGGGCATGGATGTTAGCTCAGGGCCAGTCTTCCTCAGCAAAAAGAGGAGGATTGGCAGTAGTTAGCTCAGGGCTAGTCTTCCTCAAAAAAAAAAAAAAAAAAAAAGAAGTTCAGGGAAGGTATCATTGAGCTAAGCTATGAAGAATGAATTTGAATAAATTTGGAATGAGGGAGAACACTTCAGGCAGAAGGAATAGTATGTGCCAAGGGACTGTGGTAGCAGAAATAGAGCAATAGGATGGACTGAGAGGTGTCTCAGAGTTCAAGTGGATAGGAGGAGGGTGACTCAAGTTGAAGAGAGACATGATATATTAGTTATGTATTGCTCCATGAGTAATTACCCCAAAGTTGAATGACTTGAATCAACAAACATTTATTATCTCACAGTGTGTGTGGGTCAAGAATCTGAGCGTTGCTTAGCTGGGTGCTTCTGACACAGGATCTTCTACAAGGCTGTCATCAAGGTGTTGGCCAGAGCTGCAGTCATATCAAGGCTCGACGGCATGGGGTGTTGGGGTGGGGGGACCATTTCCAAGCTCACCTATTGGCCGGCCTCAGGTTCTCACTGGCCATCAGACATCAGTTCCTTGCCATATGGATCTTTCCATAGGGCTATTCACAATATGGCAGCTGGCTTCCCTCAGAGTGAGAAGGCAGAGAGGAAGAGAGGGAGGGAGGAAGAGAAGGAGAGAAAGAGAGAAAACAGCCTTTTTTAAACCTAATCTCAAAAGTGACATCCACCATTTCGCCTCAGTCTGTTTGCTAGAAGGGATTCTCTAAGTCTGATCTACAGTCTATGGGAGAAGATTACACAAGGATGTAAATGCGAGGAGGGGAGGTCACGGGGGACCATCTTAGAGACCGCCTACCACACGTATGGAATGTGAAAGGCCTTACAGAGTTTTGGCTTCATGCAAAAAGCGATGGACAGCCACTGAGTAGTTTTAAGGAACAGGATGGCATGGTCAGATATATGTCTTTTTTGAAGAAACAGACTTTGTTTTTACTGATCAAGACCAATATAATCTTTTAAAATTGTCCTTATTTTATAGAGATTTTACAGTTTTGGTTTTGCTTCTCTCTTTGGCACAAGAAATGTTTAAGCGAGAGTTTAACTTTTCTAGACAGTAGGGGTTTTTTCAGTCTTTTACTTTGCTATTTTGCATTTATTGCTTTGTGTTCAGGAAACACGCTGTGTGTTACTTCTACTCTTTGAAGCGTTCCACGGTCACTTGAAAAGACTTTTCCTTTTTACTCTGACATGTTCTTCCACGTTATGTGCACCTCGTTTGTTGTTTGGGGCATCTCTGTCACTATATGGTTTTGATCCACTTCATCCATGAAGCACTGAGACAGGTGTATTAAAATCTCCAATTCTGCCACACAAACACTGTTTACATACTGTTTAATGCATAACAATGCATAGAGAACGTTCATTATATTATAAACTATATCCTTATATTATAAATAACCCTTACTTGTCCTATATAATGGTTTTTCCACATTTATTTATGCACTTATTTGTTATATCATTGACCATCCCTCTATTTTCAATTCTTCAGAGAATTTTGATTTAGATACCTCTCTTGGGTTTTGCATTTTGGTTCTGTCTACTAATATTTAATAAAATAACAAATTTTAAAAGGTGAGTGTGTTTGATTTAAATTTATTGATAAGACAAATTACTTTTTCTTTTTTTTTAGGAAGATGAGCCCTGAGTTAACATATGCTGCCAATCCTCCTCTTTTTGCTGAGGAAGACTGGCCCTGAGCTAACATCTGTGCCCATTTTCTTCTATTTTATGTGGGACGCCTGCCCCAGCATGGCTTGACAAGCAGTGTGTAGGTACGTACCCAGGATCTGAACTGGCAAACCCTGGGCTGGTGAACCCTGGGCTGCCAAAGCAGAACGTGGCCGGCCCCTAAATTACCTTGTTTTTTTTTTTTTTAAAGATTTTATTTTTTCCTTTTTCTCCCCAAAGCGCCCTGGTACATAGTTGTATATTCTTCATTGTGGGTCCTTCTAGTTGTAGCCTGTGGGACGCTGCCTCAGTGTGGTTTGATGAGCTGTGCCATGTCCGCGCCCAGGATTTGAACCAACGAAACACTGGGCCGCCTGGAGCGGAGCGCGCGAACTTAACCACTCGGTCACGGGGCCAGCCCCTAAATTATCTTGTTTTTACCATCTTGTTTTTCTATCATTTCTACTCTTAATGCTGAAAAAAACCAAAAACCTTTCGCTCTATCGTATTTCTTTTCTTTGTTTTGACGATGCTTCCCTTCTGGTAATTTGGAAGGTTATAAGCACTTCTTTTTCTTGTGTAGTGGCCATCTACGTTTCCTTGAGTTTTCGCCTTTGGATAGTATCTAACGGCGCCCCCTACAGAAGATAAGGAGCTTGGTGTGCCTCAGTGTTCCGCCCCTTCTCCTACGACTCCCTTCACCCTCATTCTCCACCACCTGATTTGACTTGGTTGTATTATTTCCCATGGTTTCTCTTGTGATTAACCTTGTTATGAAATAACACCTACAACCCTATTATTTTATGTGTCACCTCTGTATCCTATTTTTCATGTCCCTCCCTGGTCTGCTATGAAAGACAAGGAAGTCAGCCCACATATATGATCCCCACTTTCTTTCTACATCTCAGCTCATGGGTTTGGTTAATTATATCATTATACGTTTTCAGGGTAAGCATATGTGTATATTTTCCACAGATGCTCAGCTGTAGTTTTGCATTGTACACGGACACACAAAACCAGTCCTTCTACTTTGTGACTGTGTTCACCTCGTGATGAGCTGGACTTTGCCTTTCAGTTTCATTGTTTTAGGAAATGCTCTAGGACCTTGACAACCTGAGTTCTTGAAGATTTGCAAATATTTCTGTGGGCTTTATATCTGAATTTCATTTACTCCTCCCTACACACACTGCCCCGAGAACTTTGTAGACATCATTTCACAGTTTTGTAGCTTTGAATGTTGCTGTAGATAAGCCTTAGCATGTGCCTAATTTTGATTTCATCCTTGTACATGATTTGGTTCTCGGGTGTGTGTGTGTAGGAGTGTGCATTAGGCACCCTCTAAGATGACCCACAATGCTCTCTTCCTCTTAGTATTCACACTCCTGTGAAATCCCCAACCCTTGGGCGTGGGCTGTGCCTAGTGCCGTGCTTCTAACAAATAGGGTCTGGCACAAGTGACGGGACATCACTTCCAATATTAAGTTACAAGAAGACTGTGACTTCTGCCTTTCTTGTCCTCTCTAGCTCTGTTACTGGCGTGTCCTGAGTAGGGTTGCCAGATTTGGGAAATAAAAATACAGGATGCCTGGGTAAATTCGAATTTCAGACAAGCAACAAGGAATCTTTTAGTATAAGTATGTCTCATGCAATGTTTGGGACTAAAAAATTATTCATTGTTTATCTGAAATTCAGTTGGACCTCTTGTGTTATATCTGGCACCTCTAGCTCAGAGGTGCACCAGCTCTCATATCCTGAGCTGCTTAATGGAAACCCCATGTGGCAAGGGTCTAAGGTCAGCCTCTAGCCAATGGCCAGAAAGGAACTGAAGCGCTCAGTCCAACAGCGTTTGAGGAAGTGAATCCTGCCAACAAACCTGTGAGCGAGCCTGGAAATGAATCCTCCCCTAGCTGAGCTTTGAGATGCCTGAGGCTTGGGCCGCCCCCACTGTTGCTCCCTCATGAGGACCTGAGCCGAAGGCACCAGCTAAGCCACAGTTGCATACTAGACCAACAGAAACTATGAGATAATAGATGTTTGGATTTTTTAAGCAACTGAGTTTTGGGGTAATGTGTCATGCATCGATAAGTAACTAAGACAGGGTGTCTGGATAGAATTCTTTGTTAACTAAATTTTTCATTGAACTCCTCTAACTTTATCAGGATAATTTTTGCTCCTGGTAGTTATTCAACCTCTTTCAGTCTCCATGGGAGGAATCTACAGAGACACCAAAGTTTTTGCATCTTATCTTGAATAGTTTTCCTGATCTGTTTTATCATTTTCTCTCTAATTCTTTTAAACCCTTTGCCCTAGTCAAAATCATTTTCTCAATCCCATCTTCCATATTCCTGTCTGTGTTTCTGCATTATCTAGTTTTCTTTTTTACTGTTTCTGGTGCTACCATCATTTCCAAAATGGTTTCCTTTTCATTTCCATTTAATTCTTGAGCTTTACCAACACACTTTTCATCCCCTTCTATCATTTCTTTCTTGAGCCCGTGCATCTCTTCTTTGAGATTTTGTTTCATGTTGAACATTATATCTTTTATTTCATATAGAACTCTGGTCATAATTTCTACCTGCTTTGTTCTATAATATTTCCGAGGTGTGTCCTTTTTTAGGTTCCCCTCCCCCACTCACATTGGTTTGTTATTTTCTTTCTGAGTATTGCTTTTCTTGGAATGGAGTTGGTTCTTCCTAGATGAGCTCATTATGACAGACAGTGAGAGTGAGGGGGCAGGGTTGAGCTGGGGTAGTGAGCACCCTGGAGTTTGGTCTGCTATCTCTAAGCACTTTTTCGCTGCATTTTCTCCTGCCACAGGCTGGCAGAAAGTCTCCTTGGTCACAGGGAAGCTCTGGAAGTCACAGTTGATTTGGTGAGGGTGATTTAGCCTTTCCTTTTATCCAGCAGGTCAGAGTGATGGCTGTAAGTATGCCTTCCACCTTTTGCTCTCTTCTCCATGATGACCTACTTTTTACAAAGGTGGCAGGTCTACATAATTACACAGTTAGCCCCACTTCCCCACTGTGATGCCAACTTTCGGAGAAACTCTCTTAGTTACCACGTGCTCCAGACTTATTTTTCTAAACTAAGGGTCCCACTTGTGAATTCTGTGCTCTGCCCATTCCATCCAAATACCCCGGAGGCAAGAGTCCTCTCTCAGCATCTTCTCTCACCCTGTCTGAATCTAACTGTGTGTGTTAGCCCTCACTCACAAATTGTTATTTGCAGTTATGAGTACGTCTTAGTTTCATCAAATATATAATTTTCTTTTCTGTTTCTCATTCCTTTTTTTGTTTTCAGGTAGTTTCAAGAAGAAAAGAGGAGCAGAGATTCTTTTTTGCTGATTATAAGAGAAATGTATACTTACTCTAAAAAATTTAGACTACTCAAAAATAGTGAGAGAAGAAAGGTAAAATGTACAATAAACTTATGCCCATAATATACTATTTCCTTATAGAAATAATAAGTTTTTTAACAAAATTCGCTTTTAATAAACATATACACTTATTAAAACTTATCTCGTACTTCCTTCCATGTGAGCACATATAGACACAGAACCTCCTTTGTATGAATGGACACACACACACGTATGCTCACTCCATTTTTCTGGAAATGGAAGCTCTGACTTAGTTGTCATTACTTGGGGTCACTATAGTGCCCTTAGGAAATGTGCTCCCAATATTGAATCCATTGGCAAACCTTTCCTTTCCCTTCCCAGTCCCCGAAGTCAGGACACGGATCTCGCTGTGGATTCTTCCAGTACAAGTCGTGTTCATAATACCTTCATGATGTCACAGCATGCCCACCAGCCTCTAATTTCCTGCTGTATTTTATATCACTCTGTGTCCCCCTCAATTTCCCTCAGGGCACCTGGAACCACTTTGATACTTGCATAAACCCTATCCTATGACGCTCTTCTAGCATTTTTGCAGCACTCCTGGCATGCTTTCTTGCATGTCTTTTGTCAGCCACTATGGATCAGAGCTCTTTACCGTAACATGAAACAGTGGAAGAAAGGGATCAAGTGGGGCAAGCAGATTGGCAAGCAAGATTCAACCTGAGAGAAGCCAGTGTCTCCTTTTAGCACTCATTGGCTAAAACACATGACAGAGCTCAGCTTACTCTTCTGGCTGACACACTTGGAAAAGGCAATTCTGCCTTCCTCAGAACTTTTAATGGATACATATCTATGTTTTAAATATTAAATAATTCTGAGATAAACATCACTTTTATGAATCAATGCTCCCCAAGGCAGTGCTTAAAAGGTATGAGTCTTAGGCTAGCTTCTCTCAGAATCAGATCCTGAGACAAGGGTTTGAGTACATGTGGCTTATTTGGCAGGTCCAGGAAACACAAGTCGAGGAGGATGGAGACGGAAAGAAAAGGAAGGAGTACAAGGTGCAGTAGTGAGCAGGGTACCACTGTGGTTGACCAGGACTCCATCTCAATGGGTGTATCTGGGAGATGATATGGAACATGCTCCAGAATTAGCCCACCTAGAAGGAAGGAAGCAAGGGTATTTATCCTCTCCAGCTCCCATCTGTCAGTGGCTGAGGGTTACTCCTGGAGGTAGAAACTCCCAACTCTCTGTGCTGCCCTGAGGGGGTTAAGAGAAAGCTCATAGATGGAGAATCACAGTGCTTGCTGTCGGATGCTGTTGAAACAGTGAGTGCCAAGACCATGTGAGCAGGGAACCCAGAGTATCTGCCATAGTTGACCCCGGCACTGTTCAGATCCCTGTGTTCATTTGGTCCTGATACTGCTTCTTCAAGGAAGTTGGGATCACGACCTTTCAAAAAGGACTTACAACAAGAGGATTGGTGAGACAGACTGCTGCTGTGGTTGGTCCCAATTCGGCATCTCCTTCCTCTATCTTTCATTCCAAACAAAGGGTAGCACCCTTAGCCTTAGCCAGCACTTTATCCTTGCAGAGTCTGAACCCGTGACTTCCTGGACCCTTGTAAAGCCTTGGTTGCTGCAATTGCCCAATTCATGGTCATCACCAGGTGTAAAAGCACAAACAGGTGCCCCCGTGAATCCCCTGAGTCCCAAATGATTCTTCCCGTCCTCTCTCTTCATGATAATCATGATCAATGACCATTACCAGTACAGAAAATCCTTTCTTTGCCTGATTATCTGCTGAAGCGAGGAGCCCGAGATAGTCAGATAGCAGCCACAACTTTAGGTTGAGTGGATCTCATTGTTTCTCCTGGTGGAAGTATCCCCTCCACACCGTAACCAGCGCTTCTAGCTCAGAAGAGCCTGAAGCTGTGGGGACCGGAAGCACAATTTCCCCAAATGAGTGTCTGGCAGGGGTGTGGAGAAAAGCCATTCTTACTATCACTCGTTGGCTTCTGGACCCAAGTATATATTACCTCTTGAAGGACAGCACCCAAACTTTTCAGAGTATCTCTTAAGATGATGCATTAGCTGAAACTTTAAGAGGCCATTACAATATTCGATTAGATGAGCCACTTCTGGATGAAGCAGTATGTGTTAAGACCAGTGGATCCTATGATCATGTGCCCATCATCACATCTCCTTTGCCTTAAGGTGGGTCCCGTGGTCTTAGGTGATGTTATTCAGGATCCCATATTGGAAAATCAGACTTCATGAGCCCTTGGATAGTGGTACTGACTGAGACACTGTGGTTGGGAAAGCAAACCCATACCCAGAATATGTACCAATCCTAATAAGGATTAATCATTGCCCTTTCCAGGAAAGAATGGTTCCAACGTAATCAACTTGACATCTAGTGCTAGTTGGTCTCCTGAAAACCCCAGGCTCGGTGCTGGGCTGTGCTGCTCTTATGCCAGGACAATCGGCAGCAGCAGTAGCCGGTTCAGCCTTGGTGATTTGGAGCTCATGCTGTCGGGTCCATGAATACCCTTCCTTATGGATGATGGGCTCATTTTGTAGGCACTGGGTGGTTGAGGACAGAGGCTGGCTGAAATCTACAAGTCAACCCAGCACCCAGGTTTTCAGTGACTTGTCAGTAGTAGATGCTTTCTAGTTGTCATGAACTTGAGATGTGAGCATCTATGCACTTTGTGCCCGCTCCTATATGTCTATCCATATGCCCCATCCCTTCTCCAGATTGCTTGTTTATGTACTTCCAGTTTCCCCATGCCCAGGCCCCTGACAATCAACCATGACATTTGCCACCACCAAGGGATCTGTATATATCTTTGCCTAGGGCCACTTTTCTTTCCACACAAAGTTGCTGGCCTGGTGTACTGCTCTAAGCCCTGCCCTCTGAGAGGATTTCCCCTGCCACTATTTGAGGGCCACCCCTGTGTTGGGTTATAGTGTGGCAGTGCTCTGATTTCTGCCCACACTAACATGTTGAGCCAGTCCTCTGGTACAATACAATACAATAGCTACACACCAAGAGCCTATATTTGCATAAATTTGCTCCAGTAAAGAAACTGGAATACCTAACAAAGCAGCTGCAACTGGGTCTACTGTTTGGTTATATTTACAGTTTACCCTTGTCCTTTATGATCCATCTGGTTTTTGCAAGGGCCATACCAGTGAATTAAATGGAGATATGGGAACGATCACCTCTGACACCTTTCAGTCTTTTAGTGTGGCACTAGTTTCTGCTGAAATGAATTATTGTTTCTAATTTACCATCTTGGCTGGAACGGTGAGCAGTTTCAGGGCCTTCCACTTGGCTCTTTCTAATGTAATGTCTTTCACTCTGTGGGTCAGGAACCAATATGAGGGTTCTTCCAGCTGCTAAGTATATCCAACCCAACTAAGCACTCAGGAACCATGAAAATTGTCACAGCGTAGGCAGGCAGACTCAGTGGGCATTTATGAAATGGACTTGGGCCAAAACTCCATTGATCATCTGGTTTTCACACAACCACTCCAACAAGGTCATCATGATGGTGCTTTGGTTTCCCAGGTTTTAGTCCAAGCTCAAACCCTGGATCCAACAGCCCTTGAAATATCTGGGTACTTCCCTTTCTGCAGTGCACAGTGCAGTGTCCACTGTCTGGGTATTTCCCTTTCTGTAGTGTAGGTCCCTTTGGAGAAGGATTGAGGGAATTAGTACTATATGTTCTTTCTGAGGTTTTGTAGGATTTTCTGCCAGAGGATTTAGTATCTCCCTCAATCACAGGATATGGATCAGAGAACTGGCTCAGATCTGGAAACTGGTTGGGGGATTATTATATTACATTGGGCAGCCAACTTCAGCATTCTGATCATCTGCTTTTGGTTTACTTTGGTCACATAAGCCAAGTGATACTCTTGTTGGTTCCCCAACAGGCTGCCCCCAGCAATACCATGGTCTATTAGTCTGCCACAGAGCCCTGAGGTTCTAGGCCTCCTAATTGCTATTCCAGCCTTGCTGTCCATTATGATCAAGTCCACCAAGCCTCTGATCGTTACAAGCCACCACTTTGCTTCTCCTGTTCTGTAATTCTACCATTTCCATTGATACCAGGGAGCCTAGTTTCACTGAAGCATCTCCAACTATCAACCCTGGGCTATAGAGGAAGCTACATTGAGCTTCTCAATAAAGCCAGGGTCTCCTTACTAGCACATTCCTTATTCCTTTACTGAAACTACTCTCCTTTGGGCCCTCCCAGGAAACATAGTCAGCTGGCGAGCTGTCTGGTATTCCTTAAAAATCCATTCTAACATGCATGCCTCTGAATCTATTGACATCTTCCTCAGAACTCTGCCAAGGCAATTTCAACATCTCTGCTTCATTTTCTGTAAAACATCATTGTTTCCAAGCTTCAAGAAGAAGCCAATCCAGCAACATGTTTTGCTCAGCTCCAAGTATCCTCACCAAGATGTTAAGTCTATAGTCACTGGAGAGTATGCCTGTACCAATAAACCTTCCACTCCCAACCATATACTTCAGCTTTTGGTCCAACAATCTCTAGAGCCCAGCTGTGTTCTCTCAAATCATTCCAGTACACATCAGCCATGCCTGCAGCTCTTTTTAGAAAACAATCACTTTCTTCTCATAGCAGAAATAGCACTTCCCTGCTTGAGTCATCCTGAATCTCGACCCTCGTTATTGCTCTTGAAACAATGAGAGAAAGCAGAGGCAGATCTTAAGAAAGACAAGCTTATTCCCTTAAGGCATGCTACTTAGGAGTCCCCAGGCAATAAGGTCCACATCCTCTAGCAAGAGGGAAAATGCCACATCTGTTGACCCATAGAGTTCAGAGGAAACTAGTAGTTCAGAGTTCTCAAGAATCAGCGTAGGAGACATACCAGGTTGTGCATTCAGCCTCCTTTATAATTCCGCCACTCTTACCGTGAAGTCTTGGGCCGGACTTTCAGCACAGTCTTCCTTCTCCCTGCAGGAGATGAGAATCTCTTTAAATAAATACTATGATGGGCACTTTCTGGCATTCTCACTATGCCCTAAGGTGATAATTGGTTGACCTGAGTCATTTTCTTTCTGTAGAGCTTGCATAGCAGTAAACAACACCCGACTCCTTAATCCTTATATTCACTACTGTGCCCATATCTCTCAAGCACCAGAGCAATTGCATAAGCATATATATCCCACCACTGTTATTCTAACCAAATAAACCATAGGTGAGACTCTTAATAAACGTGATTCTACAGCAAGATAAAGATTTTGACCATACCCCCTTAACATCAGAAGTGGCAATAGGGTCCCTGTTGTCATATGATTGGAGAAACATCTGACTTCACAAACCCAACCTGAGGGTCTGTTTTCTAGTATCGCTTCTTTTACCAACTATCCCGGGTTGAGTTTCCCCCAGAAACAGATCTTGAGACAAAAATTTGAGTTCAAGTGGTTTGTTAGGGAGGTGATGCCAGGAAGCCTGCTAGGGGAGTGAGGAAGGAGACAAAAATAGGGAAAAAAAAGCCAATAGAAGCTGTATGAACGAGCAAGTTGCTGCTACAGGCAACTCAGACTCAATCCTGGTAGGAATCTCAAAGTTGTTCCCCCTCCAAAGGGCAAGGAACCTTAGTATTTATCCTCCAAATCCCCTCTATCATTGGATGATGGTTGTTCCTGGTAACATTAACTGCTTGGCACTTTTGGCCAGCCCTATACGGGGTCTGAAAGAAAGCCCTTAGATTAGGGGTCAGCAAACTTCAGTTTACAGGTTAACTCCTGTCCACTTCCTGTTTTTGTAAATAAAGTTTTATTGGAACACAGCCATGGCCAATCATTTACATTTTGTCTTTGACTATAGAGGTGGAGTAGAGTAGTTGTGAAAGAGACTGTCTGTTCCACAAAGGCTAACATATCTACTCTCTGGTCCTTTGCAGAAAAACTTGCTGACCCCTACTCTAGAGAGTCACAAGTGCGTGCAGGAAGGATGCACTGGCACACACCCAAACAGCGAGTGCTGAGGTGGAACGAATGGGTGATGGTAGACGTGTCCTACCATTGACTTACGTACTGACTTTTGGTAGTTACTTTATTCCCTGTTTTTCACTTGTGTAGAAAATATTGCAAAAAAATAATCTTGTATATCGTTGCACACTTTTGTGCATTTTTTTTCAGTTTTTCATAGCTTTATTAGGGCGTAATTGATACAGAAAGAACTGCACATATTTGATGCATAAAATTTGATTAACTTGGAAATGTGCATACACCCATAATACCATCACCACGATCATGGTAACAAACATGTCTATCACCACCAAAAATTTCCTTGTGTCCCTTTGTTTTGTTTGTGTATGTGTTAAGAACACTTAACATAAAAATCTACCTTCTCAACGCATTTTTAAGTGCACAATAGCCTGGCGTTCACTATGGGCACCACGTTGTACAGCAGAGCTCGCATAACGGTAACTTTGTATCTATTGAACAACGCCTCCTCATTTCTTCCTCCCCCATCCCCTGGAAATCATCGCTTTATTTTCTGTTTTTATAAGTTTGGCTATTTTATTTGTCTCATATAAGTGGAATATTTTACAGAATAAATTCTTAAAAATGAAAGATTAGGCTGAAGTAGCATGCATAGTTTTAGATTTGGTGGTATGGCCAAATTAACCTCTAAGATTATACATTACATTCCCTGTGTATGAGGATTCCTGTAGCATCACCAATGCTGGGTGTAAGTTTGGCTCACAGGGTGGAAATTTGGATATATGAGACTGCGGTCCCGGAGCGAAAGCTGGGCTGGAGACAGCCATTTGAAAGCTGTCAGCATACAGATGGTAATTAAAGTAATAGGAGTATTTGAGACCACTCAGGGAAAAAAATAATATGTAAATTGAGAAGTAAAATGTGCAGAGAACCTAAAAAGAGAACCCTTAAGGACCCTGACATTTAAGGCATGGATGCAGGAGAAGAACAGACTAAGAAAACAAGGAGTGCCAGAGAGGTAGACGGTGGTCAAGGAGAGTTCCCGGAAGCCAAGGCAAGAAGGTGTTTCAAGGAGGAAAATGCTGCCAAATGCCTGCAAGAGGTGAAGACTGTGGGACGTCCAGTGGATTTAGCCACAAGGAGAGCAATGACGACCTTGGAGAGAACAGGTCATGGAGTGGCGGAAAAGAAGTGATACGATAATGGAGTGAATGTAAAAAAAGAGGGAGTACAGATGATGAGTATTTACAGATTTTCCAAGATATTTGCCAGTTAAGTGGAGGACAAAGTTAGGGTAGAGGTGGGAGAAAGACGTTGCGTCAATGAAAAGCTTTCCTGGAAGAGGTGGATGAGGAGTTTCCAACAACAGCATCAACTGTATTTCATTCTTTGCCTACAAAGTAAGAGCATATTTCATTTAATGCTTCAATTCGAATGACTCCCACCAGACCCCTGCTTCTGCTCAGCGAATCAGGAAAGACAGCCCTCCTTCTACAGTTCCTCTCCCCAGGCCGACTTACAGACAGCCAGGTTTTTTTCCATTAGTTGTTTTGTTCTCCTTACAGAAATTCTCATGCATCCCTTTGTGGTCAGAGCCTTCGCTGACACCAAGAGCGTCCTCATTCACACAAGTGGACAGCCGAGCAGTAGCATCCATCCTGCAGAGGGCCTGGTGCCATGGAGCTTCCTCACAACATGAAGAGAAATCTTTCCCCTGTGATCTGCTTTCTGACCACTGCTCTAGGCCCAAGTTAGGTGCCCCAAATTAAACGCTTCAGGAGCTGATCTTTACATTCCTTCACTCAACAAACAAATGTGGATTGCCATCTATGAGCGTGACCATTTCCTTGAGCTTGCCCTCAGTGCCCAAGTGGCTAGGTCAGGAGAAGTTCCAGCATCAGGCCACCTGAATCCAGGTCCTCAGTTATTCAGGTCCTCAGAATCAGCCCACAAGCCCAGTCTGGGTCATCAGCACAGTCTCTTGCCATACCTGGTTGGGCACTCCAGGGCCTTGTGCTGCTCATGGCTGCTTCCACGTGACAAGGGCAGAACAGAATAATTGTTTCTCCCCTAGACCATCTGACAGGTTTCGATAACTTTGAACCTCAAAGGAAAAGGTTTGGGGGAGGTTTAGGCTCCATCGCTTCTCCATAAAAGACCCTTTGCTCCAAAAGTAAAATGTACCCAACTTAAATCCAGATCTCAGGTTGTAGTCAGTCAAAATGCATGACATAGACACCACCCCTCCCAAGTAGGGTAAGTGGATGTAGGTTTGAATTTTGTGCAAGTAAACCTCATTCTCATGGTTTGAGAAGAAGAAGAAAGTCATCTGAGTAGGAGGTGTCTTAGCTGCTCCTATTCGGGACCTCTTCTTGTTTTATCCCTGGTGCTTATGATGGGTCTGGCATGTCCATCAGGGAAGCTGAGTGCTAACTCCCTTCTAAATGGAGAGTGTGTGGTCCCCTGCCTGCACATGTGTCACTCCCCTCATCTGATGCTAGTCCTGATGCCTCTCCACCTCACTCTCTCTTGCAGCTTCCTTCTGCCTGATGCCCCTGCACCTCCTTACTGGATGTCTGCTGCCTGCAGGGCGAGGAAGCATCTGACCCTAGTTGCTCCAACTGGCTCTTTTTGCAGCTGACTTGCCAACTCCACCTCTTTCCTGATTTTCTAGCATTTTCTAATCTTTGTCTTCCACTTCACCAGAGGTAAGACCGTAGACCTGACTTTAGGCTTCAAAGAAACAGCCCTCTTCTCTATCCCAACAGCAAATAAGAGGGAGGAGGATGGTGGGTCATTTTCCGAAATCTTTACCAGTTTCCCCCAAAACAATTACACTTTGAAATTGAGTGATGTCTCTTCGAATCATAGGAGCCTTTTAAGTGCTCAAAAGAGTAAAGTTCTAAGTTGTGTCATCACTCAATGGCCTCTCCTGAGCCCCTCCGCGTCCCTGCCCTCCCCCAGGAAGCCTTCCTCAGTACCCTCTGTCCTCTGGGCTTCCAGCATCCCCGTCAGCTGCATACCTGAATGGGTGGATTGATCAAATTTGATTATAATTATTTGTGAACTTTTCTGTCTTTCCTCTACTAAATTTTTAACTCCATGAGCATTGAAGACTTTCTTATAGGAATAATTTCTAATCTTGGGGCCTAGACTTTGCCCACAAAGAACAGGTAGTCAATGAGTACTTGTTGATTGAAGAACATTGGCTGGATGGAGTAGAAATTTTGCAGAAAAATGAAAAGCCCCAGTGCCTTATGGGTACTTCCACCTGTTCACATCCACAGACTCTCAGACATGGAACTAAGCTTGGGTCATGCACATGCTATAACATTTTTAAATGCTATTTTTACCATGCGGATCTTGCTGTACAGATTTTTGGTGAGGAAGATTGGCCCTGAGCTAACATGTATGCCAGTCTTCCTCTATTTTGTATGGGGGACATGCCATAGCATGGCTTGACAGTAGTGCCTAGGTCTGCGCCCGGGATCCGGGCCTGTGAACCGCCCCCTGCTGAAGGGGGAGCGAGAAGTTAAACACTGCCCCACCAGGCTGGCCCCATGCTTTATAACTTTAAGTTGTAGGAAGGGATGTAAAATGAGTAGTATGCCTGCCTTCCATTCCTGTCTCCAAGTCCCCTAATTTCTGCCTTACTCCTGTTAACTGCTTTCTTATGGATCTTCGTTGAGCTGTTGAATGCACGTAGCAGCATGAATTAATTCCATAACCTGTGCTCCTCCGCAGGATTCTGTGATTCCCAGCATGGCCAACGGAAGCATCCTGAGCGTGAGGAGGAGTGGGGCGCCAGGCTCCCTGGGCAAGCAGGGAAACCGAGGGTGTGGAGTTGCATGATACCAGGAGATGGAAGACAAAATCACCAGCTGCCCCGATCAGGTGCAAACAGTCTGCATGGACTGGTCTGTAAGAGGGAGCTTTACGCGGATATTCTAAACTGCCCACCCCGACCCCGTCCTGCCCCAGGATTTACTCCCCTTATGTCACCGCCCATTGCTTTCCTAGCTGCGGGGATCACACCCATCCGGTTCTGAGGAGGACGAGCCAGACCTGGGGATGCCACTCCGCCTCTTCCTATGAACCCCACCCCTCTCTCACCCCAGAAGCCCTCCTGGGCAGCCCCAAGGAGACCCTCACCCACACCAGTCTACTCTGCCAATTCTGGCACGAGATGGACGCCTTGATTTGTCTGAGCTCCGGTACAATTTGCAAAAAAACTGTGATTTTGTAGGAGTTGAGACTGTGAGGCAGCCATTGTTTACTGGATTAGAGCCTTGGCATTCCTAATCACGCCCAGCCTCGGGCTCAGGAGCGTTAAGAAACCCCATTTACTAGCATTCAGTGGGCCTCTGGGTGTTATTTCAGATGCGGAATAATTAGCAATATGCCCAAGAAGCAACAAAGCCTTGAATGGTATTTAGTGACAATTATTCAGCCAAACCATTGCTTACTATTATAGGGGCTTATTAACACCAAATTGTTTCGATAGGAAGTGGCATCAGCAATAAAAATAATGGCTGCAGCTTTCTGTGCAATCCCAGAGTCAGCAGAAAGGGGCTGGGATGTGTGCATGTCTCTTTTACGGCCCCCAGAAATTCGGGGGACCCGCTGGGATGTGTTGGCAGTGACAGGAACTGACTCAGGTGGCTCAGGGCAGAGAGCAGGCGGGGCTGTTCTGCAGAATCACTGGCTCTTTCCTCCTAGTTCTTATTTACATGTGGAGGAGAGGGGCCGGGGAGCAAGCTCCTCCCTACACCTTTGCCCAGCTCCCTTTTGGGTCAAACTGTAGGACACCAGGGGACATGCTGACATCCCCTACCCCATCTCTCTTTACACTAGAAATCTAGAACCTGAGGGCTGGAAGGGACTTCGGAGCAAATGCCTGCGCTTTGCACATCAAAATAATCCATGCTCAGAGATGTTTAATTTACATAAGGTCACACAGCAGGTCTCAGTGAGAATCTGGGTAGGCTAGGTCCATCCTTTTTCTACACTCCATTCAGCCTGGATCACATTTTCTCTTCTCCTTTAATACAGTAGGAATATGTATAGTCAGGTCAGCAAGTCAGCTCTTTAGGCTGCAATTGACTTGAATGCTCTGTGATGGAATTTCAGGGGGTAAAGTGCCTGCAGAAGCAGAAGCTTAGAGGTGCAGCCGTTACTCAATGAACTCGGCTTAGCTTCAACTCTTTCTGTCTTCTCCAATCCTCATTTCATCCCTGGCGTCTGGCTGTTCGGTGAGTTTTCATTTTCAAGCCCCGTCCGCGACTGCACTTCTTTCAGGCTGCGGGGATCACCCGGGAACCCTGGCCCCTCCCTGGGCGTTCTCATTTACAAGACTCGCCTTGGGAACAATGCAAAAGCGTCATAATAAAAAGACAAGATTTATATAAATAAAAATATTGAGGGGCCGGCCCTGTGGCACAGCGCTTAAGTGCACAAGTTTGGCTTCGGTGGCCTGGAGTTCGCCGGTTCGGATCCCGGGTGCGGACGTGGCACGGCTTGGCACACCATGCTGTGGTAGGTGTCCCACATATAAAGTAGAGGAAGATGGGCATGGATGTTAGCTCAGGGCCAGTCTTCCTCAGCAAAAAGAGGAGGATTAGCAGCACTTAGCTCAGGGCTAATCTTCCTCAAAAAAAAAAAATATTGACTAAGAATACGAAATGTAAATAAAGGTAAATATAAATCTTCATATCTTGGTTTTAAAAAAATCAGTGTGAGCATAAGAAGGGAAGCTATGTGACTGAATGTCTGGGAGTCTTGGTGATAAGCACTGTGTGAGTCAGCGTCTTAGTCTGCTTGGGCTGCTGTAACAAAATGCCACAGGCTTGGTGGTTAAAACAGCAGACAGTTATTTTCTTCTCACAGTTCTGGAGTGCCAAGATCAGGGTGCCAGCATGGCCCGGTTCTGGTGAGAGCTCTCTTCCTGGCTTATAGATAGCCGCCTTCTCGCTGTGTCCTCACGTAGTCTTTCCTGGGTGCTTGCACATGGAGACGGGGTGGGCGGCTGGGAGGGGGAGGAGGGGAAGGAAGGAGAGGAAGAGGGGGAGATGGAGGAGGGTGAGATGGAAGGGGAGGAGGAGGGGAGGGGGTGGAGAGGAAGAAAGAGGAGAGATCTTTCTCTTCTCATAAGGGCATTAATCCCATCATGAAGGTCCCACCCTCATGACCTCATCTAACCCTAATCACGTCCCTAACCGCATCCCGTGGGGGGCGAGGGCTTCCACATATGAATTTTGGGGAGACACAAACATTTAGTCCATATCGTCAGCATTGTCAAATAAAATAACACTTTTAAAAGGCCAAATGTAAACTTTTGTTAAATTCACATAATATGGTATAGAAAAGAAAGAAAGTGGTAGGCCGCTCTAACTTTTGTGGGTCAGATTACAGTTGTAGTAAATGGCTCCCTCACTTTATAAAACCTTTGCTGAGATAATATTTGTGGTGAAGATCAGGCGCCCCCAAATGAGTTACCCAGGTAACCTTTGGTGGGCTATAAAGAGTTTTAGAGAAAACAAAACATCACTTTATTGAAGAGGAAAAATTGTGAATCAGAAAGTGAATGCTAGAGGAGATGTGAAATTTTATCCCCGACTGGTGGTTTGTCTGCAGAGGAGGAATAGTTCAACTTTGGAAGCTGTACCACATTGAATGTCTGTTCATGAAGACTCTGGGAAAGCTCGTGCTGGAGGCTGTCCACATAAAGCTGCAATGACTGACCTTCGATTTCAGAGATCGTGGGCAGGCAAGCCCTAAACCTGGAGAAAGCTCAAGGAAAACTTCAGCCGTCTCACTGGACTTGACAGCCAGGTTTCAATCGAGCAGTGGTTTTCAAATATTGAGAGTACTTAGACAGTTGCCATCTTGAATCTGTTCAAGTTCTATTTCTATTCATTTTGCCTTAGCCTTAACTTTTCTTAATTTTAAGTAGAAATGGGAAACATTTTCATGTTTCAACAGATTAATTTAACAATTATCTTTATAGGAACAAAATTGTTTTCCTTGCAAGAGAGAATACAGCTGACTGGTAAGTATACTAAATAGGCACTATGAACCCTTAGTGGCAGATGCCATCATCACTGGTCTGGTGCCAAACAGAGCAAATAGACCTGGGGCACGCCCACTTCTTCACCCCACTGTTTCTTCCAAAGGACATTCATTTTCTTCCAGGGTGAAAGAGCACAATCATAGGGAAATCAAAAATTCTGCTTCATCCAAACTTAATACAATAGATGAATAATTAAAATAAAAAACTTTCCCAGCAGCAATAAAAGGAAATTTCAAGCCGTAACCTTTGAAAAGTGCCATCAGAGAAAGAGAGACAGAAGATCCCAAGAATCTGCACAGCTTGGTGCATTATGACGGGATTGGAACCCCCTCCACTTGTGCTCCATCCCCCAGAAATACTACCTGAGGTTGGGAGCGGGTGAAAGGAAGGATAAAGGAAATGGTCCTACAAATCCATTCCTTGCCCCAATGTAGGGGGAGGTGGATTGAGAGCTGTGCAGTCATCCCAGGGTGGAGGTGCACAAGGCCGCAGGGAAGAGACTCTCCCGTCCCTTGGTCCCACCAGAGACAAGAAAAACAGACAGAAGCCGTAGAATGATTACAATCACTGGGAGCTAATTATCTCCAAGAATGAACAAGGGTTTAGAAAAACAGAAGACAAATAAATAAGAGAAAAATGTAAGCCAAGATCCTCTAAGAAAACTGGAGGATGAAAGCAAAGAAAAGGCACAAGCAGAGACTATAGAAGGACTAACAACAGATTATAAACCCTCTACAACTAAGATGACACCCCCCTAAACAAAGAAAACAGAACTTACATAAGAAAACAGGGGAAAAGAGATGACTTTAAAGAAGAAAATATAACAAGCAAAGACAGAATTAAGATCACATAAATCTTTTATATAAATGAAAGCTGGTGGTATAGAATTATCTATTAAAAGAAAAAAAATGTTTAGATTGTGGGGATCAAAACTCCCAACATTATGCAAGAAACTCATCTAAAAAAAAAAGTGAATTTTCAATAAAGACCCAATGGAGGTGAAGGAGTGAGCCATTTGCACAGGTGGGGAAAGGGCAGATGTAGAGTCTCTGAGGCAGGAGGCTGCCAGATGTGTTCTAGAAGTAGCCTGGAGTGGAGTAAATGAAGGGGAAAGTAGTGGGAGATGAGCTTAGAGAGGTGATGGAGAGTTAAATTATCATACATCATAGTGAAGATTTTGGCTTTTACTATGGCATGGCAAATTCCTGAAAGCTTTCTGATGGAGATATGCCATGCTATAATTCAATTTCAACAGCACCACACTGTGTGTTGAATTGAGAATAGGCTCTTGGTGATAAGGAAGAAACCATGAACTAATAAGGGGGTTCTTGAAATAAACCATCCTGGTGGCTTGGACCAAAATGGTGGCAGTTTGGGTGGTGAGAAGTAGTCAGATTCTAACTATACAATACCATTAGCACCAACAGGATTTTCACAAGTGGAAGAGTTGGTCTTAGCTGATGAATAGACAGCTCATCCATAATAACTGGAGAAAAAAGGTGAGTTATGGGCATAGGAGCCCATAGATATGTAGCGGTAATGTTGGTGGGAGCATGTGGAAGTTCTATTGAGTGCTGCTCTTTTCTCAATGAAATAGGAAAGAAGATCACTAGCCAACAGTAGGATGAGGAGGGAGGTGTTAGAGGTTTGAGAAGAGAAGGAAAGGTTTGAAATAGCCATCTAAGAGAATAGGGAGAATGGATGGACTAGGAAAATATGGTGTGGTAGCTGATCAGCAATAAGGCCCCACTTAAGGCTAGTGATCATTAATTTCAAATGAAACTAGTCAACATGCTGTGTGCCTTATTCCAACCACATTCAGCTTGATAGATGCAGGCATGAAGTGGGTGAGGAGTTAAATTTAATAAGGGCTATGGACCAGCCAAGACAGTATGATGAGGTAAGAGAGGTGTAAAGAAGCCGCAGCGATAATTGTGATAAACCATGAATTTAAGCTGGGTAAGGATGACAGTAGGAATCAAGAGGGTAAGATATAATAAAAGTAAGTAGGTGGATTGATTGACCGTCTCCATGGGAAAAGGGTTTTCGAGTTGAGTACTAGACAGAAGGATCTGGAAAGATAAAGGGCAGTGGTTGTTGAGTGGGATGATGGAAAATTAGTTTATGGAGATCCTACTTTACACCCATCAGATTGATAAAATCTAGACTCTCAGATAATGATAAGTGTTAGTGAGGATGTGAATAAGTAAGAATCTTCATGCTCTGCTGTGGAAGCGCAGCAATACTTCAAAGCAAACTGTTGCACTTAGTGAACTTACGTAAGCTTAATATCTCAAGATCCAGCATCCTGTCCACACCCATGAGAAGCTTCCCATGAGTCCACAGAGAGACTCACATGGCAGCATCCATTGCAAACTAGTTTGCAGGAGCACAAGATTGGAGGCAACCTGGCGCCTATCATACATACACACACACTTGCACGCACACACACACACACACATTATCCTAGTAGAGAAAAAAGTAACTAATTAGCAACGAAACAGGTGAAATTCTCTCATATATAGAGAATACTTTAAATAAAAAATATTGCAAGTCACTTTTATGCAAATAAATTAGATAAAAACTGGATGAAATGGATAATTACCTAGAAAAATATAAATGGCCAAAACTAATTCTGAAAGAGATAGAAATTCTTAATATACTGATAATATTGGAAGAAACTGAGAACAGCAACAGCAACAACAACAAACACCCAAAAGGCTCAGACATTTTCATAGACATCATTCTAACCAGCAAGGAATGTATAATTCCAATACTATTTATTCTTATCTAGATATTAGGACTTGAAGACAAATTTTTAAGTACATATACTTAGTATGTATACTTTAATATGTATACAGAATTATGGTAACTCTAATACTAACATCATAAACAAAATTTTGTTCCAAGATAAGGTAAAAATAGCACAAAGAAAAGACCTACCTTACTTAACGATTATCAATGGAGAAAATCTTCAATAAAATATTATCAAAATAAACTAGCAAAATGTCAAATGAATGGTATACCATATGGGTTTTTTTTTTTTTTTTTTTTTTGATGAGTGTAAGACTGGTGTTATGCGTTGAATTGTGTCCCCTCAAAAAACGTTCAAATCCTAACTCCAATGCCTGTGAATATGACCTTCTTTGAAAATAGGGTCTTTGCAGGTGGTCAAGTTAAAATGAAGTCATTAGGGTAGGTCCTAATCTAATATAACTGGTGTCCACATAAAAGGGGAAATTTGGACACAGACAGATAGACACGCAGGGAGAACACCATGTGAAGATGAAGGCAGAGATCATGATGCTGCATCTACAAGCCAAGAAATCCAAAGACTGCCAGCAAACCACAGAAGCTAGAAGAGAGGTCTGGAACAGATTCTCCATCATAATTATAACCCTCAGGTGGTTAAAAGAGAAAAACCACATGATAGTCTCAGGAAATGCCAAGAGGCATTTGAAAAAACTCAACATTGATTCTTGACAAAACAGTAAAAACAAGCCTTAAAAAAATTACATAATAAAAATATATAGCATAAATGAAAAGCCAGCACCTTGCTTGCTGGGGAAACACTAGAATAATGCTCATTAAAGTCAGGAACAAAAGAGGATAATCCGAGCACCAATATTAGTTAACACTCTTCTGGAAGCCCTAACCAATGCAATTAGACAAGAGAATAAAATCGGAGGAGGCAGAATTATCATTATTTGCAGATATGATTGTATAACTTGTAAAAGCAAAAGAGTCAAGTAACAAAATTACAGAAGATAAGAAATTTCAACATGCTAGCTGGTTAGTTTACAAGGAATAGAGGACTCCTCTCCAAAGAAATGGAATACACACTGCTTAGGAATAATGAGGGCAGGTAAAGCAGATGACAGAAAGCCAGAGTTAAATCATCTAAATTTTGGCAGTTGGTCCCCCACCAAGACCTTCTCACCTGCTCACCCTATAGCAACCTGCTCACCTACGAGCCTCTCCCACCACGTATTTCCAGTCAGCTTTCCCATTCGTGGCACAGACCCAGGAGAATATCGACCAATATAAATAGTAGCAATAGGAAGCTCTTTAGAAAAACCAACCCAGCCCCTCATTTACTAAACATAGGATAAAAAAAGAAAGTAGCACTAAAGAGAAAGACCAAGAAGAACAAATAGGATAATCAGTGCCAGAAACAAGATAAGTTAAAAACAAACAAACGAAAACCTTAAAAAAAAAAAGAATCTCCAATTAGTAATGTCAAAGAGATTTGAGAAGATATTGCAATCATAAAACAGCAGCAGTTTGTTATAAAAAAGTAGTAATTTTAAAAATATGAGGCTCTTAGAAAGTAAACATATGATGGCTAAAATTAAAAATTCATTTAAGGATTCGAAGAAACCATTAAGGATATCTCCCAGATCACAGAGCAAAAAATTAAAGATGTGGAAAATCTGAAAGGATAGGAGCATGGAGGATAAAGAGGATTGAAGAGGCACACCTTCCAGGTTGAGTCCAAGAAAGAGAGTAGAGAGAAAATGGAGGGGAGCAATTAGACAATAATAAACAGAAGTAAAAGCAATTCCAGGTCTGTGAAGACATGCGTTCGGGGATTCTAAAGGGCCTTCCTAGAGCAGACTAACATGAATGCAGAAAGATCTATGCTTCCACACATCACGTGAAGTTCCACAAAGATACACCAATACACATCATGTGAACTCCCAGAAACCCAAGGATAAAGAGATAATCCTCAAAGACTTCAAAGAAAGAAAAAAAGTCACAGATAGAGACCAAAATTAGCTGATCAACAGGCTTCTACCTAGCAACACTCAATGTTACAAGGCAAAGTTTTTGGGGGAAATTATTTTGAACATAATTCTACAATCAATTATACTATCAGTCAAGTGGAGAAGAAGAGAGAAAGACTTTCTGATTTGCAAAAACTTAAAATTTACCTCCTATGATCCCTTTCTGAAGAGGCTGAGTATTTACTCCAGAAAAACATGAATAGAAGTGAAGAAAGACGATGTAAGTAACAAGAAATGGAGAAAGCTACAGAAAAGAAATTCCAGGGTGAGAGCTGTGCAGCAGGCCAAGATTAAGCAGAAATACACAACAAATTCCAAGAAGAATGTCTTCAGGAAAGAAAATGGAAATTAATCAAGCAATACAATGATTAAATGGCTGGATGATTATCACAACACAGTAAAGAAAGTATATATTTCTTTTCTCAGTAAGAGAAAAGAAAGTCAATTAGAGACTTCAGGGAAGAGAAACATAAAAAATCACAATCTAGATATGAACTAAAATAAAATGAAGCATAGTTTTAAGCTATTGATGACATATAAGAAAAAATAGTCCACTTGATCTGGGTGCTCAAAATAAGTCTGCATTGAGTGCAACAAGATTTGTGACATTGGGTCTGTGTATCTGTCAGGGTTCAGCTAGAGAAGTAAAACCAGTAAGAGAGATATATTAATAGATTTGTTGCAAGGGGTTGGGTTATACCAAAGTGGTGGCTGGCTAGGCAAGTCCAAAATCCAAAGGGCAGGGCACCAGAAAGGGCAGCTGGAACTCTGGCGTGAACTGAACCTTCTGTCCACAGGTGGAATTTCTTCTCCTTCAGAGAAGCCTCAGCTCCTCTCTTTAGGCCTTTCAACTGATTGATTCAGGCCCACCCAGATTATCCAGGACAATCTCTACTTAAAGTCAACTGATTATGGACTTTAATCACATCTACAAAATACCCTCACAGCAATATTAAGATTTGTGTTTGATTGAATAACTGGGGACTGAGGCCTAACCAAGCTGACACATCAAACTGACTATCACAGTGTGTAAAGAAGGAGTTAGAAACCTAGACCACTGGCTCTTCAATAAACAAGACTTGCGCAGTCATAATACTGTATGCACGTGTGGTTGTTTTTCAGCTTTCAGAATAAGGTTTTAGACAAATGATTGTCAATATTTTTGGATGGTGTAGTGTAAATGTCATCAACATTGTCGATGTCAAGATATGGATAAAGACACAAAAGACCATCAAGATGCTTAGAGAAGGATGGTTATTGTAGAAAGAGCCAGTGGGTGGGGGTGACTGCAAATAAACTAATCATTAAATAGTTGGAGGCTGGTTAAATAAATTATGGAAGATTCATATCATGAAATACTGTGTTATGCATAGGTTAAAAATATGACGTAGCTCTTTCTCTCTTCTGATATGAGAATTCCAAATTATACTATTAAGGGAAAAAGCAAAGTACAAATATATTGATCAATGTGTGCAAAATACATGTGTATATATATAGATAGATAATTTACATATGTATGTTTATACATGTGTATATGTATATAAATTTTTTAGAAAGATACCCAGGAAAGGAAACTTTCAATTTTGGTTTGACATTTTTGTGGAAAGGAACAGGGGGTAGAAGGAGGAAAAGAAAATTTTATTCTTCATCTTTGGTACTATTTGGATTTTTTAAAATAATGTACACGTAATTTACATTATTAAGGGTACAATTTAAGGTTACCAGTGTTATCTAGGTTGTGAGATTAAGAGCCATTTAAATTTTCTCCCTATTTTCTAGGTTAAAAAAAAAACATAATCTAACAAATGTTACTTAAAAATGCTTACTGAACACTTACTACATGCTAGGCAGTATGCAAATCTGGTCATGCAAAGATAAATCAGAGCTTCTATCCTGAAGGAGTTCAAACTTGGGTGGGAGATGAGTGTATTCAAGCAGAATGTTATAAAATATTGTGATGTAATGCTAGAAATAAGCACAGGCTGTGATGGGAGCACCAAAGTACCAGACTACTGGAAAACCCCAAATATGCACCTGGAGGATGCCAAGCATTCCATCGTGGGTGGTCAGAGGAAAGGCTGAGAGTATGAGATCTGGAGAATGAGGGATGAGTCAGGTGACTGGGCTCTGAACTTTGCTTTCTCATCTATAAAACAGTGACTAAACACTTATCTCACGTGGTGCATACAGATGAAATGAAATCGTATCTATAAAAATCCTGGCACGTAGTAGCATTCATATCTGAATGCTTTTCTTCCTCTGACTCAGACCAGAAGTCAGGCAATTGCACCAGGTAGAGGTTTCCATTTTTTCCAGGTTAAACACCAACGAAAACTCAGAAGTAAATGACTTACCCAACACAACTGGCTAGTTAGAGGCAGAGGCGAGATAAGAGCACAGATCTCCTGACACCACAGTTGAGATTCCTTGCATGGTACCTACAAGCACAGTGATGTTTCGTCATCTCTAGCTTTCCATGTTTTGTGACAGGGGCAGTAAGAGGTGGTGTGAAGAGCGGGTGGGTCACAGAGCCCCAAAGTACAGACTCTTATGCTTCTTGAAGAAAGGCCAGGCTTCAGGTCTACAATGAGCAGTCCACCTCTCTGACCCAAGAACCTTTGGGCTTTATTTGTCTCTTCCAGCCATCCCATCCTCCTCAGCATCTACTAGTCAATGGTGAGCCGAGGCTTCTGCTCTTCGGTTCTGGAGGACCTACTTAAGAATATGTAATCACTATCGCAACATGTTCATAAAACTAAGTGTGTTCAAATTGTGTATGTGTTTTAATGAGTTAAAATGTTATGGGGACACTTAAGTAATACGGAGGAGGTCCTCAGATGCTCAGTTTGTAATAGAGACGAAGGTGAAAAGTCCATTTCTCCATTTTGTAAGCCTTATCCGCAAAGAGGAGGAGAGGTGGGAGCTTCCAGAGCCAGGTATCTTGAGAGCTCTTACATTCTTAAGGAATTCAGAGGGTAGGAGCTAATGAAATGATTAGTACTGTGCTTCTGAAGGGCAGCTGCAGACAAACTGCACCTAGGAGCCAGCTGGGTATCTGCACAAGGTAAGTGACAAAGACCTCTTCAAACGCTTCTTGCTAATCAGCTAAATTACAGATTACCCTGTAGAGAGGAGTCACAAATGAGTGCTAGTTAAATGTTGTCCTGCTTTAAGATTGCTCTGTATAAAAAGCTAGGGTTAAATTTTAGTTGTGCCCATTATTGAACCAAATGGCTGACCTTTTTATTAGAAAGTGAATGAAGATTATGGGGTATTTCTGCTGTAAACAGTTCTTTAAGCCTAAAGAAAATTTAACTCCTGGGCTGGGCTGCCACAGACCTTTATCTAGTAGGATGCATAGGGGATTAATCCACCACTGCACAGCTTCAACTACACCCATTATCTAAACAAGTACCCACCATACAGGTACGTTAAGAAGACAAAGAACAGTTGAGCATTTTGTTTCTTAAATTTCATGTTCCCAGTTTTCCTTGGTCCAGGAAATCTCTGATCCTTGGAATCCAGATTATTTCTGAATCAGCTAGTACCATGTCTTTTGTGATGAACGTTCCTTCTGTTGTAGACAGAATTTGCTATAAAGAAGAGGTCAGCTTCTTAATGTACTTAAAGGCCAGGGCTAGATGCACAATAGAATCAGGAAATATTTATCATCAATAGCAGCACTACTCCTTACTGAGCACTCCTACGTGCAAGGCACTTTTACAATTGCTGTGCATGTATTAGCTCGTTGCATCCTCTTAACACTTTGGAGTAACTGCATTATTATTCTCATTTTGCAAATAAGGAAATTAAGACTTAAAAGCAACACCCCATACTATGAACATAAGTAGTATATTAGCGATCTTTTATTCCATAACAAATTATCCCACAGCTTAGAAGCTTAAAATAATAAAAAACATTTATCATCTCACACAATATCTAGGTCAGGAATTCATGACTAGCTTAGTGGGTACTTCTGGCTCAGGACCCTTTCATTAGGTTACAGTCAAGATTATGGTTGGGGCTGCATCATCTGAAGGCTTGACCGGGGCTGGAGGATCTGTTTCCAAGATGGCTCACTCACATGGCTGGTGAGCTGGTGCTGGCTTTTGGAAGAAGGCCTCATGTTTTCACCATGTGGGCCTCTCTGGGACGGGGCAGGGGTGGGGGAGGTGCTTTAATGTTTTAGTAACATTGCAGCTGGCTTTCTCCAGACTGAGTAATCCAAGAGAGAGACCAAGGTGGAAAATTCAATGTCTTTATAATCTAGTGCCAGAAATCATACGTTGGCCCTTCTTCCATGCTGGGTTGGACACACAAGTCTACCATAATTCAGTGGAGGAAATTCCTACACAAGGACATAGCTATGAGGAAGAGAGAATCATTAGGGGACATCTCGGAGACTGGCGGAATTTGGATTTGAGCATGGGTCTGCTCTCTGCAAATCTGTACTCTTGACCACTCTATGATATTGCCTGCCTAATAAAATGAATACTCCCTGACATGTTCAAGATATTTGGATAGTCATGAAAGAGTAAAATATGAAAATATGATAAAATAAGAAAAACTACAATGTATTGAGTGCCTACTACATCCCAGGCATTAAACTAAGTTATCTACATCTTTCCCCATCAGACCTAATGAGACTCAGAGGACTTCAACGATTTGCCTAGAGTCTCAGAAGTGAAATCAAAATTGTCTTCATGAGTATGAAGCCTGTGTGATATGAACGAGCAAGTATGAATGGAGGCTACTTATGTGAAGGAGAGAAAGAAGGCAACGTAGCATGTGTCTGTGATTGAGAGAAGACTGGCAGCTGAAACCAAAGCTGAAGTTGAAAATTAGGCTGATAAAAGAGTATCATCACTCCATTGGAATACTTTTGAGCTAAACTTGAGGGTAAAACCTAAGAAAGAGAAAAGGTGAAAAATTCTCAGGGCACCAACTATACACTGCATTTAGTCAAATCACATTAACCTTGGAACCTAGTTCTGTTTAGCTGAGTGGATTTATCTTATTCAGAGACAACATTTTTCAGTCGTAAAGAGAAGGAGATAAAGAGTGAAAGAGAAAACTTTGTGTCTGAACATCTTTCTAGACTAGATATATCCATTTGAGTAAGTAGGAAATTCCTTAAAGCCAAATGTATTTTTCACCTTAAAGGAGATTCTTTCTTTTTTATTCCATTATTATCTATGGTTTAACTAATATACAACTTGACAAATCCAATCCATGAACTAATCATAGAGTGTCAATGTCTCCTCTGCCCAGCACTGAGCTAACTGGTAGGAGATATTTAGAAGTCTAAGGTATCACCCATGTCCTAGAGAAGTTTAGATTTGTTTGGAGAAAAAAGACTTATGCAGGGAACCCTCTGCAAGCAACTCCATACAGTGATTATTTGAGAGGTCAATTGTTGTTCATAGACAGTAAGCTTAGAGGGAGGACAGAGGGATGCCATCTATGAAGACAAAGGTGGTAGGGAAAGAATGGACGGAGGAGAAGTGATCTGAATCCTGCTTTGATGATGGTCAGGTTTGGATTGGTCTCTTTGTATGCTTGTTTGGGTTTCTGCAAAAGCAAAGCCTGAGGCAAAGACTTGGGTGCATGCAGTTTATTTGGGAGATAACCCCAAGAAACAGGAGTAAGGGAGAATATATATAGTAAGAGTGAGGCAGGGAAGGAGGAGTCAATAAAGGGTACACTACTGCTGTAGGGGAGCTCAGCTCTTCGGAGATCGTGGAGAAGCATATAGAATGCCTCCCAGAATTTTCTACCTGAAGGACAGAAGGCTGGGACATTAATCCATGGGCTGCCATCCCCCACTGTTTGAGAGTTAACCTCTGGGGCATTAACCTTCCTGCTCTTCCTGTGCCAGGATGTAAGCTGAGTGGACTTCTGTGACTTTAAAGAAAGTCCCAAGTCAGAAAAATAAAGAAATGCCATAGCAAGTCCTTGAGATGGCAGCGAGCCTGGAATTGCCCACCACAGCTGTGGCTGAAATCAGAGGTGGGTGGAGATGTGGCAGAAGGCACAAAAATCATCTGCTACAACCAAGAAAGTACAAACTACCTCCCCTTGTTAATCTCCATAATATACAAAGAGCTCACACAAATGAACTACAAGAAAACAAACAACTCAATCAAAAAGTGGGCAGAAGATATGAACAGACATTTTTCCAGAGAAGATATACAGATGGCCAATAGGCACATGAAAAGATGCTCAACATCACTAATCATCAGGGAAATGCAAATCAAAACTACACTTAGATACCACCTTACACCCATTAGGATGCCTATAATCACCAAGACAAAAAACAGCAAATGTTGGAGAGGGTGTGGAGCAAAGGGAACCCTCATCCACTGCTGGTAGGAATGCAAACTGGTGCAGTCACTGTGGAAAACAGTATGGAGATTTCTCAAAAAAATTAAAAACAGAAATACCATATGACCCAGCGATCTCACTACTGGGCATCTATCCAAAAAACTTGAAATCAATAATTCAAAGAGACTTATGCACCCCTGTGTTCACTGCAGCATTATTAACAATAGCCAAGATGTGGAAGCAACCCAAGAGCCCATCGACTGATGATTGGATAAAGAAGGTGTGGTATATACATACAGTGGAATACTACTCAGCCAGAAAAAAGACAAATTCATCCCATTTGCAACCACATGGATGAAGCTTGAGGGCATCATGTTAAGCGAAATAAGCCAGACAGAGAAAGACAAATACCATATGATTTCACTTATATGTGGAATATAAACAAACACGGACAAAGAGAATAAATTAGTGGTTACTGGGGGAACGCGGGTGGAGGGTGGGCACAAGGGGTGAAGGGGCATACTTATATGATGTATGACAATAATGTACAACTGAAATCTCACTATATTATAAGCTATTATGACCACGATTAAAAAAATAAAACTACCTCCCCTTGTACCCTCAACTTAATTGTCATCAGCCAGAAATGTGGGCCTCACATGGCCACCTCTAAATAGAAGGAAAACTAAAGAGTGAGGAATTTTAGCTGGATGGTCCATAAGTAAGAATACAGCCTGTAAGGAAGAGGGTAATGGATTTGGGGCAGGCAATTAGCACGATCTGCTCAGTGTCACGTCTAACAGAGGAGCCACTATCTCCCCTGTGTAGAGCTGACCTCCTTCCTCTGACATATCCATGAGTCATGCAGTGTGGGGACAGTTATATTAGGATCCACGAGCCAAACCTCCCACTAGTAACTTGTCAACATTTCTCTTTGGTGACTCCTATGTCCTCGTGCCCCATGGAGTGTGTAGAAGAGGTGGCAGCCATATAATCTACTTAAATTTATAATCTACTTAAACAATAAATCCACTTAAACAACTGCCATCAACCCTTGGAAGAATCCACAAATTCAGGTTTCTATTGCAATCCTTGAGAAGAACATAAGGTACAGGACGGGCCATCATGTTGGCAAGCCAAAGGAAGAGGACTGGGCAACAGCCAAGCTCTTGTCGCTCACTTTTGCTACTTGACAGTTTGACATGTGGTAATATTCCTGGGTTGAATTGCTCCCGGAAGGTAAGAGTCTGTAAGACTCTTGGAACCAGTGAAAGTCAGAAGACAGACAAGGCCTCTCTTATTTCCTTCTCATTCTCTACCTGGCTTTCCTCCAAGAAGGAATTGTCAAGACTCTTGCAACTTGATTTACTCCTTTCCAGAAACTTCCAACACAGGAAAAGGATACAAAATGGGAATTTCAGCCCTGTCTCTTATCCTTCCTCCCCCTCCTATCTCTGTGGGGAAACAATCGTGCAGAGGCTGTTACTGCTGGTGGCCATGGTAACAGAATAATTGACACACAGTCTGAAAGTCATAAACTTAATGAAACTATAGTTTTTATTGCACTTTACCCTCATCTCTGATTAAATCAGTTCTGCATAATGTGAAAATATTAAATTTCCATGTTTCTCATTTTCTCTCCCCTGCCAATAGGAAGAAAGCTCTGTTGTGAGGGAACCCTGCCAGGGGGCTGGGAACATCATGGCTCTAGATTTTGCTGAAAAATGTTTTTTAATAATTGGTGCTAGCTGGCCCATAAAGCAAAGCAAACTTTCGAGAAATGGTTGGATTCTGGCTCCACGGAGATACAGCTGCTTTCCTCGAGAAGGTGGAGACAGCGGAGGTTTGGAGGAGTAACAGAAGAGGAAAGAGACGTCAGTAGGGGCCAGTGCAGCAAGAAGACACCGCAGTTCAAGAGCTCGTTCCAGAGCACCTGTGGGGGCCAGGCCTGTGTGAGGTCTGGGGGTGTGGAGAGGAATGAGATGGAGCCCCTGAGGGCAAGGTGCTCACAGTCCAAATGAGAAGCTCACCTGATCACTTCTCCCTACTCACAACAAAAACCAACAAGAGTGGGGACTGGCGACAAATCTGTGCTGGCCAAACAGTAAACCGCTGTGTGATTGTGTTTCCAGCCCTGTGCTAGTCTCTCCAGGGACTTAAAGATCAACGATATTGATCCTTACACCACAAGGGCTTTCACTCCAACAGGAGTGATAGGCAATGAAATAATATGAGAGGCAATGTGACAAGAAGAACAAAGAGCTTTAAAAATTTTCAGGAAAGAGTGCTTACTTCTGGCAGGGGACTCCAAGAAGGGATCAAAGAGGTGCTACCCTTAGCCAGCACTTATATATGTCAGAGGTCCTGCAAAGCGCTTCGACTGCAAGGAGGCTTCACCCTCTTGAATTTTAATTTAACTTAATCTCAGAAGAAAATAGAAAAAAACATAAAGGGGGGGTATAATAAGGCAGTGGTTCTCAGCTGGGATGACTTTGCCCCGCTCTCCTTCACCCAGAGGACATCTGACATCTGGAGACATTTTTGATTGTTACAACTAGGGGAAGTGCTCCTGGCATCTAGTCGGTAGAGGCCAGTGATGCTGCTAAACATCCTACAAAACACAAGATAGTCCCCCATAACAAAGAATTATCTGGCCCAAAATGTCCGTTGTCATGAGGTTGGGAAACCCCGGTATGAGGGAAAACACAGTGCTATTAACGTGCTACTGATGCCCTCAGAGACCAGAAGAGCCAAGGCCCTGCCCCTGCAGGACAGATGAAGGATGGTCAGGGTGTATCAGGTGAGGACTGACTCTCTAAATCCAAGGCGTGTCATCCATGTGGCTGGAGCAGGAGGGAGCCTGGACATTTCAGGCTGAGGAGGGGGCCTGGAAAGGAGTCACACCTGGTTTTACTTTCAATACTACTAATTTCACTTCCTTGCCTATCCTGACATGCCCAAGGTCGCTGGGACCATCCTCATGTTTACCCCTTTCCTGTCATCCTCCTCTTTCTTTCTTGGATTACGTTCTCTGTCCTCTGTTTTTCCAAAGTTTAAGCAGCAATGGGGTAAGGATCATGTGTTCAAAGTCAGGGTTAAAGAGGTGAGATGGGGAAACGGGTTCAATTTCAGGGCCCCACTCCTCCCATTTTAAGATTTTCTAACAAAGGAGAGACGCAATTCACTTTCTCAAATGAAAAGAAAATGGCCACCAAAAAAAAAAAGACAAGCTGTGAAATTGCTTGAAGTTCTTGGGCTGAGTCCTTGATTTTAATTTTCAACAAGTATTTGAGATAGTCACCACCAATTAGTAGATGAAAAAGCCATGCCTCAAAGACATTAAGGAAATCTTCCAAAGCAACTCAGCCAGGAGGTGATTGTCTTGGTATTCTGTTATATAAATGAGCTGAAGATGGTGTAAGGAAGGAAAAGTTTTCCTTTCTTCCCTTCTAGGTTTTTTGGCTGGCGTAATAATTAAATTGACACAAAACAGATTAACGGGAGAAAAGCAAATTTAATTTCGTATGTACGGGAGCTCATAGAAATATGAGACTCCAAGAAATGACCAAAGTGGGCAGTTTCTATACTTTTTAAACAAAGAAACAATAAATTTGTGAAGAATTGACAAGACAAAGGGGTTTGGGTTTGGGGTAGTAAATTGGAGAAGATGGTATAAAGGTTGTTTGTACAGCCTTCTCAGCCCTGAATTCTCTATCTCCAGCTATAAGGATGCCTTGGACCCTCCAGGTGCAGGGAGGGTAGATGGGAGATTGATTTCCTGCTTGCAGGGAGACAAAGGAGGGTTAGAGAGTCTTTCTTGCACTGTCTGTTTCTTAAGTAACTTTAATTCAAAATAATCAATATGCCAAATGGCATATTTGGGTGTGGTGTATTCTGCTCCCCCTCAATGGCCTCTGTATATTGGCCCTAAGTTGTTTATTTGTTCTTTTTTTTCCCTGCTTTTCCTCCCCAAATCCCCCCAGTACATAGTGGTGTATTTCAGTTGTGGGTCCTTCTAGTTGTGGCATGTGGGATGCCACCTCAGCATAGCCTGATGAACGGTGGCATGTCCACACCCAGGATCTGAACCTGTGAAACCCTGGGCCGCCGAAGGGGAGCGCACAAACTTAGTCACTCAGCCACGGGGTCGGCCCCTCTTCTTTTTTTTCTAGGTTGTTTATTTTATCACTGCAGGCTGGGACTCATTATCTTAAAAGTCCACTGGTACCTACCTCAAGTTTTTACTCATCCAGTTGTTTTAAAAATAGCCCAAATGAGCAGATTTTTAGCCATTTAGAGCTTGCCTCCTTTGCATACCCCAGGAAACCTCACCTTACATCTGTTGATAATGAACAAGATAAGCCCAAGGTCATAAAGACCCCAAACTCCTATGACCTTGGCCTTTGGACCTCTCTGACCCAGAGGCAGCCCACATTGCTGCTGAGCGACAGCCCTCGATGTAAGCTGCCTCTCCGATGGTCCCCTACCCTGGGAGTTCCCCTGCCCTCCTCTCCTCTTGGATGGTGGCGCCTCACTCCTAAGCCTCTGACGCTCTCAGGCAGTGAGGAGCTTCTCCTCTCATGACACCCAGCCCACGCCCTGGCCAATACAGCCTGTTCTGCATTACTGCCCCTTGCGTATTGCCTTTTCCCTTGATCTGCCCCCAATCCCTCAAACCCCTACACATTCTAAGTCAGATCTTCAGGCTCTGAACCCAGTGGTGTTTCCCTCTACCCCACAGCTTCCACCTCGGTTTCCAACTTTCCAACAAATGGGATTATGCAAGAGATATAGCATCTAAACAACATTCCCAGAGGAGAGCGAGTGGTTTATCTGAAACATAATACATTTGTCTCAGTTCCCTCAAACTTGGGGAAAGCCAGCATTACCTAGAAAGAGCAGAAAGTTCTTGTAGAGACACTAATTATTTATTATTATTATTATTATTGCTACAATTTCCACACTCATCCTCTGAAAGGGCTAGAACAGGAAATAGTACCTTAAGAGTTGATAACAATCATCACATTATTAATAACTGCCATTTGTTGAGCATTCATTCTGTGCCAGGCACTCACTGTGCTGTCTCACCACAGCTCTGTGAGGTTAGCCATGTAGCCAAGATCTGTAGAACCACGCAGGGCAATGTCACCTCTTCCAGTTCTCAGGCCATGGTGTTATTTCTGTAACAGGTAGGGATTCCCTTTCCTCTCCAGTTTCCGTGTACATCCTGTCAATTTACCACCTTACTCGCAGTTCTTGAGAAATGTAACACAGAGGATTCGCCCGCTGCAAAGCATGTATGCTGCTCGTGACTCAGGTTTCTGTTCTGGTTCACCAGCTGCCTGGGCACTGAGCTACTTCTTCCCTTCCTGGGACCAACCCAGCCACTCCCCTGGCTGAAAGGAGTCCCCATGGAGAAAGGAAACAATGCCTTTTAGCAGACAGGAACACAGACACAAAAGCCCCTGTGGAGCCCCCAAGTTATTGAGTAGGCTGAGGGGAGTGCAGGAGACCTGTTATTTTCCAAATTTCAGCTCGAATATATCTCTTATGTCTTCCTAACAAATTGCCAGCTTCAGGAAGCTCAACACAAAAAGCAGTAGTTGTGAATATTGCAGGCCTCGTGGCCCCTGAGGACCACAGCTCTTGGGGTGGTCTCATCCCACCTAAACAGCAAGAATTCCCTCCCAAGGCAGTGCCGGTTGGAAGGAAACTCAACTGAAATGCACCCCTTTTCCAATAGAGGATGAGCCATATTGAGGTTAATTCAAAGCAGGGCCGGGAAGGCGGTTCTGGGGGCTGAGGAGACACTTCGGTCTAGGGTGTACCTGAGGGTTGGTGGAAGGGAGAGATCTGTGGGTCCCTGTCTGGTTTCTTCCTTCCTTAATGAGCATGATGCTGCCCAGGAAATTGGAAGCTAATGAAGCTCAGTGACTATGTCCTGTATCAAATTTCAGGGGAAATGTCAGAAAAATGAACTGAGTACTGTGATGATTATTTGGTCTGTTACTGGCTTGCCAAAGATGATCAATGAGACCAGTCCTTTGGAGGGTGTTTTGACTTCTGCCAAGGTACCATGAGTATAGTATCTGCCAAAAGATAAATGGTGAAAATGATAATAATCACGGTTAGGTGCTTACTAAACGCAGGCCTTTTTCTAAGCGCCTTACATGTATTTTTAACCGTTTTAATCCTCACAGCAATCCTATGAAATAAAGCTCATGATTATCACTGTTTTACATTTTGGATGTAAGGAAATCAAGGCCCAGAGAATAAGCAATCTGTCTACAGGTCTTGAAATGGATGGATCGGAACTAGACATCAGCTTCTGAGCTCATGTTCTTTATCTCATGCAACCTCAAGTCATGACTGCATGAGACTCTGCTCTGGCCTTTCATGTATATGGACTATTAATTAAAAAAACAGAGGGAGACTGTATAAGATGTGGGCTGATCTCTTTTCTACTTTCTCAAAACAAAAATCTCAGATGTATTGAAAATAATATGCAAAGTGTTAACCAACCAGAACTTTTTTTTAACATATTAGGAAACATAAAACCCAGTGAAAGATTTAAATACAAAAACGCAGGCATGATGTAAGACCTTCTTTACTAATTTTTAGTGTAATTTGTTTTTTTTGCTTATAATCTTGGGTTTTCTTACTGTGGTTATGTAGCTAACTGGTTTGAACCCTGTCTAGGAGATGGGACATTTTGGGACATTTGAAGCTCACTAATTTGGTTGTGGCATTTCACGGATTGTGAGAGGCTTTGGGATCAGATCTTACAGTTTCACTTAAACTTACCTTTTCTTACTAGTAAAACTTATTTGAGATGTTAGTTCTAAAGACTGATTTCAGGCCTCACTTTAGGTCTACTGAATCAAGAAAGGAAAGACTTGATTCCACGGTCCTTGGCCATGGTTGCACCTTGAGATTCTTACTCAGTTGTCCTGGGATGGGACTGAAGCACGAGTGTGTCTTTAAGCTCTTGGGTAATCACGTGAGCAGCCAGGGTTGATAATGGGCTTAATCTCTCTGTATCGATCAGTGGCTATCCTCTAGGTAATGGCCTTCCTCTCAGCACGTGCCTGCCACACTTTCTGTCCCCAGAAAGGAGAACCTGTAAACCAGGGTATAAAACAGTTGCCTTTGGTCTTGCATCAATAATCAGACATCACTTGGGTCAATGTCAAAAGTGTTCCCTCCCCGCGAGGCAAGTGATGATCTAGCTACAACATGGAATGAAGCAAGTCCAGAGGCCGGGTATAAGGAGGGAGGAGTATTGACAGGCTGCAGGTACCAAAAGTCTGAGCTCAGCCTCAGAGCCAGGGTCTATATGTGCAGGGGGATAGGGCGTGTGGCCTGTGGAGGCCCAGGATGCTGTGAGTCAGACTGCAGGAAGCAAAGAGCAAGTGGTGGGCAACTAGGGCTCAGGTACAGGAAACTCAGACCCTTGGAGTAGGATTACAGTCAGCAACTTCATCACAGGAAAAAAGGCAGGGCCTGTGGGGGATGAAGCAGAAGTAAAGTGGATGGCATTTAAAGAAATAAACTACTGATCAAGGAATTCCTCAATTCCCTCTCTTTATGGACAAAGTGGATTCTAGAATCTATGGAGTGGAAGAAAATACTTTCACAACAGGTCACAGGATACAGGAGGTTCCCCAAAAAGCGCTAAAGAGAATTTTACATTGTCTGCCTGTTATCTCAAGATGCTGTCCCCAGCCTCCCTGCCAGAGGCCGCTCACTGAACCTTCTTTCCTGCTGGACCTTGAGAGGTATAAAGAAAAGACTCCTCTGCGTTCTGTCTGCTCACAAAATGTTCTCAATAGTTCTCATTGCTGAATCTGTGTGGGTCTTTCCCACACCAACCAATTCTTCAACACCAGCTGGGTGTCCTGTGTAGAGGGACAGAATTTGCTATCCCAAAATGTGTCTCTTTGGCTTGATTGTTTTTAAGAACAAAAGACTCAGGAAGAAAGCTTGACCTTCCCCCTAACTGCCTAAAAGAATTTAAGACAGAGTGACTGTTCTAGGAAGGAGCTACCACCATAGATAACTATAGTATGATATGAACTAGGCATGGTAGACAGGGGGGAACTGAGCAAGGCCCATTTGATCAAAGTCCTCTCTATCTCCCATTGTCTTTGCAAGGCATGGCAAACATGTGTTTACCAAACTTTTGCTTTCCCATCTCCATGTAAATTGCCTTCCTCCCCTTCAAAGTCCCAGACCACTATCCCCAACGTCCTCTTTTGTCTTTAGCTGAAGGTAGTATTTAAGGTGGTGGCTTTGTCCATTTTGGTGAGTTACTCAGTTTTCCTGGGTTTCTCCCATGTATACATTTTATTAAACTTGTATAGTTTTCTCCTGTTATTCTTTCTCATGCCGATTTAATTCTCAGACCAGCCAGAAGAACTTTGAAGGGTAGAGGAAAATTTCTTCCTCCCCTATACCTACAATATAATTTAATTCTGATACTATTTACCTGGAGTTAGTGCCAACCCCACACATTAAGGGCTCAGTCGCAAAAGATTGCCCCTGTTTCACACACCAGTCTCAAGTCAGGGTTGTCACCTGGGCTTCTGACTGACAGGCTATAAATTGGAGGTTCTCACAACCCCCTCCTCGGGTTTGATCATTTGTTATAATGGCTCACAAAACTCAGGAAAACAGTTTACTTACTAGATTAATGGTTTATTACAAAGGATACAACTCAGGAACAAGCAGATGGAAGAGATGCATAGGGCAAGGTGTAGGGGAGAGGGTGTGGGGCTTCCATGCCCTCTCTGGGCTCACCACCCTCCCAACACCTCCATGTGTTTACCAACCGTGATGCTCTCCAAACCGCTTCAGTTAGGATTTTTTACGGAGGCTTCATTACATAGGCATGATTGATTAAATTGTTACCTATTGGTGATTGAACTCAACCTCCAAGTCCCTCGCCTCTCCCTGGAAGTGGAGTAGGGGAGGAGTGGGGAACTGGAAGTTCCAACTCTAATCACAGGGTTGGTTCCCCTGGCAACCAGCCCCATCCTTAGGGGCTTTCCAAAAGTCATCTCATTAACAGAAACTCAGGTGTGGTTGTCAAAAATAACAAAGGACATCTTTATGGCTCTTATCACTTAGGAAATTCCAAGGGTTTTAGAAGCTGTGTGTCAGGAACCCCAGATGAAGATGAAAATACCTCTTTCTTATTATAAATCACAGTAACATAGGAGGCCACATGTGGGAAGGGTGTTCCCAGCCTGCATGCATATAGGTCTACCTTGATTCCAGGTTTAAGTCCAGCTCGCTCAGGTCCATTTGGCAGCTGCCCATGAGCAGGCAACCAGCTGAGGACAACATTCTAAATGCTAGTGTCTTCATTTCTCCAAGCCATTCACATGGCTCTATGTTCTAACATGAGCCTCTAGCAACAGGGAATTTACTCCCTGTGTGGAAAACACCATATAGCCTATGGTTGTTACTCATCATAATGACACAAGGAGGCACTTTTCCCATGAAATACAGCAAAGCCATTTGGGGAGAAATGATCTTCCTGAAGCATATTGAGACAGATATTTCATTCCCCTGAGCTCCAGACACATCCAGGATCCACCTCTCCATTTTCTTCGGTTTGTTCCGTGTGATACATCTCACTGAGTACCTTCTGGCCTCCTCCATGTGCTGAAAGGGCTGCCTCCCAGGAAGCCCCACCGCACACTCTCAGAGCCACATGAGGATTCCTGCATGTGTTCAGGCACTAATGAAGTCTCCTTGTGTAGAACTGAACACAAGTACAGATTGTATGTGGGAGTAGATGTTCTCTCGGTGTCTGCTCGAAATGTTGTTTCCCAGTTAATCATTCCAAGAGAGGGAAATGAATGGGGATTGCCTGAACCACAGTTGAGCTGAAACAAATCAGTTAACTGGGATCATGGGACTCTGCAGGAAGAGTTTTCCTTTTGCTCTTTTTATCCCTAACTAAGATCTGTGGATAAGTTAGTGGGCCAGTCAACTCGTGCTTGCTGGTAGACCCTTTTCCACCCTTCCTCTGCTCTGCTCTTATGGGACGGCACCCACTGTGGCCCCAGTTTCTGAGCTCTGGAAACATCTCCCATGGTCCCTGCCCCTAAGGTAGCAATGACTTCCCACTATTGCTAATCTTGTCTTCCCAGCTCCTCTATCACCTGTGTAACCAATTCCCTGAATAAATGCTCTTATAAAGACCTCTAATTCTTCCTCTTTCTTGGCTGATAAAGTTCTTAAATAATAGCTAACACTTTTATAACATTATTAAGTGCTTTACATTATTAACTCATATAATCCTCACGACTTTCCCCATGAAGTGGGTACTATCATTAGCCCCATTTTACAGATGCGGAGAACAAGTAACAGAGAGATCACACAGTAAATTAGTGACAGAGCTGGGATTCAAGATGGGTTCTAGATTGAAGATTGAACCAAAAATAAAAACACAACAAACATAACACATACACCAACAAAAGTACCTTGATTCACTGAATTTTTGAAGCAAGAACACATTAATGTAATGGTTCTCAAGGTACAGCTCCTGAATCAACAGCATTGGCATCACCTGAGAACTTGTTAGAACTATAAATCTTAGGCTCCACCCTTGACCTACTGAATCACAAATGGGAAGAGGTAGACTGGGAAACATCTTGTGATTTAACACACCCTCCAGGTGATTCAGATGCTTAGTGAAATTTACGAACCGCTGCTTTGAAGCAGGGTTCCATCATTGGATGTGGAGGACCTGGAACAGTTCTTGGGCCACTGTGTTTCTCTCCCCGGAAACCAAGCAGTAGTTTATTCCCCTCCCCCTCGCTTCCCCTGCCTCCATCACCTCCTGTTCCACCTGGGATGGCTCCTTTAAGTGGCTGTGTGTATCCTTTCATCTTAGGCAAGATGCTCTGGTGGGCGGAATAATATCTCCCCAAAGATGTCCACATCCTAATCCTGGGGACCTGTGAATATGTTGAGTTACATGGCCAGGGGGAATTAAGGTTGCTAATCAGATGACCTTAAAATAAAAGATTATCCTGTATATCCCAGTGGGTCCAATGCAATTATAAGAGTCCTTAAAAGAGGAAGAGGGAAGAAGGTGAATCAGAACTAGAGAGATGGCTGGTTTTGAAAGTGGAGGCAAAGGACACAAGACAAGGAATGCAAGCAGTCTCCGGAAGTTGGAAAAGGCAAGGAAATGAATTCTCCCTTAAAGCCTTTAGAAGGAACACAGCCCTGCTAACCCCTTGATGCTAGCCTAGTGAAATCCATTTTGGACTTCTGACCTCCAGAACTGTGAGATAATACATTTGTGTTGTTTCAAACCACTGAGTTTGTGGTAACTTCTTATAGCAGCCACTGGAAACTAACACATACCCCATAAAAGATATTCCAATGCATATTTGACGCTTGCAGATGTAGTTCTAACCACCCTTTTCAACTCATTTCTCACATTTCTTCCTCTCCCAATCTTATCCTTGTTTTTCATACCTGCAAATCTGAGTCAATTTCCACTCTTCCTCTTTGTGTAAATCCCATCGCTGTGTCCTCTGGAACTCCCACTCTGTGACTCACTATCTCCTCTCTAACTTCAGTCTTCTCTTGGAACATCCCATATCTCATGTCGGACACCATCTGAAAGCCCTGGTGTCTCTGAAGGCCACCCAAGCAGAGTCTAAGTTTTCTTTCACAGACTGAAGTCCTCAGGGTCAGGAAGTAGTTTCAATGTCCTCCTAAATCACCACTGGCACTTCCAGATCACTTACCCCCTCTCTCCTGCAAAAACTCCCTCTTATTTAAAGTTCATGCTACTTAGCTCTATCATCTTCTCTCGCTCTCATTCCTGCCATCTATTGGCTGGCCAGTCACTCCCCATCATTCAGTGAAGACATTAGGTCCTACACTTTTCCTGTCTACTCCTACCCCTGTCAACATTCTTGATGATAGGAACATCTGTGCCCATAACTCAAATAGCACCCTGGCCTCTCAGATCCTTGATTCATCATCTCCAAAGATATTTTCCAGCTCTATGTTATGTACTGTCTTCCATGGTGACACCTATTCCTTGTCACCTCCCCCCCAGTAACTGTATCTCCTTCAAAACTCACTTTAAGACTTTGACCCTATGACCACCACTTCTAGGTCTTTTACTCAGGAATCCCCCAATGCTACAATCCTTTGATTTCATTCTGACTTCCAAACCCTAGCCTCACTTTTCTAGTTGCCCAGCTACAAATCCATGGCTCATTAGTTTAATCACTTCTTCCCAAATATTCTCTGACCCTCCACTCCTGTCTCACTGTCTTCCTTAGCTGGTAAACTCCAGCCCTGGCTGAACCCACAAATCTGCTACTCCACGACTTCACACAAGCAGCTGAGCTTTGGGAAGAAAATCACAGATCCAGGTTAACTGCTTTGCATTAGAAATCACAGCATTTATCCCCAGGTGGGCCCTTCATTCTGGCTGATGCATCTGTTATCTTCATTACTAAATTCCCTTCTCCATGCCCTGAGATGACTATTTCATAGAGTTTCCTTTTTGCTCATACCTTCCCCACTCTCCTCTCCCACACACTCAGTTGGTGATCTCCCCTCATGCTTACTGAGAAAATGTAAGCCACCAGGTGGGAATGCTCTCAACTTCTCATCAGTAAATCTGTAAGTCTTCATTCATTTTTATCCATCTCCTCCTTTTCCCCTCCTTTTGTAACGAAAAGCATTTCACCACTTTTTTGTTGGTGGTGCCATCCAGTGGATTCTGACTCCTAGTGACCCTGTGCACAGCAGAGCAGAACCCTGCCTGGTCTTTTTGCACCATCCTCTCACCTTCCACGTGCTATATCAGACAATGTTTCTATGGGGGATCTGAATTTGCCAACCCAAAATGTGCATCTTTGGCTTGATTAAGAACAAAAGAGTCAGGAAGAAACTTTGACCTTCCCCCTAACTGCCTAAAAGAATTTGAGATAGAAGACCTATTTCAGGAAGGAGCTATTACCATAGATAACTATAATATAAAGTAAACTAGGTGTGGTTGACAGGGAGAAACCTAGCAAGGCCCTTTTAATCAAACTCCCCACCCCCCCATGCCCCATTGTCTTTGCAAGGTATGGCAAAAATTCTTCACCAAACATTTGCTTTTCCATCTCCATGTGAATTGCCTTCCTCCCCTTTGAAGTCCCAAACCGCTCCCCCGACAACATCCTCCTTTGTCTTTAGCTGAAGATGGTATTTAAGGTAGTGGCTTTGGCTGTTTTGGCAAGTTACTCCGTTTTCCTGGGTTTCTCCCATGTATACATCATACTAAGTTTGTTTTATTTTCTCCTATTACTCTGTCTCATGCCAATTTAATTCTTAGAACAGGCAGAAGAACTTAGAGGGTAGAGGAATACGACTTCCTCCCCTACACTGCTGCTATTGATAGAGTTTTCACGGCAAATTCTTTTGGAAGTGGGTGGCTAGGTTCTTCTTCCTAGCTGGGAAGCTTCACTGAAATCTGTCCACCATAGGTGACCCTGCTGGTATTTGAAATCCCAGTGGCATAGCTTTCAGCATCACAGCAACACGCAGCCACCACAGTATGACAACCAACAGATGGGTGATATGGTTCTCTGACCAGGGAACAAACCCCTGCCTTGGCAGCTAGAGCCCCGAGTCAACCACTGGACCATCAGGGCTGGCTATTTCACCACTAACCCAAACTAGATCCCTCCATTATTGTCCTGAATGCCATCCCTTTAGCTTATCCAAAGAATTTGGTGCTTTGTTTTTTCTTTCTGTCATCCCCACCATAGGTCTTTTTGGAAGGAAATCTATAGCTTTAAGTGCTTCTATTAGAAACGAAGAAAGGGGGCCGGCCGGGTGGCACAGCGTGTGCACATTCGCTTTGGCAGCCCGGGGTTTGCCAGTTCAGATCCCAGGTGCAGACACGGCACCACTTGGCACACTGTGCTGTGGTAGGTGTCCCACATATAAAGTAGAGGAAGATGGGCACAGATGTTAGCTCAGGGCCAGTCTTCCTCAGCAAAAAGAGGAGGATTGGCAGCAGTTAGCTCAGGGCTAATCTTCCTCAAAAAAAAAAAAAGAAATGAAGAAAGGGCTAAAATGAATTATCTAAATTTCCACTTTCAGAAATTAGATAAAGTCTAGGAAAGCTCACTGAAAATAAGTAGAGAGAAAGAAATAATTTAGATAAGAGCAGAAATCAATGAAAATGAAAACAATCAATAAAGCTAAAACTTAGCTCTTTTGTTCAAAAGATTAACAAAACTGATAAACCCCAAGCAAAAGTGATTAAGAAAAAAAGAGAACACAAATGATCAATATCAGAAATGAAAGATGGATTATCATTACAGAGTGCATACTTATCAAAACAATTAGGAGGGAATACTATGAGTAAGTTAATGTTAACAAAACCAACAACGTAGATGAAATGGGCCAGTTCCTTGAAACAAATTACCCAAACTGACACAAGAATAGCCTTCTATCTACCAAAAAAGTAAACTGGTTATCAGAAACCTCACCCAAAGAAAACTTCAGGCCCACGTGGCTTCACTAGGGAATTTCATCAAATGTTCAAGGAAGAAATAACACCAAATTTGCACAACCTATTTCAGAAGGTGAAGGAGGGGCCAACTGCTAATAGAGGTAACAAGGGGGGCAAAAGAGTCAGACACAAAAAACTCTGGTTTTATCATTCTGTTTAAATGAAGTTCTAGAATAAATAAAACTAATTTACGATGGAAAACTGCAAAGCAGTGGTTTCCTCTGTCGGAGTGAGAGATTGACTAGAAGGGGATTCCAGAGAACTTTCTGGAATAAAAGGAGTAGTTTACATGGATTTCAAAATCATACCTATGCCTTTCAATTTAAGTAAATTTAACAAATAAATGTTCCAGAAGAGGGAGAGTCGGTGGAGACAGAAACAGTGGCAGAAGTTGCTTTTGAAGCTGGGTGATGATGAATGTGATTTATTTCTCTTTGTGTTGGGTGTGCTTTAAATTTTCCATAGTAAAGAGTTTAAAAAGGGAATAATCATGAAGTTTGATTTAGAAAGTGGGATATTATATTTGAATATCACTATGTTTCAAATCTGCATACAAGAGATTTGCACATGGAGGACATTTGTATTTCCTTCCAATCTTATTTTTTAAATTGTTCAACCAGTACCGAATATGCAATTTTGCACCCAGCTTTCCTACTCACATTATACTGTAAGCATCTTTGCACAGTTGTATAGTCTTTGTGATCATCACTTTTAATAGCTCCCCCTCTGGCTTCTTAATGCTGAAATTCAGATTTTATCTCATTATTTTACCTACATGGAGTGTTAGTGCTACTCAGAGTAATCTGTGTCGAGTGCATCCGTCAGGAAAACATCTTTAACTATTGGTATTCTTTATGCCCACTTTATACTAAGGAGGATTTAAGGGAGCCTGAAAAGACACATAAAATACAATGAGATGGAATAAATTTAAAACGGAATACAAAAAGGAAGAGAAACGAGGTTAAAGATAGAGTTGAATCAAGGATATTTAAGAAAGGACAAATCAGACACCCTTCTTTGCCAAAGCAGATCCCCATCAAACACATCCAGAACATCTGACCTTGAGCAATGATGTTCAGTGCGTGCATTGGTTGGGGTGCAGGTATAAAACGGTCGCGAGAAAAAGAAGCCTCATATAAGAAATAGTCATTTTTGAACTAGTCAAAAGTTAGGGAATATCTACACAATTGATAACTTAAGAATAGTTGAATAATGTCAGACGTAGCTGAGAAGAGCTTTTAATCTCAGAATAGCTGAGAGGCAGGAAAGAAGAATGGGTCCAAATGCCAGCTCTGCTGCTTTCGAGCTGGTTATCCTGACAAAATGACCTCATCTCTCTGATTCTTCGTGTAAAACTGAGGGCAAGAAATATCCACCTTACCGCATTCTTCTGAAGATTTATCAGAGATTCAACAAATATTTATTGAGACACACTGGGTGGCAGGCACTGTTCCCGTCCCACAGGAAGGGAGGGCAATTGAGTCTCTATCCTTATGAAGTTTACTTTCTGGTGGGGGTAGAGACAGAGGACAAGGAAACAAATAGGTAATGTAATTTCAGTGACACTTTTACTCAAGAAAATAATGCAAGTAATGAGCCTAGAGATAAAGGTATGTGTGTGCCCTTTTTAAGATATGTTGATCAGGGAATTCCTCTCAGAAAAGATCCTAGTTTAACAGGGATCTGAAAGATGAAAAGAAAGTTTTCAGGGAAGAACCATCTAAGCAAAAAGAAAATCAACAATGAGCCTCATGTTTTAAGAAACAGCCAGAAGGCCAGTGTGGCTGCAACGGAGGGAGTGAGGGTGATGGTGGAAAGAGACAAGGTTCGAGAAGTAGACAGGAACCAGAGGTCATGGCACCAGGGTAAGGGGCCTGGATTTTATTCCGTGTGTAAAGGGAGGCCATTGGAGGATTTAAGCAGTGGAGTTATATGATCTGACTGATGTTTTTTGTTTTATTTGCTGGGGAAGATTAGCCCTCAGCTAACATCTGTGCCAGTCTTCCTCTATTTTATATGTGGGTTGCTGCCATGGCATGGTTGACAAGTGACGTAGGTCCACGCCCAGGATCAGAACCCCTGAACCCAGGCTGCCAACGCAGAGTAGACCAAACTTAACTACTAGGCCAGAGGGCCAGCTCCCTGATTGATGTTTTTAAGCCACTGTTGAAGGACAGGTTGTCGAGGGCCAAGAGTGGTGGCAGGGAGACCAGCCAGGAGCCTATTGCACAGGTGCTCCATGCAGCACATGCCACGTAACAAGCACTCACTATCAGCTATTTTGAATTGATGGTCTGTGCCCCTTCTTTTTAGAAAAGGACATTAGCTAGGAGGGACAATTATTTGAGAAAATCAGGTCTTTCTGTTTTCTGTAAAGGAGAGACATTCTTCTAGCCCACCTAGTGTGGAGGCGTGAGACAGGGAAGCTTGGCTAGACTGAACTATATTTCCCAGAATTTCTTTCCCTGGATGTTTCCAAGGAGGGAGGGGGTCACAGAGAGACCCCATGAGAAGTTTGGAGGCAGAAGGGAAGCGGCAGCCACTCTGTAGCTCACTCACGAAGCGTTACTCTGCCGGCTCACCTCATCCGTGTGAGGCCGGGCTGCTGCAACTACTCCACACTCCCTGGATCCTCTTTCAGCTGCTCCGACCCCTGGGCCGCATGTGTGTGCTTGGCTCCACGATGAGCTGTCCTGGCTTCTGCAGACGCCCACGCCACCAAGCTCAGAGGCAACAAGAACCGGCTTTGGTGTCTGTCCATCCTCAAGGGCCCAGCTCATGCTTGTGGTTCTGTTTGTCTTGTTCTTGCTTTCCCTACTTGACGTCCTTCTTTCCCTCTCAACTGCCTGCTCTCTGTGCCCTTTGGACTTCAAGCTCCAGCAACAAATGTGAAGGCAGCAGCCTTGCAGAGACTGCTTAACCAGCTCCCACAACTGGACAAGTTCAAGCCTTTGTAGCTAATTTTATATATATATACATATATATCTTACCAGATTCATGCCATGCTTCAGATATATATTTGTACATATGTATTTAGAGAGAGAGTTATAGAGTTATATACAGAGAGTTATCTGTCTATATATATTAGTGGTTGTGCTTCTCCAATTGATCCATCATTGATCCACTGACAGGTATCAGATTGAAAAGAAGTCTTTTTGAAAAGTACCAGATATATCCTTGATTTACAGCTGAAAGTCTTTAAGTGTACTACAGAAGATTCTTCTCAGCCAACACAGCTCCAGGCAGGTAACAGGCACTTAGCATGTATTCTTGGAAGAAGGTAGGGGTCAGCTCTAATGCCCTTGGCGGGTTCTCTGTGAACCTCACCAGGGCCCCATGTGAGGGCTCTGCCCTAGGCCCATGGAAACCAGAAACATGCAAGAGAGGGGATGCTGGGAAATGTAGTTCAGGCTAACTGAGAACACAGATTATTTCCTCTCTATAGTGTCAAAGGTCGAAAAAGATCAATTGAAGCTACTCATCCTCTGCTATTTTCTAGGCTGCTTATTCTAGGAGGTGGTAGGTTGTAACTTGTCTACAAGAAACCAGCCATGACTTTTTGTTGTCTGCATCTCTTGTAATACTTTGACCTGAGAAACCCACATTTGCAATTTGTTAAGCAAGTCACTAGAGCACAGTATTGATGGATTGCACAACAAACTAATAGGTCCGTAATTTAAGGAGAACGGAAGTTTGCTAATTTTGAAAATAGAATAAACTGTACTCTGATTCCAGTCAGATGGGGGCATATTTGAAAAACCAATAAAGGTTAACGAGTCTGCAAAAATTTTATTATTTTGTGAGGTTCTTAAATAGCTCTGTCAAGAGAAAGTATCTCTGGTTGTTTTATTCACCATAGTTTTCAAAATAACTCTAGAGTGCCATTACCATCACCCAGGCTCAAAGTGGCCTGGGATCCAGAAAGTTTAAGGCAGTTTATTTAGTTTATATTTCCTGGAGAAGTGCGGATCCTAGGCATCTCTATTAAAGGCTCTCTTTACTGTCAATTTAATAGCTCTTCCTCCACACTTATTTTTTGCTGAAAGAGCCCAGATTTTCTTGGGGTTGTAATATACTAAGCCTGGGCAATGAGTCATGAATCAAGTCTGCTTGGAAGGTTTTGTGAAAGTTATTCCTTTCTTGATAAAAGAAAAGAACCACGAGAGAAAAGGCTCTTTTTTTGTTTGTTTCTTCCACTCTACCCCTCTCCATTTTTCCCAGCCCCTGCCTCCTGCCTGTGAAAGCAGTCATGATGCTCATAGCTGTATCAACCATCTTACTACCATGAAAACAACAAGATGCCATGCTGGGGTTGGCAGAGCAGAAAGATGGAAAAAGCCTGGGCCTTGCCAAGATGGTTGAGCAGAAGAACCAGTCCTGGGCTTCCCGCCTGCAGACTCTGCCCTGCAAGATAACTAAATGTCTTAATACACCAGTCTTTGCAAACCAGACATTCTGTTACTTGCAGCCAAAGCCACTCCTATATTGTAGAGCCCCTTTAACCTCACTTACAAGACTTATGCATTAGGTAACTGCAACGCAGAATTTGACCTCACCATTTCTAAAAGCTGGGCTCAGTTCTTCCTCAAGGCTGTTTGGTTTTGCTTTCTTTTTTCAATAATAAAGTTACGTCAAGTTCTGTATTCGATATATGCATTTGTTAAGATATTTCCTGGGTCAATTGCAACATATTTGTCATATAGGAAAGCAATCACTCCATTCTGTAGAAACGCCAAGGAAGATATCATCAGACTTGCTACTGATGGGGTTTGGGGCAGGCCACCCCAAGATGTGCTACTCTGGTATGCGGAGTTTCGAGCTGAAGACAATAAAGGCTCAGAAGACTCAGGAAGAACATTTGACCTTCCCTCAAACTGCCTAAAAGAATTTAACATAGAAGGCCTGTTCCAGGAAGGAGCTCATACCATAAGATAGCTATGGTATAGTGTAAAATAGATGTGATAGAAAGGCACCAACAAGCTCGTTTTTGGCCTAGCAAAACTTGTTTATCATACATTTACATTTCCACCTCCACGTAAATTGTCTTCCTCCCTTCTGAAATCCCAAACCACTACCCCCAATGTCCTCCTTTGTCTTTAGCTGAAGATGATATTTAAGGGGGCAGCTTCAGCCAGATGGCCGAGTTGCTCAGTTTTCCTGGGTTTCTCCCATGTATACATGTTATTAAACTTTGATTTTCTCCTGCCAGCCTGCCTTTTTAATTATTTGACCAGTCATAAGAACCTTAGGGAAATGGGGGAGGAATTCTTCCTCTTTCCCTACACTACTTAATGTAACGATTAATTAGTTCTTCCATGAAATAACTAGAATATATAAAGTTTAAATCATCATGAAACAAAACCATATATCTAGCCATACCAAATTTGCATTAACAGGAGAATGTACAGGTAAAGAGAAGTCACACCCAGCTTTTCAGGAATTAAATCAAAACAGACCAAAGAAGAAAAAATATATCATATAAACAAAATGCAAAAAAAAAAAATTCAACCAAGTAAATTTGAAGATTTAATTGGCTTTATTAGATGATTCATGAATCAGGCAGCATCCCACTGCTTGGACAGGTTGTAGAAAAATGCAAGATTTTTATAACAAAGGGTGGGGCAAGAAAGCAATTAGCAAATGAAAAGAAAGAATTAGTTTTAGGTCAGGCCATTTCTTCTCGGGCAAAGGGAAGGGCAAGGGTCTTTATCACGCAGATTACCTCTTCTTCCTCTATAGAATGGAGAGGGTCCATGTGACAGGTTACCGTACTGGTGCTTGACCAGAAAATTCCAGATTGGTTCATTAAGATGATGTTTCTGGGAGAGGATGAAACTGCATTAGATCAGGTCTTAAATCTAGGTTCGGTATCATGGGCTTTAGTACAAGCACCACCATTTGGGGCTTGTGGTTTTCTTTTTAACGCAAGTAAACCCCCAAGATTGACAAAGATAAGCCTTGCCAATTTGTACTAACTCTTTGCAAAAGTTCCATGGTTCATTTTCCGACAGCTGGCAAAAGAAAGATTTAAAACTCTGAATAGGAGGGAGGAGGTGGTTTCCATCTGTGGTCATTACCTGATCATGCTGGTTTCAACTGTCAGGACTGACTCCATGGGGCATGTATTTTCCATTTCTGATTTTTAAAAATAGTTTATTATGGGATATTTCAAACCCAGAGAAGAGTACAGAAAATAATATTAACATACATCCATGTACTCGCTGCTGATATTTGACAAATGTTAACATTTTGCCATTTGCTTTGGATGTTTTAAAAATAAAACTTTACAGAAACTGTAAAGTATCTGTAAGTATCCCACACAATCCTGTCTCCTTATTGTTTTAATTTGTATTTCATGGCTCATGTCTTTGCAAAATTAGCCCACCTGCACATCTCAAACTTAATCCATATTCAGGAAGCTGCCATATAGAAGTCTGTAATCAAAATGTACTTGGGTTAGTAGAGTTAGACAGTGATGCTGCTTGTCCTATGCAATCCCCTTGGCTCCCTCCTAACGTTTGATAATCCACATTTTGCATGACTGCTCAAACCATTAACACCACACCTTTCTTCCTTTGTTTCAGTAACCTTCCAATTAACTGTGCATCTTGCAAGTTTCTAGTGACTTATTGATTCCTGGAAACAGTGCTGGAGGCAGCCTGTAAGGTTAGTTAAGATTCTGGTCACCAATTCCAGTGTGGGTGTGGGTTCCTGCAGCGCCAAGCAATTCTCTGACACCAGCTGAGTGTCCTAAAATTCAACTCAATTCTGACTGTTTACCTGGGGATAACATCAGGTCCCACAGGCTAAGGGCTCAGTCCTACAAGATTGCCCCCTACACACACTCCAGACACCAGTTACAAGTCCAGGTTGTCACATGAGCTTCTGACCAACCAGCTATAGATTGGAGGTTCCAACAATGCCCTCCTCTGGTTCAATTAATTTGCCAGAGCAGCTGGCAGAACACAGCAACATTTTACTCACTAGATCACCCGTTTATTATAAAAGAGTATATATAACTCAGGAACAGCCAGATGGGAGAGAGGCATAGGGCAAGGCGTGGGGAAAGTGCTCAGAGCTTCCATGCCTTCTCTGGGTGTGCCACCCTCCCCAAATCTCCATGTGTTCACCAACCCAGAAGCTCTCCAAACCCCGCCCTTTGGGATTTTTATGGAGACTTCATTACATAGGCATGATTGATTAAATCATTGACCATTGGTGATTGAACTTAATCTTCAGCCCCTCGCCCCTCTCTCCTCCCTGAAGGTCAGGGAGGTTAGACTGAAAGTTCCAACCCTCTAATCACAGGGTTGGTTCCCCCAGCAACTAGCCCCCATCCTTAGGTTACCAGCGGCTTTCCAACAGCCCCCTCATTAACAAGCAAAAGACACTTTAATCTCCTTCATTATTTAGGAAACTAAGGGTTTTAGGAGCTCTGTGCCAGGAATTGAGTTGAAGACCAAATATATATTTCTTATTATAAATCACAATATCACGTTAGTCTTTTGGGAAGGACTTGGTTTGCAGGAACAACATAGGAATCTACTTCTCACCCTCACGATGCAGCTCAGCAGGTGAGAAGCTGCTACCTAGCTTGCCTCACCCTGTTTCACTCAGAAGAGGGGACCTGGGTGGGAGATGATGTCAGGACCAGCTCAGGGCCTTGGAGGCACAGGCCATGGATGGTCTAACCACCTCCCAGGGGTTCTTTCCACATCCTGCTTCCTTCTTGAGTCCTCATTCTTTGCATCTCCAGGGCTGTCCTCTGCCCCATCCTGATGTGTGCCTACTGTGGACTCACATTTCACTCTGTCTTTTCAATGTTCAACTTGAGTTTTACCTCCTCAGCTCTCATTTCTTCTCCCAATTCTACCTCTCAAAACCCTTCTCCTGGCCACAGTCCTATATAAAACTCCCAGAAGGAGAAATTGAACTTTTCTGAGCTTACTAGAGGATAGAGATTTTAGCTTTCCCACAGTATAAACAACAAATTAGTGTTCTTCCATTGTCTATAGGGGATAGGATTCTAATGAGTCCTGATTTGGGAGGACTGACTTCCTCTTAGAAACTTGAAGCCAGTTTTCCACTTCCTGAATCTACTGAAGCCAGGTACATGACGGTTACTGTAAATATAGAATAAGAACATGGTTACCCTTTGACCTTGTTCCCAACACAGATACAGATGAAAAGAAGTTCATCCATATGTCATTATAGGCTTGTTAATTTCCCTTTTTTTTTTTTCCTTTAAACTGAGGGGTGACTCAAGGGTCATAAGGATTTATGAGCTCATTTGTGGAAGAAAAAGAATGCCTTCAAGGAAGTTACTACCACCAAATAACCAGCCCCCAGCTGCACCGATGCCCAGAAGTCTGGTTGCCCAGGTCTTACCCGGAATGAAACATGGACTTCCCCTTTGTTTCTTCAAAAGTCCTCCTCCCAGATCCCTTAGCTCTATAAAGGAGATTCCCTGCTTTCTTTTTTCCTGAAGGCGGATTTGAGAGAACCTCTCCTCCTGCCTTCTCCTTTCACCAGTTCAAATAAACCTTTCTCTACCTCCAAGCACCAGTGCCTCAGCGATTGGCTACTGTGCATCAGGCACACAACTTGAGACTGAGAGGTTCAGTCTCTACTAATCCAGCTGGGCTTCTCTAATTTGACATTTCCTTCGATCAGCCTGACCAAAAAAGCAAGATCTACCCTGACTCTTTCACCCCCACTTTGGGGGGTGGGGTATCATTTATAGGGATCTTTTGCTCTAACGCAACTCAATACTTAACAAAGGAAAGCACAACTTGTTTCAGGACCCCTCATACTTGATGAAAATTCATCCTACAGGCCATGATGTATCAAAAGGTGGCCCCTGCTGGCAAGTGGTTCTTCCGCCATCCAATACTCTTGGTGCTGAGCCTTGCTCAATCCAAAGAGGGAGAAGAGAAGCAAAGTTCTGGGGACAGTGAAGGAGGAAGCAAGGATTCCTCAGGTTAGAGTGAGAGACTTGTCCCAATTCACCCAGGGCTTCCACAGTGTTGGCATTGACAGTCCAGCATCCTGATAAACCCACCAGTCCTGAGCAAACCACAAATATTGATCATCCTACCCTACATGTAAAAAAGATTCTTAAGATCTCATTGAAGGTTTGGTTTTTTCGTGATTTTTTTAATGTGAAGATTGGCCCCATGCTAACATCCATTGCCAATCTTCCTCTTTTTGCTAGAGGAAAATTGTCCTTGAGCTAACATCTGTGTCAATCTTCCTCGTTTTTATGTGGGATGCCACCACAGCATGGCTTGATGAACATTGCTAGGTCCATGCCCGGGATCCAAACCTGTGAACCTGTGAATCCCAGGCAACTGAAGAGGAGCGTGTGAACTTAATCGCCACACCAGCGGGCTGGCCCCTCATTGAAGGTTTTAGATAATGAAAAGGAACCTTCAAAATTGAGAAGGTTTTGCAAAACCCAGGGTCTTCAGACATTGCATAATACAATGAAAGCCTACAGACAGGGGGCCTGAGCAATCATGGGGAGGGTCATAGTGAGAGAACTCATGTTTAAGGGAAGAACTAAAGGATGACTCCAACTTAATAAAGCCAAAGGCCAGAAGTGGGCAGTAGGAGACTACCTACAGTATCCCCCCAAATTCACCATTTGATATGTGTTCAACAGAAGTGAGTAAAAATCAGAGCCCTGTGGCATGTTACTAGAGACTTCTATTTTGACATTGCTCCATTAGCTACCAGTGCATGTGGTTAAGTTTATCAGTACCAAAATAATGTAGTTAGATCTATACCACATCTTTTGCTGAGATAGTGAACACTTGATCTTTTAGTTCCTTGATTTTCCAGACCAGGGATCCTATTCAAAGGAATGTAACATTGTTTTGCTTAATTCTAAGGTGATCCTATCCTGATTCTCAGGAATATTCCATTTCTTTAACAAGAGCTCACAGATAATTTTAAGGCAATGAATGAATTACATGTAAATCTTCCATTCTGGGATTTTGTCAGGGAGCAAATCTCTATTTTGAAAAATTCAATTTCTCCCATTAAAATAGATCAGGTCAGTGTTAGCCCATTCTTCCCATTCTGTCACCCTACTCATCTTTTATAACTTTTCAAAGAAAACATTGATTCTTCAGTAATATCTGCACATCCTTTCATTTTCAAGGCTGCAGTTTATAAGGCTTGAGTCCCTTGGACTCATTGAGCCTGGCGAGAAGTCTTCTTGCTTTCTTCCTATCTGGGGCTTTAGCCGTCTCTTCTTTATGGTTAGTCTAGCCTTCCTGATTTGAAGATAATTTCCCTAACGCAGAAGAAAAGAACAAAATTAAGTTGAATTGCCTTTCCCCTGTCATCTGTTAATATAATAGCATTCATCTCCAAGTAGCCTGATTAAATGTAATTAAAACAAACTTTGAGTTCATTTGAACCGCTTTTATATTTTTGGCTATATGTTTTCATTTTTCAGCTCTTTTTAAATATAGGCTTAGATTTGCCCCAGAAATTGGACAGAGAAAAATGAAAATGCGTTAGTAAGGGAATGGAAGAAATCGCTCATAAATTTTAAGAAAATTAATCCTTTGTAGACTGATATTTATCGTGTACATATGTCAAGCCAAAACAAATGGTTTCAAGATGAGGAATTCGGTTAATCAACAGAACGCTTTCCCCCCCCTCCATTCTGCATATTGGCGGGTTGAATGATTTTGGTTGGCACACAGGGCAAACTGTCTGGATTTATCAATTGGCTGTACTTTACCACCTCAATTAGCCAACTCTCCTGAGAGACGCCAGACAATAGATCAGGCCGCCGAAAAAGATACTAATTGAGAAGGCACTGCTAAGTTTCTCCTGCTTCCATGTAGTTCTCCTCTGGCCAAGACATTGTGAATTTCTCAGTGAACTTAATTCAACTAAGGTGTTGAGCGTTGAACGCAAGCACAGCCTTGTGTTTGGTCTTATGAGTAAATAGCATTGAATAAAATAGGATCCCCACCTTGAGATCCTTGCATTTCTAAGGGAATCAGGACATGTATGTACACAGACAGCTTAAGGTGTAGTAGAAAGTGGGCAGACAAGGATCAAGTGAAAGGAGTGATTAAGTAGTCTAGGAAATCAGGCAGGCCACATGGAGCAAGTCTGACTTGAACAGACCTTGCCCTGGGTCATTTGGTAGAATTTTGACAGTGAGGATAGTGTCCAGAAGGGCGTTCCCAGTAGGACGCCCTGTGTGAGTTAAGGCACAGAGGCAGGAAGCTGCAGAGCGTGTTTGAGTACTCTGAGACGTCTAGCATGTTCCAACCTGCTGTGAACAGGGTTTGCAGAGCTTAAGAGTGTGTGCTTCTACTGCTGTCTTCAATATCCTTCTGCAAGTGTGGCTGCAGACCAGCAGCATCACCAGCTGGACGTAATTAGAAATGCAGAGTCTCAGGCCCCACCCCGGACTTACTGAATCAGAACGTGCATTTTGACCAGATCCCAGGTGATTTGCATGTGCGTTGCAGTTTGAAACGGACTTCTCTAGAGATCATCTGTGTTGTCCCTTGGGCGTGTGGAAGTCACATTGTCTATTTTCTTTCTTCTGGTAGCCACTTCTAAATCTTTAAAGAATACACGTAAAACCTGGATTTCCCAAAGTTTTAACTTCGATAATGCAACAGTTCCTATTGGCTGCTGTCGGAAGAGGAACTTAGCTCTTTTCCTTTCTTTCAACCTCTCTCCGCCTCCTTCCTCTGCCCTACCTCCGAAGGTTTTAGAAATTTTTGTCCTGTTCTGTTATCATTACTTTTACATTCTCTATTTTTTTCTTCTAATAATTTTATCACTTGCATGGTTTTTGTAACCACATTGACCAGTTATTTTGATGTGATCTGTACGTATAGAATACATATGTCTATATGAATTCAGTCCCCCAGCAAGCTCTTTACCTCTTCACTACCCTATTTATCAGCTTCGCATACTTAACTCATCTCCTGGCTTTTTACCTTCCTGAGTAGATGTTTGAGGATGAGCACATGGGTCATATACTCCCTAACTTGGTGCACATGCACTCTCTTCACATAAAATGGTGGTTTTACAGGCAAGAGCATTCTTGAGTCCTCTCAAAGTTCTCTAAACATTTTATTTATTATTTCTGGCATTTAGCATCAGAGAAAAATCTAAGGTCGGCCCCATTTCTTTTTCTTTTGTAGATGACCCTCTCCTTCTATCTAGATGATGGTAGAATTGTTTATTCTAGAAGTTATATTGTCAGCATGACATGACTAATTGTTTCTTTTCATTAATTTCACCTAAGAATTGGTGAATTCTTTTGATGCAGAAATTCAGATCTTCCCTAAGTGCAAGGAATTTTTCTTTTCATATATCTTTGAAAATGTTCATGATCCTTTTGTTTTTTCCTCTTCTTCAAGAATGCTGATTACCTAATTTGTTAAATTTCCACTGTTTACTCTTCGGCTTTCCTATTGTTTCTATTACATCCATCTCTTTGTTCTCTTTCTCTGCATTATGGGTGATTCTTATCAAAACTGTCCACAGCCTATAATTCAACTTTGCAGTTCTGCATATCTTTCTTGTTGCTTCTAATTCCTGTTATGAACTCTGAAGGGAAACTGTTTCAATTCTACCTTTGTCTTTGTCTCCCATATCACTTTTCTTTAGCCGATTATCTTATCATGTTATTTTCATTGAGTTCACTTTGAGAAAAAATTTGGAGTAGCTACAGCCTAAACTTTTTTTTTTTGTCTCCCTAGGATAAATGTTTCAGTGATTTCCCATTTATTATTTTCATGGCTTATTTATTTCCTTCTTTAATGTTTTAAAATAAACATTAAAATAAGTTATGTGTTGTGTTTGCCCTGCTGTTTACTGTTCCTTCAATTTATTCAGAGTCCAGACAAATCATTTTACTAAGATGAATAGGTGCATGTTCCTGTGAATCACCTTCTATCTACCTGGGTCCTGTTGGTCTGTATCACCAGCTCAGCTATTCAGTGTCCTGAGAGAAGTGGGAAGGGAGTTGAGACCATGGCAGTCCCATCAGGGGAGCTGACTTGTGTATTTTATTTTCTTTGTGTTCATTGAAGCTGCAGCACTAGGCACAAGCTTCCTCCATAGATTTTCTATTTGGCTGAGCTCCATTATGTGTACACCATGTGTCTTTGTCCCCTTCCTGCCCCTTGGGGGTAGGTGGCTTTATCCCTCTAATTCTGAAAATATCTCATTTTGGAGTGACACAGTTACTTCAGCTAAAAGCTCTGCTTTCTATAGTCTTTCTCAATAGTTCGAGGTGAAGAAGTGGCTGTCAGTAGAGTAACCCCCAAAAGATCTGCTGGTTGGCTCTTTCTTCAGGCCTTACCCAACCCAATAGAGGATGTTTCCCTGTTTCCTCCCCCATGCCCACCAGAGAAAGTCTGAGCCATGTGAGAGAAAATCTATACAATGAGCTTTCTTTCCAACCCACCAGCATGGTGGGGGATGCTGATAACACAGTGGGGCAGCCCCCAGCACTCCCACGACTTCTCCACGCCCTCTAATTCGGGGATATCAGTTGGATTTGTCAGAATTTCGGTATCTATTTCTCAAGCAAGGAGTTATCTGCTGATTCCTATTGTCTTTCTTGAATTTGGCAAGACCTGCTCTTTATCCAGAAGTAATCACACACAGGGGTTGGTGGTACGACACATGGTTGGTACCATTCCCTGGTTTCTGCCCTGAGAAGAGTTTTGGAGTTTTCCCTTTATTAGTACTTCATTTTGGTCATTTCGTTCAGTTTCTGGGACAGAAGTTTAGTTGCTCATTTTCAATTCACTCATTCATTTCATAAATATTTCCTGAGTGCTGAATATGCCTCAATCACAGTGAAACTAGACTATGTTGTCTTCAGCTGTCATCTCTCAGCTCTGAATCCACCCCTTGTGATCCTAGGTTTAGGACTCTACAAACCAGGGTCCTGTTTTGCCGGGGGTTGCCCTGCTAGATTCTTCCAACAGGGGATGCTAGAGGGAGCCTGGAACGAGGTAGAGGATGCCAGCTTATTGCAGAGTGCTGTTTTTGTCAGCACTGCCACAACAATGGTCTTTGTTGCCAGAGTGGCAGCTGGTTCCAGTTTCAGTTTTTTCCTCACACTCCCCAAACCAGCCTCATCAAGAGATAGCAGCTCCAGCCAGCCAGCACCCCTACGGCTCTGGGTCTCAGTTCCAGGGCCCCTCCTCTAAACAGCTGCACACCTGCACCAGGCAGGCAACACCCTTTCCTCAGAGATCTGGGGTCCAGCTCTGCAGGCCCACCTTGAAGACCCTAAGATTCCAGTACCCCAACCTCTTTCCTTCATTTCCCAAGCCCGAGGGGTGCTGCTGCTCCCTGCATTGCTATCCCTGTGTAACCTTAGTGTCCCTCCTTTGCCTTTTCAGTTCTTCGATACCTATTTGCCCATTTCTTTGTATTAAATTCCTTCTATTAAAATTACTGGAGTTGATTCTGTTTTTCTGACTAGACCATGATTGCTAGAAAGATAGAGCGAGCGAGCCCTCACAGAGCTCATCTGCAGATTCTGGTAAAGGATACAGACAAGTAACCCGCAAATACATACAAGATGACAAATGCTTTGGTAAAATAAACATACAGTGCAATAGAGGCACACAACATAGAGTGCAATAGATGGGAAATGAATCTGTACCTTAGGGGAGCCACCAACTGCTTCACTGGTGAAGTGGCATCTAGTTGAAACCTAAAGGTAGGTAAAAGTTAGTTAGGGAATGGCAAGAGAAAGAAAGAGGGCTCTGGGCAAAGTCCCAAGGCAAGAGAGAACATGGAGTGTTCGGGTCCCAAGGAAAACATGGAATAGTTGAGACTCAGAGGTAAGAGAGCATATGGTACAATCGAAGAATTTTTATTGTGTTGCTGGAACACACCGTGTGAGGTTGAGAGTGGCAAGAGAAAAGTCTGGAAAGTTAAATAGACATCAAATCAAGAATGACCTTATTGTAAGCCATTTTGAGGAGTCTGAGGGCAAATTGGAGCCATTGAAGAGTTTTATGCAAGGAAGTGACTTGATCAAATTTGCATTTTAGAAAGATGGATTAGAAAGAGAGATGATTGGAATCAGGGAGACTAGATAGGAATTTGCTTCATTTATCCAAGTGAGAGATGTAGGTGGCTTAAGATAGAGTAGACGAGGTAGAGATAAAGAAAAGAAGGTAGGTTTGACAGATACAATGAAGTTAGAAGCAACAGGACTTAGATATTATTTGCATGAGGTAGGCCGGGTAGAGAAAGGAACCAGGGATTCATTCATTCAATATTTCTTTAGCAATATATATATATCTATGCACACACATATATACATACACCAATGAACAGACAAAACTCAGATTTTTGGCTTAGAGAACTTAGGAGATGATATAGTGCTGTTCACTGAGTCAAGAGTAACTCTGACATCAGATGAGGTCCTCTTCTATAATTTCTTCCTACTTCCATCCATTCCATAGCCTGTGAGACTCTGGAGTGCTCCCCACAATTTGTGCTAATTCTCAGGGATGTACCCTCTGCTATCCCCAAGTCTTTTCAACCTTGAATGTTGTCTCTGCTCTTTGCCATGTTGAACCAGATAAAAATTTTCAAATATCTTTCAATCACTATAAAATAATTCATTCTCTCAAAATCTCTACTGAGCAAGCAAGACATTACTGAAGATTATGTAGATGAGGGGTTTATATCACTCACCCCACAACAAACAGCACTAAAACCCCTGTTCAATATTTCAGCTCTATAAAATCTCCCTTAGATAATACCAACAATAAAGAAGTCTTTATCACTTGTATTTACCCTTTCTTTCTCTCCTTCTCTCCCCACAGTGCTCAGCCTCCTGGATTCCACACCCACTCCCCTCAGGCAAAACAACCTTACTCTTCTCTCTATTAAGAGAAATTGAGCTTTGCCTCCAGCTTCTCCCTCAACACTTGCATAGTGAACTCAACTCCACCATGGTGCTTAAAAAACAGGGGTCTCCAATAAAAAGGAGCTATCCTGCTTAGAAGGCACCTGCGGTGATGAATAACCATTGTCCCCATCGTTACAGAAAAGAAACAAGAGGAGGAGTAGATGTGGTGAGGACAATGGTGAATTTGAATGGCATGTGGAAAACCCAAGTGGAGTCATCAGTATCTATAAACAAGATCTGGAGCTCAGGAGAGAGATCTGGGCTGATAAGATAGACAGAATACATTAGTATAAAGATGGCATTTGAAGCATTTATACACCATTTTTCCATAATATCCTCCTGTCTTCCCCTCTCCCCTTTTAAATCCTAATTGATGGGGTGGGATGGCTATTCACCGTTTGTCCTCTCTTCTTCCTAGACACAGAAATAGACCTGCCTTGCAGTCAGATGAGGCCACAGGACTAAGTCTGTCAATGGTGTGCCAGCTAGAGTGATAAGCACCACTTCCAAACCTGGTCTGAAAAATCTCAAAGTCCTTTGCCCTTCTACCAGCTGGAGGCAGACAAGCATGTAACGTTGGAAGCCACATGGTTGTCACAACATGGAAAGAATCTGGGTGTCATTGCATCAAGAAGAGTTACCTGTCAATTAGGATCACCCACACTGGGCTTTACATGAGCACAAAATAAATTTTATTATGTTAAGCCGCAGAAACACAGTGGTTTACCTGATATAGGACCTAAAGTTGCCTCAATTTGTTGACCATGTGAGCCGGATTACATTTATCATTATAGCTGACTATTTCTACAACTGTGAGAACAAGACCTGGTTCAGATAAATTTCAGTGGGTGTGAGAGGGGCTAGATGGAGGGAGAGAAACACTACCTTAACAAAAATAGGAGAATAGCAGAAACATGGCAGAACATTGGATCTCAGTAAGTTAGCCACTCAATGTTTCATGAGTATTATGGGCAAGTAAATATACTAGATTCTACGGTAAATAAAAAAATAAGGCATCAAAATATATCACAGACTAGATTAAAATCGAGTTGGAAAGACATAAATCTCAACAATGAATTAAAATAAATTATTGATTTATGGATATGTAAATATATGTCATATATATGTCATATCAAAGTGTCATTTTAATGTGATTGTCAACTAACTCCTGAATGTTCAATAGAACTTTATCATCTTAGCAAAAATTACTTTTTCTACTGATTGCTTCTTCATGTAATTGAGACCCCCTGTATTTTATTTCTTTCTAAAAAGTCATTTTACCCTCCAGACTAACCATTAATAATATATCAAATATATATATTAGGGACATAGGCAATATCATATAACTACACAGATCCATAATTTATACCATCTCTACTTTATGATTGGGGATAAAAATGAGCAAAAAGAAAGGGAAAATGTTGAGCAGCTAAATTTAATTTGTGGATGAAAAGACATAGACACAAGAAGATTAAAGTTTGAGGCTCCAAGTGAGTCAAGTAGTGGGATGTTGGCATTGTAGAAGGGCTGAGGGGATTCAAAACAAAGGTAATATCACCACAAAGTAGAGCAGGCAGTGCAGACCCCTTCTGCAAACTGAGTCTTGAGCAAGCTCCTTAAGGTAGTTTGGGAAGGTCTTCCAAATGGGGAACTGGACCCTCCCTGAAGAAAGAATCATGATGAAGATGTGGGTGTTATCGATCTGGTCGGGAGCTCACCAGATAAGCACATTATCTGTCTATGAAATGGTATCTCCTGTTCTTGTTCCATCACCCCTGTCTGTGGGCTTCTCAGGCAAGGTATTACTGACTTCCACCCGAGAGAGTACAGTATCCTGGAAAAGGTTCTTTTTGATGGGATGTGTCCTGGTTGTGTCTTTATAGCTTCTCGGTCATATAACTGGGGATAAATGATGCAAAGACTCAGATGCTTAGCATGTGAAGTGCATTTGTTTATCTTCCAAAAGTAGGAGGCTTCACCTGATGATTCATTATGGAACCTTCAAGCTCCATGATCTTTAATTCAAAGACCCAGAATTTGGACAGTTCCAACCAGCTCCCTGAGATGGTAACTCTGCTATTAATTATCCACGGCTGTATATGCTCTGTTAAAGATGGTCAGTGGCCAAAGTCCTGAAGAGTGGCTGCCCTTGAACTCAGATAATGAACACTGTTATGAACAGGATCAATATTACCAAAGGAAAAATGAGGAGAAATTTTTATTCTCTCCCCGTTGCTATGAAAATCTGGCTTAGGGAGAAATTTCTCCTTGCTGGGAAAATTCTCGATAGCATTCTTGTTGGGATTAGACCCTGAGCCTATAGGGCCAAGGTGTCCATCAGCCTGTCATAGATACTAATGTGTTCCACCCAGATCCCCTCTCCAAAGCCAATACATCCATCCCCAGACTGCTGGGAACATAATCTGCTAACCTAACTGAGAACTGCCAGTGACTGGCTGACGAGAGAATACAAAGTTCACGTCCCTTGCACAATTTGAAACAACTAGGAAGGACCATCCCAACTCCAGGCCTCCGCATGGGATCTTCTGAGGTCCCAGTTGCAAACACAGTGTGAGCCAGCTTCTCCTTTTGTGCAATCCTATTTTCTCACTCTTTCGTGCCTCCTAAGAGTACTCTCTAAAAATCTTGCACGCAACTCTCTGTCTCAGAGCCTCCACCCAGGAAACTCAATCTAAGACAATGGCTAAATCTGCAGAGGAAGAGGGAAGTTATTCTGCTTTATGAAGGAGAATTTGAGCCTCTGGGGGAAAACTGAGAGGAAGGAATTATGGAGAAGAAAGAAAAGTGAGGGGGCAGAATGTGGGCATGATGGGATGTTACTGGTTTCCGTGACTCCCCAAACCTTTAGTTAAGTCTATAAAAATCATGAAATGTTAAGGCTGATTGGATTTCTGGTGAGAACTGGTAAAAGGCCTGATTTCTATATCCTATTTACACAGGAGTAAGCAGACAGCTTTCTCAGCGGCGGAGGTAGGGGGATCCCCAGTTAGGATTTGAGTTCCATCTTGGGATACTGTTCTCAATAACTTAGATTAACTTGACCTCAAATTAAATCCCCACCCTAGAATAGACCAGAATTGCATCCTCACCATGGATGTTAAACTTTTGGACACGTAGCAGAGGAAAATAAGGATATGACTTGATGGAACCAAAGACTCCACCTCAAATTCAAAAGGGAATTTATAAAGACAACTCTGAGGCCAGTCCTTTTCGCCATGGAAAAGGTCCAAAACTGCTGTGGAATAGCCAAGCACGCATCCGCATATTTTTAAGGGATAAGGGCAAACCTATATGTGAGTACCTAGAAGAAAACACATGATTCCTAACACGAGTTAGAGTACTGATCCATAGTTTCCTCGGGCTGAAGTCCCACATGATGGGAAGCACCATAAACTATGCAGATGACAGGCATGATTTATAATGGAATTGTGCTTCTGTCAGAGTCTTAGCAGGAAACTGAATTCACTGCAGATGATTCAATACACGAAGAGAAATACATGAAGAGACCACTTACAGAGAGGTAGGCTGGGTTCAGTGGACAAACAAAAGATGAGGAGAGCCCAGAAATAGAAGGAAGCTGTGGCCATCCCTAGGGCTGAAGGAAAGTGGGGAGGAAAGATGTTCATGGAGCCCTGAAGGAGTTGGAACAGTGGAGGAGGGGCCACCTGGAGGGAGCTACAGTCATGGAGGGAAGCCAAAGATGCAGCGCCAAAGATGGGAGGAAGAGGGGAAGACATCCTGATCTCTCTCTCCTCCACTTTCTAGCCTCCTGCTCATACTTCCCATTGGCTGAACCCAATCAGAAAGCATCTGGAAAGAGCCTGGGGTGATACAGGACAGAGAGCAGAGCTGAGCAGAGAAAGGTGGAGAATGGATCTGGTGGAGGTTGGTGAAGAGGAGTTGGCAGATGGAGAACAATCACACAGGACAGCTGTCTGGTATGAAGTTCTGCTTTTAAAAAGAAAAAACTCAGTAGTCTCCAATGTGTGGGTTTGGGACAGATTATTCCAGCAGGCACATGCTAGGAATGATTGGCTGACAGGAAATCACAGCTCAGAAGGAGGTTCCTGCAAGGTCCCTGGTCTGACTCCGGAGAGGAATGGCCTTGTACAGGGCTTCTCTGGAGGAGGTGCCATACTATGTTTGTGGCCAGGCTTCTGATATCTCATGTGACCTGTCTACATCTAACTTTTTGTCATTTCCATGTTGGTCCACTGCCCTGCTTGGCAGGGTCTTCAGGAACTCTCCTGACATACCTCTATTCCTGGCTCACTGCCCTCGTTACTATGGTTGAGCAAAGTTGGTGAGAGCAGAGTTTACTCTGAGTAGGTTCGTAAAACTTGACTTTCCATCTTACGCTGGAAAGCTCTCTTAACGGGTCATGTCCCTCTTGTGGCCGCACAGGTCTGCCCATATTATCAGAACCCAAGGAGAAGGAGAAGCTCATTTTATCTGCAGCGTGGATCTTAGTCCCCCGGGAAGGTTCTCAGGGTTTGCAGAGGAATGGAAGCACTAATTCATCTTCTGTCCATCTCTCTAAGGGAGAACCATGTGCTACTCTTGGGAGGTTAAGATTCTCTAAAGACGGCTTTGTGCTCCTTCAAATCCCAGGATATAAAGTCATTCCTGCACTTTGCTATCTCTCTCTCTGTCCACATTGCCACTTTCACATCTCCCCTGAATTACTACGGCAATCTTGTCACTTGTGTTGATGTCTCTGTGCGCCCCCCCACCTCCTTCTCCATACTGCAACTGGAAAGATCTTTCCAAAATGCAATTTTTATTAAATCAGATCCTAGCTTAAAACCTTTCAATGGTTCCCCACTGAAAATTCTTGTAAATGTTTTGCCATCTGGGCACCACCTACCCTCATTCTCATCGTTCTCCAACATCAGCTCTCCACCAACCACACACACACACACACACACACGCATACACGCACACTACCAAGCACCACACACCATTTATCTCTAGGTTTCAGCTCTACTGGACATCCCGCATTCTTCTTTAAGATATATGGCTTCTTGCAGTTTTTGACTTGGGGTATCGAGATGTAGAGACCCAATTCATTCCCCTGGGTTTCCTTTATAAACATCTTGGAAGAAAACTGCCTGAAATGTTTGCTACAAATGAAGTGTGTGATCTTCTCATTAGTTTCTTTCTTTCTTTTAATCATCCTAAAAGGAGTCTCATAAGTCATGCTTAGGATTTGCTGGGGATGCATAATAATGAAGCCAGTCTCCTGATTTAGCAACCCTCCTGGGGTTTCTCCATCTCTCACCGCAGGGCACAGATGCTGTTCCTGAGATCAAATCAAGGTAGAAACTTGGAAACAAGGGCTGTCCTGTTGATGACTTCAAGTGGGATGGGGAAGACCAGAGCAAACGGACGTCTTCAGGGAAATTTCTTAAGTATTGACCGAGAAAGGAGGTCATAATGTCAGGACTCTGGGTTTAGACTGATTGACATTTTATTTGATTGTTATTGAATATGTGATGAGAAAGTAAAACTCTCCATCAAATAAAGAGAGGGAATTTTTTATTAATATATAACAAAGGCTGCTGGCTCATAGAAGAAATTATTTGGAAGCCTCACAAATTTTTGTATTTTTTTTTTAAAAGATAATATAAATTCTTCAGGGGCCAGGCACTGTTCTAGGTGCCAGGGAATGGAGGAGTAAATAAAAAAGACAATGTCTGTGCTGTCATGTGACAGAACTGGGAGAAAATAAATAGACAAATAAATAATTATACAATGTTCGGCCAGTTAATGATAAGAGCTGGGATGAAAGTAAAGCACAAGTAAAATGACAGCTAATGATGCGACAGGGAGCCCGTTTATAAGGGATAGTCAGGAAACGCCTCTCTGAGGAAATGAAGTTTGTTCAGAGACCTGTTTGAAGTGATGAAGGAGGCCATGCAAAATATTTAAGGAAATAGCATTCTAGGAAAGAAAACAGCAAGTGCCAAGGCCCTGATGAATTCAGGGAACAAGGAGGCCAGTGTGGCCATGTGCCATGAGCAGGAGCAGTCAGAAATAAGAACAGAGAAGCAGCCAGAGCTGAGATCCCATGGCCTTGATGGCCACGGTAGGGTCTTTGGATGCTGTTAGGTCAAGGGAAGCCATTGGAAGCTTGGAAGCAAGGAGTGACATGACTGGTTGATGCTTTCCAAAGATTGCTCTGGCTTCTGTGTGTGGAGAATTAGTTGCAGGGGGGAGAGAGGAGAATAGCAGCAAGGACACCAATGAGGAAGCTATGACAAGTCCATGAGAGGGATTAACACAGCTTGAACTCAGATGTCAGGGGTGTGGAATATGACAAGTGGTTGGATTCAGAATGTATTTTGAAGGTAGGTTGGTAGGATTTTCTGTTGAATGAGATGAGGGTATGAGAGGAAGAAATGAGTGAAAGATAATCTAAGATATGCGTCCTGGGCAAATGGGTAAATGACGTTACCATTTATCGAGAGGAGGGCACAACAGGATCTGCAGAATTGGAGCGAAAATTAAGAATGTGCTTCGACTATTTTAAGTCTCAGAAGCCTATTAGGTATGAAAGTAGAAATGTTGATTGGGCAGTTATGTATTCAAATTTGGAATTTGGCGTGAAGATTGAGACTAGAGATTTTAAGTCAGGTAAATTCAGGGTACGGGTCACGATTAAAATTATGGGTTTTAATTTTTTAAAAGCTCTTTAGGGTAGAAGAATAGAGAATAGGAGGTCTGAAATGTTATGTCAGGAAGAAGAGGAAAATGCAGCAGAAGAAACAGAATGAATGACCAGCGCAGAAGGAAGAAATACAGAGCCATATGGAGTTCTAAAAGCCGTATGAAAAAGAACATTTTAAGAAGGAGGGAGTCAAAAAGAATGTGTTTTTTCTTTTTATCACATCCATCAAGATGGCTATTGTTTAAAAAAACAGAAAATAGCAAGTGTTGGTAAGGATGTAGAGAAACTGGAACACTTGTGCACTGCTGAAGGGAATCTAAAATGGGGTAGCTGCTGTGGAAAATAATATGGTTCCTCAACAAATTAAAAATAGATTTACTATATAACCCAGCAATTCCACTTCTTGGGTATATACTCTAAAGAATTAAAAGCAAGGACTCAAACAAATATTTGTACACCTATGTTTATAGCAGCATTATTCACAACAGCCAAAAGTTGGAAGCAACTCAAGTGTCCAGCAACAGATGAATGGATAAACAAAGCGTGGTATATACATACAATGGGATACTTACTCAGCCTTAAAAAGAAGAAAATTCTGACATGTGCTATCATATGGATGAACCTTGAAGACATTATACTAAGTGAAATAAGCCAGCTACAAAAGCACAAATACTTTATGGTTCCTCTTATGTATGTTCCACTAGAGTAGTCGAATTCAGAGTCAGAAAGTAGAATGGTGGTTTCCATGGGGTGGGGGCAAGAGGAAATGGGGAGGTGTTTTTAATGGGTACAGAGTTTCAGTCTTGGAAGATGAAAACAGTTCTGGAGATGGATGGTGGGGATGGTTGCACAATGTGAATGCACTTAATGCCACTGAACTGCATTTAAAAAATGAACTACACTAAAAAAATTTTACACTCAAAATTTTAGCCAAAATTGTAAATTTTCTGCTATGTATATTTTATCTTTTTTTTTTAAAGGTTGGCACCTGAGCTAACATCTGTTGTCAATCTTCTTTTTTTTTTCTTCTCCCCAAAGCCCCCCAGTACGTAGTTGTATATTCTAGTTGCAGGTCCTTCTGGTTATGCTAGGTGGGACGCCACCTCAGGATGGCCTGATGAGCAGTGCCATATCCGCACCCAGGATCCAAAGTGGTAAAACACTGGGCCACTGAAGGGAGTGCATGAACTTAACCACTCGGCCATGGCGCTGGCCCCCTACCTTTTTTTAAAAAAGGACTTTTTGGGGCTGGCCCGGTGGTGCAGTGGTTAAGTTCGCACGTTCCGCTTCTCAGCGGCCCAGGGTTCTCCGGTTCGGATTCAGGGTGCGGACATGGCACCGCTTGGCATACCATGCTGTGGTAGGTATCCCACATATAAAGTAGAGGAAGATGGGCACGATGTTAGCTCAGGACCAGGCTTCCTCAGCAAAACAGAGGAGGACTGGCAGTAGTTAGCTCAGGGCTAATCTTCCTCAAAAAAAAAAGGACTTTTTTTCCAACAAAGGTGCTGGGACAATTGTATATCAATAATTTTTTAAGGATAAGCATATTTTTATTTCACAAAATGAACAAAAATCAACTCAAAATTGATTGTAATCTTAAATTTAAGAGCTAAAACTATAAAAACCTTAGAAGAAAACAAGAGAAAATCTTATGACTTTGGGTTAAGCAAAGATTTCTTAAATATGACATCAAAAAAGCATAATCCATAATAGAAAAATCAATAAATTGGACTTCAACAAACATTAAAAACTTTTTCTCTGAAAAGACGCTGTTTAGAAAGTTAAAAAAATCATAGAATGAGGGAAAATATTGGAAAATTACATATCTGATAAACAATTTATATTCAGAGTATAAAGAACTGTGACTCAATGATAAGAAGACAAACAACCCAATTAAAACTGAGCTGGAGAATTAAACAATTCATCAAAGAAGATATATAAATGGTTAATAAATCATTAATAATTCAGTTTCTTCACAGAATGGAGACACTAAAACCCTAATGCATTGCTGGTGGGAATGTATAATGGCATAACCACCTGGAAAACAGTTTGGCAGTTTCTTAAAAAGTTAAATTTAAACTTACCAGAAGATCTGTCAATTCCACTCTTAACTATCCACCCAAAAGAAACAAAAACTTAGGTCTGTACAAAGACTTGTAGGAGTAGTTCATAGGAGCATTATGCATAATGCTCCATAGCCAAAAAGTGGAAACAACCCACATGCCCAGCAACCGGTGAGTGGAGAAAAACAATACGATGTATTCATACACTGAAATACTATATAGCCATCAAAAGGAACAAACGACTGATGCAAGTTACAACACAGTTGAACCTCAAAAGCATTATGGTAAGTGAAAGATGTCAGATAGAAAATACCTCATACTGATGGACTCTATTTGTATAAAATAGTCAGAAAAGGCAAATCCATATAGACTGAAGATCAGTGATTACCTGTGCTGGGGTGGGAGTGGGGACTGACTGCCATCGGGTGTGGGGGAACTTTTTCAGGTGATGGGGTTGTTCTGCATCTGAATTATGGTGACAGTTGCACAACTCTGAATTTCCTAAAAGTTGTTGACTTGCTCACCTGCAATAGGCATATTTTATGGCATATAAATTATGCCTCAAAAAAGCTGCTAAAACTTTTTTTTAAGATTTTTAAAAGGACAGAGTACTATGCACTAAATGCTGCTCAAAGGCATGGGAAGAAGACTGAGAAGAGAGCATGTTGGGCATTGGTGCCTTGACGAGAAAGTTTCTACCTGCCATCCGTTAACTTTAATAAATTAACTCACCTTCCTCCTAATTATACAAATAGCGCACATTCACATCAGACAACTTAGAAAGTACAGATAATTCAAACAGAAAGAAGGAAAAAGAATCACACATAATCCAAAGACAATCACCATTACCATTTTGGCTGATGCAACTTTTGAAAACTTTGGTAACATTTTGGCTGACGTATTTCCAAACTTTTGTGTAAAAAGAGAATGGGGGTTGTAGGGCAGGAAAACGTCTCCCTTTTTCCTTTCTAGGTTCTTTGGCTGGCCTAATAATTAAATTGACATAAGACAGATTAACAGGAGAAAAAGAAAAACACATTTAATTTTCTATGTAAAGAAGACCAAAGACATGAGGCTCAAAGAAGTGACCAAAGCAGGCAGCTTTTATACCTTTTAAACAAAGAAACAAATGTGTGAAGAATTGACAAGACAAAGAAGTTTGGGCTTGGGGGTAGTAAATTAGTAAAGCCGTAACAAGGTTTGTTTACACAGCCTCTGGATTCCCCATCTCTGGTGATAAGGCTGTCTCTTTCTCCTGGTACAGGAAAGACATCATTCATGTGGGAGTTCTAAATCCCATTTTAAGGGGGGACAAATGAGGGTCAGAGTGTCCTTCCTGCATTGGCTGTTTCTTAAATAACTTTAATTCAAAATAACCAATATGCCAAAATGGCATATTTTGGGGTGGTATACCTTGAGCCTCATCAAAGTTAAATAATATATAATTATACTATATACTATAGTATAATACTATGTATTAGTATTATATATACTATGCATATATAATAGTACATATATACTGGTTAGTACCGTTTTTTGATTTTTATCTACATATTGTAAACATCACTCAATACCAACAAATATATTTCCTTTTTTATCTTTTAATCTTTATTGCATGTTATTCTCCATATTGCAGAACAAATATATTTCTATAACATTGTTCTTGATGGTTCACTGTCATCAATTGCATAAATAATCAATATATCATTGATGTGTGTGTGGCATTTTAAAGTCCTTTAGTATGATCAATGTGATGTGTGTGTGAGAACAAACTAACGTGAACCCTCATATTGGGCTTGGCCAATTGGTATATGAAACATTCTAATTTGAAACACCGCTTTCAGGTTGGCCAATCAAGATAAGGAATGTTAGAGTAAGTTTTGTCTGAGGGAGATTTGATCAGCAGTATTGAAGGTTTATGGATGATTAGGAATGGTTAACAGGACCCAACACCCTGTGTGACTCTGGTATAAAATAGGCAGGTCCAGAAGTTTATGCTTCCATGATGGAAGGTCCTACTGCCTCAAATCCTACTCGGTGAACAGCCTTAAGAACAAAATTGCTGGGGCCAACCCGGTGGCGCAGCGGTTAAGTGCGCACTTTCCACTTGGGCGGCCTGGGGTTTGCCGGTTCGGATTCCAGGTACGGACATGGCACCGCACCGCTTGCCAAGCCATGTTGTGGTAGGCGTCCCAAGTATAAAGTAGAGGAAGACGGGCACGGATGTTAGCTCAGGGCCAGTCTTCCTCAGCAAAAAGAGGAGGATTGGCAGCAGTTAGCTCAGAGTTAATCTTCCTCAGAAAAAAAAAAAGAACACAATTGCCTCTGCCTCAGTGTAAGCCTGGTATGAGTGCTGGTAAGCATACTGTGCTGGTAGGGGTGCTTAAAGGTGTGAAAAAAACAAACTACCACAGAAAGGTTGTAGGACTGTTTGCATCTTCTCACTAATGACATCTGTACGTTTGGTGAAATTTGACCTGAGATTTGATTTTATTACTGTGTCACCACTTAGCAGTGAGGTTGCAAGAATTAAGATAGAGAGTATAATCTTCATCTACTTTTCACTATAGGGGCTACCAAATACATAAAAACACACATATACTCATCAAAGAACTAAATTGGCTTGAGTTGCTTTATTACAGTTCACACATACAATCCTGCTTCACCAAGTTGTCTGAAATAATATGTCTGAGATAACTTGATGCCCAAAAATACAACTCAATAAAACTCTGACCCATATCAGGAAGTCCAGTTTCATCTTTCCTCACCCATCCATCCAATGTTCCATCTAAAGTTCTCCTCTGCTGCTAGGACAAAGAACACCCCAAGATCGGCTAATTCATGTCTAAAGAGCTAGTCCACAATTGCCTGTTTGCTGGAGCAGGAGATTCGATGGTGCCTCCTTGATCTTGGGCTGCTCCCCAATCACTCACCTGATTAAGGCCATGTTGCTGCTGATGCCTCTAATGCCAGCAGTTTTCTGAGCAGGACATCGCTTCCTACTAAAACTACAGAGCAAGTCATGCACACATACGTCCTCCAGCCTAGTTGTCTTCAAGGACCCTGCTCATCAGTGCTGTCACAGATAATCCAGAGGCCAGGATCTCTGACTACTGACCTTTGAAGTCTAAAGGAATGGGCTTGGGCAGAGTCTCAGGTAACTACCAATCCTGCTGGAGCAAGTCTCTCCCCAGATGTTGTGAACTTCTCTAAAACAAGTTGATCGTGCACAAACATTGGTTTATTCTAGGTAGCTCTTGGTGGCTTCCAATAGTTGGAGGTAGACTAGAGATGGCTAACCCTCTACAACCTTGCCCACCAGGGTATAATGAAAGAAGATCGCCAACCAAAATCACATAATATATGTTTATTAGACAAAAATATTTATTAACAGTAAGGCACAAAGGCAGTTCATATAATCTGTCACGTGAGCTCTGTGAAGTCCTGCTCTCTGCTGACCTTCCATGAGAGGCTCACTGGAAGCCAACACAATAATCCAGAAGGAAAATTATGGCTGTGCACAGACCATTTCAGATGCACACCTTGAAAAGGCACGGACTAAAATTGCTGCTAGATGTTTAAATACTATTTAGTCAAAGTTGGGATGGCTCTCTAAAATATTTTAGCCAAGTCAAAAGGTACAAACTTCCAGTTATAAGATATATAAGGCCTGGGGATGTAATGTGCAACATGAGGACTGTAGTTAACAATACCGTGAGGTACATTTTAAACTTGCTAAGATAGTAGATCTTAAGAGTTCTTATCAAACGAAAAAAAATTTGTAACTGTGAAGAGATGGATGTTAACTAAGCTTACCGTGGTAATCATTTTGCAATATATACATATATCAAATCATTATGTTGTACACGTTAAACTTATACAATGTTCTATGTCAACTATATCTCAGTAGAACTGGAAAAAATTTTTTAAAAAAGAAAACATCTTCACACAAAAACTGTAAAAAGAAAAAAGATGTTTTAGCCAATTTACATTTCTTGAACACCATTATTTCACCAATGAAAATCCATTTCTAGAATTTGTCATGCTAATTATATTGATCAAAGGCATTGATCAGAGATAAACATGACAGAAGCACATCTGATAGCTTCTCTGGCAGGTGGGCTTTCTGATTAGAATGCAAAGTTACCATTCAGTGGGTGTGAATTCTTGGTTACAGTTACCAAGCACAACTAAGGTAAAATCAGGCACACACATAAACATGGTGAAGTACCCCAGTTCATAAATCTAAGACGCCAAAGGTTTTAAGACACACTACTATTTTATACATCTCTGACCCCCCAAAAAAGTCAATTATAAGACACTATTGACTGTAAGATACATCTCGGTATCAAAAATGTCAAATTGTGAAACAAAAGTGTGTGTCTTAGAGTTGAGGACGTACAGTCGTGTGTCATTTAACGATGGGGATACATTCTGAGAAATGTGTCGTTAGGCGATTCCGTTGTCGTGCTAACATCATAGAGTGTACTTACACAAACCTAGATGGGATAGCCTACTACATACCTAGGCTATATGGTACTAACCTTATGTGATCACCATCATATTTGCAGTCTGTCGTTGACTGAAATTTTATGTGGCACATGACTGTAGTGTAGCCATTTAAATCACCAGATGAAGCCAAATGGCTTAATACTGATTATTCTTTGGAATTCCTAGAACGTAGCCTATGGTAATGTGCTAAAGACCAGGAAACAAGGACTCTTTGGGAAAAGCCCCTGTAGTCAAACTCTCTGCCAAGAACTGGCAGCAGTAACTAGAAGGCAGAAATCATTAGTCTCTTTCTCTTTATTTCCAGATCATTTGCCAGCTTTCCCGACACCATTTGTTGAATAATCTACCCTTTACTTACCCATCTGAAATGTCAGCTTCATCTGGGACACACTCTCAGATGGTCTCGGATCTATTACTGAAGTTTGTATTTTGTTCTTTTTTATTCTCTGTGAATTACAGAGATTGAAACATATTTTTTAAATCAAACTAATTAATTACATTATTCAGATCTTCAAACCCCCTATTTTTGCCTATTGGTCTGTCAAAGATTTAAGGAAGTATAATAACTTCCTCATGACCATTCTAATTCTGTCAATTTCTCCATGAATATCAACTATTTTGCTTTTATATATTTTGATGCAACATTATTCCCCAGGTAAAAATTTGTCAGTTATATATTCACTGTGAATTGTAACTTTTATCAAAACAAATGAGGCTTCCAGTTTTAAAGTCACAGAGAGGAGGTGGTTTGGTTTCTGTTTCTTTTCAAAATCATTCCAAAATAACAAGGAGAAACTGAACCCTAAATTTTGTCTTTGGTGACACCAGAAGACTTTAGCAACCCCAGACCAGAATACTTCTGTGAAAAGGGGGCGTGAATGGATGACTGCTAAATGACAGCGATTTGAGAAAGGTCTGTCCCACCTCCAGCAGAGGGGGAAGCTGGTGAGCAGTATTCCCTGTGCGAGTGCCGGAAAGCCTGAGGGACTGGAGAAACCAAATACCAGAGAAGCCAGAGAGGAGGCAGGTCTGACAACCAGATGAGTCTTTGAAAGTCTTTACAGAAGCAGTTAGATCTAACATGCCCTACCCTACCTACCACTACCCTACATAGTCAGGTAATTATCCCCAACATAAAGCAAAAGACAATACTTTTTAAAAGTGGAATCGGAGAGCCTTTAAACTCAGATTCGTTAAACATCGAGTAGGGTCAGAGTGAGATGGAGAACTAAGACAGGGAATTCTGTAAAAGTCTGTTTCCTGAATGATGAGAACATCTCCTGCCAGCCTCAGAATTCTGGGAGCTAGGCTGGAGAAAATAACCTTTCTATACACAACCAAAGACAACATCTACCTACACTGACTTTGGGCTCCCAAGGAAAAGCTAGACGGCCACTTGTTTACCACACAATCAAGTCAATAACTTCCACCTGTGTAGCTTTCGATTAGTTATTTAGTGCTTCACTCACAAATGTGAACAGCAGGTAATCACTAGGCCTCTGAAGAAGACTTCTGATATGAAAGAGAGAAATCAAAACAAACAAAAAGGAAATTGGCAGAAGTAAAAACAATGCAGGGAGTTGTAAAGTTTAACTTCTTTAAACTTTAAAGAGATTGGAATCAGTGTCCTCAGAGATAGGAAAATACCGAGCCTCTGTGAAACAAGTACAGGATGCTGTTTACAAAGAGGGGGCAGCAATCAGAGAACCAGAAACAGCCTTTGGAAATTAAAAATGTGATAACCGTGATGAAAAGTTCAGTAAAGAGTTTGGAAAACAAAGTTGAAAAAGTCTTCAGAGAAGTAGAACAAAATGATAAGGAAACAGACAAGAGGAAAGAATCCAGCTCTAATTTCATTACGGTTTTTGAAAACAAAAATCAATAAAATTAACCTTCCCAGAACGGAAGGGTAAGAGCTCCCAGATTACTTCCTACCAGATGCTCAGAGCGATGGATGATAAAATACCCACATCGGTACGCACAATAGTGAAATTTCAGAGTACTGGGAGAAAGGGGGGCTCCTAGAAACGTCCAAGGTGGGGTGGGAAATGGGTCACAAACAAAGGATCAGTAATCCGAATGTCACTGGACTTCAGAAAAGCAGGAGCTAGAAAGCAATGAGGCAAAGACTTCAAAACTCTGAGAGAAACCTACTCCAACCTAGCATCCTGGACTGGCAAGATTTTCACTTAAGTGTTAGGGTAGAAATGCAAAAGTCTGAAAAGTGATGGCTACCACACATGTTTATGCAAGAGTTGAAAAATGTTGCCTTTAGAATGTCGGATGGGGTGAGGAGGAAGGAGCTATATATGTCATACATTTTTAGAATTTAGTTTTTAGACAATGCACATGTTTAACTCGTTTGATTAAAAAATTCAAATTATTAAAAAGTAAAACAAAGAGGCTTTTGTCTTGTATAGTGTCTTTTGCCTTAGATCTTTATTTTGTCTTCTAGTAATATATTAACTTCCATTCTCCATATTTTTCCTTTTTTAATATTTCAGTCATGTCTCTGAGTGTATCTTAGTCTGTTTGGCTCACTTTATTTTAGGTGTGTAGATTGTAGACACTCAGGTTTGGGGTTTTGACCCCATCTGTTTGTCTTTTCATAGAGAAGCTTCCTCCTTTTGCTTTTATTGGTACAACTCCAGTGTTTGATCTTTCTTCTGTCATCTTTTCTGTGCTTTCCACCTTTTCATGTTTTGTTTGCTTTCTGACTTTTGATAAATGGATTTCGCGTTTTGAGAGACGTATTCCTTTTTTAGCTCTACCAATTAAGTCTTTCCAAAAATGCTTTTCAAAAGGCATTTCTTAAACTGTATTTCCTTAATCGTCTGAATCAGGACTGAAGCATTAATTCACCTAATTTTTATATTTAAATTCTGCTTTTCTTTTCTTCTCCCTTATGACCCACATTTACCTTCTTTTCACAACGTATTTTTGAGATTTTACATTCTATCAGCTCATTCATACTTTTATCATGTAACAAACCTTGTTCCATATATTGTACCAGACAGTGGGTTTGGAGAAAGGAACATACTCCTCACCCTCTAGGCACCTGAAGTCTGATAGGGAAGCAATTATAATCCAGGGCAAGTGGTACAGCAGAGTTGTGCCTGTGTTATGGGGGAGGACGTCAGAGAGGCATGCAACCTGGGCTGGTTTTTTTAGGGAAGACTTCCTGTGGAGGTAACACTTGAGCTGTATCTTAAAGCATGATGTTGATTATTCAGTCCAAAGAGAGAGGAGAGATCTTTCTAGGACAGAGGGAAGAGCAAATGTAAAGACAAGGAAGTAAGAAGATGTCTTGGGTTTCAGTAACAATAAATAGCTGAGTGTTGCACAAACTCAGCAGCTGGTATGAAAAGAAAAGGTCAGAGAGATACAGCAAGAGATCATTCACTAGGTCCCAGATGACCTTGAATGTCACTCTCAAGAAGGATGCTACCAAAGAATCTTAAGCAGGATGCAAATGGAACCACGGAGTGGGTAGGAATGAGGATGGAAGGTAGGAGGCCTTTGTGAGGAATTTATAATAAAGGTGATTAAAATGAAGAGGAGGGGATACAACAGGAGAAACGAGTATAGTCAGGAGACCTCAAGACTGTGTCCTTGGAGGGACAGCAAGGAGTCTGTCTCTCTGTGTGCTACTCCAAATTCTGATCCAGTCTTTCTCCAGCTCCCTACAAAGCTATAGTGGAAATGGAGTAGGACCTTCCAGCTTGTACCATAAAGAAACATCGTCTCTGAGGCCTCATGTGTCACAGTCCAGTGGTTTGAATGAGCTGTCTTTTGAGGAGTCAGAGATTCAGGTAGAAGACAGGAGAAGGTAGAAGTCACTTCAAGCCCAACTGAATGAGGTGACAGAGAGACTGAGTGAGCCCTCTTCCCCCCTTCTCAAATTCTCCCCCACCCCTTGTGAAGTCTTTCATCTTCTAAACAAAGATAATTTAATAAGATTTGGCAATTTTAAGAGTTACAAGGAAAACCATAGTTCATCTTAGGGTTTTGCAGGGTAGAGTGGTGTGGGTATGTGGGAGGTGGCGGAGTACTGAGTAGATGAGAGTGGAAGTCCTTAATTTGGTATTCCTAATACGCGAATGCTGCAGCTTTCGTTATGTCCCACAGTCCTTGGGTATTCTGTTCTGTCTTTGTCATTCTTTTCCTCTTTGCCTTTCAGTTTTGGAATGCAAATTCCAAATTCATTCATTCATTCATTTCTTCAGACTTACTGATTCTTTCCTCAGCTGAGTCCAGTTTATTGATGGGCCCATGGAAGGCATTCTTCATTTCTGTTACGTGTGTTGATTTCTAGCATTTCCTTTTGATTCTTTCTTAGAGTTTTCCTCTCTCTGCCTACATTACCAGTTCATTCTTGCATGATGGCCACTCTTTCCATCAGAGCCCTTAGCATATTAACCACAGTCATTTTAAATTCCCAGTCTGAGAATTCCAACACGTCTGCCATATTTGAGTCTGGTTCTGATGCTTGCTCTGTCTCTTCGAACTGTGTTTTTTTGTCTTTTAGTATGCCTTGTCATTTTGTGTACTGGATAAAAGGAAGCTGGTATTGACTCCTGCAGAGTTTTCTGCTCCTGGGCTTCAGCTCCAGTAAGGTGTGGGTCTCTGTCTGCTTGCCCGCCTCTTCCATTTTGGGGGCATCAGTCTGCCCTATAGCATCAATTTTCTGATGGATCTAAGAAAACTTGTTGGTTTTCAGTTTGTTCATCTTTTCTCTTGTTGGCGGATGGGAAAGATGACTTCTAAGCTCCTTACATGTTGGTCTAGAAACTCAAAAAAGTTTTTAATTTGAATTTCATTCATCAGGAGTTTATAAACAATATTAAGGAAGCTGGTTTTAGAATTTTAGAATGAAAGCTTTAAGCACTGATTTGGGTTGCTTACTTGGTGAATGACAGGAAAGAACTAGGCTTTTGCTTTCAAATGAGAATAGTTACCTAGATCTGGTCCTTTTCTTATAGATACATAAAACTTTAGAAGACTTTTCCTCCCATTTTACAGATAAGCACACCTAGGATCAGAGAGGTAAAGTGATTTTCTCAAGATCACACAGCCAATGACAGATCTGGAGCTTAAGTCCAGGTCTCCCGATAGTCAGTTCAGTGTTTTTTCCATGGCCCATGTGTCTCCTTGGCCTATACTCCTAAAGACAATGGGGATCCTTTAACCTTCATGCACAGGATGATAGTCATGACAACAACGAATCTAGAGGAGGAATGTGTGTGGCCTTATTGGGCTGTAGGAGGTGAGAAGGAAATACTAGGATGATTCAGAGCAAGAAGAAATATCTTGATTGGAGGAAGAGGTGTTTTGAAAAGGAAAAGGGACTTAGTGGGTATAGGATGAAAGTCACCTTGCTTCTTACTCCCTGGAGCTCAGCACCCTGCCCAAATCTGACAATTGTCTGCACACTGATGCCCTCTAGTGGATTGAAGAAGGAGATCTTTTCCCCAAAACTTGTCTACAGTGGAAACTTCAAGCGTGAGCCCCTGGGAGGGAAAGAAAATGCTCCTCCTCCGGCCCTCTCTCCGGTTCAGAGATTCGTCTCACCAGGAATTTTTTCTCTTTTACCCTTTAGCTTTTTTAAAATTAAACAATCCAAAGGCACTTAAAAACATGAGTGAAGATGAGCATTATCCCATATGGAAAACCGTATGTATCTAAGAGTGACGGTAGAGGGGCAGAAGCCATAGAAACACAGAGAACACACTGTGCATACACAAATACACATACCTGCAGAGGACGGCAGCTTTGTGGGCACTAAAGGTTATAAAATTTGGGAATCTCCCTTTGATAAAAAGAATATAAAAGTACAAATACGAAATTAAGTACAGAGCCTTGGAGGGGCTTCATCAGCTTCACAGTGAATAATCCTCGCACATACCCATCTGCTTGTGCACATACAGAGACAAAAAGAAGGTGTAACACAGAGCTATTTTTATCTTTTAGAATTACCCCTGAAATTCTACATACACGGAGAATGGTTCACCTCAGTAAAGCCACCTTGTTCCTTGGAACTGCCTTCAGATCCCATAGTGTATTCCTTGCAGTATCATTAATGATGACGACTTTTATCATTTAAGTGCAGATTCTTTTTTTTTTTTTTTAAGATTTTGTAATTTTTTCCTTTTTCTCCCCAAAGCCCCTCCGGAACATAGTTGTATATTCTTCGTTGTGGGTCCTTCTAGTTGTGGTATGTAAGATTCTTTTCTTTTCTTTTTTTGCAATAACCAAAGCCGCACAGAACCAACCCTGCTAAGTAGTAAGATGGATAGTCAAGCTGGCTGATGCTGTTTTGGGTCAAAAGTAAAGAGTTTTTTAGCCAGCCCTGGTGGTCCAGTGGTTAAGATCTGGCGCTCTCACCGCCATGGTCCAGGTTTGTTTCCTGTCAGGGAACCACACCACCTGTCTGTCAGTTGTCACACTGTGGTGGCTGCATGTTGCTGTGATGCTGAAAGTTATGCCACCAGGATTTTAATTACCATCAGGGTCCCCCATGGTGGACAGGTTTCAGCAGAGCTTCCAGACTAAGACAGACCAGTGAGAAGGACCTGGCCGCCCACTTCTGAAGAATTGGCCATGAAAAGCATATGATTAGCAGTGGAGCATTGTCTGATTTAGTGCTGCAAGGTGAGAGGGTGGGGCAAAAAGACAGGGCAGGGTTCTACCCTGCTGTACACAGGGGTGCTAGAAGTCGGAATCAACTCATTGGTACTACAACAGAGAGTCTCTTTAAAAGCTATCAAACTCTTTTGTCCCTTCCTTGCTTCTGTGCTATCCTGTGAGGAAGTTTCCCTGAAAAGAAGCTCCAAAATGTTTTTAGCAATGAAAGAATCACTGGACCAGGTGTACATTTGTGGTGGCCGTGAGCCTGTGCCTTGCAGTCCTCCAACTACAGGAAGGGCACTCGAGCAGAGGCCCAGCTGCAGAGCTGTGAAATCCATTCACTTTTTCACGAGAAGGCCGGGCCTCCATGTGGTTCCCAGCTCAGAAATGCATGCAGCAGGACCATGATGGCAGACCCAATTTTAGAAAGGACTCCTCTGATGGCCAACCTTGGCTCAAAGATATCATCCCAAGACTTTGCTGACCTGTTTTTAGAGTACACGGCAGTCTGGGATCTTTCCAGCAAACCTTCTCTTCCTCTGTCCTTCACTCAAGGTCAAATTTGCTTCACAGTCTGATGGCTTTTCCAGCTTGCCTGGCCCCCTCCCTATTTTTTTGCCCCATAGGCCTTTTTCTGAAAAAACTTTGCACAATTAATCACATCTTGGGTTCCGCTTCTTGGAGGACCAGACCCAGCTTTCTACAGTGACCACTTTAAAGAATAGCATCATCTTTATTTTCTCTAATTTCTATGTAACTGTAATAAAGAATATGGCCCGTCTTTTATGTTTGACTTCTGACAGTTTTTAACTTTCATCTCTCCCTCTACCTTTTGTACGCCACGTCTGGGAAAGCTGGTAAAAAAGCCTGAGTGCTCCTTTGTTGTCACCAGCAGGAAATTCAAACTCCACTAGCCCCTGCCTCTTCCTGGGAACTCAGTTCGGGTCTCATCCTTTAACCACCATACTAATGCAGGCCAGTCTCCTTTCCTCCATCTCTGAAGTCATTTTGGACCTGCTTGAGAGGCCTGCCCTGCTGTCCCCAGAGACCTCAATTATATAAGTAATAAGCCTTTTCATACCATCTTGGTGAGTGTGTAGCATCATCAGTTTTGACATACAAACCAAATTTTGGGAGAAGGTCTATCTATCTTTAAAGGGTGGTCACAACAGTAACAGAATGATGTCAGTTGCCAAATATTGGAATTGGCTACTAAGGTCCATAACTGAGAACAAGTGCTGCTAAGTACCCCAAGTTCTCACTTGAGAGGGTCACCAACTGTGTGGTCAGCCCCCTTCCTTCAGGGCATGTAGAATGGTACCACTCAGCACAGTTAGCACTGCCCGCCCACTCCTCGCACAAGGGAATATAAAAGGAAGGCTGAGAAGGAGAGGAGGTGGCATTTTGAAGGAGTGTCATGTGCGTGAAAAGTAGCTCTTGCTTTTTCTCCCGGAAGTTAAGAGAGAGTGAGCTACCAAGAGAATCAATCATAAAGTGGAAAGTACCTGAATCTCGTCTCCCTCCCCTAAGTTGGGGACTCGAGGTCGTCTTGTTTGAAAGTCGACAAGCGAATGGATTGACAAAATGCCTACTGCTAGGGTGTGTCAGAGGTGATAGAAGAGAGAAGGTATGGCCAAGAAGGACATGCGGGTGGAGGAGCCAGGACTCAACACTTCATGGCGTAAAGCGGTTTACATGTCTGCATGAGGGCAGGTAGCTCCAGACAACCTGAAGGTACTTCAGCCTTCAGGGCTGCTCACGTGCTGTGGGAGACCCATAAACAAGAGGTGATGGACAGACAGCCTGGAGTGGGTACCAGGAGGAATCGGGAGAGGACATGGCAGTTGAGAGACAAATCTAGGGTAACATGTAGGGGGGCAGGACCCCCTAGGGCTCTCTGAAACAGCAACAAATATCCTCTGTGAAGTAACCAGCTTTCTTTTGGAAACTCGACACACGGGGAGAACCAGTGGCCAATGGCTACTCAGCGTTAGAGCAAAACAGCAGCCAACAGAAAGAAGCAACTTTCCCCTGGGCAGCCAGTAAGAAAACGCACGTCACCCTCTTCCTTCCCTGCACCCCAACATCGCATGGCATGTACAACCCTCTATATTCCAAGCCACTAGCAGCAAGCCAGCCCCTGTGGTGGGGGGACGCGGCTGGGGGATGGGCAATGAGGACTTTGAAAAGATTACAGACTTAGCAATTTAAAATAAACAGCACTGAATCTGTGAGAAAGGAAGAAAGATTGAGCTGATAACCAAAAGTGACCAAACAGTTATGGAATTCAACTGCGATGTCATAAAGGGAATCCGCTCTCAAGTGAGGGAGAAAAAGGCTAATTATAACCCAAATAATAGCAGAAATTGGAAAAACAACATGACTTTGTGTTTCTATTCCAGTGAGTTGATATCCTTCTCTAATCGGGTACGTAAAATTTAAAAAAATACAAAGACATCTTTAAAGGAAATGATTAAACATCAACTATAATTTGATACTTATATATATACACAGTTAATTGCTTTCGCATATTCAGATAATGTTAGCAAACTATAGGTTATGTCTGTTATTTCCACCCTGTGTTATTTGCTCACATTGTTTTCTTTACCTTGAATATCAGTCCTTGCACTCCAATTCGTCTCTCTCAATTTAAAATCTTATGGTGCTAGAAAAACAAAGCTATTCTTTTCCTCTCCCTTCAGAGAGTCTGGGGAAGAGCATGGCCCTTGGCGAAGAATTTAATCTAGCTCTTTCGAGAAGTAATTACAAAGCCCCTGTTAGGTCTTTGTGTAGCCATGAGAGCAGTTCTTAAGAGGCATAAAGCTGGAAAATGGGCCCATTTCTTATTTCCAATGGGCTCTACGGGTCACCGTTTGAAAGGGTAGGGCATCTACACTGCTCAAAGGCAAATGATGTAAGGCGTTAATTACATTTAGAGCAGACGTTTTGAAAACTATGGGGATGCTAGAAAAATATTTCTTTTCCAACTGATGGGTTTAGACTTTAATATCTCTGATAATTAATATTTATCCTCAGGAAACGCTATGTGTGTGTGCTGGAGGAGGAATTGGAAAGAAATCCCATAGCTCTCCAATGAGGCATCAGTAGAAGAAGGAGCATTGTCCGCAACTCACTATGGTATGGAGACCCCGAGGGGGCTGGACTAGGAGCGTCCACATCACTCCTGGACAGCTCTTTGGGACTTGGGTTGCCAAAGACCACCATGGACTCTCCCTGGGATATTATCTTAAATGGAAAGACTCACAGCTGGGCGAGTGTTCTGTTGGCCTGGAGGGAGGTAGTTACTGGGTTGAGATTGGTCCCTGGAGGAAGACACAGGCTTCCTGAACCCTGAGTCAAGAGTCATAGGAAGGAGAGTCGAAGAAGGAAAGGGTTCACGATGGGGAGCAGACCCCAAAACAGAACAGCACCACTAGGAGCTGGAGGGAGCCCATAGGGCATTCTCTGCATGCGATTAACATTGTGGCTGTTTTCCCTTGTACCACGGTGCAAGTCGTATCAGAGTTTTAAATATCTGTGCTCCTCTATTGTAATGTCCTTTGATTACTGCAATCTTACGTAACAGATGAGATATGTATGTATGTATATACTTTTGTATTTATTTCTATAACAGTGGCTTATGAAGGACAGAGGAACAGACTAATAAAGGGAAGCAGGGCCTTCCCAGTTCACCCTTCCTATTCATGGCCCAATTCATGGTGGGTGCCATGCAGAGCAAGAGGCATCCTAGAGAGAAACTGCTTCCCAGTCAAACGTTCAGAGAACAGAGATGGTGCTAGGAGCCGTGGGAGGGAGTAGGATGACGAGGCTTGGAAGGCCTGTGAAGGAAACCCTCCTCGCTCCCTGCAGGATGAGAAGAAGGTGACCTTTCAAAGTGGGAAAAGGCTGACGTGCTGGTTACTCTATTCACTCCTCAAGGCCATCTTCTCAAATGCCGCATCCTTTACTGAGCTGTCCCTGAGCTCTTCCAAGCCAGAAAGAATCCCTTACACCTCTGAAAGCTGAGAGCCCTTGATTTGGGCCTCCCTTACGGCGCTCACCAATGTCTGCTCTAAATGAGAGTTATTTATAAAGAAGTCTTTGCCCAGAGACCTCTGGTTTGCCTTCATTTCCCCCCAGATCTGCTCCACTTTTCACTCTTCTCTCTCCTGCCTTCTGTAGTAGGATGCTGAGCTTTATGCAAACACCAGCCGTCGCCCATGTCTCCAGCTTCTGTTGGCCCAGGAGGAGCTCATACAGTAAGTGGGAGGGAGGTTGGGACATTTAGTTCCCTTTTCTTTCCCTGGGAAGTCACCTCAAAGTGGCCACATCTCTTAAGGTAGCTGACGCCAGGAGACTCCATCCCCTTCCAGGTTCCAGGATCCACCACAACCCTAAGTTCTATAGGGCCGAGGGAGGAGAGCACCTTAGCTTCACTAGCCCAGGTAACCACACTGCTCCTTGTGCTCCCCCTATAGTCACGCCTTTGTAAATAGCTCTTCAGCTTAGCTTATTCTGGGCATACCAAATATTTCCAGTTGGGACCCTTCCAGATACACTCCCTTACTAAATAAATAGAGAGCATATCAAAATATGTTTGGATTACGCTTATATCTGAGCCATAGCTAAAATAGAGTCCTGCATATTATAGGTGCCCAACAAACACTTGTTCAGTTAATAATATGCTTCTCCACCTCTAGACCGGAGTTTATCAACCTGGGCCCTACTGACACTTTGGCATGGATAACTCTGTTGTGGGGGGCTGTCCCATGCATTGTAGGATGTTTGGCAGCATCCCTGGCCTCTGTTTACTAGACACCAGGAGCACCCCAATCCCAGTTGTGGCAACCAAAAGTGTCTGCAGACATGGCCAAATGCCCTCTGGGAGCAAAGTCCCTCCCAGTTGAGTTCACTGCCCTAGACGTTTGCTACTCTTGTCATTTCAGCACTCATGTTACAAAAACCACTATCATTACTTCATAATAACAGTTCATAATATACACGCATGTATACACACACGCACACATGCATGAATGCACACATTGGGACCCATAAGCATGAAATGCTGAAAGCGGCATAGTCCGACATATATAAATATATGTGCACGTATGAAAAGTGTATTCAAAAAGAATTTCCAAAGATAGGAAATCAAAGACGTATTTCCTTATTTTTAAAAACAAAATCTTTATTATCAAGTGAAAAAAAATCACCCCCAAATTGGAGATAACATTAAACGAGATTTCTTTGACCTTTACAGAAATTCATGTGCTTAGATCTTCAAAAGATCACAGGCATAAGTATAAATGTAGAGATGCTAAACATAGTACATGAAATAGAAAATGATCAAAAGGAACAAGGTGCTTCCAGGTACAATGGTGAGAACACAGGTGTCTAACGATCATCCTCGCCCCACACCCAGAAACTCACTGAAACGACCCACGTCTTGCAAGCACAGAGAAACATACTATGATCTCTTTTACTTTGCCGCCTGCAAGAGGACTGTGTTACCAGCCTCAAAAGTCTAAGAGCCACTATATTCATCTTGATAAATATCCCAGGCTTCATTCCTCTTCCCTCTTTTTGTTTGCTTGTTTCCTCCCCAGTTCTTTTTCTCTCTCCCACCAAAGGATGCTGTGTCAGTACTGCCATGTTGCACAAATCCAGGGAAGGCCCTTCACTTTGGGAGCTTTCCTATGCTAGAGCGCTCTCTCTTATGAATAAATCAGTACAGTATCTCCCCCTTCCCCTGAGAGAGGAGCCGAGGGCATCGTGAGACTGTTTGGAGAAGCATTTCAAAGACCCAGGTGCATCATAGATGATGGAGGAAACTTTCCCAGGACTTTGGTGCATGGAACTGAGACACAATCGCTGGACTCTCTATCCTAAGACTCAAATAGGCAGTTTAAAATGAGCTCACCAATTCAAACAGAGCAGGGCACAGAGGAAGAGTCAGTAGATGATACCAGTGATATCAGCCATGATGGGAGCCAACAAAGAAAGGTGGGAAATCACTAAGAAGCAGCCCAGAATAATTCTTGAGCCCGAGGAAGTTCTGGAGGCAAGTGCAAGAATCTGCAATGGCTTTCTGTGTTGTTCCCAAAGCAGCCAATGAGAATATGTTGGATTTAAAGGGAGAATAATGTAAAATCAACCACAATAATAGCAAGCAACTTCACTGAATTTCTACCAATCAGGTGCACCCAAGTGAGACTTTGATTTGAAGCTGAGGTAAGAGGCATGCATGGATCATCCATTTTAGAGAGAAAGGTAATGGCAACAGCTTTCTAAACATGGCAGAGGTAACTGGTTCTCATCCATAATCGTTTCTGGAAACTTAGTCCAAAACCTGTTCCACCAGCCTTTCCAAAGATTTCCCAAGCTACTAAATGACCTTTAATAAATTCCTTCCTGCCAAAGTAGCTGGAGAAGATTATATGGTCTACAACTACAAATACAGCAATCCTTGGATTTTAATTCAAGCTCTGCTTGTGTGCGTGTGTGTCCTGAAATAACACACTGTACGCTGGTGTGAATTTGGAAAAGACATGATTGGTGTTTGGGCTCTCATCCTCTGGCAGCCCCCATTTGGAAACAGGGATGGTTAACTTTATTATCTTTTATTGGAGAAAGGATCCAGTAGGAGGTGAAAACCTTGTGATAATTTGGGACTTTCTCGTTTCAGCACACAATCAATATTGTACAGTATATGACAATACAGTCTTGTAGAAATAGAGATTGAATGAAAAAATAGCAATTTCCATTAACCTACATTTTATGCAATTGAATTTTTAGTTCCTACTTATTGCTTTATCATAGGAAGTTATATATATAGTATATTTATATGTATATACATATATATATTATACACACAAACATATACACATTTGCCATAATAAGATAGTTGAGTTTTTATGATACCTTGCGATGACAAAAATTACATTACAAAAGAGTCATCTCAAAAATCAATCTCCCAGGAAACTGACTTGCCAAGGAAGGACTCCACGGTAATAGAAAGTTTCTGGACAGGATGCAGGTGAGGACAGACCCCAGGAAGTTGAGCCTAGAGTTTCTGGTCACTTTTCACTTGTGGGTAATTTCTGATTCCTTGGGGGTGGCTAGGAGGAGTTGGTAGGTCAAAAATTAAAGTCTAGGGTGCACTAGGCTGGGCTCTTATGAGCACTCTCACTTTGGGTGGGAACTTCAAAGGACCGCACCCTAGAATCAGAGTGAACCAGAAGTAGACAAGTCCTTCCAGGGCGTGAAGTACATCTTCCCGTCATCTGTATCTCTGATGATGCTCTAGCGTTAAAGCTACCAAATGGCAGAAGCAAATGGAAATTATTTCTACAAAGAATTTTTCCAGTACAGTGTCTGCCACACAATAAAAACAGCACAAGAGAAAAAAAGTGAACAAAACTCAGCAAAACAACAAAGAGTGAAATAGACTCACGTGGCTCTAGAGTTTTTAATTATTAGGCACAGACTTTAAAATAAACACACTTATTATGTCCGTGACAATAACTGACACAGTTGAGAATTTGACAAAGCATTAAAAACTATGAAATGAAAGAACCAAGTAAAAATTCTAGAATGGAAATTAAAAGTGACGTTAAGAATTCAACAGGGAGATTAACAGTAGATTAGACAGAGCCAAATAGAAATGAGTGAGGTGAAATATAGATCAGAAGACAATATTCAGAATAAATCTTGGAGGACAAAAGGGTAGAAATGCAAAACAGAGGATACTAGATATGAACACAGCGGGAAGGAGAGGAAAGGGAGAATGATGAAGCAATATTTAGAGATAAGGTGGCAAAAATTCAAGAAGCCCAAGAAGGATAAATGAAAAGAAGTTCAGATCTAAATACATAACAATAAAAACTATTGAAAACCAAAGACAAAGAGAAAATTTTAAAAGCAGCTAGAGAAAGAAAAAAAAAGATTGCTTATTAAGCAAAGTAAGATATATTAGCAACCTCAAAGTTGCAGTAACCATAAACAGTAAAGGTAAGTTTTTTGTTCATGTTACATCCCCACTGTGTATCTATCAGCAGGAGAGCGAAGACACATGGCTCATCCTAATCACTCAGGGATGCAGGCTAATGGGTGTGGAGGCAATAAAAAAGTACATCACTTGCATTTCCCTTCGAGAAAGAACTTGCCGTTCAGCTGCAAGGAGTGCAACTAGCTGAGCCTTCAGCTGCAGCATCTTCAGGATCCACGACAGCAGTACAGCCAAAGCCCCCCTCTGCTCAAGCATCTCTCAGCCAATGACTGAGCACAATAACTCAATTAGAGTGTCCTCTAAAGGGCAAGATTTTGTCCCAGAGCTCCCCATTTGGTTGGCCAAGACTTTGTCAGATCTGCATGGTAAGCTGAGTCTCTCCCTACCTGATTCTTCTCTCCTTCCCCTTCAACTCGACATTTGGTGTCAGCTCTACACTGCGGTCTGAAGGAATGCCCACCCAACTCTGCTTCCTCCTCCTTTATCTTGCACAGTTGTCACCCATCCACCTATAAAACTCTTGTAGTTCTCTGTCAAAGCTTCTGCTTCCTAAAAGACCTAAACTGACACAATGGGTCTGTCACCAGCTATAATGTTGCCAGGCACCATCCCAGAAGCACAAGAGAATGGTTTGTATCAGTATTGAAAGGTTTTGTATCAGCAGTTAAATGCTTCAGCTTGAGAGTGACATGTTTTACTTTTACTTGCCTCTCGTTAGCCAGAGTTAATCTCATGCCGCCATCCACCCACAAGTGTCTTGGAAGTAGAATTCAGCCATGAGCTGAAGAGCTAGAAGTAACTGGTGAACAGCACTAAGAGGTACCACGGTCACAGCTAATGGAGCAATAGTTTGACTGACAACTGACTTCTCCAGAGGAATAACAGGAACTAGAAAACAATAGATGATGAATTTAAAGTGCAAGCAAACAGTAGACAATCAAGAATTCTATTCAGAAAAATAGTTTTCAAAAATAAAGAAGTAAAAATATTTTAAAACAATGATAAATAATTTCATTACTGCATTAAAGAAATACTAAATGGTGTTCTTTAGGAGAATAAATATAGATAGGAGTTCAGAAATAATGAAGAAATTGGGAGTTCTGAAAAAGACATCCATGGCTAAATACATATTGGTTGTATAACACAATAATAATAACATATTAGGTTTAAAATATATATAAAATTAAAATCACAATAAAAGTTGCTTATAAGAGGAAAAAAGGAATTAAAGTGTTATAAGGGCTTACGTTTTTTCAGAACAGCTATAAAGTAGTAATTAATATTAGACTTTCAAAATTCAAAATTGAATGTTGAGTAAATACTGAAAGAGTAATAAAAGCTTGTCTATCTAAAATGGGATAATATAACAAAATCCAAAAGAAGAAAGAAAGAAGAGACAAAGAATAAGTAAAGGTGGGACAAATTGAAGACAAATAGAAAGATGATTTAAATAGTAAAACAAAAATATATTAGCAATTACAATAAACATCAATAAAATATATACTCATCCTTTAATGGGCACTTAGGTTGTTTCCAAGCCTTGGCTATTGTGCATAATGCTGCAATGAGCATGGGGGTGCATATATGTTTTCAAGTTAGTGTTTTCATGTTCTTTTTCACCCAGAAGTGAAATAGTTGGATCATATGGTATTTCTATTTTTAATTTTTTGAGGACTTTCCCTAACGTTTTCCATAGTGGCTGAACCAGTTTACATTCCCACCAGCAACATATGAAGGTTCCCTTTTCTCCACATCCTCTCCAACACTTTTTATTTCTTATCTTTTTAATAATAGCCATTCTGACAAATAAAGAACATGTGGTATAGATATACAATGGAATACTACTCAGTCATAAAAAAGGATGAAATCTTGCCATTTGCAACAACATGGATGGACCTTGAGGGTGTTATTCTAATCAAAATAAGTCATATGGATAAAGACAAATACCATAAGATTTCATTCATATGTGGAAGATAAACAAACACATAGATACAGAGAACAAATTGGGGGTTACCAGAGGGGAATTGGGGTGCAGGGAGGGTGAAAGGGCTAAAGGTGCTTATTTGTATGGTGACAGATGACAACTAGACTTTTGGTGGTGAACACAATGTAGTCTATAGAGGAGTCAAAATATAATGGTGTACCTCTGAAATTTATATAATGATATAAACCAATATTACTTCAATAAAAAAGACTATATATGCCATTTAAAATACAAAGTTGTCAACTGGGTTAAAAAAAAACAAAAGATATTCTCCTTATAAGAGGTGAATTTTAAATATAAAGAAACAAAAAGGTTAAATATAAAAGGATGGAAAAAGAGATATTGTATGGTATAGACTGAATGTGTTCCCCAAATTTTATATATTGAAACCTAATCCCCAGTGTGATGGTATTTGGAGGTGGGGCTTTGGGGAAGTGATTAGATCACAAGGCTGAAGCCCCTATAAAAGAGACCCCAGAGCCTCCCTCCCCCACCTTCTTTCTTTTCTTTTTCTTTTTTTTTTTCCTGAGGAAGATTTGCCCTGAGCTAACATCTGTTGCCAATCTTCCTCTTTTTGCTAAGGAAGATTCCCCTTGAGCTAACGTCTATTGCCAATCTTCCTATTTTTGTATGTGAGCTGCCAAGACAGCATGGCCACTGACAGATGAGTGGTGTAGGTCTGCGCCCAGGAACTGAACCCAGGCTGCTGGAGTGGAGCAGACCGAGCTTAACCACTAGGCAACCAGGCCTGGTGCCCCCACCCCCACCTTCTACCGTGTAAGGACACAGCAAGAGGATGGTCTTCTGTGAACCAGAAAGCAGACACTCACTGGACATTGAATCTGCCAGCACCCTGATCTTGGACTTCCCATCCTCCCAAACAGTGAGAAATAAATTTCTGTTATTCAGAGGCCACCTAGTCTATGGTACTTCATTATAGCAGACCGAAAGACTAAGACATCACGCAAAACTTAATTTTTAAAAAGCTAGTATAACTAAACTAACAAGAGACAAAATCTACTTTAAGGCAAAATGTATTACTGAAAATAAAAAGGAATATTTTATAATGACAGAAAGGTTCAATTCACCAAGTAGATAGAACAGTTGTAAATTTGTATGCATTTAATCACATAGCCTCCAAATATATACAGACAAACTGATAGAACCAAAATTAAATAGACAAATCCACCACCATAGTGGGAGATTTTAACATTCCTCTCTCAATAACTGTTAGAAAAGTAGACCAAAAATCAGTGAAGTTATAGAAGATTACTATAACACAATCATAAAACATGACCTGATAGAGACATAAGTTGGATTCCCCTTAATGACTGAGAACTATACATTCTTTTCAAGTGCACATGGAACATTTACAAAAAAATCATCATATCTTGGCCCAAAAGCAAGTTTCATAAAATTCAATCAAAAGATTGAAATAATACAAAATATGTCCTCTGATCAAATTCAAGAATGCTATAAATCAACAATGATACTAAAAATATCCTGTAAATGGCTGGAAACTAAGAACTAAACTTCTATATAACTAAATAGAAGAGAAGAAATTATAATACAAATTAGAAAATAAGTCATACCAAATGATAATAAAAATATAAAAACTAATGGGATGAGGTGGAGGAAGGGTTTTTATACCAGTGAAACTGTTCTGTTACTGAAACAGCAGATACATGTCATTTTGTCCAAACTCACAGAATATACAACACAAAAATATGAGCCCTGATATAAACTCTAGTCTTTAGTTAAAGACTATATAGCAATATTGGTTCATCAGTTGTAATGTATCACACTGATGCAAGACATTAATAATAGGAGATATTATGTGCAGGGCAGGGGAAAGTGCATGTGGGAAATCTCTGTACGTCCTGCTCTATTTTTCTGTAAACCTAAAACTGCCCTAAAATAATTATTAACTAGAAAAAGAAAGTAGTGAGATGAAATGGTGCAGCAACTGAGGAAAACAGTTGGATAGTTCCTCAATAAGTTAAACACAGCATTACCGTATGACCCAGCAATTCCACTCCTGGGTATATACCCAAAATGATTGAAAACAGGTACACAAACAAAAACTTGTATGCAAATGGAAGTGCTATTCACAATAGTCAAAAGGAAGAAACAGCCCAAATGTCCATCAACTGATGCATGGATAAACGAGTGGTATATCCAGACAGTGGAATATTATTTGGCCACAAAAAGGAATGATATACTGATATATGCTACAATATGGGTGAATTTCAAAAGCATTACACTTAGTAAAAGAAGCCAGACACAAAAGGCCATGTATTGAATGGTTCTATTTGTATTAAATACCAGAATAGGCAAATCCATACAGATGGAAAGCAGATCAGTGGTTGCCAGGAACTGGGAGAAGAGGGGAATAGTAAGTGATTGTTTAATGGGTACAGAGCTTCCTTTCAGGGTCATGGAGATATTCTGGAACTAGATAGTGGTGATGGTTGCATAACATTGTGAATATCCTAAATGTTACTAATGGTAAATTTTATGTTATGTGCATTTTAACACAAACCCCAGAAAACTAGTAGGGTGCATACATTTCAAGAAATTTGAAAAAGGAATAAGTTAAAACATAACAAGTTAATTATAAAAAAGTAGAAGAAAGAAAAATAAATATAAAAGCAGAAGCTGATGAAATAGAAAATAGTCTACAAAAGAGGATCAGTAAAGCCATAAATTTGGTGGGCAGGGGAGCCTAACAAAATCCATACATGCCTAAGGAGATTGATTAAGGAAAACAAAGGAAGACACAAATATGCAACACCAGGAAGAAGATGGGGCGTATCACTAAAGAGCATGCAGGCCTTCAAAAGGAAATAAGAGAAAATTATTAACAGCTTTCTGCCAAAAGTTTTTTAAGTTTTAGATGAAACGGATGCAGGAATATAATTGATCAAAAGTGACTCAAGAGGAAATAGAAAATCCGAATAGTCTAACTCAAAGAAAATGAAACCATAATTTAAGATATTCCCACAAATGCAATTCTAGGAGCAAATGGATGCGCTGGCAAATGACAATCTTACACAAACCTTCCTCAGATTATAAGATAGACTACTCCCCAGTGTGTTTTATGAGGTCAGAATACCTTAACACAAATATCTGATGAGGTCATTATGAGAAAGGAAACACTCACTTGTGAGCAGGGAGGCAAAAATTCTAAAGAAAATGCCAGCAAGCTGAATCCAGCAATATACAAAAAGGATACTATATTATGACTAGTTTGAATTTATTTCAGGAATGCATGGTTTAATTAAACAGTCAAAAATCAATGTGATACACCACATTAACAGAATAAAGGAGAAAAATAACAGATGCAGAAAAGTCGTTTGATAAATTTCAACTTCTGTTCATTAAATTAAAAAAAAACTTAGCAAGCAAAGAATAGAAACTTCATTAACCTGATAAAAGGTATTTTTTTGTATATGTGTGTGTGTGTTTGTGTTTGCATATACCTACAGCAAACTTGATCCTTTATGGTGAATTATTAAGAGTTTTTCCTTTGAGATTAGAAATAATATCTGCTATAAAATAAAAGATTTAAAATATACACCTTACATGAACATCAGAAATATCAAATGTTAAATACCAGGAAATCAATCTAACAAAAGCTGTATGACTTCTTTGTAGAAAACGTAAAAAATGAAATTAAAGAAGACCCACATAAATGAAGGGATGTACCATGCAAATTTGAAATTCAATATTTTTAAGATGTCAATTCTTACTAAATTGATAAATTCAATACAATCTCAGGTTTTTATTTTTTGTGGAAAATTGGGAACTGATCCTAACCTTTAAGTGAAAAAACAAAGGGCAAAGGTAGGTAAGATGCTTTCAGAGACAAACAAGGTGGGAGGCTGACTCTACTTTGGTATCAAAAATTGTTATAAGACTGGATTAATTAAGACAAGAATAGACAAATAGATCAGTGGAATAAAAAAGAGCCCAGAAATAGAATCATGCATGTATGGACAGATGACAGATGTGGTACCTTAGAGAAAGAAGTTAGGGTGGTCTTTTCAATAAATTCTGCTGAAACAATTAAATATTCATACACAAAAATAAAGGAAAGAAAAAGAAACTTTTGGCATTTACCTCATATGTCATACCCCAAATTAATTCTGGTTGAATTTAGAATGCATTAAGTGTTCAAAGTAAAACAATGAAACTTCTAAAGGATATCTTCATGATGTTGGGGTAGATGACTTTTAAATGTCACACACACACACACACACACACACTGCTAACCACAAAGGAAAAGGTTAACTCAACTATCTTAAAAAATTAAGAACTTCTGCTCATCAAAAGCTGCCAATGAGAAAATGAATGAAAAGGCAACCAAAAGACTGGAAGAATATATTGGTCGCTCATAAAGCCAACAGAGGGCTTGTGTGCAGAATATAAAGAACTGTAATAAGTCAATAAGAAAAGGCAGACAGTCTAACAGAAAAATGGGCAAGAGGCTTGAACAGGCTTTTAAACAGGTACAAAAGGTCATATCCAAATGGCCAACAAACATGAAAAAAAATGCTCAACCTCATTAGAAATCATAGAATGTGAATTAAAACTACAATGCAAAGCCACTGCATACCCATGAGAAGGATGGCTAAAATTTGAAAGGCTGACTTTACCAAGTAAGTGCGGACAGGGAACAACCAGTTTATAAATTTATAAAGAATAGAAATGGGTGCAACTACTTGGGAAAACTGTTAGACGTTGTCTGCTAAAGTTGAAGATGTCTGTTCCCTATAACTCAGCACTCCATTTCTAACTATTTCTAACTATATAACTTAGTGGGAACACGTACACATGTGCATCGGGAATCATGTACCAGAATGCTCACAGCAGGGCTATTTGTAACAGCCCCAAACTGGAAACAACCCGACATGCATCAGCAGTAAAAACAGATAAATAACTTGTGGTATGTCCATCCATCAAAACACCACAAGCAGGGGCCGGCCCCGTGGCCGAGTGATTAAGTTTGCACGTTCCGCTTTGCGCAGCCCAGGGTTTCACCGGTTTGGATCCTGGGCACAGACATGGCACAGCTCATTAAGCCATATAGAGGTGGCATCCCACATACCACAAATAGAAGGACCCATAACTAGAATATACAACTATATACTGGGAGGATTTGGGGAGAAGAAGAAGAAGGAAAAAAGAAGATTGGAGACAGATGTTAGCTCAGGTGCCAATCTTTAAAAACAACAAACAAACAAACCCCAGAGCAATGAAATGAAGAAAAACAAAGCATCATCAACATGAACCTCACAATGAAAACACGTGTAAACCTACACGAAAACACAGTGTTGAATGAAGGAAGCCAGACACAACAACAAAATACATATTGTGTATTCATTTACGGAAAGTTTAAGGAATGGCTAAAACCAAAATGCAGCATTTAGATATGCATGTGTGATGTTTATATGTATATCTCATATACACACACAGAAGTGAGAACCATAAACATCAGGAGGATGGTTCCCTTTGGCGGGAGGGGTGGGCAGTGAGCCAGCTTAGGCATAAGTGGGGCTTCTAGGGTCCTAATGATGTTCTATTTCCTGACTTGGTATTAAGTTCATGGGTGTTTGGATATCTTCTTTGTGATAAATTTTTGAGCTGTCCATCTTTTCTTTTTGCACATTGTTTCCTTTTTACCATGTTTCACAATTTAAAAAAAAATGGTTTATAATACATCGTTTCCATACTCACAGCAAAGTGGTTAAAGGCTACAGAGTTTCAGACTGACAAAAAAATATATTTTTCTTATGGCAGTTTTAATAATAAAAGTACTTCCATAGTTATTAATCTATTTTCATTGCAAGCTGAAAAGAATAAATTTGTGGATAAAAACTCTCCAAAACATACGCAATGCCTTTGTTCGTTCTTCAGTCCACACACCTGGGGTTCTCTCATGAGCGCTACTATTTTTGCCTTTGAATCTTTGCGATGTTGCTGGCAATGCAGTTCATCCTCCTTGTCCAAGGGGCTGAGAAGGAGTGGGTGGCTGCACTCTCAGGCTGAGTACCCCTCACCACCCCAAGGAAGGTGCACAGGAGTGGCCTGGTGAGTGAGGACTCACTTGGGCTCACTCCAGCAACTCAGAGCTGCTCTCATGGGCTTACTTTCTAGAAGGAAAACAGAAAAACAACAGGCAAACACACAGTGTGTACAATGCCGCAGAGTGATAAACCCTCTAGAGAAAAGGAAGTCCAAAAGCTACCCAACCAGGCAGGAGCTCTATCAATTCTGCTTGCTTCATAGGATCCCCAAGTAGGTAGCGCACAGTAGCATTCCATTTACACTCGTGGGGGGAAAGGAGGGAGGGAGAGAAGGCGAGAGAGAGTAAAGGAGAGAGGGAGAAAAAGGAAGAGAAGGAAGCTCCTGTTGCAGGTTATTTTACACACAATTCCCACAGGAACACCCATGGTCTAGGAAAAATTTCTATGTTATTCTATACACACATATATTCGTACTATATTCACGCCATCATAGCATGGTTTCTGTTTTGAAGCTTCCCTTTTCCATTTAAATTATGTCTTGAAGATATTTCCATGTTAAGAAACATGGATGCACATCATCTTTGGAAATCTTGGATCCCGGGACCTGCTCAGATTAGTCTCCAACGTGTCTTGGTTTGGTGTTTGCTTGTCCCTACCAGGAAGGGATGGTCAGCACCTCTGCTGCTCTGAGATTTTTCCCAGTCTCAACTTTTACTTGCTTTCCTTGCTCATTGCTTGCTCGCTCTCCAGCTGACCGGCAGTGGGTATGCTGGTGTTCCTCACAGCATCCACTCCTGGTGTATTCCCCACTCCTTTCTGCTTCCTGACACTCTGTTTCCTGGTCTATGTGCCAGTTTTCACAGGACCCCAGTTTCTACTTTGTTCCTTTGGGAAGCATTGCCATTCTGGAACACAGCCACAGTGGACAGCAAGGACCAAAGGCTTTTGGAAAAACAGATGGAGGAAGCCAAGGGTCAGGGAACTTCAACTTGATCATGATGGATGATCTTTTTAATGTATTGTTGTATTAGATTTGCTAGAATTTTGTTGAGGATTTTTGCATCGATGTTCATCAATGATATTGGCCTGTAATTTTCTTTTTTGTGTGTTGTCTTTGTCTGGTTTTGGTATCAGGGTAATGTTGGCCTCATAGAATGAGTTAGGAAGCTTCTCCTCCTCTTTAATTTTTTGGAAGAATTTGAGAAGGATAGGCATTAAGTATTCTTTGAATGTTTTGTAGAATTCACCAGAGAATTCACCGTCCACTCCTGGATTTTTATTTTTGGGGATGCTTTCGATTCCTGTTTTGATCTTCTGGTGATTGGTCTATTTAAATTCTCTATTCCTTCTTGATTCAGTTTTGGAAGATTGTGTGATTCTAAGAATTATCCATTTCTTCTAGATTATCCAATTTGTTGTTGTATAGCTTTTCATAGTAGTCCCATATAATCTTTTGTATTTCTGAGGTATCCTTTGTAATTTCTTCTCTCTCATTTTTGATTTCATTTATTTGAGAATTCTGTTTTTTTTCTTGGCGAGTCTAGCTAAACTTTTGTCAATTTTGTTTATCTTTTCAAAGAACTATCTCTTCATTTGTTATTTTAGTCTCTATTGCATTTATTTCTGCTCTTATTTTTATTATTTCCCTTCTTCTACTGACTTTGGGCTTTGTTCTTCTTTTTCTAGCTCCTTTAGGTGCACTGTTAAATTATTTATTCAAGATTTTTCTTGTTTGTTGAGGTAGGCCTGTATTGCTATAAACTTCCCTCTAGGACCACTTTTTCTGTATCCCATAAATTTTGGCATGCCGTATTTTCATTTTCATTTGTCTCCAGGTACTTTTTGATTTCTTCAATGACTCAATCATTATTCGGTAGCATTTTGCTTAATCTCCACCTATTTGTGGCTCTTCTGATTTTCTTCCTGTACTTGATTTCTAGTTTCATACCATTGTAGTCAGAAAAGATGCTTGGTATTATTTCAGTCTTTAATTTACTGAGACTTGTTTTGTGGCCTAGTATGTGATCTATCCTAGAGAATGTTCCATGTGCATTCAAAAAGAATGCGTGTCCTATGGTTTTTGGATGGAATGTTCTGTATATCTAAGTCCATCTGGTCTAATGTGTCATTTAAGGCCAATGTTTCCTTATTGATCTTCTGTTTGGATGATCTATCCACTGGTAGAAGTGGAGTGTTGAAGTTCCCTTCTATTAGTGTGTTACTGTCTATTTCACCTTTTATGTCTGTTAATAGTTGCTTTAGGTATTTAGGTGCTCTTATGTTGGGTGCACAGATACGTATAAGTGTTATACCCTCTTGTTGGATTATTCCTTTTATCGTTATGTAGTGCCCTTCTTTGTCTCTTGTTACAGTTTTTGTTTTAAAGCCTATTTTGTCTGATATAGGCATTGCTACCCCAGCTTTTCTTTCATTGCCATTTGCATGGAGTAGGTTTTTTCCCTTCAATTTCAGTTTGTGAGTGTCTTTAAGTCTGAAGTGTGTCTCTGGTATGCAGCATATCTATAGGTCTTGCTTGTTTATCCATCGGCTACCCTATGTCTTTTGACTGGAGCATTTAGTCCATTGATATTTGAAGTAGCTATTGATAAGAATGTACTTATTGCAGTTTTGTTACTTTTTTTCTGGGTTTTTCAGTGGTTCTTTTCTGTTCCTTTCTTCTTCTGTTGGTCTTTTCCCTTGTTGTTTGATGGTTTTCTTTAGTATTATTTTTTGTTCCTTTCTCAATTTTTTGTCTATTTATCATAGGTTTCTGGTTTGTGATTACCATGAGGTTTATATACAATAACCTACATATTCTATGTACACAATCTACATTAAGTTGATAATCTCTTAAGTTTGACCTCTTCCTAAAAGCTCTACTCTTTTACTCCCCCTCCCCACATTTTATGTTTTTGATATCATATTTAACCTCTTTTTTGTGCATGTGTATCCATTAGCCTTTTATCATGGAAATAGATAATTTTAGTACTCTTATCTTTTGACCTTTGTATTAGCTTCGTATGTGGTTGATCTGCTACCTTTACTGTATATTTGCCATTACCAGTAATTTTATTTTATTTTTAAAAATAATTTTCTTATTCCTATTTGTGGTCTTTTTTTCCACTTTAAATAAATCCCTTTAGCATTTTTTGTAAGGCTGGTTTATTGGTGATAAATTCCTTTAGTTTTTGCTTGTGTGGGAAGCTCTTTATCTCTTTTTCCATTCTGAAGGATAACCTTGCCATGTGGAGTTTTCTTGGCTGTAGGTTTCTTCCTTTCAGCACTTTGAAGATATTGTGCCATTCCCTTCTAGCCTGTAAGGTTTTGGCTGAGAAGTCAGCTCATAGCCGCATGGGGTTTCCTTTGTATGTAACTTGTTGCTTTTCTCTTGCAGCTTTCAGGATTCTCTCTTTATCTTTAACACTTGACATTAGTGTGGGCCTCTTTGGGTTTATCTTGTTTGCTGCTCTCTGTACTTCCTGTACCTGAATATCTGTTTCCTTCCTTAGGTTAGGAAAGTTTTCAGTTATTGTTTCTTCCAATAGATTCTCTGCCCCTTTGTCTCTCTCTTCTCCTTCTGGGACACCTATAATATGGATATTAGTATGTTTGACATTGTCTCAGAGGTTCCTTAGACTGTCCTCATTCTTTTTAATTCTTTTTTCTGTTATTTGTTCAGCTTGGGTGATTTCCCGTAGTCTTTTGTCCAGCTCACTTACGCATTTTCTGTATCATTTACTCTGCTATTGAGTCCCTCTAGCAAATTTTCATTTTCTTTATTGTATTCTTTATTTCTGATTGGTTCTTTTTTATATTGTTCAATCCTTTGTTGAAGTTCTCACTGAATTCATCCATTCCTCTCCCAAGATCAGTGAAAATCCTTATGAATATTAATTTGTGCTGTTTATCAGGTAGATTGTTTATCCCTGTTTCATTTAGTTCTTTTTCTGAGGATTTATCCTGTTCCCTTATTTGAAGCATATTCCTCTGTCACTTCATATTGCCTCTTTCTCTGTGCTTATATCTATGTATTTGGTGGATCAGCTATGTCTCTTGATCTTGGAGAAGTGGTCTTATGTAAGAGATGCCTTGCAAGGCCCAGCAGTGTGCTTCTCCTTTGTCACTAGTTCCAAGTGTTCCAGGAGTGTTCCCTGTGTGGGCTACATGTGTTCTTCTGTTGTGGCAGGATTGTTCTTGCTGCAGGTGCACAGGGAGGCTAAGCTGTCCCCCTGGCTGTCTGGTTGTAATGCTCAGCTGTGTGCAGCTGCTATGTTCCCTTCAGTCACCTTATCAGGCATGGGGAGACCCAGCACAGTTGGCTGCAAGGTCTAATAGCACATTCCTGCTGCAGTTTTTCTGTTAAGTGAGTAGGTCCCCAGTGTGGCCAGTTGCTGCGCTCAGGGGCTTACAATTGCTGTATGCTGGAGGCAAAGCTGTTGTCAGCTCTTTCAAGAGTTCAACTGGGTGCAACTAGCCCCAGGTGTGGCAGCACACAATTGTTTCAGGCTTTGGAAGATGGGTCCAATACCCTGTGTGGCTGTTTGAGAAGCACAGGTCTGTTGTAGCTGACAAGCCCCACTTCCTGTGGGCCCACACACCTTGTCCACATAGTCCTGCCTGGTGCTCATGCCCTGGCCCACTGAAGTGGACCCAAGTGCCCTCCTGCAGAGGCCCCACACACTCCACCAATGCAGGCCTGCCCCTTGCACATGCCCTGCCCTACTGAGGTGGACCCACTCACCCTACTGCAGAGGTCCCACACACCTGGCTTATTCAGGCCCACAAGTTGCCTGAGGGCTTGCAGTTGGGTGGGGCCTGTCCCTAGGGTGAGCTCCTGCCCTGGCTTAGCTGGATTAAATTGGTGCTCTAGTAGGTGGGGTAGACTCCTGGGCTAACAGGCCAGGGGAAGAACTCCAATGGTGTCTGTCAGCGTCTGTGTCAGCACACCTGTATTAGGTCACAATAATGTCTGGCACCAATGTCTCAGCCCCTGGGGAGGTGGTCCCAGCAGGGGGAGGTCTTACCTGTTGCCAAGATGTCCCCAGAGCCTATCCAGTGAGTTTTTTTTTTTATTAAGGTTATAAAAGTTAACATCCTTGTGAAATTACAGTTGTACATTATTATTAGTCATGTTGTAGGTACACCACTTCACCCCTAGTGCCCTACCCCCACCCCCCTTTCCCCTGGCAACAACCGATCAGTTCTCTTTGTTCATATGTTAACTACCACCTATGAGTGGAGTCATACAGAGTTCGTCTTTCTCTGTCTGGCTTATTTCACTCAACATAATACTCTCAAGGTCTATCCATGTTGTTGTGAATGGGACGACTTTGTCCTTTTTTATTGCTGAGTAGTATTCCATTGTGTATATATATACCACAACTTCTTTATCCAATCATCAGTTGCTGGGCACTTAGGTTGGTTCCATGACTTGGCTATTGTGAATAATGCTGCAATGAAGATAGGGGTGCATGGAGCTTCTGAAATTGCTGATTTCAGGTTCTTAGGAGAGATACCCAGTAGTGGGATGGCTGGGTCATAAGGTATTTCTATTCTTAACTTTTTGAGGAATCTCCATACTGGTTTCCATAGTGGTTGCACCAGTTTGCATTCCCACCAACAGTGTATGAGGGTTGCCTTTTCTCCACAGCCTCTCCAACATTTGTCACTCTTGGTTTTGGAAATTTTTGCCATTCTAACAGGTGAAAAGTGATATCTTAGTGTAGTTTTGACTCGCATTTCCCTGATGATTAGTGATGATGAGCATCTTTTCATGTCTATTGGCCGTCTGCATATCTCTTTGGAGAAGTGTCTGTTCATGTCCCCTGCCCATTTTGAAATTGGGTTGTTCGATTTTTTGTTGTTGAGTTGTGTGAGTTCTTTGTATATTATGGAGATTAACCCTTTGTCGGATAAATAACTTGTGAATATTTTTTCCCACTTAGTGGGCTGTTTTTTTGTTTCAATCCTGTTTTCCCTTGCCTTGAAGAAGCTCTTTAGTCTGATGAAGTCCCATTTGTTTATTTTTTCTATAGTTTCCCTCATGTGAGGGGTTATGGTGTCTGAAAAGATTCTTTTGAAGCTGATGTCAAAGAGTGTGCTGCCAATATTCTCTTCTAGAAGACTTATTGTTTCAGGCCTAATCTTTAGGTCTTTGATCCATTTTGAGTTTATTTTCGTAAATGGTGAAAAAGAATGGTTGATTTTCATTCTTTTGCATGTGGCTGTCCAGTTTTCCCAGCACCATTTGTTGAAGAGACTTTCTTTCCTCCATTGTAGGCCCTCAGCTCCTTTGTCAAAGATTAGCTGTCCATAGATGTGTGGTTTTATTTCTGGGCTTTCAATTCTGTTCCATTGATCTGTGCATCTGTTTTTGTACCAGTACCATGCTGTTTTGATTACTGTGGCTTTGTAGTATGTTTTGAAGTCAGTGATTGTGATGCCTCCAGCTTTGTTCTTCTTTCTTAGGATTGCTTTCGCAATTCGGGGTCTTTTGTTGCCCCATATGAATTTTTGGATTCTTTGTTTGATTTCTGTAAAGAATGACATTGGAATTCTGATTGGGAAAGCATTGAATCTGTAGATTGCTTTAGGTAGTATGGACATTTTAACTATGTTTATTCGTCCAATCCATGTGCATGGAATGTCTTTCCATCTCTTTATGTCGTCGTCAATTTCTTTCAAGAAGGTCTTGTAGTTTTCGTTGTATAGATCTTTCACTTCCTTGGTTAAATTTATCCCAAGGTATTTAATTCTTTTTGTTGCGATCGTGAATGGGATTGAGTTCTTGAGATCTTTTTCTGTTAGTTCATTGTTAGCATATAGAAATGCTACTGATTTATGTATGTTGATTTTCTACCCTGCAACTTTGCTGTAGTTGTTGATTGTTTCTAATAGTTTTTGTATGGATTCTTTGGGGTTTTGTATATATAAGATCATGTCGTCTGCAAACAGTGAGAGTTTTACTTCTTTGTTGCCTATTTGGATTCCTTGTATTTCTTTTTCCTGCCAAATAGCTTTGGCCAACATCTCCAGTACTATGTTGAATAGGAGTGGTGAAAGTGGGCACCCTTGTCTTGTTCCTGTTCTGAGAGGGATGGGTTTCAGTTTTTGTCTGTTGAGTATGATGTTGGCTGTGGGTTTGTCATATATGGCCTTTATTATGTTGAGGTACTTTCCTTCTATACCTATTTTATTGAGGGTTTTTATCATAAATGGATGTTGGATCTTGTCGAATGCTTTCTCTGCATCTACTGAGATGATCATGTGGTTTTTGTTTCTCATATTGTTAATGTAGCAAATCACGTTGATTGACTTGCGGATGTTGAACCATCCCTGTGTCCCTGGTATAAATCCCATTGATCATGGTGTATAATCTTTTTGATATATTGCTGTATTCGGTTTGCCAAAATTTTGTTGAGGATTTTTGCATCTATATTCATCAGTGATATTGGCCTGTAGTTTTCCTTCTTTGTGTTGTCCTTGTCAGGTTTGGGGATCCAGGTGATGTTGGCTTCATAGAATGTATTAGGGAGTGCTCCATCTTCCTCTATTTTCTGGAACAGTTTGAGAAGGAAGGATAGGTATTAAATCTTCTTTGAATGTTTGGTAGAATTCTCCAGAGAAGCCGTCTGGTCCTGGACTCTTATTTTGGGGGAGGTTTTTGATTACTGTTTCTATTTCTTTACTTGTGATTGGTCTATTCAGATTCTCTATTTCTTCCTGATTCAGTTTGGGTAGGTTGTATGAGTCTAGGAATTTATCCATCTCATTGAGGTTGTTCAATTTGTTGGCATATAGTTTTTCATAGTATTCTCTTATGATCCTTTGTATTTCTTCAGTATATGTTGTGATTTCTCCTCTCTCGTTTCTAATTTTATTTATTTGAGACTTCTCTCTTTTTTTTTTTAGTGAAGTCTGGCTAAGGGTTTGTCGATTTTGTTAATTTTTTCGAAGAACCAACTCTTTGTTTCATTGATCCTTTCTACTGTCTTTTTTGTGTCAATATCATTTATTTCTGCTCTAATTCTTATTATTTCCCTCCTTCTATTGACTTTGGGCTTTGTTTGTTCTTCTTTTTCTAATTCCGTTAGGTGTCGTTTGAGGTTGTTTATGTAAGATTTTTCTTGCTTATTGAGATGAGCCTGTATTGCAATGAATTTTCCTCTTAGGACTGCCTTTGCTGCATCCCAAATAATTTGGTACGGTGTGTTTTCATTTTCATTTGTCTCCCGATAATATTTGATTTCTTCTTTAATTTCTTCAATAATCCATTGTTTGTTCAGTAGCATGTTGTTTAGTCTCCACATTTTTGGCCCTTTCCCAGCTTTATTCTTGTAGTTGATTTCTAGTTTCATAGCATTGTGATCAGGAAAGATGCTTGATATTATTTCAACCCTCCAGAACTTATTGATGCTTGCTTTGTTTCCCAAGATATGGTCTATCCTTGAGAATATTCCATGCATGCTTGAGAAGAATGTGTAACCTGCTGTTTTTGGATGAAGTGTTCTATATATATCTATTAGGTCCATCTGATCTAATTTTTCATTTAATTCTATAATTTCCTTGTTTATTTTCTGTCTGGATGATCTGTCCATTGGTGTTAATGGGGTGTTGAGGTCCCCTACTATTATTGTATTACTGTTGATGTCTCCTTTTAGTTTTGTTAAGAGTTTCTTCACGAATTTTGGTGCTCCTGTGTTAGGTGCATATATATTTATGACTGTTATGTCCTCTTGGTGGAGTGTCCCTTTTATCATTATATACTGCCCCTCTTTGTCTTTCGTTACCTGTTTTGATTTGAAGTCTACTTTTTCTGATATAAGTATGGCAACACCTACTTTCTTTTGTTCATTATTAGCTTGGAGTATTGTCTTCCACCCCTTCACTCTGAGTCTGTGTTTGTCTTTGGGGCTGAGGTGTGTTTCCTGGAGGCAGCATATTGTTGGATCTTGTTGTTTGATCCATCCTGCCACTCTGTGCCTTTTGATTGGAGAGTTCAATCCATTCACGTTTAGTGTAATTATTGAAACATGGGGGCCTACTGTTGCAATTTGATCACTTGCTTTCCAGTTCTTTTGCATTTTGTCCTGATGGAGAGCTGTTACTTTGTGTTATTGTCCTTCTGCTTATCTCCTTTGTTCTGGATTTTGTAACCCCTTTCCTTTTTTTGATTTTTCAGGAATGAGTTTCTTCCTGAGAAATTCTTGAAGAGGAGGTTTTGTGGTGATGAACTCCCTTAACTTTTGTTTATCTGGGAAAGTTTTTATTTCTCCATCATATTTGAAGGATATTTTTGCTGGGTAGAGTATTCTTGGCTGCAAGTTTTTAGCCTTCAGAGTTTTGAATATTTCATTCCAATCTCTTCTAGCCTGCAAGGTCTCTCCTGAGAAACCTGCTGATAGCCTTATGGGGTTTCCTTTGTAAGTTATTTTCTTCTGCCTGGCTGCCCTTAGTATTTTCTCTTTGTCATTGACTTTTGCTAGTTTCACTACTATATGTCTTGGGGTTGGTCTTCTTGTGTTAATAAAGTTTGGAGATCTATTGGCTTATGTGACATGAGGTTCCATCTCTCTTCCCAAGTTTGGAAAGTTCTCAGCTATTATTTCTTTGAACAGGCCTTCTGCCCCCTTCTCCTTCTCTTCTCTCTCTGGTATACCTATAATCCTTATGTTGCATCTCCTAATTGAGTTGGATAATTCTCGGAGAGTTTCTTCATTTCTTTTTAGTCTTAATTCTCTCTCCTCCTCTGCCTGCAGCATTTCTATATTCCTATCCTCCAAATTGCTAATTCTGTTCTCCATATTATCTACCCTACTGTTCAGAGAGTCCAGATTTTTCTTAATCTCCTCCATTGTGTTCTTCATCTCCAGTATTTCTAATTGGTTCTTTATGGTGTCAAGCTCTTTTGTGACATAGCTCCTGAACTCATTGAGTTGTCTATCTGAATTCTCTTTTAGGTCATTGAGTTTTTTCATAATGGCAGTTTTGAAATCATCGTCATTTAGGTTGTAGGTTTCATTGTCTTTGGGATTGTTTTCTGGATGCTTATCATTTTCCTTCTGTTCTGGAGAGTTAATATATTTTTTCATACTGCTTGATGGCATGGGTTTGTGCCTCCGCATAGAGATAGAGTTTAGTCGTTGCTTCCGCTTGTTGCGACTGGTGTGTGTGTGTGGGGGGGGGGGCAGCTGTTTAGACTGCCCCAACCAGGAACCCTGTCAGCTGTTACTGACTGGGTCTGGACCCCTCCTCGTAGTCACAGGGGTCCTGTGGAGTCCCTCGTTGGTTGTGGGGGCTATCGCAAGGGGGCCTCAGGCTGCTGCTGCCTACTGCTGCAGCCCACCTAGACGTGCTCCCTTCTTGTGGTCTGCAGCGGTGTTGTGGGCTTTCCCATCAGCCAGGAGCAGGATCACCTATAATCTCTGATTTGTCCCTAACAGAGCCCACCAGATCACACTTGTCCACTATAGGTCCCAGCAGAGCTATGGGCATCTTCTGCAGTCTGTCATTAGCTCACTTAGCTGTGCTGCTTTGCCCCAGGGCCTTCCTGCCTTGCGACTGCCAGTCGGGACCTCTCCACTAGTGCTGTGCAGAGGCTTTCACTGAGGCTGCTGTAAGAACCTGGAGTTCCCTCCTGGGCTATGCAGTAGTCTCACTGGAGCTCTACTCTGCCCCACTTTACTCTCACAGGATCTCTGGGAGCCGCTTGCCTCGTCTGGGACACGGCCAGAGTCTGTAGGTCTGGCAGTGGCTTGTAAGCTGCTGCCTTGTGGGGAATTCTGCTGTAGGGAGCTTCCTAGTGTTCCGAATGCTGTGTGGGGCCTCCCTGCTAATGGCAAGCAGAGGCTTTCCCTGCCGGGGAGATGCGGGACCCCGGAGCCTTCCCTCACGCCACAGAGCCAGGTGCTGGAGCTCCAACCATGTCCCCAAGCACGTCTACGGGAAGTCCGGGTACTCCCTGCACCGAGCCCTGCACCGGGGACCGTGAACCCAGCGGCAGCTTCCAGTCTGGAGCTGCCCCAGGGGATCTGCCCACCAGGAGCATCCCTTTTTCCTGGCTTCTGGGCGTGGCCTCCCTGCTAATGGTGAGCCGAGGCTTTCCCTGCCGGGGAGGTGTGGGACCCTGAAGCCTTCCCCTGCGCCGCAGAGCCAGGCACTGGAGCTCCAAACGTGTCCCCAAGCACGTCTACAGGAAGTCAGGGTGCCCCCTGTACTGAGCCGTGCACCAGAGACCATGAGCTCAGGGGCAGCTTGCAGTCTGGTGCCGTGCCGGGCCCGCCAGGAGCTTCTCTTTGTTCTGGCTTCTGGGAAGGGCCTCCCTGCTAATGGCAAGTGGAGGCCTTCCCTGCCGGTGGGTGCGGGGCCCTGGGGATTTCCCCCTGGGCTTAGGTGTGATCACGGGGGGCTTGGGTAGCGGTGTTGTCACCTGTTTCCACTGTCGCTCTGCTGGTGAATGCACACTCCTGCCCTTGGTGCTTGGTGATGCTATGGTGGAGTCCGCTGGAAGAGAGCCTCCTGCAGGAACTAGGCTGTCCACGGGTCGGGGGTCAGAGAGTTTTCACCTATTTCCACCTCCTCCCGGGAGGAAGTCTGTCCACGTTCTGATGTGTAGTAGCATGAGACTTTTAGGAGTCTTGAGATGCTATCTGGATATCCTTTGTTAATTGATGAATGTCCAATTAGCTGTAGATTCGACGGGGGAGAGATAAAGAAGACCTCTCACTCTGCCATCTTGGTCCCGCCCCCCAGTGAGTCTTTTTTCTCCGAAGGACAGTGCACCTTTCTGGTGATTTTAGGTTGCTTTCTGAAATGTGTGAATTTGTGTATGGGCTCTTTAAGAAAAGGATTTTCTTTCCCCTTAGGTCTGACAGCTTTTCTGGGGGTATTCCCCATTGTTATTAGTAGCCAGCAAAGCCAGATATGATGACACTCATCTTGGTTGTGTTGAGTCCAAAAGCTGCTTATTGTGGCAAAGCTCTCCTGCTTGGATCCCCCACTCCTCCATGAAAAGCTTCGTATTTTGAGATTGCTTCTGGATGAAGCACCACAGCTAAAATGTAGCTTTTTCCTCTCCAGAAAGGAATTTCTGCCTCTTCCACTCAGTCAGCACTGTCCCTTGTCGTGGGAGTTCTTTTTATCCAGTTTTCAGTTCTCTCTCAGGGGTAATTGTTCTGAGAGTAGTTATATATTTGTTGCATCCATGGGAGGAGGTGAGTTCAGAGTCCTTGTATGCTGCCATCTTCCCAGCAATCCTCCCACAGATGTATACAGCAGAGTTATTCATAATTGCTAATACTTAGAAGAATCCAAGATGTCCTTCTCTAGGTGAGTGGGTAAATAAACTGCTGTATATCCAGACAATGGGATATTATTCAATGCTAAAAAGAAATGAGCTATCAAGCCATGAAAAGACATAAGGGAAACTTAAATGCATATTACTAAGTGAAAGAAGCTGATCTGAAAAGAATACATACTGTATAATTCCAACTATATGACATTCTGTAAAAGGCAAAACTATAGAGACAGTAAAAAGATCAGTGGTTGTCAGGGGATGGGCGGAGGGAGGAATGAGTAGGCAGAGGACAGAGGATTCTTGGGGCAGTGAAACTGCTCTACACGATACTATAATGGTGGATACGGTTCATTATACATTTGTCTGAACCCATAGAATGTACAGCACCCAGAGTGAACCCTAATGTAAAATATGGACTTTGGGTAATAATGACATGTCACTGTAGGTTGTGCCACTCTGGTGGGATATTGAGAGGGAGAGGCTATATGTGTGTGTGGAAGGGGAGCAGAGGGTATATGGGAACTCTCTGTGTTTTCCTCTCAATTTTGCTGAAACTGCTCTAACAAATAACATCTATTAACGCAACAGCAACAGAAAATATTCTTCTCCATTATGACCCAATGTTAGCTCTGGAAAATGAGCCCCTAAAATTCACGCGTCTGTATTTCCCCTCCTGGCGTTTTTCTGTAACGGAGAAGCAGACTCCTTCTCCAGGCAAGGACAGGAAGGCTAGACACCTGTCTTACCAACTCCATGTCCACGGCACATGACAGTTTTCAAAAGGCTTATTGTTCCCTCAGTAGAATTGGGGTGCCAACAAATACCTTGGCTTGCTATTTCCAACTCACTATGAATTTCACCATGGGAGCCTCAGTGGATGAAAGGATTCCATGAAGCATTTCCCCCTATTCTTGATTTGGGTCTAAAAGCTGCAGTGGCCTCAAGGACCCAAGCTGTACTTTCTGCAGAGTGGGTCTTTGAAAAACTTTCATGGGGCAAAATGCTAATTTAGCAACACTGTCACAGCCTTGTCAGGGAAAAGAAACCATCTTTGTTGCACCCCTACCATGTATTAAGCTCTGTGCCAGGCACTTGACATGCTATATATTATTGAATTCTCATAACGACCCAACAACAGTGATATTATTCTTATTTTACATCTTAAGAAACCAAGGTGCTGAGAGGTTACTAGATAACAAAGACACTCAGGTCATGAGTTGTAGAGCTGGAAAGCCACCTAAGCCTGTCCCACTCAACCACATTACAGCAAAGAGTCTTTGTCTCACAGGGACTGAGAGTAAATGATGCTGAGACCAGTAGTTCAGAGAGGAGAGCAGCATGATCCAAGCCCTGTCCTTTGGAGGATTAGCCACTTCTGTTAGGGAGTCAGCAATTCAGCCAGTGGAGAAGAAGTTGCTGTTTCATAGACCACACCCTACATCAGCACTGCCAGCCTTCCTCTCTATCCACACACACCCTGGGTTTCCCTTTGGTGACCTCTTCCTCCTTCAAGGTCACCACTGATGCTCCGTTATGGTTCAGGAGTGTCTTGACTCTTTGGATCTCTGCCTTCTTGTTAGTTTTGATCCTCTTGGGAACTTAGATTTGTAGGTTACAGAACTAGAATGTAAGGTTGTTCAACAGTTAACCATTATAATAAATCTATGTATGACAGTTTGTAGTAGGCATGTCTTCTTATTCAGATCCTTTGACATGTGGGGCCTTGCTGACTCTGGAGAGATTGTCCCTCCCAGGGCTAACCAATTCCTAGAGATAGCAAACAACTCACCTGAGTGCATCACTCATGTGCAAACTACCCAATCCAGAGCCCATTTTCTCCAACCACCTCTTCCACTCCAGACCACCATCCATGTGCCCTAATCACCCCATTGCAGGGGCCAGGTACCAGACAAACAGAACAGCCCCTACACCTTAGAGCCAGCAGAAATTATTCAAACAAGCCAATGCCAAGCCCATCTCCCCTGCCTCTCCAGTTCTTTCCTGAAGAAATCACAATTAAGGCTCTTGCCCACATTTCCTTTGCTTCTTCTGCCTCCTGACTGACGCTGGTGCTTCCTCCCTCCTGTTTCTAAGGATCTATCAGTATAAAACCTTTTTCCTTCATGACAGTCATTTCCATGTCTATGTGTCTTACCAAACATAATTAAAATAAATCCCAGGTACATTTCAAAACACAGTTACACAAAGATACTATCCAATATCAACTGGCTTCACTCATACTCCATTGGGTGCTCAGGGAGTAAACTCAGAGCATCACTGATCTCAGATAATATGAGCTGAGAGTTGATGCTAAATAAGACCAGAGCACACATCAGGAATACCATGGTACCCATGACACATGGTGAAGAGGAGGGAGTTAGGTGAATAGTGATTGCGATATAGTGTTTCACATCCTCTTGTTCAGCACCTATATTTGGAAGAAGTCTGAGTTTAGATAACTTGAGGGCATGTAGAGGGGGATTATGGCTGAGCCACACAGAGAGTCATGCATTCTGGGTGTGGGGATGGTGATATTTATGTATCCCTCAGCACAAACTGCTTGCAAAGTGCTGAGGAGGTAGAAGGACCTTTCTGGGAGGGAAGGATGTGACCGAAGGCCTACTGTGGACCCATCCAGGTGCCTGATCCATAGCCCTGCTCTACGGTCAATGTTGAATCCTAAAATGAGAAAGACTGAATGTAAAAACAGAATCAACTGCTTTTCTGGCTCATCCAAGGCACCAAGAAGGCTGCTTTGAGGCTCAAATGACAAAGGAAAGCAGAATTGGGGGGGGCTTGCTCCCTACTTATGGGTAGAAGCCAGCTCAGCTCACACGCTGAGGATCACACGCAGTGGGGAGCAGTCGCTTAGTGAAGATGCATTGCCTTGAGGGCTCTGCAGCTCTGGCTGAACCAGCAGACAATCTTTGTGGAAATTCCTGGTAGCCTCAGCAGAAGAGGCAGGGATTGTTCAACCTTCCACGTGGACATAGGCATCAACAATAAGCTCAAGGCAGAAGACCTTAAGAGGGTTCTCTGTGAGCACCCTGGGGCCACAGGTACTCACAGCAGGGCTTTGGGGGAGGTTACAGGGAACAGATAGAGAGCAGAAGTCAGCGACACAGGGTATCCAATTCACACTAACGCAACCTCATTTGTACCCACAGTTTGGTACGCCTGGTGACAGAAGCAAGGATTTGAGAAAGCCCTGATGATTATCCCTTTCAAGTTGATATCTGATATTCCATATTAGATATGTGAGCCAGGAAAGCTAACACAGCCCCTGTGCTTGAGATCTTTCGAATTTCCAAACCCTCCCACCCTTTAGGGGGCCTTTCCAAGGTTGCTCTCTGTAAGAAAAACGTGAGTGCCGCACAACCTGCTCTGACCAGTAATTCATTTGGAAACAGGTTGCTTACCTCTTTGATCTGGATTGCAGCTGGGCACCCCTCTTTGAGCTGCTCGAAAGTAAGGTGATCTCCCTGGATTGCACTGACTGTGCCATGGGATGCTAGGAGAGGGAGCATCCCCACAACCGTGTTCGCCAGTTTGGAGCCAATTAAAGTAAAATGAAAGCAGCTTAGTTGGCCCCTGGATAGGCAGCTCCCTGCTCCTCAGTTTTTCTGGAAAAAGGGATGTGGGGTAAGTGGTGCTGGACAAAGGGTGTGACTGCCGCTCCTAAAGCTACCAGAGCAAAGATGCTTGATTCTCTACATTCCTCTTAGGCCTCCAAACCCCCTGCCACCCAGACTCCCCCACCAAACACTCCCACCCATGAGTCCCTCTCTCTCTCCTGCATGTCTCGGGTAGAAAGGACTTGCTGAGATGCTGGTGGCTCCTTGTCTAAGTCCAGGAGTGGGCTGCTTGCCTAAGTTGCGCCTGTCTGGCACATTCAGTCAAAACAGTCCTGGATTCTGGTTTGGTAGTGCCGTCTGAGCACACTTATTCAACAGACGAAAACTCAACTGCAGAAATCCTGGCATGCAAACAAACTACTTTCACATCTTCAGTCTGTGACAAGGTTGTTTTTCTGGCTGGGAATACTCATCTCCTTCCCAGCTCCTGTTGCTTCAAAAATGTCATTGCAACAACAACAAAAAAATCCAAAGGAGAATGGAAATTAAGAAGAAAATTCACCCAGAATTGCACCACAAAAATACATCCTTTGTTTTTATTTTCCAGCTTTCTTTCCATCCCACATTCATAAGCATAGAGTTTACATAGTCATAATCATAGCAGAGAGAGTTTTATTCTGCCATTTTCATTCAATAGTGTACCATTTTTTTCCAAGATTTTTCTCCATTTTTCTAATCATAATTTTATGACCATACAATATTCCATGGAGCTGATTTTTCTATAATTCACTTAACATCTACTCAATGAAACTGAGTGATTCTTCAAGGCACATCTCAGTTCCATGTCTTTAGGAAGCGTCAAGTGGATATCCCGGGCGTCAGAAGGTTCCCTCCTCTGAACTACCGAGCATTCTCTCTCCATGTGCTAGGCCCTGGCATGAGCTCCCTGGCATTTTTAATATCTCTATGTGTAGATGTGGTGCCCCTCTTTCTAGATTCTAATAGCCTTGACAACAAAACCTTGTCTTTTCACCTCTGTATCCCCCACACTTAGCAGAGTACTTGATATTTTATGCTGCTCAACAAAAGTGCATAATTAATAATAGTGACAATGATGCCAGTAGTGTGAGTGCTCTTAATTACAAGTGTCAGAAACAAACAAACTCTAGGTAAGTTTAGCAGAAGAGAAGCTTGTTAAAATTAGACGCAATCTAACTTATGACCCAGCAATTCCACTCCTAGATTTGTATCCACAAGAAGTAAAAGCACATGTCCACAAAAAACATTTGTACAAGAATGCTCATATCAGTCTCATTCAGAATAACCAAAAACTGGAAAACAAATCTCATGTCCATTAATAGGAGTCTGGGTGAATGATTTGTAGTATTTTCATACAAGAGAATGCTACTCAGCAATAGAAAGGAGCAAGCTACGGATACCCAAAACAACTTGGGTGAATCTCAAAGACTTCATGCTGAGTGAAGGAAGCCAGATGTAGAGGAATCTAAGAACAGGCAAAACTAACTTACGGTGACAGAAATGTTGCCACCATGTGCACTGATAAACAGGGAAGACCCCAAACATTACTGAGCTTGCTAGGCAGTGCAGGTAGCACCATTTAGCCCCCTTTAGCTGGATTATGGCACTTTTCCTTTGACCCTGGGGAAATGTGCCGACATATCTATTGAACAACTCCTGCTGATTGCAGGGGGGCATCCCGGTGAGAAGATCGCATTGAAAGAATAACCACAATTCTAGATTTCCCTGTCCGAGCAAGCTCCTAGTCACTCAGGAAGCTGGAGTAGGGAGTGGAATAGCACAGTCCGGAACCTGTGATGGAAGCCAGCAGCTGGCAGTGCCCTTTGGTTTCTATAATCCCCATTGGATTCTGTCCTCTGTACCCTTGCTGGGACATAGCAGGGTGGGGAGGATGGGCATATGGCATAGAGTGGAATGTGGGCCCATGGGCTCAGGTACCCTTCAAGTGATCCCTGGGTTTTGAGAGTGGAAGAAGAAGGGGACATGGCTTTCATCTTGACTGACTTAATTCCCACCCAGGTCCGGCCCTGCATCAGTGAATGCCTGTGCTTGCCTGGGCCGGGCCCAGCACCGGAAGCATGTGGACAATGGGCGTTATCTGAATGGGGCCTCTCCATCAGTTGGGAATGAACAGGTTTCATTGCTTAAATTGAGATCACCTGAATGAAAAGAACTGGTTTAGAGATTTTCCCTCAGGCTGGACAGAAACTTTTCCAGTACCAGGAAGTGGGTAGAAGTAGAGGCTTAACAATCCTTTCTTTCTTCATGTTTCATATATGGACCCATCATTTCCCCTAATAGAAAGACACGTTTGATGAGCCCCCGGGACTTCGGAGACAAGCAAGATTATCTATCGAATGACCTGTGAAACTCAGGTTAGCTTGCAATGAACTGGCTGAGACTGGGGGCTCCCCCTCAACCCATGAGGAGAATTTGCACATGATCTCAACTTCCTCCAAAGTCTCCAATGCTAGCCAGCTGGCGTTTCTCAGCACCTCCATGGACAGTTGGCCCAGTTAAATGCAGATTTGATTCCCAAGCCCATGTTTATTTGCTGCGTGAAAATCACTCTCAAGCTTGCCCTGTAAAATGAAAGAGCAAAAGGAAAGTGAGGTTCTTTTCCTGGTGATGACCCCATAGTGCGTCTAGCAGGTCTTGTACAGGTCTCAGTGCTGCTCGGTATGATGATGGGAGAATGGGTGACCTACGAGGCTGTCGAACCTTTTACCCTTGAATCTCAGTATGTACTGAGTGTTGCTTGCCTGTGTTCACCCAGAGCCATTTCAAATGGTTCTCCACCAAGACCCAACAGTGGGAAATATCTCAAACACAGAGAGATGTAGAGGACGGGCATCCAAAACAAATAATAATTATTCATTAAATTTCTAATGATTGGAATGATTTGAGAGAGGGTCCTTCAGACAGTTCAGGTCAGTATACATGTTATTCAGTTCAACTCAATTCAGTATAACTGAGCCACCTTCGAGCAAAGGATATAGAATCAGGGATACATGAATTTCAATCCCACACTTGCTACCCACTAGCTGTGAAATCCTAAAACCTTAACCTCAAGAGGTGACTTAACCTCTTTGATCCTCAGTTTGCTCATTTATAAACCAGAGATGATAACACCTACTTCGACTAGATGTGACAACACTTAAATGAAATAATCTAGCTATAGCACTTAGCAAATTACTAGAAGACGGTAAATTCTCAAGAAATAACAGTAACTAGCATTAATAACAATGTTAACAGGAACAAAGGCAGGAATAGAAGAGGAAATGGTAAATGCACAAGAATGCTCCTGAAGGATAGCCTCAAACCCATCAGATCTCTTGAGTCAGCTTCCCTCCTGGGGACAGTCCTGGCATCAGAGAGCTATGATTTACAAATCTGTACAGCCCAGCAGAATCTGGCCGTTCCCATCAATGGTATCAGGACAGGAATAAATATTGTAGTAAAAGAAAAAAATGAGAGTTGGAAAGACAAAACTTAATTTATAAAATGATTTGGTTTAGGTCTCAAATCCCATCTCTGCTGAAGGTGGAATATGTAATCTTGCTGATTTAAGGCAATTCATTCTCTGCTCTTTAAGATTTAATCTCATTTAGGTAAATGATCATTTAATTCTAGGGTTTTCCACATCCCTCCTCATCTTTCCAGACAGGAGAGTGATTTCCGTTCATGAGAGGGGATGGAGGTCGGGGCAGGTACCCTCCTGGCATGAGCAGAAGCCCATTGTAGGGGAGGCTGCAGCTGGTACTCCCCAGCCTTGGGCATCTGCCTCTGACACTCTAGAACTCACTGCTGTAGCTGCTGGGCTGTCATCACCCTACTTCCAAGGCTTCTTCTCGTGTGCAGACCCCGCTGCTGCCAGGATGCTTTCAGACTCCTCCTTCTCTCCTAAAACTCAGCTGCTCTTCCTCCTTTTAGGGCAGGACTTAGCTCTTCTCCAAAGTCCTCTTTGTAGTCTATTGTTTATGGACAAACTTTGCTCTCTGTCTCCAAGCCTTACCTCCTGATCTTTTAGTCAAGATTTCTAGAATTCAAAACGTCGGGTTTTTTTTCTTTTCAAACACCTGGTTCTTGGAATAAAGATCTATAGCATTAATATCTGAGATAGATTTATCCCCCCCAAATTAACTACAAGGTCAAAAGACCTGCATTTGACTCTTTGGTTCACTTTGTACCATCAGTACCCTATGGGGAGTATATATGGAAAGCCTTTTCTTCAACGATGAAGGGAAAGGTAGAAGGTAAAAGAAATCAAACTAAATCATACACATTAATATCAAAATATCACTTACAGCAAATAAAATTACATCTGTGTACACCTTCAGCCTATATCCCAGAACTAGTCCAAGGCAGGTCCAAAAGCTCTCCTGTGTCATCCTTGCATACTTTGTGGATGCTCCACCTCAACAAGCCAGGGACCAGATGAGAGTCACCCAGTTTCTCAAGTGGAATCTGGAATGTCACGAATGGAGGAGATATAAAGTGGGTGTCCGCCATGTTTGTTTCTGAGCTAAGAGGGTGGGCTGGGAATACTGATGACAAGAGTACAAAAACCCTCATTACCAAGTTAGGGCAAGAAGATGAGGATAAAGGATTAGGAAATCTTCCAAAATTTAGAGGCTACTCTGCTGTGCTTGGCTAACAGTAGATCTCCTCCCTTCTACGTCTGGAAAGAGGTTGGGGGGCTAGAGTCTGCTAGATTCAGACAGATGATCAAGTGAGGGGTTGCCTTGGACTCTGACTTGTTCTTTATTTGAATGTCTGTATCCAACTTACCTTGTTGAATACAAGAGTGTCTACTGCAGATACAGTGCCCTGTGTTAGCAGGGTTCTCCAGAGAAGCAGAATCAAAATCAATAGGAGAATCATAAGCAATAGGAAATTATTTGTTAAGATTTATTATAAGGAATTATAATAATTGCTCCTGTGATTATGGGAGCTGACAAGTCCAAAATCTGTAGAGCTAATGACCTAGTTCAAGTCCAAAGGCCGTTGGGCTGCTGTAGAACCAAGAAGAGCAGATGACCCAGTTTGAAAGTGTCGCATAGGAGAATTCCTTCTCACTAGGGGGAGGGTCAGCCCTGTTTTCTATTCAGACTTTCAACTGATTGGATGAGGCTCACCCACGTCAGGGAGGGCAATCTGCTTTACCCAGTCTACTGATTTAAATGTTCATCTCATCCATCTCATCCAACACCCTCACAGAAACACCCAGAATAATATTTGACCAAATACCTGGGCACACTGTGACCCAGTCAAGTTGACATATAAAATTAACCATCACAGGTACTTTCTCCACAACTGTATTGTTAGCCCCAACGCCAGCAGCCTACTGCAATTCTCAGTGACTCCTAATCTTTAGGCTGACACTTCTTTTCTAACTCAGGAAAACGGCTGTGTACTAGCCATTGTGCCACATTGTGCTTTTGTCAGTCAACTTTGCCTTCCCTAATGCCCAGATAGCATCCCGCCCTCCACCAGCCCCAGCTTCTCTCCATCCCTCTTCTGTCACAATGTCTTCTGGAAACCAGCACACGACACTGTCAAGTTCAACCAGGAACGCCCTTGGGAAGGAGAATCTCTGAAGATCTGCAGTGGAGCCAAGAGTTGAAGACAGAGGTCCTGACTCCAGGTGCAGTTCCTTTCTGCTACATCAGCCCATAGCTCCCAAGATTTTAAATCTTGCCTCGTGCCCAGGCCCCAAGAGCAACAAAGGCAAAAGCCATCTGCTGGCCCCTCTGCTGGCAGCCCTGAAGCAATTGCACTCACAGCCTTACAACAAGCAATTGGCAGTTTTGCTGGGAGCAATTACCAGAGCTTGGAAACATCAGCTCAGATAAAATTAGATTTGACCTGAGAGATTGTTCCAAACACCAACTCAACCGCCTTTGATGTTTTGAATTCCATCAAATTGCACACAGTTCTCTCTTCCTGGCTTTAAAGTCAGTCTCTTCATCAGAGAAATGAAAAAGACCTGTTTTTCATAAAATCTTTAAGGCTCTTTCCCTGGAGGTGTTGTTACAGGCTGGCAGATGTGGCATCTGCTAGTTGTAGCAAATACAACGGCACTTGAGGCAGGGATATGAGCTGACTTACCACTTTGAAAGGTGCTGCCCAGAGCCATAGAAGGTTGAGAAGGAAAGTAGTTGCCCCTTACAGATGGAGAGACCGAGGGCCGGAGAAGTCACATACTCACCCAAGGGCATAGGGGTCAAAATGCCAGAGCTGAGGCTCCCGCCTAGGTCTCTGATCCTCCTGTGCTGTCCTCCTCTTTCAGGCTTTCTTAATGACTTCCTGTACCTGGAGCAGGTTTAACTTAGAGCTTTCAAAATTTGGGGAAGAGAGAAATTACCAACTGGCAGAGACAGGAACTGAACCCCAAATCTTTGATTTCAGAGTCTCTCGCCTTTTCTTACTATAATAGGTAGGAGAAGCTTGCAAGAAAGGAAGGTAGGTCAGGAGGCGGGCAGGATGGCAGGAAGAAAGAGGGAAGGAGAAAGAAAGTTCCCTGAGCACAAGGACTTGCCTGTCGTGTTGACTGTCAGCCCCAGCAGCAGCACTATGTTGACACACAGTAGGTGCCCAATAAATATGTGGGAAGAAGGACAAGAGTCAGGAAGCAAGGGAAAAAAGAAGGAAAGGAAATAAACAGGCTGTTACCTGAAGGAATTCTGACTCTGAGATCGTGGGTTTTCTAACCACTTCTTTTCCTTTAATTTCTTTTCCTTTAATTTGTTTCTCCTTTAATTTCTGGGGTTTTTTTTGTTTTTGTTTTCATTGTGGGTTTTGTTTTGCTTTGCCCAAGTTAAAGGGTTGGGGTTGTCAGAAGTCTAACTCCTGGATAAGTGGAGCATTGTGGTTTTTACTGAGTAATTTTTGTTGTGTGATTCTCCCCAGCTCACATGATAACAGCTAGGGTTAGAAGTGAGAAAAAGAAGTGTGGCCTTCATCAAAGTACATGGAGTTCCATTTCAATTCTTCTCCCTTTTATGTCCTCTATTCACTCAGTTGTTTTCAACGTCTGTTTTCGCTCCAGGTGAAATCTACTTGGCCTTTATATTATTCCCTTCGGATCCAGATTTTCAACTAACAAATCTGCCCAAAAGACGCAAGCAGATATCCTTCATTCACTCATTCATTTATGCATCACACATTTATTCATCCACTCAATCATCGAAAGAATATTTATTATGCATTTGCGCCACATACTTTGCTAGGTGATTCTAAAATGAATGGGACTCAATCCCTGACCTTAAACACTCACAATGAATAAAGGGAACAAAAATATCTACAACCAAGGTGATGACTGGAGCACCAAGGAGGCAGGAACTCATTTTTCTGATGGGTATGGGAATAGAGACTCTGTAGAGAAAACGAGATGAGAACTGAGTTTGAAATATGAGTAAGTTTTCATCAGCAGGTTCTTTTCTGAAGATAAAGGACCAGGTGAGGGGAAATCGCTCCTGGCAGAGGTTAAAACCTAATCAATAGAATGAAATCCGTAGAATAAAATCCGAAGTTCTCAGCGTGGCCCATGAGGTCATCATGATCTGGTGCCTGTCTCCTTGTCCAGTCCCATCCTTTCTCACCTTTACCATTTCTCACTGTCTGCCAGACACATGGGCCTTCCTTTAGTAACTAAAATCCTTTAAGCTTGTTTCCATCATAGGACATTTGTACTTAGTGTTCAAACGTTCTGGTTCACGTTCTTCGTGTGGCTGCCTCCAGGTCAGCAGTTAAGTCTCAGGTCAAATGCTTCGAGGGGTCCTATTAGAATCCCCGCTTCACAAATCAGGAATATTCTGTAACGGTTAAGTAACTCATCCAAAGTCACCCAACTAACAAGTGAAGTTACAAAGAATTGAACTTAGGCCTAGAGACCCGGCTCGTATCCGCTGCACCACACTACCTCTCTCACAATCTGAACTGATCTTATTTACACACTTACATGTTTCCGTCTCCTTGCACTAGAATATACCATCCATGAGAGCAGGGGCCCTGTCTGTCATGGTCACGACTATTCCCCAGCATTTGGCACAATGCTGTGTGCCTAGCATATAGGATGCACTCAGAAAATAATTTCTGAGTGAATAAGTGAGAAAAACTTGGGAGAGAGAAAGCGTGCATAAAGAAAGAAGATTGGGGGTACACTACTCCAAAATAAGGAAATAGTAAGGAAGCTTATCTAACTGCGACCTCCGGGAACTATGTCCCTATTTTTATTCTTTCACTCAAAGTAATGACAGAGTTGTAGGAAATATGGGACAGTTAGAAGCAGGTACAGTGGCTGGATGGTAAGGAATTGGGGGGATTTGAAAGATTTGGGGAGTGAGGAATCCTTGCAGTAGAACCCAAATGATAACACATAAATGACTGCCTACTCCTAACCAAGGAAGATAATGGGCATCACTTCATGGAGCTCCTTTCCACAGAGTGGTGATCGCTGAACAGCAGGAAAATCACTCCTATAAGGTCCCCATGGTGTCAATAACCTAGGAGTCCTCTCCAGCTGACCAAGCTTAGATGGCCACAGCAGATGGTGTTAATGAGCCTGAAATGACTCAAGCCATTTCTGCAGTCTGCTGCCTGCCAGAAGCTCACTCTCAGACACAGGTCACTGAGCTCTTCCCACTGAAGTGCCAGGGTGCTCAACAGACTGTGTCACCTTGTCTGGTGGTAGGTTTTTCAAGATGGCGGTAGTTCCAGTGCAATTATCACTGCTCCTGTCCAGAGCCGCTCAGGCATGACCTAGACTTGCCATGACACCACAGGGAGGAGCTTAGACTAGCACTTTGAGGTTCTGAGTCATAGGGCAGTCTTCCAACTGTTTCCCACACCCTTTTTTCCTAGCCTCTCAAAGGAAGTCACATGACCTAATGGTTCACTGTTCTAGCTTTCTAGCAAGTGACTCTCACAGCTTCAACTGAATAAGTGATGGTGGTTTGGGTTTAAAAAATTATAGCGTGGCTTCACTATGCAAAGTTGTAACTACCACATATTGATAACTTTTTTGTGCTAGAGACTTTTCTAATCCCTTTATAGACAGCCATCTCATTGAATTTTAGAACAACTCTTTGTTACAGAGACTTTATTATCCTTATTATACAAATGAAAAACTGAGGGATAGAGAAGTTAACAAGTTATTCAAGGTCTTATAGGTAGAAAGTGGCATAGCCTGTAACCATCAAATTTCAAAGTCGGAGTTCCTAACTTAACTATTGTGCTCTGTTATGTTGACTTTCAACCTCTCCAGATATGCCCGAATCTGGGAGTTGAAGGCATGTATGACTACGTAGCAGTATACCTGCTGTGACAGGGGGGACCAAATTTCTAAAATTTGTTTTCTTCTTTGAAGAAAAGCTTTCTTTCCTAACATGGAAACCTCAGTACCTGAAACCAAACATACAGAGACATCTGTTGCTTCTAGCTTTGACCAGAGTTGATTTAGGAACTAAGCGTCAGAAACACGATCAGTGCGCCCATTGACCTGATAGACAAAGCATCATTAAATTTCAAATAAACCTCTATTAAATCCAACAAAGATGTATTCTATCGAAGGCCTTCTAAAGGCATAATTCCTTTGTGTCAGATGATTCAAGGAATACAAAAGGATAGAACAGGTGTGGGGAGCATTTTATTCTTGGGATGAGTAAGGAGTGAATCTTAGATTGGTCCAATTCAGTCTCACTTTAACTAAGAATATGCGGTTTTACTTCTAAACCACCATCATTCTTTTATTTTGTCCAGACCACCATCACCTCCATCTCAAAGAGCTTCCAAGAGTTCTGGGTCATTCTAGGAGGACTGTGCACATGGCAAGGGGGAGGAGAGCTGTACAGAGTGTCCAAATGCATCTGGATATCATTCTAAATCAACAGGCAATGTTCCGGTAGCTTTCCATGAAAATTACTCACTAGGTGGCAGAGAGGTGGGAATTCTCGCAGTTCCTTGGCACACAGGATGTTCAGTTCTCACTTGAATGGGAAGGGAAGATCTTCAGGTGGTGACTCAACTTGCACGTGCCACTCTGGTACTGGGGACAGATGAAGCTCACTTGTGCCTGGGATGGGCAGTCCTTTATTAGTGGCTTGGCTCCTGTCTGTTTGCTCCCAACTGGTTTGTGGCATCATTATCTAGTCCAAGAGTGGGAAAAACTGCTTTGCATATTCTTCTGAAGCTATTGGTCTTATATCCCGAATCCTGGCTTTAGAAATCCAAAGGTAAAAAATTTGGTTCCATTGTTGTGTTTCTGCTTTGACAATCCTCTCTTAAGGTAAAGGTGATCCCAAGTCTAGTCACCTGGGCTGGAGGGAAAGCTTCTAAATGTGTCTGCAATGATCTTCCTAATATTTCCCCTCCTAATTAGATACAAGTGCTCCAAGTCATGGGCACAAATTGTCAACCACAGGCTTCCCCCACAGGGGACTGTCTCGTAAACTTAAAGCGTGGAGAAGCAGAGAATGTGTGCTTCTGGCGGGCAGGCTGGCTCTCAGAGAAGAGGAGAGCAGGGCCTGAGCTAAGCATCCTGGAATTTTTCTGCCAAACTCATCAATTAGTTAGTTGCTCCTCTTCCTCTCATGATGAAGACTGAGAAAGTAGAGAGAAGCCTAAGTATTCCTCCTATGCATTCCATCCCTGTGTAATGGAGTAGGAATTCCCTCCTCTACAGAAACGTGAGCAGTGGGAATGGGTACCACCCCCCCTCATGTTCAGCAGCAGAGTGACAATGGCTATCCTAGAGATAGAATGGGAGTCTACGGCGCCACACAGAAGAGTGAGGAATTTCAACTAAGAAGTTCAAAAAGGGCAAAGTGAAGAGATCATCCCAAAGTAGACCACATCGCCTGTTTTCATCCCATAGACTTAAGCTCTGCCACCATCTCAAATCCCCCTAGTCCAAGTAAAGGAGAAAACAAAACAAAACAAGAGTTTAACCAAACAGAATATCGTGCTATGTGCCTCTTCCGACAACTTTAAAGACTTCTCTGGAGTGGACTGATAAACAGGTGTGCTGATGTGGGCTCACTAGGGATTTCACCCACAACTCTACCTGAGGTCTCCTAATCAGTTAATCGACTGATCAATTAAAATGCCCTTACTGAGCACCTATTATCTGTTAGGTGAGTGTTGTGTTTAGGTGCCCTTGGCTGTGCTGGAACTCAGAGATGAGGTCTTTGGAAACTGAGATTAGGATTTGAAGAATGGGGAACAGTAGACAAGAAAGATAGTCACCCATACGGTGAGGTATTACAACAAAGTGATGGCCTTTACTGAGTACCTACTGTGAGTCAGACACTAAATGACATGCTTTACATGAGTTATCTAATTTAATCAGAGAATAGGAATTATCTTCAATAAGCAAATGATAAAACTGAAGTTAAAGAGATTAATAATTATTCAAGGTTAAATAGTAAACAAGTAGAGAAACCACTCAAAACAAAGTCTATTTAATTTTTCAACCCAAGCTCTTGTTTCTCCTGCAGAATGAATCTCCTTCTGCAGGGGAAGAAATTCTCCACTGGTCGGCCATGGAGGCTTCGTGTCACATTAAAGACACACTTCTTCAAGTTAAAGCAGTGTTTTTCACACTCACATAATTTTTGGCCATATCATAATATGTTTGATAATTTTATTTAAATCAGCTCACATATTTGGCTTAAATAAAGAATGAATCTTTACTGCTCTAAATGGAAACCAGTATCACATATAAAACGAAGATAACTATACATACACGATAATGTTAGTAGGTATCATTGAAATATTGTTTCCTAGTTCAGGATCTTAGGTTGGACCTTTTGTGTCTTTGTTAAAGCAAAATGGGAGTGTCAACCATTAGAGATGCGTTAAAGACAGGCTGGCACTATACTGAGATGTCCTCCTTGGTGTCTTGAGAAGGTTGGAGTGGGGTTAAAGAGTTATAACATTTTCTCAAGGTGACTCAATGTAATGCAATGCTTAGTGTGTTTACCACCTTAAATCATCTCCAGGAGACCAATGGTAATGCTGGTTTTGGAAACACTGAGCGGGGTATCACATCCCAGGAAATGTCTTGTTAGAATTCTCATGTCCCATGGTCCATAAGGGGATGGAGACAAAATTAAAAGTCGACCTGAAGAGAAGAGATGTAGAAGGGATGGGAAGGCATAGCAGAAAGAAGAGCATAAGGAGACAGAGGGAAGATGAATGAGTAATCCTGATACTCTGAGAGTTTCATCCAAGAATGACGTAGTCACTTTGCTAGTAGAGCCCAGGGTATAACAATAATAATGTTTATAGTTAGTATTTATTGGCATCATGGCATATAGTGCTTACCATATGCCAGGCACTCTGTTGAGAACTTTCATGTATTAATTCACTGAATCATGGTGACAATTCTATTAATTAAGAATTATGAGGGCCGGCCCCGTGGCTGAGTGGTTAAGTTTGCGTGCTCTGCTTCGGCAGCCCAGGGTTTCCCCGGTTCGGACCCTGGGTGGGGACATGGCACCGCTTGTCAGGTCATGCTGAGGTGGCATCCCACATGCCACAACTAGAAGGACCCACAGCTAAAAATATACAGCCATGTACTGGGGGGCTTTGGGGAGAAAAAGGAAAAATAAAATCTTAAAGAAAAAAGAATTATAATTATTCCCTTTTCCAAAAAACAAAAATGAAATTAAAAAATGAAAGCACAGAGAGTTTAGGCAAGTAGTCCATGATCACATGCCACTTTGTGGTATAGCTGGAACTTGAACCCAACCAGCAGGGCCGGAGGTGATACAGTCCCAATGTTTTGGTCCTAAGCCATTTCTTAATTTTCCTGAGATCGTTCTCTCCAGGTTTAAGTTAGTGCATGGGGTACTGTGTTCATTTTGTCACATGCTATGAGCATGAATTTAGACAAATTATGCTACCAATAAGTGGTATTTGCAAGGTCTTTCTTTGGGGCATGAACCAGGCCTTATTCATCATTCGGTCCTCTAGATCCACCACAGACCCTGGCAATGATAGTTGGTGCTCCACAATAATAGCTGGCCATGACTAGCAATATGCTAGAATACAAGAGTCAGTTGAAGGAAGACCAGAAGACCTGGGTTCACTTACCAAGAATGAAGGCCTGGATAAATCATCTACATTTACTGTACCTCACTTTCCTCATCTGTAAAGTGGGCATCCTAACCTCCTCTCACATGATTTGATTGTCATGAAGTTGGTTTAGGGAACCAATGTGAACTCTTTCTAATGGCCAAAGAAATATATAGAAAGACTTCTGCTTAAAGTACGGTTTCTAGGGCGAAAGGTTTGAAGCAATAGTTCATAAAAAGGATATCCAGTGGCCAAAAAAAATTTCTTGAGGTTTCTCAGTTTCATCAGTTATGAGGGAAATACAAATTGAAGCCACACCTAGACACTAACACACACCCACCAGAATTGCCAACATAAAAAAGACAAAAAATACCAAGTCTTGGTGAGGATGGGGAGCAACTGGAACTCTTATACACTGCTGTCAGGAATATAAAATGGGGCAACGACTCTGGAAAATTCCTTGGCATTATCTACTAAAGATGAATATGTGCAATAGCCTATGACCTAGTAATTCCACTCCCGTGCATCCATATGTTCCTCAAAAGACATGTTGTAGGATGTTCATAGCAGCACTATTCATAATAGCCCATAATTGGAAACTTACCAAATGCCCGCGAACAATAGAGTGGACAAATAGTGGTACATTCACACAATGGAATACTGTACAGCAATGAGAATGAACACGCTGCAACTACATGCAACAGTGTAGACGAACCTCACAACTTAATGTTGAATGAAAGAAGTCAGACCAAAAAAAAAGTATGTAATATACTATTTTATTTATATAAATGTCAAAAACAGGCAAAACGAATCTATGACTTCAGAAGTCAGGAAAGTGGGGCACCAGGTAGACTTCTGGGGGTACTGGTAATATTCTGTTTCTTGATCCGGATGCTAGTTACATTGCTGTGTGCAGTTTGTGAAAATTAATTGATTTGCACCGTTGTGCACTCTTCTAAATATATATTATACTTTAATTAAAAGTTCACACACACATACAGACACATATGAAAACTTCATTCTCTCTGCTTCTCAAAAAATTAAATGGCTTCTGGATAGCAGCTGCTGAAAAATCTTTCTAACTTTCTCACTGAAATGCCTATTAAGATAGCAAAAAAAAAAAGATGAAAACTCGAACACTCCACGTTTGGCAGTCAAACCTGTTGCCGGCACTGGAGGGAATTTTCCGTGTGCCTCAAGTCTGCCTGTAAGGGACTGAAAGCAATTTTGGCAGACACCTGTATGATGCCGCAGCTGAGTCTGTCTACTTGAAAATAGGCAGAAACGCATTTCTTCCTTCTTCAGTATCGTTACTCTGGATTAGAAACTCAAGGTCTGCATCTCAGGGAAATCTGAGGTCTGCTCCTTGGTCCAATGTGGAGGCGTGTGGGGAGGGGCAGGTGACGTCCATCCCTTCCTCTCATTTCTAACCTCGTTACCACAGTAAAGGGGTGGGAAAGACTTCCTTTCTCGCTTTGGTTCCTAAGTTAGGAATCCAGTTCTTTCTCCACGTTCAGGGGGATCCTTTGGCCTGTGGGGAGAATTTGGCTTTGCAGAACTTTCCTCAGAAAGTACGTTCATTCGTGGAAATGTATTTTTCTGGGAAATATGTTTTCTTGGGCCATATTGTTCACCTCACAATTCCTGGCAAACTTGTTGATCATTTAAAATGTTATCTGATATTGTTTTGTTATGCCATTTGTTAGTAACAGTTAAATTATTTACACATGTGGCACATCACACCAGAACTACTAAATCAAAAATTTCTAATTTTTGCTACGAAAAAACAAAAATGCTCCATAAAGCAACATGCTGATATTTTCATTGTCCAGGAACTTGAATAGAAATTTTCTGTTTATTTAAAACTTAAACTGAGGTTGATACCTAGCATGTATGAAGTATTTCTACATGTAAGTAAAAAACAAGAAAAAGTCCAAAAGAAAATGGGAAAAGAGTAAGAACAGCAATAATTACAGAATAAGTGACAGTGACCGTAAACATAAAAGGATACACAGCTTCACGAGACACGAATAAATGCAAATTAAAAGAATACTGAGATTCTTCAGTTATCAGACTTTCAAATATTAAAAAATATTAAAAATACCCAATTTTGTGCAAACAGGTAATCTCATACATTGTTGGCAAGAGTGGGACTGGAATACCCCCTTTGAAAGCAATATGTTTTAAGATTTAAAACTTAGATTTTGGGGCCGCCCAGTGGCGCAGCGGTTAAGTATGCACATTGCACTTTGGTGGCCTGGGGTTCGCCAGTTTGGATCCTGGATGGGGACATGGCACCACTTGTCAAGCCATGTTGTAGCAGGTGTCCCACATATAAAGTAGAGGAAGATGGGCACAGATGTTAGCTCAGGGCCAGTCTTCCTCAGCGAAAAGAGGAGGATTGGCAGCAGATGTTAGCTCAGGGCTAATGTTCCTAAAAAAAACAAAAAACAAAAAAACTTACGTTTTATCAACATTTTAAAATTGTGAGACTTTTGACCCTATGGTTCCTACAGAGATGATTATGCAACTGCGAAAGACACAGGTAAAAGGGCATCCCTTACAGGTCTGTTTCTAACAGAAAATGGGAAGAAACCTAAATATGAATCAATTGGAAACTTTTTAAAATAAATAATAATGTTACCATATCATATTGCTAAATGCAAAAAGAATATGGAAAAAGAGAGTGTATACTATAATCCAAATTTGTAGAAAAATGAGTAAAGAAATAAACATACACTTATGTCTGTGCTTAGAAAAAATTCTGGAAAAACGTACAGAAAACCCTCATCAGTGGTCATTTTGAGAAGGGTGTGATGACAAAGGACTTCACCTTCTACTTAATATATTTTTATATTGTTTGAATTTTTACCATGTGTTTATAAAACTGCTACAATCAAGAAAGACAATAAAGGTTTTTAACACTTAAAGAATATACACCAAATGCTAACAATGTTATGTTTAAGTAATGGGCATCTGGATCGTTTTAAAATTTTCTTCATTATATTTTTTATACTTTCCAAAATTGTCTACAATGAACATCTATTCTTTTCCATATCAGAAAAATAGGTGGAATTTTAAGTAATAAATATATACAATTTAAACTATAGGATAAGATCAAAATCCCTGCTTAAAATATGTGCAGCATAAAGCTTCAAAGGACATACACTGAAAAGTTAGTAGTAATTTAATGGGTGGTAGGATTATAGGAGATTTTTCCTTCCTTCTGCTCGTTTGCAATCAACAGCTAAGTAATGTGAAGATCAGTGGTGGGAATGACAGTAAGTTTATCCTTATTGTAATTGATGTGCTCATTAGGGCCTAAGTTCTCTCTCTCCTGGTTTCCTACACACTTGCTATTTCCACACAGCAATGTTAATTATGGTGATGAAACACTAGAGTGAATGGCTAGAAGTGGATCCAGTGGCACCATAGAAACACAAACTAACAGAACAGAAACGGGTCTTTGGAGTTCATTCTGTCGTGCCTCCCACCTGAAGACAAGTAGATTCCTGAACTCTCCACACACAGAGTTACTGGTGCTTTTCCTAAAGATACCCAAGGAAACCACCATCTGGATACTGACATCCAACAGCTGCCTACAAACAATTCAATCCCACAACTGGTCAAGTAACTCACTACATTGTGTTTTTCTTCTCTTTTACAAACAAAACTGATCAATGGTTGCAGGTCAGTACTTTCTAAAACAAAATCCAAAATTTTTAAGTTTACCTTGGGAAGGAAACAACTAAAGTGAGGAGGGGTAGCTGGCCAAGGGCCCAGCCCCAAGGCCCCCCACCTCTCAAATGTCTATCACCATAATCCCCACTGCCACCACGACAGCCATGCTGGTCCCCAAGAAAATCCTGATCCTGTTTTAGTGGCCCAGGCCAAAATAAACATCTTTATTTTTATCCCTTTCACTGAGTAGAATTTTCAAAAATTATTTTCAAAATACTAATATAGCCATATAAACTATGAAAAGAGCAAAAGCAACAAGGATACACCAAAATGTTAACAGTGGTTATATCTAAGAAGTCAGACTATATATTATTATTATTTTGATTAATTCTTTTTTTCTAGGTTTTAAAAAATAAAGCATATACATTTTTACTGTGCAGTGAATCTTTCACTATGTAGACACAAGTCTTTCTTCATCTCAGGAAGATTTTCTTCTACTGTGTCTTTGATTATTGCTTCTGGTTAAACTGTCCTATTTTTCTACTTCAAAAATAATAATCATCTCTATGCTGATTTTTCATTCTCTGTTCTCATTATCTATTATTTTGCTAATTTGAATTTCCCCTCATTTTCTTCTATATTCTTGGGGAACTTCTCCAATTTGTTCTCTATGCCACTTATATGATTTTTTTTCCTGCAGAATCAGTTCTATTTTTTTTCAACTCCTGTTAAAATATTAGCTTCACTGTTATATTCTTCCACCTCCTTTTCCATCTTATCCTACTGTCTTTTCATTTAGGTCATCCTCTCTTTAAGGAAATTTTTAGGGGGTCGGCCCCATGGCCAAGTGGTTAAGTTCCCGTGCTCCTCTTTGGTGGCCTGGGGTTTTGCTGGTTCAGATCCTGGGTGCAGACATGGCACCGCTTGTCAGGCCACACTGAGGGGACATCCCACATGCCACAACTAGAAGGACCCACAACTGAAATATACAACTGTGTACTGGGGGATTTAGGGAGAAAAAACAGAAAAAAAAAAAAGATTAGCAATAGTTGTTAGCTCAGGTGCCAAACTTTAAAAAAAAACAAAAAGGAAATTTTTATTATGTGTCAGAGAAATAATGACTTCACATACTCTGCAGAAAATGTCAGATCATTTCCTAACAATTTGTCCTTGATTCTGAAATATGTCATTTTCAGATATAGACTCTTATTTGTCTTCGACTTCATATTACCTTTCTCTTCTTCAGCAGTATTTTTCGCAAACAGGTACTTAAATTTCCCTTGATGCCTTGATGTGGCCTTCTGCCCACCTGAGTGATGATTAAATCCCCTGTTAGACCCATGGCTACAGCATAAGTGAATGAGTACAGCTCCTAATCCAACCCTCATTTGGATGAAATGAGCTGGTGGGGAGCAGAATCGGTGGTCTGATGCTGAAAGTGAGCAACAGGAGGGCTCTGGACCCCAGGAGATGGAAGGGGTCTGGAAAGTGACATAGCAGTGCATTTTAAGGAAACTTTATCTTCTGTGCAAATTAGCCCTGGGCTGGCATTGGCCATTTCTCTTCCTTCAGGATCTCAAGGTCTCCCACACAAGTGTGACAAGGAAGAATTCTGTGATCTGTGAATAAGGGTGATGAGGAAAAAAGAGGCTTCTGTGCTCAAATATATTAAGGAAACAGGATTAAATAAAGTTTCAGAGGTTTGTTTATTGTGTCAATACTCAGACACTAAAATATGTGGAGTGCATTGTGAATTTCTAGGAAGTGGCTCTATTAGGCAGCATTTCTCAGACCTTGTTGATGGTGGTAAACATTTTGCTGGAGTTTCTTACTGGAAAAATTTTTCTGGGGAGACACTTTGAGAAGCAGTGTTCCAACTTTTGAGCAATTTCACTTCTCACTCATTTGGGCCTTCCTCAACCCGTGCAGATAAGGTAAGGGATCAGCGGGGCAAGCGAGTTGCAACACACCAGCTCTGCCAGGCTCCCTAGGAAAACCTGGAAGTGTCTGAGGGGTGGGTAAGCCAGGACCAGCTGTGCGTGGCAAACATGAAGTGGGGTGTGAATATCTCCTGCCCTCCATGGCAATGGATGAGGATTAAGGAAAGGAACACATCCAGTAACAGAAAGTCGCTAGCAAGATGCTCAGTTATCAGCAAGGCCCTGAGTCCTTCTTGCTTTTCACAGGACTGGCAGCACAGCCTAGAAGCAAAGTGTATGTACTGATATGTCTGAGGAAGCTGTAGCATACAGATATTCTCTTGACCTGATATGGCTCATAGTTTCTCATAAAATTCAAAGAGCATTAGATTAGAAGGAAATAAGCAGCTCATTGACTCCAACACCCTTGATTTACAAGGAGAGAAACTGTGGGTCTGAGAGGAAAAGCAGCCTGTTACAAGGCACCCAAAATAGTGGTGCTGGGTTGGAATCTGATCTCCAGTGCTTCTCCCAGTAAACCACAAAGCCTAGTATATAACTTTAAAAAATATGAGTATGAATTAAAGACCAAATGGCTGAATGAGAGCACTTTATTCCAAGCATTTAATTTATCATTCTAAAACAATTACAAAACAAAGTTTTCTCATCTCCCCATTTTGGCAGATGAAAAATAAATTATTATTTCATTCATTCACTCATCCATTTGTTCATTTATTCAACAACTGTTTACGGAACATCTACTATATACCAGGCACTGTAGTAAGGGCTTGGAGTATAATGGTGAAAAAATTTGACATCATCTCAGCTTACATTTTGATGGGGGAGCCAGAGACTATTAAAATAATCACATAAACAAGTATTGCTGGGTTGATTCTGACAAATTGTTCAAGTACTAGATACATCTAGACACATAGAAAGCTAAAAAGTGATTATGACTAGAATAAGCAAAATTAATACTGAACCATAAATGCAAAGAGTCAAGAGGCCTAAAAATAGGAGTTTTTTATGACCCAGGAGTCTCATTTGCTGGAAAGGTGGAGGTAGAAATGAAAATACCTACATTGTAATCCTCATGTCTCTGAAAAGGTCTTTGGGATAGACTCCATCCACACTGATGGTTCCAGACTAATTTCCTATTTGTTAAACCCAAGTGACTCTCTCATCTCCTTTAGCAACACAGCTTTCTGTGAAGTGACAAATAGGCATTTATAATTGTGAGCCTGAGTTGCATTGCACCACTGAAGTAGTGGGCACAGATACAAGGAATCTCCAGAAGCACTCTCTTACAGTCTATATATTGCTTGCAGGGAATACACCTTAGTGGGCTGTGTATGTAGAGGAAAATTCAGAGCAAGAAAGCAGATGCAGTTGCTGGGCAGGGCTGGGGGAGCGGAGTTCAGGCCACACCTGGGGGAGGAATTCCTTTCTCCTCCACTTCTAAGTGCTTGTGGCTCTGCAGGAGTGCACTTTCAAGACTACACCAGGGTCTGGAACAAAGAACCAGCTGGCCTTTGGAGGGAGACCAGGCAAGCCTTCCTGCCACTGACTCCTCCTCTTTGCACCGTGTGACATCGCTCAAGTCCTTCATCCATGTAGAGTCTCAGTGCTCTTCCTTTTTAAAAGTCCTCACTTGAAAATTCAATGAGATTGCAAGTTTCACGCCTGGCACATAGTAGGAGTTCAATAAATATTAGTCCCTGATTTCCACCCTCCCCCTGCTTCCTAAGTTAGGTTTCTTCCTAACTTTCTCACTAAATGTCAGACCCTAATTTATCTAGGTGTCAATTTCATCATCTGTGAAATAAAAGAGTAGAGCATGGGGTGATGGCTGAGGTTCCTTTTAATTCAAGTATTTTAGGATTCTGTCATCATAGTAGATGTACCACACAGTCAAGGAACAGCAGAGGCTGGGATTGCTGTGACTTTGGTCCGTAGGAGTGAGTTCCATGAGGCTCCCCAGCATCAAGCATGACCTAAGCAAAGACAAGAAAAATAAATGACTAGGAAAGGGCCAGCATTGCAGTGTGCATGCCTGCAAACACTTCACACGCAGTTGGAGGCGCCCTGCTGGAAACCAACATTTCATTTGCAGCTTCATTTGCAGCAGAAAAGTTGCTATTTGCAATAATGTCAGTAACTGTCGGTTGGGATTCAGTGGCTCCTGGCGTGAACCACCACCAAACAACCAATTTACACTTCGCAAGTCAGAATGACCCCTCCAGTGCTCTGTGCTGGATGGGAAGGGAGGTGTGGGTTTCTGTTGGGACAAGTTTGGGCAGTGAATCCTTAGGGGCTTCAGATGGCTGTTTCTGGCCAGTAGTTCTTGCCACTTGCAAGCTCTTCACACCACAAACACATAGCTTTTCTTGTTCTGGGAGCCCTCAGGAAGCCACCCGTCTTTCCTAGAGTCAGAAAGAGGAGGGAGGAAGGCAGGCAAGGAGAAAAAAGAAAGACAGGAAGATGCGGCTGTGGAGAGCAACAAACAGAACATCAGATGGCCCCAGGAGCCCTGGGTATTCTGCTTCGATCTGTCATGAGCCATCTGCGTGACCATAACAGGCACTTCCTCTCACTGGATGCAGTTTATGCAGGTGTAAAGGGCTGGGGTTAGATGAGGTGGTCTTGATTCAGCTTCCGTCTCTAACGTCCTATAATTCAGTTATTCTAAACGGGAAAGGATGAAGAAAAGGAGGAGATGGGAGAAGGGAAGAAGGTGGAAAGCAGGTGGATGAGGCTTCTTAGAAAAGGAGGGGGAGGAAAGATGAGGAAGGCTGCCACAATAAAGAGGAAAACAACACAGATTTGCAGAAAATATGCCTCGCAGAGCTATAAGTAATCTCTACAGTAATCATGATTACAATCATTATCATAAACAACTGAAGTCCTAATTAACTTCTTAAAGGGCAGCATCCTGCAGATGATTCAGGAAAGCTCTCCCTCCGACACCCCACTCTCCAAAACCCCTTGTGAGTTCATAACTCTGGGGGACCAAAGAGGAGATGAGGGAAGCACTTGGGCTGTGAGTCTGGTCCACTGGCATTGAGTCGCCCAGGGAGCCCAATGAACACCTGGCCGAGGTTGTCCTGCAGAGACGGGGTCCCGAGCATCCACACCGGTGTGCTCTGAGCATGCACCACCAGCATCAGCATCCCAGTCACTCTGCATCATCAAAGGACTCCCAACTACTTCCTTAAGACTGGTGGCCATGAGCCAAAGCCTTCTTACCCATAGGAGAACCACTGGTACTTTCCCGGCTACCTTGTTCTGTTATCACTCTCACCTGGCTTTGCTTTAGCTGTTCTAACAGCCATTAATTAGTTCAGCTCCTGGCTGGCTTGGCCCCTGGGATGTGCATTGGTCTCCGATCCTGTATCCCCCTCACTTCCTTTGCTTGTCTCAGAATTCACCTGGCTCCTTTCCATTCCTAGGTCTGATCTGCAGAGCAATTTGGGTCTAGCTCTGAGCCCCTAACAACCAGTTTCAGGAATTGATTACGCACAGCCTAGAGCACCCTGCCCCGAGCCAGCCGTTATGGGTCCAGAATAGATCTTCACTGAAGGGCTCCTCTGTCACATTCGGATAATGTTTATAGGATTGAGAATGGCGGTGGTGGGCTGGGGAACACATAATCAATTCAAAGACAATTTCTGGAAAGAAATCAGGTTCAAATCTTTTCAGGGAGTTAACAGCTTTTTAAAAATTTTTAAGTGACGCAAGCCATTGTAACTTCTCACAAAGGCCACTAAGTGCTTCGGGATTGGTTTGTAACCTGTTGCAAGAAAAACCTAAACTCAAAATAAGATAATCTTAGGAACTGTAATGGATGAGGGCATGATCGTTTGTGGTGCTTTGACATTGTCTACAGGACGGCATGGATATGAACCAGAGAACAATGAGCAGGAAGAATCAGCATTAACCCAAAAGCTAAGGTGAGAGGCAGGGTCGCCACCTTTAAAAAGATGCCAACTGGAGGGGTTTTTAAAGCATCCTCAGCAATCACAGAAAGCACACGAACACCCCACAAAGTCTATGATATTGGGAAGGGACTTACAGTAAATTCATAATTTAGGACTAGGAGAATACTAGCAATTTCATTAGGCAGAAATTGACAACATTTGCACCACTAAGGGCGTAAAACTTGGTTTAGGTTTTTTCATTCTGCAATATTTCTCTAAGGCTATTTAAAAATTGATATGTAAATATGGTCATTTTTTCTCTCTCTCTATAGTTCTATTAATAGCTTGCTTTTATAGGTTTAGGAGCCCTGGCATTTTGGCTTATTGCATCTCTACGTTTTTCCTTCTTGGGGAGAGAGCGACAGCAGACTGGCTTGTGCATTTAGATTGCGAGGTGGCAGCTGCTGGGAGACAGTAAACAGGCCAGAAGAAGAGTTCTTAGACAGTGGGGCTGTGGACCTCAGCGTCAGAAACACCTGAAATGTTTGTTAAAAATGTGCATTTCCGGGGCCAGCCCAGTGGTGCAGCCGTTAAGTGCACACGCTCTGCTCCTCAGCAGCCCGGGGTTCGCCAGTTCAGATCCCGGGTGTGGACATGGCACCGGTTGGTACGCCATGCTGTGGTAGGCATTCCACATATAAAGCAGAGGAAGATGGGCACAGATCTTAGCTCAGGGCCAGTCTTCCTCAGCAAAAAGAGGAGGACTGGCAGTAGTTAGCTCAGGGCTAATCTTCCTCAAAAAAAAAAAAAAAGAAAAGTGCATTCCCAAGACTCCCAAAAGGTTTCCAGTCTTGGACTGAGACCCAGGAAGCAGAATCTTGTGGAACGAGACCCAAGATTCAGGTTTTGAATACGAATCTGTGGCAAACTCCATTTTCCGAAGATTGCTCCAACAAAACACCTCCCAGCCCACATCCTCTTCTGCAATACAATGTTGCCTCCACACCGTCAAGAGGTGGGGCTCTGTGTCCCCCTCCCTCCTTGAATCTGGGTGGGCTTATGGCTGCTTTGATGAATCAACTATGGTGGAAGTGACACAGAGTGACTTCCGAGGCTGGGTCATAAAAGGTGATGCAGTTTCCACCTTGTCCTCGGAGTCCTCACACTTAGAGTTCTGAGTCACCGTATATGTCCAGCTCTGCTGAGGGTGTCTTGCTGTATGGAAGCCAAGCCACCTGGGGAGGCCCTTGTAGGTTTTCTGGTGGACAGTCCCACTTCCCAAGTGGTCCCAGCCCAGACGTTTGAGTGAAGAGTGATTAAAATGATTCTGCTCTAGAAGATGAGCCTTCCAAATTCAACGCTATCCAATGAGGACAGATGATAACACTGGAGTTGTTTTTCTTTTTAAAGACTACATCCTTCTTTTTTTTTTTTAAAAGATTGGCCCTGAGCTAACATCTGTTGCCAATCTTCCTCTTTTTTTCCTTTTTGTTCTTCTCCCCAAAGCCCCGCAGCACATACTTGTATATTCTAGTTGTAGGTCCCTCTTGTTCTGCTATGTGGGACGCCACCTCAGCATGGCTTGATGAGCAGTGCTAGGTGCACCCCCAGGAGCCGAACCGATGAAACCCTGGGCCACGGAAGCAGAGTTTGCAAACTTAACCGCTTGGCCACAGGGCTGGCCCCTTGAGTTGTTATTGGTATTTGAGTTAGCTTTAATGTCAAGATTGACAATAGTTTATTTATCCATTCATTCAATAAAATATTTATTGATTGCCTGCTGTTGCCAGATTGTTCTAAAATCTGGAGATACAGCAAAGACCCAGAAAAATCCCCCAGCGTCATGGAGCGTGCATTCTAAAGGTGGCAGGGCAGGATGTGGCTTCAGGGATAGATACAACAACTAAACAAACACATTAACAAGATAACATAAGGAATGTTAAATGTCGTGAAGGCAATGAATCAAGGTGATGCGACACGGAGGCACTATTTTAGGTTGTGTGGTCAGCGAAGGCCTTGCATATTTGTCTGAGTTCTTATACTAGTTTCCCGGGGCTGTCATAACAAAGTACCACAGACTGGGGGGTTAAATAACAGAAATCTACTGTCCCACAGTTCTGGAAGTCAGAAGTCCAAGATCAAGATGTTGGCAGTGTTGTTTCCTTCTGAGGGCTGCAAGGGAGAATCTGTTCCAGGCTTCTCTCCTCGCTCTGGTGGCTCGCTGGCTATCTTTGCCATTCCTTGGCTTGAAGAGGCATCACTGCCGTCTCTGTCTTCATCTTCACAGGGAGTTCTCCCCGTGTGTCTATCTCCCATTTCCCTTTTCCAAAGGACACCAGTCATATGGGATCATGGACGCACCCTACTCCAGTGTGACCTCATCCTAATTTAACTAATTACATCTGCCATGACTATTTCCACATAAGGGGCCGTTCTGAGGCACTGAGGGGTCAGGTGTTCAACAGACGAATTTGGGAGGACATAATTCAACCCTTAACGAAGCTTAAAGCGTGAGGATCCTGCTGTACAATAATCTGGAGCTGGGCATTCCAGGCTGAGAGAAAAGCAGAAGTGGAAACAAGCTTGATGTTCAAGAACAAGACAACAGTCAATGCCGGAAAGCAGAGAGGAAGGGGGAGCTCAGTGTTAGCTTCATCATCATTGTGAACAGTCCTTTAAACATCGGCATCAATAATGCTCTCACCAGAAGTCCAAGCTGCCCAGCTGTCATATGACACCATCACGAGTCCTGTCAATTCTACCGCAGACACATTGCTCACAACCCGGGCCTCCTCTCCGTCCCCACCTGCACGGCTTTGCTGGGCCATTTCTTTCTCGCTTACACTATTTCAGTTGCTGGTTCATTGATCTTCCTGCCTTTAGACTCTGTACTCTGCCATCCATCCTCTGGAATACCAACAGAATCATTTTCTAAAGCAGAAATCTGATCCACTCTCACTCATTCTAAAAAAGTCCTCCATTGTCTCTCCATCATTTGCAAGATAAAGAACAAAATCTCTAGCCTGGAGCAGAAGGTTATATAAATCCAGTTTAGCTCCAGCTGACATTTCCAGCCTTTCTGTAAATTGGACTCCCCTCCCATTCCCCAGACTCCCTGTGCGTTTTCCAGACTCTATTTTCATTCACGCTTTCTCAATCTTCCCGCTTTTTTCTTGACAGACGCCTTATCTTTCAGGAGCCTGTTTGGTACTCATCCCCACTAAAAAAAATAGCTACTCTTCTCCACTCTTTCCAGAAAGCCACCGCACCCTCCTGTGCTTGAGGTAGAATTAATTGCTCCTTTATCTTTGTTTCCAGAGCACTTGGACCAGCATTTATCATCTTGGCTTATATGTATTTCTTTGAATATTGGACATTCGCTTCCTTTGCTAAACTATGAATTCTTTGAGGTCATAACAGTGCTCAGTACAGTAGGTGTTCAATAAATATTTGCCAGATGGAATTTGATAGAATACTAGTAATAGCATGCGTGCTGGCCTTCGGGTCAGCCTTAACACAGTCACCGCCCTCTTGGCCACTGACATCACTGTCATTATTAACATCCCTGTCAATGTCTGTGTCACCATCAAATATGGCTTAGCAGACTTGGCTTCTAGGCGTGATTTCAAATCCCAACACTGTCACAGACCTTAGGAGCCATCTTGGTACCATCCTAATCTCTCTGGGCCTCAGTTTCTTTATCTGTAAAATGAGTTCTTTGGACCAGATAAACTATGAACCTTTTGTTTGCCAAAGATCTAGCACTAGTCCCATCTTTCACGCTGGAGTCAGAGTTTATAGACTCGTGGCACCGTCAGTATTAGCATCAGTATTGCTCTTGTTCAGTTTCGTGGACGCAGGTGTGGGGAATGCCTCACTCCTCCTCCTGCTTTTTGGTTGTTGTTTTGGGGTGGCTTTTTTGGCAGTGGCTGTTTGGACGTTGACATTCCCTTTAGCATTTTTTAGACTTGTGTATTAGGAGAAAGGAATGATAAGGTGGTAATTTTGCACGTTTATTGTTTTTACTTATCAGCTCCTGGGTTGTGGTAAATTAAAGCAGCTTTTCTGAAAATTTAGCAACAGGAAGCTGTGCTGAACTTCTCTCGTGGCCTCCTGGACCCTCTCCCATTAATTTCCTCTAATTCTCATTAGCGTGTTTCTACCGCAGACTCGGAAGCAGAGAGAAATTCTTGTGCAGCTAATTTAACACCTGCAGGCTTTGAGAGTTGGTGGAGAAACCACATCAATAAAATAATCACTTGCTTTCTCAGAGATTTTAAATTCGAACCCTTTAAAGGTTAGACTTTTGTTATGATTTCTATTTATGTTTTTACATCAAGTCATATGTTAATTAATGCTCTTGTCTTTTCAAATGTAAAGAGAGGCGGAAAAAAAATCTGAATGGAACCATTTTCAGTATATGAATGGCCATAGTCAAGAAAGTATTCTGACATTTCAGAGGGGGTGTGGCTTTTCTCTTCCGCAGCACCACAGCCTGCTTTAGAAATCTCTGGCAAAGCTGGGGGGTGGGCTGTAAGGTGGGACTAGCAGATGGGGGCACAGCCTAGGAGCTGGGTGAGGTCCCCAGGTTTGGAGATTCATCAGGCAAAGATGGAAGCTCTCTACTGTCCTGAAGTGTGTGAGCATGAAGTGTAGCAAGAAGGGATGAGCAGGAAGATCATTAGAGGTTCGAGGTACAGTGTCTGCGGAAGCCATTCCTTCTCCTTCTCATGGGGGCAGGGACCTTATTCCCTCCCCCCTCAAAAAAAAAGACAAGTGAGAGGTGGGGAAGAGGGTTCTAAGGGCATCACTAGAAGAAATTGCCAGTCTCTGCCAGGAGATGTCAGATCCCACGCTCGGAACAGGGCACATGTGACAATTCCTGGGGAATCTGACCATGCTCCTGAAAGTGATATGAGCAGAGTGACAGACACTCCCTTCCCTGGAGATTTCTAAGATAGGAAGCTTGCAGAAGAAGCCCTCGGCAGGTGAGCAGTGGGGACTGTGGTAGAGTGTGCCTGACAGAGGATGGAGGGGCTGCACCCCTGGCCTCCCAGACCCTCTAAGAGTGAGAAGAGGCACTTAGTCATCCCACAGCATCACACAGAGGGCTGCCCAAGTTAGAAGAGTGGCCAGGTGCTGAGGACGTGCCCAGGGCTCAGTCAGGCAAGCACGGTGATATCCATCAGGAGCAAAGTCAAGGGTATGGACCACTGGCAGCTCCAAAGGGAGACCAGGAGGATATCAGTGACAAAATAGGCTACAATGACGTTGCAGATTATCCCAGGAAAACCTCACACACATCTACACAGGAGCCACCACATTTCTGGAGACCCATGGAAACAGATGGAAGGAGATGAACTCAGTGAGACCAGGATGCTTTGGGAAGCTGACAGGTAGGACCATCTCCGATGTCCCTCTAATTCTTCCCTGCTCTCCTGGAGGAACAGAGTCTGGAAATGTGGTGTGAAGAAGAGAACCCAGAAGCAGACCATGGCCCCACCCTGCACTGCCAGGGAGGGGTCTGAAACTAGACCCCGCCCTCTGCTTCCCTACAAGGCTGCAGAGCAGATTACACGGAGACATGAAATTGTATAAAAATACAATTTTTTATCCCCAAAATGGGATATTTGATGAAAACCTTAAACCAGACCGGACTTTAATAACTAGAGAAACCAGAAAGGTATACAGTTTGCCCAAGTTGTGGCTGAGGGGATGGGAAGCAGGTTCAATAGAGTGTGGATGAAAGCACCGATAGGAAAAATAAAGCTGATTGATTTAGGACTCACCAAGTTCTGACTGCTAAGCAAATTGCTTTTCAGGAGGTCATAATGACGAATAAATGTGATAATTATTAAACACATCCACGCATACGCAGCAGAATCAAACTTCCTAAAAGTTCTCCTTCATCTAACTTCTCTTTCCTCAAAGTCGCACATGTGGCAGCTGTTAAAAAATGTCCCCTGCTGGGGCCAGCCCAGTGGTGAAGTGGTTAAGTTAGCGTGCTCTGCTTCGGTGGTCTGGGGGTCATGGGTTCAGAATCCGGGTGTAGACCTATGCACTGCTCATCAAGCCATGCTGTGGCAGGCATCCCACATACAAAATAGAGGAAGACTGGCACAGATGTTAGCTCAGGGACCATCTTCCTCAAGCAAAAAAAAAAAGGAAGATTGGCAGCAGATGTTAGCTCAGAACCAATCTTCTCACACAAAAAAATGTCTTTAAACAAAAAATTTTTAAAAAGCAAGACCTTCAATTAAAAGAAAAAAATGTCCCCTTCCCTCTCCATGTAGTCCCTTCACTGCCACATGGCCTCCTTTGAAAGTCAATACTTCCTAACACTCCTTCCCGACTCACACACTCATAGGAGCCCTGGGAGTGAATGGAATCCTGCTCAGGTGGAATTTCTAGGGAGGAGCAGCCTTTTATACTAAGAATATTTGTCCTTTGTCATACGTGATACAAATATTTTTTCTGGTTTGCTACTTATATTTCAACCTTATTTTTGTTGTTGTGAAATTTTAAAAGTTTGGATAATCACATTTATCAATCTTTTCTTTGTAATTTCCAAGCACTTCAGTCCAAAGTATTCTCTTTTAATGTCTTTCTTGCTTCCTCCACTTCTGAATTACACTCAGCTGCCTTGACTCGACTCTTTGTGCGTGTTTCGTGCCAGGCTTCCTCTTGCAGTTTCTCTTCATTTTGTGGGAACCCTTTGGTAAATTCTCTTTACATATAAGAAATACAGGTGATACACTTGCTGGATCCTGTGTGTCCATAAACATCTTTTTTATTTTTTTGTCCCTGAATTTTCTTCATAGCATAGCTGGGTATAGAAGTCTAGATTCGAAAGTTTCATCTTAGAAATTTGACTATATTGCTCCTCTACTTAAAATCCAGTGTTGTTGACCTGAAGTGGATTTCAGCATGCTTTTTTGTGGGTGACCTTCTTTTTCTCCCTAGAAGCTTTAAGAACATTCACTCTTTCCTTTGAGTTAGGACATTTCAGCAGGATGTGTCTATATTGGGTTATTTTCTTATTTATCCTTCCCTCTACTCTACTCAGTAGATGCGTGGTCATAAGAGTTATGTCTCTTGTCAGCTCAGGGAATTTTATTTTAATTAATTAACTAATTAATTTGGTGAGGAAGATTAGCCAGAGCTAACATCCGCTGCCAATCCTCTTTTTGCTGAGGAAGATTGGCCCTGAGCTAACATCTGTGCCCATCTTCCTCTATTTCATATGTGGGACACTTGCCACAGCATGGCTTGATAAGCAGTGCCTATGTCCGCACCCAAGATCCAAACCAGTGAACCCCAGGCTGCCGAAGCCGAGCGCGCAAACTTAACCACTACGCCACTGGGCCAGCCCCTTAGGGAATTTTATTTTTATCTTTAATGCATATAATTATTTTTTACCTTCTTATGCTTCTGTTCTCTTCTTCTAGAAAGGCTGTGAGATTGCTGTCAGGTCTCTTAGATTTGTCATTGTGTCTGTTAATTTTCTTCTTAGATTTCATTTATCTTTTTGCTCTTAATTCCGAGAGATTTCCTTGACTTTATTTTCCACGTCAAAAACTTGATCATCTCTGCCTGCTTATTATTCAACCTATCTAGTGAAATCTTTACTCTTGCAGTAATGTCTTAATTTTGAAAAGTTCTTTCTTATTCCCTGATTGAAACTCTTTCAAAGCAGACAGCTTCTGATTTGTAGTTATAGTAACTTCTCAAACCTGTAGGCAGAAATCAGAATATTTTAAACAGTTCTCATCTTTTCCCTAAATTATCTCTTTTTTTCCCCCTCTGGGATTATTTATTTTGTGTATACTGATCCTTTTCTGTCTCTTTCATGATGCTGTTTTTTTTTTAATGCCTTGCATTTTTTGTTTGCAAGGGTTTTTTTTCTTTTCTTTCTTTTTTTTAATGAAGAGCTACTTTGATATGTGCAGATAATTGGTGTGCATTTCCTCAGGAGTTGTGTATGTCTCTTTCATAACAGGCTTTTTCTTAAATAGACAGACCAAATGTGAGCTTTCAGTCAGCAAACATAATTATAGGCAGATTCCCTTGTAATGTTTGGGGACCAAAAACAAGGAAACAGGCTAGGGACGCCCATACTTGCCACTGCAAATCCCTCTGAGACTGGAGCCTTTGAGTGATTTAGTTCTGCTCTGTTCTCTTGCAGTCCCCAACATCCTCATCAGGAGCTCTCCTAGGGTAGACTAAAGATGAATGCAAACCATTTGTTTACATCTGTCATTGCAAGGTAGAGTTTGAACCCTCTTTCCTTGAGTCTGTGGGGATCTATGATTACTTTGACCTATAGCTGAAGTAACACTGTCAGTTCTGGGGCTGGGCCAGCTCTCACTTCCTGTCTCCTAGAACAGTTGCTCTGGGGAAACTCAGCCGTGGCATGTAAAAGGTCCAACTTTCCTGAGACCATCATGCAGTGAGGAAGCTGAAGCTTGCCATATGGAGAGGCTGTATGGAGAGATAGTTGCCTGACTGAACCCAGATATCCGAGCCACTTGGATGGCTTGCACCCAGGCACCAGACACGTGAATGAGAAACCTCCAGTAGACTCCACCAGCCCCATCTCTCATCCTCCTGCACCTACACGAGAGAGATAGAGAGAGAGAGAGAAACCATCAAGCTGCCCAGTCAACCCACAGAAAGATGAGAGGAGATAATACAGGATTGTTTTTAACCTTTAAGTTTTAGAGTGGTTTGTTACAAAGCAACAATGATAGATCACCCATTTCTGGTAGCAACAGATCAACTATTTTCTCTTAAAAGCAGTTCTTAAACTTTGGCCTGAGGATAAAGGGTGTGGCTGCCAGCAACTCTGTTTAAGGGAAAAGGACTCACTAACAGAGTCTTCAAAATGCAGTTCTCCAATAAAAACCCCGAAGATGACCTCTATGCTCATTCTAGCATTTGGGGACTCTGACTCAGATCTCCTCTGGGCTCCTCTGAGAGGACTGATGCTGAACTCTGGTGCCTTGGACTGAAGTTTCTTCTACTTTTTCTTGGTTAATCAGATAAAAACTGTACTGTATCCTCCAGATACTCCTCAAAATTTAAGAGTTATTAATGGTATCTATTTCTTATCTCTTGCTCTGTTATGGTGTGTGAGTGTATGTGTGTGTGTGTGTGTGTAAGTAATTTCAACAAACTTGGGAGAATATGGAAGTAGCAATATGTGCTCAGGCTGCCATCTTGACCAGAAACCTACTAGATTCCTAAATAGAATTCAGTGGTAAGAGGGCTCATCTTGTATTTTAGATGGTTTTAGGAGTTTGGGGCAAGTGAAGAATGTACCATCTGTTAATATCCCATAAAAATAATTACCTAGGGGAAATCCATGAAAAATGAACTTAGATGAGTATTCCCAAGAGAGAGTGGTACATTTGCCCACGTTGCCAAAGGCCATCCTTGTCTCACATACACACTGGAACAGCATAAGGGACAACAAGCATCAGAGAGTGGGGAAAAAAATGACACAGAATTTTATGGCCAGCCTGAAACCTTTAGAGGCAGGTCCTCAATATTTCTGGGACTTTGAAGAGTTTGTATTTGATACTGCAGACACTTTTGTTGAAGGGAGGGGGAACATCAGAAAATTAACTGACTTTTTGCTTGAATAGGTAAGCAGAGGAGATGAGATAAATCTTCCAAAGCAGAGAGATAGTAGGCAAGTGTTCACTCTGAGTTGTATGTTAGGATTCAAAGACACCAGTGAGGAGGGAGAGAAAGGACTGGGGACCAGCCTGAGATGACGTTTCTGTGTGAAGCGATAAGACTTATTAGCTGTGGTTGCTTGTCATGCTTGTCAGAAGTTTCTTCAGAGATGCAAATAACTCTTAGTTGAGATTTTAGGGCCTTAATTGGCTTCTGTTTCTATTTTTAATGCATGAATCGTGTGGTCTCTAAAGTCTATGGAGCTGACTTTTGAGAGAAAGGGATAGGGTCCTGGGAGAAAAATTCTCAAGAATAAAAAGGAAAAATGAAAGAATTGGATCGTTCTCACAGGCCACAGTGAAATCTACAGATTTCCTAGGAAGGTTACAAATTCGGTACCTCTTAAAACTGTTATAATTTGAGTGTTTGTTGGTTCATTTATTTATAAACACAACCAATCACACAGGTGGTGAAGCAGTGGTGGAAGGCCACTGGCACTGCTTCCTAGACTGTTCTCTCTTCCAGAACATTCAGCTCTGGCCCAAACTTTGAACATTCCATGCAGCAAAACCCACGCCTTGTAGTTCACCGCACCCAATCTCCTTAGAAAGCCATGTTATCATCATCATTATTGTGGTTATTTTTATTACTATTATTATATGGACAAGCTTCTTGAATGTTTTCCCCCAAGCAACTCATCAGAATATTCCTTCTAACTCACGTGCATGTCACTTCCTGAGAGCATTCCAGTAAATCACAATTTTCTCCACTTTCTCCTACCCAGTGACGTTTGAGGGGCACAATCAGGCTGGTGTCCCATACAAAGGTTCCATCAGCCTGCCTCGTATTCTGGCTATGTTCTAGTCTGACTTTCAGCAGAGAAGAATCACAAGATATGAGTCAGGGAAGGCTTAAGAAGGATCAGACATAGCTCCCCCTGAAAATCAATAGAGCTCAGGAGATACCATTGTCAAAAACTTTTAAGACTCCTTCTGTCTGGGTAGGCTCACCATCATTTTTCCTCAATCCTCTGTTTCCGGTAGCAGTTATTTTCAAACTTTAGTGTTTATAAGAATCACCTTGAGATTCAGCTAAAAAGTCAGATCACCAGAAATTCTGAGTTATTGGCTTCAGCATCAGGCCCAGAAATACCATTTCTAATAAGGGCCCCGCCCTAGTAAATTTTGATGCAGGTGGAGCATTGCCTTCACACTAAGAAATAATCAGTACACATTACACAAACCTTCATGACCTAGAAACCTGGCTGTATTTATTTAAGATGAGGAGGGGATAAAAAAAAAAAGAGATATTGTGCAACTGCCTCCTATTCCAAATGGAGTGCAGAGGCAAGAACCCCAGAGATAGGAATAAACAGTATGACCAAAAAGGAGGGCAAATTAACCAATCACTTCTGGTTACAGATAATGAAATAAGGAGTGACTTGGGGACAGCTTGTTACGCTTAAAAATGATCCTGGGAGAAAATGCTGTCACAGGAGGCACCTGAGAGCCATGAACAGAGAAGGATTCCTTCAGGAAGAAGAGGATCCATAGATCCATCAGTTCAGCATAGAGAATGAATGAGCTACCAAATAGATTGTGTCCTTAAGAGAAACATCACAGAAAATGAAAATGGGAAAGAATCAGGCTAAAATTTTTTATGTCAAGCAGATTTTATCTCTGTTTCCAAGTCTGATCAATTGGAAGAAGCACCCTGGAGCACTTAGTCAAGAGCGATTGTGAAGTCATTTCTAGGCTTAGCAGAAAAGTGAGCATTGATTGATTAGTTATGTCTGCCACTGGCAAGGAGAAGGAGAAGGAGAATCGAATGCATCCTTGCCATTTCTGCTTTAGGCAGTGATTGTAAAGTTATCCAAGTTCCACTCTAGTAGAAAGACTCAGTCATTCCTGCTAAGTACCATCTCTTTCCTGCTATTTCCAAACAGGGAAATAATTGCCATGCGAACAATAATATAAACACATTGTGAGATTAGGTTTACACCACTAAAGATGGTTGCTATCCTATAACATCTCAAATGCTTACCCAGTGGAAATCCAGACCTGTTGTCCTTGCCCATGCTTCATTATGGACTCTCTTAGCCAGGTCTTCCAAACTCCTTGCTTTGTCCAATTTCCCAGGACAGAAGGAAGGGCAGTAAGCAGTGGTGCCTCTTTCCTGTTCCATTCAAGGCCTTAATTGCCACTCCTACCCCAGTGACCTCAAGATTTCAAACCTACAGAAATGAACAATACTTCATAAAAATGGCTGAGTGTGCCTGCCTTCAAAGAGCAAACTCTTCTCAAGTACTTACTACAAAAAAGAAAACAAGTCAGTGTGCTTATGTATAATTGAGAGGCTAATTGCCAATCAGCTGTATCTGTTCATTCAAGCGAGTGCCTGTCAACACCTTGTTGGCCTAATTCAAGTTACTGCAGGTACGTGAAAGAAAGAAAACAGCAGTATAGAATATTTTTTTAAAAATTTAGATTGGCAGTCTTCTATAATTCAGACTTTTCTCTAGTTCAGATTCACTTTCCTCTACTGCAGTAAATACTTTCTCGTTGCTTTCCTGTCTGTCTGCCCCTCACCTCCCCTCCACCCAAATTTCTTTTTTTCCTAACAGCTCCCAGTTCGGGTTGGAGATGCACGCTGTTCTAGGCAAGCTCACTTTACCCCTCTTCTGGAGAGACAGCACATGACCAATCAGGGCATTTGTCCTCTCTGGCCACAGTGATTAGCTCAATGTTGGGCATGTGACCTTAACCAATCCAATCAGAGTGATACTTAGGACTTTTGCTGGGAATAAAGATGGCGGCTCTTTCTTGCTGCAGCTGGTAGCTGTTGAAACTTCTGAACACCATCTTAGAATGAAGAGGAGAGCCAGCCTTAGGAGAAGACAACGCTGAAGAAAACATTGTTGAAAGACAAAAAAAGACCCTTGGTGGCATTCTTGAGCTACTCTACCTGTGGATTTTTTTGGCAAATGAATCAGTATATTTTCTCTATTGTTAAAGCCAGTTTTAATTAGCTTCTTTCTTCTCTGTTCCTTGTAACACTAGCCAATACACCTAGTTAATCTGAATTGGGAGAATCCATTTCATCAGCTGTCTTTGTTTCCTATGACTCAACTTTTCCTTTTCTAATTTTCTTTTCTGAATGAGATTTGGGAAGCTGGGTAATAAACAGCTGATAATGATTGGGATGAAAATCTCAGTCATGTTCCAGGGGATGCTTTGGAAAAGAATATGCATCTTCTGAATCAATACCATTTACATGATGCTAACAGGAAGGGAACAAGAAATAGGCTGGTTTTGTTGTAGACGAAAATGCCTGTGTACTATGGGGAGGAATTAATTATGCAAAATAGTGAAATATGTGCAGACAAATGCTAATTTGTCAAACTGTAAACTGAACTTTCTAAATCTTAGTTTGCAATAAATTGAGCCATTGTCAAATATATTAGGCAGATGAACTGAAACCCTAGTATTATATATGTATTTAATCCTGATGCCCATGCACACACTATTTTCCATGGGATATGAACGCCCTGACCTACGGGGTCAGATTTTATTACGTCTTCTGTGAATAGACCTATGAATATTGCAGCTTCTTGTTTCTGCCACAGTAACAGCATAGCTGCTCGAAGAATAAAACAGGATAATGAAATAGAACCACAGATTTACACATGTGAGGGAGATGCAGAGAAGAGTGTACCCAGTTAGCTTTCCAGTCAATGTTGGAAGGGTGTACAGTGACCTTCGGTCTAATGCATCCTTAGGAATTTCACTTGCAGATCAGAGCACAAAACTTAGCAGGCTCTCTGAAGACAGTTCCAGAAGGAGCAACTAGAGACAAATTCTCCTGGGCTTCAGAGGTAGCTTCAGAGACTTGTACAAAGGGAAGACATCTAAGAGAGGATGGAGAGTGCACAACAGTAAGCTGTTAGTTTGGAATTGCCCTTGCTCACCTTAGTAATGCAGTTAGCCGTGTCTGGACATCATGGTCTAGACTCTGAGGCTGGGAGGGAGTTTGGACTCTAGTGTTTCTTGCAACCAGCCACAGAAGGGCTACAGAGTCACCACAGGGGTTGGGCTAGCCTTGCAGGAAGGACAAAACAGCCCTGGAAGTTTAAAAGTGCTCCTCTTGGAGCTGGCCCTGGTTGTTTAAACACCCCATTGGTAAAGGAGAAATTAACAGATGTCTGAACACTGTTGGAGCAGGTCATGGAGAGGATATGACTGCTTGTTGACCCTCAGAGCTGGACCTGGGCAATCAGAGGCCTAACCCCATCCACTGTCCTTGGAATGTAGGTTCTGCCCACCATTCCCACAGTGGGAGCCATTTTCAAGGATGCAGCCTTGAGAGAGTAAGATGTTGAGACCATCTGAACAGGATACGTGACTGAATCCCATTAAGGTCTCTGTATAAACTTTTAAGATTCTGGCGGGTGGGTACAGAGATCTACTTGTCTTGTGGCCACCCAAGGTAAGCCTCATATGCAAGTTCCCTTGCTTATTGACACTGCAACCTACCAATCTGGGGTGGTCTGCCTCTTTCTTTGGTCTCTCCCTGCCCTCTGTGTATGGGGGCCAGTTTCAGATTTCACCTGGGAAACGGCTGAGGTTGACGAACCAAAAACATACTCAGTGAAATCATCTCAGGTAGGAGTAATTTCAGTGTTAAAAATGTAACAAGAGAGGAGAATCAAGGCAGGGGCACTCAAATGTCTCCTTTTTGTTTCCTTTGCCGACACGGTTTTGGGGGCAGGTCTGGTGAGGGGAGCCCACATCACTGGGCACCAGGTGTCCTAATTGCATTGCTTTAGGTGAAAAGACCTGTCTGCTCTTTCAAACACTGCTCTCCCTGATGCCGCCAACTCACCCCTACTCCCTGCTGCCCACAAAGGCTCCAGCTTCTCTCTTTCCTGTGCAGACAGTGCAGCTTCAGTGCCAATCACTTACGAAAGCTGAGCAGGGGATGTGGAGGCCTCCTGGGCCTCAGAAAACTCTGGCAATCATTTATATTTAGGAAAGGATAGTTTTCAAAGCCTGTATTCTTTAAGAAATAGTTTAATTTATTTTTGAATATACAATGAATGCACATGGCTTAACCTCCACGTTTTGAAATGATGTACATACAAAAAAAATCTCCTTGCCACCCTCGTCCCCCAGTGAAAAAATTCCCCTTGTAGAAGCAAATCAATGCTATTCAACTTTTCTATATTCTTACTGTGGAATTTTAAGCATTTATAAGCAGTGACAAGCATATACATATTCCCATTGTGATAGAAATGGCAACATATCATACGCACTGTTCTGAACTTCCTTTTTCACTTGCCATTCATGGAGATAATTTCATATCAGTATATAAAGCACTTCCTTATACATTTTTATGGCTGAATTGTATTCCACCATATGAATGTACCGGTATTTCTCTAACTACTCCCCACTGGATGGGCATGTAGCTTGTTTCCATTAGTTTGCTTTTCAAACAAGTGCTGCAATAAATAGCCTGAGTATCATTTTGCACGTGGACAAGTTTATAAGTAGAATAAATTTCCGGAAGTGGAATTGCTGAGTCAAAGGGAATGCACATCTGTAATTTTGAGAGATTTCTAATTGCTCTCCTCCATAGAGGTTATACTATTATATTTCATACGATAACTCTGCCTCTTTCCCCACGCATTCACTAGCATGATGTTATCACACATTTTGATCATTGCTAATCTGAGTGGTTAAAAAAAGGTATGACAGTGTGGTTTTAATTTTCATTTATATGATTACAATTGAGGTTCATATCTTTTCAGGTATTTGAGGGTCATCTTATACTTTTCTATGAACAATCTAGTCACATCTTTTGTTCATTTTTCTATTGAGTTGTTAGTCTTTCTTTAAGAGCTCTTTATGAGTTGGAAAAATTAGCTAATCATCTCTGATTGAATTGCAAATGCTTTCTCAGGTTGTCATTTGTCATTGATTTTGCTAAATATCTCCCTCATGCAGACCTTTTACTGTTGTTATTAAGTTAAATTTATTAATATTTTCTTTTATGAAATTTGGGTTTTACATTATACTTTATGGTAGCATAATCCCATATACCCTTTATCCACTTTCCTTCAATGGTTACATCTTGGAAAACTGTAATACGATATTACAAACAGGAAATTGACATTGATAGAATCTATTGATCTTGTTCATATTTTATTAGTTTTACATGTACTCAGTGTATAGGTGCATTTGTGTGTGCATTTGTGTACCCATGTGTGTATTTAGTTCTGTGCATTTTTATCACATGTATAGGTTTGCGTATCCATCACCACAGATACAGAACATTTCCCATCACCACAGAGATCTCTCACGCTGCCCTTTTATGATGACACCCACCTACCTCCTACCTTTGCCTCCTGTAATGAAGCTCTGGCAGCATTAATCTGTTCTCCATCCCTATAATTTTATTTCAAGAATCTTATATCAATGGAAAAAGGCAGTATGTAACCTTTTGAGATTGGCTTTTTTTGCTCAGCATAATTCCCTTGAGATTCATCCAACTTGTTGCATATCAATAATTACCTCCTTTTTATTGCAGAGCAGGATTTCATGATATGGATGTAGCACCACTTAGCTATTTATCTCTGAAGGACATTTGGTTTTTTCAAATTTGGGGCTTTTACGAGTAAAGCTACTATGGACATTGATGTACAGGTGTTTGTGTGAACATATGTTCTCATTTCTGTGGGATAAATGCCTATGAGTGTGTTTGCTGGGTCATTAGTAATCATGTATACTTTTGCAAGAAACTGCCGAACTTCTAAGAGTGGCTGTACCACCAGCAATGCATGAGTGATCCAGTTTCCCTGCATCCTCATCAGCATTTGGTATCGTCACTATTTATTTTAACCATTCTGATGTGAATATAGTGATCTCTCATTGTGGTTTTAATTTGTGTTTCCCTAATGGCTAAAGATGCTGAAATCTTTTCCTGTGCGTATTCACCTTCCATATATCCCCTTCAGTGAAATGTCTGTTCATATCTCTCGCCCATTTTCTAATTGGACTTTTTAGTTTTTACTGTTGAGTTTTGGGTTTCTCTGTATATTCTGGGTACCACTCTTTTGTCAGATATGTAGCTTGCAGATATTTTATTCTAGTCTGTGGCTTGCCATTTCATTCTCTTAACAGTGACTTTCACAGAGCAGAAGTTAATTTTTATGAGATCCAATTGATCAGTTTTTCTTAATTTAGGGGAAAAAAATCAAGAAATGTGACATATATACTACCCAAGTATGGTGGTTGAAAAATGTACACTCTCAAATTCTGTAGGAAAAGTGTCTATCGAAACTGAGAACTATGGACATCAGGGCTGGAATTTTCTCCCCATTTTACAGATTAAGGGTTAAGTACCTTGCCTTGACTTCTAGTTCAAGGACCTTTCCACTACCCCACAGTGAATGAATTTCTCTGTGTATTTAGGCAGCATGATATAATCTGACACAATATAATTCTTCCGGTTATTTTCACCACTTAGAAGACACGTGGAGCCTTCCCAATTCCCCAAGACAATGGCATCTTTCCTTCCTTTGAACACATACATCATTTTCAACCTCCGCTTTTTTTATTAGCATTCAACATTTCCCATTAAAATTATTTATGATGTGATATGATATGTGAGTGTGGACTCTGAAGGGACCCCAGCTGACTTATCCCAGCTTCCGTAGCTATGGATACAGGAAGGGGCTATGTTTTGAGATGAAGAAATTGAACACGTGGAATTTTTTAAGTTGAGATGAAAAGCCTTACAGAGATAGTAACATGAAATGGCAATTGATTATACACTAAGGGAAGGGTCTTTATTGAAGAGAGAATATTACATGGAATCAGGATGGTCTTGGACCATTCATGTTGACTACAGCCCCCAGCCTGAGGTCTGAGCCTATCTGTTGTTCTCTAGAAGAAGTGGGAGTCTGCAATTCAAGCCAGTAGTGCCAATTTTGTTTCTAAACTGGCCTGTGTTGGTTTCTACCTCAGGAAGAAGCTGAGCCTTTGGTGTCCCTTCTCCGTGCCTGGGATCTGGGAAGACTCCGGAGGAAGCCACTTCTCAGAGGAGAGCTCTCCCCACCATCACGCCCTGTGATTATCAAGTTTGCTCAGGCAGAAGCATCCTGCCTACTTGGTAAATCCTGAAAGGAAGGCTGGGAGGGTGGCAGCTTCCCCTGGTGAGCCATTTCAGACTTATTTCTGCTCTATTATCAGGAGCAGCTCTGCAGGAGCCTTGTTAACAGGCAGGGATGTGCTCTCTCTTTGCTGGTCCTATAATGGCAAGGGGAGACTTTGAGGGCCCAGGCTGCCAGCAGAGCTGTCCCACAGAGCTGGGTCTCCCAGACCAAGAATCCTCTGCCCAGAAAGAGGCCACAAAAGACTAAGCTGTCCAAAATGCCTCTCCCAGGGAAGGTGTGGGGAGAACAACACTCGGAGAAAGAGCCAGAAGTATCTGCACTTCCTGTTCCAGGAAAAGGATGAGTGTAAGGGGTGAAGAGAACGTGGCCAGCACACCCTGCAAGACTGCGGTGATACGTGGCCCGGAAAACACGGAAGGCGGCCAGTGATCACCGCCTCCCCTCTTTTGTGATAAAAGAAAGGATCCAAGCACCTGGAGGCACTTCTTTTTGCCCCAAGGAACCCACAGCACATCACTGGATGTTCTGCAGGTGTTTGATGCTAATGCCTGTGGCTGAGACTCCGAGGTCTTTTCTTTCTTGGCTGGGCCAGGACCCGGGGCCCATCAGTGCACCCATGGCCTCCTCTCTGCTCTTGCTGATGCTGCATTCCTCCCTATGTCTTTACTACAGCCTCCATCTGGCCCCTGGCCAAGGCTGTCCACCTCTCAGCTTCTTCTGTGTGGGCTTCTTCTACCAGTGGGCCTCATGGCGCTTGAGGCAGTGTCTACACACCATGGGGTGCAAGGGCGGCTCAGGGGAGCAAGCCATTCCTGCTCACAGCCCAACCAGCACCTCCACCTTCCCAGCTATGCCCCAGGTTGCCGTAATTCTACATATTATAATTACACAGAGAGAGACATTCTAAAAGGGGATATAGGGTTGCTTGTTTAACAGTTTCCAGTCGCTCTCCCTGTCCTCTGTTTCCTCTTTTCTCTGCCTTTGACTCCCCACCATCACTCAGGTCAGAAAGAGTGAGTTTTTCTTTAACTTCTTTCCTACCTACTCAGACCTCCTTTACTCAAAGCTCTGGGAGCTTGTTGGCTGGCCTGACCCTTGATGTGTGAAGTGGGAACTAGGGAATTTAGAACATCAGTCCTTTCCTAACAATGCCCAGCTTCAACCCTATTCTTTACTTTGCACAGGTCAAAAGCTTCTCTTTGCCTCCCTTCCCAACCAGTCCTATGCATTCCCTCCCTAGCAAAGTAGTCCCCTCTCCTCCCCAGGTGGGTTAACATCAGGAGTCTATTAGGGAGCAGGTCATGGATGTAGAAGGAAAAAAGAAAAAAGTATATTAATATCTTAAAAATCTTGTCCCTATTACACAAGAAAAGGAGTGCTCTCTTCCAGCAACACACACACACACACTCACACAACTCCCCTTTCTCTGTTCTGCTGAACCCTCTGGGGCTCTTAGAGACCAGGACAGAAAACTTTGAATAGGGTTGCCAAAGAAAACCTCAAGTTTTTTCAGGAGGGGACTTCTATGCTCATGGCAATGTTATGTTTCTCGAACTGCGTGCTGTTAGTAAAAAGTATACAAAGATATCCATGGCAGGAAGTCTTGGTTAAACCAACCTCTCCTTTGGGATCCATAGAGTCTTGCCTATGACCAAGGTCTGTTCAGAGACTATGGCTTTACCTGCACCGCCTTGCTTTTTCCAGTCCCACCCAGGCCTGAGACGGGGTGCTCCTTCTCCACTTCTCCACCCCAGCTTGGATGCTTACTCCAATTTTGCACACCCCTCCCGTACTGCTTCTCTTGGTGATAGTCATTCCTTGCTCATTTCCCTGGTCCAGCCCGCTTCACCTGGTCCACCCTGGATTAGTCAATGAGGACAGCTGCGTGCTTTCCCCAGGCCCAGGCTCTCTCTTCAATCCTTCTTATTCAGTTTTGACAAGACCCATTTTGGCTCATCCACGTTCCAAGCACTGCCTGGAATTTTATCGCCAACCCAGGCTAAGTGACAGGCGGAAAAGAATGGAAGGAGGGGGGAGAGATGAGGGAGTGATTGTCAGCTATACCGTTTTGAATTAGACAGTCCTGAATTTGAGCATCTTTTTAAAAAGCATACCTTTCCTCTGGGAAGAGAGACAACAAACCCAAAACAGTAGTTGTCTCAGGATTTGGGAAGAAGAAGGAATAGGTGATTTTGGGAGGAGGTGGCAGGCTTGTTCAAGGGAACTGTAGCTTCATCTGTAATGTTTTAATTTTTTAAAAGAAGAATGCTTTGAGATATTATTTGAGAAATTAAAAGGTAATAAATAAGTTTACTTATCTAGAAGCAAAAGATATTTTTCTGAAAAATAAAAAGTTGGAGAAAACCCACCGAGTTTATGTATTTAACACAATTTGTTGTTGTTAGTGCCAGCGAGTCAATTCTGACTCCCAGCGACCATGTATACAGCAGAGCAGAACCCTGCCCAGGCTTTTTGTGCCATCCTCTCCTCTTCTGGCACTGTATCAGACAATGCTCTGCTGCCTTCATAGAGTTTTCATCCCAATTTTTTTTTTTTTCAGAGGTGGATGGCCAGGTCCTTCCTCCTAGTCTGTCTTAGTCTGAAAGTCCTGCTGAAACATAGCTTTCAGCAACACACAGCCTCCACAGTATGACAACCGACTGATGGGGTGATGTGGTTCCTTGACTGGGAAACAAACAAGGGCCTCAGCGGTGAGAGCATCAAATCTGAACCACTAACCCATCAGGACTGGCAATATAACATAATCCACTATGTAAATGTTGGTCTGTACATTAAAGATAACTCGTAGTCTGATATCATCTGCTGTCTCTGCACTGGACTGTGAGCCACATCTTGTAACCCTTTTGAATCCGTAGCTTGAACCAAAGACACTGGTGTGCATTCGGCCCTCAAGAACTGTTTGTTGAGCCAAACTTAAAGGACGTCATCTGGCTTTCTTTGCGTGGTGATCTGAAGAGTGGAGAGTAAGGAAGGAGCAACTGAGCCGAAGTGAAGAGAGGGTGTGGACGCTCCTGTGATCCCTGTTCTTTCTGGAAATGAACAGCAAGGTCTTGGGGGTGCTCAATTTTTACCCCTGTGCTCCCCATAAGGTGGCCCTATGTGTGATTGCAGGGCACTCATCAGGAGAGAGTCTTCTTCGAAGTCTCTAGCATGATGGAGAGTAGGACTTGCTGCCAGTCTTGGAGAAAACATGTTCCCAGAGCCACCAAGTTCCAGCTCATAGACTTGTCGCATTCTGGCAATCTGTATGTGAATTGTGCCTTGCTCCAAAGTGTACCCAGAGTGGGGGTGGGGGGCAGTCACCCTCCTCCTTGTAAACTGCTGTTCCTCTCCATTTGCTGCCACAGATGCCAACACAATTCTTGTTGCATTAATTTGGCTGGGAAAGTGAGAAAATGGCAGCAGCGTTAATTAAAAATAATACGCCACCCGGGAGATGGCTTGAGCTCACTTCTCTTAGTATTTCTTTCCTTCCAACTTTCAGCTGATACTCTATAGGTGCCAGGGAGGGGAAAACGTGATGTTCAGTAGAAATATGAACGAAAAGCAAGAGATATTAGAGAAGGGTTTCCAAATGTGATGAAAATCTTCAATCTTAGAGGCATCTGTAAAGCAGGTTTGAAGGCACTAAAGAGAATAGTAAAGAATCAGGAGAAAGAATTGGATTCCTAAAGTTAGGGAGACAATGGAAGGATTGGGAGAATGTAGTATAAATAGATACCTAAAATAAATACAGAGCAGTAATAGCATTCTTCAACAAAAGGAACCAGGGCTCCTTGGAGAAATGGCTGAGTCTAGGGTTGTGGCAGTAAATACACAACATTAACCTGGAAGATCTTATAGTGCTAGAAAGTATGGAAGTGCTTAAAAACAAAACAAAATAACAAAAAATCCAATGGAGGTACGTCAAATGGACATAAGAGCCAACAGAAAGAGCTCCCAATAGACAAAGCTGGGACAATTTGAGAAAGAAAATGAATAAAGTAGTATAGGATTATAACCCAAAGTATAAATATCCATGAGGCCACTTGTTATGTAGCACTAAGTCGGCTCTGACTCCTGGCCACCCTATGAATGAGAGATGTCCACAGTGTCCTGGCCTCAACAGCGCTACTCAGCTCCTTTGGGCTCATGCCTGGGGCTTCCTTTATGGAGTCAATCCATCTCATAGTTGGTCTTCCTCTTTTCCTGCTGCATTCTGCTTTTCCCAGCATTATTGCCTTTTCCAGAGAATCCTGCCTTCTCAAGATGTGTCCAAAGTAGGACAGCCTCAGTTTTATCATTTTTGCCTCCAGCAATAGATCAAGGTTAATTTGCTCTAGGACCCACTTGTTTGTCTTTCTGGCAGTCCAGCATTTCTGTAGAGCTCTCCTCCAACACCACATTTCAAATGAATCAATGTTTTTCTTGTCAGCCTTCTTCACTGTCCAGCTTTTGCACCCGTACATAATAACTGGGAATACGAGAGTGGATAATCTTGGCCTTGGTCTCTAATGATACTTATACTTGATCATCTTTCCTAATTCTTTCATTGCTGCCCTTCCAAGTCTCACCCGTTTCTTGATGAGTTTATACTGATGTAAATAACTGACTGAATATATAAATAAGTGAAAGGGAAGAGACAAATTTCATGTACAGAAGAATTCCAAATAATTTATGTATGCATGCCCCCTTCATGGAGGTGGAGAGTAACTCCCCACTCTTTACACATGACCTGCGCATAATGACTTCCTTGCAAAGAGTACAGTATGGAGAGAGAGAAAAGAAGAATAACTTTATGGTGGAGAAATCTGACGAACACTACCTCAGCAGAGGTGATCAAGGTTTATATTATGTCATATTAATAGCAAGCATCCTTGATATGATGAGAACGGCACCTCATCTTGGTGATCTTCCTCCCCAGTCCCATAGTCCCAGTCTAATCAAGAGAAAAATCATCAAACCAGCCAAAGCTGAAGGATTTCTGCAAAATTCCTGATCAATACTCCTCAAATCTGTCAAGGTCATCAAAAATAAGGAAAGTCTGAGAAAGTGTCACAGTCCAGAGGAGCCTAAGGAAACATGAAGACCAAATGTAATGTGGTACCCTGGATGGGGTCCTGGAACAGCGAAAGAACATTAGGGAAAAACGAAAGAAATCAGAATAAAGTATGGACTTTAGTTAACAATAATGTATCAATATTATTGCTTGGAACTCTGAAAGCCAACTACAATATGAAACTGAGTCCAGACTAAAAAGAAAACCCTTGCAGTTGCCATCAGAGCCCAGAAGCTTCACAACCACCTCCATAGCTATGCTTACATTGTAAAAAATGATGATGGTCGCAAGCTGTGGTTTTAAAATTTAATGCCGTTCTAAATGCCTGTAATTTCAGGTAGTCTCCTTTAGAAGTGAAAGCAATATTTTCAGCATTCCAATTTATTTGTTCTAGGCTTGGTGACAGAGTAGGATGACTGAGCCATAGAAGGAAAGAGGCAAATTTGGGGAAGGATCCATGAAGTTGACATACATATTACTCAAAATTAAAGAGTCCTCATAAACCCGTCTTCTGTGCTGCTTCCTGCAAAATATGGTTTTTCTCTTCCTGACATTCATAGGACTAAAATCTCCCTCTTAATGTTGAATTAATAACATTATTTTCATTTCATTGTGCATGCCTTTAAGGGGACTTTCTAATAAATTCAGGTCTTATCAGTGAGACTCCTCCTTCTGTTTCACATTTTGTCTCCTGTGTGGCCTTTTGCGCCCTAATTAAAATCACAACCTCCAAATTAAATGAGGAAAGGATTTTGTTTTCCCAAATCCATTTGGTGCGTGAACAAATCAGAAGCCAGCTAAGGCTGCCACCTCTTTATTTGTTGTGTTAACCAATTAAAAGGTGTTACTCTCTTGGTAATAAAGTATAACCTGTTCCTCTGGGTCCTCGCTCTGGCCTCTTTGACTCTGGCTCCTTGTTTAATTTTCAAGCTGGGATCACTCCTTCTCTGTTGCAGGGAAAATATTGAACCATTCCATCTTTTACTCCAAGCTGGCTGTCACTGGAGCTGGTAACAGAGTCAACGCCACACAGAGCTAATTTCAGAAACTTCTTAGAACCGTTGTTCTCCAAGGGCAGCTGTCCACACAAGGACTATGTCCTCAGTAATGTCTATACACCAAAAGGGAGAGTAGGGTTCAGATAGAAATAGTGAAGCAAGAATATATAATCTCATTCGTCCAAGCATCCAGATAATTGATTTAATAAACTGGATAATTGCCACGATGCTTCTGATCCTTTTGCACTTGCACACAAAGCCAGTGAGGAATTCACTAAGGCTTAAATATCACAGAGGACATGTGCGTGCTGCAAAAAACAGCACGTCCCTAGCTGCCAGAACTGGGTTGGTTTGACTTTTGATCCAGCCCTTATGTTTTTGCGTAACTGAGAGATTTGGCAGAATAAGAAAAATGAACACTTTCATTGAACTTTTGAGTTTCAAAAATACTTTAGCATTCATGATCTTATTTGATCCTCACAACTCTGTTAACAGAAAGGCCAGAATTACCTTCTCTGTTTTACAGCAAAGGAAACTGTGCCCCCGGAGGTCACTCACTAGTTGCTGAACTAGAATAAAGTAGTCTTAGGACTGGAATTCAGGTCTTCTGAATTTAATTCTTAGGGTTTTTATTTTTTATTCTGGGGTCTGAATTCATTTGATTGTCTGATGAAATCTCTCCTAAAAATAGCATGCACGTGCACACACACACAATTTTATAATTTCCAGAGGTATCTCATCATCCCCAGGTTGGGAACCACTGTCCTATATCGTGTAATCTTTATAAAGGTGATGGAGCAAAAATTAAGGAAACTCTGAGAGAGGACAATACACAATTTGAAGATGAGAATTAAGACCAAATTCCTAAGCTCTTTTGCCAAATTTTCTCTCTTCTCCTGGAATATATTATCTCTCAGAGGGAATGGCATATCCTGAAATTAAATGTGTTAAAACATACCCTGGGGGGATATATGCAAAAATGGGAACATGTTGATGGAAAATCAAAACCTGAGAAGATATCAAATTGAAAGAATGGGAGGAAGGGTAAAATGAAAGGAAATAAAAATAATGGTCAATTAGACATTTTCAATCATGAAAATTGTGCAACCGGCATAGTATGCATATTTATGAAATCTATTGGGGGAGGAGGGACCTAAAGAGAGACTTGTGACAGAAGTGATGTGGAGAGAATTGAGTGGGGTCATCTAAAAAGGCTAATGGAGGCCTCACGGGCACAGACTCACGCTTGGCCCGGTGGGGTTTATCCCACACGTCAGTTGCATCTCTAGCTATTTCCCCCTGCAAGCCCTGGAGAGCCCATGCTCTGGAATAAATATCTGCTCACGTTGAAAGCTTGTAAGCCATTTCTTGGCCAGGGTCCCTGTCACTGTGACTGGACCCAGTGACGATGTCTTGCCCTGCCTGTCAGTTCTTGTGGACATCCTTATTCCCAATTGCTAGACGGATATTGAGTCATCACCCTTCCTGCTTTGAGGTCTTCTAGGTCTGCCAGATTTCATTCACTGCCCTGCCTCAATCTCCTTCTTGGGTGTAACCTCTCTGGGCTGACTGCCTGGTTCTAAACGAATCTTTTGCTTCGTTTTCCATGTGTGATTTCACTGAGTTTGTCCCCATTCTAAATGGCCTGAGCACAACTGCAATGTTGTATGTCTCAGGATTATCCCGGTCCCAGTTTCTCTGTTTGATCTGTAACTGTTCACAACCCCATAGCTGCCTCCATCACCAGGCCATACCATGACCTTGTCCTTCAGCCACTGGTGATTCCTCCTGATAAAAGGATTTTGAGAGAATTCAACTCCTCTGCCCAAGCTTAGACTTCTAGGAGATGGAGTTGGGGCTGGGGGCTGGAAAACGAACAGGAAGATAAAACGAGCAGGCACAGTCAGGTGCTGAGCTAGCGTTTGAAAAATAAATTAGAAAACCAGACCCTGAAGCAAAAGGTTGATAAAATGATTCTTAGGTTCTCTGGCCAACTATCTCCAGAAATTCCCTTGCCAAGCATCTTCAGGCCAGCCTTCCCTCTTTAATTGGTACCTGGCTCCAGCAGACCCTACTCCTGCACTGGTTATGTCTGCAGATGGAGCTATTCAATGTCTTGATCAAGGCTGAGGATGTCAGATTGGACATCTGTCCACTGAAGTAATTTCAGGATCAAGTTGGTAATTTTGAAAATTGGTAGGAGTTAACAATAATAGAACTGGTCCTTTCAGCACAGTTACCTCCATTGTTTTAGTGATGGCGTTTGACTATTCAGTGATTTACCCTTAGCTCGGCACTCAACCAGCAGATGGTCCATCCAGATAGTGTCTACATCCTGACACAGAATCAAGAACTGCTGTTTATTCATTTGGCTGTATTAATGACCAATTTGTGCCCAGTCGATTGGATTAGATCAGTGGGTTAGATCCAATTAGTTAATGCAAGTATTTTTCCTTTGAAAGAAAAAAAAGACACATCAACCATTTTTTCGTGGGGTTCTTTTTGATCACATGCACCTGTTCTACTGAAGATACCACTGTCTATGGCCTGTTTAACTTCATGGAAGTCAGAAACCGAATTCAGGGGGACCCAAGTGATGATAGACACAAAAGGCATGATGTAAACGTATGACACAGAAGGACAAAAGCAGTTTATCCTGATACAGAACACTGGTTGATACGAACCCTGTGCTATGACAAATCGCATCTATGTTTAACGTGCTCATAACAAGCCTCCTAGTTTTATAGAGAAATAGATTTTTGTAGGTCAATTCTTGGCGGCTTTGAATAAAATATCAAATTCCAACCAAAGAGAAAATGTAACAGTGATGCACAGGATCTGCACGTGAATGCCTGGGAGTGGCTGTACCACCATTATGTTTGGCATTTGTTTGGCACACTTTCCACTATCACTTTTCTCAGAAAGAGCTAACTCCAGTGTGCATTTCCTCTAGCTATAAATCTGTGACGTCTTTCAGTAAAAAGCACATAATAACCAATGACACTGGTTTCCCTTGCAGTCTCACTCCCTTCCTTTCATAAATGTTTCAATTTGGCAATAAAGCTGTATAACTGGAACAGAATTCTAAATCCACGTCTACGTAAAGTAATAGAACTATGCTTGCACCATTCTGTTGCCTCTCATTGAGCTGTTAGGCAAATAAGATTTATTTCTTGTACTAATTCCAACTCTAGTTAATCTCTGCTGGCTATTTGGAGCTTTGTGTGTTGAAGGGCTTTTTGTGGCTATGACTGGTCTCAGCAGGAAAGGGTTCTATAATTGATTAGTCATGTCTGCCATGGGCACAGGAGGAGGGCATTATGGCATAGCACATTGTTAGAGCCTGTTTTAGCCACAAGGAGTGACTGGATGTAATGCTATGTAGAGAAATCACATTCCATAGATCCAGTTAAATGTGTCCATCGAAAATGATTCAGTACAAGTTTACCCAGGAAACATTCAACTAAAATGAGCTACTTTGTGACTCAGTACATGTTTGAAGATACAGAACTGCTTTATATATGTTAGGAGTGGGGACAAAACCCAAACAACTTTCAATCATTTGGTGCTGTAATCGGACCTTACTCTTAAGATAGCCATAATAACCAGACCAATTCTAACAGTAGGGTTCTACATTTTGGAGCTAAAGATATCAAAGTGCATGCACATTCACCTATCATTGCTAGCAATGTTGCAAAGAATGTGCAGCAGCCCCTTAAGGAGTGATGTTTCTCAAGAAGCTGTCAGAACATGGCGCTCAGGTGTCGCCCACACACTAGACTCTTCAACTGTGTTTCCAGAATGTCTCCTGGGGTGCTCTGAATCTGCTAAGGCATCCTCCTGGTCGTGTAGCTCCTGACCTACCCGAAAGAATCTGTGTCCCAGGGAGCCGCTGCACATTCAGCTAGGGGGAAAAACATTTCTGAAGTCCTCTCACAGAAGTACTTTTTCCTCCCAATCTTAGTGGTGTCTTTAGTCAGCTCCAGCTGCCATGACAAAATACCAAAGACTGCGTGGCTTAGACAACAGGAATTTATTTCTCACACTTCTGGAGACTGGAAATCCAGGATCAAGGTGCCAGCAGAGTTGGTGCCTGATGAGAGCTCTCTCCTTGGGTTGCAGACGGCTGCCTTCTTGCTGTGCCCTCACATGGCAGAGAGAACTCTGCTCTCTTCCTCTTCTTATAAGTGTACTAACTCCATCACGTGGGCCCCACCCTCATGATCTCATCTAACCCTAGCTACTTCCCAAAGACCCCACCTCTAAGTACCAACACACTGGGGGTCAGAACTTATGACTGCTGCAGGGGCACAAACATTCAGTTGCTAACACCCGGTATGTGGTAGAGGGAAGGAGTTCTAAGAGGCCCTAAGAAGGATTCCTGGTAGAAAGTCAGAAAGTATAATTTATTTGCTTGTATTTTGGGGTCCACTCAATGCCTAGCACATAGTGAGGGCTCATTAAATATTTATTCAAGGAATGATTGGCAGAGTAAATGATAAGGAATGAATAAATGAATGCAGAGATGAGTTAATCCTTGGCCAGGCTAGTCGCAGAGATGATTTGAGGTCATCCTTGCCTTCACATGTCGGGCTGACTAGATAGAGGCTTAGAAGAAAGAGTCCAGAGGATATGAATTCTTATGCACTCGTCCAATTCTAAATGCCACAGTTGTAGAGTTCTAATTATGCACGTGCAAACTTCCTCGACTCCATCTCTAGGTGGGGAAGGCCAAGGGAAGACATTCCTTTTCCTGTACTTCCCATTTGGAATATATTTTATTTCACTAGAGAAATTGCTTTGAGTCTTGAAAACAGTATGAAAAAGAACAATCATTTCCAGTATGATCTAAACTTGCATTTTCTAACATCTCTCTAATAAGAGACAGTTGCAAACGTGACCTCTCTTCCTTTCTTCCTCATGTGCACTCATACTTTCATAATGCTTTCTACAGAGCATACTACTTTCCCATTTAGTAGGTGTATGGGTTGGATTGTGCCTCCCTCCCTCCCAAATTCATATGTTAAAGTCCTAATCTCTAGTATCTCAGAATATGACTTTATTTGGAGATAAGGTCTTTACAGAGCTAATAAAATCAAAACAGAGTCATTAGGGTGGGCCCTAGTCCAATACGCCATGCGTCCTTATAAAAACAGGGAATTTGGAGACCAAGATACACACAAGGAGAACATCATGTGTACACAATGACAGCCATCTACAAGCCAAGGAGAGAGACCTGGAAAAGATTCTCCCCTCACAGCCCTCAGAAGGAGCCAACCTTGCCAATGCCTTGATTTCAGACTTCTACCTTCTAGAACTGTGAGACAATCAATTTTTGTTTTGTAAGCCACCCCAGTCTGTGGTACTTTGTTATGGCAGCCACAGCAACTAATACAGCAGCTAATGACAAATAGCTTCAGACATCTTATGGCCAGAAGTTGCGCCTAATACATTTCTCTTTAGAGTCTATGCTATGATATGTGAATCATCTTAGCTGTCTATGTGTTGTCACAAACCACCATAACATTTAGTGGCTTAAAACATGTAAAACAACAATTATCTGTTACTTTTCATGATTCTGTGGGCTCACTAGGACTTAGATGGATGGTTCTTTTTCTGGTCTCACGTAGGTCCAATCCTATGCTGCTTTCAGCTGGAAGCTCAGTTGGGAATGAAATGCCAAAGACGGCATCTCATCTTCCAGGATCTCTCTCAAGTGGCAATCTCATGCCTCATCTTTCAGTACTCTAGGTAGCTCAAGCTTCTTACATGGTGGCCAGATCTCAAGAATGCAAAAGAAGAAGTTGCCAGGTTTCTTAACGGCTAGACTTGGAGCTGGCACAACATCACTTCTGCCACATTCTACTAGTCAGAGTAAGTCACAAGGCCAGCTTAGCTTCAAAAGGAGGACAGATAGACTCTCCCTCTTGATAGGAGGAGTGGCCACCAATAATCTACTACTAAGATGCTATTTGCTCCTCTGCCCTTGCCCATGTGCCCACTCTTCTTAAAGCTGCTTTCCCCCATGCCTTATAACTGGTTTCACCCACAGGATTTGTCTGAGCGGAAAGCATGGGAGTGGCTTGAGTTATCCCATTTTTAATCTCAGTGCCACTCTCAATCTCGATTAAGAACTAGCCATGGCTTCTGGCCTCCACATTGCTCCTCGAGTCTCCTTTGCTCTCAGTCACACAAGGGAACAAATCTCCAAGTTGGACCACTCCATGCATCTCCCCACATTGGCTCATTTGGCTAAATCTTTTGACCAGAGCTGCTGGCTAGATCCCTAATTTCAGTTCCCCAGCATCACTCTGCCAATACCCAATGCCAACGCCAAAATTGAGGCCCTGCTCCTACTAATATGCTCTGCTGCTTCTGTTGATAATTGCCTAGATTGCCCCAGTCTTGGGTATCTATACATTATGTCTCTCTGAATGGATACCATGTTTTTGACAATTTCCAAAACTGGTTGAGACTGATGTGCCCCTTGGACACTGGGTTTAGCAAGCTTGGCTGTACCTTTGCAACAATCTTTAATAGCTGGTCATTTTCCCCCTGACCTTGTCCCACTCTGGTGTGGGTTTTCACGCCAGCAACAAACTCACCCATGTCTGCACCTTCTCCCAGCTACTGCCAGTGAACTAGAGGGTCCTAGCCTAAATACTGTTTAGAGGCACCTTGATGACATCAGCTAGGAAGGGCCACTTGTGATATCTCCCATACGTTGACCTGTCCCGCTCCTTTCATCCCCAGTCCCCAGATCTCTTTTGCCATGAAACAGAGAGGGGACATGTGGAGTCATTTAGAAGAGGGCCAAACCACTTCTTCCAACTTAACGCTTCAGTCGTTGGTCAACTGTGAGGTCTATTGTATCATTTATAACCCTTCTGGTTGCAGATATAAAATCCAGTGAAAAAGAGCTTAATTAAAGTAAGGGTATATTGACTCAGGTAACACAAATGTGCAGCTATAGGCAGGCTTCAGACGAAGCTAAATTCATGGTTCAAATGGTGCCTACAAGACCGTGTTTCTCTCCATCTCTTGGCTTAGCCTAGTATCCGGCTGGATGCTTTCGCTGGCTTTCTGTGGGGACCGCGGCAGCCCTGGGTTCTCCCTTCAGAGGGCAAGAAAACTCCCACAGTGTCATTGTGACCTCCTCCCAGGAGAAAGACTGAGCATCTTTCTGGTCCTGCTCACACAAGTCCTGTGGTTCATCTGACTGGATGGGTTTCTGCCACTGGCTTACTCTGTCTAAATCTCCAGACTAAGGAGTTAAGATGTGTTGTTAGGCTTTAACCTGGGTCACATGGAACCCCATGCAGACCCCATGGAATGAGACTGATGGAGGGCAAATCTCTGAATAAAGATCTGAGACTATGGCTGAAAGAAAGAGAGAAGAATGTTGTGAGGTAAGGAACAAATGTCTACTATGTTGAGAGACATAACATATTGGATGACAAGTTCCTAAGATGCTTAAAAGGCTGGAATAATGGGCTCGAGTTTGTAAAATTAACTAAAATATATATGAAGTATTTCACATGGATGCAAAAAATCATCCTAACTAATACAGGTGTGAAAAAGACTCTAGTCAACTGTGAGCTCAGTATGAGCCAAGAAATTGATTTACCTATCAGCAACAATAACAAAACACAGACTATTCTAATTTTCTAACTATTAGAACTATTTAACATTGGACTTTATGGCCCTGGGAGATAGTTCCTAACTTGTCACTGGATATGCTAAAGCAAAAACTATATAATCACTTATAGGGATGTCATGGAGGGAACTATGGGTCATAGATGCATTTATTCATTCAACACATATTTACTGGATGCCTATGGTGCAGGCTCAGACCTCTTGAAGCAGATGCTGAGACAAACTTTGGCATGCAGGCTCTTTTTCAGCGATCAACACCTATGGAAATGGGGGAATAAGCAGGATTGAGCAGATGAGATTCAGGCCCAACAAAGCCTTGGCCACAGGGAGCTCTGGGCCTTTGGAGAAAATACAGCCATCAGAGTTCCCTCAACGGGCTGAAATGGCTGGGCTTTTATACCTTCAACTTGATTAGTCATCAGATGTGGCCCATCCAGTGAAGGAAGCCTGTGTTCCTACAGGAGACAACTTCCTGTAGCTGAGACAGGCCCTAGAGGAGCTGATACCTGGAGATGAGTCCTTCTGTGTCCACCACAGACTACTGCATGCCAAGCATTGTGCTAGGCATTGAGAATACAACAGTCAACAAAACAGAAAACAAAGTTCAAGCAAGAGCATGCATTCTAGTGGAAAATTAGAATAGAATTTTAAAAAAATATCTAAATAAATGCGTATCAATTAGTGATAAATGCCATGAGGCATCATGATGGGGAGAAGGCACTCATGATGGAAGAAGAACTATTGGGTAGTGGTGTGATGGTTGTGCTATTTCCATCAGGATAGTCAGGGAAACCTCTCTAATAAATGATGCTGAAGCAGAAACCAAGGGAGGTGTGAGAAAAAGCCCTGCATACATCTGGGGCATGAAGGGGTTCCAGGCAGGCAGCAGAAGCAAAGGCTTTGAGGAACAGCAAGGACACCTGTGTGGCTGGAGGGATAGAATAAGGAGAGAGTAACAGGAGATGAGCCAAGAAGGATAGCAGGGGACCAGATCATGCAGGACCATGGGGCCATGGTAGAGACTCACAGTGGGGAGAGACAATAGAGATTGGTTGTTAGTTGGGGCTGGCCCCGTGGCCGAGTGGTTAAGTTCGCGCGCTCTGCTGCAGGCGGCCCAGTGTTTCGTTGGTTAGAATCCTGGGCACGGACATGGCACTGCTCATCAAACCACGCTGAGGCAGCATCCCACATACCACAACTAGAAGGACCCACAACGAAGAATATACAACTATGTCCCGGGGGGCTTTGGGGAGAAAAGGGAAAAAACAAAATCTTAAAAAAAAAAGAGAAAGAGAGATTGGTTGTTAGAAACACTCCCTCCAGTAGCTCCCCATTTTGTAGAGGAGAAAATCGAATTCCAAGGACAGATATGATTAGTACAACGTTGCATAGCTAGGTAGAAACCCTGGAGAAAGTCAGAATGGAGACAGAAAATACATGATATATCCATTAGGATGCCTTTGGCTGAATGTAAGAGAAACTCGATGCAAAAAGGCTTCAACAAAAGCAAACAGTTATCTCACGTTACTGGAAGACCAGAGTTGACAGAGCCCTGGACTTAGTTCCATGAGTGGCTCAATAATGTTCCTTCCATCTCTCCATCTGGCATCCTTAGCATATCAGATGGGATGGGCTAGGATATGCTGAGCTAACAGACCCAATTCCAGCGTCTTTATGAGGAAAAAGTATATTTTTACTCATGCGACATGTCCATGGTGGGGCACTATCTTTACTAACTGTGGAGTTCTCCTTCCTGTGGTCACTTACAGGTTGACAAAGCCAGTGCCACACAGCCCACTGCTGACTGCCATGCCAGAAGAAAATGAGGACTCTGGCGTGTCTTGAAGCAGTGATTAGATGCTCTGCTTCAGAAATAACGCACATCGTTTTTGCTCCCGATTTGTTGACCCGTGGTACTACGTTACTCTTCCCTCCTACTCACAAATAAGCCAGGAACTGCAATTCTACTCTATGCATGGAAGGCAGAGATATTCAGTAAGCAGCAATAATGACTATCAAACCGAAGATGAACTGAAACTAATGACTGGTGTCTGGCTTACCCTCACCTTCCCCCACCCCAAGGTCATAACATCCACAGAAACAACATTCAAAAAAGTAGAGGAATTACCACTATTTTTAATAGCAAAGAAAATTTCCCCTTGCTTCGTATTGTCCAGAACTGGATCGCATGTCCATTCTTAACCAATCACTAGCAAGGGGAATGGGATTCTTATGGTTGGCTCAGGCCAATTGGGATCAGTCTTCTACAGCGAGGGATTGGGTGGCTTTCTCCTGAATTTATGGGCTGTCTGAAGTTGATATAGGTGTTGAAAGAGATGATTCTTCTCCGTCACTTTTTAATGAATCAAATCCACAAAAGAAAGACACTTCCACATGGTCAACAGTTCAGGTACTGAAGCTAGAAGGAGAAAGTAGGGAAATGGATGTCAGTAGGCAACCAACCTGGTATAGTACAAAGGGCAAATCGGGAGGACTAGAAGCGTCAATAAGTATAGCGTACTGTAGTAAGGGTTGGAATGAATAAACCCTAAGATCCTACCTAACTCTGAGATACTATTGTTTTCTTTGAGTTTGTTGACACCACCATCTATAAGCACAGGGGTTCAGAAAAGATTTGTGGGTGAAATGGACTAAGGAACCAAAGCAATTTACTTTATTCAGATCCACTGATCAAATCTTGGAGTCCATATGAGCAAGACACATTTGTACCCATTGCTAGGAAGCGCCCAGATATATGGAATAGGCAATTCTGGAATAAGGAAGGGGAGGTGAAAGCTCAGGAAGAGGAAAGAAAGAGAGTGACTTAAAAACTGCATGTAGTATGAGGGTAAAAAAAATGTTCTTATGATTGCCAGACAAATATGCCTATGTTGTGATTTTCAAATTTATATAGTTTTATCTGCACTCCTGAGCTTGAAACCCTTGTGCTGAACAGCTCCACTTAGAGCTCTTAAAGGCACTTCAACACAACCATCGCTAACGTGGTCCTGAACCTGCCTGCTCTCTTAACTGGGCTGGTCATCTCCACTACAGGCACCAACTACGAGTAACCCACTTCATCCCTTCGTCACCTCTTTCCTGGATTATCCAAATGGCTTCCATATTGCTCTCCTCCCATCCCATGTTCCTTACTCCAGTTGATTTAGAGATCCAGTGAATGTGTAAATCTGACAGTGTCTTCCCCTTGAGTAAAATCCACCACCAATTCCCCATCAACTGTAGAATAAATTCAAGTTCTTTGGCAGGGGATACAATGCCCTTCTGCCAGCTTTAATTGGAAGACTTCCTCGGAGTTTATGCTCAACTGCTGTATCCCCTGCTCATATAGCCTCACCACTTGGTGTCTTTCTGGTTTTGCTAATAACGTTTCCTCTTCGGAGAGTATCCTTCCCCTCTTGTTTGCTGTATTAACTCTTAATCATTCTTCAAGATTCTGCTCATTACCTCACTGAGAAAGCTGCTCTTGACCCCCACCTTTCCCCTCCAGGGCTAGGCTGGGTGCCTGTTATTTGAGAGCACGCTGTGCCCACCTTTATCATGGGACATATCCACAGATATGGTAATCATTTGTTTATCTGTCCCCCTGATGGTCTACAAGCTCCCCCTCCTTGAGGAAAGGAACTGTCTTATTCAACTTTTATTTCAGCACTTACCACAGTGCCTGGTGGAGGGTAGGCACTAAATAAATATTTGTCAAACAGAATCATTAAGAAAGGGTGGCAGCAGAAGCTGAGGGAACGGGAGGAAGTGCAGAGGACGAGGGAGGAGTTGGTGAGGGACGGATCAGAAAGACAGGAGCAAGAGGGGAGTTGCCAGGGGTCTTGGTGCACCTCCCATCCTAGGATAGGGATCTCCCTCCTGTGCCTTGGAATCTCGGTTCCAGTTCCAGTGTGTCCATTCTGGAGTTCGAAAAAGAGGCGCTCTGCCTTTCCGGCACAGGGGATCCTTGGTTTGGGTCACGCATGAGCGGGACTGAGTGGACAGCCTTGGGGACAATCTTTACCGCCCAGTCCACACTCTCACAACCTGTCCCCTGCCTTCAACTTCAGCTTGCTGGGCACTTACTTGCTCACAAGTCCAGGACAGAAGGTAGAATTTTGGCAGTGGCCACTGCTTTTTGTTTTAATTTCCCGCACCTGCTCCACAGACACATGCCAAAGATGATTACCACTCCCCTTGGGTGGCCTCATGCCTTTGCAAGTTAGACCCAGGCCTCCTTTCCACAGACCCAACCAGCAACCATACAGGGACACACCCCTTCTGCACCCACTTCCCGTCAGCCACAGCACAGGGATTTCAAAGCCGAGTCTTAGAGGCTCAGGCAGCTTTTCTGACTCTGCCCCAACGCTCTGGAAAAAGTCTCAGAAAGAAGAAATAAGAGGTGCCACCCACCGCTGGACTGGGGCTGTCTCGTGCCTGTGTGCATGCTGAAGGCAGGGTGGGGAGCAGAGCGCCAAAGGGGAAGAGAGTGTAGGCCCTGCTTGCTGGTAGCCAAATGACGTCCAACAAGCCACTTGACCCCTGGTCTCAGTTTAGGAACCTGTAGCAATGGGTTAGACCTCTTCCCTCCACTGTGAGCATCACCACTAGGGAGAAGCAAAGGCTTGCAGAAACCCCAACTCAGGCTTCGGCAGCGCACAGCTCAGGAGTCGGGTAGGGTGGGACCAGCCGCGAGGGCTGGACGGGGCAAAGGCAGCGGAGGTTTGGCCCCGCCGCGGGCTGGCTCCGGAGGGGACACTGCCGCCCTCCTCCTGGCCCCGTCTTTGCCCGCCTGGTTCGCCGTGTTGATTAACGGATGTCCTGGGTTTTGGTGACGCGGAGCTTCAAGTGCCGCGAGGACGGGGAAGCAAAGAGGAGCCCCCCTCCTCCCGGGCGCCCAGGCGTGTAGACGTGGGCGGCGGTGAGCGGCTGCCCTCCCATCCCCTCCCCTCCCCTCTGCTCCCCTCCCCTCGCGGCGCTCCCGTGTGTGCGGATGTGTGGGTGCGTGTGTCTCCCTCGCTCCCTCTCGCACTCGCTCCGGCACTAGTGCAGGCGGCGAGCCGGCGGCTCCCGGCTGGCTCGCTCGCTCCGGCCGCTGCGCTCCCGCCTCGCCGCCGCCGCCGCCGCCTCTGCAGTCGCAGCCGGGCATGGTGAGTGAGTGAGTGAGTCCAGCCGCCGCGCGCTCACCCCGCTGCCGCCCGACCCCAGCCGCCGCCGGCTCCGTCCCGGGCAGCCAGCCGGCGGCGGGAGCGCGCGGCGGGGCCGGGCAGCCGGGGGCACGGGCTGCCCGTGCGCCCTCGGTGGCCGGCGCGCAGGGCCGCCGGGGCCCGTCTCGGGAGCGGGTTCCTCGCCCCTCCCGGCCCGGAGCCCCGCTCCTCGAGGGCTGCGCGCTCCCTCCCCGCCCGGCGCTCCCCTCCCGCCCCCGGGAGTGCCCGTCGCCCCACCCCGTGACCGGCTCCCGTCTTGTCCCGCAGGACCCGCCCGGACGGGACCACGCCGCCGCCGCCGCCGCCGCCGCCCGGAGCCGCGCTTCGGGTCCTGCCTGAGCCGAGCCGCGCGCGGGGCCGCCGCCGCCGGCGGGGGATGGGGCTGCCCGGGAGGCGCGCCGAGCCCGCAGGGGGAGCGCGGAGCCGGCGCGCAGCGTGAGAGCCCGAGCAGCCGGCGCCGGGCCGGTCCGTGCGCACCGCGCGCCGCCGCCGCCGCCGCCCGCGCCTCGATGGCGCCATCGCCCCGGCGCCGCTGACCGCCCCACGCCCCCAGCCCGGCCCGCGCGGCTGCCCTCGGAGCCCGGCCGGCGAGGGAGCGGCCTGCCACGGAAGCTTCCCCGCGCCCTCCCGCCCGGCCCCGCCATGGCGCTGCGGCGCCTCCTGCTGCTGCTGCTGCTGCTCTCGCTGGAGTCCCTGGACCTGCTGCCCGGCGCCCACGGCGCCCGCGGCCGCGCCGCCAACCGGACCCTGAGCGCCGGCGCCGCTGCCGTCGGGGGCCGGCGGCCCGGGGGCGCCCTGGCCCGGGGCGGCCGCGAGCTGAACGGCACCGCCCGAGCGCCCGGCGTCCCGGAGGCGGGGAGCCGGCGGGGACAGCCCGCGGCGGCGGTGGCAGCGGCCAGCGCGGCCGTCACCTACGAGACGTGCTGGGGCTACTACGACGTGAGCGGCCAGTACGACAAGGAGTTCGAGTGTAACAACAGCGAGAGCGGCTACCTGTACTGCTGCGGCACCTGCTACTACCGCTTCTGCTGCAAGAAGCGCCACGAGAAGCTGGACCAGCGCCAGTGCACCAACTACCAGAGCCCGGTGTGGGTGCAGACGCCCAGCACCAAGGTGGTTTCGCCGGGGCCCGAGAACAAGTACGACCCGGAGAAGGACAAGACCAACTTCACCGTCTACATCACCTGCGGGGTGATCGCCTTCGTCATCGTGGCCGGCGTCTTCGCCAAGGTCTCCTATGACAAGGCCCACCGCCCTCCGCGGGAGATGAACATCCACAGGTGAGAGCGGCCCCCTGGCGCCCGCCCCCGATCTCCCCGTGGCCTCACCCCTCTTAACATGTTTCCTTGTCCTCTTCACTCTTGGTATCACCTCCTCTCTCTCCCGACTCTCTCTTAGTCGGTTTCACCCTCGCTTCTTTTACATGAAATAAATCAGAGCCTTCTTTTTCCTCTTCATTTCTTCGGAACCCGAAAGCATGCTTTGGGGGTAGGGGGATTTACAAGGCAAAGTAAGTTGGATTGGTCGAGTCCCTGAAGTTTGAGAATTTTACCAATTCTGTAATCCTGGATGGGGATTTAGGGTTCAGTTTTCATAGCATGTGGGCACTTCGGTGTAGGCTCTTACTGCATTTGGTTTCTGAGTCAGACCAGAGCTTATCTTCAACATAGGAAATTGACCAGTGTTGGAACCTCGCTGGAAAGAGTACCAAGTGATTTAGTGTAAACTGCATGGTGTTAGCGATGAGGGTGATAAAGGAAGGATGCCTCCTGGGGGAAGAAGGAATAAAGATTTATCCGTTCCGTGTTGACCAAGGGCAGATGGTGTCTCTTCATTGCGTCCTGCTGAGTGGGATGCTTATCTTTCCTGCTGAGACTGGAGGACTTGTTCTTTTAAACCTTGTAGGCAGAACTCTTCTGAGTTCACACTTCTTGCTGTGTTAAACCTGGTGGGCATCTTGCATTAGGGAGGCGTGGGGACTGCCTCCTATCAAAACTTGTGCCAGGAGCTCAAATATCGTAGTCCGTGCTTCTACCCTGACTGCCGCCCACCCCACCGCCCTAGCTCCTGGGGAGCCCTTTGGGAAGTCAAAGCTGAGAGAACAGGAAACCAGCCTCTCTTTACAACTCTGGGAATGATGCACTCAGACGATGCAAAGTTAGCTCTGCTTCTGTCCCCTCGTGATGATGAATGGCTGGACCTGGTTCAACAAAGTCCTTTCAGGGAACAAACCCTGCCCCAGAAAATGCCTCCATTTCTGGCACGTGGTGTGGGCGCTACCCTGGTAACCGCGACCACCCCCCAGAGCAGTCCCGCTTCTGAGTGCGCCCAGCGGGCCCCTCCCTGAGCCATACGCTTTTCATCCCCACACTCTGCTTGTTATCCTTCTGGCCTGAAAACCTCTTCCCTTGCTGCTGGGGACATAATCACCGGTACCTCGATGAAGAGAGAGAAAGGCAGATAGAAATTTCTGGACATGATGTGTTTTTTCCCCTTGATACCGTGGATGTTGAGAAAAGATCATATTCCCTGGCAGGTTTCATTGAGTCAGATCCTCAAAGTGTGGATACTTTAATACTGACAAACTCAGGTGTTAGAACTGGGTGCTTCCAAAAGGAGACCCGTTTATAATTCTCACTCATCACCCTAAAGTGCCACACACTTCCTTTTACCCCCATCGTATCTCTCAGGTAGTGTGTCTGTGCCTGGACTGGTCCTCGGAACTGATGGAGAAATTGTGACACATGGTCTGTGGTCAATCCCAGCCCTCAAATGCAGAGGGCAGGTGGGATGGAGAGTAAAATAGGGACAGGACACTCCCTCCTTTGGGTCTTGTCTGGTGAAGAAGTCTCTCTCGTGGCTCACTATGGAAAGCAGAGAAGGAATGCCTGTGGGCAGGCACCTTCCTGACACACATGTACCTGGTCCTTATCGTCTCTCTACCTCTGTCTCCAGGCCCAGAGGGTTGTCTGCCTTCTCCTGTGGTCCTGGCCTCTCATCACCTTCCACTCTGGCCATGGCCTCCTGCTGATTGATTCTCACAAACCTTTCTTTGAGTTTCTCTCTTCCTTGAGCCATTGTTCTCTACACTCTTAGAGGGAGCTGCCCCCTGCCCTAACCTTGCCACCTGCTACTGAGTTTATTCATCATCACCTGGGAGGATATTGATGGTCTTTGGATGCCGGCATTGGCCTGTGTTCTATTGGCTTGTGACGTTGGAGATGTCCCTGTCCCTCTTGGTGTTTTCTCCGCTCCCCACCACACAGACCTCCCTAATCCCAAACTGGGGCAACTAGTTTGTGGATGAGTGCGTGGCTCAATGGTGATGCCATTGGTGCAGTTTCTCTCTTGGGTCGGGGAAGAGAGCTAACCGTGGGAAGGGGGATGAATTTCAGCCCTCAGGAAATCATGTAAATATGGGATGTTTCTCCCTCAGATTCACCTCCTGATTTTATTCAGTTCACAGCACCTCTTCCAGCAGCTGCAGTCTTGCCTCCTCAGTGCTTTGGAAGCTATCATATTGGTGCTTGTTAGGTAGGGGACAATGCCTGTCTCTGTGTTTTGTGGGGAGGGGACAGAGCATGAGAGAGCCATCTAGGATGCTCCATGAGTGACCTTGGGCAGGTTGGGAAACTTGGTTTTCAAATCTCGGTTACTCAGGCGCAACAGCATCCCGTCTCCACTTCTTCCTTCCCAGGCGTGTCAGGGTGAGTGTGCACATTGCAGGGAGCTGCTCACTGACTCCTGGGTGTGAGTGTTGCCACGACTCATCTCACTTTGCTCACACCTCAGAGGTCACTGCTTCCTGCTCTGGGGAGTTTTGTGCAGACTGTCTTTTTGGGGAATTGGGGTAGGGAAGAGGAGAGAGTGATGGAGAAGGAGATAAATATTCACAACGTAGTGGGTTTTCCCTAGGGAAAGTGGAGTAGAAGAAAGAATGTTGACCCTTCAGAGGTCAACCGGAAGTGGGATGTGCGTTCTCTTACATATTCCTTGGAATATTCAGCAAAGACATTTCCTTTCTGAAAAGGCAAGGAGCTCATTCCAGTGGGTGATCCTCTCTGAAGATGTAGACGGGCAAGCAGAGGCTGAGTCTGAGGGAGGAGAGCTGCCTCATTGATAGGGATATTTGTGGGAGTGTTAGAAGGGATGAAAAGGAGGATGCCGCCCCAAGATCGGCCCTCTGCCTCCTCCTGGTGTTCCCAGGCTGTGGCCAGCCCTTGCCTGCCCACCTGCCCGCCATGCGTGCATGCATTCCTGAGGGCAGGGCTCCTTTCCCATCTCCAGCCCCTCTGGGAAGAACAGATTTGGGCTTTTCCAGAAGTGATTAGACCTTGCTATCCTGTTTCTATGTGAGAAGCCAGTGTCTGTAGGGGGAATGATCAGCTCTCGGGTGCTTCTCACAGATGAGTAAAGTCATACTCAGCTAGACCCCAGGGAGGAGAAAGAGATGGCCAGAGGGACCCAGTGCTCTGTACCTGGAGGCCCTCTGGACATTGGGCCCCCTCCTTTCCCACCCAGAACCCCATTTCTCACCACACTCTCTACCTCACCTTCCCCTTACTCTCCACCTGCCCGGGCTGAGGCTCGAGCAGATGGACCGCAGGCCTGCACGGATTGTAGTGTCTCCTGATCGGTTTCTGCAATCCTTCCCAGGGGCTGTCTGTTCAGGGAGGGGCTGCCATGTTCTCCTCCCAAAGGCAGGGGCTCGGCCCAGGAGACTGGCTGCCTTTGACATTCAGTTCTGTCCCACTTGTCTCGTGTTCAGACCTGTTCCTTCCTCCTCACCCTAAGTTGACTCATTAGTGTCTTGGAGATGAAAATCATTCTGCGGGAGGAGCTGTGTGGCTTCTTTTTTAAATGGCTAATTAACAGATGGGTCAGGAAGCTCTTAGGATGCTGTAGATGAGTTGGTGAAGTCAGAGCTGCCCTGGGTCCTCCCACTGCCTGCATAGGGGTGCAGGGGATGGAGGCATGTGGGGCTGGGGGAAGTGCTCAGGGTTGTGGGAAGGAAAACCTGAGCAGATGTTGTTAGGAAAAAGGAAAATTATTGGGAGGTGACCCATACAGCCGGCAAAGGGTCCTTCGTCTTTGGGTTCCTCTGCTTATTTCTAGTGGAATCAAGGGAACGCTTTGTTCCACCTTTTGTCCCTCGAGAAATTAATTACAAACCCTAAGAGCTCTGTTTTGTCCCCACAAACCACAGAACTACGGTAGCAGGACCACTTTACTGGCTGATTTAGTGAGTTCTCATCCTAGGTTCCTGGGCGGTGAATTGTCACGTCACCCCAAGACACTCCATTTTTTGAAGCACTGTGAGCTCACTATAATGAATTGGTCTAAACAGAGAGTTACATCAAATATAGCCGTTGGAAGGACACACAAAAAAATCTTGCCTTGGACTGAAGGTCTTGCATGTTTTCCATTTTCTTTACGTAAAAAAGAAATACATGTGGGGAAAGCGGTGAAATTGTGGAAGAGTTTAAGAAGGCTTATGGAGGAGGAGTTAGACACCAGGAAGACAGAGCAGAGAAGACAGCAAAAGGAGGAAGGTGATCGGGTGAGGAATGGACAGCGGTGCCTAGAGCCCATGGTCAGTTTCCTCCTGACGCCAGTGGCAACGTGCGATGCATTCATTCAGTGGATGAGCCCTGCTCACCTGCTGTGGGCAAGATGTGTTTCCAACTATAAAACCTTAGCCTATAAAGTGTATGTTACCTTTGACACGTGGGGCTAGCAGAGCTCATTCTTGATTTAGCAGGGGAGCCATGCAAATGCTTTTCAAAAATCTGCACTTTGACAGTTCTCCCTTGTATGTTGTCACTGTCTTCCTGTCCTCTTCTCTGCCCTGAGCCCAGAAGGCATGCACCCCTGCCCCTCTGTCCCCTCATCCAGCCCTGCCCCAAGGTCAGAGCACATTCATTTGGAGGAATCTGCTGCTAAGATACCAAGAGTTTACCCACAGATCTAGGCTGCCAAGACACAGGTAGAGAAAAAGTCCAATTAATTGTTTTCAAGGTATTTTAATGAGAGATCAGATTGACTGTGCAGTCGATTCAAATCAATTGTGCAGGAAGCAGTGGTTAAGACAGCTGAAAAAGTGAGCTGATTGAAAGAGGTTAATTCACTAGCCCCAGACAGACGTGTCCACAGATCTGGAATGGAAGGGAACTACACCAAAAGAAGCTTCATCCTTCGTGTTCCACTGCCTGATTTCCCCAGGGTTCGGCACGATTGCCTTTAGATCTTAACTTTGTGGCTCTTTTTTGTAGTCAGTGAGCCTCCCCACTCCGTGTTGGTCCTAGTCCAGCTACTGGCTATTGGATGTCACCACTCTCCTGCTTCTCTGCCACCGTCTCCCCAATTCAGAGTCCTGCGCCATCTATTTTTGAAATTATGGTGCATTCAAGTGCATGTTGTCCCTTGACAATATACATCCTGTGGAACCACAAAATTGTGGTTTGAACTTGCTGGTGTAGATGGAGGTGATGGAGGAGGGGGCTCTGATGGGCCTAGGTTAAGTTAATTTTTAAAATACCTTCTGCTGTAATTGTTTTCCTCTTTTCTCTGTCTTGGGACACTCCAACTCATTATTTTTCCCTGAGTCACGCTTATGACCTCGTATTTCTAGCATCTTCTTTTGTAGATGTTACAGACGGGCAAGAGGGCTTGCTGGGAGGGTGGACCAGTGAAACCTCAGAAGGTCTCAGACCCCTGGTCTTAAGCAAGCTTATTTCAAACCCCACGCAGGACAGATTACTAATCTCTTCTTCTTTTTTTTATTCTTTAGAAGTAAGTGCGAAGTGTTTTGAAAAGGCAGAGTAGTACTTTCTATTAGTTTGTCATCTGTTACAGAATCATAGAATTTTTATTGCAGGCAAGTCATTTAACTTAACTCCCTAATTTTATAAGTGGGGCGGCTGAAGCCCAGGGAGGCTAGATTGCCATGCCAGGGTTCCCTATCTAGTGGGTGAAGGAGCTAGGACTAGAAGCCAGGGGGCCTGCGTCCTAGGCCAGTGCTCCTGACATCGTGCTGCTCAGCCTCATCTCGTCCAGTGAAAATCTGTTCTGCTTTACTTTATGCACATGTTTCTTAGTCATCACCAAATAACTTTCAGATATTTAGAGATGTGAGTGACAGTTCTCTCTTCCTTTCTTCCCTACATTTTTTTTAGCTCTTCCTCGTTCAATTTTTCCATCCACTAAAATGATTTCCGTTGATCTTCCCTGGTCCTTCCGCAGCTTCTCCACATTCCTTTGTAAAGGGTAATAACCTGATCTAAGCATAATCCTTTAATAAGATCTGAGTAATGCAGACCGTTGAAGAAGGAAAATATGGCCCAAACCAGAGTTGAGAACCAGCGCAATGGGTCGCTGAATAAAACAATGGGCAGAAATCTGTAATTAAAAACTTGGGCTGCAAATGCTTTCTGTCTCTCCCAGAGTTGGGCGGGAGTGCTGAGACCCGGCAAATCAATGGGTTTCAGCTTGGCCAGAGACCAGAGACCTCCAGGCATCCTGTGGCTGTGTGTGTGGGGGTTTCAGGTTTGTCCTCGAAGATGGCCCCCTGAATATATAGGACAGCTCTGTGAACCATAGAAATACATGCACTGCTGCCAGCCCTGCCCTTTCTCAGCTCTGGGCGGAGGTACCAACAGGGCCAAGGTGAATCCAAGGTGAGGGGTCCAGAGAAGCTTCAGGGAGGACAGCTAAGGCAGCTGGAAATTGGGGTCCAATCATTATGTGAAATGAATCTCTGTGGCCTGCAGTTTGGGACCTCTGCCTGCAATGTGGCTGATTCTTCCTCTGAAAGAACCAGGACGTACATATCCTAATGTGTTGTCCTTCTGAGCAGTCACCTTGGGAGGCTGCATGCTGATTCTTCCCTGGAAAACGTTGCCACAGTTCTGGAAGTGCTTTCAGAGCCCATGGCGTGTCATTCTGGCTTTCTGTAATGGTAGCATATTTTTATCCTCTTAGGGGAGATTTGATTCTTGTAAGCAGCCATAAGTCATGGGGCTGAGGCCGATGAATGAAAGAGGTGATTGGACCTGTTATTCATCAGAAATAAAGAGTGACTCCAGTAATGAGACCTGCTCTCCTAGGAGACCTGCTCTCCTAGGAACCACGTCAGCTGTCTCCAAAGGCAGGTGCCCAGAAGAGGCATTCTGGTGATGAATGGCAGCCCTGTGGATCCGAGCCGTGCTCTCGTGATGACCACTTTGAAGGGGCCACTCCTCGTGTGGAAAGAGAGTTACCGGCCTGAAGAAGATCAGCCCCTTGCTATATCAGGGTAGACAGTGGGGGAGTTGGGAGAGGGGGGAAAAGAAAGGAGTTGAATATGCAGAAAACAGCTCAAATAACTGCCCAGAAAGGGTGAAAGAAAAAAAATGAATGTCCCACATTTCTGCGTGAGACAGTGAAGAGATAGCTCAATTTAGATTCCTAATTTGATTTTGAGAGTAAAGGGACCCAGTTTCGTTGGGATGCATGTGGCCAGGCTTGGGGTCTGTGCCCTCCCTTCTCTGCATCTGAGGCCATCGCCCCTGCAATTTGGCATTCAGATGGGGTCACCGCTTGGTCCAGACAGCCATCGATGAAGTAGAAATGTTTGCAAGCACGGGAGGAGGGGGCTTCCAGGTAGCATTCTGGTAGATTCCTGGTGTTCATTTCCTGAGCCTCTCCACGCCCCCAAATGTGCATGCATTCAGTGGGATTGATCACAGAAATGGAGCAAGCGTAGGGCCGGCGGAGTTTAAGGGCCGGTGACAAGGGGCCACCAGGTACAGCAGCTGTTGCCAGTTCTTGCTGTTCTGTGGTTGGGGAAGCAGCAGGCTGTGCTGCTGTGGGTGGATGGCGTTCCTTCACAATCAGGACTTAGTGGGTAGAGAGGGACTGGGCAATGGTGTGGCACCCACTGTGTGGGCTGGGGCAGACCCTCTCACCCTGCTGACCCCCTAAAGGGCACTCTTGGACACTCTGGGAGGAGTCAGTCCTCCTCTGTGGCTGGGGAGCCCTCTGGTCTCTGCTCAAGCGACAGGAACGGGGGAGCTCTGTCTCCCAGCAGCTTACACAACCCAATCACATATACAACCCCAAAAGCCAGCTTTGAGGAGGACCTCAGATCTCACTTAGATGAGGCCTCAAGGTCACATAGATGGAGCAGGGAGGGTGATAGAGAAACCCTCATAGAGCTCCCATTCCCCAGGGCTTGCTGTGTACCCGACACCCTGCTAAGCGCTTGACACACATTGTCTCCCTGCATCCTTCCATCACCCTCTGCAATGAGTGCCCATTTAACAGACGAGGAAGTCATCTCAAAGAGGCTTAGTAACTTGCCCAAGGTTGCACAGCTAGGAGATTGCCCTTCTGCAGCTCCTTTGGGGGCCCACAGGGCAGCTGGCTCTCTCCTTCCTGGATGTAAGTGGGTCATGGATGCCCAGATTACTTGAGAAAGCAAAGACCCACCTGCCCGTGCGCAGGACCAGTTATCACGGTGAGGGATGGGAGGATACCTGACCTATGGATCAGGTCCTGCAGAACCGGGTTGGTGGCCCTGGCTCACATTGCATGCAGGGCACGAAGGCGCCAGGGTGGTGAAAGGGCTCTTTTTCCAGATGGATTATATTGGCTGAGAATAGTGACGGCACTACAGAGAAGATGCAAAAAAACCAAAAATGAAACAAAACACCCTGACTTTAAGTGAGGAAAAAGAAAAACCACCCAAACCTTTACAGTATTGAAAGAACCCCGTGGCAGTTCTGCACGAGTCCTAGCTCCTGAGAGTGACAGGGGCGCTGGAGGAAAGAAGTGGTTTGAGGGCGAGAGGGTGGGCCTCGGCCATCCCTAGTTTTAATTACTGAGACATACAGCTCACAAACAGCTCCATTCATCACAGGTCCCCTCCCTGCCCCATTTGTAACATCCAGCACTGTGCACACAAGACAGAATTGCGGCCAGCTCACTTCTGCTTCCCTGCTCTAGTTTGTTCTTTTCCTGTTTCGATTCTTCAGCCATACTTCCCAATTCCTTGCTCTTCTGCCATGTTTCTCTGTCACTTGTGCCTGCACACCCGCTGTCCTGAAAGGCACATGGAAAGGAAGGAATCCCAGAAGCCCTTGGAGCCATGGGCTTCACTCTCAAGCTCCGGTCATCATGGTCAGTGGGGGTGGTCGTGACCATGGTGGTGGTCAGTGGCAGGCTCATGCTCTGGGGTCTGCAGCTCCAGGGCGGGGGTCCCTGACCAGTGCATTCACCTGATTAGGGTGGGTGTGGGAACCGTTTCCCTCGCTCTCCTCAGGAACATGGAGTTCCTGAGTGCTATTTCAGCCCCTAGCTTGGCTTATACTCTGTCCTGGTCAGAGGGGCAGGAGAACCCTTGATCCTCTTTGCCCAGAGCTGCTGTCCCCATCTCAAGACCCACGGAGGCTGAGTTCCAACCAAGGCTCTGGGAGGCTAGCACCTTGGCTCTGTTCCCCGGTGTTCAGGGAGAGGAGCCGCTGCTGTCTGCAGGCTTCGCAAACACTCTCATTATTCCTTGCTTTTTTGGCATTTGGTCTTGTGTACTGTTCCCATTAGCTCCGGCATTAAAGTCTCATTACTTAGGACATCTGTCCTCTGGCCATATTCGTGGTTCTCTTAGCCAAATGTCCTGGGGAGTATGTTTTCCACCCAGACAGTCACCTCTTCCCTCTTCTTTTGGTCTTGAACCCTGAGAGGACATCCTGGGGTGAGGAGGAGTGGCTGTTCATTTTAGGTGGCATCTGAGAGTTTGTTCCAGAGCCCATCTGTCCTCTCCTTTCTGAGGTCCTGAGAATACAGACTCTCGCTGTCATCCCCAGGGGTCGGGCAGAGAGGGGGCCGAACCCCATTAAAGCAAAGAAGTTGTTGCCAGGAGACCTTTTCCCCGAGTCCTAGGATCGCCTCAGATCAGACCAGTAGGGAACTCTGGCTTCAGTCACCTGACTTCTGGGCAGCTTTGTCTGAGGGTAGGCTCAGGTTAACCCACCTCCCTGAAATGACAGGGCAGGGGGCCCAGCCCAAGTGCCGAGGCTGCTCCAGAACTTGCAGAAGAATCTGGATTCCGGCCTCCATGTTGGACTATCAGTTGGCCCTCTCTCACTTTTTACTGCATCCTGAGAAATTTGCCTCAACTTTCCCAGGGATGGTATCCCATAGGCTTGGAAGGTTCTCCACGCTGTGGGAAATTACACAGCTTTTCTGTTCTCAGATAATCAACAGCCGGCTTCTTACCCACCTCCGTGCCAGCGCCTCGTCCCCCGCCCTCAAGTATTTGCAAAGAGAATCGGGTCTTTTAGCAGAGGATCTGTCGCTTCTCTCTCTCTCTTTTAAGTTACATCATTAAAGTGTTTCTTCTTGTTCCTTTCCACGTCTTTGTCCACGGTCGCTTCTCTCGCCATCTGTCTTTCTTTTGATTCCTCCTCTCTTCTGTGGAGTCGTGTCCCGTTCCTCTCTCCCTCCACTTCTCCTTCTTGAACTTGTCCTGCTGTAACTTCGTTAAATGACATCCATTCAGACTCTGCTAATTCAAAATTTACCCAAATTGGACTTGGGCAAAATTGTTTTTCTCTTCTCCGTCTGATAAAAAGCTGTGATGAACAGATTAAATAGTTCAGACAAGCCTGCAGAGATTGTGCAGGCCACATACACCATGCAGAAGGGCAGATTGTTTCCAAGCAGGCTCTTCCGTAGACAATTCGCTTGCTAATTACAAATCATTCTTATCTATTCAATAAAGTAGCTCTCCAAAGATCAAATTTTTTTTTAGCCTAGTTTGTAATCCTGCAATGGCCAGGAAGCAGTAAAAATGCATTTCCGTTGAAGTGTTTTATAATTTTCATGTCTGTATCATTGATTGGGATTAGCCTGCCCCCATTTTTGCTGAATTAGTGATGCTTGACTGTTGGCTGCTTTGAATTCCCTTTTTAATCCCCTCTGGGGGCTCCTGCTAATTTCCCCGCTTCCTGTTTCTTTTCTTTTGTATTTCACTGAATTTTTAGAATCCAGAAACTCTCTCTTTCAGCTTTGAGAACTCTGTTAGGAATTATGGCAGCAGGCCAGGGCCTCATCCCCTCTTGCCATGAGGATGACCAGCTGGGCACGAGAAGTTGGCAACCTAGAGGCAGATTTAGGACAGCGTCTCTGGGGGATAAGACGATGGTGAGCTCTATCTTTGCTCCCTCTGTTCTTTCTCAAATACCTGTTCCTGCCTAAGGAGCCTGCTCGTGCATCACTGTCCCCAATACCACTGTTTGGATTGAGGAGATGGCGTCACACCTACCGTGGGACGAGACAGGATGCACTTAGCACCCAGCCCCTTATAGAAAAGAACTGTGATCTTCTTCCCTTTGCCTGCTTATCTGGCTTTCAAGGGACACCTAGCAAAGCCCCCTTTCTCTCACTTTTGGAGGTTGTCATCCATCTTTCCCTGCCTTAGAGCATTTCCTGGGAGTTGAGATAGGAGGCAGGCTAATCCTAGCTTCTGTCACTTTCTGTCCCCATGACCTTGGAGAATCCCTTGGCCCCGTTCTGGTCCATTAGCCAAGCTATAGGATGTGGGCTATCAAGCTGTGGAGGTTTGTTCTTCTCTGACCCATTCTGATCACAGCCCACCTGGGAGGTTTGGGAAAAGAGAGTCTACATCTGTACTTTCAAATGCAATAGCCCTAGGGTGTGGGGGAAAAATGCATTTTTCTTGCACACTCCATTCAGATAAGAATGCTGTCTGCAAATGGCCTCATGAGAATGCTTGGTTTTAGCGTCTTAAATTCATAGAATCTCTTGGTTGAAAGGGACTCATGAAGTGTTTTTGTGCCTCTGCCTCTGGGCACCAGATCTACCTCCTCTTCCGCTCAGGCCGCTAGAGCTGGGGCTCCCCCTACACCTAGAGCCAGTTCATTCTATTCTTAAGATGCAATTCCAGTTAATTCTCATGGGGAATTGAGTTCCATCTTTGACTTCTCAGCCATGAGGTCTGGCCACTGTAGCAACCCAGAGGGAATGTATCCTTTCATCTGTAAGAGAAGAAGACATCCCTGTGAAGACAGCAGTCAAGGCCCCCTTCAATCTTCCTTTCTTCTGGACAGACATCCCTGGTTACAAGTCTGTTTCTCACAGGACGTGGTTTCACGTCTTCATGCTGTACAAAGTTTGTCCACATAGAAAAGGGGTTGTAATTCTATAGTAAAATCCCAAGTGATGTTGCCAAGAGCACCATGTGGGTTTCAGTCATTCAAACACAATTTAAATATCTAAAGATTTCTTTTGGGAAATTGGTCAGTCTCCAGCCCTAGGCACCAATCCATCTCCCCACCATGCTGTCAAGAGGGATGTCAAGAGGACGCGTGCGTGTGCCTGGTTTTTCACACCTCTGTTCTAGTACCTGGAGCAGTGCCTGGCACAGAGTAGGTGCTCAGTAAATATGACTGATGAATGAATGACTCAATTAATTAAAGTTGGGGGAGCTGGGTGGTCTTTTTTCGTGTATTCCACCTTTCTGAAGGTTGCATTGATGTGAAGGTACTTGTGCTTGGAAATGACAATAATGTTTATAATTTTTTAAAGAAGGAAGGAAGGAAAAAAAGGAAGAAAGAAAAGATCGAAAAGGAGAGGGAGGAAGATCAAAGGAAAAAAATAACTGAATCCTTTCTTGAAAATGTTGCCCTGGCCAGTTTGTTCCATTTGCCCTTTGACGCCCCAATAGAATCTTGGTTTCTTTTGCTCCCGATGTGACTCCCTTTGCTTTTCCGTGGGTCTTTATCTCAATGCTTCCTTGCATGTGGTGGAAGCACAGTTTTTGATGGCCTTGCAGAAAGGAACAGACAGACACTCTCTTGGTGCTTGGCTCGCAAACTCCCAGTTCAGAGTTCAGCGAAAACTGGTGTGTGGCCATATGTATTCCCGTCCTTAGGCCTGAGAGGAAAATATGGGATGTGGGTGGTCCCTGCCAGGATGACCCTTGGTCACAGCTGTGCCATGTGGTTCAGTCTCCACCCCAGGAGTTTTGCCTGTCTGGCGTTGTCGAGTCAGTCCTCCAAGATCCCCCCCTTCCCCCTCTACTTTTGTTCTGATCCTATAGGCTGAGCCTGTGTAGACACTAGGAGGTTGAATTTGGATTTATTTACTACTCAAATATTTATATAGTGTTTACTAGGTGCCAGGTTCTGTTCTAAGTGCTCTACAAATATTAACTCATGTAATCTTCATACTAACCCTAAGAGGTAGACATAACCCTTGGCCTTATTTTTTCAATGAGGACATAGAACCACAGGCCACCTAAGTAGCTAGCTGGTGATCACCAATAGTCTACTAAGTGGCCAGTATTCCACCCAGAGACTCTGGCTCCAGAATCCCCGTGTTTAGCCACTAGGCTATGCTGCCTTCATTTTGCGTCACCTACAGATTTAGGTCTGTGTCCATAGCCAAACGAGAAAGCAACACCAACAGTCATAACAATAGCAGCAGCCTGTTTGTACCTCGGACGCAGAAACATTTACTAACTCATCTATCACCTGGTTGACCATGCGGCTGTGCTAACAAATCTGGGTAGCGTTTGTGTTTTCCCAGTTTCGAGTGGTAGCTGCCCTTGATGCATCAGGATCTTTGATTCATTCTCAGGCAGACAATCTAAATATTTCTGAAAAATCTAAAACCAAATTTCCCAGGCCTGGGTGAATTTTCACATGATTCATGAGGCAAGGAATGCAGTGTGTGGAGATGATGCTGTTAGGGATAAATTGGGGCCCCAGGGGATGCACATCTACCTAGCTCGTGGCTGGTCATTGAGCGGCAGCCCAGGACAGGGCCCCGTCAGGATGGAGCCACTTGCCCTGCTTTCCTGAGGAATAGACAGGCAGGCTGAGCCTTCCCTGGCCGAGGCCTGCGATGTTCATTGGCCACAATGAATTCCACTTGTGCCGGGACAGCTCAGACCTGCAGAACAGCTCAGTGCAGATGCACAAACATTGTTACCACAACAAAGGAGATCTCTGCATCCATTCGGAACCTCTCTGTATGAGGAGAGCGGACTTGTGCACACACAAAGCCGACAGCTGTGTTTTTCAAGCGGACTGTGAGAGATCCAGGAATAAGGAGAACTAAATTAAGCCATTCTCCTTGGTCCATGTTTATTAAAAATATATTCACTTCAATTGTCCGGAGTGCATATTTCAGAGAATGAAAGCACTTCGACTGCCCAGTAGATAAGCATGAGAATGAGGCTAAAGAGGATGCTAGCTGTCCCCAGGGTGTCAGTGTCAAGTAAAAGCTCAGTTAGCCAGGACTCAAATAACCAGAATCCTTCATTTAACTGGAATAGAATGTCCACACTCTACTTTTAGGAGAAATACAAAAGAAGTAGCTATGAGAGATTTACTTAAAGAAGAAAAATAACCTTCCATGATTTGTCCTGCAGTTTTATATGAATAGCTCCATTTCCTAGATCGTCTACATTTTACTTAGCTTTCTCCACAAAGAGAACTAAAGATTAGACTGGTGGCCCTCTCATGGAAGAACCGTGCATTCTTTTTTTTAAAAATTAACTATATACAGCATAGTCTACTTAATTAGGCAGGAATGCTTTTAGAAAATTCTTCAAAAACAAGAGTGTTCTCCTTAGTCCTTAGGAATAAGAACATTAACCAGAATAGCTTATTTGTGGAATAGTTCATCTACTTGACTTTTTATCATACCTGTCCCATGGCATAAATTTCTTCCTACTGTCCCCGAAAAGAGAAAGGGCATGATTAGGGGTCTAAACTATCCAGCTTGCCTTGCTCTTGGCACAGAAAAACTTACTGAATGCTAGCTGAACTTACTTTCTCCCTTCTGTGGCATTGATATGGCTCAGAAATCCAGAGACATGGTGGAAGCAGAAGGCTCGTTTCCATTTGATCCACTCTAGTGAGCAGTGATTTTCATGGGGTCCACATGGAAAGCGTATCAATGGAGATCAAAAAGACTGACCAGATGAACTAAGGATCTCCAGTCCCCACTTAATTTGGGGAGACCTAAGTTTTACTCTCTGCTCAGTCAGTGAAGATGAGGACAAAAAACTTCCAAGTTTTTCATTTGGCACTCTTTTAAAGTTTTTAAACATGGAAATTTCGTGAAGCCCAGGGACTACTGGATAGAGAGAGCAAGAGCTTGGTAGAGCAGGACTGTGGCTCCTTATTTTGGCCTCTTGCAGAGCAGGCATCTAGTGAAGTATATTGGTGTTCTACTCAGAATTTCGTTTGACGGAAATGTTACCTGCTAAAACAGTGTAAAAACCTTCGAAGCTGTTGATGTTGATGACTCACTTACATGAATAGAACTGGGCAGTTGAGCAGCATCTAAGGTCTCTCTGTGTAGATTTTTCCACTAAAGACTGAACACTCTCCAAAAATCTCATGTTCAGAGACCATTGCAAGGACTTAGTAGGTGGAAAAACAAATGTCATTAAGTGGATGAAGGGTTGGAAGGATGGATGGATGGTGGGATGGGTGGATAGATGGTAGGATGGACTGTGGGATGGATCGATGGATGGTTGGGTGGGTGGATGGCGTCTTGGATGGATAATTCAGTGGTGTAAAGTTAGCCTCTGTAGTTTAACCTACCTGTGTTTGAAATCTGAATTTACTAATTACTAGCTCTGTGACCTTGGGCAAGATATCTAACCTCGCAAAGTCTTAGTTTTCTTGTCAGTAAAATGCAGATGGTGCTAGCACCTTCCATATAAAGTTGTTTTGAGGGTTATATAATATAATGCATGTAAGACTTTAGCACAGTGTCTGGCACATAGCAGTTGCTCAATAAATGATAGCTCTTAATTTCCCAAGCAGGCAAGACTATGAAGCAAAGTTACGAACAAAGTTTTGTTTATTTTTCTATTGTTAAGAGAAATCATTTGCCATTTTAAGAAAGATTTCATGTCTTGAATGCAGGTGGCAGCACATCAAAATGTTGACTGGCCCTGGTCCGTCAAGTGTCAAGATAACTCTAACACTTAGGGAAATTCAAACACACTTTCATTTCCTTGGGACCACTGACAACATTAACCAAGGTTTTAAGCAAATAAATAATTAGTCGTGATCTGAATCACTCATTTACCAATTATTTCTCCATGCCCAAATATTAACTGGTATTTTCTAAATTAGCAGACCCTGCTGGAGAGACCACGAGCACTCATTCAAGCTGACGATTCATAGCAAAGTGAGATGTATATAAGAGATGGTCCCAGTGAGCAGAAGGACACTCAGACTCAAGTCACAAGTTTAAATTTCTGTTCCATCATGTTCTCGTCCTAGAATTATTCTGAGCCTCAGTTTCTTATTAAAAATTGAGGTAGTGGACCAGCCGGGTGGTGCAGTGGTTGAGTTCACGTGCTTCACTTTGGCGGCCCGGGGTTTGCCAGTTCGGATCCCAGGCACACACCCATACACTGCTTGTCAAGCCATCCTGTGGCAGCATCCCACATACAAAGTAGAGGACAGTTGGCACGGATGTTAGCTCAGGGACGATCTTCCTCAAGCAAAAAAGAGGAAGATTGGCAACAGATGTTAGCTCTGGGCCAATCTTTGTCACCAAAAAAAAAGGGGGGGTCAGGAAGTAATAGCTGCAAAGGGGTTAGTATGGGAGTCACACGGGATAAGGTGGGTGAACACAATTAGAAACTGTGAAGTGCTATCCAAATGTACGATGGTACCTCAGTTACGCAGGTGATTAATATACAAACACGAGTTCTGTAGAACGCTAAGTTTCCTGGCCTGAAGGATCAGAGTGACTGTTTTCCCTGCTCAGATTTGCTTTCCAATTAATTTGCTCTGCCCTGCTGGCCACGCTTCTGCCAGAGCCAAGGAATCCATGTGCCGAGAGGAGCGGCGAACCAAGGCGGTTATCCAGATAACCCGGGCAAAAGCATTCTTTTGTTTGATGTATCCAGATATTGCAGCAAAAGTGGCTCAGGGGGAGGGGCAGCTTGGAGTGAATGGGACCATTAGCAAGATTCTTCAAGTTCTGGAATTAGACACATCCGTAGTGTGCCTGGGTGGGCGGTGGGGGTGGCTCCCTCCCTGCCTGGGTGCTTGGTGGGGATCCCATCCTCACTCTGCACTTGCCCGTCTCTGTCTCTCTCCCTCTGATTCTCTTTCCCCCGAATGTCTCTCTCTGATCCCTTCTCCCTGTCTCTCACCTTCTCAATCATGTTCCATCTCTGAATTTCTCATTTTCTCCCTTGCTCTTTCTACCAGTTTGTCTCTGTCCCTCTGATTCTGTCTCTCTTTTCTGTGTCTCCTCATCTGTGTCTCTTTCTCTTACTCCCCCATCTCTGCCTCTCTCTGGCTCTGAGTCTCTGACTTTTCTCCCTCTCTTTCCATCTGTTTGGCTTCATTGCTGTCCGTCTCTCTCCACCTGTTTCCCTTCCCTCTCTTTCTGTCTCCACCTCTGTCCATCTGTCTCTCTTTTTCTCTCTGTGTATTTGTCACTGTCTGTCTGTCCCTCTCATTCCCCTCTTTCGAAGTCTGCCTCTCTCAGACCCTGAAACCTGCTGCCTGCTCTTTTACCACATCCGCTTTCTTGTTCCTCAAGTGACCAATTTTCTTTCCTGCCCTTAGAAAGTAGCTCAGGCCTTAACCCATTTCCTCCGGCGTATCCAAATTAATTAGGTGAGCCTGGGATCGCACATTTCAGAATTAGAATAATATTTATCAAGCACCCTGGAGAGAAGGAGATGGAAGTTGGAGAGGAACGGGAGCAAGGAGGGAGGTCACCGAGCTGAGTGTGATTTGGGGGGAAGGGGACCTGGCGGAGGGGACAGCTCCTAAGGACACACCGTCTGCGAATTAGGCCCACCTTTCTCATTGCCAGAAGGCACTGGGAAAGGATAGATCTTGGAGAATGGTGTTCAGGAGTCAGAGAAGTCCACAGGGTGGCTGACGAGGAGCGTGTCCCTGATTTCCACCTCCTCCCTGGGACCACACAGGGCTGGGTCCCCGCCCCCAGATGGGCTCTCTTCAGGAACACCTTCTCTAGCTTGTCCTTCCCGTTTGGCTGCACTGCCCAGCTCAGCCCAGCCAACTGGGCAGTGGAATTCAATGCAAGTCATTATCTTCTTTCCTCACATGACCTAGAGACAGGAGGAGACAACTTAGCTATAACCCAGGCTTAAAACTCGTTCTCCAGCAGCAAGCCAGACCCAAGCACACTTGGTGTCCACTGAGCCTGATGGTCTTCAGGAAGGCGTCTTCCTTGTCATCTCTTAGTCCTCCGAGCCTGCGTCCTTCAAGGCCTCTCAGGAGATGGGCACAAGTGTCTCCCCATCCTGGGAGGGTTGAACTCTTTGAAAATCTCTTCTCTGCTGGCTCCTCCTTGACCAGTGAGCCCTGGAGAGAATCTACTCTGAAATTGCCATTTACACTATTGATGTGGACAAAAGTGACGCCGGGCTGAAAGCCCTGTAAAGTCTGGGGCAGGGACGATCTTCATTCCTTTCTCTGTTATGTAATAGCTGGGCAATATGGCAAGACCTGAGGATCTGAGGATACAGCGATGGCCCAAATGGACAAGGCCCGCTCCTTCAGGACATTCATTTCAATGTCTCCAGCCTCAGTGTGTCCCAGAACTCAGCCTAATGTCTGATCTTCATACAGCTGCTCAGTAGATATCTGTGGAACTAGACTGCATTGAGCATAAATCAAAGACCCACTTCATCTAGGGCCGTGTAGATCAGGGTTTCTCAACATCACCATTGTTAACATTTGGGGCCAGGTAATTCTTGGTTGTGGGAGGGATGTCCTGTGCAGGGTAGGATGGTTTAGCAGTATCTCGGGACTCTACCCACCAGATGCCAGTAGCTCTTCCCTCCCTGGCTGTGACTGCCAAAAATGTCTCCATATTGCCAGATGTGCCCTGGGAGACAAAATCATCGTGGTTGCGAACCACTGACGTAGATTCATATTGGCCTACTGAGGGCGGTGGATTTAACCACGTGACTCCATTCTCCTTCTTAGGCACCAGAGAGGTAGGCGTCTTTATAAGAACTTGGGAGGCAAGAAAAAGAAAATAAACTTTTTTTGTAATATCAGCTTTATTGAGATGTAATTCACCGACCATAAAATTCATCCTTAACTTTTCAAGTGTACAATTCAGTGATTTTTATACATTCTCAGAGTTGTCCAACTATCACCACTATCTAACTTTAGAACAGTTTCGTCTCCTCGAAAAGAAACCCTGTGCCGATTAGCAGTCACTCTCTGTGTGCCCCTCATCCAGCCCCTGCTTACCACAAATCTGCTTCCTGTCTCTATGGAGCTGCCTAATCTGGACATTTTATATGAATAGAATCATGCAGCATGTCATCTTCTGTGACTGGCTTCTTTCACTTAGCATGATGTTTTCAGAGTTCATTCAAATTATGGCATGTGTCAGTACAACATTGCTTTTTGAGGCTGAATAATAACCCATTGTGTGAATACAGCACGTTTTGTTTATCTGTTCATCAATTGATGGACATTTGGGTTGTTTCCACCTGTTGGCTATTCTTAATAGTGCTGCTATGAACCACCGTATACAAGTTTTGTATAGACATATGTTTTCATTTCTGTTGGTTGTATACCTAGGAGTAGAATTGCTGGGCCATATGGTAACTCTGTGGTTAACATTTTGAGGGACTGCTAAACTGTTCCCAAAAAGGGTCTGCACCCTTTTACATGTCCCACCAGCAGTGTATGAAGGCTCCAGTTTCTCCACATCCTTGCCAACATTTGGTATTATCTGGCTTTTTAGTTATGGCTGTTTTAGTGGGTATGAAGGGGTATCTCCTCATGATTTTGATTTGTAGTTTTCTGATGACTGATGATGTTGAGCAGCTTTTCATATATACCTTCTTTGGAGAAATTTCTATTTATATTCTTTGTCCGTTTTTAAATTGGATTATTTTTTCTTGTTTAACTGTAAGAGTTTTTTGTATATTCTGGATACAATTCTCTTATCAGAAATATGATGTGCAAATATTTTCCCCCATTCTGTGCATTGTCTTTCCTTTTTCATGGTATCATCTGATACAGAAAAGTTTTTAGTTTTGATGAAATCTAACTCATCTACTTTTTTCTTTTGTTGCTTGTGCTTTTGGTGTCATATTTAAAAAGCCATTGCCAAATCTGAGGTCACAAGGATGTAATTCTATATTTTCATCTATGAGTTTATAGTTTTAGCTCTAATATTTAGGTCTGAGATCCATTTTGGGTTAATTTTTATATAAGGTGTGAGGTAAGAGTCCACCGTCATTCTTTTGCACGTGGATATCCAGTTGTCCCAGCACCATTTGATGAAGAAACTCTTCTTCTCCCAGTGAATGATCTTGGCACCCTTTTCGAAAATCAGTTCATCATAGATGTGTGGGTTTATTTCTGGACTCTCAATTCTATTCCATTGCTCTATATTTCTGTTAGAACTTTTAACTCACTATTTTCTTCCCATGGAAAGCTGGTAGGAAAGTGCCTTTGATAACCAGAGGGGTGAAGGGATCAAGGTAACTTGCATGGATGTGTGGTTAAACAAATATAAAATATTTATCAAATTTTGGAATTAGGAGAGATCTTAGAGGTCCTGTTAGTTTATACTCTTTATTTTGCTGATGGGGAAAAAAGATTAAATTTCAATTTGAGAGGTTAACAAATCTGCCCAAAGGTTCACAGTGAATTGGTTGCAGAGCTGGAATTAGAACCCAAATCTCGTGACTTTCTAGGGGAATGCTTTTTTCTTTTTCCCAGGCCCTGAACCTATGGCCTCTGACCCAGATGCCAGGCCTGCCTGAACCTCCTTTACCAAGCTGTGAGCCTCTGTGCTCTCCCGTACTGCTTGGTCCACTACAGTGAATGGGCGTGGTGGTGTGTGTCTGCTCCTTCCTTTACAGTGCGAGAGGAAAGAAAACCAGTGAGGGGAAAGCATTTGGAAAATCTGAAATTGCTGTATAAATGCCAGTAAATGATAAGATTGCCAGCTTGATGCTCTTCTCCTAGGAGGTTCGGCATGTCAGAGGTGGCATAATGGAAGGAAACAATTCACAAGACACATTTTTAAACTGCTGTGATTGTCACTTTCCAAGGGGGCAGAGTGCAGGAGCTAGAATCCCAGTGCAAGTGAAGCCTGGGGTAGGCTGGGCTGGCTGGGAGAGGGCTGGAGGTGAAGTGCCCTGCCCACCCCTCAGGGGCACCCTGAGTAGATGGAAGAGTCCTTGCCTGACTCATGCAAAATAGAGGTGCAGTCAGGACTGGGCACCTGGCCCTAAAATGACAATATCCAGATGGTGGTCTCTAGTGGCTTGTCCACACTCATCTTTGCCTCCTCACAGCATCCTTGCATGTTTTCCACCGAGAGAGGGCGTCCTGTTTGAAACCAGGTAGGGGAGCGATCCCCTACATTATGAGCCCCTCAATGGCAGGAATTATGTCCTGTTTACCTGTGTCTCTGCAGTGACTGATGCACGTGAGTCCTCAATAAATGCACGTGTGATTGTCAAAGCCAGGTGTTGAGTGAATGAGAGCTGCCCTCTTGGGGTAACTGGGTCTCTTGAAGAGGGGTGGGGCTCTCCAGCTACAGCAACATCTCTGTGCATCTCTATTTCTTCCTGTCTGTGTTCCTCTCTGTGTTTGTCATTGCTCCCTCCTCTAAGCTCCAGTTGTGTTCACTGTCTGGATCATCCATGTGTTCTGATATTCCTCTTTTTCTCTGTACATCCTGTCTTTGCAGCTAAATCACACCTTTCTTTGATGGCGGGAGTTGTGTCTTGTACTTATTTGGGTCACCAGTGTGTGGTTTTCGATGGGGAAGTTGATGCCCCTAATATTAGTAACCTGCTGCTGGATTTGAGGCCAGTGGTATCAGCCCTCCACTGCAGTGGCATTCCACTGGGCAGCTGCTGTAGATGTCTGCCTGGCATGGCGGGTATTTGGGGAGCCGGTATTCTGAAAGGGCTCAGAGTTTGTTGAAGTGAAATGAATTAAAGAAAGAAACCATAACCCCTGCCTTTCAGTTCCTGTACCCCCAGGCATGGCAACCTGCACCCTGCCCTCCCACTCAGACCTGCACCAGATGAAGCTGTGACTGTTGAGAACCAAGTGCTGTCTCTCCATCTCCTCCCAAGGCGCCGTGCCTCAGAGGGCCTCGGAAAGTAAGCCCGCTCTGCTTGTGGCATGCACACCTGCTCGGTGAATCTCACTGTGTGATCTCCTTCTTGTTTAGGGCTCTGGCTGACATCTTAAGACAACAGGGACCAATCCCCATAGCACACTGTGAAAGAGAAACTATCTCGGCTATCGATACCTCTCCCAAAGAGAACACACCGGTCAGATCGTCCTCTAAAAACCACTACACCCCCGTGCGCACGGCCAAGCAGACTCCAGGTAAGTGAGAGCTGATTGCCTTGAGTCTTTGCTGAGACTGCTGAGAAATTTCGGTGATGTTTCTGCTCCAGCAGGGCAGCTCGCGGAGCCCTGTGCGGTGAGAGACTCTCTTGGGCAGGCAGCCTTGTGAAGAGTCTGAGGACTGTCCCCCTGGGAAGGGATTGATGTGGGAGGCTGCTGCCAATGAGTGTCCGGGCTGGGCCGGAACTGACGATTTAGGGCATCCGTGATTTAGTGAGTGGCTGGCATAATTCTTTTACCTGAAAGGGAGCTTGTGGCAGCCATGGTGGAGTGTGGTGGCCCACTTGCCCGTGTGGTGGGACTGTTTAGGCTGCCTAGGATGCTAGAAATGGGACAAGAAGTCACTGCACTCAGATGTAGAGACTGCTCAGCTATCGCAAAGAGCCCTTCCAGAGGGCGGGGATTATGTCCGCATTACAGGGTGACCCTTTCCTGTGTCTTATAGATTCCCTGGATATATGATGAGCTGCCATTTAATAGCAACATGCCTTCTACTCTTTTACTTGGTCATTACTGTAACCCTGTGAAGGAAACTGAGCAGGGCTTATTTTTCTTATCGTATGGAAAATAAATGAAGCTCAAAGAAATGTAGTTCCCAGCCTCTGAGTCCAGCCTGATTAAGTAGACGTCTTCGTTTGCCCTTAACTGCCTTTCCCTGGGCACGAAGACTTGTCATTTCTTCTGGTTTCTGCATACATCCTCTCCTCTGGTGATCTGAGAAGGAAAATTTAGAGTTATATGATTCACTCCTGTGTTTCAAGAAATCTCTTCTCGTATTTCTCAAATTGGAACTCTTCATTCGGCCTATAGAGATGGGAATTGTTTGCTGGCCCAGAAGGCGTTCTCAATGGTGACGCTTAAATTTAAACGCAATTTTGTAACAACCTGCAACATCTACAGCTTATAATCAACACAACTGCTTTTCCAAACAGCTAATATCCTTTGCCACAAAATATCGCAGTTTGAACAGAAGTTTAAGCAAAACTCTGTGTAAGTGTTTCAAAGTGGAGGTTTACTGTGATTTTGCCATTGGTCAAATCAACAAATCACCAATCGTAGGAGTATGGTGGCGAGAGTCTTTTAGGGGGATCTTAAGGGAAATACCCAGAAATGCCAGAAGGCATCATAGCATATGAATAGTTTGCCGCTCAAAGGGCTGTCTGTGGACCAGCCACCTCAGCATCGCCTGGGAGTTTGTGAGCAATGCAGCGTCTCAGGCTCCATCTCTCTGCTGAATGAGAACCTGCATTTTAATGAAATCGCTTAGCAAGTCAAGTTTGAGGAGCCCTGGAAAAGCCTAGACTCTGAAAACTGTCCCCGGCGGTTTGCTTTCTGGTCCTATCACGTACTATGTATGTGACCTTGAGCAAGTTTCTTTGCCTTTCTGAATTTCCTCGTCAGCCTAGTGGCTGATAATACTTGCTGCCTAGAGTTGTTTTTCAGGATGTAATGAGTTAAACCAATGAGAGCACTTAAAACAGGTCCTGCCGCAAAGTCAACACTCAATATTAGCCATAACCGGGCTGAGGAAGTATATCCACCAATCACGGCAAACGAATCAAATAAATGAGAGAAACAAAGGCATTTGTGTCCCTAGACCAGGCAGGGTCCACAGGGTTGTGTCTGGGATGAAAACCCCTGGACCCAAGCCTGCCCGTGCTTGGCACCTGCCTGTGGTGCATCCTCTGAGGATGATACGGCTTTGTGGGACTCTGTTAAAGTCTTGGATGTTGAAAGCATGTGCTTGTTTGGTTTAGGAAGTAGAGTGAGGGTCCTGCTTTAATAATAATAAAAACAATGATACTATGAGTAGCACAAGTACCATTTATTGAGCACCTACTATGTGCTGGGTACTCTGTTGGGGACTTTATTTATAATAGAGAGTGGGTCCTATAACATTTCTTAGGTAGAAGCTCCTAATCCCATATTAGTAGAAAATTCCTCTTCCCTTGCCTTCCCTTTTATCCTGCTCTTCCAGAAGTCCCTTTCCAACTTTAAAGGGAGCTTCATAATGGACAGTTACTTTGGATGTAGAAAATCAGTGTAGCCCACTTCCATCCTCCACTACTCAAGTCTGCCTGCCTATAAACCCTCGCTACTCAAAGCGTGGTCCACAGACCAGCAGTGACTGCATCCCAAGGGAGCTTGTTAGAAATGCAGAATCTTAGGCCCTTCACCATTCCTACTGTGTTCGAATCTGCATTTTAACAAGATCCCCACGGGATTTGTATGCACATTAAAGTTGAAGAAGAACCCTTTAGCACAGTGATTCTCTGCCCTGGCCGCACATTGGAGTTATGTAGGCAGTTCTGAAAATACTAGTATCTGGGCCTCACCTAAAGATTCTGATTTATTTGGTCTGGAGGAGAACCTAGGCATTAGTATTTCTTAAAAACTTCCCACATGGTTCCGTTGTTAGGCAAACTTTGAGAAGCAGAGCTGAGAGGGAAACTGTCAAATAAGGAAAACATCCTAGAGGACTGTGGGACTTGGGTTTGCATCAAGACCCACCAGATCGACCCTGGCTGGTCCAGGTTGGTGGGCTGCCGAGACAAATCCTCTCCAAAGCAGGTGGAGCAGTAGGGGGGTGGAGGACTCAGGCTCATCTGAGAGGGAGGGGGGTCAGTGTGCAGCTGTGAATGGGGACAGCTGGGCAGAGGCAGGCGGAATTGATTAGAAGGCCAAGCAGAGCCAGGCATCAGGAAATGTACCACATCTGGGGGTGCAGGTACCCTGAGCCCAGGATCTCAGAGGCTTCCTGTGGGCTTGCTTGGTCTTCATGGTTGAGGAGGCATGGAGACCCAGCATGTTCGCCTGGCCTGACCTACTCCTAAAGAGCCTGCCTTGGGGCAGCTTGGGGAGAGTGAGGTGGGCTATCTGTCCCTGGCAGTAGCAATGACATCATGTGTTGGGGTTCCAGAATTTTGATATCCAACTTCCCATTATCAAGAGTGGTATCAGCTGGAGGAAATAAATATTTATGCCCCGGCTACACACCACTGTGAGTTGTATAAATGAGCAATCAGTCATCCTGCCTCTTGTCAAAGCTGTACACTCCAATGGCCAACTAAGGGAGCCAGTGGTGGTCTAGTGGTATAAGACTCGATGCTCTTACCGCCACGGCCTGGGTTCATTTCCCGGTCAGTCAAGGAACCATACCACTCGTCTCTTGGTTGTCATACTGTGGCGGCTGCCTGTTGCTGCGATGCTGAAAGCTGTGCCACTGGGATTTCAAATACCAGTAGGGTCTCCCATGGTGGACAGTTTTCAGTGGAACTTCCAGACTAAGACAGACTAGGAAGAAGGACCTGGCTGCCCACTTCTGAAAACAATTGGCCATGAAAGCCCTGTGAATAGCATCAGAGCACTGAGGAAGCGCTGGAAGGTGAGAGGATGGCTCAGAAAGACTGGGGAGGCTTCCGCTCCTGTGGTCACCAGCAGTCGGAATTGACTCAATGACACTAACAATGAAGGGAGCCAAGGGATGTGACTCTAAGCTTCACGGAGACCAAGAATGAAGGCTGCGCAGCTGACAGAGTTGCTGTTTGCCACAGGCCTGCGTGGCCAGCCCCTCTGTGCTCCCCTAACCTCAGCTCCTGTTGCCTTCTGCTTCTCTCACTGGAATCCAGAAACCCTGTCCCTCCTCGTGCCATGTGTATTCTTGCCCTGGGGTATTTCCCCTCTCTATTTTGTGGTAGAAACTTTCCAGCACCAGAAGTTTGTGTTGTGAAATTCGATACTCAGACGGCACCATTTTTCCTAACCTCCTCATCTGCTCTCATCCTGTGCTTTCTTTCCTTCCGAGCACTTACGCCATCTACTATCGTATATTTATTGGTTCCTTGGTTTATCGTCTCTGTCTCTATCAGATTGGAAGCTCCATATAGGCAGGGGTTTGATCTTTTTATTCACTGTGGTATCCCAGAACCAAGAACATTGCCTCAAAGATTGTCATCATTGCTTAGTGGCCATTTGTGCAGGGATGAATGAATGGGGACACCGTCCTTTACGTGTTTGAACATAGGAGCCAAGGTGTGGGTGTTGGTTACGAAGCTGCATGCTGAAGAGCTCCCATCAAGCTTGCGTGCACCTTCTGTGGCCCTCTGCAAAGTCAGCGTGGAGTCGGTCCCTTTGACAGCCCAGTGGACTGGTCCTCGGGTGGGGAGCTGAGCTGGAAGGCCCTGGTTTCCAGTGCCCAGGCTTCTCACCAAGCACCACAGGCCCTCTCCTCCTGTCTGGGGCTGACCCAGGACTCCAAGGCTCAGTGCAGCCAGAGGCTGGGAGCCTCACTTCCCTGGCTGGGCTCAGAGATCCTGTAACCTAGGGGGCCCTGCCCATTGTGCTCACTCTGCCAAGAAAGACTCCTGTACAGAGGTCTCAGGAGCCCAGGAAGCTCAGAGTCCCTGTTCCCAGGGATAGGTTTAGAGCTGCAGCTGAAGCCAGACAACCTGGGCTATGTTCCTGAACCATGGGAAACTTTGGGCCAACCTCAGCCCCTAGTGGGAAATGGGACTTTTCTTGGCTCAGTCATCCCCAGGGGAATAGGACTGTCTTGTTCTTGAGGAGGCTGAGATGATAGCCTTGTAAGACTTAGGAGCTCTAAAGGAATGGTGAGATCAGCTGACCCACCCTGCACTTGGCCTGTGAGGAAACTGAGGCACACAGAGCTTGCCTGGGTGGGAGGTGGGAGGGCCAGGCCTCAGCATTCCAGGCTCCAGTGTTGGAGATGAAAATGTGGCCTGTGCAGCTAGACAGACCTGAGTGTGAATCTTGGCTTCCCACTTACAAGCTCTAGGACCCAGGCTCTGTGGCTTCAATTCCATGTCTGTAAAGTGGGAATAAGTAAATGGCCATTGAAAGGCTTGAATGAAGTAATCCTTGTAGTTTAAGTGCTTGCACTGGCTTGCCTCAGGGTTCCTGCTCAGCAGTCAGTTTCATTTGTATCATCATCATGACCATCTCCTGATGCTGCATCTCCTCCTTCTTTCTCCACCTGGTCTTTTCTCCTTTTCCTTCTTCCTGACTCCCACTGCTTCCCTCTGCCTACATTCCTTTCACGGTTTCTCTGATTACATTGATCCATCTCTCACCTTAGAGGTCTCCAGCAGTGACTGGTTCTCAGCTCTTCTGTTAAAAAATGCACTGATTTTGCCCACAGTGCTCCCATCTTTTCATTCCTAGTACTTCCCCGGCCATCCCCTTTCACTCTGAAGTTTTCTCTTGGCGATAGTTTCTTTCCGAATCTATACCTGTTGTTTGAACGTTTTCCCAGTGGACTGGCATTGGCCTTTCTCATGTGCAGCCTCATTACTCTTTGCGCAGATGTTAGGTTCCCTCCATCCCCGCTGCACCATGCCCTTGCTCTTGCAGCTGTTGGCCCCTGCAGCTCTCGGCCTGGGGATGAACCAAGGTGGACCAAAGGCTGATGACAACAGCCACATGAGGCAGCCACTCCTTCCCTATTGCTTCCTTGCAGGGTCTGAAAAATCCAGAAAGTGGATTGAGTCAAGGGTGGTGGGAGAGAACAGGTATCACTAATCTCTGATAACAGGAGTAGCTTCAGTCGGTACTTATAGATAACATGAAGTACCAGGCACCATGATATGTGCTTTACCCACATTACATCGTTTAATCAGCACAATCTATGAGGTAGCATCATTGTTACTCCCATTTTACAAGGAGGAAATTGAGAACAGGGAGACTGGAGACCTTGCTCCGGGTCACGTACGTAGCCCTGGTCTGGGCTGCAGGCACTGTGCTGATGAACCTGTCTTGTTCCTGGTCCCTTCTATTTCACTTCCTGTTAAATGCAGACAACAGGACATCGTTCATCTATGCTTTGCAAATAGTCTGCCATTACACTTGACCCAAGCTTTGTTGCCCCCTGAAGAAGTGTTGGCGAGCACGTAGACATCCTCACAAGGGCCACGCGGTCTGGCAGCAAAGGAGGGAGTGGGACGCCTGAGACTCCACCGGGACCGCCATGCTTGGGTGGGCCCTCGAGGGTGCCCAGGAGGTCAACAGGCTGACAGCGTGGGCCAGGGGTGCGTGTAAACGGTGCAGGCAGCCTGCTGAGATCGGAAGGGTGGTGAATAAAGTCTGAAGGAGTGTTCTGTGAGAGGGATGCTGTCAGGGGCTGTGATGTGTGTGAGTGTGAAGCGTCCCCCGACCCCCGCCAACCCCCGCACCACCCCATGGCAGAGCTTCTTTGGTTTGCTGTTGTCCTCCCTTGGGTTCTTGGATTCAGCAGTCGGTTCATTCCTCCTATTGACCTCAGCATAGCCACTCCCCATTCCTAGTCAAGGCTTTTGTCTAGACGAGCAAGCAGACACCAGGCTCCTTAAGCTTGTGTGGTTAAGTAAGAGTCCACAGGCCCTGCCCACCTTTCTCAGTGGAAGGACGTGTCTTTTACATCAATTTTGGTTGTTCCAGTATTTTCCTTTCTTGCTTCCTCTGGGTTTGCGGGACATTTCAGTTGAGTGATTTCTGGACAATGAGACCTTTCATGGTCTATTTCAGAGCCACTCCCCATTTGTGTTCTTGTTGTCACCAGTTCCCCGTGATACTGGATGCTTTCTATGAAGTTCCGTCACTTGATTCACCCTTGCCTTTAACCAAGAGTTGAAGGCAAGTTAGATGGTAGTTCAGAGCAGAGACTGTAGGGCCAAACTGTCTGTTCTGAATCTGGACTCTGCCTTCACTTCCCCATTCTGTTAAATCGGGCTAGTAATAGTGTCTTCCTCCGAGGGGTGCTGTGGGGTTTAAGTGAGTTTTAATGTAAAGCCATCAGAGGAGCATCTGACACAGGGAAACACTGTCTCGAGTCTGCAGTGTCTCCCCGGTTGGTCCCTGGGCCACATGTGGCTGTTGAGGGCTTGAAATGTGTTTTAGAGCCTCCCAGGGCTTCCAAGGGTTGGTATGAAAAAAGGAATGTAAAATATCTCCGTAATTTCTTATATTGATTACATGTTGAAATGATGACATTTTGGGTGTATTGGGTTAAATAGAATCTATTATTAAAATTAATTTCACTTGTTACTTTTTATTTTTTTAACGTGACTATTGGAAAATGTAAAATCACATGATGGCTCACATCTGGGATCCGCATCGCATTTACATAGAGCAGAGCTGATTTAAATGTTCAGGATATCGAGTGTCTGCTTGAGCTCAAGTTTCAGTCATGAACAGAAGAAACCCTCTCCCTCTGTGGAGCTGACACTGTATGGGGGGAGACATAAAGTAAACTGGTAAATAACTTCAGAGAGTGCTGAATGCTCAGGACACCATCAGGCAGGTGATGTGTTAGGGGAACCTTGGGGAGAAGGAGTGTTTTCAGTAGTGTGGTCCTAAGAGGTGGCATTTGAGCTGGCACCTGACCGACGAGGAGGAGCCAGCCATGGAGAGATCTGGAGGAAGAATATTCCAAGCAGAGGGAACAGCAAGTGCAAACGCCCTGAGGCAGGAGCAAACCTGGCAAGTTCAAGGAACAGAAAGCAAACACGGGTACTGAGTGTAGTGAATGAAGGAATGGGCAGTGCATGATGACAACAGAGGGGTAGACACGAGCCAGTCATGCAGGGTCTAGGAGGCCACAGTAAGGAGTGTGGATTTTATTTAAGTAGGATGATCTTCTATTTTAGTAAGATTACCTGGTTGCTGAGTAGTGGAAATGGGCTCTATTGAGAAGCAGGATACCAGTTAGCGTTTCTAATAGCAAGATGGGTTAATGAAAGAACTTTCTCTGCCTTCCTCCTTCATAAGAGGACACCCCTCCCCACCCCCCGCCATCAGTAGCCTGTGGGTTTTGTAATTAGACAAACCAAGGTCCAAATGCCACCTAAGCTTGGACAAACTGATAGACCTGAGTCTAGGGATCTTGACAGAGGCCGAACTTTTTCTGAACAGAGTCAGATTATAAATATTATAGGCTCTGTGGTTGTAAGGTCTCTGGTGCAGCTACTCAGTTCTGCCATTGTCGCACCAGTGCAGCCACAGTGATACAGAGATGAATGGGCACGGCTGTGTTACCATGAATCCTGATTCTCAACAATAGGCAGTGGGCAGGATTTGGCCTGGGGGCTCTGGTTTGTCAACCCCGTTCTGAACCTCTCTCTGAAAGCCACAGGCACCTTCCCGGTGACATTTGCTTCTGTGTGACAAGTGAATAGCTATTGGTCCCACACTAGGATACTGTGAGGGAGTCAATGGCCAACTCAGAGCCGTGAGCCTCTGAGATGCTCCATAAATGTCAGGCCCCATTTCCCCTCCTTCCTTCCCTGTGACTCTGGCCAGGGTGTCGCTTGATCCTGATGTGACAGCCGTTGGAACGAGGGCTCACAAAGGTTGATGAATTAACCACATCGCAGTGGAGACCACGGTCCTCCGCAGCCCTCACCTTCTCGCTGGCTTTATCTATCACCTGGGTGATGATGTAGAAAGTGTGCTTATTAAATTTACAAGGGACACATCACTAGGGGGGCCGGCCAGCACCCCCTGGATGATGACAGACTCAGGGTTCAAAATGTCTCCATGGGTGTAGACATCCCAAGGTCACACTGAACAATCCCCCTTCTGCTGTTCAAGCCTCATCCTTCCACTTGTGTCTCAGGTCAGCCCACAGACACCTTGCCCCCTTCATCTGTGTCCCCTCCCCACTTCTCTGTGAGCTCTGTTCCTTTAGCATGTAAATGTGCTCCGCGCCCCCACCTTAACACAGACGGACACCCTCCCTCTGCTTTACACCCTGCCCGCCTCTGCTCTCCCTGACAGCTGAACTTGGCAAGACAGTTGTCTACACCTGCTGCATCGACTTCCTCTCCTCCATCCGCTCCTCAGCCCACGCCAGACTGGCTCCTGTGCCCTCCACTCTTGGGCTCAGCGACCTCCTTTGCGCAGCTTCGGGGGTACAGGGCACAGGCTCCCGTTTGGCTCTGCGGCCGCAGTAGAACTCCCGCCTCTGCCCCCATTGGAGCCGAAGTCCCACCGCCTGAGCCCGGTCGGTCCCTGGAGTGCGTTCTCTCTACCTTCTCGAGCTGCTCAGCGTGCTCTGCTCTGTGCTCTGTCTGGAATATTCTCTTTTCAGCTACTCTCCTTCAGTCTTCCTATTCCTTGTCATCTCCGAGGTCTCAGCTTCGCTCTCACTTCCCCGGGGGTGCGTTCCCTGACACCCTGGCCCGATGAGCCCCTGCCCTGGGCTCCCCTATCATTGCAGAGAGGCAGTGGGGTGAGGGAAGAGTGTTGGCTCAGCTTTGAACCCGGCTCTACCTCTTCCTAGCTGTGGGCCTTGACCAATTTACTTAACCTCTCTGTGCCTAGGTTTTCTGGTCTGTAAACAGGGATAATAGTATCTCCCCATGTGTTGTAGTGAGGAGTAAATGAGTTAGTAACCTCTGTGCTCTCCAGTCTCCCTAAGGCATGTCCGGTGTCAGCTCAGCTCCTCCTCAATCCCCAGAGCCTGGTTTAGGGCCTGGCACACGAGTTGGAAAGTGAATGACATGTTAAAAATCCCACATTTGGATCAGAAGGCCCCGTAAGTCCTCCGTGGGGAAGAGCAGGTCATATGCGAGAGTCATGGGGTGTAGTTGATGCTCTGTTAGCGTGAACAGACAGAGCAGATGGGTTGCTAGCTCTGCAAACAGCTGTTTTTAAGCTGCATTGAAAGACTTGAATCCGGATCCAGGGCAGCGAGATGCCTGCTCTTCTCGTGGCTGGTGTGCTGACACCTGGGCTGCTGTGTGCTGCTATAGGCACACGTGCCCTGTGTGTGCCAGGAGAGTGACAGGGCTTCTGGGAAGCTGGAGAAGCCCATTCTCGAAGTGATATTAACAACTGGCGTGCTTTGTAAAGTGCCTTCCATGCATTCACTGATCTCATTCTTGTGCAGCCCTATGAAGCAGTCGCTGTTACCACGCCCACTTCGTAGATGAGAACACTGAGGCTCAGGGAGCTTCAGAATCCTGCCCGAGGTCACACAACCAGGAGGTTAGTCCCAGCTCTGAATGCAGGCAGTCTGATCCCAGAGCCCAAGCCCTGAACTTGAACTGACCAGAGGTGCAGACAGGGTGCCGGCAACGCCCTGCAGCAACGTGAAGTCTGTCCCAGGGCTGTTGGTCTACACCTGTTCCTGGTTGCCCTGGGTGTGGACTTGGGACTGTAGGAGGAGGCCAGTGTTTGCTGAGCCTAAGGGCAGATGTTCGCATGACATGAGCCCCTCGGCTCCTGGCCAGGTGCCACTCACCCAGAAGGCCTTTAAGCAGGATGCAGGGAGCCACTGGGCATTTTCAGCTTGGGGCGGGCGCTGGCCTAGCACCTTCTAAGGTTCCCTGTTTCTGAGACTCTCCTAGGAGCAGTAGCTAGCATTTGTTGAGAGCTGATGTGCTCAGAGCCTTCTCCTGTGAGTCCTCTCACTATCTCAGCGGACTGGGGGCTGCAGGGGCACGGAGGGACGTGGCAGCGCATCCCCAGGTGCACGGCGTATCAGCGGCCGGGTGTGGGGCTGACCCAGGCTGCCCGATCCTGAGCTCACTCTCTTCGTGGCCACACCAACTTTTCTGTCTCTTGGAAGTCTGTGACCCCGGGGTCAGAGCCCAGGTGAACCTGATGGCCAAATCACCATTCTATTCTGAGTACTAGGCTTGTCATGGGAGGAGAGGTTCATTCCCACTTCACCATTTAATGCCATTTAAAGAGTGAGTCTGAAGCCCCTGTGTTCAGATCCTGGAGGGTGAATGGCTTTTCCCAGCACAGGCTTGCTATAGAAGGGGTGTGCCTGGAGGCAGAGCCTTCCGGAGGCCAGAGGAGCTGCCCTTGCCCTGGCCAGGCCGGCTGTGCCTTCGGTGTCCTCCCTGCCCCCGGGCCTCATCCTCCTGGGGAGCTGTGCTGGCTTTGCCAGAGCGGAACACCCCCCCTTGCCCCTCCTGCCAGGGAGGCAGCCTGAGCCTGAGCAAGGGGCAGACAGAGGCTGATGTCACCATATGGCCGGGGAGAAGGGAGAGTCTCTGAGCTGGCCCACTGACTGCCCACCGCACCCAGGAAGTGAGAGGATTTAGGATCCGTTCCGGCTGTCACGAACATGAGGCGAGAGGGAAAGCTAGAGGGCTGTGGACAGGGTTAGAATTCACAATTACCTCAGTGAGTTGGCAAAACAGAGGGGCCAACGGCCACGGTGCAGTGAGGAGAGGAGCGAGAGGGTGCTGGGCAAGGAAGATAGCTGGCCGCAGGGCTCCAGGGAGGGCGGCCGCATGGCCTGGCCCTCAGGATTGCAAAGAGCGAGAGCTCAGAGGGTGAGGGGGAGCCCAGCCTCTAACCTAGTGAGGGTTAGGGGTCTTTTTCCCTAGGGAGTTCCAAGTCCATCGCCTACAGAGTACAGGCTCTTTAGGAACCGAAGATGGAGGAAGAGGCGGCATTGAGCCATCCATAGCTGGATGTGAAGCACCTGCTATGCACTGAGCACACCCTTAGGTTCTCTGAGAGTGAGATGATGGATAAGACACAGTCCTGGCCTCAGGAGCGTAAATCCAGGAGCAGAAAGACAAGACTATACAATAAAAAGTAATCAGCTGTACAGGTGCCCCCCCCGGCCCCCGCAAATTGCAGGCCACACGCTCAGAAGGTTCAGAGGGAGGTTGCTCTGGTCACGGCAGGGGGCACCGAGTACCTTGAAGGGTGGGTAGGATTAAGTGGGTGAGGAGGAAGATGGAGGGTGCTCCTGGCTGGTGAACTGGGGTCAACAAGAGCCTAGAGAGAGGGTAGGGATGATTAGGGACCAAAGGTTTGCAAAGTGGAGCAGTGACCAATTCCTTTGGAAAGGTTGGTGGTGACTTTTCTATTAACAGACAGTAATGATTAAAGGACTGGGAAAAGGCCAGAAGGAACTGGACCTCAGTGTCCTGTTGGAGAAGGCTGCTCTGAGCAGGGGACTTTTGTTTCCTTCTTTAAATATAAGGACTGTGTCCCTGGAGGGCAGGAGGTATGTGGGAAGAAGGATTGCCTACTGCGGAGCTGCCATATGGCTCATTAGACTAGTAATGGGGGATGGGGATGGGACAGGGTTGGACCCTGAAAGGGGCTTGCAGAGGAGGCTTGTGAGGTTCTAAGGTGAGAGGTGCCCAGAGGAGGTGGCGAAAGGACCACAGCCCCTTGGCAGCACCTTGGGAGGAAGGAAAGGGGGAGGTGAAGATGGGACTCAAGATATACTGATCCCTTCATTCATACAAAAACAATTTGATTCTTTTCCAAAGGATCAATGATAATGATAAGTGCTTCCAAGAGAAATAGAGCAGGGAAAGAAAGTAGGAAGTGATGGGAAGTGGTAGGCAGAAGCCTGATTTGAAGAAAGGACACTGCAGCAGAGACTCAAATGACTGAGAGGATGAGCCACATGTGACTTTGTGTGGGGTGGAGGTGGGATCATGCCTAGTGTGTCTGGGGAACAAGAAGACCGGAGTGGCTGGAGTGGAGAGAGCCAAGGTAGAGACCCATTAGTGGATGAAGTCAAAGAGCTGGGCCTTGTGGGCCATGGTGGGGTCTTGGGTTTCATTGTGGGTGTGATGGAGCTGTTGTAGGGTTTGCAGGTGAGGACTGATATGATTTGTGTTTTAAATAATCACTCTGGTTGCCATATTCAGAATAGGCCCTGGGAAGGCAAAGATGGAGGAAAGGAGACGGTGGGGGAGAGGTAGAAGCTATTGCACCATCCAGGTGATGGGAGGTAGACGGAGGGGGGGACTAGGATGATAGTGATGGAGGATGTAAGAAAGGCTCAGCCTCGGTGTTTATTTATTCTCAACTTCTTACTTTGAACAATTTCAAACCAATGGAAAATTTGCACGTGATCGAGTGATACAGTGAATGCCTATATGGCCTTGATCAGTTGTTAACATTTGCCCCTCTCTCTCTTCCTCCTCCTCCTCTCCTTCCTTCTCATTATCACCATCACCATCATCATCCTCATCACTCTCGCCATCATCATCATCACCATTGCTCTCACCATCATCATCATTGTCATCATCATCGTCAGACTGAACCATCTGAGAGCAAGTTGTAGATATCATCATATGATTCTTCACTCCTAACTGTTCCGTCATGTATCTTCTAAATTCAAGGATGTTCTCTTACACAACCATGAAACAATTACTAGATTTATGAAATTCATCATTTTTACAATACTAGTATCTAATAAAGAGTTCAGGATTGATTTGAAAGTAGAAATGGCGTCATTTGTTAATGGATTATATGGAAGGTCTGAGGGAAGACAAGAGTCATGGATGACTTCAAAGATTTTAGCCAGAGCAGATGGCTGATGAGAATGGCCAGGCCAGTGCAAGGACCTGGAATGAATAGCTGAGAGCTCTTACCCAAAAGAAGATAAGGAAGGATCTGAGTGTTGGTGGAGGAGCTGAGCTGAGCTGGGCTGTCCAGCTTTCCAGTGGATGTTGCCACAGCAATTATAAGAGAAGTCAAAGAATCTGGTCTCTCTCTCTCACACACACACATCCCAAGGTACATATACAGACTTCCTTCTTTCTCCCAGAGTTCTAGACCTGAATTTAGCCATAGGTATATCTCACCATAACTAAGCAGAACCAATAATGACCCATTAGACTATAAGTGCCTCAAGGACAGAGACATGTCTGTTTTGCTTACTGTATTCGCAATGCACATATCTTGGCACTTAGTGGGTATTCAGTAACTATTTCTTGAACAGATGGATGACAGGATGAATGCTTTTATTTAATACATTAGACAGGGTGCAGCAATTATGATTATGTAAGCTCGTAAATGACAGAATATGTAAAATAACAGTTGTTGATACAAAAGAGAAGTTTCTCTTTCTCTCCTGTAAGAGAAGTGAGTCCAGGGATGGTATGACTCTACAGTGTGAGGGACTGGGGCTCCTCACATCCAGTTGCTCCTAAGCATGTGGCTTCCATATCCTGGCCCAAGATGGCTGCCCAAGCTCATGCCATCGTGCCTGCATTTCAAGCATGAGAAGGAAAAAAGGACCAAGAAGATCATGCTGCATTTCTTTAAGGACATTTGCTTGAAGTTGCCATACCACTCCCACGTACATCATGTTAGTCACTGTAATCTTCATTTTGGGTGGCTATGTAACCAGTTAAAATATGTTCTTCCACTGGAGAAGAATGACTCAGGGGGGACAGTTAGTGATCAGTGTCACAGTGTGGCCTGGAAGGGGGCTGGGAGTGTGATGCTTTCTACCACAAACCAGGGGTGTAAAAAGCCATCAGGTGGGCTGAATCACTGTGGCTACCGTCTGTGCTTCCCACGGTGATGATGGTTTGTGGTGTCCTCTAGTGGACTGTGCACTTGCGCAGGATGGGCGAGGCCACAGGGCACCCTGAAGAAGTGTCTGAAAGCTCTGATGGGTTGGTGTTTCCCTACCTTTTATTCTGATATGGAGTCTATAGACATCACCCCGTTAGTGAAGCCCATACATTTTGGGAAACCTCTGCGCAGAGTCCCTGACCCTGTGTCCCCAGCTGTGAGCTCCTTGGAATCTTAGGCTGTGCACATTCACCTTTGGGTGCCTGCACCTTCACTGCCGGGCACTCTGGGCCCTCCTGCACCCTGTCTCCTGGCCCGTGCTTGCTGGATGAAGAGAAGGCAATCCATTTAGATTATTCCGGAGTTGTACAAGATGCAACAAAGCCAATTTTTCCTAAACAGAAAATTTGTGGAGGTTTTGCCAGAACTATCTAGAAAGTATGTCAGTGTGGCCCTTGCTTCAGCTCAACCCCCTACTTCTGTAGGGAGGCAGGGACAGTGTCTTCTGGATGAAGACCCCTGCGTGGGTGGGGAAGACAGCCAGCAGCTGGGCTGAAGCCCACACTTACCCCTCCTTGCTTCTGGATTCTGCTCGGTATTCAGGCTTCATATTTCCCTTTGTGTGTGTTTAGTGCGGGGATTTATCGCTGCAGCTTAGATCTGTGATGAAATAGATAAGCCTGCACTTTAATAAATGTGGCATTTCTTTCCCCGAAAGAATCAGATTAAAGGAAATGGGGCCTCTGAGGAGGCCGGGCAGGGCAGGCAGGTGGAGCTGAGGGGCCAGGGCGGTGAGAAGACACTGCCAGCCAGATGGCTTCGGGATGGGGATGCTGGGGCGCAGTTTGCGGTCATTTTACAGTGAGGTGGTCGGGTGTCCTCGTGGCAGAGAAACAGCCCTGTGTCTTCCATGGAAAGAAGCTAAAGCAGCTAAGTCTAAGGCTCGCTGTTGAGTCCTCTCTTGAGTGAGCAGTTTGGGTCCCTGACTCGACTCCTCCTTCTGGTGCAGCTGCAAAGACACTTCCTCCAATCCTTTGGGAAGGCAGGGGTGTGAGACCAGGGCTGCAGGGCTCTGCCAGGCCACGGTTTCAGCTCCAGAGAAGCACCGTTTTAGTGGAAAGAGTGAGGGGGCTGTGTGACCTGGAGCACAGACGTTGCTTAACCTCTCAGGACCTGCGTTTGTTTTGTCTCCAGGAGAATCCTGGTATGTACTTGTGGAATTCTTGTGGAGATGAGAGACAATACATAGAAAGCAGCTAGCACGGTCTGGCACATGGTTGATGTGTGATAGACGGTACTCACTCATATTATTACTGTGTAGTTGGGAGGCGTGTTGTATGATAATCTTAGACTTGTTCTTCCATGGCTTTTAGGACAGGCAACTGTAGTTTCTTTTGGTCCATGTGAACCCACTTTCCTAAGAGGCAATTGGACTGGAATTTTATGAAGTCAGTGATATGATTATTCTTACTGTCATCTACAGATGATAGGATTGAAGTTCAGAGAGGCTGACTAACTTGCTCAAGGTCACACAGCTTGTATGTGGCAGTGCCAGGAGTGGTTACAAGAGCTTCTGAAGACAGGCTCCCTCCGCTCTCCCGGTCGAGCGTTGTTTCCACCCCTCCTATTATTTTTCATTCACAGCCATAAGGTCACTGGGACCAAGAACAGCAGAGAGCAGAGAGAGAGACGAGGCCAGAGCAGTGACCTGTATTTTTGGTTTTCATTAGCAGGCTTGCGCTCTCAGGGCTGCTCTGGGCAAACACCTGGCTCCTTAGATTTTCCTGTAAAAGACGCTCACTGTGACTTTCAGAGCCTTGACGACTGAGCTGAGGCCGGCCAGCACCCTCCGGCCTGTGAGCTCGCGTGGGTCAGAAGGGCCGGGTGGGTGTTTCGAGCTTTGCCATTCTTTGAGAAGGAACAAGATGTTTTCCTGTATAAACATCCTTAAGTGGGAGCCACTGAAGAAATGGGACTTGGTAGCAATTCTGTTTATGCCGTGGCCGCGTAAAGGTTCGCTCCAGCACCTTGCAGCTCCTGTTTTGAAACTTCCCTTGGGATGTGTGATTGCTATGATTGAAATTTACTCCAAGTAGATTCAGCTTCATTAATCCACTTATTCAACCATTATTAATTGAGTACTGACCCTATTGTAGGCACTGTGGAACCACTGATGGGGTTTCGTGCCCATGGAGAATTTAGTCTAACCAAATAAGGTGTGTGTACATGAAGAGTCACATAGCTGTGCAGGAGTTAACAATCAGCACAAAACTGTGATTGAAGAAATGTTTATTTATCATCCTTAGGAATAAGGTGCTGTGCCTAGGCCTGTGGAGAGGTCAAAATACAACACTGAACCATCCTGAATTGAGGGGTACACGTGAGTTGTGTGTGGGGATTCATATAGACAGGAGCGTGCTGTAAGTTCCTTCATTCTCTTAGGCTTTGGTGAATGCTTGCTGTGTACCAGGCACTGTGCCAAAAACTGAAATGGTCCAGGGAGGCAGCGTGAGAGGTGGCGGATATTGAATATGACCTTGAAGGGAAGCGAAGACTCGGTTGGTCAGAAAGTGGGGGAGGGATTGGCCAAGGTAGGAATGGGGTGAATTGAGGAAGGCCATCAGGGTAGAAAGAGTGGGCTTCATAGGATGGAGTATAGACCTGCCCCTTTGAAGTAGCATGCTCGTGGGGAGGGGTGCAATAGTGGGGAATAGTAGGAGAGCAGGGTAGAGAAGGGGGTTGGAAACAGAATGTGGAGGCCTTGAATGCCAGGATTTGTCCCAGGGGAATGCCTGAAGGGGACACCATAATGATAATGGTATTCACGTTTATACTCCCATTCAAAAACAGCTGACCATTTCAATTTTTGATTCTTGTGGCTAGTATATAAAAATATGGTTGATTTTTATATAATTACCCTGTATCCTGCAACTTGCAAATTCCCTGATTAGTTTTACTAGCTTTTTCACAGACTCTTTAGAATTTTCTACATGGACAATTATGTCATCTGCAATAAAGACAGTTTTACTTCTTCCTTTCTTATCAGATGCCTTTTATTTCTTTTTCTTGTCTTATTTTGCTGGCTAGAACCCCCTATGTAATATTGAGTCTAATTGGCAAACACTTTGTTTCTGACCTTAGGGGAAGCATTCAGTTATTTACATTGTGATGTTATTGCTACATTTTTCAGAGATGCCTTTTATCAAGTTGAGAAAATTTCCTTTTATTGCTGGTTCGTGGAGAGTTTTTATCAAGGATGGATATTGGATTGTGGCTATTTCTGTATCTTTTTCTGCATCTATTGAGATGATCATATCCCAGTTTTTTTTTTAGTCTGTTAATATGGTGAATTACACTGATTGGTTTTCAAATGTTAAATTAAACTTGTGTTCCTGGAACAAACCTTAGCTGGTCATGATTTCTTATCATTTTTATATATGTATATCTTTTAAACATTGGCACCTGAGCTAACTTCTGTTGCCAATCTTCTTTTTTATTTTTTCTTCTCCTCAAAGCCCCCCAGTACATAGTTGTATATTCTAGTTGAGTGCCTCTGGTTGTGCTATGTGGGACGCTGCCTCAGCATGGCCTGACGAGCGGTGCCATGTCCGCGCCCAGGATCCGAACCGGTGAAACCCTGGGCCGCCAAAGCGGAGCACAGGAAACTAATGACTCGGCCACAGGGCTGGTCCCTCATTTTTCTATATTTTTGGATTTGATTTGCAGAATTTTGTTAAGAACTTTTTGTCTACGTTCATAAGGCATATTGGTCTGTATGCTGTTTTTTGTCTTGCTTTGGAATCAGCATAATTCTGATCTCATGGAATGTATTGGGAGGTTTTCCCCCCTTCACTTCTGTGTAAGAATTTTTGTAGAATTCACTAGTAAGGCCATCTGAGTCTGGAGTTTTATTTATTTTTTATAGGAAGATTTTAAACTAAAAGTTCAATTTCTTTAATAGATGCTTTTCGAAATAACCAAGCATGACTAAAAAACACTTTAAAACTTTGCTGAAGTCTCTGATCCCAGGACATCCTCAAAATATAACTCACAAAACACCAGGCTGGCCAACTAGCTGTCTTGACGTGGTGTCATATTTGAAGAAGCAACAGTCAAATACCCAAATATGATTCAAAAGCAGTTCAAATCTTGGCCTGGTCTTCTGGAAGAAAAACTGAAGGGAACATTTGTGGCATATGACAAATTTAAAAAATTGAAAGAATTTAAAAATTAAACTTAAAACAATTAAAAAAAATGTTTAAAAAACCTTTCCTCAGTCTTCCTCACTCTCAATGCCTTGCATTTTCCACAGAAGCTGCTTCCCCGCTCTCTTGGCTCACAAAACTCCTCCAGACTGCCCACTGACCTCCGCAGGTCTCCCTCTCTTTACTCTTTAGATCAGCTTACGCTGCCTTGCTTTTTGCAATCCTCTTGTTTATCTATTTTCCAGACTTTGACCATCAGGGTGGAATGCTAGAGCTGACTCATCGAGGCAGAAAGAAAGGAGAAGGTGGGGAAGGGACAAGAGGGCAGATGATTCGGCCTAAACGTCCTCTTGTTTATTTGCTAGCACACCGCATATTCACAGCTCTAGTCCAGAGACAGAAGCAAATGGGCATCTCCCTCCCTGCCAACCCCGAGGGCACCTGTCAAGTGGCAGGTGTGAGGAGAGGCCTCACTGAGGCTCCAAGTCCACACGCTGGAACGTAGACAGAGCCGTTCCCTCTGATTTCTGCCAAAGCCACCTCCCACATTCAGGTTTGGAGAGTGGAGAGCTCAGCATAGGCTTACATTAAAAAACGGTCCTGCTGTTTGTACCTATTTGCTCCAGGATGGTTTAACTGATCTGGGAGAGTGCACACATCGTTGAACTTGGAGCAGAAGGCCTGGGCTTTTTCCCCAACCAAATCTTCAGATTTTTCATTTGATAGATGAAGATAAAACTTCCGACTTCTTAGGGTTATTGAACTCTGCAAAGTGTCCCCATAGAAAAGTTACCTGTTGCTTACTGTCCTTTTAGACAATATATGTAGTAAAATTCATCGCATTCATACGGCACTCCACAAAAGCAAATACACGCGTGTATGTATATGCATATATCAGTTAACCATCAGATGGGTCCGTTGAGGAAGAACTATTTTCCTTTAAACAGGTGGTTTTCTATCGAGGTTCAGGAGGTTTCATTAATATGTCCATCGTCACACAACCCGGAGGTATTAACCCAAACCTGACCTCAGGTCTTCTGATTCAAGGTCTGTTTTTCAATCGCTCCTGTTATAGCTCAGCCACTCATTTGTCTGCTACAGAAGTAAAATCAAGGAGGGCTGAAGCCTCCTGCTGAATAAATTCGTGCATATGCTTATATTTCTGTTCTTTTGATCTGAATTAAGGAAAATGAGCTAGCCGCATCAAAGTGGCGGCAGCAGACACTGTACAAAGCGCATAACTCCGCCGCCGAGCTCTGGGGACTCTGCCAGCGCCTGTGCCATGCGGACGAGCCGCGGGGTCGCGCATGCGCCGAGCAGCGTCGTCTTCTGCTGGGCAGGGAGGGGGCGTGCGATCGGGGCGAGGGGCGGGGCTGGATTTCAATAACGTGAAACCTTAGCGGCTAATAAGGAGACTCCAGTTGTGTCCTGTGCTGGGGAAACTTACCTCACGCTTCTCTTGCTCGTAGGGAAGCAGAGTGGAGCATGCCTGTAGGATTCGTCAACTTGAGCTTTACAAAGTGTGCTTCGCGTTTTCGGCTCAATGCGTTTGTTGGTGGGTGGTTAGTGCCCCGGCCCTTTTTAGTTCTCCTAAGCTTTCCTCACGTAAAAGTTCTTGTACTTCTGCACGGAACGATCTCCATTAGAAAACTCTGGCTGCCGTATCACCACCTCAAACACACACACACACACACACACCCTTACCTGGTAAAGAGTGGGAGAAGTGCTTTGTTATCATTGAGATTATGTTCAATTTCAAGTAATAGAAAACTGACCGACTGTGGCCGAAACAAATAAAGGTTGATTTTCTTACCTAGTCAGAAGTCCAGGGTCCGGCCTGTGGCCGAGTGGCTAAGTTCGCGGGCTCCACTTTGCAGCCCAGGGTTTCGCTGGTACAGATCCTTGGCGCGGACATGGCCCCGCTCGTCAGGCCATGCTGAGCCCAGTCCCACATGGCAGAGCCGGACAGACCTACAACTGGAATATTCAACTATGTACTGGAGGGCTTTGGGGAGAAGAAGGGAGGAAAAGAAAAGAAGATTGGCAACAGATGTTAGCTCAGGTGCCAATCTTAAAAAGTAAAATAAATTGCAAATTATTAGGTTGTATTAAAAAAATAAAAGTCCAAAGGTAGGCCATTTCTGGAGTTGGTTCAGCTGCTCAGCAATGCCTTCAGAGAATCCTACTTTTCCTATCTTCTCTCTTCACCTTAATCTTTTTGCCTCATGATTACAAGGTGGCTGCCCCAGCTCCAGGCTTTGCATCTACATTCCAAACAACAGGAATAGGGGACAGGCTGTGCCAGCAACCATTATTTAGCTGACCATATCGGTGCCCTAAATAATATGTTTTGTTAGCACGGAAGGAGAGGGACAAATTGACTGTTGGGTGGATAACTCACACTGTCTGCCCTATCTTTTGGGTATACTTTCTTCTGTCTTCTTATGGGTTCAAAAGAGACCTTCTCACTGAAGGAGTAGCTTTTGGTTATGGTGCTCACTTAATCAAATTGCTCCATAAGAAGATAATCTGGATGCCCCTTAGAATTCATTCTATTCTTTATTTCATTAATACTATGTTACACTTCTATAGCACTTTACATTTTCACTGACGGGGTCCCATTTAAACTGGGTAACAGTCATGAGATACGAATATTACTGCCTCCATCCTTCCAGGAAGAAAACTGAGACCAAAGAGGGTTAGTGATGTGTTCAGCCCAGCACCTCCTCGCGCAGGGTTCCATCCCTCTGCTCTGCCCCTGCTCCTCTGAACCAGAGCTGCTGTGGCTCCGAGGAGGTGGCACCCCAGCATGACCGCATCTGGCCCCATGACCTGCCGCTCGGCTCGGGATACTGAACATGGTGCCATTTTGAAAACACGTGACATTTTGCTGAGGTGAAATCAACAAGGAAAAAGAGCCTGGAAATATTCACCGAGTTACAGGTCCCTGGTACACCCACTCACGTGCACCCAGGCGCCTTAGAGGGAAACCTCCCCAGAGCGGGCTCCGCAGCGGGATCTTCTGCTTGTTCCACTATGATCTGGGCAACTTGAAGGGCCGTGTTAGAAGTCTGAGCTGGGACTCAGTCTGCACGGCCCGTGTGGTGAGGGACAGAGTCTTCATCCTGAGGCTGGGAGGCAGCACGCGAGTTTTGTGAGTTGTTGCCATTTTCTTCCTTCCCTTCAGCTTGTTGCAGACGACATTTCTGGGGGACATGGGGCCGATCTTGCCCTGTCCCCCGACCCTGCCGTGACGCGGGAGGAGCACATCTTCCCGGCAGCGGAGAAAGCGTGTATCTTCAAAAAGGAAGGGGGATCGTTTCTTCGTCTGGAATAATGACGTGGACGCCTTGTAAAAGATGAATCCAACCGACAGCTCAGGGCCTTTCGTTGGGGAGTTAATTCACTTGGATACAATACACATTTAATGGGAGCTTAATCTGAGCAAGTGCCACTGGGGCAGGAATCCCCTTTTCCTTTGCAGAGCGTGTGCGCCCGAGCTTGCGGCGGTCTCTGTTTACTGTAAAAATAACTGTGGCAGAGATGGGGCTTAGTGGGGCTGGGAAGTGGCTCTTTGGCACTTTGTCGAAGCTAGTGGCTGCAGTGACAGCAGTTGGAATGAGAGGGAGGGTGGAGCTGGTGGCAGCGGCTGTGTGTGTATCTCTTTCTTGTCAGGTGGAGGGGAGGCCCCACGTGGGAGGCGCATCCTTGAGCTGGAGCTGTGCCTCCCATCGCTTCAGCAGGAATGAGCGTGCCTCCAACAAGGGAGTCCAGTTCTCTGATGACCACCTCCCGCCACCCGCCACCCCCCCCCCCCCCACCTTCCCACCCCACATCCCCCAGACCGGACCTTGTCACTGACAAGCAGACAAGGGCACACGTGTGTCTCCTTCTCTACCAAAGATTCAGGAACGGGTGTAAAGGGTTGTGTCCCTGAATCCCAAGATTACACAGTTTTGTGCCTTTGCTTTTGCTGTTCTCCATGTCAGGAACTCCCTTCTCTCCCTTGACCACCTGTGGAATCCTTGTCATCCCCTAAGCCTTGCTTGAAATGTTGCTTCCTCTGGGAAGCCCTCTAGGATACTCCCCTTCGCTTCATCCACATCAAAATTATCCCCTCCTCTCTCCCCTATAGCTTTTGGCTTGTACCTCTGGTTAGCACTCACATCATCCTGCCCTGTGTCACAGTTATGTGTCTGGATGTTGCTGGAACATATCCAAGAAGATCACGTCTGTTGCTGGGAAAGAAATGTTGCTGGTAAAGTAGAGAAGGATCTTCTTCTATGGAAGTCAGGACTAACATCAGTTTCCCTTCAAAGGAACTGGAACCCAGTCCAGGGACAGGCTGTCTCATCAGGTGACATGTCTACTCAAACGCCATGGGACCCCAGGACATTGTGTCCAGAATCTCATAATTTGTTTACTTAATTAGTTGACATGAATTAGGAACCTCTCAGATGTGGAACACTGCCCCTAGCCTTGGAAGCAGGACGTAGGAGGAAGACCTTGAACGTGTTTATCAGAATGATGGAAAAGAAGAGGTGATGGCCTGAATGCCTGATATAAATATTTTGGTGTAAGTCTAGCGATATGAGGAAGGAACCATCTTAACTAGTGACATGAGTCGTCTGTGCTCTTGATGAATGTGGCTCCCATTGAATTTTTTCCTTTTAATAATTTTTATAACTCAAGTAAAATATTTTCATTATAGAAAAATGTGAAAATGCAGTGAATAAAAGAAAAGATTAACAACTCATAATCTTAATCACTGGTTGACATTTTGGTCTTTATTTTTATGTATATCTGAATTTTTAGAATGAGATTCTGCTCTACACAGTGTTTCAAAACCTGCTCTTTTCACTTAACAATATATCATGAATATCTTTACATATTAATAAGTACACATGTCGAACGTCATTTTTCATAGTTATTTTATTTTGCTCTGGAAAATTTTAAACATATGTAAAAGTAGAATAGTATATTTAATGAACCCCCAAGTACCATGATACAGTTCCAAAAATTGTCAACTCGTAGCTAATCCTGTTTATTCATAGCCTCTCCACCACCCTCCACCCCAACACACACACACACACACACACACGCACACACAGACACACAGACACACAGACATACACACACCACTGCTATCCAGATTATTATGAAGCAAATTCCAGGTATGACATCATTTCGTCTGTGAATGTTTAAGGCTGAGTCTCTAAAAGAGAAAGAGTCTTTTAAAAAAAAGCCACGAGGCCGGCTCCGTGGCCGAGTGGTTAAGTTTGCGCGCTCCGCTGCGGCAGCCCAGGGTTTGGAGCCTGGGCGCGGACATGGCACTGCTCGTCGGGCCACGTTGAGGCGGTGTCCCACATCCCACAAGTAGAAGGATGTGCAAGTAAGATATACATCTGTGTACAGGAGAGGTTTGGGGAGATAAACACAGAAAAAAAAAAAAAAAGAATTGGCAACAGTTGTTAGCCCAGGTGCCAATCTTTAAAAGAAAAAAAAAGCCACATCCACAATACCATTACCCTGCTTAAAGAAATTAGCAGTACTGCCTTTATATCCCCAAGTACCCGGCCAGTTACAAAATCTCCTCTTGCAGTTGCGTGCGGCTTTTTCATAGCACTGCAGCCTAATTTATTCAACGGGGACCCTGGTGTTGGCCCAGGAAGACAGTACTCTTGTGTCGCTTTATCACAAATAATGCTGCAGTAAATAACGTTGACAAAAATTTTTGCACACCTGTCTAATTATTTTCTTAGGATAAATTGCTAAAAGTGGCATTGCTGAGTCAAAGGATATGTATGTTTTTAAAGACTTTTAGTCTAAAGTGCCCAATTTCCTTCCATGTTGATTGTACTCACTTACACAATTTGTGAGCAGTACAGGAGACAGTCTAATTATTCTTGCAGTTTTATTTTTATTCTTCTGTATAAACGTTAGAATTATTTTGTCAAAATAAAACTACAATAGAGCTAGTTTTTATTTTTTACTGCATTTTTAGATAATAGATTATTTTTAGATTAACTTGTATTATATTACTACTGAGAATTTCTGTCCCAGAACAAGCATTCTGTGTCCTTCAATAATATATTAAATTTTATTCACATGAGTTCCCATACTTCTTTTAAAAGACACTATGCATTTTACATAATTTTCCATAATTGTGAGTAGGACCACGGTTTTCTTCTCTCTTTCTCTTCCCTCTTTTGCTCCTTTCCCCAAACTAATTATTACTGGTATAAAAGATTAACTTTTGTACATTTATTCTCTAATTGTCAACCATACTGAAAATTCTTATTAGTTTCAGTGGTTTTTTTTAAAAATTGATTTTCTTGTGTTTTCTAGATCTGTATTCCTATCATCTGGTAATAATGATGATTTTGACCCTTTCTTTTAAATATGCTCACCTGTTATTTCTATTTCTTGTTTACTTGCACTGGCTAATACTCCAAAATAAGGCTACATGGTGACGAGGATAGTTGGCATCCGTTCTTTGCTTCTGGAACTGCCTCTGATCATGGTTCATTTTGCCTGATAGGCCCTATTTGTTTGTAACTGATCTCGATGAGGATTTAAGAAATATTGTAAAACATTTAACACAAAACCTTTCAAATAGTAAACATACAACAGATATTTTTTATTTTTATCATGAAAAGAGATATATTTTAATTTCCTTTCACTGAGATTTATTTTAAAATTAAGAATAGATGTTGAATTTTATCTGCTGCCTTTTTGGGGCATTTATTTAAATAATTACTTATATTTCTCTCTAATTTGTTAATATGATGGTGTATTAGCATTGATATAGTCTTCATTTTTGGACTATAAAACCAATTTGGTCAAAAGTCTGCTATCTTTTTTTTATTATTTATTTTTGTGAGAATTTATTTATTTATTTATTTTTTTTTTTAAAGATTTTATTTTTTCCTTTTTCTCCCCAAAGCCCCCCAGTACATAGTTGTGTATTCTTCGTTGTGGGTTCCTCTAGTTGTGGCATGTGGGACGCTGCCTCAGCGTGGTCTGACGAGCAGTGCCGTGTCCGCGCCAGGATTCGAACCGCCGAAACACTGGGCCGCCTGCAGCGGAGCGCGCGAACTTAACCACTCGGCCACGGGGCCAGCCCCTGCTATCTTTTTAAAATAATGATGGATTCTATTTTCTAATATTTTATTTAGAATCTATGCATCTAATTTCATGACTTAAACTGTCTTCTATCATTATTTTTCAGAAGTATCTTTGTTGAGGTTTGAGATCAAGGTTATGCCAGCTTTGCAACATGAATTAGAAGTTTTCATTTCTATTCCTCCCCCCACCGCCCTCCTCAGTATGTTTTTTTCTGGGACACTTTGAAGGAACTTACCTGTGAAATTGCCCTTGGCAAGAACCTTAAAAAAAAAAATCTATATCTATATCTACTTAGATGTATACACACACACACACACATGTTTATGTTTTATTAAATATATGTATATTAAACAATAGTTTCAATTTCTTCCATGATTCTTACAACTCTTAGGTTTTTACTTGTCCTTGAATTAATATCGGCAATTTATACTTTCAGAGAAAATCATTTCGGTTTTGTTGAGTTTTTGGCATAGAGCTGGAAACAGCCTCTTATTATTTAAAAATAGCTCTTCTCAATCGGCAATTATGTACCTCTCCTCTCTTCCATCACTGGTACTTGTGCTCTCTCGCTTCTCACTGGGGTTGCCAGGAGTTTAATTAGTTGGTTCCTAGAACCAGTTAGTGCACATATTAGAGCTGGATTCTGAATTCTTTACATTTTATTGTTTCCTCTTAAATATGAGAGAACTTAAAGCTGTAAGTTCTTCTCAGTAGCTATAACTGAATCCTAAAAGTTTTTATGTGGGCTATTTTTGTTACTGGTATGTTCTAAATATCTGTGGTTGCTGTTTTGAATTACACTTTACCCAAAGAGTAATCTTTAATACTTTAAAGAGGACTTTGTAAAGACTTTGTTTCTTAAATTTCAATTTAGTTTGCCTTTTTTGTTTGTTCGTATTTCGTTATTAACGTCTACTTTGATTGCATTTTAGGTAGAGTGAGTGACCAATATTATTCTCAATTCTGGAAATTTTCAATTTTTTTTTGTATATGTGTGGTATATGATATGATCAATTTTTGTAACTGTTAGTGGGCATTTAAAAGAATATTTGTTTACAATACATAATTAATATATAATAATTAAAAGAAAGTCTATTAATCATGTTATTCGAATCTTTTCTATCCTTATTTATTTCTGTTAACTTGATCAAATATGATAGAGATGTATTAATTTCTTCTATTATTGATTGTGTTTTATTTCTTCTATTATGCACATAAGAAATTGCTGGTTTTATAGGTCAAGACAATTAAATATTCACAACTTTCTGTGGTTTAACCTATATTTACAGTATTTAAAAAGTGCATATGTTTTTTATGTTTGGTATGTAAGGGTTCATTGAACAAATATATTTATAGTGGGTTATACCCTCTTATCTGTGATGCTCTCCGCCTTCAATTCTACTCTCTATAACATTAATATTGCCAACTCTACACTCTGTAACATTGATATTGCCAATTCTGTGCTCTATAACAACATTAATATTGCCGACTCTGACTCTTTGCATGTTTGCATTTTCCTCATAAAGCCTTGCTCATCCCTCTTGTTAATCTTTTCATATAATTTTATTTTAGGTACATCTCTTTTACATGGCTTACCTTCAGATTTTATTTTGCATCTCTATGTGGGAGGGTTTTATAACAGAGGTGGTAAGCCTATGCATATTTATTTGATAACCGATATACTTGGTTCTTATATTTTTTATTTCATTTGTTTGCTTTCCATTTTAAAAAATCCTTCCTTACTGTTTCCCTTCAATTCTTTTCCTATTTTTGCCCCTTTAGTTCTCCAGTGATTTGGAAGATATCCAGCTTATTTTTATTCTGCTGGTGCCTCCCCTGCACTTCCTCCCTTCCTCTTCTTTCTTCAGTTTTATTTAGAATCAGCCGGAACGTAGAGTCATGTGTTCATTCATCCAATAGATATTTATGGAGGGACTTCCATGTGCCCTGCACCATGGTGGGCAGTGCAGGGTAGTGGTCAGCAGATCCCTGCGCTTGTGGAGTTAGAGTTTAATGAGGGAGAGATGATAAATAAGCAGATGGAGAAGGTCAGAGTGATGCTTCCCAGGAATGTAATTAGAATAGAGTGAGGTGGTGGGGAGTTGCTGGTGGCTTCTTTAGACTAGGGTGCCCAGCAAAGGCCTCTGTGTTGGTCTGCTCAGGCTGCCATAAGAAAATGCCACAGACCACGTGGCTTAAACAACAGAAATCTGTTTTCTCACAGTTCTAGAGGCTGAAAGTCCAAGATCAAGGTGTCAGCAGGGTTGGTTTCTTCCGAGGCCTTTCTCATTGACTTGCGGATGGTCATTTTCCCCCTGCATCTTCACATGGTCTTCCCTCTGTGCACATGCTTGTCTGGTGTCTGAATTCCCTCTTCTTATGAGGACACCAGTCATATTGGGTGATGGCCCACCCTAAAGACCTCAGCTTCATCACATCTTTAAAGATCCTATCTCCCAATACAGTCACATTCTGAGGTACCAGGTGTTAGGGCTCCAACATATTAATTCTAGGGGGACACAGTTCACCCCATAACAGCCCGTCTCAGGAGGTAACATTTACATTGAGATCGTTTTGGACATGTTTGGTTTGAGACGTTCAAATGGAGCTGTCCTGTACACAATATGGACAAGTGTCTGTAGAGCTCAGGAGAAGCCTGCACTGGAATATAAATGTGTGAGTTATCTGCACCTAGGGAGTAAAGGAAGTGATGGGGTAAAGTCTTCTGGGAAGAGAATATTGAACTAGTAGAGGAGAGGGCCGACTAAGTATTAAAACACACCAACACCTCAAGGTTTGTTAGAAAGACAGAATCATATGAAGGAGGCAGAAAGAAAACCTAGAGAGCATGGTGTTCTAGAAGCTGGAGAGGAGAGTGTTTCTAGCCTGTTCAAAGCCATGGAAAAGTCAAATAAGATGAGAACACAAAGACACCCATTTGGGTGTGACACAGAAGTAAGTCATCAGCATCCTCAGAAAGAGTCGTCCCAGGCAGGTTGTAAGGACTCGAGCCAGTTTGGGTTGGTTGGGTAAAATAGTTGGGTGAGAGGAAGTGGAAACTATATAGATGACACTTTCAGGAAGTTTTGCTTAGAAGAGAATTGAAGAAGTAGTGCTGAGGGGATGTGGAATCAAGAATGAATCTTGTACAGATGGAAGATACCAGAACATGTATGTATGGCAAAGTGCTCCATCCAGTAGAAAACAGGACATTGAAGATGGAGAAAGGACAAATAGATGAGTGAATCCAAGAAAAAGTGAGTGTATTAATTAGGATATGGGTTTGGCTGTGTGTATGGGAGACCTCAAATAACGTAACTTAAATAAGACAGAAGGTTATTTAAGACAGAAGGTTATTTTCTTTTCAACTAATAGCCAAAGATAAGCTTTCTGGGGCTGGAATGATGGTTCTGTTATACAGGGTTGTTTAAGGACCCAGCTCCTTCAATCTGTTTGTTCCACCATCTCTAAGGTTATTGTCCTCAGGGTCCGGATTAATTTACCACTATATCTACATTCCAAGCATCAAGATGGAAGCAGGGGTAATAAAGGAGACAGGCCTGTCCTTTTAAAATTATATCCCAGAGGTTGCACACATCACTTCTCCTCATGTCACATTAGCCAGAACTTGGTCACACAGCCATGCCTAGCTGCCAAGGAGGCTGGAAGTGTAGTATTTTTTTCCTAGTATTCATGTAGTCAGCTGAAAACTGGAGTTTCTCCTACCATAGAAGGAGGATGGGGCAGCTATTATGGGTCCGCCTCTGTCAAAGTCTAGAGTCTCTAGCAGTTTCTGTCACAGTCACATAGGAATGGAATCCCCAGGTGAAGTGGAGGGGTTGGCCGTCAGCAAAAGAAGGTGCAATTCCTTTGTGTCAGCAGGAAGAAAGAGAAAGTGGATGTCGATGCTGGAGGTTTTGTGAATCTGGTGGCTACTGGACGAGAAAATTCCTCTCTTTCGAGGTGAGGTCAGTCGCTGAGAGGATCCCATGCTGGAGAGTTTTGAAAAGAGAGTAATAATTGCTTGTGTTTGTGGAGGGCTTACTCTGTGCCAGCCTCTGCTCTAAAATCTTTACATGTATTAATTGATGTAACCTTTTGAAGAACAGATGAGGAGCTGAGGCCTGAGCGCTTCAGTCACTGAACTAAGATCCTACAGCTGGGATGTGGTAGGGACGGGACTTGAATTGTGTAGCTTCATCCCAGCACCTGTGTTCTTCACTGCAGTGCATACTGCCTCCGGTCTGGAACCAGCGGTGTGGGACAGTCTGCTCCCAGAGTGGGAAGCACACAAAGAGGGATTGCTAGACAAGACTGAGTGCCCAGTGGAGATCTGGGACCACGAGTTTAAAGTGAAACCAATAAGCCCAATTGTGCCGTCATCTCTGGAAAAGTCCAGCTGAAGAGTGCAGAACTGGAGGAGAGAGAGTTAATGAGAATTAGAGGGTTCCAGGTGAGCATGGCAAAGGGAGACACAGCAAGAGATTGGAGACTGTTAGAAATGCAGATATTTTAATGATAGATTATGAAATCCAGACTGGGCCAGCAGGGAGAGAGTAATGACAAGAAGGAGTGAGGGCTGGTGAGAAAGCAGCGGGGCCTGTCCCAGTGAGGCTGAGGAATGTGGCAGTAGGGGGGACCAGAGAAAGTGAGTCTGTGAGGAGGTGGTACAGTGGGGTGTTTAAATGGTGACTTTTTTTTTTTGGTACAGATTTTGGCTCTGAGATAGGAACCTAGGGGTGGGTGGATGGCTGGGGGAAGCCTCACTGAGAACTAAGAACACTAACAAGTGACTCCCAGTGGGCAAACCATGTGCCGAGTTCACTGTCGGCAGCCAACTCAAAGCGACAGAGCTCATGGCTGAGTTGGAGGATAGGAAGCAGCCCAGCTTCTTCTCCTGTCGAAGGCGGTTGTCTGAGGGCGGGTTGACGTTAGTGGGAGGTTCGTCCAGGGACAGTAGAGAGTCAGAGTCAGCTGCTAAAGGGGCTTCAGTTCTGGACCTTGTCTCCTCCTATGACCCAGAAGAGTTGCATCTTCTGCAGGTCCCATGTCCCCTTTTGTGAACCAGAGAGCTTCTCAGGAGTAATGAACTAGGAATGACCACATTTCCTCGCTGTGTCATCACGACCCTTAGTACATCATATTCCCTGTTTGGACTTTAATGTTCTCCCCTATAAAATAAAGCAATTGGATCAGAATAGTCATAGCTAATATTTACTAAGAATTGCTGAGTGCCAGATGCTATTGTAAGTGCTTTATATATATTGAATTCTGTATAATTGTCCCAACATCTCCATCTGGGGTAGAGACTATTACTACTCCCATTTTTCTGATGAGGGAACTGAGACACAGAGAATAAGTAACATGCCGTATTAGTTTCTTATTGCTGCTGTAACAAATTACTACAGACTTAGTGGCTGAAAACAACACACAGTTATTCTCTTACACTTACGGAGGCCAGAAGTCTGAAATGAGTTTCCCTTGGTTAAAGTTAGGATGTTGGCAGAGCTGGTTCCTTCTGGAAGCTCGAGAGGAGAATCCATTTCTTTGCCTTTTCCAGGTCTGGAGGCTGCCTGTATTCCTTGGTTTGTGGCCTCTTGCTCCATCTTCAAAGTAAGTCACTCTAGTCTCTGCTTCCACCATCCTATCACCTTCTCTTTCTGACTCTGACCCTCCGGTCTCCTCTTAGGAGGACGCTGTGATCACATTGGGCCCACCCACAGAATCCAGAATGTATCGCCCCATCTCAAGATCCTTAACTTAATCCAGTCTACAAAGTTCTTTTTGTCCTATAAGGTGATGTATTCACAGGTTTAGGCGTTAAGATGTGGACATCTTTGGAGGCCGTTATTCTGTCTACTTGCCCAAGGCATGGGCTTCCAACCTGTGTAGTCCTGGCCCTGGGCATCATCCTGCTGCAGCATCAGGAAGGGCCAGTGCATGGAATGTGAGCCACCACTCTTGTTTTTGTGCCCGTGGAGCATCAGTAGTTGACCGTGCCCTCTGTCCCTCAGAATCCAAATTCATCTTCAGAATCCTTCTCAACACTGTTCTCCAGGCAGCTCAATCAATTGATCTGAATTGACATGCACAATGAAGGCTTTGGGCCACTCTCAGTTTTGATCTCTAAAGTCCCATCTGGATCGGACATCCAAGACTTCTGTGGTTCTAATGAAAGAGGGGTATTTGTGGCAAGCCTGTGTGACCTTCTAGGGGGAGAATTGTTCATTGCAAGTTCAGGGCCATTTGTTGTAAGTCACCAACTGTGGGTGTAAACATTAACTTCTTAAGAGGAGTTGGTTGTAGGAAAAGCAGTCTTCTTATTTTCTGATTCGTTGGTGTGCTGGCCGGGAACCACAGCTCTCCCTGAAATGGTAGTTGATAATTTCAGAATTTGGGCAGTTGGGGAGGGAGGTGGAGCCTATGGGGAGAATGCAGCCCCAGCCTCCTGCCCCATCTGCCTGTGCTTGGAGAACATACTGTAATTGCTGAGCCCTGCGTGAAGAGGGGAGAGAAAAATCACAACATGTTCACTCAGAAGAGAAAACAAACAGCCTTCAGTATCAGGCAGGGGAAACACTTTTAAAGGGCATTTTCAAGGCCCAAAGCCAAAGGAAGTCCCCAGCAGAGCCTCCTGGAGTTCATCCTCAGCTTCATCTTGGGCCTTCCAGAAACGGGAAGAAATCTTAGTGTTCTGCTTCCCCTGCGGCCTGTAATGTGGTGCTGGGTGCTGAGGTAGGGCTGGGCACATTGGAATCTCAAGTAGAAGCTGAACTGTTTATCCCGGGGTGCCCTGCAACCTCCTGGACCATTAACCACACATTCCCCAGAGCATCAGAATCCCCAGGTGGGTAGAATCGCATCTCAATCAGAGGGGATGGTACATTGACCTTTATTTGTCTTTCCAATTTCCCACTTCTTTGGGGGCCCTCAGGCTTTGCTGCAGCCTAATGTGCTAGTCCCAATGATTGCAGTACTTTGGGTCACTTTCTCCCTTACTTCACTCCTGTGCAGGGGTGCTGGCTGGAGGGCTGTGTGGCGGCTGTCCACCCTCAGGTCATACTCTGCATGAATGATCCTTTCTCCTCTTGTGAGTGTCCTTAGTCTCATTGCACTGCTGTTCCCTTCCTTCCTGCCTCTTCCAGCTGGGGGCAGCTTCCAGAAACATCCCACATTTGCTGCTTTTCCCATGAAGGTTCCTGCAGTCTAGATGCATCCTTGTGGATCCCCAAGTCAAGGTCATGCAGGCAGGAGGGATGGGCTTGCAGGTGCCGTACTTTTGGGGAAAGATGCCCCATAAGGGAAAGCGCTGAGCTGTAGACGGTCCCTTCCTTTTGCTTATACTTTGCTTTAGGGGCCTAGAGCTGAACCTTAGGCCTGTGGTTGGAGTTTTCTGAAAGAATCCAAATTTTTCTCAGGTTCCGTTTCCTGCCAGCAAAATTTAAGAAGTTGTGGAGAGTGAAATAGATCACAGAACATTATGCTGGAAGGCACCTCTCAAGTTCATCCAGTGTAAACCCCTAATTTTACAGATGAGGAATTTGCCCAAGGGCTGACAGCCAGCAAGTGGCAGACCCGTGGCCAGAATCCAGGTCCCAGGACATCCAGATCCTTGTTCTGCTCCCTTTTCCACATGAACACCTAGACATCTGCCTCTGTACATAAAAGCGCCCGAAACAGGCGAGCCTTTCCTTGCCAGGGATGTGTATTTGAAAGGGGAGAGAGAGAGAGAAAGGAGTAGATGTTGAGGAAATAGCCTGAGTGGGTTGGTGGCCTCTAGAACATCTGGCCTGGTCTAAGCCCTCTTTTGCCTCCAACGTGAATGATAATGCTCGGGTCCTGGAGCACCTCTACCTGGCTCATAGCCCAGCCATTTTATGGGTAGGGCCAAGAAGGCAGCCCCCATGGGTCAGAGCTCTCAGCAGCACAGCCATATCCAGGGGCTGGAGGTTGCTATAGAAACAGTGTGGGGGAGGGGAGGGAAAAAAGCAGAGATTAATCCAGGTAGAGTGCAGGGAGAGGCTTGGCATTAGAGGCTTCTTGATGGAAACTGGAACTTTCTGCCAGCTCTGCTGGAGCTTAGTTGAACGATGGAGACTGTCATTTCCCAGCAAGGTGTGCTGCAGCAGTGGGGTCTTCATAGGTCTGGCTGAGGAGCGTGGTGACTCCCCGTGAGGGTGAGCAAGGCCGCATGCCGTACAGTGCTGTGATCCGCCTGCGTGCTTGTGTGACTGAGTATGGGATTACATGTGTGAGTGCTTATGAGTGTAGGTTGTGTAGTTGTGTGTAAATGTGTGATTGTGTGTGCAATCGTATGTGCATGTGACTGTGTGAGAGTGTGTGTGAGTGTGCTGTCATCTTATCCCACCAGGAGGTAGATAGAAAACTCTATCTGTTGAGACCCACATGGGTACCCAGGGGCCAAGCTTGGGGGAATCATCTCCAGGACTCAGGACAAAGAGAGCCATCAGCTGTGATTCTCTAGAGGCCTGCAATCCATGTTGACCTTACATGTCCTTGAGATGACCTTCCTCTCTCCCCAGATGCCTCCAGAACTGAAGGGCAGAAATGAAGCTGCTTGGTGGGACTGTCTCCTAAGAGGAGTGTGCTGAGTTGGGTCCTCGTGACTCAGGGATGGACCTAGGGACAGGGAGAAGTGTTGGGGATGACAAGCTTTCCCTGTCTGTCTGTTCCCTTCAGTTGGGTTTTAGAGAGAGTGAGGTGGACACAGGAGTGGGGGGCAGGATGCCCACCATTGTAGGAAGCTGTATCATACATAAGCCTCTAGCAGGGCCTGGGAAGTGCTCACTATGAGTGACCAAATGAATGAATTCTTCAGACTTTCTTATTTCTAGAAAGGAGAGTGGAGAATGGAAAGCATTCAAGAGTCAAACGCCCCCTTGAGTTTGGGAGCAATTGCCTGGAACCTTTTGGGTAGTTTACATGTTTCCCGGTGAGAGATGGGGGTCCTGATAGAGTGGCAAGAGGCTGACTGGTGGTGACCACTTTGCTCTGAGTTTCTGCCTCCTGAGGGTTTGCCCAGCCTGCTCTGCCCCGAGGATCGGGGCCTCAAGAGACGCTAGTGCCTGGAGCTTGATGAAAGCTATGTGGGAAGAGGGTGAGGGGAGCCAGCATGATGTCATGAAAACGAGAAGGAAATGTAACCTTGATGAGGAGAGAGAGAAGGATCTAGTGAGAAAGCCACATGGTGTCTGATGTCTTGGGTTCAAGACCTACCTTTTCCTCATACAGGTTTGATCCTAAAACCTACAGTCAAAAGAAGGGTTTTTAGCCCCCATTTGAGCCTCCACCTTGGGGTTTCTGTGAGGTGGGAATGAATGATGCATGGGAAGCCATCTTACTAGGATGCTACGGGGGAAGCCAGCAGAGAGAAACAAGGGGCATGCATGTGCTGGGATGTATGAGGAAGGGCATTTTTTCAGAGGCATTTTGAGCTCATTGGAGAGGGAGTGAGTAGGGGACATTGGAGGACAGGGAGGGGTGTCAGAGGAGGAGATGAGGAAGGCCCGAAGCCAAGACACAGCCCACAGTCAGTTCTGCCCTTTAGGGCTATGCTTCAGTGATGACGCAGAGGAAGGAGTATCAGCAAGGTGTGGAGGAGAGGAGAGGAGAACTCTGGGAACCTTCCAGAGACACTTGAGACTGAGTGCAGGGGAACTCTGTTGTGGGACATGCTGCAGCTCCTGGCAGGGGCAGGGCTGAGGGCAGTAGCACACTGGTCCCTTCACCCTTGACCACTAGCAAGAGACTGCTCCTTCCTGCTTGGCTGCTGGCTGACCAGTTGGTTGAAGAGCAAGGGACCAGGAAGAGTTGCTGTGACAGTAGCATTCTCAGATGATGTACTTCCATGGACAGCCTGTTGTTCAGACTTTACATGGTTCAAAGAATCCTTCAACAGCTGAGGCCTGGATGTCACATTGGCCTGCAGCGTTGGGCCTTTTGAGGCTTTTCCACGTACATCACATCTCACCCAAGGTTAAGCAAAGCACTTGCCAGTGGTGTCCTCTTGGACAAGTGAGTTCGTAGCTTTTGTGCCTTGGTTTCCTCATTGGGGGCGTATTGTTTGCATTGCCTAAGCAAGCATTTATAAAGCACTCAGTACATTGCCAGCATTCAGCAAAACTAGCTATTTCCTGAATCTCTGTACAACCATGTTAACCATGAATTCATATTCATATTCAACAGGTGAGGAAACCCAGATTCAGTGAGTTTACATAAATTTCCAAGATCAGTAGACAATGCACAGGAAGAGGAAGAACAAAGCTAAACAAACTCAAACCAAAAAGCAACTTTCTCTTGGGAGCCCTTGATGTGGGGGCAGGAAAGGCCTAGGCCAGGTTGCAACATCCAGGTCCCCACACAGACTTATGCACAGCAAACTGGAATTGGCTGATGAAGCCCCTTGGGATGACATGCTAAACTGCTTTAACAGAGACACCCCAAAATGCACCCCAAAAATGGAAGTTTCTTTCTCTCTTTTGTAACAGTCCGATATGGAGTTGGTGGGTGGCTCTGACATTCCCTAAGCATAGGGCGTCTTCTGTGTGGTGGAAGTTGAGTCACAGCCATCTGTGCTCTGGCCCTCAAGGAATGAATGAGAGTAGGAGAGGCAGATCCACCTCCTGCAGCCCTTGGCCTGGGTGTGACACTGTCACTTCTGCTTCCCCATGTTGGGAAGCCCAACTACAAGGAAGGCTGGGAAATGAACTGGCCAGCCATAGTGAGGCTGATTTTATCACCACAGAGGGAGGGGGAAGGCATTACTGGGGTACCACTGGCAGTCCCTGTCCCTACAGTTTGCTTTTGGTCATCAAACAACTGTGCATATCCTTCTTCTTGCAATCAGAACACTCAACCCTGCCTCAAGGGAAACCACCCAGGGTCTCATCAGTTAGCACATCCAGCTCAGGGTCCAGGGTCCCTGGATCCTGAGCAGTTCTCTTTTGATGAGGTGTAGATGAGTCTGTTTATGGTCGAGAGGTCTAGACACTAAAGTAAGTGATCTGAGCCCTCCCTCCACCACAGCCCCTCATCCGTCCCACCCCACTCTCCTCCTGTTCCACACGGTGTACAGTGGTGGAGCTGAGGCAGAAAAAAATCACAGTAACAGTTTTCACTCAGAAAAGAGAAGAGGGGGAGACCCAGTGCTGGTCCACAGCACTGATGGGATTCTGCTGAGTGTAACTGTGAAGACCCTTTGCCTTGAGAATGGAGGAGGTTTCTAACTGAGACCCTGGTTCTGCTTTCTGAACAAAACTCCCATATCCATGGCCACCATGCTCTGTGATGACTGTGTTTACCCCCCCAGTCCCTGCCTGGGAGGGGGTCTTCCTTCTCCATTCTCTGTGACAGCACCTGAGTGGGCCCTGGGAGGCGCGTCCTCCTGGAGAACTGAGAGCGTCACCTCTTGCTTCCCTCTCGTACACGTCAGGGCTGTGGTGGTGGTTTTAAGCATAGAACAGTCACAAGCTTTTTCAGGCCAGGTCCAGTGTTGCTTTGGCAATGCAGTTCCCCTAGAAAATTTAGTAGGCTTCTGGTTGACTTACTTCCAGTCACTTCCATATTCCAGGAACCACACTCAGTATTCTTTGTATAGTTCTTAAATCTGCTTTGTGTCTTTGCTTCTTTGTACCTGTGCCTGTCTCTTCCATTTCAGGTGGTGGCTGTCTCAAGGCCATCAGAAACAGTAGAGATGGGTGGGAAGGGAAGGCTGCATTCTTGAGTCGATCTTTGCCAAAAGGATTGATGCTTTTGCTTGAGAAGTCTTAACAGGTCTTTGAAAGAGACTTTGAAGAAATAAGCAATTGGCTTTTCCAACCTTATGCCCCTCCATCTCTGGAAAATTTTTATTCCCTTCTGTCTCTGTCTGCAAAATAACCATTAAGACAGTGCCATATATCTAGCACTGCTGTTTCTGCATCAGTTAGAGTCTGAGCTACTCTAATGAAGAGACCACATGATGCAGTGACTTCAGCGAGATAATTGCTGCTCACACAGCTGTCCAATTTCAGAGTGATGAGCAGCTCTGCTCCGTGAGATGGTTTGGGAACCCAGGTTACTTTCACATTGTGTCTCTGCCTTCCTTAATCATCGTCCTCACCTGCATGGCCAAAGCTGGCCATCAGAATCAGTCCTTGAGCTTATAGAAATGGGAAAGTCAGTGGGAGGTGGCAGGTCTGCCATCTTTCAGGCTTCAGACCAGAAGTGGCATATGGTACTCTTGTCACCTTCCTTAGGTGAGATCAGAGGCACTTGGCCACCTGAGTGTCAGGCTGCAGTTCTCCTCCCATGGAAGATGGGGAGAATGGATTGTGCGGGACAGCTAGCAGTCTCCATCATGCAGGCTATTTGCATGGTCTGTGCTCTCATAAAGTTTACCTTGACTTGAGGAGGTAAATAAATACTCAAATGGTTAATATAACTTCACATAATGGTACGTGCTCTGAAGAAAATTAATGTGGCTAAGGGGATATGGAATGACCAAAATTGTTACTTAGCTAGGGTAGGGAGACCCTAGAAATTCTAGTCCAACCCCTCTTTTAAGAGATGAGAATACTTAAGATAAATTAACTATAAAACTTTTAATATCAACAAGCAAATGAAAGGAGTGTCCTTGAAAAGGGGAAGTTTCTTCTGGTGCCTTCAAGACTCCAAGTGAGTTTGATGTCTGAGCTGTTGTCTTGACAGTCCAGCTTGGGGTGGGGTAAGGACACGGGCACAAGGAAGCCAGATGCTCAGGTTACTAAAGTTTCATCGTGGAAGGGCAGAGTGAGAGAGATCCTGAGAAAGCCGAGTCCAACCGCTAGTTTTACAGAGGAGAAACCAGAAATCCAGAGGGAGGAATCATCTGCCCTGAATTTCACCCAGTGTTCGGGCTTTTTCACAATTCCTTTTCAGGAGGATGGCCACGCAGAGGGCAGAGGTGCCAAGTGGAGAAGGCACAGCGAGAGGGACAGATCTGCCAGAATTCCATCAGTGTGATCGCAGCCCCCTAAACACGCAGACATCTGCCTATGCCTGGTGCTTACTCTCCACCTCATATGTGCACACAAGTGCAGCAAAATGACATTTCCTGAAAGTGGCAGAAGCAGAGTTTTCTTCCTTCTACACCCAAGGGCACCATGGGCGCTCTCTCCTTCTCCCTCTACCTAGAGCCAAACATCTCAGGCTCCCCAAGTCTAATCTCCAGAGCGTTTCATTAAATAACTCACCGAACACCCCAGATACCATGCTCGCCTGTGTTTGCTAATCCCCCTCATTTCACAGGCTGATCCGAAAAGCAATCAAGTTTGTCCAGCATGATTTGTTCTTTAATAAAGAAACTCTGCGATCTTACAGCTGATCTTTGCCCAGGGCTCAGGCTGTAGCCAATACTCGAGTTCTGTTTGGTAAGTATCCACAGGGGAGTCCCTCCCAGCCTGGTGGCTGCAAGGCAGGCCACAGCTGTAAAGAGAATATTACATAAGGGGGAGAGCAGACAACCTTTCAGAGCAGGAGCTGAAGGCCTGACGACAAATGAGCTCAGTAAACACGTAGGATATCAGTTTCATGCTTTCACCTGCTACGAAACTTCCAAAGATTGGTCACTGGTGGTGAAGCACAAATCTTCCACATGGGCATTCTTGAAGCAAGTGTTTGATGGCGGAGACCATACGTAACTGGCTTTTGTCCTTTAGGGAGAATAAGATGCTGCTTGGGTCTGATTGCAAATTGGCTTCTGCCATAACTTGAATTGATTCATTGGATTGTTTCTCCTCCTGACCCTGTGTCTGTTCTGCCTGGATCCCCTTTCATAAGTGGTCTGTCTGCTCTGGTTCTTCTTTGGAGGCAGGAGGACATCTGTCTGCTTGGGCGGAGTTAGTCCCTAGTTTCCCTCATTTTTGTTGTGCTTGTTTTGGCTTTCACTCTGCGATGCCTTGATGTGTTAAATTCTGATGTTAGATTTTTATCCCCTCGTGAGTGATCACTGGGTTCTGTTAAGTGACCATACTCTAAAGCGTTATCAATAATTTACAGAGTGGTTTGTCAATAACTTTAGTGCTTCGTTAAATCAAATGTAAAGATGCTTGCTACGCAAGCAATTGCTCTGCCCTGTATTTGCATGCCAGTTTCCTTAATTCCCTTTACAAATAGTGCTTCCTTCTCTTCTACAATTCCTCCTGTACCGACAGATTCCTGTGGTTTATCTTGGTTTTGGATTTTCCTGCCGCATTTCCAAATCTAGAACAGAAATGTCAGGAACAGGGATTCATTTATTCACTCAGACATATTGAGGTATTGTTCACATCTGCATGGCCAGAGCTGGGCTTCAGCATCAGTGCTCCAGCTTAAAGGGAGGGGAAGGGGAGGAGGCGGGACCACCAGCTTTCAGGCTTTAGACCAGAAGTGGCACATGATTCTCTTGTCATCTTTCTTAGGTGAGATCATAGGCACACGGCCACCTCTGTGTCACACTGCAGGTCGCTTCCCATGGAAGATGGGGAGAATGGATTATGATGGACAGCTAGCAGTCTCCATCATGCACACTATTTGCATAAAGTCTGTGCCCTCATGAAATTTACCTTGACTTGAGGAGGTAAATAAATATTCAAATCATAATATAACTTCACATAATGACACTGTCTGCCAGGCACTGTTTTAGAGCTGAGACTACAAAAGTGAGCAAAACGAAGTCTGTGGCCCCACGATGACACAGCTGTTGGCTCAAGACAATGGACAGTAAGTAGATAATCAAGTGCATATTATAGCTTGACATAATGGCACAGCCCATGAAGGAAAATAATGCTGGTGAGGGGGTTTAGGATGACCAACATTGCTACCTAGATAGGATGCTCAAGAACAGCAGAGGCAGGGACTGCAAAGCCCTGAGACTGGACGGCAGTGGGCTTCTTTGAGGAACATCAAGAAGTCATGAATGGCTGGAGCAGGAGCATGGGAAGAGGGGAGAAAATGAGGTCAAAGTGGTCACTAGAGCCCTTCATGAAGGGCCTTGAGGGCCAGAGGAAGGCTCTGGAGTTTATCCTAAGAGAGCTGAAAAGCTTTGAGAGGGTCAGGAGCAAGAGAGAGGCATGATCTTGTCTATGCTTTAAAGGATCACTTCTGGCTGTTGTGGGGAGAGGAAACTCCAAAGGATTTTCTTTGGAATCTTTGCAGTTGTGTGGATGGGATTTGGTCTGAGGTTTTCTTATTAGTGTGTGACAGTGTCAAGTTTTGGAGTCATGGTTATACTAGTAAAATGCATCCTAATTATATTGTATTACAGATCCATTGTCATATAATACTGGTCAAATGAATTGGGATGCTTATCTTTTTTCTCTATTGTGAGGATGATTTAAATAGTGTAAATGTGACACCTTCCTTGAAGTTTCAAAAACTTCATTTTGGGGGGACAAATTTGGAAGATTCTTTCATTAGTCAATAACCTGCTTGGGTTTGGTTTTTTTCTTTTTTAAAATGTAAATTTCTTTTTTTAAGAAATAGCATATCCATTTTATTGGCTCTCAATTTTTAAGTGTATCACTACTTTCATGAATTTTAATCTTCACATTTTTAGTTATATCCTCTTTCTCATTGGTAGATGTAAATATATATATTTATATATTTCTCGAGGAAATGTGCCAATTTTACTGATTTTTTTGGTCATAAAACAAGGTGCCTAGGACTTATTTATTTATACTTTTCATGTTTTCTGTATTCATTCATTGCTGCGTTTTATCCATGAATCCTTCTCTCTTGATTTCCGAGTTTTATTTTCTAACATATTAACTCAAGAGCTTAGTTAATTTATTATTGTGCTTTTTGTTTAATGATGAAATTATATAAAGCTATGAATTTCCTTCTTATTACAGCTTTTGCCACATTCCGTAATTTTTGCTATGTATTATCTTCATTGTCATGATTTTTAAATAGTCTGTAATTACAATTTGATTACTTCTTTAATCCAAAAGTTACTTGGTTGTTTTTTTCCTGAAAATATCTGCTACTGTTTTTAAGATGCATACAATTTATAAATGGATAAATTAAAAAGCAAAGCTCACCCCACCTCCTCTCCCACCCTATCTCAGTCCTAGGGGTGATTACTTTCAACAGTTTGGCATGCATCCAAATAGACCTTGTCCAGAGACATCAAATAATATACCATAAGCAGATATAATTTATTAAAATAAGATAAAATTACATATATCCTCCAAATTCCTTTATTTATTCAACAGTAAGCTTTGGCACTATCTGTAGATATGCCTCATTCATTTTAAATGGCTATTTTGTAGTATGACATGAATTTGTTTAGTCATTCTCCTACGAATGGGCATCTAGGCATCCACATTGTCTATTTTTTTAATTTATTTTTTCCTTGTTCAGTTGTGCAATAATTTCTGTGGGAATACTAGATCAAAATGTCCATTTTTCCTTCTTATGTACACATTATATAGGCATTGGTGTGCTCGTAAACTGGCTGTCAAAACAACAAACAGGCTGACAAAAACAACCATCTGATTCATAGTATCTGCTAATTTCTGTGGTGTAAATACTGCCACCATGACCAATTTTGGGCTAGCAACTGCTCTCCAAAAATCCTGAATATTTAGCTGTGGACTCTGTGAACTCGTTTAAGCCAGTTCAGGCTGGTTCTAGCATACCACAGTGAAAAACCAAATTGCCCCCAAAATTGTTGGGTTAATTTACACTCATGCAGTGTGTGACAGTGCACTTCTCTCTATGACTTCAGGAACGCTGAAGAGTAAGAATCTTCCTGATTTTTCTAATCTGATAGATTAAAAAATTATATTTCACTTTTATTTAGTTTGCATTTCTTTTCATGCATTTAATATCACTTTTATTTCTTCTGTGAATTGTCTATTCATATGATTTACCCCTTTTGTTTTTCATGCAACAGCCTTTTAGTTGAGCACCTTCTACTTACTCTGTAGTCCTGTAGCTGCTAGGGATCCAACAGTGAACAAGACAGATTCCCTTCTCTGCTAGAGAAGTTCATGTTCTAGGGAACAAGACAGATAAAATTATTACAAGTTGAAAACAAACTATGAAGTTAACAACCCGGGAGCTGAGCTAGAAAATAATAAAAGGACACCTCCTTACATGGGACCTTTGGGGACGGCCTCTCCGGGAGGTAGAACTGAAGCTGAGACCTGCAGGTGTGAAGGAGCCAGCCAGGAAGAGCGTGGGAGTTAAGGCCTGGAGGTTAGAGGCGGCACTGATAAGCTTTCTAAGCACCAGCAACAGCGTGTGCAAAATCCCTGAGAATTCAGGGATTGTTAGAAGAAGATCCGGGAGGCCGGAGCATAGGGATGAAGGCCGAGAAGTGAACCAGATGAAGCTGGTGAGACAGAGAAGCACCAGGCCACGGAGGACCCTGCAGACCGCGGAGAGGGACTGCATTTCATTCTAAGTGAGTGGTTAGCCACTGAAGTGTTTAGGTAGAGAACTGATGTAATCCTACTGAAAATAAAACTATAGAGATCTCTTTTCACTGCTGTATACAAAGAGGATTACAGGGAGGCAAAAAGGAATCCGGGAGCCAGTTAAGAGGCTGTTTGTTGTCCTAATCCTAGTGAAAAGTAATAACGTTCTAGACCAGGATGGTCATGTGGAACAAGGGGTGCCGTTCAAACTGCATTCTGTGCTCTGCTGTAACTGACAGCCCTACGCGTGGAAATGACAGTTTGTTTTTTCCATGCTGATTTTTAGCTATGTTTTGAATAATAGATACATTTTGGTTATTATATGTTGCAAATATTTTTTCACAGTTGGTTATAACCAATTTCATGATTCAAAGTATCAAAGTTTTAAATTTTCATGAAGTCAGATTTGTTGATCTTTTCCCTTTTGCTTCTGAGTTTCCTTGTCTCATTTAGGAAGATCTTCCTATTTGCAAATTTATAAAACATGCTTTCATATTTTCTTTTTTCAATATTTAGATTGGAAAAAAACCCCATAGATTTTAAAATGAATCTGGAAATGACTTTGGTTTATAAATAAGGTAGGAAACTTTTATTGTGTGTACTTTTTCAGTGGACTGTTGCATCATTCGTGCTGCTTTTTAAATTGGAACTCTGTGGTACATTTCGGTGTCTGAAGGTACAGATATCCTTTCATCATTATTCTTTTACAGAATGCTGCCAGCTGGTCATGTGCATTCTCTTATCTGTATGACTTCTAGACTCAGCTTGTCAAGTTCTCTTTTTAAAGAATGAGATTTTAAAAGGGCTTGAATGGAATTGATGTCTTAATTTGGGGAGAAGTGACATTTTAAATGTTTTAAGTTTTCCTATCCAGGAATATGGTATGTCTTTTAGTTATCCAGACCTTCCTTCTTTTATTTCTTTTAGCAAACTTTTTGTCATAGAGTTCTGATACTTCTCTTGTGTTTATCACAAGGTGTTTTGTCATTTTTAGTATTAAATGAATAGAGCTGTTTTTCACTGGGTTTTGCCAGTGTGCGGGAAAGCTGTTTATTTTCACATGCTTTTCTTCTATTTGGTCACTTTATTGAATTTTCTCAGTAGTTTTACTAGTGGTGCAGTTAATTGTCTTAGATTTTATAAGTAAACAATCATGTCATCTACAAATACTGACACATATGTCTTGCATTTCAATGTTTGGTTCTCTTTTTTTTCTTAGTACAGTGATTGTGACTTTAAAAAAAAGATAATTATGGTGGTAACAGGCACTCCTTGTAGAATTGTTTTTTGGGATTTGTTGTTAAGTTAAACCTTTTTAGGTTACTGAAAAATTAATTTTAAAAAAATGACTGTTTCTGCACTTAGGGTGACAATCATATGGCTTTTCTTTATAATGTTGTGAATTATATAACTTATTTTGCTTTTCTGCTGTTGAACTTTCCCTGTATTCCTGGAATGAAGTCACCTTGAGCTTCATGCTTTATTGTGTTTTTGCACTGAGATTTAGTTTGCTAGCATTTAGACTTTTTGCATTGAAATTTGTAAATGAGATTGGTTTAAACTTTCATTTTTCCTAATATTCTTGTTTGGTTTTGGTATGAGCAACCAAATGAGTCTGACACTTCTCTTGTATTTATTACAAGACATTTATCATTTAGACACAAAGAATGATTGAAAAACAGTTTTAATCTCTTTCTCTGCTCTCGTGTGGTTTAAATAACAAAGAAATTATATGTTATTTAAAAGTTTGATCTAACTCAGTCATAAAATGATCTGGGCATGGTGAATTTTGAGGCAAGTATCTCTTTGGCTATCTGTTTATTATCTTCTATTGTTATTGATGGATTAATTTTTATTATATCCTGAGCCAATTTTGTCTATTTTATCTAAATTTTCAAACTTATTGGTATAAAGTTGAACATAGTATGTTTAAAAATTACCTGTAAGGTTTTCACAGGAGTCTTGTTACTTTTCCTTTGTCAGCTCTGACATTGGATGGGTTTCCGTGCATTTGCTCCTTCCAACTGAGACCCGATTTTGCAACATTTTGTTTACTGGACTTTTCAATAAACTAGGTTTGGGTTGGTCAAGTCTGTTGTTTTGTATTCAATTAGTTTCTCCTTGTGTTTGTGTTAATTCCATCCTTCTCTTTTCTTTAGGCTTATTCAGTTTTGTTCATTCTTGCTTTCTTAACAAATGCATTTAAGGGTATAATTTTTCCTTGAAATAAGACTTTGGCCACATCTAATCGAGGTTGAAATATCTCAGTTTTAAAAGTTGTTTCTAGAGAATTTATAATTTTAGCCTGAATTTCCTTTTTACACCAAAATTATTTAGCAGAGTTTTTATTTTTGCATTCAAAAATATTCCAGATAGTTATCATTTTGGCCATTGCTTACTTACTAATATATGATTTTGATTTGAGGATGAGTGTCTTTTATGATTTCTACTTTGAGAGGTATAGCTTTTCTTTGTGGCTTAGTGACTGGTTTTTCTAAATACTTTATGGATATTTGGGAAAAACGTATTTTATGTTTGTTTGGTTATCCATCCATGGTTGCAAGTTTTGTTATGTATAATGTACATATCCTATATATTTTTTTCTGCATCATATTTTGAAGACCTTAGTGAATTAGTTATATCTTTCACTGTGATTATGGTTTTGTCAAACTCTCTTTTATTTCTTTGGATTTTGCTTTAAATGTTTCTCTACTGTATTTTTCTTTTGTTCAAAAAAAGGCATGATTACTGTTGCTTCTTTGGTCTGTAGTTTTTACCAAAACATGGTTTCCTTTTTATCCCATTTGATGCTGTTTTTTGGTTTGTAGTATCTGTTATCTGATATAATATTTCTAGTCCTGTTTCCTTATTAATAATGTATAGTTTATCTTTGTTCAGTCCTGTATTTTCTGCCTTTCTCTGTCATTTTATTTATAGAATATATGTGTATGTGTATATATGTGTGTTTGTCTATATATACACATTTGTTTTTACTTCTTAGGAATCCTCGAAAAATAATTAAATGAGTTTCATAGCCATAGTATAACTAAGTATTTACTTTTCCCTTATTTTCTTTCCTTCCTTCCTTTGTTTTGGTTTTGGTGGAGTCCCCCGTCCTTTTACAAAATAGATTGAGATTTGGGTGACAAGCCTAGGAATGTATTTCTGAAAAACATCTTCATTTACTCTTCTAGATTTTAATTTTAAAACTTCTGTTTTTACTTTATTTATTATAGAAAATGGCAAACGTATACACGTGTATAGAGAATGGTATGAAGAGCATATCTCTTGTCTACTCTTGTTTTATCTCACATGACCCACCTCCTTCTGCTTCACTCTCCCACACTGGATTATTAGGAAGCAACTCCTAGAGATCATGCGATTTCGTCTATAAATAGTGAATATTTTAGTATGTATTTCTGAAAGATAATAAGGTAAAGACAGTCTTTTGGAAACAACCACAATGCCATTATCATACTAAAAAAATTAACATTGCTTCCTTATCACCTTCAAATTAGATTCAAATGTTTGAACTTCAACACTTGGAAGTCATTGCTCAATTATTTTCTCACACCTAGTCTTGCAGGTGAGAAGTATAATACCAAGCTCTCTTTGTAAGTTAAGTTTATTTTTGCTTTTTGGAAACTGGCAATATTTGATTTTTTTATACTTGGGATTCACATATTTCATGCCTTTCATTATTTTCTGAGCTCTGACCATACTGGCCTTGTATTTTCTTGCTATGCCAAGCCACAGGGCCTTTGTACAGACTATTTTCTCTTCTTGGAATGTGTTCTCCACATACTCTGTCCTGCCACTCCCTACTTTTGTAACTCCACATGGCCTTTGGATGTGAGCATAATCACCACTTCGCTGCCTGCTGCCTGGCCACCTCCAGTCTTGTACTAGATAACACCATTCGCTTGTTCCTCATCCTCTTATCAGAACTGTAATTGTGCATTTTACATGTGTGTGTGTGTGTGTAGTGCAGGGTTGATACAGCATCTGTTTTTCCTGCTGCACCGTAGATAAGCTGCAGGAAGGCAGCGACTGCAATTACCTTTGCTCCTCATTATATAGGCAGTATCTAGCATGGTGCTTTGCACGTGTAGATGCTCAATAAACATCTATTAAGCACTTGAATGTTTGAATTGCTTGAATAAATGAATGACGGATATCTTCATAAGGTACTCACTGTGTCTTTATTATCTGAATGCTTTATTTTTGGATTTTTGTCGTTCCATCTTATTGTTTCTCTTCTCCTGGAATTCTCATTAGATGGATACCAGATTTAACTCAAACTATCTACGCTACTTTTCTCTCATAATTTTAATTTGTTATTTTTTTCCATAGCGTTTACCAATTTGTGCTTCAGCCTTGCATTAGCTTTTCTGGGACTGGTATTCAGCTCTCCCTGGGTTTTTGTTTTTGTGATGTTTTATTTTTTCCAAGATGTTGGTCTAGTGGTTAAGATTTGGTGCTCTCACCTCCGTGGCCTGGTTCATTTCCCAGTCAGGGAACCACCCTACCCACCTGTCGATTGTCGTACTGTGGTGGCTGTGTGTTGCTGTGATGCCGAAAGCTGTGCCATCAGTGTTTCAACTACCAGCAGGGTCCCCCATGGTGGACAGGTTTCAGCGGAGCTTCCTGACTAAGACAGACTAGGAAGAAGGACCTGGCCGCCCACTCCTGAGAATATTGGCCATGAAACCCTGTGAACAGCAGCGGAGCACTGTCTGATGTAACGTGGAAGGTGAGAGGATGGCGTAGAAAGACCGGGCAGGGTTCCGCTCTGCTGTACGCAGTGGCTGGGAGTCAGAATCGACTCGATGGTACTAACAGCAACAAATTCTCCACGAACTTTACTTCTTCTTCGTGTCAGTGTATTCTTATTTAATAGTGTGATGTTCTGTCAAATCTCTGAGGGAACTAATGTTACGTATTTTAAAGTTGTTTTCTGTTTCTCGAGTTAACTCTGTTGTTAGGAATTCTTCAATTTGTTCAGTCCAGTACTTCGTTTTCATGCTACTGTTTTCCCTAAAGGGTTGGAAATTATGAGTTGCTTTCTCACTTTTAAAATTAATACTCTAACCATCTAAGTCAGTCAGTTCTGCCTTATTCCCTTTTACAAACTGCAGGAAAATGAATGGCATAATAGCTTTAGGATTATTCAAATTATTCTATTTTTCCATGCTCGAGGATACAAGGATTATTCAACATGCATTCATCAATTCGTTAAAATGTTTAACACATATTAATTGAACATATACTACATTCCTAGGCACTGGAGACAGAAAAATGAATACATTTCTGTTCTTTCCCTTATCAGTTCGACTAAGTCAGGGGAGAAGGACTGGTAAATAGTTGCAATACTGCAGTGTTAAAACAATCATGATAATGGATTACCTAAAAAGAAAACTAGAAGATAAGAACGTGGAAAAATTCTAAAATGTTTGAAAGGGAAAATAAGTGGTTATTTCCTCTTTGAGTCCCTATTGTCTGCAACATATTGAATACTTGATACATTTTCAATGCATGAATGGACATTCAGAGAATGGAAAGAATGAATGTAGGACGAGAACAGAAGTCCTCTTAATATTTTCAATTATTTATCTGGACATAGTGGAGAAAACAATTCCAGCCATTAGTTATACCTTGACTCTCTTTAGGGTGAATTGTAAATATCTTTGATGCTTAACAAGTAAGTGACAAATAAACGGTTTCAGGGAAATTGGGAAGTACTAGGTCTTAAGTCCCCAATCTATAATTCCTCAGTGTTTGTGTGTGAGGGTGGGAGTGGTGGGAGAGAGGAGGGGGGAAGGGTGAGGGGAGAAAGAGGGGAACTGGAAGAGCAGGAGGAGGAGCGGGAGGAGGAGGAAGAGAAGGATGAGGAGATGAGAAGGAGGAGGGGAGAAACAAGTCAAGTAAAGGGACATCTGTGAAGGAGTGCCCATTTTTATTTGCACTTTGGCAAACTGCCTCCACCCCTACCCTGTCCTCTTGTGTGATCACATCTTTCAGGAAGCAGAAAAATGCAGGAAAGGGGAGAGGGACTTTCTCTACTTCCTCACATATCATTTTTGCATTTGCAAGGTGCCAGCTGTTGGCACATTTCTTCTTCATGGTCCTGTTTGTGGTTCTCATATGGAAATAAACATGTATTAGTGTGAGAGAACTTGTATTCCAGAGAATCAACGTTTGTGAAAATGTATTTTCTGAGTGTAATGCAGAGTGGGAAATATGATGCCAGACTGATCATAAATATATGCAGATGCAAGAAAATTCTCTTTCATGTCTGTATTAAATTGTATCAGTTTGGATTGCTTTTTTAAAGCAAAACAAAATAACTAACTTGTGTCGCATAAACAAATTGAGATATTTTTTCTCAAAAAATAACAGGCATCAAGTATTTATGAAGCAGGTCAATGATATACTCGCCAACATCTCTGTCATTTTCTTGATTTTTTTCCTTATGTCACATGATTGCTACTGCAATATTGTGATTTATAAGAAATATATATTTGGTCATTCAGAGGACCAAAATATATTTCTCAGATGTATTTCGTCTTCGTCCACCATTCCTGGCTCATAGCTTTCAAAACCCCTGGAATTTCCTGAGCGATAAGAGCATTGGGAACACATTCTGTTGTAATATTTGGTCTCTTGTCCTCAGTTCCTGAAAAGCCTTTATGTTGATGAAGGTGAAGTTTAGACCACCCCCCCCCCCCAAAGGGTAGGGGCTGGTTGCCGGGAGAACCAGCCTTAAGATCAGAAGAATGGAACTTTCAGTCCCGCTTCCTCATTTCTGGGGAGGGTGGGGCTTCAGTTTGCATCGCTTGCCGGTGGCCAATGACTTAGTCAATCATGGCTATGTAGTGAAGCCTCCATAAAACCCCAAAAAGGACGGCTCATTGGCCTTTTTTTCAGAGAACTTCCACAGTGGGGAGCCAGAATGCTTCCATGTGCCACCATACTGGGCCCCAAGCTCCACGAAGATACAAGCTCATTTGTTCAGGACCTTGCCCTGTATCTCTTCCTCTGGCTGTTGATTTGTGTCCATTAATATCCTGTAGAATAAATGGATAATCCAGTGAGTAAATGGGTTTTCTTGACTTCTATGAGCTATTCTAGCAAATTAGTCAAACCCCATGAGAGAGTTGTGGGAACCTCTGATTTACAGCCAGTTGGTCAGAAGTACGGGTAACAACCTGGACTTGGGATTGGCATCCTGATTTGGAGGGGGTTGTTGGGACCTCCAGTCTGTAGCCCGTTGGTTAGAAGCAAAAGTAACAGCCTGGGCATCTGTCTGAAGTGGGGGGCGATCTTGTGGGACTAAGCCCTTCACCTGTGGAATCTGATTCTATCTCCTGGTAGATAGTGTCAGAATTGAGTTGAATTCTTGGACACCCTGCTGGTGTGCGAGAAGCTCTTGTTGGTGTGAGGAAGCCTCCATGTTCACATATCAGAATTGGGTCAGGGGACTCTTTGCAGCTACTATATGGCCATGTTTCACATTTGTATTCAAGGCAGGTACAATGGAGTTAAAGGATGATTTTTAGCTGTATATATCCTATTTACCAGGAAAGCTAATGCAGCCCATCAAGTTTCCATTCCCATCTTGCGGCCCAGAACTAGAAATATGGCCACTCCTAGCTGCAAAGGAGGCCAGGAAAGTGAATTATTAACTTTCTCAGCTTCTTTAGGAAAGGCAGGCAATGAGAAAGTGAATGAGAATGAGTTCCAGGTTGGCAACCAATAATATTGGTCAGGAATTTGATATTTTGCAGGGTAGATCTTTCTACGTCCTTTAACTTTCAACCTGTCTGTGACTATATTTAAAGGGCAGCCAGTACAAACAGCATAAGACAAGTCTGGTTTTTGTAGCTAGCCTGACAATCTCTGACTTTTTTTTTTTTTTTTTGAGGAAGATTAGCCCTGAGCTAACTACTGCCAGTCCTCCTCTTTTTGCTGAGGAAGCCTGGCCCTGAGCTAACATCCATGCCCATCTTCCTCTACTTTATATGTGGGACGCCTACCACAGCGTGGTGTGCCAATTGGTGCCATGTCCGCACCTGGGATCTGAACTGGTGAACCCCAGGCTGCTGAGAAGCGGAATGTGCGAACTTAACTGCTGCGCCACTGGGCCAGCCCAATCTCTAACTTTTAATTACAGTGTTTACTCAACTTCTATTTAATGTAATTGTTTATATAGTTGAATCTAAATCTACTGTCTTGCTATTTGTTTTCTATCTGTCCCCTCTGGTTTTGTTCCTTTTTTCTTCTTTTCCTGCCTCTTTTTAGGTTAATCAAGTTTTGTTTTTGTCGTCATTTTGTTCTTTGCTTGGATTCTATTTCTTCTATAGGCTTTTCACCTATATGTCTTTAAATAATTTTTTGTGTGCCATTGTTCTAGAGAGTACACTATGTCTCCTAAACTTATCAGTGTCTACCATTACCATGAATTAATATTATATCCTTCATGTATAATGTAAGATCTTTACAACAATGTGCTCTCATTTATACCTTTCTCATCCTTTGTCTGTTGGTGACATTAATTTTACTTTTACATGTATTCTAAACCCCATTCTGCATTGTTTTATTTTCACTTTAGTCAATTAAAGAATGTAACAAAAGAAAGAAAAATAGTTTTGGTATTTATCTGTACATATTTGCCATTTCCTAAGACTGTTCTTTCTACTTAGGGATCCACATTTCCCCTTAGTACTATTTCACTTTAGTGGAGAGAAATTTCTTTACGGTTTCTTATAGAGTGGATCTGCTGGTGATAAATTCTCTCATCTTATGTTGATCTAAAAAATGTCTTTTTTTGGCCATAATCCAAAAAAATTTTGTCTATGTCTTTATTATCTTTCTCTTAAAATAATCTTTTAACTTAGAACATCTTTAGAGTTGTAGAAAAGTTGCAAAGATAGTGCCAGGAGTTCCTATACACCCACATCCAGTTTCTTCTGTTATTAATATCTTACATTAGTCTGGTACATTTGTTAACAATGAATGAATTGGTACATTATTGCTACTGAAGTCCATACTTTTATCACATTTCCTTAGTTTTTAGCTAGTGTCCTTTTCCTGCTCCAGAATTCCATCTAGGATACTGTGTTACATTTATTTGTCAAGTCTCCATAGGCTGTGACGGTTTCCCAGACTTTCCTTGTTTTTGATGCCTTTGGCAGTTTTGAGAAGGACTGGTTAGTATTTTGTATTATGTCCCTCAAATGGTATTTGTCTTGTGTTTTTTTATGAGTAGACTGGGGCTATGTGCTTTGAAGAGGAAGGCCACAGAGATAAAGTATCATTTTCATCACAGCAAATCAAGGGTGTGTACCATCCCTATGACTTACCGCATTGGTGTTAGTCTTGATTACCTGGCTTCGGTCGTGTTTGTGAGCTTCTCCACTGTCAGGTTGCTCTTCTCCATCTCTCTCCACTTCCGTATTCTAGTCTGTGGAAGGAAGTCGGTATGTGCACCCCACATTTAAGAAATGGAGAATGTCTCCATTTCAGAATCTTCCACATGAGAGATTTGTCTGTTCTCTTCCACTTAGGTATATCAATATGACTTGCGGATATTTATTTTATACTTTGGGTTATAATCCAATACTACTTTACTTTCTTGGTCAGATTGTTCCAGCATGTTTGCCTTCATTTTTGAAAGTTATTTACTGTTTATAGAATTGTGGCTTGACATTATTTTTTCCTTTGAGCATTTTAAAGACGTTATTCCATTGTCTATGGCCTCCATTGTTTGTCAATAAAATCAGTAGTAATCTCTCTCTTTTTTTTTGTATGTGATATATCATTTTTCTCCTCTGACTACTTTTAAAGATTGTTTCTTAAGTTTTGGTTTTCAGCTGTTTGACTAGGGTGTGTCTATGTATTTTTTTTAATCTATTCTGCTTGAAGGCACTGAGCTTCTTGTATATGAGGTTGTTGGTTTGTTTTTTTAATTCAAATTTGGAAAAGTTTAGCCAATATTTATTCAAATATTTTTTTCTGCATGATTCTCTTTTCTCTCCCTCTTGGACTCCAATTGAATATATGATAGTTTGCTTGATATTGTTCCACAGGTTACTGAGGCATTTTTTTTAACGTTTTTTTTTTGGTGAGGAAGATTGGCCCTGAGCTAACATCCCTTGCCAATCTTCCTCTTTTTGCTTGAGGCAGATTGTCCCTGAGCTAACATCTGTGCCAGTCTTCTTCTATTTTGTATGTGGGATGTCGCCACAGCGTGGCTTGACGAGCGCTGTGTAGGTCCACACCCAGGATCCGAACCCTTGAACCCTGGGCTGCTGAAGCAGAGTGTGTGAACTTAACTACTATGCCACCAGGCCGGACCCTTTAAAACTTTATATTTTTCAGAATAGGTCATTTCCAATAATCTGTCTTCAAGCTCACTGACCCATTCTTCTGTCATCTCCAACCTATTGTTAAGCATATCCATTAATATTTTTTCTTACATTTTAGGTGTCATTATTTTTCAGTTATAGAATTTCTGTTTGACTCTTTGATTCTAGAGTTTCCATTCCTCTGCTGAGATTTTCATCTATCCATTTATTATCACCATATTTTCCTTTAGTATTGGAACATATTTGTAATATTGTGGATAATGGATTGTCGAGACTCTGGATTCTGCTATCATCTTCTGAAGGGTGATGTGTCTTGTTCTAGCAACTGGTGAGATTACTGGTGGATCATGAACTTGTGGAGGCTGGGTTTTGCACTTTCCTGGGCAAGTCTTTTGGTTTTGCCCATAGTCCTAAGGGCAAATCCTTTAGTTCTGAGATGTAGTCTTTACCCCTAAAGCATGGCCTTTTCTGGGGTTATATTAAAAAGTCTCAGATGTTTACCACGTTTCTCTAAGTCAGTAGGACATGAAATTTGATCTCCTCTGAACTGGGCTGAAATCTGCCCAGCCCTTTAACTTTGCAGCTCTTGTTTTCTCCTTTGACCCTGGCGGACTTGTTTCCATATGTACAGTTCAGGGGAAGCCAAGGATTGGAGGGGACTTTAAGTGCAGATTTTGGGGGGTCCCTCCGTCTGAGGCTCCCTCATTTCCAGGATTTCCCCCTTCTATTTTCAGCCCCTCTGGCAGCCCCAAACTCTGTCTTCTGACTCAGGCCAATGACATTCTGGCTTTCTGCTGGAATCCTAGGTGCTTTCTTCCTTGTGGGCTGGTGAGTTCCTACAGGACAAAAGCAGTATAAACATACATCTCACCAGACATGATGTTTTTCTTTCAAGGGTCAAATCCCCTCCGGTTTCTGCTGCTTTTCGTCTTTCCTCCGATACCTTCAAATAATTGAGTTTTTTTTCTATTTTTGCCCAGAGATTAGAATTAGTTCAATACAAACCATGTTGGAACTGGAACTCAGGACTTCAGAAACTGGAGTATGATTCCTTTTTAGTTATACTGGAATTGAAAACCTAACTTTATTAATTATTTTGCAGTACATCATTCTCTTCTTGGGGATAATAGCCCCATGTATTTGGTCCACGGGGGTTGGGAGGGGGGGAATTTACTGTATTTATCAATGAGTTGATCCAAATGTAAAATGCCAGGTTTCAATTAGAATGCTTTCACCAAGTCTCTTACCTAAAAATTCTCAGCCTCAGTAAAAATGTGGATTTACATCCATCTTTTAAAGGGCGAATTGAGCAGGGGAGTATCAATAGGATGCTTATTTTAGAAATTAATTTTGAGGTGTTTCTTTAGGTTTTTCTGGGAACGTTTGAAGATTTGAGGGAGAGGGAGAAAGAGACCAGGAGAAGAGAGGAGTGACTCACTGACATTATTGTTTTTGAAAAAGCATTTTCAGGTCAGTTTAACCAGTTCTTCTCACCCCAGGCCCACAGGAGCAAATGTTTCACAAGTCCTTCATCAGGAATGTTCGCAAAGGAACCTGGAATTCCATTCTGTTCCGTGCTTTGTCCCTGAGAACAGGGTGAGTGCTTTAAAACTCACTCAGTTCTAATTTTATCTAAACTTCATTAGCTTGTCTTAAAATAATTCCCAAACCAAAGAATAATAGAAAGCTGGCACTCATCACACCCAGCCGGCTTTATTTGACTAATGAGGAGCCTGAGACTTCACAAAGGATTGCTCAAGGTCATAACACTCGTTAACGGCCGAGCTGGGGCTTGAACCTGTCGTCTTTGCCTTCCTGGCCAGGGCATCATATGCTGCAGTTCACCAACCGTCTCTTTCCTGTCCATCCTTTCCTTATGCTCCAGGGGCCCCAGCATGGACTTAGTTCCCTGATCCACAGTCCCAGCTTTACGTGGACCTCACTTAACTCTTTAAAACAGCTTTATTGAGATATAATGTATATACTGTATGATGTACCCATTTGTCGTTTACTTTGTACTGCAGCCTGAAATCATTCTAGATCCTAGAGTGTCAATTAGAGAAGGAAGGCTATTCCAGATAAGACAACTGAAGATGCCTCAACACTTCAGTGTATATACCCAGCAGGAGATGCACCCTTATTTCATGGGAACAGCAACCCAAAAGGCTCGTTATTCTAAGTTTCTGGCTACACATCTCTTGGAACCTTTTCTCCATCTGCAGCTCTTCTCAGCTTTGGTACTGGGTTTTCATCTTATCTAAGATTCACACAAGTGTGTCAGACTGTAGGCTGTCGGATCTGATGCCCATACACAGAGGAAGACTTCCCAGTCCGTTCCCTGGACTCCTTTTCTGTCTGTGACACCCCTCCTTTCCCCTGTAACGCAGCACTTAGAAAGAAAATTATCTGTGAGTTGTCTTTGGTGTAAAAGGGTAAAGAAGAAACTCACATGAATTTGTTTATCCAGTAAATAATTCCTGAGCACTGCCTGAGTGTTGCAGCCTGTGCTGGGCAGGGGGATATGCGGTGGGTCCGAGCAGGCAGAGGCTGCGCCCTCATGGAGCTCCCAAGGAAATTAGGTGCCGAGCTTCCCCATGAGTAGAAGCAGTTTTCATTTGGAAATCCATAAATGCCCTTGGGTGGTGCTTTGGAGAGGAAAGACAAGAGGACACAGTGATGCCCCTGATGGGGAACATGGATAGTGGAGACCAGGCCAGCTGTAATCCTCTCCCTCCTCCCCGACTCCTTACCCCCGATCTGGGATTTTCCACAAACCTCTGAGAGTCTGAGCTGGAGAATCTGGAACCATATTCTGGAAATCTGGAAGGTATGACTTCTAGGTTTACTCTGAAACCTGAAACTATTAAGCATTCCTCCAGTACAGGTAGGTCTCCTTAGCTTATCCATGGGGAACCTGGAACTCAGAGAGGTGACAGGAGATACCCAAAGTGGCACAGCTAGTTTGTAGCACAAGAAGGACAGAAACTCCAGGCTCCTGCATGTTTGATCCCAGGTGCCTTCCCCCACCCCACTGATTCTGCCCCACCTCTTTCCACTACCATCAGTTTTGCTCTACACAGCCAAGCAGACTGACCAACCCAGGCATAAACCCTGAAGTCCTAGCTTCTGGCTCCACTTCCTCACCCAATAGGGTCTGCATGTGCCCAGAAATATTTCTGAGAAATGTGCCATCATTCTCAAATGGCATCCTTGACGTGTCAGGATACCCTTGATGCAAGCTGGGATCACCCCAAAGGGAGATGAAGACTTAGGGCAAATCACAGTAGAAGTCAGGGCTGGGCTCCGTTTCCCTTGATCAGGCTGAAGGAGCAGCGGGGATTTGTCAGGTTAACTGCACGAGCTGTAGAAACAGGACAGTGCCAATACTTTTCTAGGACTGCATCAGATAAACTGGGACATCTGCAATATTTCCTAAGCAAACTAGGTTGCCCTCCCCGCTGCTGCGGCCACCCGAGGGCACTGGGCAGCTGGGTGACCCAGAAATGGTCATCTCCTTGTCCGGCTCCATCTGGAATTCCAGCCCCTAATTCCGGGGCACTGACAAGACAGGCTCTCTAGGTGGAAGCGAGCTTTACAACACCAGATGGAATGAAGCCCATTCTTGTTGCAGGAAGCTTATCCCAAACAATAAGGGGAAAGAGGCTTTTTGACTGTCTTAAAAAAAAAAAAAATAGAATTAGGAAATGCAATGACAATAAATCTTCCCCATCTACTTTTGTGTTTCATAGTCTAGAGAAGCAAAATCATTGTAGGAAAGTGTGCCATGCTGTCGGGGGTGGGGGGTGCGTGGCGCGGTGGATAAAGCTCAATATCAAGAGACATTGATTTGGGTTGCTAAACTTGGAAAAATTACTTTCCCTCAGGGCCTAACTCTCTCAGTGGTACAATGAAAGTGCTGGCTTCGGCGATCTCTAGGGGTCTTTCCTGCTCTGAAAGTCCATGACTATACATTATCTCCAGTCAACAATGCCAAGAAACAATAAGGGGACAGCAACTGTAAAGATGTGCCCCCCATCCCAGAAGGCTTAGAGATCTAGTGAGTGGAGGGCCCCACAGAGCATTCTCCGAAGGCCCAGGGAGGGGGACGTGGGGCAAGGACAAGGAAGGTGGCTTAGGTCAGCTGCCTTCTCTCCTTTCTTACTGGGGTCTATACCCTCTCCAGTTCACTCCTGCATCCAGCGTGCATTCATTTGAAGCACTGAGGGCTCTAAACTCCTGGCAATGTAAATGTGAAGGGAGAGCCAGTAGCCAGTGAATCCTATAGCTCATCACCCACAGGACAGTCCTTGGAGTTGGGGCCAAGCTTATTTACTCATTCGTTCATAATGGTATGGCACCATATTTGGCCAGTGCCCCAGTCTTCAGAATCCTAGACCATCTGCCTGTCTTTGTTAGTTGGTTCCAGAGGACTATGTGCTCAGAGGACATCTCAGTAAACATACATCAAGCGTAGGAGAAGTCTTTGAACCCAGATCTCCCTGGGCAATCCCCCTGGCCTTGGAATGAGACTAGACCACCCATGAGTTTGTTGAATTACTTAATGCTAAGAATGCAGGCAGACTTTAGAGGCCTTTTCCTCTGGGCCACAGTCTCCCCTCCCAACATCCCAGAGTAGGGAGCTTCCATGAAAGTAGCAAGCAGCCCCCCCCCCGCACCCCAGCCCCACGCTTATCTTACCACATCGACAGCAAAGTAGGACTTGAGGAAACAATCTAAGACAAAGATCGTGAAATAAACATCTTCCCATAAAAGTAACAACTTTTTTTTTTTTTTTTTTTTAAAGATTGGCACCTGGGCTAACAACTGTTGCCAATCTTTTTTTTTTTTTTCTGCTTTTATCTCCCCAACCCCACCGTACATAGTTGTATATCTTAGTTGCAGGTCCTTCTAGTTGTGGGATGTGGGACGCCACCTCAACATGGCCTGACGAGCGGTGCCATGTCCGCTCCCAAGATCCGAACCCTGGGCCGCTGCAGCGGAGCACGGGAACTTAACCACTCGGCCACGGGGCCGGACCCAAATAACTTTAATCCCTTATTTCACACAGGAGAGTGCCCATCTCTTAGCATCAGTGTCCAAATATGTCCTTGCCCTAAAAATCTGTGGACATTTTACTCGTCTGGGTGGGAGTGAGAGGAGCTCTAGGGTTAGAGTGCACCTACGAAGTGTATGGGCATCATCTGACCGGGGTGGGGTCCACGCAGATGATGTTGAGAAGATGAACTTAAAAACTATGTGTCTGAAACCTGGGGTGCAGGGTCAGAGATCAGAGTAACTGTTATCTCACTTCCAAATTCACCCAGGATAAAGGGATCATCTATTCCTAGATGGTTTCTGGTGGAACAGCATGATGGTGTTCTGATTTGGAAAGAACACCGTGACTGGGTTTCTGTAGTTAATGTTTCTGCTGCTCACTAGCTGGATGACCTTGGGCCGGTCATTTCACCTCCCTGAGGATCAATTTCCCCATCAGAGAAATGGGAGGGCTGAACCAAGATATTCCCTGATGCTCCAGTTTAGAGAGGCTTCAGGACCTAAGAGGAGGAGAGAGGAGCTCAGTCTATTTTATTCATGAAATCTTCGTCAGCAGTGGCCGTGGTAAATTCAATATAAGTCTCGTGACACTGAAGGAAAGAAGTATAAACTTGTGACAAAAGATAATTAAAAATTGAAGCTCTTCCATCCAGACTTATTCCAGAAGCATTACACATACTCACATACACACACACATGTTTTAACAAATTTAAAAGCATGTATTTTTTTTAATAAATGAAAAACTCATTCACTTTTTTTGGTGAGACTTGCAATTTATTTTCAAAGCACTTTGTCAATTACTAGTGGTGCAACCTTGACACAGGCTTTTAAGTTCTCTTAGCCTCAATTTCCTAAGCTATCAAGGAGAGATCATGAAAACTATGTCAGGGGGTTGATGTGGATGCAAATGGACTCTAGGGAGCCAGCATATTGGTCAGGAACTGGGTCCTGCCCCCGGCCCCGTGAGCGAGTGTAAGTTCTCCACAGCGTGACTGAATGTGCTCCCTCTGCTCCATGGGCTTGGGTCTCACCAGCATAAATAGTGATGATAGTAGAGCTTTCCCCAGAGAGTCTTTTTGCGTGTGGTGAGGTGAATGAGAGTCTGGTGCTGGAGCTAGACTTGTAAGGGTTCAAAGCTGGGTTCTGACGTTTAATAATTGCCTAACCTCAGACAACTTAATTAACCCTTCCATGCCTGGTTTCTCCATCTGAAAATGGGATTGATGTTGGTACTCATCTTACAGGGTTTTCCTCAGGATTAAGTGAGTTAATCCATATAAAGTGCTTAGAACAGTGCCTGGGACTTAGTGAACATTTAATAAATAAATTGTGTGTGTGTGTTGTAAAGTATAAAACAGTCAACAAGAGTAATTTTACAAAAATTTCAACAAAAATTGCAAGTAAGGAAACAATCTTTTTCTCATTGGAGCTTATATTCTAGAGTCTAGAGGAGAGAGATAGACATTACTCAAACAAATAAATATGCAGTAGGTCAAGTGGAGATAAGTATGAGGGAGAAGAATGAGACGAAGCAGAGGAAGAGGTGCTCATTAGATGAAGTCACCCTGGAGGAGGTGATATTTGATAAAGAGCAGGATGGAGTGAGGGGTGTGCCTTGAGGCCGTCTGGGTCCAGTGTTCTTGCAGAGAGAACAGTGGCTGTAGAGGCCCCAGTGCTGAAATGTGCTTCTGCCACTAATAACACTAGTGATAACGATGGTAATAATGATAAATAAAAACAATGCTTTCATAAACAGTGCTCAGTGGATGTTCAGGACAGTGCTTAGGCACATTTCTCTTCTTAGCCTTCTAAGTTATCATAGTCAGCATGTGTTTCAGAATTGCAATCCACCGTATTCAAAGAGAGAATAAAGGAAAGATGGCCGGACTTCTGACTTTACATGCTGTCTGGCTAACAGCCCCTGCTGCAGCCTCTTCCGACTTTCCATCAAGAGCCCTGTGAAGACACAGAGAACTACAGCCATGTGTGGACCACTGAACCCGAGACTGTGCGTCCACCGACCGTCAGAATCTTGGAGGAATTTCTGCTAATTACAGAGTTGTTGGAACTAGATTAAAAATGTGAATTGGCATCCAATCTATGGAACTACTGTATGTAGGATTAGCATTCACTGTTATCTCAGTTGCTACCCATTGATTGAGAAACCATAGTTTCCAGACAAACTGAGCATCCACCTTCTCTCCAAGTGACGAGTTTTTGCCCCTTCCTTTCCTGATTCTTCCCTACAGACTCCAGAAAGGGACCAAGAGATGGCCGATGGCACAGTGCATCTTGGGAGCCATAGTCTCCACACAAAGAAAATGTTTTAGGTAGGGTTGGAGTTAGGAAGAGCCTTGGGAACGAATATGCTGGATAGTACAGCTTTTCTTATGCTATTTTCATTAAAGAAGTCTTCCAGAACCAGGCAGTGGGGGCAGGAGAAAATCCTATCATGGTCCAGCAGAACCAGCTGTCCTGGTCTGGATTCTTAGTGGTTGTAGGGTAAAGAAAACCAACCTCAGATAGGTTTTGTAAAAGGGGAATGTATTGGCTCGTTATGTGTAATGTGTCAGGCACACCCGGATCAAGGTGCGTGAGTGATGTTTTCAGTTCTCTGCTTCTCTGGCGCCCCTGTCCCCCATTCCTTTCAGTCTCTCTGCCTTTACTTCATTCTTAGATAGGCTATTGCCATGTGAGGGGAATGTGGCCCCCAGCAACTCCCAACTTGCATAATCCTTACAGCTTCATAGCCAAGAGGAAAGTGAAGCCTTTCCTTTTATTTCTAGCAAACATTCCAACATTCTGGTTAAAATCCTGGTTGACTTGTCTTAGGTTGGCCCATATCTAAACCAGTTTTAGGGAGATGAGGTCCTCTGATTGATCAGACCGCTCATGTGGTTGCCTCTCAGGGGCCTCGGGGAGAGGGAGCCAGCCCATCTGAACCACCTGGACTATGCAGGGTTGTTGTGGAAAGACGCCGAAGGGGTTCCCTAGAGTTAGGGACTCTCGGCAGGCGAAAAGCTCACACCCTTTCCATCTGTGCTAGATGATGGCAGAGCGAGTAAAGAGTAGAACTGATATTGAGCAAAATCCAATCAGTAATGAGGATGAAAAGGAAGACTTTTTCTAGTGATTCTAAGGGTAATGCTAGAGATAAGAGATAGAGAAAAGATTATAGATAGAAACGACAGAGAAAAGGCAAAAAATGAGAGCTGTTCCCAAAGAAACACCACAACAATTTTAGAGAAGAATCCAAGATACAAATGAATCACTTTCCCTGGGTTTCCCTGGGGTCCCTGTTAAAAGAATGCTCCTCATTTACAGGCAAACAAGACAGAGAGCCGTGCCCAGAGCACCTTGCCAGGATACTGGAGTGTACAAGTTCAAAAACTCAATAAGCATCCAATCATTTAAGATAATTTAAAAATGATTATATATTCCAAGTAATAATATTCAGGCTGGCTTCGGTCTTCTGTCTGGTGTCAAGGGCTGGAAGACAATGGAGAAGTCTCCCACTGTTCTGAGTTTGCAAGCCGGGACTTTATACTCAGACAAAACATCTGTCACCTAGAGAGACGACATGAAGTCATTCTTGGAAGTGTACGGTCTTGGAAAGTAGATTTGAAGTTCTAGCTGACCAAGAGATCCACTGAAATTAGCACCGCCAGCGAATGTCTTGCTTACAGGAACTGGCAGGTGGTCCTTGTGGCAACGATGCCACCCTGCCATCCAGAGGTGCAGAGGGGAGACACCTGTGCGGGAACTCTCACCTGGGCTGAACCGGCCACTCCACAGGCAGGTGGAAGCCTGGGCTCTCCTGTCCCGGTGGCATCTGGAAGAAGCTTCAAAGGAGGGACTTCATAATTCATGATTACCCTTCTTTATTTGGCAAACTCTAATTGAACATCAGAAATTCCTTTGGAAATGCTTCTTCCTCAGGAAAGTAGAGGTCAAAAAAGACAACATAAACTAACCACAGCATTTACTGCATGCTGACTCTCAGTTGGGCCCTTTGCAAAACGCTTAGTGTAAGTTATTTCAGGTAAATTTCACCGCTGAATTCAGAAGTCCAATTAAATAGGATTTACAGCTGTGCTTAAGAAAAAACTGCAAAGCCTGCTTCCTTTGTTCTTGAGAGGTAGGTCTATGGGTGATTCCTGCCTCCCTTCAGTTTTCTATATATTCCTATTTCTAATGACTCTATATTGCTTTTTAAATGAAAATAAACAATATACAGTTAAAATAGAAAAGATGGCATGCATGAAACCAAATGCATTGATCGAAGCACACACACGTACAGGAACTCACACGTAAACACAACAGACCCACCTGCGTTCTCCTTCATTCACAAGCTTTCTTCATTTCTTTTCTTCCTGTCTCTCTTTTTCTCTGTAACACGACACACGTACACACAGTTCATTCTCTCTCCCTTAAACACAGACACACACACACAGAGCCTTTGGGTCACTTCCTGATTTCCATCTTTCTCTTCCTCCAGCTGTTTCTCACATACACAAACCTCCAGTCCCGTGGTCATCTCTGCCTCCTCCCTCTGGGCCCCCCAGCTCTGCACACAAACACGAGCCTTCAGTAGCTGCTTTTCTCTCTCTGTGTCTCTTTCATTCACAGACATGCACACTGCCAGGCCGACCTCAGTTACTTCCTTTCTTCTCTTAATCCCTCAGAGCCCATCCATCTTACTTCCCTCCCTTCCTCCTTCCCCCTCTCCGCCACCCCCTTCTCTCTCTCCTGCTCACACACTCTCCTTGATTGGTTGTGCACACTTACAATGGCAGGAGTTATGGATTCAATTATCCAAACACCACAATCCTCCCCCGCTTCTCTTGAAAAGTGGAGACAAGTGAGCATGTTAATTAAAATGTCACCTGTCTCATTGATGCCAATAAACAGAGCACTAGAGTTGATAACAATGGGAAATAATCATGTGGGGACCATCCCCCCACTGGATGTGTCGTCTGTGGGCTTTCTCTGGTTTTACACCAGCTCTGCCACTCTGGGCGCCATAGACTGGAGACAACTTGCTTTTTGTCCATCCCTCTGGGTAAAATGATGAATTCATTCTCTGGACACTTGAGAATAGACATGCATTGTAACCATAGCTTGGCTCAGATCCATAGACTCCCAAAACTTTTGAAAAGGACCATTTGTTGTTTGTCAATTATAAACTAAACACAGCTCTGGCTCCTCCTGCCTCCCATGATGAAGGGTGGACGAGGGCCACGTGTGAGAGGGCCACAGACCTGTCTCCCTTGCCCCAGCTTGCATTTGCTGTCCATTGTCTTTGCTATTTTCCCCTTTAGTGCAGACCAGGCTCTGGAGAATTCAGCTGGGAGCCACCTCCTCCAGGTTTCGAGTGCTTTAAGCTGAAGTGGATGAATATGTCCCCACAGGGCTTTGTGACGCTATCAGATCAGTGGTTAATGCACTGCACTGCTTTAGAAAAATCGTGAATAAGTTAGCAGAGGGATATGACAGAGTGGCCCATCGCATGATATTCCACTGGAAGCCTGTCAACCCCTGGCCCTGAAGCCTGCTGGAGTGTTTGGCGTCATTGCCGCAGGTGGTAACAGAAGCCTGTGTGGCCAGCGCAGTGCCCAGGCGTAGTCTGTGTGGCGAGATGGCAAAAGCAGGAGCCCTTGGAGGGAACTTCAGAGGGAACCGTGTGTGCGGCAGCTGCCCCTGGAGGGCTTGCTTCATGGTGTGATGGGAAAACATCAGTACAGCTCCCTCATGGTTTTGCTTGAGTCCTTGGGACAGGTCCTGCATTCTAAGGAATATTTATGCCCCGTCTCATGATGTTCATGGTGGTGGGATGGGTGGGTTCCTCTGGTCCACACAGAGAGCAGACCTGTGAGAGCCAAAGGATTGGAGAGTGTGGCCTAATAAGAGCTATGCATTTCCTGACATAGAGCTCCTAAAACTTTTGTAATTTCCTGAGTGTCAGGGGTGATAGGAGCATCTTTTGTTTTAATGAGATGACCCTTGGTGAGCCCCTAGATAGCTTAGGATGGGGGCTGGTCACCAGAAAGACCAATCCGTGATGAGAAGCTTGGAACTTTTGCTCCCCACACCAACCTTCAGACAGGGCAGAGGGGCTGGAGGTCGAGTTTAGTCACCAAAGGCCAATGATTTAATCAGTTGTGCCTCTGTGGTGAGACCTCCATGAAAACCCCTCAGCGGTGGGGTTCAGAGAGCTTCTGGGTTGGTGAACACATCGAGGGGCTTGGAGGGTGGTGGGGTGCCGGGAAAGGGCACGGAAGCTCTGTGCATGTCCACCCCCGTTCCCTGCCCTGTGCATGTTTTCTGATTGGCTCTTCCTGAGTCATATCCTTTATAATAAACTGGTGACAATAAGTAAAGCATGTTCCTGAGGTCTGTGAGCTGTTCCAGCAAATTATCAAACTGAGAAGGGGATCATGGGAAGCCCTGATTTACAGCCAGTTGGTCAGAAGTATGGGAGGCCTAGGACTTGCGATTGGAGCCTGAAGTGGAGGCAGTCTTGTGGCACTGAGCCCTTACTTGTGGCATCTGACACTGACTCCAGGTAGATAGTGTCAGAATTAGATTGAATCATAGGACACCCAGTTGGTGTCCACAGAGAACTGGAGAATTGCTTAGTGTGGAAAACCTACACAGTTGGTGGTAGAAGTTTTCTGAGTAAAAACAGCTCATTGAGAGTACCTGAGAATCAGCCCCCAGGGCCTGAAAATCATTGTCAGCACCAGACTCCCAAGGTGCCATCTCCCCTGAAGTCAGCCACATGGGGATCAGGGTCCCCAACAGGATACTGGGGGCTATAACACGGCTTGTCCGGCTCTGTTCCCAGGAGAGCACTGGCCAGGCAAGTCTAGGTTTTAGGTTTGATACTGAAGCCAAGCTGGAGTCCTGGTCAGGACTGGCTCTCCCTGCAGATCTGGGATGCCTGTCTGAGGGTGGGGGGCTGCATGGTGCCATTGTCACCTGCCACTGGGGCACTAAGAGGCTTCCCTGGAAGCCGGCCCTCAGATCAAACAGCATCATTTCAGACCACGGAGCTCTGAGCAGGTGCTGATGGAGTACTAGCCTTGGCATGACTAGCTGTAGGATCTTTCAACATTCAGTGGGTGCTCAAAGGCGGCACTTCAAGATCTTCTGTTGGGCTACAGGGAAGAGCATGGCCTGTGCTCCTCGGAAACAATGACGGTTTTGTAACCAGGGAACACAGGTATGAGTGCAGAGCGCCCCGTCCTCCGCTGGCCTCGCAGGTTAGTCCTTCCTAGCTAGAACATCCATCCCACGTTGCAGGTCTCTGTTTAGACACTTGTGCTCCCTCAAGATTCTACTCCAGAGCCTCGCAATGCCCGCTGCGTAGGGCCGCTGACAAACGGAGTTTGGGGGAGCAGGTGAACAAATGTGTGAATGAATGAAATGCTCCTTCTGTACGCTTGACCACAAGGACAGGTGGTGCAGGAAAGTGGGCAGCCTTGCTGCCATAGGGGATCTCATCAGGGTCCGGGGCCTCTGAAGGCAGGGCGAGAGGGCTGAGGTTCCAGTGGCACAAAATTCATGGTCCCTTCTTCCCTTGTCTCCACAAGCCAGCTCCACAGAGAAGGTTCTTGGGGCAGAGACCCGGAGTCTCAGCCAACTTCATACCCAAGGAAAGTGGAATGTTCCCCAGAAGTTATCAGAGCCCTGAGGTTCCAGTGAGCATAGACGAAAGGGAGGCAGACTTGGGTTCCTTTTCTGGCACCACCACTCGTCGGCTGGGTGACTCTGAGTAGTCGTGGGACCTCTCTGAGCTTCCTTTTCCTCATTTGTAGAATGAGGGTCACAATGGTGTTTACTACACGGCATCACTTGGAGGTTCAAATGAGGTGCGCAAATGGCATCTTAAAAAACTGGAGAGTGCTATGAAATGTTAGCTAACTCCATAAGTTTCTCTATTTTAGGCTCTGGTCCTTACATACCTTTTTTGCCTGAATAACCTTAATGTGGGCATGGGATTGGGGAGGGGTACTGGGAGCTTAAGGGACAGTGAGAAAAACCATTGGAGGGGAGAGGGAGAAGAGAGGGCAGGCACGCTGAGGGGTTGAGATGCTTATGTCACCAACACGGCCCAGGGTGGACCCCCCGCCCCCGGAGACCTCAGTATTGCATTCTTGGGGCGTGACCTGCAGCTGCTACCCCAAGGTGTCTGTGCTCAGTCTGACCTCTGACCCCATAATGAAGCTTCTCCACATCATGCACCTGGGGCTCTAGAAGGCCAATGAGGAGGGGACAGAGGAGAAGTCACAGTGCCCCCTTCTCCCCTCCATGGTGTCATGGGTGAGGCAGGAACTGAGCCACGAGCACAGCCTCCCCCTGACCATCTCTGAGGAACATCGTGCAATTAAAGGCCTGACAGCTGCCATCTGTCCTGTCCTTCCCCAGTTGCCCAGGGCACAGGGATTCAGCGCTGGCACGTTGTGATACTCTACAGTGCTTGTGTCACCTCTGATTTCTTCCAGAAAGTCATTAAGCAGACCTGTGTGGGAGCTGCTCCAGTGTCTGCAAACTTCCTCCAGGGCAGGCAGCACAGAGGTGGTAAGAACACGGTAGGACTCCTCAAGTTCAAGGGAGCTGGAGTCCGTGTGCGGCGAGTCTCCCGTGTGGGGAGAGTATAAAAGTCAGGCGAGGATGAGCCAGATTTAAACCCCACATGGGCTCATTTTCTCTTTCCTCTTTGCCTCGCTCAACCTAAGATTGAGCCCCAAGTCTTCTTAGGACCCCAGAATCATGGAGAGTATTAGAGTGTGTCTTGGGTTAGGTTTTCCCAAAAGCAGAGCCTGAGACAAGAACTTGGCTGCAGGTAGTTTGCAGAGAGGGTCCAGGGGCAGAAATGCAGGAGGGGGCAAAGTGTGACTGGGCAGGAGGAAAAGCTGGCATGGGATGCGTGGATGAGCTAGTTATCCACGGGCAACTGGTCCCCCCTGGGGACCCTCCATGGCATGACGCAGAATGTGCCTCAGGATTGCCCCACTGGGAGGTGGGCCATTTGGCCACCTGTGCCCAGCATCCTGGTGGTTTAGTTCCCAGCACTTCTGGATCGCACCTGCACATGACTGGGCAAAACCCCGAGCAGCAAGGCAGAGAGGTACCTGGCACACTGGATGTGGGAGGCTGGCAACTTGCAGAGAGCTGTCCGTCACAGCTGCGCCAAGACCCCGGGGCCCAGGGGTGCAGTATGGTGGACTGTTGGCATCAACTCTAGGGAGCCAGAGTTCCTCCTGGGAAATGCAGCTTCTCCATTTGGCACAAAGAGGCAGTGACAGGGACTCCCTTTGTCCTTCTGATAGACTTTCCTTTTCCTTTGAGAACCAGCTCACTGGTTACCTGCTCCAGGTTGGCTTTGCTTGGCCAGGTGTAATGAGGCACTTCTGGACTTCTTCTCATGACCTTTCTACCTGGCTAAGGACAGTCTGTATCCCACTGCTATCCTACTGCTGCTTTTTGCCAGTCTTTCTTATCAGACACGAGTCCCTGGAGGATAAGGAGCTGTAACTGCTTCATCTTTGTTCCCGGAGCCCCTGGCGAACCACCTAACCTATAATCATTGTTGGTTATTTATTTATTTATTCATCATGCATTCCACAGTGCCCACTTCAGAAAGCACTTTTATTCATTGCCATTGCTGTTGATTGAGCAGGGGGTAGCAAGCCCTGAGCTTTAGGAAGTCTTGGAAGAGGGGGGATGGCAAGCACAGGTGTCAACTGGGGACCGTTGCAACGGCCCAAGAAGAAGTGAGTGAGGCCTGACACCAGGGTGCAGGTAGGAACCACGTAGAAACATACATTGTTGAGGGAGAATCTTCTGGACTCAGCATCTGATTTGGATAAGGTCTCTAGCAGGAGGTGAAGCACCCAGAAGCATGGTGTTCAACAGCTGCATGCAGACTAGACAGCGGCTTGGCATCCATCTGCTATTGAGGCTGTAGGGGCTACCACTAGTTGTTCCCTCCTCCCAGCTACATGATGGTTTGGGACTCTGACCCCAGAGTGATGGGCCAGGGAGAAACTACTACTGGAAAAACAACCTAGAATCTGTATCCTAGAGGCACGGCCTGCTAAGCAGGTCCTCTTAATACCAGAAGGCTTCTGATGAAAGGTTTATCAGTCTCGTAATTGGTCATCCTGTGATTTGTGGTTCAAGGTGACTTTGAATTTTAACTGGCTATGCTAATCTTACGCCTTTACAAATTACTACTGAAGCCACAAAGATACATGAAAAAGATGTTTTGCTGATTAAATTATTGAAAAACTGGGAATAACCTAAATGTGCAATGAGAGAGGATTATTGAATTAATTGAATGATGTACGAAAACTACACATTCATGTGTGTTACCCTACAATGTTGTTTAAATTTTAAAAAACTAGGAGCAACTAGATACCCAACGATAGGAGACTTACTTTAAAAAACACCAACAAATGTGTGTAGTAACCCACGCGGTAGAAAACTATGAGGCCACTAAATTGCCCCCCAGGCCCATCTAGTATGTTGTCAACGTGTATGTGTTGACATGAAGTTCTGTTCAGAATATACTGAATGAAATAAGCAAGTTAAAAATTGGTGTGCAACCATGATCAAATTGTTTTCACTGTAATTCTTTAAATATGAATGAAAAGATTTAGAATAATCATCTGCAAATGTTTACTGTAGTTATTTCAAAGTGGTTATAAGTGATTCATCCCCTCACCCTTTTTTGGGTCTATGATTTCTAATTTTTCTACAAGAAACATGTTTCATTTGTATGTATAAAAATAAAAGTATTTGAAGGATAACTATGAAAATTAACAGCACTCTAGATGTTTGAACAGTATGTTTTAGGAATAGTCTGCTCACCCTGAAGTAAGATAAAAAAGCATAAACTCTCCTCCACAGGCCACACTTAGAAAGATTTTCTGCAACGACTCTCTCCTTCCCTCTTCTCTCCTATGTTTCAGGAGAGTGTGGCTGCAAGGATTAAGGGTTCAGGTAGAAGTCAGGCGAGGCTGAAAGATTTCAGCTAGTGGAGCCCAGGGAAGAACTTCCCGTTTGGTATTTGGTTGCCATAGACAGAGAGCAGTCCTGACTTGCAGGATGGACCTGGACCTAGGCTCAAAGGGCCTTCGGGGTTAAGGTAGTGGAGAAAGACATTTGAACTGGAGCTCGGATGTAAGCTGAGGACTTGCTAGAAAAGTCAGAGAAGTTCAAGAATTGCTACCAAACGAGGGCCCTCCATGAGACCCAGGAGAGAAACAAAGGAGCGGCCTGTTAAAAGCTAATTACTATTCGAATTGTGTCAAGCTAATTAAGTGATGAAACTGGGTACCTGTGTTTTGCCTTCCCGTACGTTGCTCCCTCTGCCATTGTAAAAGTTGAGAGAACATGACTTCTCAGTGATCATGTAAGCGTGGTGATGTAAGCTTGAGCACAAATGAGCTGAGTATGGGTAGTGCTGTGGGGATTGGAGGACTGTCTCAGTTATCTATCACTGCATAACAAATTATCCCAAGACTTAGTGAATTAAAACAACACTTTATTATTTCCTGCAGTTCTGAGGGTTGGCTGGACGATTGTCCTGCTGGGCTTGCCTGAGCTCGCTCTTGTGGTTGCATTCAATGGTAGGGCAGTTGGGGGCTTGGCTCATCTAGGCCTCAGAAGGCTGGACTTCTCTCTCCTGTGTCCTCTCATAGGTCAGTAGTTTAGGCTAAGCTTTCCTACTTGGTGGCTAAAGCAAAAGCTTGCAGGCCTTTCAAGGCCTAGACCCAGACCTGGCACAGCATTGCTTCTGCTTCATGGTGTTGGTCAAAGCAAGTTCCAGGCCAGCCCAGATTCAAGGGGAGGGAAAACAGACAACCATCTCTTGATAGAGTAGCCACGTGCATGTATGGAGACAGGAGGAATTATTGCTGATCATCTTTGCAGACAGTCTAGCACGGAAAGAAGCCAGCTAGGTTGGCAGCGTGAGGTCTCCGATATCACACTCCAAAGAGATGACACCCCAGTCACATGAAGGCCACCTAACAAGGCTGGGATCACAGATGGTTTTCTTGGGGCTTTTGGCTGGAATAGTGGGCACCATGCAGTGACCTGTGGAATGAGAAAGCTAGTGACCATCTGTCCCAGTAAGTCCCTAGGGGGACACACAAGGAAAAACAAGAGGGATACAGCTTGGATCTGGGTGGAGGTGGGGTTATAAAGACTGTGGCCCATAGAGCACTGCTGGTCAGCTGCGGTTCCAGAGGTGGCGCTCAGCCAGGCTGCACTCTGCCCCAAGAATCCTTTCAAGTCTCTCCTGTGGATAATGATTGTGAATGTCTTCTGGGGGACCCAGGACTGAGTTTGTCTCAGGGCCCATAATCCCAGCACCATACAGTGTTACTGCAACAACAGCAATAATAATAATGATGATGATGATGGCAGCACACGCTTGCAGGCCCTATCTATGTTGACTTTTTGAACCCTCAAAGCAACCCTATAAATTAGATGCTCTTATTACACCCATTTTACAAATGAGAAAACAAAGGCCAAGAGAAGTTAAGTAACTCACCCAAGGTGGAGCTGCACTTTTAACCCCAACAGCCTGGCTCCAAGTCTGTGCTCTCCCCTATGTTGCGATCCTGGTGCCTTTGCCCATAGAACATGCTTGGTGATCTCGTTTGCAGCAGATTATCATGAGGAACACTAGATATTTAGCTGTTGATTAATTATACATGGTATCTTTCCAAAATGTATTTGCTGCATCCTCTGGGGGTGGTGTTATTGGATCTCTGTCCCTACTGAGATTAGGATAAGAGTTAATGGATTTGAGGGCAACACACTGAACCCCAAAGGTAACCATCAGGAAGTGAGAACTGCCACACGTGATTACGGGTTACTGAGAGAGACAGCCAGTTCATGCCTGAGGACAAGCCAGCGGACTGCTTTTCATCTGTTAGCCTGTTTTTATCGTGGTTGGCCCTGAAGCCATAGGGGTACTTCAGCTAACCTCCACGGGCTTCCCCTGCCTTCCACAGAAGCCCATGTTCTACCGTGTGCAGTGTTCTTGGAGGAAACAGTAGGATACGGGGCTGCCAGTAGGCACCAAGCAGAGGGCTCTGCCACCTGCCACAGCTCTGTGGCCCAGCAATAGAGAAGAGACCTGGGAGTCCTGAATAGGCCTGAGCAGTGGGGAAGACGGCGGGCTGTGGGGGCAGCCCAGAGATGGGAGCCTCCTCAGCCCACTGTCTCTGCACCTCTCCCACTCTCTTCAGAGCCTCCCAGAGACCAGTGGACATCACCAGGGTATCCTGTCTGTCTGGCTAATTTTCATCCAGACTCTTGAATGACCTTCTGCCCCTATTACTGCTGAAGGGGAGGGGAGTGATAGAGAAGACCCTTTCCACTTTGCTCTTTGCTTTCCGACCCCAGAGCCCCCAGTGCCCAGAGAAGCAGAGGTACCTACCAGAAAAGAAGAGGTACCTACCAGAAAAGAAAGACCTATAGAGCTGTAGCCTAAGCCACATGAATATTAAATGACTGAGGAGCCAAAGTCCTCTGGGAGGGGCAGTATTTGAGCAGGGGTGAAGGAGGAGCCATCCATCATGGAGAGGCTGAGACCTGAGGTGATGGGGAGGGAAGGAGGGAAGGAGGAAGGAAAGAGATGTCTGAGGCCTGTGCAGCACTTAGCCAGTGCAAAGGGCCAGGCCCAAGCTGGGACGGTGGTGATGGAGAGGGAAAGGAGGGACTTGGTGTCACTGTTGGCATCCAGGGTATTATCCCTGATGATAAAGAGAGAGGATAAAGATGCTCCCAAGGGCACAGGTGATTTTTCAAAACCTTGTTTCCCATCAGCAGAGCAGTAACAATTTCCTAGTAGTGGGTAGAGATTATGGGATCTCCCCAGAAGAAACAGCTAATCCCCTGCATCCTGGACTATAAGACAGACCTGTGTTCTGATAGGAATTTTGTTGATTTTTTTTTCTCATAGGAAGAGACATTAATTGCACAGATATTTATATAGCAGCTATTCTGTGCAGAAGTGGGCCATGAATACTGGCTATGAATGCCACAGACAAAGTCCTGGTTCTGGAAAGTTCAGCTTGTTGGGGATGGAGGGAGGCAGAGCAAGCCCCGGTCTCATGTTGATTTTGAGGGTACACCTTTACCCATTTCCTATGTATTTTTCAAGCTGTGTGAATTGCACATCTTTCCAGAAACAGAACCAGGGACAGTTTGGGCTGGGTGAGACCTTGGGGCTTCTTGTCCAAGCCTCTCATTTTACAGACCAGGAGACTGAAATACTCACACCCACAACTGCGTGCAGCGAAAGACGGAAAACACAGGAGCTGACTTGAGGTCGCGCTTGTGAAAGAGTGCCCAGAAAAACACAGCTGGAGCTCCCGACTCTAGTGCCAGTTCCCTTCTTCCCCAATAACTTGTTTGTGATTTAAGCTTGGAGACAAATTAATAATTTATTTAGGATAGTAACTGAAAATCGTGTGTCATCTCAGTGGGCATCTGGAAGAAGGAGAGAGGAGCTTTCAGCTCAGCTTCTCAAGCCGGGATAAGCTTCCCAATCAATTTCCTTGATCCTCTCTAAGAGGTGGAAGCTGCTGTGATTGGTTCCATCACTGGGCATTTTTAGCCTATGTTCACAGGGATCAGTGACTTAGCTAGGGTCCCCTAGAAAGCAGAGCCTGAAACTAGGCTGGATGGGATACTTTACTTGGGGACATGATTGCAAGGAGTAGAGGATCGAGAAAGCAGACAAGGAAGGAGAGATAGCTAATCAAGGGGTTATTGAGCTGGTTATAACTAGGGATAACAGGAACTCAATCCTGCTGAGAACATGGGAAAGGACCCCGAAATTTTCTGCCTGCGAAGCTGAACCAGGGAGCATTGATCTCCTGAATCCCATACCCAGACGTGGTTAAATGCCCTCACTCCAGATTTGCACGTATAATGGGATGGCTGAGCAGGCTCCCACAGCAGTGTGCAAAGCCCCAGGGCAGAAAGCAAGAGTTACTAGGAGCAGCTGAAGTGAGGGGCTCTCCAGACACACCTTTGTGCAGCCAGCTGGCTGCTCTTGTCACGGCCAAAAGCAAAAATGGACAAGAGATGTGAGATGGGGCGTAAGACACGATTGACACATTTGCGCCTTCCTGTACCAGGGACCTGGCCAGGTGACGGTGAGATCCAGACCTGGGTCCCCTAGGCTTTAGACTACATCAGTGGTTCTCAAACTTGAGCTACATCAGAATCCCCTTGAGGGCATGTTAAAACATGTATTCCTGGGCCCCATTCCAGAGTTTCTCACTCCCTAATTCTTGGCGGGCCTGAGAATTTGCATTTCTAGCAAGTGGCCAGGTAGTACTGATGGTGCTGGTCTGAGATCCATGGTTGGGGAATCGCTGGGTAAGCCCTAAGTCCCAGCCCTGCTGAGTAGAGAGCTCTAAAAGGAGGTTTCTGGCAGAAGCCCAGTTAATACAGCAGCGCCTTTTCTCCATGTGCCATTGCCCCTCATAACCTCATGTAGAGAAGGGTAGATGGGGTGAGGGGGGATTTTAGCAGCCCTAGCCATAATGCCACCAATAAGTGTCCCAAACCTTAGTAGTACTCTTCATAACATCAAAAATAGCATCCTTCATTGCATCCACTTTGCGGTGGATGCTGGATTGGATGCTGTAGATTTGATGCGACAGGTAAATCAGGTCTCCAGGATTTCTTTAGCACAGCTTCATCAAGATACAGTTTACATATCATACAATTCACTCATTTAAAGTGTATAATTCAGTGGTTTTTAGTATTTTCAGAGTTGTACAACTATGACCACAATCAATTTCTGAGCATTTTCATCACCCCAAAAAGAAACCCCTCTCCCATTGGCAATCTCTCTCCCTTTCCCCCAGCCTCCTCCACCCCCAGCCCTCAGATTTCTGTGTTTATGGATTTGCCTGTTCTTGACATTTTGTATGATTGGATTCAAGCAATATGCAGTCCTTTGGGACTGGCTTCTTTCACTTAGTATAATGTTTTCAAAGTTCATCCAGATAATATTCTATTGTATGGATACATCATGCTTTATTTATTCATCAGTTGATGGACATTTGGGTTGTTTCTACTTTGGGGCTATTATGAATAATGCTGTTATGAACATTCGTGTATAGAGTTTTGCATGAACATATGTTTTCAGTTCTCTTGTGTATGTAAGTAGGAGTGGAAGTGCTGGGTCATATGGTAACTCTATGTTTGGCATTTTTTGGAACAGCTAGATTGCTATCCTAAGTGGTTGCATCACCAAGCAGTGAGTGAGAGTTCCAATTTCTCCACATCTTCGCTAATGCTGGCTATGAATCTGTCTTTTGGATTATAGTATCCTCGTGGGTGTGAAGAAGTATCTCATTTGGGTTTCAGTTTGCATTTTCCCAATGGCTAATGACATTGAGCGTCTCTTCTTGTGCTTCTTGGTCATTTGGATATCTTATTTGGAGACACGTCTATTTAAATCCTTTATTTTTTAATTGGGTTATTTGTCATTTTATTTTTAAGTTGAAAGGGTTTTTGTGTAGCTGGATACAAGTCTCTTATCAGATGTAGGATTTGCACATATTTTCTCCCATTCTGTAGGTTATCTTTTAACTTTTCTGAGGCTGTCTTTTGAAACATGAATGTTTCTAAATAAGATGAAATATATTTTATCTATTTTTCTTTTGTTTCTTTTGCTTTTGGTGGTGTATCTTAGAAGCCTTTGCCTAATCCAAGTTCACTCCTGTAAGATTTACTCTTATATTTTCTTCTAAAGGTTTTATAGTTTTAGCTCTGATATTTAAGTTTATGAGCCAACTTGATTCTTTTGCCTGTGGATATCCAGTTGTATCAGCACCATTTGCTGAAAAGTCTGTTTTGTCCCTCATATAATTTTCTTAGCACCCTTGTTGAAAATCAATTGATCATAAATGTAAAGGCTTATTTCTGGACTCTCTTTTATAATCCATTGATCGATGGATCTTTCTTTTTGCTAGTATCACACTGTCTTATTTACTGTAGCTGTGTAATAAGTTTTGAAATCGGGAAGTCTGAGTCCTCCAACTTTGTTTTTTTATTCATGATTCTGTCCCTAGTTTGTGGAGTGTTGTTATCATGAGAGGGTGTTGGATGTTGTCACATGTTTTTTCTGCATCTAATGAGATGATTATGTGGAGTTGCGGGGATGTTTTTGGGCTTTTTTCTCTATTGATGTGGCATAGTATATTAATTGATTTTTAGATGTTAAATCAGCTTTGCACTTATGGGATAAATCCCATTTGGTCATTGTGTATAGTCCTTTTATATATTGCTAGATTTGGTTTGGTAATATTTTATTAAGGATTTTTACATCTATATTCAAGAAGATTTGCCCCTCTGAAATTGTTTTAAGATCTAAAGAACCATTTTAAATGAGCTCTCAGAGGTTACAAAGCTAGATGATTGCCTGAAGAATTAGTTTAAGTTTGAAAATTTGAGTCTGTTTAAGAGTATTCTAAATCCCAAACTAGTAAAGTAAATCTGTCGGTTCATCCTGAGATGGAATCATCTGAGAGAAACCAGTAAATCAATATTTCCAGAGATAGTTAAAGGCAACTGAAAATAGTTTCCCCAAATAGTATACCATTCTATGCTTGTTTGGTAGTCTAGAATAATATTCTTTTTGTTGTGATAAATAATTGTTACTTATGCCCATATCAGTTTATTATTCGATATAATTAGTAGAAATATTTGAGTCTCAGTGATACACTCAATATACTGATCATGATATATTCATGAAATACGTGATATATATCATTTGATATAATGAATTGATATACTTATTTGATATTCAATAATATACTCATGGTATAGTCAATATACTGAAGATATTCTCATGAATACTTATGTTGATATCATTTGATATCTCACTATTTCATTTGATGTAGTGAGTTATTCTTTGAAGGGCAATGACATCTTTTCATTTCACTGAGTTTATAGGCCATTGCATTTCATGTTTGTGGAGGTGAATCTATAACTTAAACCATCTTATAGCTGCAAAGTCTATGTATGTGAACATACTGAGTTTGAGATGGTGATGATATATTCTCCACATACAAATATTCACAAGGAAGGTAGGAAGGTGGAAACTTGACTGAGGATAATGGTCAGGGCTGGAACTAAAACTTGAGTGTCATCTTTTGAGGGAAAAAATGGGATACCAGCAGAGGAGTGAGGACTGGGCTTGAAGGATGTCTACACTGGCAAGAGGAAAGCAAGAAGAGACAGCATAGGTGAGAAAGCAGGAGCAATCAGAGAAGTGGAAGCACCAGGAGGGTAGAGAAAGGCCTGAGTGGTCAGCAGCCTGAAACAATGGAAAAGACTAAATGGCTGAGAACAGGCCTTCAGATTCACAACCTAGTACGTCATTTGGTACCGTTAGAGAAGACATTTTCAATTCGATCTGTAATGGAGAACCTAAAAGGTACCAGAACCTAGATTACATAGTCCACTTGTATTATCTTAATAATACAATAACTTTTTGAGATTGATCTTATTATTTCCATCTCATAGATGAAGAAACAGTAGCTCAGAAATGTTAACTAACTTGACCAAAGGTCCAAAAGAAAGTAAATTGTAAGCTGGAATTCAAACCCAATCTGATTCTAAAGGAGAAAGAAGAAGGGAGCAGGTAATGCAGAAAATCAGAGCAGTGTGGGTAGACGCAGGAGAGATCCAGAACCTATCAGTGAAGATGAAAGTGGACTCAGAGAAGAAACAGCTGTGTCCAAGGGTGAGCGTGGACACCTTTTCCTCTGAGAGCCCTGATTGGGTGATGGTGGAGGACACTCATGCTACATCTGGCCTGGTGCTTATGGGGTTCGTCGCCCATCACCCACTCCACTCCTCTTTCTTGAACTGACTTGACCTAGAAAGAAAGATCCATGGGGACATATAGAGCCAAAACTCAGAGCTAACTTCTGAGAGTAAATAGGATTTTTTTCAGACTAGCAGAGCTAATTGGTGATCCATAACAGGATGTAAAATTCAATTTTGTTTGCAGAATATAGTGGCTCTGTAAATCATCATAACACCGTTAAGAATGTGTCCTAGCTGAATTACCCAGCCCCGCTTTCCTCCACGTGCTGAGAGTACATATGGTGAGGCAGCATTTAACTGGGCCCCTTTGCTTTGGTATTTGTGAAAGTCTGGATAGGACCTAGGCTGAAGCTTAGCTTTACTCTTTTGATGAGGCCAGAAAAGAATTTCTAAGTTATTTGTTTATATAAACAAGGATAGGGGTGTTATATATCCTTAAGAGGACGAAAATAATTCACAAGAACTCAACAATAACCATGCACCTACAAGATCATGGATATGCCAACTGTAAATAATTTTTTGCCTATTACTAAAGCAGGCCTGAAGACCTTCTTGACCATTCTTGGTTCGTTAATGACAATCACCCTCTGTGTTAAAAACAATTAAATAATCATTTAATACAATTATTTAATGTACAATTATAAATTATAGTATTATAAATTATATAAATTTAATTAATTATATAAATATAAATTATAAAATATAATTTAATATAATAGATAATTATATAATCATATGATTTCTTTTAAAATATTCTGTGATTGCAAAGGGCCTCCTCACTGTTCGTCTAAACTGATGAGTGAAGCTTTATTTCTTTTATTCTGTTGGTACTCAGCAATGTCCGACCAAGCTTTTTTCTTTTTTTTCCTTTTAAAGAAACACTTCCTTTGGGGCCTATGTTTAGCAGTCTACCCAATCTGTACATTTTAACACTTGAGATCCTAAGTTGTAAAATAGAATATAGATTTCATGTTTGTATCAAGATTGCTCATTTCCAAACCACATAATTATCTTGTGAGAATCGTATTCTTCACACTGATGAAAAGAGTTGAACAAACATAGAAACAAATATCAGAGCTGAAATCATGAAACTTGGCCATCCTTTTGCTCCTCCTCCTCATCTGGCTCTGCTTTCTCTGGGGGGAGACAGACAAGCAGAGGTGTACTTATCCCAAAGTAGCTTCTAAAGCTTTGAGATGTTGGAGAGAAGGGAGCGCTACACCACACCACCATCTGAGTTGAGCTAAGGGCCATGTTTGCCTGGGATCCTTTGGTTTAATTTATGCCACGGGGAAACGTGCTGTCAGCTAGATATTTGTTTGTGCCTTGCCAAGAAGTGTAAAACCGTGGCTGGCCCTGATAATTTTGCTAGAGGTACCACCCCATAAGTCTACCATTCGATTCCCCCACTGTGTCTCTGCATCATGAATCACCAGCAGAACCACGCCTAGCTCGTCACCCATCAGTATTACTTTGTTCATATTTCAGCAGGCATTGGGTCAGAAGGAAACTGTTTCGCAGCTTATGTCTTAGGCCTGTAGCCTTTCAGGTTAACACTTCTCAGATTCCTTGATTTCAGAGTTGGTTTTGGAGTAAATACGCTAGAATAAGATTATTTGGCACTATTTTCTATGCTTGGTTGGCACAAAGTCCTTTGAGTAGTGCTTTTGTCACCCACCTACATAGTAACAATAGAAGTTATTTCTGGGATGGATTTTATGGGTCAGCACTTTGGAAGGAAACTGTAAATGCCTGTGACTGTGCCTTCCTGAGCTCAAGTCCTGTAGCTGAGCAGCCTGGGGCGATGTTCAGGTCTTAGTGCTAAGGACAACTGCTTTGTTTACAAAGATGCAGTGCTTTCCAAGTGTCTGCTCTGGCCTCAGCAGTGTTCTACCTGTCAATCAGCTTCACTATCTGCTAAGTCTGATAACTCATGGGAAGGGAGGAATGGAATAAGGTTAAAAAAAGAAAAAGAGGAGTGATTATTTACCTTAAAGGTTTCAAATCAATAGATCCGAAGCAGGTGAAAATGAAGTCTGCGGAGGATCAATATGAACAAGTGGAAGATGTTGTATGGGTCCAGGGCTTAAAGTTCCTTGCACTGGACCTTCTCTTAATAGATTTTAGTGGAGTCTTGCAAGACCCCAGGGGAACCAAAGAAGCACGTCAAAATATGCTTTGCTTATCTAACTAAATGTTTCTTTGGCATTTCCTTTGCCCCCCTCCCCGCCCCCAGTGTGGTAAAAGAGGGCTCACTGAGAACTGTGGAAAACAGTGTCCTTCTTTATGACTATTATTCGTTGGCAGCTGAAAAGCTTTGTGTGGCTCTGGTTACCACATGTCAAGAAGGAAGAACATGAAAATAATTGGTAGGAGGGAGGTTGGAGGCTGTCATATTGAAACAGAAGCATGAGCTTAGTGCCCTTCAGTTTGTCAAAGACAAAGGTTAGGGCAGGACATGATCCAAATTTGAAAACTCTGAGGAGTGTGGATCAAGTGAAGAACTCTTTGATTCCCCAGACAGATTCCAATGTTTGTTAAAATCAACAGATAATAAGAGACATGGAATTCATTCTTCTTGAAAATAGTTGATAGTGATTGGGGGAGGAGAAACTTGATCAGAATTGCTCTTTAAAAAGACCACTCCAAAAAAAAAAAAAAAAGAGACCCCTCTTTTTGCAACAAAAGTGCTTACAGGAGCCCCTGTTCTGACCTGTCCCGGCCCAGCCTGCTGTTCTGACCCGCCCTACCCTAGGTGCATCAGCTCTTTCAGCAATCTCAGCCCGGCAGACAGCTCTTCTTTTGCCTTCATCTTTGGAACTTCAGTGCTCTGGCCTCTTGGTCACTCCATCTCTCCAACTTCAGTGACCCACAACCTCCCCTTTGGTATTATCAGCATCAAGACCTGCTCTGCTGCTAAAACCTCAAACTGTGGATGCCTAAATATATATAATATATACATATTTAATATTTCTATTTCTGCAATTACCCAGCTTTTGAGCACTAGTGACCACCTAATTACCAAACTCAATGCCTTTCCTTCAGTGCTTAGTCTATTTGCCCTTTTTTATTTGAAGCTATTAACCATCTTCAGATTGGTAAATTTTTTCCTTCTTTGATTTCCCAGTATAAACATTGTCTCCATTTTATGCCTGCCTTTCCAGCAGATCTCTCTCCATCCTGGGATTCCTCTTCTTTCTCCCACCATCTACAGTTACATGTTTCCACAAAGGTGAAATTTCTTTGACATTTACCTGCTTTTTCTCTCTCCTCTCTTTTATTAATATATTCTGTTCTCATGGGTCTCACTTTCATCTCTAGGGAGGTCCTTCTCAAATCCACTTCTTGAGCTCTGACTTCTTGCCCCTGCTGCATCCTTACATTTCTCACTTCCTGATGAATATCTCTCTATAAATATCCCACCAAAAACTTAAAATCGTCTTTCACCTTAAACCTATGTCTCTTTTTGACTTCCTTATTTTCTCCCCACCCCTAGTAGTACCACCATTCAGGTTCAGAAACTATGGATCATCATTGATTCTTTGTACTATATAGATCTTCAGTATGGCTTTCTTCTTTAATCATAGCATACACCTCTTTGGTCCCCCTCTTCCATATGACATTAACTTTCTCATCTTTCTAAAAATACTTTTTTCATTCAGCAAGTTTCCCATGAGCTACTAATATAATTAGGACCTATACCAGGTGATGGAGATACAAAGAATAAATATGGTTCTTGTCCTCATGAAGCTCAGGGTCTAATGCAAATAGATATGTGCAAACAAAACAACTGTCGTAAAATTTTATCATTGCTATAATGAAGACACGATTAAGAAATGATAAAAGAGGCAGAATTTTATCTGTTTAAAGGATCAGGGTAGGTTTCACAGAGGAAGTAATGCTCAAGTTGAAGCTTGAAGAATGAATAGAATTTTACTGGGTAGGCACTTTGAGAAGGAGGTATCCTAGGAAAAAGAAAAAGAAAAAGAAAAACTATGTAAAACTATGTTAAGATAGCCAAGATAATTGTTTTCAGAGAACTGCACATGACTTGGATATTTGGATATTCAAAGATAAGCATGACAGGAGATGAAGGCAGGATCATGTTTAACGTTATGCTAAGGAGTTTAGCATTTGTCCTTTCATCGGTGGGAAACTGTTAAGGAGTTTTGAGCAAGGGAATGACATGACCAGATTTATATGCTAAAAAGATTGCTCTGGTCACTCTATGATGATTGAATAAGGAGAGGGGTTAGACTAAAGTCAGAAAAAACAGTAGGCACGATTAATGGTCCAGTAAGAGATGATTGACAGTGGACTTAGGGAGGAGGGGGTGGGATTGAGATGTAAGAAGGAAGAATCAACAAGATTTCATGACTGATTAGGTATCTGATGAGGACCTTGGTTTGGTTACTCTAGAGTCTGACCCTTGAAAGAATCCTCACTGCCTGTGACAGAAAACGGGCTTCATGGCTTAAGCCATTGTTGGGTCACTCCAACCAACAAGTAAGGCAAGTGCCCGGATTGGGGTGATGTATAAACCGAGTTCAGTACAGTCTACCTCCAGCTCTAGGAAAAGCCATGCAATAGATCTGCCCACAGCCACAGGGCCCTCGCATCATCATGGGTACACTCAGAGGGTACCATGATAATCACAAGGAACAGATAGACGCTTTGAGGAATGGCAGAAAGATATTTATCTGTTCATAATTTAGATTTTAATGTTGCTTTGAAATGGAAGACATCACTCCTGCCTTCTGGGACTCAATGCTGGAAAGAAGACATCTGTTTATAGACTTGTCCTGGGCATGTTGTATGAATTCATGTTTAAATAATAATTTCAAGTGAACTATGAGGAAGATACAGAAAGGAAGCAGATCCCAATGAATTTTTCCCTTTCCTAAGAAAACTCTTTACCCCAGGGGTTTCTCGACTCAGCAGTATTGACATTTTGGACTGGGTAATTTTTTATTGTTGGAGGGCTGCTCTTGTGCATTGTCAGATGTTTATCAATATCTCTGGCCTCTACCCAGGGCATCCCCCACCTTCCCAGTTGTGATGACCAAGAATGTCTCCAGATACTGACAGATGTCTTTAGAAATGGGCAAATGTCACCTGTAGGAGTAAAACCGCTCCCAGGATCAAACCAGTGTTCTACACTAATGCCTCTCAAATTTGAAGGTGCCTGAGAATCACCCGGGGAACTTGTTCCAATGCAGATTCTGATTGAGTAGGTCTAGGGTGGAGATTCTGCATTTCCAACAAACTCCGGGGTGATGCCGATGCTGCTGCTCTAAAGACTGCTCTTTGAGTAGGGAGGTCTTCACACTGCCTGACTTTTCCTCCTATACACTGTACCGCTGCACAGGGTGGAGCCTGGGTGGCGACAGAGAGCCTACCAGGGCCCCTCTTCATGTCAGCAAGGACCCCTGTACTCCGTGTCCCATTCTCCACATTTTTGCTTGGAAGGGCACAGGGCAGATGGGAGTAAATTAACGAGGCGCATCTCAACCGTATTGTTAATGCCTCCAATGTCACACTGGAAGCCCTGGGCATGGAGAGTTTGGAGAGGCCCAGAGTTGCTCACACATCAGCCAAGGCAGCTGTGTCTCAGTCCGCGGGGTACAGTTCAGAGGGCACAGCAGCTAATAAGACCAGATGGTCTGTGCCTTGTCTGTGGGCACGTGCCTCCCCCCTACTCACACAGTGATTTCCTCATTTGTTCCTTCCCTCCGGAAACAGAATAGCCATTTTTAAATGCAGTGGGGCTGAAGACTCTCTTTCTTCCCAGTCTGTGTGCCATTGAGCCTTCAAATTTGAATATGTTTAATCATGGAGCTTTCTTTAAAAGTGCTAGCAACCCACTTTATTTGGAAGCCAAGTAGGGTCATGATTTGGAGCACAATGAAAAGATACCAACCCCACTCCCACCCCTTACCAAAGGATTCCTAGTCAGGGCATTACTCCCATTAAATGCAGATAATTATAGGAGGTGCCATGTATTCAGCCCTTAACTATTAACACATTAGGGTGAAGCCCTGACTGAACTCTCCAGAGAGGCCCATTGAGAGCATTTGTTCCAGGCCCCTGCACCCCAAAGCTTAGAGAGAGGGCAGAGCGAGGGCTGTTTGTAGGTCCTCTGTTCTCGGGCCCCAGAGGAACTGAGATGGGCTTAAGTTTGTTATCCCGAGAAGTCGGTCCACAAATCAAAGTCCTTCAAAGCTGTGAAACTAGGTAAATGCTCCTCTTTGCTCATATATGCTATTTTTATTCCAAAATAGACTCATTTTTTCCCACATTGAAAATGAGGCTGGTAACCCGCCCTCCCCCCAACTCCCTTGTTGGTCTTCTTCCTAAGCCGTGGGGAGCCCCGGAACGCTGTGGTTTCCACCCCACGGCTTTGCCTCAGTCCTGGGTGGGCCCACTTGACACAGCCTCAGACGTACACTCTGTCTAAGGCTTGTGAAGAGAACTTCAAACCTGCGCTTACACCCGGCATAGCCTTTAAATTCTTGAACAAATTCACGAGCATGACCTGCATCTGAATTAATGTTCGGGTAATGGATTTGAAGCACTACTGTTCAATAGCTGAGTGACCTTGGGTGATTTGCTTAACCTCTCTGAATCTGGTTTCTCCCTGGTCAAATGAGTATGATTTACTTCCCTTTCAAGGTTGTTGTGGGCAGTAAGGAGGGGGTGGGGGTCAGGGAGGAATTCACATTTGCTGAGTGCCTATTTACCAGGCAGGGACTCTGCCCACTGGGATTTCAGTCTGAAGGATTATGGGAGCTAAGTTGGCCTCAATTACCCCTCCACTCCTAACTCTAACCCTTCCCCACCCTATCCTGTTCCTGACTTTTCCTCAAGCAGAGTGTCTCCCACCCACAAGCGCCTCTGAATTAGTAGCTCTTTTGAGGCATTGAATTCATTCTTGTTGACCAAAGCAATTTCACAAAACTCTAGCGTTCATGGCCAGGGTGAGGAGTTTCAATGCTACATCCCTTTCTGGGGCTGTGGCTGAAGTTGGGGCCAGGAAGGAGCAGGCTCAGCCCAGCAGAATCCACCCATGGCAGGATTGGCTTAATGAGCAGACCTGCACCAATTCCCCATCTTTCCTGTTGGTGTACACACTGCCCTCTGGGCCCGCAGAGACTCGAGTGCCAGTCCGGGCAGTCCACATCATATGAGTTAGAAGCAGCATGCACAGGCTGTCCAAACCCCAGCTCCATCAGCCCAGGTGAAGGCGGCTGCTTCCCGCTGGTCTCCTCTGGGCTCTGCTCCTTGATCTGCCTCACTTGAGTGAAGCCAGCTCCCAGCGCTGCCGGCTAGCAGAGGCGAACATCCTGCATGATTATTCTCTTCCCAGTCACGGCAAAAGACCTTCCTGTACCCGCTTCAACTGGAACGTCTTATTTAAACTTCACACCCGAAGAGACGAGGGTGTTGATGCCTAATTTCTCCTAAATGAGCAGAGAATCAGGAGGCCACTTCCCCTTTGCTGACAGCTGTGGGGTCCAGACCATCTGCCTGGCCTCTGCTGGCCCCGATGCTGCCTCTGAGTAGAGGACCACCATGGGCAAGCCGTCAACCGCGCAGCATCCCTCCTGTTCATCCAAGGAGTGCAGCACACCAGCTGCCAATTCCTGTACCCAAGCCCCCGTGTGTCCCCTTTAAGCTGCACAGCAAAGTCCCTGCTGAGTGAGCGGGGGGGCTGATAGTTTTCCTTTCCTCTAAATGCCACGCAAGGGAAGCAATGTGCATGGTAGGGAAAGAAGGACCTTTTGACTTTCCCAGGCTTAGGGAGGCGAGGGCTGGAGACGTGGCTGGCACAGGGTTTTCATCCTGTTGCTCTGCTGTACCGTGAGAAGAGAAAGAAGATAGCAAGGAGAAAGGGGGCTGCACAAATTGGGAGGCCTGTGCTGGTAAGAGGAGGCTGTACATACATTTTGCATTATGACTATTTTGCTCAATTTCATAGTAACCCCTCCCATCAAAATGCACCCCATTTCCAATATAGGATGCTTATTATTATGAAAGGAATATCTGCCCATTAAAGAAAGTTTGGAAAACAGAAGAGTGTAGAAAATAACTCGTAATCCCAACAAACTCCTTGAGAGCAACTGATGTGTCCTCTGTCCCCAGGTGTCTCCCCTGACTTTTTGTTTCTTTTACGAAGATACAATCATGTTCTATGTTAATTATAAATCTTTTGATCACTTAATGTTATTTCATGAGAACTTCCCACAGCACTAAAATAGTCTTCAAAAGATACCAGAGAATGACTGCATGACATCCAGGCTTTGGAGGTGACACAATTTATTCAGCCGTCAATCACATTTAGCTTGATGCCAGGTTTACACTGTTATAAATAATACTGTGATGATAATCATTGTACACAAGACTCCACCATGTCTATAATTATTTCCCTTGGCTAGATTGCTCTAAGTGGAATTACTAAGTCACAAGGTGGGCGTGTTTTAAGATTCTTGTTATATATCATGAAATTGCCCTGAAAAGATACTGTCCCATTTTCTTTTTTCTGTTCATGTGCATGGTCTGTTTTTTCCCTAAGGAAGATCATCTCTTCTTTTTATTTGTAAGGGCTTTGTTATATAGACTAAAAACATTAACAGCTTTTTAAAATTTTTAATTAAAATAAAATGCACATAACAAAAAATTTACCATCTTAACCACCTTTAAGGGCATGGTTCAGTAGTAAGTATGTTCCTGTTGTGCAGTCATTGCCACCATCCGTCTCTAGAACTTATCCATCTTGCAAAATTGGAACACGCACTATAGCCATGAAACAACTCCCCATCCCCGCTCCCCCAGCCCCTGGCAGTCATTCTGCTTTCTGTCTCTATGCATTTGACACTCTAGGTCCCTCATGTAAGTGAAATCATAGTGTAGTTGTCCTTCTGTGACTGGCTTCTATCACTTAGCGTAATGTCTTCAAGGTGCATCCATGCTGTAGCAGGTGTCAGAATCGCCTTCCTTTTTAAGGCTGAATAATATCCCGTGGAATGTGCGACATTTTGTTTATCCATCCATCCAGTGAGGGACACTTGGGTTGCTTCTGCCTTATGGCTGTTGTGAGTATTGCCGCTGTGAACATGGGTGTACTTTCATGGTGATTTTTCACACACAAAATTCTGAAACTTTTTGTGAAATCTGAGCTGTTAGTCCTTCCTTTTGTCGCACCTCCTCTTTGCTCGCATCTTTAGACCCGTCTCGCTCAGCCAGGATTAGGAGAGTATTCACCAACGTTTTCTTCTGCTTCTTTTATGATCTTGTTTTTTTTTTTAATATTTTATTTTTTCCTTTTTCTCCCCAAAGCCCCCCGGTACATAGTTGTATATTCTTCGTTGTGGATCCTTCTAGTTGTGGCATGTGGGACGCTGCCTCAGCGTGGTTTGATGAGCAGTGCCATGTCCGCGCCCAGGATTCGAACCAACGAAACACTGGGCCGCCTGCAGCGGAGCGTGTCAACTTAACCACTCGGCCACGGGGCCAGCCCCATGATCTTGTTTTTTCATATTAAATTCTAGACTATAACTAGAACGTGTGATGGTGTTTGTTCTACTTGGAATATGTTTGTTTGCAAGAAGCACAGACATGCTCAAAATACCTCAAATAAATGGAAGCTTGTTCAACAATACAGGGGGCATCTCATGGCTGCTGGGGCCGCAGGGCCTCCTGGGCCCCAGCAGAGCATCTCTCTTTGGGGCTCGCTCTCTGCAACAGCTCGCCTCTCCCTGGACCAGGTTTTCAGCTCACACATGGTTCAGGGGGCACAGAATTATGGACTGTGTGCTGCTTTGAGGTCACTTGATGGGGACTCCAGCTCCATCTCTGTGTCTTTACATGGCTGACTACTCTGACTGGAGTATCTCAAACTCTTAGTTTATATTCTTGAGAGAAAAAAGTGCTTTTTTTTGTTTCTGGCCCAATCAGCTCTGGCCAGATAATGGGAGAGGGTCATGTGACACAGAAAAACCAAAGCTTTTCAGGCCCACCCTTTATCAGGAAATTATTGTAGGGCTTTCAGTACAGTGTTCGGCTGGGCCCGTACCCTCAGCTGTCTGTGTGAAGAGAAACTGTGGACGTCACTCTGATTTTTCCCAAGTAGATAACCAAGACCCTTTTTTCTTTTCTCCACTGATTTGGATGCTATCTTTGTCATAACCTCATTCCTTAAGTTTACTGGGATCTTTCTCCTGGCTTTTCGGTTTTGTTCCATTGATCTGTTCTTAGGTTAGTGCCATACTGTCTTAATGATTGTAGCTTTATATAATATATAATATCTGGTACAGGTTGTCTTTTGTTCCATCTTTTTTCAAGCTGTCTTGGCTCTTCTCTTACATTAATTTTTCCCAGATAGACTTTAGATTTATCAGCTTTTTAGTTCACATATGCATGGTTCTCATTAGAATTGTTTTAAAACTACATATAAATTAGTTTGAGGGGAAATTACATTTTCACAATATCTAATATATGCACTATTTCCTGTGGGGTTTTTTTTTTCTTTTTTTTGGCGAGGAAGATAGGCCCTGAGCAAATAGCTGTGGCCAACCTTCCTCTTTTTTGCTTGAGGAAGACTGTCGCATCTGTGCCAGTCTTCCTCTATTTTGTATGTGGGATGCCGTCATGGCATGGCTTGATGAACCGTGTATAAGTCTGCAGCTGGGATCCAAACCTGTGAACCCCAGGCCACCACAGTAGAGCACGAGAGCTTAACCACTGTGCCACCAGGCCAGCCCCATTTCCTTTTACTTTTAAACAAAAATTAATTTGATTTAGAGGGTGTTTTTGTTTTAAGGTACATGGCACCTAAAAACTGGATCCACCTCATCGTCCAAGATAGGAAATTCAAAGTTAATCTCACCCAGCCCCCTAGGGAGTGAATGAGTAAATGACTGTTGTGTGTAAGTCCGTGTCCATGGCCTTGACTCCAAGGGGGCTGTGACGATGGTGTGGGTCACTTTGGGCTGGCATCTACTTGGAGGCAAAAGCAGTTTGGGAGGTTTTGCTCACCCCGTTGACGGGTCCTTGTGACTGATTAATAACCATTCCTGACGTGTAAATAAAGCGTGAAGTCCCGTGACTCAGAACTTCAAATGATGAGAATGTGAACACAAACAAACTATTGTTTGTTCATTAATTAATTCAACAAACATTAATTCAAACAAACAATTAATGAACACCCACCACGTGCCAGGCGCTCTGCTTGCCGCGGGTTGGCAATGAAGGTGGAACTTGGTCCTTGCTGTGCAGTGCGTGGTGTTAGACATACTGACCAATAATAATAACGACGGTGGAATGGGAGTGGTGCCATAAGGAACAGGGCAAGAGCTGTGGGTGCTCAGACGTGGGATCCGGTCACAGCCAGCCGGGTTCAGGGGCCCTTTCCCTGTCCCTTTCATGGGGAGAGCAGACTACAAGCCTCGTCTGATTGACCACCTGGGGGGTTTGCCGAATGGTTGCTTGAGCCCAGAATACTGAACATGATATTCTTTCTGCTTCTCCCCATGGGGTTGAGATCCTCGATCACCATGTCCATATTCCTGGGCCCAGTTCTTTTGGACATGACCTCCACTGCCCTTGCCTCTGATGCCTTCACTAATTGCACTTTCTTGTGATAATATATCTTTATGTCTCACAGCAGCCTGGTGCTGCTGAAAGCTCACAGGCTTTGGAGTAAAACAACATTTTACTCAAATCCGACCTACTTAGATTACTAGCTATGCAGTTTGGGACAAATTATTTAAACAGAGGAAGGTTTTATTTTTCTTATGTGCCGTATGGAGATAATGAATGCATTCTTTGTGAGGTTGTTTCAAAGATTCCGCTGAATGAGATTTTATGTAAAACATATAGTCGAGTGCCACATTAGAAGTGGTGACCATTTTATTAATGGTTGGCCTTCCCTTTGGATCAGAGGTCTCCTAAACCTAGAGATTCATCAGACTTCTGGGTTTAGCCTGGCTTCACCTTTCAGGGAAAATAATTCTTTTTACTTAAATCACTACTCTGGAAGGAGTTCTGGGCCTTAAACTCCTTGTCAGCTCTTGCACTGAGTTTATTAGCGGGATAAATGTCTTCGGGCCGCTGCTGAGATGAATACTCTCGCTTCCTGGCATGTACAGTACCACTTTCTTTTGGGATCTCTTTCCCTCATTGCTCACCCGAAGTGGGCAGGCTCAGATGCTACAGCTTCATTAGAGCCCCAGCTTAAGCCTCTGCTCTGAAGCCTTTCTGCTCAAAAGTCTTCACACTGAGTCCCTTCTCCATCCTTCCTGGCCAGCGCCAGGGTGCATTCTTTTTCTTTGAAGGAAGTCTGCTGGGCTGTTCATTATCATGGGGTCAGCTCTCCCAGAGTTACATCCTAAATCTCTGTGAGTCGTCTTGCTAGCAGAAGAATGGCAGAGACGGTCTTTCTAAGGAGTGTTGTGCGGAGGAAAGAATGTTGACTAGACTTGGAGGCAGGAGATAGGATGTGTTAGACTAATCCTGCCATTTATGAGCACTGTGCATTTTACAGCTCACTTTCTCTTTCCAGTCTCTTTCCTAATTTTTCTAATGGGGGATCTCTGAGTTCCCTTGCAGCTCTGGTGGCCTTTGGATTATAAATTTAATTAAATATAGGCATTTAGGGGACTAGAATACTGAGAATAGTTGCCTTTTTCTTGGTGTTGTTATAATTGGAGTACAAACAAGAGTCAGTTTAGTGCAAGGATTAAAAGCATGGATTTTTAAAATTGAGGTATAACATAAATCCTAAAGCATGGAATGTGAATTAATCTTAAGTATATAAGTCAATGATTTTATCTATGTATCTATCTACCCATCTATCCATCCGTCCCTATCCCTTTATACAGCACCTAGTCAAAAATATAGAACATTTCCTTCACCCCATAAGATTCCCTTACGCCCCTTGCCAGCCTAACCCCCAGGAACCACTATTCTGACTTCTGTCACTATCACATAGCTTTGCCTGTTCTTTTGGAGCCTCTTTCAAAAGAACTTGGTCTTGGTCTTCGTATATAATGGAGTCATATGGCATGTACTGTGTTCTGTCTGGCTTTTCACTTAACATAATATTTGTGAGAGTTATGCGTGTTATTACATGTGTCACTAGTTCACACTTTGTGCAGTATTACATTTCATGAATATGCCACGGTGTATTTATTCAGTTTACGTTTGATGAGCACTCTGATCATTTCCTTTTTTTTAATCTTTTAAATAAATCTGCAATAAACATTCTTGCACATATCTCATTGTGGACATAGGTACTCATTTCTCTTGGGTAAATGCCTAGGTATGGAATTGTCAAGGTATAGAGCAGAAATGTTTCATCTTCAGTAGAAACAACCGAAAAGTTTTTCAAAGTGGTTGATCATTTTGCATTCCTACTAGCAGTGTATGAAAGTTCTCGTTTCTCACATCCTCACCAACATTTTGTGTTGCCGGTCTTTTTTATTTTAGCCATTCTGGTGGGTGTGTAGGGGTATTTCATTGCTGTTAAAAGCAACAATTTTTTTAAGCCATAAAAAATTTGTTTTTGAGGCTCAGGTCATCTACGAATGAGATATGTGAATAGGAGCAAGATGCCTACACACTCTCAGGTTCAATATCCTTAACTACCGAATAGTGGGGACTCTTGTCCACCTCTGGAGGTTTTAGGAAGATTAACTGAAATACTGGTTACAAAGCAGAAGGTCTGGCTCGTAAAAAACCTCAGTATTAAATAATAACTATTATAGCTATTGTTTAGCCAGCCCTGGTGATCTAGTGGTTAAAATTTGGTGCTCTCACTGCCATGCCCTGGGTTCGTTTCCCAGTCAGGGAACCACCCCACCCAGCTGTCAGTTGTCATACTATGGCAGGTGCACGTTGCTGTGATGCTGAAAGCTATGCCACTGGGATTTCAAATACCAGCAGGTCACCCATGGTGGACAGTTTTCAGCGGAGCTTCCAGACTCAGACAGACTAGGAAGAAGGACCTGGCCACCCACTTCCGAAAAAAATTGGCCACGACAAACTCTCTGAATAGCAGTGGAGCATTGTCTGATACAGCGCCGGAAGGTGAGAGGATTGCACAAAAATATGGTCAGGGTTTCGCTCTACTCTGCACAGGGGAGCTAGGAGATGGAATTGACTTGATGGCGCTAACAGCAAACAAAAATAGCTATTGTGATTATTATTACTGCAATTGATATAATTCAAGTAAAGAAATCCCTTATATCATTAAGGTTCTCCTAGATATAGAGACATTATTGGTTGAAATTATCAAACATATATATGTTTTAATGGTTTAAAGTTCTCTAATGAATTTAAGAAGAGAGAAGAAATTCATTTAATCCATCGACAACCATTCAGTGGGTCCAGCCTATGTGACTGACACTGTTCTAGATACTGGGTTTCCCTTCTTGTGGAACTTCTTGTAAACTCTAGGGTGCAAGAGAGGGTACACATAATAAACAACAACCAGATAGGTGAACCAGATGGTTTTTTATAATTATCCATGCACATGATGAAAATAAAATAATGTGATAGAGAACGTTGGGAGCCTACAGTAGATGTGGTGATTAGAGAACGTCTCTCTCAGGAGGCAACATTTGCAGCAAGACCTAAATGATGAAGACGGATGTAGGCTTGCACAGATCTGAGAACAGACTGTTCCAGGCTGGGGGAACTGCCAGTGCAAAGGCTGTCAGACAGGCTCGAGCTGGGCATGTTTGGAGAATAGAAAGAATCTTCTGTGGCCGCGGTGAGCCAAGGGGAAAGTAGAAGGAGGAAGGGAATCAGCAGGGCCATGGCATGTTGTGTCTTGCAGATTATTTTACATTTTTATTTTAAGTGTATTATGAAGCCTTGACAAATTTTAGGAAGAGGCATAGCGTGATCTGATGTCTGTTTTTAGGAAGTGCTTTTAAGTTGTACTATGTCTAACACAGATGGTGGTGGGGAAGGAGTTAAGTAGGAAGGCTGGTCCTCCTGTTGCAGTAGGTCAGGTGGAGGTGGTGTCGGCTCTGACTAGAGGTGGCAGGAGAGATGGAGAAGAGTGGGTGAATTTTACATATAGTCCTGATGATACTTGCTGATGATAGGGATGATAAGAGAAAGAGAGGAATCAAGACTCTAGGATTGGGTAAGTGATCATAAGGAAGCCTAGGGGGAGAGAGTTTTAGGGGCTATATAAATAAGGTTTTCTTTTGACCATAATTATGGATTGCATTGTGTCCCCTAAAGAGATATGCTAAAGTCCTAATCCCTGTACCTGTGAATATGACCATATTTGGAAATAGGGTTTTTGCAGAGGTAATCAAGGTGAGATGAGGTCATACTGAGACAGGATGGGCCTTAATCCGTTATGCCAGTGGCTGATGCTGGCAAGTATAGCTAAGTGGAGAGGTAGACGTAGAAGCCAGACAGGAAAGAACAGAGAACAACGTGTGAAGTGAAGAAGGTTACTTACTATTAGCAACTCTTGTGACAAATTTTACTGTGAAGGGCAGCAAAGAAATGGGACAGTGATTGGGATGGGGGCATGGGGTCAAGGGAGAGTGTTGTGTTCAGAGTTGTGAGAGTGTGGAGAAGGTTAAGTGCGAGTGATCCTGTTGAGGGAGAGAAATTGATGATTGAGTGGAGGGAGATCATTTCAGGGGCTACATTGTTGAGAAGATGAAAGGTGATGGGTGTTAGGCTCGCACAGGAACAAGGGGATTTCAGTCACTATACTATCAGAGAAGACAGAGAGGATGGATGCAAGCTCCCGGTAAATGAGAGCGTTCCTTTCTTACTGTTCCAGTTTCTCCATGGAGTATGAGGCAAGGTCATCACTTGCAGGGTATGGAGAACAGGAGGTGTTGGAGGTTCCAGGAGTCAGGAGAAGCCATAAAAGACATTGGGAAAGTAGAAGAGTGAACATTCCAGAGAAGGAGAACAACATTACCAAAGGATTGAGGAGGCTTTTGGGAATTTTGGTCATTAATTCTAGGAGATACTGGGCAGTGCCAATGATAACAGCAAACATGTAGCGCTTAATGCATCCCAGGCACTGTTCTAAACTCTTTACATCTATTTGTTCATCGAATCCTTTCAAGCACCCTATGAGACGGGTTCTACTATATTCCTCATTTTATAGATGAGTAAACCGAGAGGTTAAGTAATTTGTCCTAAATCACACAGCTAATAAGAAATGAAGCTGAGATTGAATTCAGATGGTCAGTGTGGCTCCAGAGCGCAGGCCGTTCCCCACGTACCCTGGGACTGCTCCTAAGCATCATTTTGCCTGGCCAGGCTCATTTGCTCAGCTCTTGAATGGTAATAGCCACCATTTATTAAGTACTTAGCATATCTACCCAAAGTCTTAAACACTTTACATATATTAATTAGTTTGATCATCATAAAACCCTCATTAAGCACTCTTATTAGTCTCATTTTACAGATGAGAAAATTAGGGTTCAGAGAGGTCAAGTAATTTGCCTGAAGTCCTACAGCTGCTAAATGGCAGCTTGTTGGATTTCATCGCTGGTGGTTTTGCTGGGTGAGCACAGTGGAGTGAGATGGAGGCTGGGGGCAGTTGTAAGGATGGACCGTGGGATCTCACCTGCATAAGGTGAGAAGGAAGGCTCAGGATGGTGATGGATAATGTATCAGTTAAAGTCTGGGCAGGAAACAGGTGGTACTCTTAAAAGGGGTAATTTGAGAAGAGTTTAACAAAAGCATTATCAAAAAAAGAAGTAGGACGGATTTAAAGAAACTATAAAGGATAGTGTAGTTTTTTTGGACAAGTATCAGTGGCAAGCCATCCCACACAAAGGCTAAAGGGACAAGGGGGAAGGGAGCAGGGAAAGGAACAAGAAAGGACTGTTCTATGGAGAGGAGATCCTGCAGGCCGTCCATGGAGTGGGGCAGGGCTGTAATCTCACGTTCCTCCTGCCCTCCCCTCTCCTGCTGGTGACTCCCCCTGGCCAAGGCAGCTGCAAGTCAAGAGTCCTATGATACAGTTCACAGAGGTCAAGTGGAGGCCCTGCCGCCTCCACCTTCAAAATCCAGCCTTGGGGACCCGCAGAGGAGGAGCAGGGCCTGCAGAGAAGATGCTTCGCCGGGCAGTCTTGGGGAGGGCCATACTCTGCGTCACACTCCACTGAATGAAGGTGACCTCATGTCTGAGAGCAGGGGGAAGGGAGGGGTCCTGGAGCTGCCTCTGACAGGGTTGCACGCTTGCTCGGCAGGAGAGGGGTGGAGAAGTAGAACGTGCTCCCCTTGTGAATGGACCAAGAGGCTGGGTCACACGTCTGCGCTAATGAATTCACCTACCAAATAAAGAAACGTGGAAAAATAGAGAAGTGTGCAACATCTCGCCTATGCATCATATTCCGCCCCCAGCCCTGGGAGTGGCGGATTGGAGGAAGGAGAAAATGGCAGGAGCTCACCCCCAAGAGAGTGCAATGTTGGGGCCAGTTCATGTGGATCATTTCCCATATATGCTCCCCTCCAGCTTTCTGTTGTCTTAACAGGTGTGCGGCTGCCCGCACCCCCAAACCTGGCAAGAGAGGGGCTGGAGGTTGATCAGAGGATGCCATACTCACAGCGAGGCCCCTTTCCCCACCCTCCCATGACAGCCATGGCTCCCTCATGACTGCTCCAGGGATGCAGGGTGAGCGAGCTGGCTTTGCCCCCAGAAGGAAACATCTGGACAGAGTCACACGTGACATTAACTCCAAAATCTCTGAGGCTTCTCTGCACCTATGCCTGCTAGTCACTCACTTTATTTAATTTCTCTTCTCACATTTTGCCAGGCTGCATTATTCAACATGATAAATGCGTACCCTAAATCAATGTAAAAATGCCCTGAATTTGAATATGAACCTTCTCTCATTGATCTCTTCTCAGAGATATTTAATAGTCCACAAATTAAGTTGCCAGAAGGTCCCCCCACTAGAGTCCTTGTTGTTCCTTCAGCCCCTCAACGTTGACTTCATCTAACTCCGGTCTCTCATGTGACCCACTTTTCCACAGAACCTGAGTCAACTGGTGACGTAAAATACCACCAGATGCCCTATATAAGTCACATTTGGACAATACAGTACAAGACTCTTGGGTACTTCTGAGCAAAATTCTGTTCCTAGAACCTAGCATGTGGTCCAACCCACACAAACATGAAATTTCCCAGGATCTCGGGAATAAAATGGGGGCCGTGGCATCCCAGAGGAACCAGGGCAGGCTGCTGTGAGACTGAGTGGTTTCCTGTTGATGTGAGAGGAGCTGGGTTTGAGTGTTTCCTCTCACTGGATCTTCAGGAGTCTGTCTTTCCCAAATCACATCCATAAGAATTGCCAAGAATACCCTAAACTACCAAGGGAAACGGCTATTACCAGTGTGAGCCTTGGGACTCTCCCCAAGGGTGGGTAGAGGGAGGAGAGACCTTCCTAGAGCTTTGAATAATGTTGAAACGAAGACTCTCTCTTTTCTATCTGCTTGGAGTGTTTTGAAAAATTCAGGATACTTGAGAAGGTTTGCTCCTCTAGTAATAATAATTATTATAGTAACCATTTATTGAATAAATAAGTGTAAGGTACTCTGTGCTTTATAGGCATTACTGCATTTAATTTCATATTCCTCACATCCTTATGAGGCAGACACTCATACCATTTCACAGGTGAGGATAACTGAGGCTTTGAAAGGGTAAATGCTTTGTGCAGAGCCACACAGCTGCGGTCAGGGCCAGGCTGAGTTGTTGGAAGCCTATGCTCTTACCACCTATTTATTTCTGAGACATGTCCCAGTCATTTGAATATGAACTTTCTCTCATTGATAACTTCTCAGATACATGTAATAGTCCACAAATTAAATTGCTTCCCCATTGGGAGATAGAGTCTGAAAAAAAATACAGCTTCTAAAATTCTTCCCTCTCCCATTTCTTATTCTGCTCTGTGTCGGTCAGAAGGGTCTCCCTTAGGTATTTTGGAAGAGGTGGGGTCCCTTGAGCAGCTGCTAGAAGCGTGGCTTTCCTAGAAGCCTAGCAGAATGAAAGGAACCCCTGTATAAATAGTGACAGAGGATTTAGAGTCTGTTCTGAGTCACAGATTAGCCACTCTGTGACTTTGTATAATTATTTAACCTCTCTGAGACTGTTTACTCATCTGCAAAATGGAGATAATGTTAATATTTTCCTCAAATATTTTCCTCTAGATCATAACAGGCATTCGTTGCCACTGTTTCTGTGTAGAGGCACATCATCCGTTATATCAAATGGTAGAGATGTTCAGCATCATTCTGTTGACCCCCACTAATTTGGATGCACCCAGAGGAAGCTCAGTGTTCTCGCAGAGTATGAGAAGAAGTGAAGAATCAGAGAGGAAGCAGGCCACAGTGCCCCACGGGCTAAGCCAATCACTGTGAGTCTGCATTGTGATAAGAAGAGAGGATTTGACCAATTCACAGATTCTTAATTGAGCCTGAAGTCTTCCTAATCTCCTAGGATGTGTGGGGCCAGGAAGGAGTCTCCCCTCCCTGCAGAGTGCCTGCATCCTTTGCTTCTTCTACCCGGGCCTTCTTCAGGATGGTCTTGGCCAGGGTCCTGCTCTCAAGATGAGACTGGACTGCAATGGTGATCACAGTCAGAGACGGGAATTTGGTTAGACTCTGGGCATCTTTCCAAGGGGATTACAGCCTTGGAAAATAAATGGCGCACTGGGGTCCCCTGAAAGAGAGACCATCCTCTGCACCATGTCCGCTGGCACGGAGGAGGCTGTGGGCTGCGTGGTGTACTGGGGAGAGCTCTGGTCTGGGAATATGTGGATTCTAGTCACAGTCAGCAGTTGATACCCCTGTGACCTTAGACTGTTCATTCTCCGTCCTCAGCCCCAGTTCCCTCATCCGTAAATATTGAGGCTAGAAAAGGTGACCTTGAACCCTCCTTCAGTTGTAACATTCTCTGATTCTGTCTCAATGGCTGCGGGAAGGGAGAGAGCTTAGCCCTCCTAAAGTCTCTGAAGATTACTGTCACCACGGAGCAAGCCTCTCGCTCATCCCCTTGGTAAATAATTAGGATGCGCTGGAGTTGTGGAGTTCAAACTTTTATTTTTGAGCCCTATAATGCTTTCTGTAAAGAAATTTTACCCAAAAGCCTATATAATACACAGGAGACCACAGCAGTGCCCCCCAGTTGCTGTGGAAGAGGTCGACCCGAGTCTGCCCCTGGCCACAAAGCTGGAGACCTCCATAGAGGACCTATTTATATTTTTGCTTGTTTGTTTTGAGTTCCAACACAAAGCACCAGTTTTCTTAAATCCAAACCAACAAAACCAATGGCGGACATTAATTTGAATTGAAAGGGTTTGATTTATGAATGATTTCTTGGAGGACTTACCTTCTGGTGCCATGGTTATCAAGCTGTACTCCAAGTCCTGCCCCCACCGGACACTGGTTGTGATCCTCATTTTGTGTATCTGACGAGACCTCTTGCTTTCCTGGCAGACGACAAGATGAATAGCACCATCTTGAAAGTCAGGAGTCTGGGGTTTGGTTTCCAAAACTCTTTGCCTGTGTGACCTTGAGAATGCCTCTACTCACCCTCTCTGGGTTTACATTTCCTCCTTTATCAAATGGCAGTGTTGGCCAAGGTGGTTTCCATGCCATTCTGGCCATCTGGGGTTGCTTACCCTGAGCCCTCAGAGCTGTGGACACATGGCCTTCACTAGGTGGGTTGTGTACCTGCTGACCATCCCCAGGTCTTCTGGCTACAGTCAGCAGAGTGAAGACACAAGAGGGGAGATCTGTGGATTTGGATCAGAGTATTTTGTTTGCCAACAGCTCTGCTAACTCTGCAGAGTCTAGAGGAAACAGTCCCCATGCGCTTGTGTGAGCAAGCACTAGAATTGTCACATAAAATAAAGCATTCCCAGTAGCTGCTCTCTAGAGATCTTTAAACTAGTAAATAGTCATTGTCAGTGCAATCTGCAATTAGACCTGGCCTGCCCCCAGCTTACCTTGGAGGAACGAGCTCAGAGCTGCCTTATTTGCTCGGCGAAAAGTGACTGCACAGAGGAACACAGGCCTCCTGGCTGCCAGCCCCCTCGGCATGCTGGAGCTGTGGCTGTAGGCTCTTGGGAACTGCAAGGAGCCTTGGAGTTTCCCGGGGAGGAGCCCTCAGGCTGGATAGCAAAGCCTAAACTCTCTCCAGCACCTTCTGCTCTTGACTCTTTCTGGCCTGAGGTCAGCTTGGGGCACACACAGTGTAAGAGGACCCCAGGGAGTTCCCTGCTTGGGAGAGAGGAAAGATTGTAGTCTTGATGTGAATAGAAGCTCCCATTGATTGAGGCTTATCGGTGCAGAGTTTAGAGGAAACAGTCTGTACACAGAACCTCATTTAATCCTTCCCACCCTCCTGCCAGGTGGGTATTAGCATCTGCGTTTGAGAAATGCTTTGTTATTTACACAAGGAAAAGTGGCCCCTCTCACTTCCTGGCCCTTGTACTTCTTTTTATACAATGACATTTATTAGAGTTTTTTTCCTATATAGAAGTATAAAGAGGAAAACAGAAAATGGCCCGTGACCCCACTCCCTGATCCGAGATAAACTCTGTGAATAGGGAAAAAATAAAAATAACACATGTTTAAGCCAATACATGGAAAATCCAAGTGCCCATCGCCTGATGATTGGATAAAGAAGATGTGGCATGTATATACGATGGAGTACTACTCAGCCATAAAAAAGACAAATTCATCCCATTTGCAACAACATGGCTGGACCTGGAGGGAATTATGCTAAGCGAAATGAGCCAGACTGAGAAAGACAAACACCAGATCATTTCATTTCACTCATATGTGGAATATGAACAAACACATGGACAAAGGAAACAGTTTACTGGTTACCGGGGGAAGGTGGGTGGGGGGTGGGCACAGGGGGTGAAGGGGAGCACTTACATGATGACAGACAAGAAATAAGGTACAACTGAAATCTCACATTGATGTAAACGATGGTGAACTCAATAAAAAACAAAACACATGTTTAGAAAATTCAAACAGTAAAGAAAGTAATAAAACTCAAGCGTAAACACCTCCCTCCCTTCATCCCAGGCCCTCTTCCCAAGGAAAGGAAGTTTTAGTAGTTTGTGTTCACAATTACTACTAGAAAAAAATATTTTTTATATAAACCATCCCACCTGCAGCGGGTCCCTGTGCATTCTCTCTGTGTATATTATTTTCATTCTTATTTAGATGAAAGGGATCATACTGAAACATTGCTCTGTGCCCTGTTGTTGTTAACTTTCTACGTCTTGGAGATCTTCCCACATCACATATAGCTCTGCATCATTCCTTTTAACAGCTGCATATTATTCCATCATATGGATGGATTCTAGTTTAGTCAGCCTCCATTGACAGAAACTACTGCAGTCAATGCTGAGCTGTCTAGATGGGTCATATATTATGGAAAAAATTGAGAGCATATATGTAGGGTAAATTCCCAACAGAGAGATACTAGTCAAAGGCCTCTCCTGCAAACAGGCACCACTCATTTACACCCCCACCAGCAGCAGCCCATCCCCGGCACTGGGTGTCAGCAAATGTTTAAGTTTTGCCAAATTGATTGATTTTTTTAAAAAGGTACTTGGTATTTTTATTTGCATTTTCTTAATTATGAGTTAAGGTTAATCATATTTTTAATCTCCATTGGCCTTTAAAAAAACTTTTCTTTTCTGAGGGAGGGGGGTGGTAATTGCCTATTTGTATTCCTTATGCATTTTTGTGTTTTTTGTGGGTTTTTGTGGCTTGAAGAACATTAGCCCTGAGCTAACATCTGTGCCAATCTTCCTCTATTTTTTTTTTTTGTACATGGGACACCTCTACAGCATGGTTGGTGAGTGGAATAGGTCCGTGCCTGGGATCCGAACCCACAAACCTGGGCCGCCAAAGTGGAGCGCACAGAACTTTAACCTCTCAGTCATGGGGCCGGCCCTTTCCTTGTGTGTTTTTCTAGTGTTTGATTATTATTATTATTGATATGATTGAGCTTGTAAACAAAGGAAAAAGCCCTTTCTCACGTGTATTGAACATATTTCCCTGGGGTTTACCGTGCGCCTTGATTGTTGTCTGTGGAATGTTTTCTATAGAGAAGTTCAGCAGTGACGTGGTTGCAGAGCGGGGCCCCAGTGCTATTTGAGCTCCCTGTCAGCTGTTCAGAGAGCAGCTCCGTGTCTGTTCTCCGTGCATGCTCTGCATTTCAAGCAGGCTCTAAAGATGGAGAGTTGTTCCCCCTCTCATGGAAGCTGCCTTGGGTTTTATCTCATCGAAACAATGTACTTTTATTGCCCTATTTGAATACCAGATTTTCCAGCGCAACTGCAGTGTCACTTCTAACCTTATTTTTGTCAATAAAGACAATTTGTTAAGTGTTAAAAATGTATAATCTAATTTACCAATCTTTTCTTAAGGAATTTTTGGATTTGTGTGCTGCTTGAAGATTACAAATAAATACATCCATGGTTTTAGAAATTCTGTGGTTTTCCTGCTCGCTTGATGGATTTCCTCATCAGCCTTTTCTTCCCCGCAATGAGGACTTGTGGCTATTTTAGTCTCTGAGTTCTTAAAACTTGAGACTCTTTGTTTCCTTTATTGTTGAAGGATAATTTGGCAGTGAATAAAGTACTTCGGTAACAGTTACTTAACCAAAAGCTACCCATCTCTCTATCCATCCATCCATTATGTATCCATCCATCATCTATATATCTGTCTATTATCTAGTAAACAAAGAATTATTTAATAGTCAAATGTGTCCCCAACTACCCAACGTAGGAAATAAAACACAGAAGCACCTCATATACGCTCCTCGATTACATTCCCCTCCCTACCTCCAGAATATCTGCTTTCCTGAAATCACTATTTACCCTTGAATTTCCTGAGACTTGAATAACACTACATATGTATGTATCCTTAAACAATATAGTGAGATGTTGCATGGTTTAAAATTAACTCTCTCTCTATATATGATGTCCTCCTGTTTTTCTTAAGCTTCCTTAGTGTAATCAACATTATAACTGAGAATTGTCCGTGTTGACACTTCGAGCTCTGGTTCATTTCATTTGCACCGTTGTATAGGATTACATTGTATGAGTATACCGCTATTTATCACTTTTCCCTTGGTAGGAATATAGGTTTTTTCCTCAGTTGGGCTTTATTACAAACAATACAGTCAGCCCTCTGTATCCACAGGTTCTGCATCCACAGATTCAACCAACTGCTGATGGAAGGGCCTAGGTGGTTGCATCTGTAGTGAACATGTACTTTTTTTGTTTGTCCTTATTCCCTTAACAAGACAGTGTAACAGCTATTTACATAACATTTACGTTGTATTAGGTATTAAACGTCATCTAGAGGTGATTTAAAGTACACAGGAGGATATGTCTAGGTTAAAAGCAAAGACTCTGCCATTTTATATAAGGCACTTGAGCATCCGAGGATTTAGGTATCCTGCAGAAGTCCTGGAACCAATCCCCTGTGGGTACCGAGGGACAACTGTATTGCATAGAACAAGCTTGTACGCATCTCCTTGTGCCCATGTGTGAGCACTTATCTTGGGCGTATGCCTACACGTGGAATTGCCAGGTTCCATGATATACGCGTCTTCAACTTTCTTAGCCCCCGCCCAAGTTCTTTCCAGAGCAGTTGCGTTCCCACCTGAAGGATGCCAGAGTTCTTGTTCCTGTTTACGAGTGTCGGTTGTCACAGGCGTGTTCATTTTTGCCAGTCTAGTGGGTGTGAAATGATATCTTGTTATAGTTTTAATTTGAATTTCCCTGATTATTTGTGAGATTGAACACCACTCTCTGTGCATCAGCCCTTCCAGTTTTCTCCTCTGTGATTCACCTTTTCATCACTTTTGCCTCTTTTTTCTATTTGGTTGTTTTACTTTCTTATTAATTGGAAGTGATTTACGTGTTCTGGATATTAATGTAAATACATGTTTCTAGCCTTTGACTTGTCGTTTCATGATGGCTTTTGATGTATGTTAACATTTTTGAGTTGTTTTCTCTTTAGTCGGGGCCTTTTGATTCTTGCTTGAAAAGCTCTCCCTACTTTGAGATGAACATCATATTCTCCTATAGTCTTTTCTAATGGGTTTAAGGTTTGATTTTTCCTATTTAGGTCTTTAGTCCTTTTTGAATTGATTTTTAGGTGTATGTTTGTGTGTGTGTGTGTTCTCCACTTGGGCTGCCTCTACTCAGTGAAAAGTCTGGCCTTTTTTCCTGCAGAAAGTTTTTCCGTTCTTCCTTCTTTTCATTATTTTCAATGAATTTTGAGGTAGAGGAATGGAATCAAAACATCTCTGCTCAAAGACATTAGCAAACTCTTAAATAGCATTTAGAAGTATTGTTCTAAATGCCTTCTATATATTAACTCACTGAATCTTCTTAACAGCCTATGAAATGGGTGTTATTATTGTTTCCTTTTGCCTTTAAGGAAACGGACGTGAGAGATACACAGAGAGGTTTGAATCTTGTCAACTGATTCCAGAGTGCGTGTTCTTTACCCAGTACAGTGTCCTGCCTCTACAGAAATAAGCCTCAAAATTCTTTAGAAAGTTACTTCATTTTCTATAGGTTTAGTGTTTTATGAAGTTGGCTTGAGTTTTTCCCTTATTTTTCTAAATGGCATCTCACCAGGGTATATCTAGGTCTTGGTCCCTTCTAACATATAGTCTGATGCTTGACTAAACATAAAGTCTTCCATCTGCTCAGAAAGAAAAATATCTATTAACTTTTAATTATTGCTTCTGAATTATCCCTTCTGTCTCTCTTCTGGTAATCTTATTTTAAATGGACAGTAACTTCTAGAGTTGTCCTCTCTGTCTCTTCTTTTCTCCCATCATTTTCATCTCTTTCTCCTTCCCCACTAAATACCCAGTGTATCTCTCTCATTGGAATCTACTTCTCCAATTTCCTTCAGTGTCCACTCTGTTGTCCCTATATGCAACTCAGGCAAACTGTCCTGATCAGTTTGTTTCCCTCCCATGGCTGTTAATCTCGTTTCACAGATGCAAAACTCTCTTAAATCTTATTGAGATCACCATTCAGATATTGCCTCGTTTTTTCCTCCTGTTTCCTGCAGCAAATCGCTTTTGCAGAGAAGCTTTCCCTCTAGTTGCTCAGGGTCGCCTCCTCATCAGAGCCACTAGCACTGCGCCGCTCCAGGAACCCAGCCTTGGACCTCTCTTTACCTTTAATCTGCCTCCTGCCTTGGGACAGTTGTCCCTCAGCGCTGTCCCTATGACTTCCGACTTCTGGAGATGGCGACGGTGAGAGAGCAGCGGCAGAACTGGAGGTGGAGAGGTCATTCAGAGGCTGCTTTGCAAAGTTCAATTCAGCAGGTGGTGGTGGGCACACTCTGCAGCCTGAAACCACCCCTGTTCCCGATCAGGGGCTGTACACTTGTAGTATTGTGACATGGGTGTGCATATACTGCTTAATAAGTATGCTCACATACCTCTTGCTGACCTCTGCCTAGAGCTCTGCTGATATACGGCTATGTCTCTGGAACTGAAATTTGGGCAAAGGTCGTACCCCTTGGGCCTCCTGCCTCGATGGCTGGCAGAAGGGCACAGATGTGGGGTCAAAGTGCAGAACTATGAAGGGGGTGGTTCTTTGTGTTAAGGCTAAAGTTCTATGATACCCGTTCATACCATTCCTGTCCTCAACCCATGGACTCCGTGCCTGAGTAAGGCAAAGAAGAATCATTGACTCCACTCTCTTCTGACCATCCAGTTGCGTGGGGTTTCACTTTTACCAACTATTCTCGTGCTGCCCTTGTTCGTGCTAAACAGATTGTTCCTTTGGAGGGTACAGAGAATGTAAATCATTCTAGACCTTGACCTCGTAGCATTGGCTTAGATCCAGCTGAAGACTGACCTGGCAATTGTTCTCTCTAACACAGTGGTTCATAAAGTGTTGTTCCTGGACTTGTGACCACCATCAGCGTTACCTGGGAACTTGTTAGAAATAGAAATCATCAGGCCTCACTTCCAACCTGCTAAATCAGGAATTCTGGAGTTGGGGCCCAGCAATGCGGATGCTGTCCACGTGAGTCTGATGCGCTCAGGTTTGAGGACCACAGCTGGAACAAAAGCTGAAACTACCGCCATGCCTTCTCCAACTCAACCTCATGGGCAGCTTTCCCAAAACGTGTCCCGAGAGCTGCCTTTGAAAAATGTAAAGGCTCCCTAGGGATTTGGGTACTCATTGACAGGTTCCTAGACTTGGTTTTCGTGTTTACTTTTCATTTTATTTAACTCAATATTTTCCAAACTGACTCGACCATAGAATTCTTTGTGTCAAACGCTCTTGGTCCTGCCTCATTACCCCCGAGCGTATCTTTCCTTTTCCCAACTCAAAACCCTCAGTACTTGAAGCTCCGCAAGTTTAAGATCCAACTTCCATGAACTTGGTCATCGTCAAGTGGACTTCTCCTGGCTTAGCATTTCCACTGGGTCTTGGCTAAAGTCCCAGAGAAGAGTCATGACTGCACTGTTTAGACCATGGGGTGAGGCAGCTAGGGTGAGAGTTGTAGAAAGATTGTGGATTTGGAGGCAGGTGGCCCTGGTTAGGATCCAGGGTCTGCCACTGACTAGCTCCATGAACTTGGGAAAGTGACTGTTTTTCACAGGGCTCTTGTGAGGAGTAAATGAAACCAGGTGTGCATGACAGAATAGACATGGGGGTGGAGTCAGAAGACCTGGATGCTAGTGCTGGCTCACTTATCTGTCAACTTCACACCTTTGACTTCAGTTTTTCCATCAGTAAAATGGAGGGAGTAATAATAATACACAACTTACCCTGCTGTAGTGATTAAAATTTTAAGTAAATAGTATATATGAAAGCTCCTTGTAAACTTCACAGTGCTACAAAATGTTTGTTATTATTATGCCAAAAAAATTAGGCTGTGTTTTCAGAGGCTCTGTCACTCTGCCTGGCACATGGTAGGTGATCAGGAAACTTCATTTGATTCCCTTTCAAACAAGCATCGCCCCAGAGCACTAGGGCAGCACTTAGTCCTGAGGGACCTTGTTCAGCTGACAGATAAGAATGATTTGTCAGTCGCACAGGCACTGTTTTATGTTCCGTCTTCCTCAGTATTGATTTGTTTATCAAAAATTTTATTTATAAGGAGCACAAAAATAAAGCAGCCCAAATTCTGCAGGATGTATCACAAGGTTCTGAATTAATGAGGTCCAAATTTATGAGAGTTCTGAATTGTTACTTCCTTTTCTTGCTCTTCTATTGTCAGATGGCGGGGAGGGAGAAAGTCCCCACTCTCCCTGGGGGCGTGTAGCGTGCTCTTCCACCACCCCATGTCCTCCTCCCCTTAATCCCCTGATGAAGATGCATTTCTCCAGGTACTAGAGTCCCGTTTTTGGAGCTGTGACATCACTTGGGAATGCGATATGGACAGAAGCCTCTTAGTTCAGCTCCAATAATTCTATTCTGTAAAATTCTGGGTTGTGACCACATATTTTACAGAAAGAGAGTTCCTTGTGGAAAGCTGTGTGCCCTGAAGAATGAGGTATTTTATTCCAGAGTGGATGGCGTGAGGGAGACAGTGGTAGAATCCTCTTATGTTCCTGATGCGCTAGGATAACAGTTCCCAGAGTGTGGTCCTCCGACACAGCAGCATCAGCATCACCCGGCGACTTGACAGAAGTGCAAAATCTTGAGCCGCATCCCATATCTACTGAATCAGAAACTCTGGGAGTGAGAGTAGTGGTGTTTTAACACTCAGGTTTGAGAACCACTGATCTGGGAGAAGAAGGAAGGGACTGGGCCAGCCAGACTCCATTCTACAGAGGAAGAACACTGTAGCCCAGGACTTAAATAGTGGGTGGAGCCAGGCACCCACAACCCAGCCAATGTTCGTTTAACCCACCTGAATAAACTGAACTTAGGCTGCCTCCTCATTTACTCCAGGGCAAAGGTTCTCCTTCCCAGGGGCACATCAGAATCACCTAGAGAGCTCTTTAAAAATACCCTTGTCTAGAGCTTGGCTCGGTACTGTAGTGGTTAAGTTCGTGTGCTCCACTTGGGTGGCCCAGGGGTCACAGGTTCAGATCCCAGGCACAGACCTAGCACTGCGACCACGCTGTGGTGGCATCCCACATAAACTAGAGGAAGATTGGCACAGATGTTAGTTCAGCACCAATCTTCCTCAAGCAAAAAGGAATATTGGCAACACATGTTAGCTCAGGGCCAATCTTCCTCACACACACAAAAATAATTTAAAAAAATAAATAAAAATAAAAATAAAAGTACTCTTGTCTAAGGCCAGACCCTGACCAACTGAATCAGAACCCCTGGAGTTATGTCTGGACATCTGCATTTTTAAAAGCTTCCAGATGATTCTGACATGCACCCAGGTTTGAGATCTAATGCAGAGGGTGCCCCACTAAGAAAAAAATGTGATTTAGGTTATCATTGCATTTGTCATAAATTTTTCCATTAGAAATTTATTTTACCTATTTATATTATAAAAATTACATATTTATCATAGAAAAAAACCTTAGAAAATATAGAAAGTTGAAAGAGAAGAATTAAAACTCATGTTCCAACTATCTAAAGGCAGTTGTCAGTATCTGGTGTGTTTCCTTTCAATCTTTGTTTTTGTGGCTGTTGTTATACACTGGTTTGAATTTTTTACAGCATTGTGATCATATTTAATATAGCATTTTCTGTCCACTTTTTAATATTATATCTTATGTAGTTCTCCACATTGTTATAAGTACAGTGTTTAATACGCTCTTGTAGCACCATGACAAAAGTATGACTTTTCTCCATTTCCTCACGTGCATAGCTCAGGATAGCACTTTGAGACTCCTTTCTTCCTTTTCAGTGCCTGCATTGCAAGTGTGTTGTGAAATCCTACTTCGAATGTCAGAAGCAGAACGTTAACTCTCTTTCTCTTTGAATTTCTTCTCCCAGGGTCCTAACCTGTCCTCGGTCTTTTCCTCACCCCAACCCCACAGGAAGCTGGATGCATTAGGCTGATGAGGGATAAGATCTTATTGCAGAAAGGCAAGAGAGGAGAGCGCATAAATATTTTTCCAGTGTTTTATAACCACTATTCCACTTGTCAGCCTCAGTGGATGGTGAATTTCTCCTAAGCCACAACGCTACGGGTCCATCGGATGTGGCGTGATTCATAAACAGTCACATCCATAGAGCAGTCCTGATCAGACCCGTGCCGCTATGCTTCGAAAAGAAAGGCAACAAGTGAATAAGGCAAGAAAGAAAAGGAGGGAAGCTAGGACACAGGGAAAGATGTTAAGACAAATAGACTGATGTTCTGGTTCGCTCAGCCAGAAATGCCGGAATCAAGCCATGTGCCCCCTTTCCCCTCTTCTGCTTTCAACATAACCTTCCTAGATTCTTCTTTGTTGCACAATAATATATATATTATTATATATTATATGTTATATGTTATATGTTATATATTATATATTATATATAAATTTATATATAAAATATATACATATATTTCCTTGACTGCTTCTCCCTTCTGACTTACTGATGATTTGAAATTAAGTTCCTCATCATCATGGGATGAGCTGGAGCTGCAACATTTGTCTCCTTGTTGGTGTCATGGATGCGCCAGGTAATTCTGCCCCATCTTCTTGCAGGACATTATGGAAAGGATGCTTACCGAAGTGGAGGACCTGATCTCCATAACTTCATCTCTTCTGGATTTGTCACGTTAGGAAGAGGACACACGAAGGGTACAGTGGAAACCATTTTTTACTAAAATACACAGGTTGCCTAGGGAACCCCAATCTGAAATGTGAAGATGGTGTGGAGGCCAGAGGCTTGTCTGGGACAGGAATAAATGGGGTGGTTCCGTTGCAGCTTGTCCAGGAGACATGCGTGGCTTCTGACAGGAGTGACCTGGAGGTCACAAGTGTGACTTTAGAGGGTAATAATAGACTCCCAAGAGACATCCATCCTGCTCCACCCATGGCGTGAAGCAGGACACAGACGCCAGCGGCTCCCTGTGGGAGGGGACCACAGGCAGCATGGTGGCAAACACTGCCAACGGATGTGGCAGCATTTGCAAAGTGTTTGTTCTCCTCTTGGCTATTATTCCTTTTCCTTTCTAAAGCCACATTTTGTAAACCAATGTCAGTGTTCCGTACTGTGGGTTTCGAAGCCAGCGTGCATGTCGAGAGTTTCAGCATCTGAAGTGCATCTATGTAAACTCTCTGTGATGTGGACACAAAGGTAGAGGTTATGCAGACCTTCAAGCCGCAAGATGAAAGCTAACGTGGCATTTCTGCCGAGCTGCTTTATGACCTAGCCAACAGCTTGCAGAACGTCTGTGGAGGGGGTGTGGAATCCTCGATTCTGCCTTTTTGTTTAAACCGAGTCCTACTAGTGTTGTGAGCATCCTGTCATATCAAGAGTAACTGGATCCCTAACTCCTTTGATTACCGTCCTCACACCTGTGTACTGTTATAGCCCAACTGTGAATTCTGTTGTAGGGATGGTATATCTCTGTCTTCCTCTGAAATATGTGTCTGTTTTAAGTGTGAGTGAACAAGGAACGTTGCAATTTTTTCTTACATTCCATGCACCAAATTTTTAAATTCCCTATGTGATGTTTGTTCATCCTATAGAGAAAAAAATATCTGTATCTGTGTATGTATATTCTGTTGTGTCTCTTTGTGTCTAAATAAAGTTTATTGAGGATACAGGTGGCATTTGTGGCTACTAAGAGTTGCAGAATCAAATTGGGACCTGCTGGCTCCAGAAGGGGACATGGGCTGCACAGTTAACCAGTGAAAGACACACATCAACTCAAACCTGAGACGGCCGGCCCCCATGTCATCTGCTTTGTGATAATTATCTATCGCTGTGAAACAAATTACTCTAAAATGTAGCATTTTAAAACAATAATAAACATTTATTACCTCACATAGTTTGTGTGGGTCAGGAATTCAGGAACAGCTGAGCTGGGTGCTTCTGGCTTGGGGTCTCTCACGAGGTTGCAGTCAAGATGTCAGCAGAGGCTGCATCATTTGAAAGCTTGACTTGGAGTAGGAGGACCTGCTTCTAAGACGGCTCACTCACATTGTGCTAGCTGTTGGTAGGAGGCCTCTGTTGCTCCCTATGACATTCTCTCCATGGCTGCTTGACTGTCCTCACAGCATGGTGGCTGGGCTTCCTCTGAATGGGTGATCTAAGAAGGGGAAAGACAGATGCCACGATGCCTTCTATGACCAAGCCTACTGGTTACACACCATCAGTTTCACAATATTCGATTGGTTACACAAGTCAGCCCTGTTCAGGATGGGAGGGCACTACACAAGTGTCTGAACACCAGGTGCCGAGGATCACTGGGGGCCATTTTGGAGGCTGTCTACCACACGCCTGTGACCCGTGGAGCAGAGCTACAAATCTGGATCTTTCCAACAGAGCATAGCAACTCTTACTAAGGCTTCTCAACTACAGTGGTTTCCTATCGTTACCCCTACTCTGTATAGATGCTTCGCCCTGAAACACCTAACAGTTCAATCAATACAACACTTTATATACATATATATATATAACATAAATATATTAATATACATATATATTATAAATGTTATTGCTTTTGGTTCACACATGCATCCGACAAATATTTCATGAGGCTTGCTATGTGCTAAGCAGTATTCAGAAGTAAACAACATAGAAGCTGACCTTGTGGAACTCACATTCCATTGGGGGAAGCAGACAAAATAAATTGTGGACGATAAGTGCAAGGAGAAAACCTAAAGCAGGTAAGGGCAGCGTGCTGCGGCAGGAAGCTGCTCTTGTCAGGGAAGCTCTCTTGGATAAGTTGATCACTGAGGGAGACCTGCCTCCCAGGCAGAGGTGACAGGAAGGCCCTGAAGTAGAAGCTTTCTTGTGGTGTCAAGAAATAGGAAGGAGGCCAGTGTGAGGGAAGCAGGATAGAAGATGAGTAGAAGGAGATGGAATCGGAGCCATAGGGGAGCCAGATGATGCATTTATCAGGTGGTGGACATAGACTACTTTCAAATTAACTAGGCTTCCATCAGAACAACATAAAGGTGATTCTTTATCCTTGTCTGTCTTTTTGGTTACTGTCACCTGGAGTATCCAGGAGACGCTATCTTGCCCATGCATGTGGGGCTTTGCTGTGACTGCTGCTTATTATCTGCCCATCTTCGCTTGTTCTGTGGCCTCACCCAGCCCTCCTGTGCATGCGTGATGTATGGGCTGTCCTCCTGGCCATTGCCTTTACCAGATCCTCTTCTCCGTTCCCATCCACCCAGGGCCTCTAAATCCTTTTCTGTCCAGAAATGAACCTTGTGTGTATTTTCCTATTTAGATAATAACTAAAGTTTTATGAGCAAAGAGACTGGGATCGGGGAGGGGGGCTTTGGAAAGGGGGATTCCCTTCCAATATCAGAAACTCTTTATCCCTGCACAGCCCAGATGTCTGGAAAAGGGCCAAGCTCCATGCTCCCTTCCTCCAGAGCAAACTAAGTTCAACTCCAAGCAGCACCTATAAGCAAACCAGCCCCATGTGAATATCCCATGGGAAGGGAGCCACTCAGATGTCTAACATGGGGCCCTTGTCCATTGTGTGTGTTTAATTCTCTTCCTTTTCTTTCTCTACTTATTTTTTTGCTTCTGCTTCAGTTACTGCCTTTCTGGACCCCCTTTATTCCTTTTTCCCTTCTTCCTACATTTGCCTTAGGCTTTCTGGTGGCTGTGCCCATTGTGTAGCCCCACCATGACTCTCAGAACCAATAGGGTAGCTAACACCTGCTTTAGAGGGTGATATCGTTGCGCTACCAACCTGCATCATGGAAGTTAACATGGATTTCTAGTTAAAACCTAGCATGGGTGGTCTCTGTTCTAAATGGCATTGGGAACCTTCGTGGGAAGCCAAGATGTCACCAACCCTGTCTGCCGCATCACACGCCCCAGGGCGTCATGGGGGGAGAAGTGCTCTCTAGCTTCAGTGAGGACTCCTCCAATTTCAGAGAGTAGGGATGAGGATGTGTATAGGTCTGCCTGCTTTATAACAAGATCCACAGGTGCAGGGTAATTCAGTCCTCTCAAATGGAGCCTAAATAAGTGGATATTGCTTTGTTAGGGGGATCGAGAAGTTGAAACATTGGAAGGAATAGAATTCTGACTATGGAGGCTTCATGACCACCAAAGGCCCCTGCTCCATCTCTATCCTGTTGGGAGACCCCACCTTTTAGCCTAGGAGGTCACACATTTGTTGGCTGGCCTCCTAGGTGGCATGGCACTGCCCTAGGCTCACGGGCTCAGAATCTGTACAGACACCCCTCTTCAGGACTTTCTCACTGAATGATGTGCTTTTTCCCTTAATTCTGACTTTTCTTCTTGCTTTCTCCTTCTTCTAAGGAACTACTTCTGCATGTCTCCCCTGGTCTGATTTCTTCCTTTGACCCCCTGCTTGCTCATTCCTTAGGTTAAATGGAAGTTAAGGCTAAGGAAGATATTGATCGGAGTGGCCTTGAGTTTAGTTCCCCCTACAACCTTTTCTCTGTTAATTAGACACGATCGTCCAGACTCCCACACAGGAGCCCAAGGCAGTCTTTAGGGAGGCACTGAGTCTGCCCAGACTGTGGTGATGGAAGCCCATGATAAAGGCTTCTATCTGGGGAGCAGTGGGTATTTGCAAGTGCTTTACCACACTGTCTTATTCTCATCGTTACAACAACCCATGGGAGAGCTCTTCCTATCCCCATTTTATGGGTGAAAAACTGAAACTAGAGCAGTTGAGTAACTTGCCCAAGTCAACATCAGACAGTGCTGTTTCATTCCAAATCCAGGCCAATTTCCAAAGATCGCACTCTCAGCCACTGCGCATCCTGCCTCTTGAAGACGGCAGGAGCCAGGGAGGCTAGCAGCAGTGATTCGACGGGACCCACACATGGTAAGCACTCAGTAACCGATGCAAGACGGGAAGTCACAAAAAGAAGACAGACCAGTCACTAGAGCATTAACACCAGCTTAACAGAGTCTGTCCTACCAGAAAGGAAGCTCAGTCCCCTTGATAACTTCTCAGGGTCTGTCCAAATGCACACGTCTGCAGGGACCCCGTTCTATTTAGGCAGTTTGGTTAAAATCTCAGTTACATTGGCTGTTTTTGCGTCTGGTCGAAAAGAAGCCCCACATGTCAATATTAATTCCAATGATCTCCGTACGTGCATCCCAGGCCACCCCAGGGCTGAGTCCTTATTTGGGGGACAGTTGCGGGGGAGGGGCAGCAAATGGGCATGTGCTTACCGCAGCCACTTTCTGCACTCAGGCTGTGCGCAGAGTGGGGGTGACATGCTGTACTACCTGCTCTCCTCTGGTGTCTCTCACTGTTCACCAGGTCCTTTCCACCATGCCAGGAGCCAGAGAAAGGCGTGTGTATGTGTGTGTGTGTGTGTGTGTGTATGAGAGAGAGACAGAGACAGAGAGAGAGATCTCTGAAGCCTTTGATAAAAGATAGGAGCTTCAAAGTGGTTGGGCCTGTTTGGGCAGCGGCTGCCATTGCCCATCTGGTTGTTGGTTCCTTCATATGAACACGTGTGCTGAGCACCAGCTCTGTGCCAGACCCTGCTCTAGGCACTAAGGACACAGCAGACACACTTACATGCTAGTGAGAAGTCACAGAAAGAAAGACAGAAGTAAATATATGAAGTATGTCAGATGGAGTTTAAAAAGCTCTGGAGCAGAATGAGGCACGGAAAGGAAGGGAGGAATTGCAATTTTTAAAAGTGCATCTAGGAGGCCTCAGAAAAAAGTGACATTTGAGCAAAGACTGAAGGAGGTGAAGGATCAAGCCATCTGTATTCCCAGGGAAGGGTCACTCAGGCCGAGCGAAGAGCCACGCATCGCCCACCTGGCTTTCGTGGGGACAGCTATGAGGCTAGAGCACATGCAGCTGGAGCGTGGGCAGCAGAGGGTGAAGTCAGAGACAGACTAGAGTTTGACCACACAGTTCCTGTGGGCCATTTAGGGATCTGAAGAACAAGATGTTTTTGGCCTGAGGCATTAGGAAGATGGAAGTCTGTGGGAGGGACAGAGTTTAGGCAGAGGTTGGGGGTGATGTGAATTCAGTCTGGCTTCATATTAAGTTTTAGATGCTTATTAATCATCCATGTGGAAATGTCAAGTTCAAGGGTGATATACTGGCTGGGGACATAAATGTGGGAATTTCCAGTACATAAAGCCAGGAGACTGGATGAGATCAGCTAGGGAGTGGGTGTCACTCCCCAGCTGAGCAGAGGCTCCAGAAAGGACCCATGGGGCACCCAACATGGAGAGGTTGCAAGAGAGAATGGATGATGCCTGAGATGTGCTTCTGCATGATCTGGGCGAACTGAGTGATGAGAAGAGGATGGTTGATTATGTGAGCCTCTCTGTTTTGGGATATGTTTGAAATGCTCCATAATAAAAAGTTATGATGAGTCTGGGTAAAAGGCCTACCAAGAATAAGGGGGCGGGGCAAGGGAAAGCAAGGACCAGAGCCTTTGGGTCAGTGTGATGGGTGGGAGATGTTAGAATACGGGAGGTGGCGTAGCTTTTGGTGATGACAAGTTCCAAGGGATACTCGTGGGAGTTGGTGGCTGAATGAAGTGGAGAGGTCAGTCTGAGCTGAGGTCAGGGACCTGCTTCAGCTTCTTCAGGTTCCAGGTGGTCTAGGGACATCCCACCCAGCACTGTCCTTCTTGGATGTCTTCCCTCAGCCCTTGCCCAAGCCCCACTGCTGATCTGAACCCCATGTGCCCCCTGGACTCTGGCTCATCTCTCTCACCAGCCCATTTGTCTGGGTGCTGCCATGGCTGCACATGATACAGGGTTTAGAATTAGGTCTTCTCTTCTAGAAAAGAAAGAATGAGTGTGTAGGCTTCTACAGAACTTCAGGCCACCACCCCCACACCAGGATTTGAGCAAGAGCCTTCATATCATCCTGTGGATTGTGGCAAGGGGACCCTTGAGCCATTTGGTGAAAGAAACCAGCTTAGATATTTTCACACTCTAGGGAGCCAGGGGAGTGAGTGGGTTTGACTAAACCAAGGTGTTCAAAGGCTAGACTCCAGATGAAGCGCAGAACTCAGAAGGCATCTGGTGTCCATGGCAACAGTGAGCCAGAAAGCAAAAGAGAGGGAAGGCTGGGCCTGGCTTGCCTGAGATTGGCCTTTGAGAAGCCAGTACCACCTGGGAGCATTCTTTCCCCTACCTCCCCATAGGTCAGGAGTGGGCGGGAAGGAGTGGGAGCAGAGGAGGGAGGAACTCCTGGCTTCTGGGCTGAGGGCAACAAGATCTAAGCTGTGTGATGTGCACACGTGGACAGCTCCCTTTGTTGACTCTGTGCCTGTTCAATCCTAAGTAATGGCTGGATACTGAGAACCAGGCATTGCCTCAGTGTGCTCAGCTTTGTTCAGTGGTATTTGCATGATCCAGGCCAGCACACACAGGCTGTCCCTAAGCCTTACACTTAGGAAAATACATGGCATCAGTGTGATTCCACATTTTGTTAGAATTGTCAACCTCACACAGTGGCTAATTGGTTAAAACTGCTTACTTCAGAAGCAAAGATGGGCCTACATGAATGATGAGTACCATGCTCGCCCAGTGGATCCATTTCTTAACATAACTGCTATTCAAACAAAATAAAAGGAAATAAGGCAAAACAAAACCCAGTGCAATACCTTTGAGAGTTTCTCATTTGGATCCTTCTGTTTAGAAATTAAGCCATTTTGCTTAAAGGCAGCTATTCTGTAAAACCCCCTTTCCCCAGTAGGTCCTGCTAAGAACACCCATAACCCTCCAGGAAGCAGAAAGGGTGCTGCAACTCCCCTCAATCTGACCAAGGACTCTGTCTCCACCTAGATTGGTTTTAGCAGCAGTTAAACCTTGCAGCTTGATCTGAGGAGCACAGTGCCCTGGGCCCACTTCCTGAGCCATCCAAGAGTCTACTTCTAAGGTAGGAGCACCCAGTTTGCCATTGGGAGGCCCACTCTCCAAGGCATCGAGGAAGTCAGTCCACAGTCTTTCCTTCCCTCTTTGGCTCACCTCATTCTAAAGGCAGTGCTTGGGTTGAAATGGCACGCTGACCAGTAATGTTGCATCAAAGCTGTCACCTAACTCACATTATCTCGGTAAATGGTGGCACAGAGGAACATTCCCATCTATCAGGCCTTTCACTAAGTCCTGGACAGTGCGTGTCCCTATTTAACGCTTGTTTGTGGGCCTACTGCCATTGGCCCATGTAGGGTGCTAGGCCAGTCCACTGGGACAATCTGCTGGGCTGGTGTAAGGAGAGGAGAGATAGTATAGGGCAAAGGAGGAGGGTCAGGATACACTGCAAGTCTCCTTGCCTTGAGAAGTTTCAACTCTTGCCTCTAGGGAGCAGGTATGTTCTCCTCAAAAGAAGAATAACCCAGGTAGAAATAGACCTCACATAGTCTGCAGCAGTGGGGCAAGAGAGAAGTCCTTTTGGTACATTGGGACCAGGGAAGCATCCCTCACTCCTCAGCTTCCGCCAGCCTGACTCCCCTTTTCTGCCCCTGCAGGAGGGGAAGGTACACAGGATGCCTTTAGTGCCCTGAATCTTGGTGGTCTCTTTAAATCCTTGTTGGAAGAGGATGGACGATCAAGATCTTCCATTTTCCCAGAGGCTAGCTTCCTCAACCAGACGTCTGGTAGCTCGGGCCTGCGCTCTTCTTGCTTTCCTATCCCTTCCTAGTGCCAGAACTGAGCTTTCTCTTGCCATGACCCATGGCTCAAGTTGGCCCCAGGGGCAGGTTTATGGCCAGTACAGTCTCTTCCTGGCACTGGTCTTGGCACTGACTGGTCATCCAAGTTGGGAATCTCCCCTTCCCAGGAGCCAGCCCTTGGCATAGGCCCCTTTCATCCTCTGCTGCACACTGCCAAGAGTCTCACAACCCTGACAACTAAGCGGTGGGGCTGTCAAGTCCCGGAAGGTGGTGGGAATGCCATCTCTCTGCCAGCTGGAGTCTGTGGCCAGGAGAAGACAGCCTCTCAGTCAACAGTTGCCAGGGTTTCACGGTGGCCTAGAAGTGGGGTGGAATACTGATGTTCTCAGGGCACCACTCTCTGGAACATAACAATATAATTCTGTGACTCTGTTTCTATGCAGCTTATGTACATGGCAGAATAAAGAAATCCCAGCCCTTCTTGCCTAGAGTCATGGCTTCAGCCTCAGTCTTACTCCCCTCCGAATAGTTCTGTAAACCTCCCTCCTTAGATAGTTGTGGAAGAAGAAAAATGGTGAGAACAAGAGCATCAGTGGTGTCAGACACGCTCATTCACTCCTTGCGCCACTACTTGCTAGTCATGTGACCTTGACCTCTATGGCGTTCATCTATAAAATAAGGTGATGGTACCGCCTAACTCACGGGGCTGTTGTAGAATTGTATGAGATAACTCATGCACCAGAGCACTAAACCCTCAAGAAGTGGTAGCTCTTCATATCTTCCATAGCTTAAGGGTGCTGTAGAATCTTAGTGCTCAAAGGAAAACACTAGGGCCAGCCTCATGGCCATCCCCTGGGAGCTAGTTAGAAAGCAGACTCTTGGGCCCCACCCTGAACCTACTGAATCAGAATCTGCATTTTAGCAAGATTTCCAGGTGCTTCATACACACACTAAAGTTTGAGAAGCACTGCTATAGAAGAAATTTTCTTTTATGTGTGGTCCCCTTGATGGTCTTGACGGTCACTTCCGTTTCATTTGCCATGAAGTCTCATTCGATACTCTGCATACTGAAAGCCAGGCTGTCCTGCAGCTGGGGAGGGAAACAATTTGAAGAAAACTACCTGAGCTCTGAGAAGTGATGCACAGAGACTTCCTAAGACTCCAGTGGCCTGTCCCAGATGTCAAAATCATGGAGATTTGTTCTTTTAGTGAAACTTAAGTATTAGTTGAGCAAAGGTGAGTAAAACAGTGTCTGCCTTCAAGAAGCCAGGCAGTACGATTCCTGCCAAGCACACGGGAAGTGCTGTGACGTAGATCCTGAGAAGAGTGGAGGGGGTTTAAAAGAGGAAAACGTTGTCTCTATATGGAGGAGTCCTAAATGGCCTCCTAGAGGAGACAGGAGTTGAGATGTCCTGTGGGCAGGAAGAATGGGAGAAGCCAAGAGTAGGGCAGGGTGGGCATTTTAGGTTGGGGAGCCTCTGGAACAAAGGCGTGGAAGTGGAAATGCCAGTGCAGCCATGGAACAGGATGCCCATCAAGGGGTGCAGGAAAGGGATGGGGCCATAGGACACCTCACCTGTAGGGGGTAGCAGGAAAAGGATGGGGCCATAGGACACCTGCGGGTGGTAGCAGGAAAGTGATGGGGCCATAGGACACCTGTGGGGGGGTAGCAGGAAAGTGATGGGGCCATAGGACACCTGTGGGGCGGTAGCAGGGAAGTGATGGGGCCATAGGACACCCATAGGGGGATAGCAAGAAATGAAACTAGAAGGCTGGGTTGGAGGCAGTGTCCTGAATCCTCCTAGCCACACAATATGGGCTGAGTTCAAAATTCTAGTTCATATCACTACCCATACCCTCCTCCTCCTTTCCACTTTTCTGCTTTTAAGAATAAAACTAATGAATAAAACAGACGCACAAACAGCAGGCCTTTGTAGGAGGCTGACTCCATGGGCAGAGATGGACATAGCAAACTTATGGCCAACTCCCCAGGCCTCTGTCCCCCACCAAGAGCATGCTCCCTTGCGTGAATCGTGGCGTAACTCTGACTGCAGTGCTGAAAGGAGCTGAGTGGGGTTGTGGAGCCAGTGCTCTGTGGAGACTCAGCTGTGGCCTCCCCCATGGATTTCCGACTTGCAGTGTTGGTAGTTTCACTGTGTCAGGCCTCAGTTTCCTCATATAAATCAGCGCATTGAGGATTAATAAGCCCCTTTGTTCTCTGATACTCGGGGTAGTTTCAGGATAAGATAGCTCCCGAACGTACTTCATAGAAAAAGGCAGACAGCTTTTCTCTCCAAGGAGGCTTTGAGCTTGAACACCCCCATGCGTTCTCAGAGCTGCCTTTTCTCCTGCCCACACTCTGAGATACTTGCAAGAAGACCCTCTGGATATGTTTGCAGAGCTGGAGAGAGGGGATGTGTTCTGAGGTTAACAGCAGATCTTTCACAGTTCATACCTGAAGGCCCTTCCACCAGCAATGCAGAAATGTGTGACTTAGGTTCTGAGGGGCCAGAGCTTATAAAGTAGTCATTGCGTGAATAGGATTGATGTCAGATTCTTGTTCTCTTCATCTGCTTCCCAGTGCAGCATTTTACTTTTGCCCTGGGAGAGTGATTCTGGGGGAACATAATGGTTTTCTGGTTTTTGACTAAGAGCAATTGAACACAGCTGCTCAGGAACCCTGAATCCATTCAACTGGAGTGGACGAGGCTGCGACATGGACACAGCTCCTCAGAGATCGGATGGTGGCAGATTTGACAGAAGCTTATACTTGCGCAGATGGAGGCTTGGGTCCCGCAGCAAATGGCTACCCTGGTTGCTCAGGTGCTCAAGTAGAACCCTGCCTATTGTCCTTGGTATCTTTCCCTCACTGCCCACATCCAACTCCATTACTATTCCACTCTGTTATCTTGACCTTGACCACTGCTTTCCCTCTTTTTACTTAGCATCCCTGTCCACGACTCCCTCACTTCCCATATAGACAACTTGCAAAGACCTCCTGCATGGAGTTGCCTTCTTGCCACCCACATCCTGTCCTCTGCTGAGCAGCCAGAGTGACCTAACTTATTCTCACCTAATTTAATCTGACTTAACCCAGTTTACCTAACCTAACCTCAGGCTTAGATCTGTTGTCACCCTCTGCTATATAAAACTGCAAAGGCTCTCTGCTGGATTCGGAGTCTTAAATATTAACTCTAAGTCTTCAGAAGACAACAAACATAAAAATACTGGCTGAGTTCAGAACTCGTAAATGACGACAACATGCACATACTGCCCCTCCCTTCCTCTCTTCCTCTGTTGACCATGTGACAAAGCAAACGTGTGGCATACAAGGCCTTGCCCTTTCTGGCCCCTGCCTACTGCTGGAGCTTCTTGGGATACTCTTCTCCCTCTTGTTCACTGCACTCTAGCCAAAATTGGTTTCCTTTCTGTTCTTCCTTCCTTAGGGCCTTTCACAGCCTGTTCCTTCTGTCTGGAACATTCTTCCCCTTTGGTCCTCATCAAACCAATCTACTCACTGTTCAGGTCTCTGCTTGAATTTCCCTTCTTCAAGTAAGTCTTCCTTGGCCTTCAAACGGGACCAGATCTTCCATTATATTTTCTAATTGCACCCTTAATATTTCTTTTCCCATCCTCTTCAAAAAATTGTTTGTAACGTGTGTGATTTCTTGCCTAATGTCTGTTTTTGTCACTAACTATGTGACCACAGACCATGCCTGGGGTGTTTACCACTGTGTTCCCTGTGGCTGGCACAGTGCCTGGCACATAATTGATGCTCAGTGGATGTTTTGTGAATGGGTGAGTGAAAGAACTGAAACAACACTAAACTGGGAGTCAAGAGACCTGAGAAGTTCTTGCAAGTGAATGTGGTCTTGGAAATATTGCTTCACCTCTCTGGGTCTGCACCTCCCTACCTGCAAACTTTTCTACTAGATGCCTGTGGTCGTGGTGTTCCGGGACTTGTTCATGTGTGCTGAAACACAAGGTCAGGGATGGTGTAGGCAGTTTCCCATGTCCTTTCTTCAGTCTTCTCCATAGCTGTTCTCTACCCACCTACACCTCTGTAAGAATTGATGCCCCTTTATTTGCACCATCATTGTACCCTTTATAACTCCAACCAAATGCATTTTAAACACAAAAAAGAATACAATATATGCGTCATTCTGCATCTTGCTTTTGAAACGTAGTATGGCTTGGAGGTCATTCAACATCTGCACATGCAGATCTACCTTAATCTTTCATTCTTCCAACAGCTGCTTACTAGTCCATCCTATTCTACCATCATTTCTATAACCAGTATTAAGCCCACCACTTAATTTTCACTGACTTTTTATTTTTTTAATGTTTTTATTTAGAAATTCAGACTTACAAAAAAGTTATAACAATAGTGCAAAAAATTCCTGTATGCCCTTCAAATTCTCAAAATTTTGACTCTGTATCACATGTGCTTTATCATTCTCTTTGTCTCTGTCTCTTTCTATACATTTGTATTTGTATATATTTGCATTTGTATATATATATATATATGCAAACACACACATGTATTGTGTATACATATGTTTGTTTTCTAAAAGTACATAAGTAATTTTTTTTTAATATTTGAGAGTAAATTGCAGATATGGCCCTTTACCCCTAAATACTTGTGTGTATTTCCTAAAAGCAAGGACATTCTTCTACATATCCACAGTATTATTATCAAAATCAGAAGATTAACATTGATAAAATACCATTAGCTAATCTACAGCTTTTATTCAAATGTACCATTAATTTCCTTTATAGCGAAAGGAAAGTGGTGGTTTTTTTGGTCCAAGATCACACGTTGTTAGGTTTATTTCTAAGTATTTGATCACGTTGGGGTTTTCTCTACTATTATGACCTGTAATTGGTTATGTTTGTGTGTGTGAAGGCTGTTGATTTCTGTGTGTTGATTATATATCCTGCGATCTTAGTGATTCCTTTTATTGTTCGAGTTCTTTTTATCATCGGCATTCTAGGCACACTATCATGTCATATGCAAATAGAGGTGGTTTTACTTCCTCTTTACACTTAGACATCTAATTGATTTCTCTTGTCTGATGGCGTTGGCTTAATACCACTAGCACAATGCTGAATAGTGTTGGAGATAGAAGGCATCTTTGCCTTGTCTCTGATGATAGTGAAAATGCCTAGAGCTTTCCCATTAAGATACTGTCTTGAGGAAAAAAGTAGATAGATAGACAGATACATAGGTGTATATTGATTCAGATTAATTCATGTTAAAAAGGTGTTCTTCAATTCCTATTTTCTTGAGGTTTCTTTTTTTTTAATCAAGAATGAGTAGAGCCAGCCCTGATGCTCTAGTGGTTAAAGTTTGGCTCTCACTGCTTCGGCAGCCCAGGTTCATTCCCCAGTCGTGGAACCACATCACCTGTCTGTCACCATGCTGTGACATAGCATGCTCACACAGAAGAACTAGGACTTGCAACTAGGATATACACCCATGTGCTGGGGCTTTGAGGGGAAGAAAAAGGAAAGAGGAAGATTGACAACAGATGTTACCTCAGGGTGAATCCTTCCCTACAAAAAAAAGAATGAGTATTGAATTTTGTCAAAAGTTTTTCATCATCCTTGGAGAGATAATCTATGATTTTTTCCCTTAGATCTATTAATATGGTATATAATAGTAATGGATTTCCTAGCCCAATCTTGCATTCCTGGAATAAATCTCACTTAGTCATGTATTATTTTCTTAATACGGTATTGGATTCTGTTTGTTAATATTTCATTTAGTGTTTGTATTGATATTCATGTATGATACTGATATATCCTTGTCTGTCTTGTACTATCTCTGTCATGTTTAGTATCAATGTTACACCTGCTTTATTAAAGGAATTGGGAATTTTGCTTCATTTTCAATGTTCTAAAACCTTGTGTTCAACTGTCTGGTCTGGTCTTTGAAGATTTCCCCATAAAACCATCAGGGCCTAGAGCTTTTGGAGGATAGTTTATTAATAACTTTCTTTACAAGACATGTATATATTTTTTGCTATTTAGTTTATTTTTTAAACTTTGGTATTTAAGTTGGTTTTTATGGGTTTTTTTCTAGTAGTTACCTTGGTACTTAATGTTTAATGCTCCTTAGTCCCAACTGTTTATATTTAATCTTTTTCATCTGGTTGATCAGTTTTTCTTGATATCCTTTAACTTACACCTTTTGACTATACAACAATCAGAATATTTATTCGACTTTCTCCTCCCAGTTTTTAGTTGCATTATTTCTACTTTGTCGCATATAGCATCTTCATATTAATCGCCTACCCTCTTACTCATTTGTGTTTTAGTCTTTGAGATCTCTATCTCTATCTCTATCTATATACAGTCATGTGCCACGTAATAACATTTTGGTCAATGATGGACTGCGTTTATAATGATCCAATAAAATTAGTACCATATAGCCTTGGTGTGTAGTAGGATATACCATCTAGGTTTGTGCAAGTACACTCTATCCTGTTCACACAACAACGAAATTGCCTTATAATGTATTTCTCAGAACATATCCCTGTTGTTAGGTGATACATGACTGTACATATCTATATATCTACGTGTTCATCGTTGTTATTTTTCCATCGGAGTTTGCCCAGTCGTCTCTTGGTTGGATGAAGTTCATCTTCCAATAGATTGCTCAAAAAGGGCTCATGGGTGCAGAATTCCCTAAGTTCCTCTATCTTGAAACTGTTGTTCTGTAGCCTTGACACTTAAAGGGAAGTTTCCCTGGTTATAAAATTCTAGGTTCACCCTTTCTTTCCTTGAGTTTTATGGAAATGCTATTCCATCGTTGCCTTGCTTTGTATGCTATTTTTTGAGAAGTCTGATGACAGTTTAATTCTTCTGACTTAGTAAGTTATTTTCTCTTTTTGCTTGAAAGCCTTGAGAATTTTTTCCTTTGTTTTTGAAGTCTGTTAGCTTTACTAGGGCATCAGAGTTAATCGTTGGGAGTACATTTCCCAGGTACCTGTTGGACTCTTGATATGTACCATCAGATCTTCTTTTAATTTAAAAAAAAGTTTGATTGAATTATAGTTTTATATATCTTCCACAGTTTTGTTTTTCTTCTTAAGGGACTCCAATTATAGGTATGCCATTTTTCCTTTCCTCTTCCAGTGCAGCCATTTTCTATCTAATTCTTTTTGCTTTCATCAGTTCACTTTCATTGTCTTGATCGCTTTCATGCCTTTCATCAATGTCTTTAGTAAGTTTTATTTTGACTCTATTCTTTATTAGGCATCTTGTCCTTTAGTCTTCATTTTGTCTTTTTCTTCTATTGCTTTGCTGAATTCAATGAATTCTCTTTAAATTTCTATCTCTTTTTCTGCCACTTGTTTTTCGTTTTTGAATTTCTGTTTCAAGGTGTTATTTTTTATGACCACAAAATGTGTCCTTAAGGCTACTTAATTCATTTCAGAGTGTCGTGTTCAATTTCCTCCTGCTTCCTGGTTATTTTTGTGTAGGGTTAGAAGAAAATTGTCATCAGTAGAGGTGTTTGGATTCTCATTTTCTACTTTTTAACAGTAGATTTGTATGTGTTTATTCATATTTCTTCTACCCATTTTTAGATTTGGGGCAGTTGTCAGGTTCCTATTTTAGTGGTAGCCTTTTCTATTAGTATAGGAAGTACAATTTCTCTAATGCATTCTATTATTATTATTATTATATTACTAGGAAGGAGATTTGTGTCCTCTTTCTTGTTCTATTTTGTTTTACAGGACCCATTCTCCACCCCTGTGCTGCTTTTCCCCTTTACCAGCCAATCTCCAAAGAATCTCCCTTCCTTTTTCCCACCTTCTTAACCAGAAGCTATGCTTTAGAAGACTGTCACTTGGAATTGCATGTAACCAGTACTCTGACCTACCAGAACACCTTTTCAGTTTTCACACTTAAGGTGACCTTCCTCATTTCAACAGTAGTTTTAGATCATTCTTAAGCCTGATGATATCTCTCCTTTTCTCTCTTCCATGTAGTTTTTTCCAGACTGACCTTGTTCACCACAGGCTTGTAGCAGGACTGGAAAGATAATTTGCTGGGATTTGTTATTTTTCCTTTTTTATTAAATGTAATTTAAAATCTGGACATTTTCTGATTATGCTGAGCACACAGCTAGAAATAAGAGAGCTAGAATTAAGGCCAGGGCTGCCTGATTATAAAACTTTTGATTGTCTTATACAACAGAGAGCTGAATAGGATTCACGTAATATACAGGTGTATAGATATAGGTACACATGTGACACAAAATCTAACTCGATCAGCCATAGTGCATGGCTTTATGTGTAACGCAGTAGCTACTTCCTGCTTTTGCCACTGACTATAGAAACCCTAAGTGGTGATTATTAATTCTACTAATGGGATATAGGACTAAATATTATGTCATTGACAAGTATGGAATTATTTCATCACTCCTCTCCCTATTTTCCTAGAGTGGCAGATGCACCAGCACAGGAATTGGAACAACTTTTACGGAAATGTCAGGCCATGCAGAAGGTGAGGAATTTTAGCAGATGATGATGCAACTCTTCAGGCAAAGAACTAGACTAAACTCCACTGCCAAAGATCCCTGATAAAAGTTAAATCTCCAGATCTAAGGACTTGTCTTAGTCTTCATTCTTCTTGTTTTTTGCTTTCTCTCCAGAATTTGATACCATGGACTGCCCACTCTTACTTGAAAGTCATTTCTCATGATGCTAGACTACAGTTTCCTTTGACCACGCCTTCTTTATCTCCTTTTCTGGATATAGGTTCCTTCCATCACTCCACAAATATTTTCCAAGCTCTGTATTAACCTTCTATTCTTCTCTTAAAACTTTCCCTTAGAGAATGTACTTATATGCCTGACTCCTGTCATCATTCCTATGCCAAATGGCCCAAAGAACATCTCTCTCAACCTTGACCTTTTTGCTGAACTCCAGTGATAAAATCTTTTAGCAGGGAGTGGAAAAGGGAGAGACCTACCTGCATTTTCTGCCGTCATCTCAAACTCAGCATGTCCTAAGGTGAATCTTCATCTTTTTTCCAAAACCAGCTTCTCTGTTTGATAAAAATTCGTTGACGTCATTTTCCTCTAGTTGCCCAAACTGGTAGCATGAGCATTACTTTTGCTTGATTCTTTTGATACATACTCCCTGCCCCCATCCTTGTTCTGTTGGTTCATCTTCAGTACATCTTTTGAATCTTTCATGTTTGTCCCCTGCCCCAATACAAATGTCAGCTCATTTCTAGTTTAATTTAATAGCTGCCTAACTGGAATCTCTGCCTACCCCCTCTCTGCTCTACACCTTCCCACAGTCCATTTCTGGATTAATCCTTCTTCACTATCATTTTCAGCAAATCATACTCCCGCTCACAATCCTAGAGTGGCTCTTCATTTCCTGTATTTCTTCCATTCTTCCATTAGCTAGGCATTCAACTTCCTCCACCTTCCTGGTCATTCTGATTGCCCTTCTTCTCAGTTCAAACCATATATGGGTAGTCTGCGGTATACTTAACCTTTCACTGAAGGAACCTTATTCTTTTTGTCTTCATGAAACCTGAAATGTTTGGTCTCCCACCTTTTCACTTACATAAATCTTGCTTTTTTCCATGCACTTCAACTTCTAAGAGTTTTCCCCACATCAGGTCTGTAGGGGGCTCTTCATAATCCCTCTAGAGATCTATAAACTAAAAAGTCATGCTAGCTTCCATGCACACCCAGTGCGGTAAGAATATGGACAGGGAACCCACAGCAAGCACTCCTATTCAGAAAGGGGAAGAAAGGGAGGCACTAGGCAGCCACTGATCCTTGGGAATTTTGAAGCCTCTCTGAGCAGACATGGTGAGGGGCCCCTGCCCTGGGTTGGGGAGTGTTCCTCGGTTAGGCTGCAGTTCTGCTCTCTGGAGGGGTTTCCTTGTCCAGTGTTTGCCATGGCTCCTGCCTCCACCCTCTAGGAGGTTTTTCGGTATCTTCCTTGGCCATATCAGAAATGGGTGTTGGGGAATATGTTCTAGACACTCCACAGCTTTCTCAGCCCACCACCTTCCCGTGGAGAGTCAGAGGCATGGGGTTGTTTAAAGCATCAGGTTCCGTGTTCCTGGGCAGTTCAACTCTGTTAAAGTGGGAGGTTTCCTAACCTTTGTGATTCCAGTCAACTCCGTGTGCTAGTAAACATGCACAGTTTTTCTTGAGACACAGGCCTCAGAACTGCTGTTCCTTTGCTCCCCAGGCCCCCACCCCTCCTCCCCACTTAACGGGAGGTATTCTGAACCTGTCAGACTTTGTGGGAGAACACACCCTTATGGTCTTTACTCTGAGTCACTTCTCCAATTAAAATGCTGACCTCCTCAGCTAATGTAGGAGGGGAAAAGAAGCGGGAAAAATGGCACACCAGCTCTTCAGTGCTTCCAATTTGATATGATACGTGTGACTTCCACTTATGTCATTGGCCAAAGCAAGTCACTGGGACATTCCAGACTTGAAGAGAGCAAAGAAATGTATTCTTCTTGGACTGGGAGGGGAGGAGAGGAAGATTAAATAATGGATAGAGTGGAGTGTGTCACTTCTGAGTGGAAACTGTAGGCTACAACTGGGAGGCACCGAGGCAGGCCTCAGTAAAGGAACGAGAAGTGTGTCTATTGGAGTATGCCAGAAGGTGCAGATTCTTCCTTTGGGTCAGAGTCAGACAAATACTTGGAACCCTGTGGAAAGAACCTAGTGCTCTTCCTGGAAGCTTCTGGATTGGCTGCCTCACAACCTTCTATCCTTCGACCTTGGTACCCTGAAGTTCCTCCCTCGTGGAGAGGGAGGGTTGAAAGAGAACTCATTTTAGGTGGCTTGGAATCCCAGAGCGTAAATGCCCCTGAGAGACCACGCTTCTTGGTGGTTATGCTAATACAACTAAGACTTCCTCAAGCGCTCTACTTAAAACTCACACTCACTCACCCACTCTGTGTGTTAGAGGGCAATCCTTTCCAGGACTCAGGTTTGACTAGAGAAAGTTCAGAAACCATCAGGGAACAAGACGGAGTCTGAGCAGGTCTTTGCACCTTCATCTCTTCCCGTGCATACAAACACTTCCCAGAAGCCCCTACGATGCAAAAAGTGCTAAGATGCTGATTGTTTCTTTTATTTTTTTGCAATTGTCAGGTTCAGAGGCTCATTCTGGAAGTTTTACTAGGGGAGCACAACAAAACTGCTGGCCCCATTATTGATGAGATGGGTTCTCAGGTGAGAGGTCAAAGACGCAGTGACTTCATGCCAACGTGACACGTGGTCTCTGGAAATGCCCAGGCTGAGTGGGGCCTGCCTGAGAGTCAGGGCTGTCAGTGGTGGGTGTGGGCATGGAGGAGCTAAGACAGGTGCTGAGGCTCAGCCAGCATCTTCTCCGTTTTGATTAATTGGTTTCTCTTTTGTTTTATGGAACTTGACAGCATTGGTTGCGGCTTTTCGTGGTTGACTACCCCCGTGGTACCTAATTACAGAGCAGATTTTTAAAAGCAACAATGAACACATTTTCTAAATATGTTCTCAATTCGCTCCCCCCACCCTGGGTAATTGGAGGCAGAGAGAAAGGAGGGCTGGATGGTATTCCCAGAGGCCTCTTGTCAATCAGGCCCAGGTGGGTCCCACTGGGGCCACTCAGGAGCACAGTCACCTAGAAATCCCAAGGCAGGGACAGCAGGGGGAGTCCCCGTAGCCCTGAGGCCACAGCCCAGGCACATAAAGTTCTCACATCTGCTTTCTTACTTTTGCGTGTGAGGGCTGAGACACCACTCAAGAGCTACGTAGGAAATTATACACTTCAGCCAAAGAAGCAAGGTGTCCTGTCAAAATAAAAATAAAAATATCGAGCAGCTTCTAAGGACATCAAAGCCAGATTCAGTAAAGCTCCTGGCACAGGTGCTTCTGAGGCTCTTTCCTTTGTTCTCTTGAATGAAAAAATAGGAAATGCAATAGGAATAATATACTTTTATTATTCATCGACCCATTCGTTCATTCATTCATTCATTCATTCATTCTCTGCGTTTGACCCTGTGCTAGATCCTGAAAGATTCTATTGGCAAGAATGTCACTGAGCAGGAAATGGCATCAGGGACCTGGAACCGGGCCCTAATCTGGCCCCCTGAAGACCCGAATGAGGGCGGAGATAGTCCACAGGCTTTGTGCCTCTGCAGCCCAACGCCCTGCTGACCCAGACACCAGATTGCTTCCAGCTGGCTCTCAGTGGAGGGAGAGGAAGGAAAATGCCTGTAATGAACTGTCATGGCTCTGTCTTTACGTTTGCCCGCCCTCCTCCATCTTCCCTCTCATTGCCTGTATGGGCCTCCAACTCTCTGCCAATGACAAGCTGCAGGCCAGATGGTGAGGGAGGTCATTGTGAGGCATGAATCGCAGGGACTCCTTAACTGGAGAGACATTCTTATAAGAACCGAAGGATGCCCACAGACGCATATTAATGCTCTGTTGCACTACGCACACACACACACACACACACACACACACACAGATGAACACGAGGAGATTTAAATTCTTTGCTTCTCAACTTTCCTTTCTGGAGAACTGCACTGAAGTTTTGAGCCATTTTACAGCACAAGGATGACCTCACCTTCGGCCTCATTGATTATCTCCATCTGTTCCCTCTGCAACTACAAGGGGCTGCGCAGCCCTCCCACAAAGATCCCTGAGTGACGTATGTTCCCCTTCTCATAAGGCACTCCGTTTATGTGAGGGGCGGAGCATCCGGTCTGCATAACAGCAGTCTTCCCCAAATCCTTCCATCGCGGGCCCGCTGTTCAACTTTAACTGCACAGTGAGACAGTGGTTTCCAACTCCAGTTGCGTACCAGAACTCACCAAAACTTAAAAAATACATGCAGATGAAAGGCTCCATCCAAGACCTCCTCCATCGTAATCTATAGAAGTGCAATCTATAACTCTGATCAGCTTCCAAGGTGATTCTGACACGCAGCTCTGGTCAGTGCTTCTCACACTCTCTTGTGCATTTGGATCGCCTGAGATGTTAAAATGCTGATTCTGATCCTGTAGGTCTGGGTGGGCCTGAGATGCAGCAAGTCTCACGAATCATAGGGTTGCTGCTTGTCCAGGAGCAAACTTCAGGTAACAAAGGAATAGAGTTATGGTCTCAATCCTGGGGGCACATTAGAATCATCTGGCGAGTTTTTAAATATCCTATTGCCCAGGCTGAACCCTTGACAACTAAGTCATAGTTTCTGGGGCTGGGACCCAGACATCAGTAATTTCAAAGCTTCCCAGGTGATGACTTTGTGCAGCCCTGGTTGAGAATTGCTGGTCTGGGACCTGTTTCCTACCAGAGTGAATCTGTGATTCAGCTGCTTAGCTCCCATCTCAACCTTGGACCCGCTAGCTACTCTCCAAAATCCATTTTCCAACCAACCAGCTGGGCACTGCATATTGTTTTCCAGACAGCTAGACAATACATATTATCATCACAGAAGAGCTCATTGAAATACATCCCTTTCTGCAGATAACCAATAGCAACATTAGCAAGCCTGTACATCCAGTATATTCCATTTGTACAGGAAATTAATTCTTAATTGTTGGCTAATGTTTTCTTAGCTTCTCTCCTTCTGGAGCAATCTGGATTGTGCATTTACACAACTACATGGGCATGTGGTAGACACACCACATTCGTGGGATTAACCTCTCACTCACACAACCCCTTCATCTTTGACTTCCTGTCATTTTATACTCCCAGTCCTTCCTTAAGAACCCTAAGAAATTAGTATCTTGCTTCCCTACCTCTTCCACCTCCTTCAGTGTCATCTGTACTTCTGCGCATTTGTACTCAGCATTGCTCAGAATGCCCTTGCCCACCTGGTTGGCGTGGCTGGCTCCTACTTGTCTTTCAGCTCTTTCTTTCTTTCTTGACTTTGGAAGGACTTCACCTGCCCAGACCAAAGTGGGCACTGCAGTTCTAGGCAGCTGCTCTGTGCTCCTCCAGCAGCCCATGAAACATCTATGATAATCTTTAGGATTTTGTGCAGTATGTATTGATTTTCTAATCTGTTTCCCACTCCACTAGAAGGTGAGCTCCTTGAGAGTGGGAGTGTCTTGCCCACCTCTCACTCTACACCATCTTGCACGATGCTCAAAACAGCAGAAGCTCAAACAACATTTAGTAAATGAATCAACAGTTCCTCTCCTTTTTCTATCTTTTTTCTGCTTTCTCTATTGGGTATAAAATGTACATAAACTGATCTGTTTTAGCATGATTCTGACTAGCATATTTGCTCAAACTGGTCCATAGCCGAAGAGAGTATAATTGGAATACGCAGTCCTTCCAAAACCCTGCCAATCATTCTGCTGTGTAAATAGGCACAGGTGATTGGTCCTAATCAAAGTCATTAGGGTAGTTCTGGAATGATCCTGCTGCCATATGTAGATAATTATGACAGAAGTCTAAATTTTGGATGTTAGCCAATCTAAATAGCATTAGCATGAGGAATTTGCATAGAACAAAAGGAGAAGGATGGCACAGTATTTGGACATAAATAATAATAGCTAGCACTTATGTAGCATTTTCTACTTGCTAGGCTCTCCTCTAAGTAGTTTACATATATTAACTCCTTTACTCAGCATAACAGCCCTATGAGAGAAGTACTATTAGTATCTCAATTTCATAGTGAGGAAACTAAGGCACAGAGAGATTAGGTAACTTGGCCAAGATTACACAGCTGGTAAATGGTGGAGTCTCTATTAGGACCAGCTAGACTAGGTCCAAGTCTGTGCTCTTCACTGCTGTACTGCACGAGACAGTGGGCCTCTTCAGATACAACATCGATCAAATTTCTCAGTAGGACTCTGTTAGCCTTCCCCATAGTTCATGGCTTAGTAAGTAAGAGACCTAACTTGACCCGTGGAAGCAGAATGAACCATCAGAGTTCTCCATCTTATTAGAGTAGCAGTCCTCCAATTGTAGGCGTATCCAGTTCATTTTTGCTCTCTCTGTCAAATACACACACACGTACAGACATACCCATCTCTCAGGAAATAGAGACTTAGGAACCTTCAATGGACAACTTATCTATAAATGCAAAATAAAATTATTCAGAATGAGAACAATACTGTTGTTTTCCTAGAATTTTATTTGCTTTTGGATATGCTATAATAAGGAGTACGGCTGATGGTTTCTGAGTCTATAATACTCCTGTTAATGATACTGCTCTTCGTCCTTGCTTGATGGCTCTTTTCCGGGTCAACGAGGAACCTCAGTCCTCCGCCTGTGCTCTCTGGGGTGCGTCCAAACCCCTTCCTCCATGAAGAAAATTAGAGTGATGGGGTCCCTGTCACACAATCAAGGACCTTCCTGTGAAATGAATTTGCCCTCGTTCCTGGAGTTTTTCACCTTTAGTGTGAACCATTTCATTGGTGACCTCACATTTGAAAAACTAAGACTTGGTATCAATATTTTTGCATGGCCATTTCTTCCAAGATGTGGTCTCCCTGACACACAGGAACAAATATGAGTTGATGCGCTCAGACCCGGCAGGCACACATGCCTCTTCCCATCTCTGAGGTCAGCGGGAGAATCTGGGAGCTGATGTTTTTAACAAAGTTTTCTACAGCAGACTCTTCTTCTGTGAGAGAAAAATATCCAGCAAGGTAAGGACTTCACAGTAGTTTCTATATTCTCGGTCCTTTTTATGCCACATGGGAAACCATTACAACTTAATTTTTGAAAATGAAAGTAACATTAGTATATTCAAAGCACTGGTTCTGAAGTGTGGCCCCCATACCAGCAGCATCAGTGTTACCTGGAAACTTGTTAGAAATGCAGATTCTTGGGCTCTACTCTATACTTACTGAATCAGAAACTCTGGAGGTGGGGATCAACAATGTGTGTTCTAATAAACCCTCCAGCTAATTCTGATGCAAGCTCAAGTTTGAGAACGACTGTCATAAAGAATTAAGATACATAATTAAAACATGCTTCTTAATATATGACCTCACCCAAGTAGATAGATGCAAAAGCTACATGATTTCAGTATCGTGTCCTCAAAGGATAGCTCAGCTGATATTGCCTTGTAATGGAGTTCTGTACCAGGCATGAAGCTTCGTTAAATTGTAAGGAGCTAAACATAAACTGCTGAGAAATTGAAGCCATCCATTTACTACTGAACCTCAGAAAAATACCTCCCCAGTGTACAAACCATTATTTGCCCATTGATCAAGGCAGGTGGGATGTGGTGGAGGGCTGATGATTAATTCAGATGGTTCTTACTGGAAGAGCTCAGCTGTCTTCCTTGCTCACAGCTGCCTTATTGAAACTATGATATTAAACTGTGAAAATTCTGAAAGCTAATTCAACCAACTGACTTTAATCACCCAGGGTGATAGGACGCGCTGAAAGACTATAAAGACTGGGGCTTCGGTCAAATTCAAATGTTATTGCTTTTGGCTGGGGCCATTGCAAGACTCACAGAGAAGTGGAACAGACATAGTGTGATCTTTAAAATTAGTTACAAAGATCAAAATATAAATAAGCTGGAGTGACTTTGTGAGCATAAAAATTTATCCTTTTAGAAATAATTAATTTGATAAAATTACTCATTAGACCCATGCATTGTGGTGTCATTATAGCTTCAGTGTCTAAAATAACTTTAGCTCTTCTTTTTGAAGAAGCCAGTACAAATTCTAAAAGTCGTGCACCTAATTAGGTCAGACAATAACTAACTTGCTTTTCAAATACTATTCTATGGAGAATACTAGTGATAATTACCCTCTCAAAAAAAAATCGGACATGGGTTCACATGCAAGATTAAAGATTAAATAGGAGGTCTTCAAACTCAAGAGCATCCATAGTTCCAAGTTAATGGAGCTATTGTTCAACATTGTCTTTTTTTAGTAACTGACAATGTCATGTGTCTGTTTGAGAAAGTAGGAGCTCTTAGGATATCATCCCAACCACGTATGGATAACATCATAAAGGATCAGAGTTCCAGGCCCCCCTTGGGGGACACCACCACAACTTACCTGGGTAGACCATTGGCATGCCCTAATGTGTTGCTTCTGATACACCTATCTTTGGTCGTTTTCCTTTCCCTGAGTCCGAAGGCACCAAGATGAAAGGTTTATATGGTACTGGAAGCAAAGTGGTAAGAGGTCATAAGGCTCACAGAATTCTTTGCGTTGGTGGAAGGGGTCAGCTCTCCTCATCCCCTTTCATTGGCAGTAGACACAAGCTGCGGCTTAAGATCCAGATGCCTTTCCTCCTCCCAGAAGTCTAAGAACTGTCCCTCATTCTTAGGCCCCTCATTAAACCAGCCTTGATTCCCTAAAGCTGCAGGCTATAGAGTCAGGCTCTAGCAAGGAGGAATAACTCAAGTTGCCTCTGACCTCACCTTTTCAGTTTTAATACCCCCATCCACAATGGTCAGAGGAAGTTAGATGAGTTTCCCCAATTCCCTGAAGCAATATCAATTCTTGAACATCACTTTGTGTTAGCAGGTTCCTCACTACGTCTTCTTTCGTTCTCATAACAATTCTACAAGTTAGGTGTTATGATCTCTCTGGTGCAGGTGAGGAAAAGGAAGCTTAGAGAGATTAAGTGCCTTGTCCAATTTAGCACAGCCATTAAGTAGCAGAGCTAGGATTTGAGCTTGGGTCCAGTAACAGTTAAGGTTAGAGTAAGCTCTACCTCTGAAGTCCAGCTTCTGCCCTGGCCCTTGTTATGAAAGTGGCGACCCCAATAAACTGCCCTCCAATAACCTGGCTGACTGGTAATATGAAAGTTTTGCAGGTGGATGCTAACCAGTCTTCCTTGGTCCATCTCTTAGGTCTAGGACACCCTTGCATCCACTCTTCCAGTCTGGTTGGCTCCAGGAATAGTTTAGGAGGTAGTGGCTGTCAATTTGTGGCCCCTGGACCTGCATCAGTGTCACCTATGAAGAAGTTAGAAATGCAGATTATCAGGCCCCACCCCAGAGCTACTTAATCAGAAACTCTGGGGGTGAGGCCCAGCCATCTGGCTTTTAACAAGTTCTCCAGGTGGTTCTCGTGCATGTGCAAGGTCTGAGAACCATCAGTCTGTTGTATTCTTTGGTGTAGACTGAAACAGGGAAACAGATTAAATTTGGTCTAGTTAATCTCTCCTATTCTCTCTCTCACTAATTTCCTGTCTTTCATATATTTTAAAATTTCTTACATTGGCTTTGAAGCCCCTCATATTGGTTTTTGGTTTGGCAAAATCACTTCTAATTCACTGAGGTTATCATGGACCCCCCCCCAAACTCAACATGGAGAACCTCTCCATCTAGGGAGACAACACCTGTCTCCTCACCTTGCCAGGTGATTAGGATTTTCTTCTTGGTACCTGGAGTTTTACTCACCACACACATGCACCCAGGATTCCAGTGGGTGTGTTCAAATGGTCTCCAGGCTCTCTGGGATGCAGTGACTTAAAAAAAATAAAAAGAACTCTGCCTCTCCCTTCCATTTTCTCTAATTACTGAATACCTACCATTTTATGATTCCGTCTTGAAAATGGAATGTGATCTTCTTTTAGTTTTCTTTCCTCCCCAGGATATTTGGAGAAGATAAGAGAAAGGTTGTCTTTGAATATGTGAGGCTGTTGCTTATTATCAGCAAGTTGTGGTGGAAAAGATGAGCTTTGGGGATCTACGGAACTGGGTTTAAATATCTTTTCCACTTGACCAGCTTTGAGGCCTTGGAAAAAAATCACTTAAAATCTCTGAACTTTGATTTTTTCATCTTTAATATGGAGAAAATAATAGCGCAGAGGCCTGTCATGAGAATGATGTGATGAATGAGAGTGAGGTGCCTAGCGCAGTGCTTGGCGTGTGTGAGAACTCAATAAATAACAGCCCTCTTGTTGTAGAGAATGAACTGGTCTTCTTCCTCAGGAGTAGAGGTGTGGAAGCCACCAGGTAAAGGTGGTATATGTTCCTCAAGGACCACATTTATATCATAGGAAGAAATAGAAATATGATTTCTCTATTAAGACAAACCAAGATTTTGTTGAGTCTCCCCTACATGTTTTTGAATTTTTAAGATAAAGCGTGATTTTGAAGACAGTTTAGACTTCATAAACGTGCTTTGTTGCTTTGTATTCTGTCTGTACCACCAGCCCCACTCCCTGTGTATTGCATGCATTTCCTTTACTCCTAGGCAGACTTCACAGGAACAATCTGGAAAGTAGGACTGTGAGCAATGGGTGAAAATAAGTAGACAGATAATGGTTTAACTGGAAGTAGTTACTTTCTGACAATTAGAGGGAGGCTGCATGGTAATGAGGAGCCTTCCAGAGATGCCATAAAAGGTTTTGTTGGGGGAAGGCAGGGCTTGGTGACTCCTCACGTCCTTCCCAACCATGAGAGCCTGTGGGTCTGATTCCCATCCACTTGGCTCCCTCCACTCACAGGTCTGCAGATAGGCACTAGTGCATATATCAAGGACTGAGTAAATGAATGAATGAATGAACTTTGATCGTGTATCCCTCAGGCCACTATCTCCTTCCACTATGCATCCTATACCTGCCATCACTGATCACCCTAACTCCAGTCAGACTTTCAGTAACCTCCCCTTTTCAACTGGGAGTGTGTTGAGCTGCAAGTTACAGAAAACCTCCCTTAAACCAAGAGGAATTTATTTACCTCACAAGGCGAGAAGGCTGTGCTCTCCCTCATGGTTGCTTGATGGCTGGAAAATTCTAGCTGTCACATTGTCCAGGCATTCAAAGGCAGAAGAGTGAGGACAGAGGGAGAGTAATACCACCGGATGCCCCCCCCAATCCTGTCTCTGTACCACTTCTCTACTGCTGCTTAACAGATGATCCTAAAACTAGGGCATTTATTTAACTAACAATTTATTTAACTAACATCCACGTGGGAGGCAGTTTGGGCTGGCTTAGCCAGGGAGTTCTTTTGTCTGTGGGGTTTTCTCATGTGTATGCATTGGGCTGAGGTCAGCAGGCGGATCAGCCTGTGTGGATGGGGCGCCTGGTCACGTGTCTGTCATCATCCTGAAGGCTTCCCGGGGCTTCTTCTGGCCAGCTGCCCAGCAGCGTTTCCAGGAGAGGGCAGGAGCATGCTAGGCCTCTTGAATCCTGACCCCAGAACTGGTCCAACATCACTTTGTCTCATTCTGTTGGCCAAAGCAAGGCCAGTTCAGCTTCAAGAGCTGAAAAAACAGACCCCCATCTCCTGATGGGAGTAGCTGCAAAGTCACAATGTGAAGAGATGTGCATACTGGGAGGGCCGGAGGATGGAGGCCATCCACCTACCACAGACTCGTTAGCCAAAACTGAAACTGGCAAAGTAAGGGCTTTTTCCTTTCTTTTTCTTCTTTCCTTCCTACCCCATCCTCCTCTACCTTCCCTTCCAACCCCCCCACCCCCACCCCCACCCCGCTCCTCCTCTTCCTTCTCTTTCTTTTTTTGTAAGCTTTACCAGACCCTATAATAAAGACAGGTCAGGAAAAAGGGTGTTGGGATAAACCACTTTGTACTACTCACCATATCATTTAACCCTCATCCTTGACTTTGCTAAAAAAGTTCTTGGACCAGCATCCCTATTAGACTGTCAGAAACCTCAGTGCTGATGCAGCTCCTATTGGCATGTTCCTGGAAGCACTCATTTTGACCCACGCAGCCCTCAGAAGGGCACTGGGTTCCTGTGGACGTTGAAGGAGGGTGAGTGATACAGAAAATATGCCTCTTTTCTTTCCCCGCCACTCCCCACCATTGAAATGTCAGTCAGCGCAAACTCTTGCAAAGTCTCTCTAAGTACAGAAGGGCCGCCCTGCTGCCCTGCCGTTCTCCCCACTCTCCCCAGAAACGCCCTCTGGGAGGAGGTGTGAAAGGAGACCTTCGGAAACCTGCATATAATAATAACTCTCCCTACGGATTTTTACTTGAAAGCCAAATGATTTGTAAATGGCATATAGGTAAATATCAGTCTGGATGCAGAAGCTTGCTGGCTACATTGGCGTGTCAGTGGCTATATGTATACCTTGAGGATAAAGAAGGTTATTCTTCACAAAAGAGAAAAACAATGAATAAACTCATAATCTGAAGTTCACAGCGTAACAGTGAGCATTTATTGAACACTTATGTTCCTGGTAGCATACTAAGCATTTTACATAATCTCCTTTAATCCTCAAAAAATCTAAAGGAGTAGGAAATATCCCCATTTTACATATGATGAAACTGAGGCACAGTTAGGTTAGGTAATTATGAGTAAGCCCAGAAAATAATTTATGCTTTATAAATGTCAGCCGACAGTCTTGGCCAACTGAGCCCGTGCCCTATGTGAGAGCCGAAGCAACTAAAACTCAAATGAATGTACAGTTACTTACGGGCGCTAATGACCATGGTGTCATTTAATGAAGTAGAAGATATTGCTTAAGCCCAACAATTATTGGTAGTTTTAAAGGCTGTAGACAAGATCTTTATTAATGAAGTTATTCATTAGCTATGTCATTTATGTGTATTAAACTACAGTTACAGGTCTGGAGTTTGTTGTGAGGTTTGCTATTTTTGTTTATTGTTGTTTGTTGTTTTTGTACTATAGGATTTTGGTATTAGCCAACAGATTAGTGTTTCCCAAACTGTGTTCCCCAGAGTACTAACAGCTAATTCTGTTTTGTGTTCATAGTTGTCCCATGAACAAAAAGGGTCCCAAATAAATTTGTAAAATGTAGGGTTCATTAACATTGAAGGTTCATTTGTCTACCGTAAAACTTATTGGAGCCTTTTATATATGGTAATCTGCATTGTGGATCTCCAAGAGATCAGTCTATTCTGCTTTGTTGGCCATACCTACGGGACAATGAGAAATACTGACTATTTGATTGCTAGTCAATCTGATCTCATTGTGGTTGGCCAGAGTTCATAAATGTCAGCAGAACTGTATATATCTCCAGTTGCACTCATAAATATCAAAATGTTTCATTTTTGAAAATTATTTTCTTCCCATTCTTCTAAACATTCTTTTCATTTTGAGTGAAAATTACCTTGCTTTTAAAGATTTAGGATTTCCCATGTTTGTTTATGTAAAGGCCAACAAAAAACATAATTTATGTTGGCTTTTAAATAGCAAACAGAAAGCATTCATTATGTTCTTGATGTATATTGACTATGTGCAAAAGTATGCTGCATCCCCACTTGGATATTTAGATTTCTGGTGCCAAATTCAAGAGAGACATAAGACTGAATGTGGGAGGAAACTAACATTTTTGGAGTGTTTGCTTTCTGTAGGTCATTTTCATGTCTCACTTAATCCTTTCTTAACCCTTTGAGATAGTTATTTGTGTCTTCACTTTACAAATACAAAACCTGCATTTCATATAAATCAAACTATTTAAGTTGACACAGATAATAAGCAAAAGAGTTAGGGTTTGAGCTCAAATCTGCCTGACTCTAAAACATATATTCTATTTATTATGAAAAAAAGAATTAAAATAAATTAAAAAGCTACCGTTTGAAAACAGATTTGATTGGCAAACTCATAATAACAACAGTAACAACAATGGTCACATTACTCCGACGTGACAGAACAGGCTAAAAGAGGGCGTGATCAGTATCCATTAAACCACAAAGAGCGACTAAGAAACTAATCTAGTCTGTTCTCTAGATTCAAAAATTAGGGGCTGGTTTAAAGCTTGACTAGGGTTATTTTCAGAAAGATCAAACTATTAATTAACAAAATAGGTAATAAAGTTATTAACTATAGTACCACAACAAGAGGGTTTATTCTAAAAACATAAAGTAGGTTGAAGAATTAAGTGGATACATTATTGAATAGTTTGTGTTTAGAACTTTCGATTGCAAGATTATGTAAGACAACTATGCTCACTCACAATGCGCCCTTTGGTACAGCCCGATGACCAGCTAGACAGTCTGTTCAGGGAAATGGCATTGTAGATTCGCCTTGGATGTTGATGATCACAGTTGAGACCCTATGGGATAGATCTGGCCCTTCACAGACTGGGGGCCAGTTGGAGACGTAACCTTCACTCAGGTTAGGGTTTAGCTAGATGCTTTGTATCCTCTTCTAAGCAAAGTCACTGCTGGCATTTTGGTCATGGCAGGAACAGAGCTTCTGGAATTTGAGCTACAGTTTGAGCATTTATGAAGCAAAGTGATGAAGAGATCACAGGTCAGGATGGGTGTTTCCATCTGAATAAATTCAGCCTCTGTTATTATCAGGGGAGAGATCTAAGAACTAGCTTGGTCAGTTTTAAGGGAAAGGCAACAAGGAGGAATCGTGAAGAAGCAGACATCAGCGTATCTTGTAAGCAGGGATACATGTGGAATGCAGGCCAATGCACCCCTCCTGAACCCTCAAACTTCAAAACAAACAAATGCCTTCCAAATGTTGGAAGTAGAACTGAATAAGTCCAAAGTATCACCAAAAAAATGTGAAATGTAAGCCATGGTTCTTTATACTCTGTGACAGTGTATTTTTTTTTTCTTTTAAATCGTTATGATGTTTTTAAAAAAATCTGTGAATATCTTGGTGTCCAAGTAATGATGATAGATCATTTGTATGATCTATGCTTGGTTGGGATGTTCTCTCTCAGTTCCATATGGGGTAAGATCTTTTATCCTGATGGTTATTTTATTGGTATCGTTCTTCTTCGTTCCATCTTGTTGTATAAGAGACGTCTCTATTCCACATTTTCTCTTGCCTCCCCTTCTCAACCATATCCCTCCCCTTATTTCTTTGTTCTTTTTTCTTCTCCCCGCCCCCAACACTCACACACACACACACACACACACACACACACACATGTTCTTTGGCTTGATCCATGGCTCCACCATTTAATGGCTATGTGATACTCGACAAGTCTCCTAGCGTATCTTGGAGGCTATTTCCTCATATACAAAAGAGAAGTAATAACTGCGCTGCCCGCCTCACTTGGCAAACTGTAAAGTGCTATCCAAATATAAGTTTTTTGTTGTGATTATTATTGCCCTATGCCCACGTTTCCCACTATAGCATAAGCCTGGCCCTGGTTGAGGCTGTCAGTCATTTTGCTTGTTGAAAAGGCTGATGGGGAAGGAAGAGTGCCTCTTCCTCCACCCCCCAGCCTACTGTCACCATCACAGTCTTGGATTTATGATGGATTTGCTCTTTTCCCTTTCAGCTACTTGAGTCTTGTTTATCTGGTCAGTGAAGATCATTTCTTTTCTATTCCATTTTCATCTGCTCAGCAGTGACTACTAATTGGGGCACTGCCTGTCTTTCCATTCCTCTGTTCACCTGCCTTTCTCCCTCCCTACCAGAATAGGGGAGGCTTCCAGGAATGTCAAGGGATGCGATTAAGTCATGAGGTTTAACAAGAAGAGAGGGCAGGAGAGACAGGAACTAAGAAAGGAATCCTGTTAGGACAATTTGGAGGATATTGGGTCATTCCAGAGCAGATTCTCCATTGTTATCATAAATTCACTCAAGAGTTATGATTAAATCACTGGTATAATTAGATGACCTTGAATGAATCATTAGGGATTTGGGGTGAGGTAGAGACATTTTCATATGGCTCTTGAAAACACCATGCAAAGATTTCTTGAATTCTTTGAATATAGCCAAGAGATTTCTTATTTCTATGCCAAAACTACCTGTAAAAATAAGTAGCAAAAAATGTAACCTATAAATTTAATTAAAAAGCATTCCTTTGCAGGGAGGGGGCATGGTGTAATGGAAATGGCACTGAGCTAGAACTCAGATCTGTCTTTTCATTCCATGTCTGCTACCTTGTCCCTGGGTGACCTTAAACAGTAATAACGATTGTACAGTGTTCTTCAGGTTAGAATGCACTTTCATGCTCATCATCTCATTTGAACCTGGATATAGTTCCACTGGTGACATAAGAGAAGCACATGGACATTCAACTGGGCAAAAGTCCTGCCCTATCAGGACTGGTTATGTGTCATTGAGCAAGCCATTTACCCTTGTCATCTTCATTTGTTTCCATCCATATAATATGGATGATAAAGCATTCCCATATGGCTATTTTGAGGATGATATAAGGCCATATGTATTTAAGTACTATGCAAGGTCCAAAGAATCACACAGCAGTTTGTGGGATATTAGGAGCAAGGTAAGAATTTTAGACCTTCTGCTTGTAGAATTTTGGTTGAAAGCAACAGAAACTAACTCTGTATGTTAAGCAGAGAAGGAGTGTATTGGAATGATATCACATGGCTCACAGATTCAGTAGCAAAGCTGAAGATCCAGGCTCGGAAACTATCCAAAAATCAATGGAAAGTAGGGGCCAGAACTGTACTGCAAAATGCCACAGGAAGAGTGTCATTGGCACTGCTATTGCTACAACTGGCCCTATGGCTACTACCACTGGCCCCAGAAGGAGCTGACACTGCCACCACCCAAATGAATTCTAAATGGTCACTTGCCTTATAGCATCGTCTGCTCTAGATTCAAAGTCCTAGATGGAACCAGTTGATTGGCTAAGATTAGCTTGCATTCTGGTTCCCAGGATGCTGAGAGAGGGCATACCTAACCCTCCTCAACTTCCATAGTAGGAGGCAGGATTCTGTCTCTTATCTCTCCTGGGATTTCTTGCCATGTAGCAAGGGTGTTCAGAAGTCAATTTCAGGCCCATTTGGGTTAAATGACCTACTCAAATTATTGCTGGCAGGTCTACATCCCATGTCTTCTTATTCCTGGTCTCCTAGACCTTTTCACCATTTTGTGTTTCCTCATATAAATGTGTTCAGTCTTTTAATGAATATTGGATCTTTCCCATATACTACGCCCTGTGATGGGATTCCTCTAGCTCTCCTATTTTGAGATCTCATGATTAAATGTTGCCATGTAGCATTTTCCTGGTGATAAAACACTGTGTTAAGAACATTGTTTTCATGACGAAATTTTAGAAAGCCTTATTTAAAATGAAGAGTACTATCAGAAGTGTCTTGCAGATTCAGCAGAGAGGCATGGCTGGAAAAGATAATTTGCTCAACAAGAAAGAGGTAATAACAGCACCAGGGGGATTTCTCAGGCCCCATCAATGTCCACTGTTAAATTTCATTATATAAGCTGCAGACAGGGTTGTACAAGTCAAGGACTTATAGCCTATAACATGAATCTAGAAGTTGACTCACTTCAGCACTGCCTAGATGTTATACTGCCAGCTATCTCCACTTTGCCTGTATCCAGCACCAAGATGCAATAGGCCATGAGGTAGAAAGAATGGAAGCTTTGAGAGCCTGTTCAGGGTTGATAGCCATATAAAAAAAAAAAACAATGGAAGGAATGTACCTTTTACTTGCAAGGGCTTTTTGCCTTCCCTCCATTGTTGCCTGATTAGAAACAAACAGAAGGGTTACAGATTCAGTAAGATGGCAAATGAATATCTTATCCCGAGTTCCCTAGAAAATGGACTTGAGGCAAAGTCTTAGGTGTTAACAGTATATAAAGGAATACAATTCCAGGGGGAAAACTGGAGTGTGGAAAAAACAGGAGTGAGTCAGGAAAAGCAGGAGAGAAAATTTAAGGGATTATATCACAGCTTTTATAACAAGTACAGTTGACTGCTCAGTCTCTAAGGCCGTCTTCAGAAAGGCCACCTGAAAACACTGCATGTTTTAATAGTCCATCTCAGAGGAGGAAGGGAGAAGAATTTTTGTGCTAGCTCTTATCTCTCTTTGGTCAAACGTATCCCATGTGACATAACTCTCCTGTACTTCTGGGTTTATCTCCTAGGCCCTCCAGTAGCCACCTAGGAATCCAGACCCCTGGCACCTAGGAAGGTAGCATCCATGGCACAAGCTACAATACTTGGGCTGAGCCTGTGATAGAAGGGAGCCAGAAGCACTCTCCATCTTTCCACCTGCAGCCTTGCTGGGCCAGCTGGGCAAGTCATTGCATTCATCAAAGGGCCCCACAGTCTCATGCCTCAGTAGCAACAGGAAATCCCAAGAATGAGAGGCAAGAGTCATGCACAGCAAGGCACAAGACATGCCTGTGAGTGACATGAGGGACCTAGAGCAGTCACTGCAGAGAGAGACCCTAGTCAATGAAACAAGTGGAACACCATGAAGGAGGGCATAGAGATGAAAACATTCCTTTTGCACCTATAAGAAAGCATTTGGGCCAGATCTTCATGGAGGCTCACCAGTATCATCAACAGAAAAACATGACCAAGGGTATGAAGAGGTAAATAAACTGGGTTAGGTACACTAAGATAACCTGAAAACTCTTTCACTATAGACATCAAAAATTGCTTGATAGAGTACAAATAAATTAAAATGCATGGCTGGACTCAAAAGGAAGAAGGGGAAATCACTGGTTCCAGAAAAAAAGAAGAAATTAAAACCAGATTGGTAAATGTATGGGCTGGTTTTGGAGCTATTCTTGGAGGATGGAAAGGAGTGTTTTTTTTCATGCCAATAACCTATGACATTGGATTTTTTTTCTCCCACATAGAAAAAGGACACCAACCTTAGGCCTGAGCAAAGTGAAAAGCATAGACTCAGGACCCTGAAAAAACTGCATCCTTAGTACAACTAGGAAAAAATATATACCCATCATTACAAGGCAGTGACAAGGAAGTATTTCTCTCACTGCTTGCATTTGGTCAGGTAAAAAAGTTTCTCCTGAAAAATAAAAACCAAGACTGCATTTATTAGAGGTCTGAGGTCTGATTTTATACTGCCGGAGGGTACAGGGAACCATCAACATAAAAATATATCATAAAACATGTGAACACTGATGCTCCTAGGGACAGTGATACTCCTAGGGTGCTGAATAGAAGCAAAAACAGAAATACAGTGGAAAGGCAAACCACAGGATTTCTGAAGGAAAAAGGAATAGTCCTCAACAGATCAGCTCACCATACAGCCAGGCAAATTATCTGATAATTAGACTTCCGGAACTTGACAGAGCAATCTGAAAAAGAATATAAAAAGTGTACTTAAAATTATTGAAAATGTAAAGAAAAGAATTCATCCTACTAGTAAAAGATAAACTCTTATGAAAAAAGAACAGGAAACTTTGAAAAAGAACAAAATACAACTTCTAGACATGGAAAAAGTAGTAACTGAGATTAAAAAGAAAAATCCCAGTGGATAGGTTAAATAATGGATTAAACACCACCAAAGAGAGAATTAGTAGATTGGAAAATAATTTAGGGAAATTTACACAGAATAAAAAGCAGAGGGAAAGTATAAAAGGGAAGAATTAGGCTAACTAGTTTAAAATGTGTAGATCCCACATATAACTAAAATGTTATATGTTACAGAAAAAAAAAATATTCAGAGAATATGGGAGAAACCATATTTGAATAGATAATGGTAAAAAGTTTTCCAACATTGATGAATGACCTGAATGCATGCATTCAAGAAACGCGGTGACTTTTCAAGCAGGTTAAATAATCAAAATCCAAAATCACAGTTAACGTTTTACAGCAGATAGAAATTGATGACAGGTTCCTTACACAGGAACAAATTTGAACTGGCAGAAGACTGCACAACATACACAGCTGTGCCAGGTGATGCTGTGATGAAACGACGTCATCATCATCTTAGGAGTCTATAAGGAGCTAAACTATCATTCAGGAGTTAAGACAAAATAAATATATTTTTGCACAGATAAAGACTAAGAAATCTACCTCTATCAACATAAATAAACCTGAAAACACAGTACTGAGTGAGAAAAGCAAGCTCCAGCAGGATGTGTACAATATTATTGATATAAAATTTAAAGTTCAACGCTGTATCTACTGTTCATGTACTTAAAGTACAAAGCAATATTGAGGAAAGTACAACCACATTTAAGATAGTAGTTACTGCTGGGTAGGTTGGATGGGATTGAGAGTCCATTCCAATCTAATTGGAAATAAGTGACAAAGAGAACTGGGTGTCAAATCTAGGACCTGCTCCCACTTCTGTCACTAAGCAACTATGGGAACCCATGCACGGAATTCCCCTCCCTGACTCTCAGTTTCCTCATCTTTTAATTAATGGGATTGGAGCTAGTTAATTAACAAGATCCTTTCCATTTCCAGCATTCTTTTGTTCCACTTCCCTTGACTTTTCAGATGGCTACATTTTCAGGCATGAAAATGGCTTTCACTGATGCAGCTGTATTAGTAAAGACTCCTTTGGTTTCAAGTGATGTGGAATTCAGCCCAAACTGGCTTAAGGAAAGTGAAAAATTACTGTTTTATGTAAGATGAAAGACTAAAGTTGGGTCTAGCTTTAGGCACAGCTCTATTTAAGGCCTCAAAAATACTATCATGTGCCTGAGTTATTGTTTTAATCTTCTATAGTGTGTCTTTAGTTACACTGGTCTCCTTCTCAGCTATCATGTGATGAGCTGGATGGTGGTTGTAGCCAGATGGTGATGGTAGCTCAAGCCCTTCAATCCTCTCAGTTTTCTGTACTGCCAGAAAACCAAAATCTCTTTCCTTGAAGTCCCAGTAAAACACTCACTGTGTCTCATCAGCTTTGATAGAGATCTAAGCCCAACACTGAGCCGCTCATTATAGGCAGGAGAGGGCTGTGTGCTGATCAACTTGAGTTCTGAACATGCTCCCAATCTGGAGTGGGCACAGTCTCACTGCAGCCAGATGGACTCAGAGTAGGGGAAGACTGTCATTTCCTAGACAGAAACAAGGATGTGGTCACCAGAAGGAGGAGGAATGGATATTGGATGGCAAAAACAAAGGTCCACTACATGTAACCCACAAAATTACAGGAGTGATTTCCCAATAAGCACCATCTAAGAATTTTAGTCTCTTTTTATACGGAATGACAAAAGGTGAGAGGGAAATCTTAAAAGTGAAGAGCATTCTAAGCGTAAAAAGGGACCATGCAAAGACACACCCATATTGGCCCCCAAATTATAGTGTTCATGAATGAGGCAGGGGCTTATTTACCTTGAAAGGTGTAGTTTTAGGATCAGTCAAATGAGTTCTAATTAGAATGACAGGAAAGTATGGCCATGAGATGTGCACCAAAAATAAAAATGAAAACTAAGTGGTTTCAGAAGGCGTATGTCAGTTTGTGGAAGATAGAGCCTGACATCTTACCAAGAGATGACTGGGGCAGGGCACACACCTCTGGAGAATGGTACTATGTAAGGCAAGTGACAGCTTTGCCTGAAGTGCCTCTGTCACTAGAACATGAGTTTGCACATCATTTATCTTCACAGCACTGCAAGAAAAAAATTATATTTATTTTTGAACCATTCTCAAAACTTAATAAATGTAAATAGACAAAAACAATAATTTAGAATAAAAATAAGTATGTTTACACATAATAGGTGCATAGTAAATGTTTGTTGGATGCGAGTCCCATACAGTTAAATAATCCTGAAAATGGGGGAGAGTAAAACATGGGGAAGCAGGGGAGGGTTGGAGAAGCTTTTCTCTATCCTCCCATCCTTATCTGTTGACCCAGATATTCTAGATCTTCCACCTTCATCTTACCTCCTCCATCTTCCTTTTCCACACAACCTCTGTCCAGAAGCCAACATCAAAACCATGTTGCAATCATGCATCGACTCCCTGCAACGGGTACAAAGATACTACCAGAAGCAACCTAGTGTTATGTGTCACAAACTAGGGATGTGCTCGAGAGCCCTGAGGATAGTGCAGAAGTTTCCTAAGACTCCTCTGGGTGCCTTTCAGTCAAAACAGCCAGAAGAACCCACCTCTCACTTCCTTTCCTCTTTGCTTTTCTACTCGTCCTGCCCTCCAGGCCCAGGCTTCATTCTGCCAGTTCCCATCAAACCCAGGCCAGTTCCCATGACACCCCTCAACACTGCATTGGCGAGTCCTGTTCCACTCTAGGCCCTCACTGTTCACAGGCAAATGTCTTCAAGTTAATTAACTAATTAGTTAACTAATCAATTAATTTTAAAGATATTTTCTGCACAACTTGCCTCTCATGGGTTGTGTTCATGACACAACTTACATGAATTATTATGCTAAAAGACTCACTTCCCATCAGAGGTAAGTCATATGAGGACCAATAGGAGGTGAAGGGAACAGAAAACTCCAGTCCACAATGTAAATGAAGCAAAGTAAAACCCCCGATATGAGGTATCCTAGCATGTATTCATGGCACCCTGTTCTTGGGTGGGGGAGATGGAGCAGGACATAAATATAGTTGAATTGAATTGAGTTGGATTGTAGCCATTCACGGCCTGGCTGCCCCTAGTTTACTGATACAGACTGAGTGTAATTGCTGAGACTGGAGTAGTGCTGAGAGCGTGTGGATGTTCAGCAGGACAGACACTCCACCTAGTCAGAGAGCCATGCCGTCTGAGACTAAGGAGAGCTGACGTCTATTGAGTACCGACCCGTTGCCCAGCCACTAGGCTGTGCTCTTTATTTGTAATACTTCGTTTTACCCTCTGACAACCCAAGTACTATCTTATCCCTCATTTACGCCTAAGAAAACTAAAGCACAGAGAGGTGGAATAACGCTCCCACAGGCGCGCAGTTATTACGTAGTGGGACAGAGCCTGACTCCCAGGTAATCTAGCTCCAGAATCTGATTTTGACTACCACACCAAACTGTCTCCTGATAAAAGAACTGGGATAGGGGTAGGAAACAGGCATGTACTCGGTCCTTTGAAACAGCTAAGGCAGGGTTCATCAAGCATGAGGAAGTTTGAGGTCAAGAAAGGCATGTGTGTCCTAGAACAGCCCACTCCAAGCATGGCTGGGCTGCACTTAATGTGAGTGCTGTCCCTGCTTGAAGGAGTGAGGCAAAGTGTGGGCACTGGGTGGTGGCAGCAAGATTGTCTCTTTAGGAAAGAGAAATGTTCTACCCTCTGTGGCTTCCACACCTCGCAGAATGCTTGGCATATAGCTAGTGTTTGTATTAGTTATCAATTGCTGCATAACAAATTAACCCAAAACTTAGAGGCTTAAAATAATGCATATTTATTATCTCACAGTTTCTGTGGGTCAGGTGTCCAGGCCTGGCTTACCCATGTGCCTCTGACCAATGGTTTCCCACAAGACTGACATCTCAGGGTTGGCCAAGGCTAGTCATCTCCAGGCTCAGCTGGGGGAGACCCACTTCCAAGTTCACCCAGTGTTGGTTGGCACGATTCACTTCCTTGTGGGCATTGTCCAGATGCTGCCCTTGGATGCTTGCCCCATGGGCCTCTCCCACAGGGCAACTTGCTTCATCAGAGACATCAAGAGACAGAGCCAGGAGAGAGAAAACCAGCAAAACAGAAGTCACAGTCCTTTGTAACCTAATCCCAGAAGTGACACCCATCATTTCTGTGAGTCGCTGGGTCCAGCCCACATTCAAGGGGAGGGGATTCCAGAAGAGTGTTAATATTGGGGGGTGAGAATCATGGGAGCCATTTCAGAGGGCTTCACCCCACGGTGTTCAAAGCCTATCTGACCATTTGAACTTTGCCCCTCAAAATGCGAATACCACTCAGAACAGTTGCAAAAAAACCCAGTAAACTTATGTCATTATCTGCATTTACTCTTCAGGTCAAAAGTGATTATTAAATCGTGTCCATCAAGATAGTTACCCGTGATCAGGTATTTGAATACGAAGAGGAAGGAAGGGAGCTAAGATTTGTCAGTGCCCTATTGTGTGTGCTAAACACTAGTGGATATCCCAAGGAAGGTGTTATTTCCTCACTTTCCAGTTGAGGAAACTGAGGCTCACAGACTTAAATAATTTGTTAGAGGTCACACAGCCAGCCCTGGTGGTCTAGTGGTTAAGATTCAGGGCTCTCACCACCACAGCCCAGGTTAGCTTCCTGGTGAGGGAACCACAGCACCCATCTGTCACTTGTCATACTGTGACGGCTGCGTGTTGCTGTGATGCTGAAAGCTATGCCACTGGGATTTCAAACACCAATAGGGTCCCCCATGGTGGACAGGTTTCAGCAGAGCTTCCAGACTAAGACAGACTAGGAAGAAGGACCTGGCTGCCCACTTCTGAAAAAGTTGGCCGTGAAAAGCCTGTGAATGGCAGCTGAGCATTGTCCAATGGAGTGCTGGAAGGTGAGAGGATGGTGCAGAAAGAATGGGCAGGGTTCCGCTCTGCTCTCCACAGGGTCGCTAGGAGTTGGAATTGACTTGACAGCACTAATAACAGAAACAAAAGGTCACTCGGCCAGAAAGGGTGGAGTTAAGAGTGCAACTCGAGTTTTCCTGATCCTAAAACCACATTGTCTCCAGTTATCTTAGTCATTAGTGCTGTTTGTCAAAGAGTTCCAGTTCTGCCCACTCAGGGCCAATAGGATGACTGTACTTTCTGGCTTCATGTGATTGCGTGGGGCCCGGAGACTAGTTCTGGCCCAGGTGTTGGCAGTAAAAGCGAAGAGTCTTGCTTCCAGGCCCAGCATGTAATAGCAAGACCCTTCCAGGGCCTCTTCTTCCTCTGCCATGGCACCAGCAAAGTTTGAATCCCTGAGTGACTGTGATGATCAGACCCTCTCATCCCACCCCCGACCAACCCACAGTGGGCACAGAGCATGAACAGGAAATAAACTTTTGTCGTTGGGAGTCACTGACGTTGTAGGGGGAGGGGATTCAAACTCTCCCGGCTGATGCACCACTAAGAGAAGAGAAAGGAGAAGAGAGGGAGGGGCGTGTGGAGGCTGCCCCAGGAGTCGCTCTGGTTCTGTCCTACTGCGGCCTAAGGCCTGGCAGGCACTCGCCTTCGCCTCAGCAACCTGGGCTCCACAGGGTCTGCATCCTGACAGACTTCTGTTTCTGGACACAACTGGATAGAGTAAGGACCAGAGGGACAGATGGCATTACTCCGAGGCAGGGTGTGAATCCCGCCGCCTCATCCAGTCTGAACACTCCTTGCTTTAGAACAGCAAAGAGCACAAATAGAGCAGGAGCATTGTTATCCCTTCCCAGGCCTGTTCCAACACGCAGCACAGCAAGAGGCTTTGGTGGAGACGTAAAAGAGACGTAAGTGGAGCAGCATCCTCACGTCAGGGCAGCTTGTCACCAAGAAGCCGTGGTGGCCGGAATGGGCATTGGCTAAGCCAGTCTCCCTTTAGCTGGGCTAGGGACTGGTTCACACAGGGTTGGGGTGTCAAGACTTGGGATAATGTGGGGAGGGACTGAAGCATAGATTATCATGTATCCCAAGTATCGGCCTCCCACACGTCCTTCCATTGGGAAGGCGGAATTCTCTTCCGTGCTGCCCGAGTCGTCAGCCCCGCAGCTGTTCCTCTGGCTGTCGGCTCCTCTCTGCTGTCCTGCATAGCACTGAGCAGTAGCACCATCTCACAGCTGCTCACCACACAGAGCTCCCAGATGGACGCGATTCCCTTGGGAGGCAGTTGCATCCTCCCCACAGGCAGCAGCAGAGATGCAGCCCCCATTGATGGCTCTGTTTAGTCCACACCCTACCATCACACCGGGTCCCACGGCTGCATCACATTTTGCTCAAAGATCGGGTTATATCACTGAGTCAAAGAAGTAACATTTTCAACTACATACTAAATCTACTTTTTCCCGTGCTGCAAGGAAAACCACCCTTTCTGAGGGAGTGACATGATGGACAGCCTCAGCTCCTAATTTTGCTTCTTTGTCCTCAAGTCCAGGATTTTTCCAGAGTGATTCCTTCTTCAGACTTCTCCTATGAATTTGTACCCACCCTTCAGAAAACCCCACTGCAAGGGCTGATCTCGCCCGAAAGCTCCGTTCCCTCTTCCTCCCCACCCAGCAGTGCATTTCCCTAAGCCTAAATTTCATTCAGTCTACAAACACACCCGGGGCATGGGGCAGGGGGGGACATTAGCACCACCTTCCAAGCTAGATTTAGGTACTTTAAGTAAAAAAAAAAAAATACAGCAAAGCTCTTCCTCAGCCTCGTCTGTGTCTGCGGTTTTCACCCATGACAGCACTGGAAGAATTGTTTCTGTCGCTAGATAAAGTGGAAACATCACTGACCTGTCCAACTGCCACTGCCCCTCATTTTACAGATGTAACAAACTGAGCTCAAGTGCTTTGCCACTGTTAGAGTACCCTTGGGGTATAAGAATCCTGAAAGCAAATTTCCTTGTAAGGAAGAATAAAAAGGGGCTGGCCCAGTGGCATAGTGGTTAAGTTCATATGCTCCACTTCGGCGGCCTGGTGTTCACAGGTTCGGATTCCAGGTGAGGACCTACACACTACTCATCAAGCCATGCTGTGGAGGCATCCCACATACAAAACAGAGGAAGATGGGCACGGATGTTAGCTCAGTGACGGTCTTTCTCAAGCAAAAAGAGGAAGATTGGCAATAGATGTTAGCTCAGGGCCAATTTTCCTCACCAAAAACAAAAGGGATAGTCTTTTCAAAAAGTGATGCAGAAACAACTAGATATTCATAAGGGAAAAACAAATATCAACCCTTGTCTCATAGCGTACAAAAAAAAAAGGAAAGAATAAAAAGATGCAAGCTCACTGTGAAGGTCTGAGTCTTCCATGGGAGTGGACATTGAAAGGTCAGGAAGGAGAAGATAAAGGCCTTGAGGTGGTGGTGAAGGAATGGCTCCTTGAGAAGCTAAGAGAAGGAAAAATAAAAATAGATTTCACACTTCCGTATAGGATGGGTTCTGCTATTGGCTGTGAGCATTTCTCCTGGGACACTAGGTAGGGTGGATGCTTACTCATAGTCAGTGAGAATGGGACAGCTAAATAGATACCCCAAACATTCAATTATCTATAAAGTCTAGTTTGCGGCCCTGATTATTATGCTCAGCCTACGTCACTAAGAGTCCTAAAAAAAAAGGTAGAAGTTGAATGAGGCACAGGGCTGGATGCTACCTGAACCTGGGGCAACTGCATCTGAAATATATGTTCTATATGGGCAGTTATAGAGAAAATTGTATTTGTTATGCTTGTTTAGCTTCAAGCAATGAAAACTGACCCTGCCTACCTTAAGTAGAGAAGGGATTTATTGGAAGGACAATCGGGTAGGTCATAAAAACAAAAGGGAGAAACAACCCAAATGTCCATCAACTGAAGAATGGATAAATAAAACGTACTATATCCATACAATGGAATATTGTTCAGCCACAAAAGGAATGAAGTACTGACGTGTGCTACAACATGGACAAAGCTTGAAAATATGCAAAGGGAAAGAAGCCAGTTACAAAAGACCAGATATTGTATGATTCCATTCATATGAAATGTCCAGAAGAGAGAAATCTATAGAGACAGCAAGTAGATTAGTTGTTGACTAGGACTGGAGAGCTGGGGGGAAATGGAGAGTGACTGCTAATGGGTACAGAATTTCTTCTTGGGGTGTTGAAAATATTCCAAAATTGATTGTGGTGATGATGGCACAACTCTGTGAATATACTACAAATCATTGAATTGTATACATAAATATTGAATTGTATAGTATGTGAATTACAGCTCAAAAAAGCTGTAATATATTTTTTAAAAAGATTACATTGAACATCTTCAAAAACTTGAAAGGGAGAATGAGATCCTGGCTGAGAAATACTCAGGACCCAGGACACTCTAGAGACTGCCTCCCGTGGATTGAATGACCTTCAGCCACTCTTGTCCTCATGTTCGCTTATTCCTCTCGAGATGCAAAGCCCCAGGAGAGCATCTTATTGACTTGTTTGGGGATTTGCAGACTAAACAAGACTACATTGAATGGAAAACAGGTAATTTCCAAAAGGAAATCAAGAGGCTTTAACCAAAGGAGGAAATACAGATGTGAGAGGTCAAAATCAGTGCGCGCTCATTCCAAGTTTGTCCAGAGCCCCGTTTTGTATACCATGAGAGACTCCTTTTGGCATTCTTTTGTCTGATCACTAAGGTCCAGACTTATCACAGCCCAAATATTCTTCCTCCCCAGTGTCCTCACAAGTATTTGCAGCGGTGTCTAATAATGCAAGCCGACCTTGGCCTGAACTCTGCAGCCAGCTGACCACCCCTCCCTCGGTTCCTTTTACAGGTTTATAAGGATAGCATTCTGGTCTTCCTTAGCATAAAGCAGCAGGTGTAACTAGCTTCACGCAAATCCATCTTCAGTTTCTTCACTTACCCCTGTGTCACATCTAGAGTTTTTCCTTACACGCAGGAGAAACTTACGTAAAATACAGTTTCTACATATTATTTAACTGGTACCGAGTACCATTGTCTCCCACATTTAAGAATTTTTCTAGTCTAATACATCACTCTTGTCTCTACCTATCTAGGACATTTAAACAGTCTTTTAACCTGAAATGCAAGGAAATATCCAAGACAGAGGAGGAGGAAGTGAAAACCTCTCACCACATTTCTAAATCTCTCTACCCTAGCCTCCTTCACAAATTTTAAAGATTGAAAACAGTTAAAGGTTGTCGAAAGAGGCACTGTTACGGACTGAATGTTTGTCATGCCACTGAAAGAACACTGAAGCCGTACCTCTCAATGCGATGGTATTTTTTGATGAGGCTTTGGGGAGATAATTAGGGTTAGATGAGGTCATGAGGGCAGGGCCCTGGTCTGATGGGATCAGTGCCCTTGTAAGACACCAGAGAGCTCTCGCTCTGTCTCTCTTCCTCTCCGTCTCTCTCTCTCTATTGCACATGCACACACAAAGAAGAGGTCATGTGAACACAGAGCAAGACGGCGGCCACTTACAAGCCAAGACGAGTGGACTCAGAATGAAACCTACCTTGTCATAACCTTGATCTTGGACTTCCCAGCCTCCAGAACTGTAAGAAAATGAATTCCTGTTATTTAAGCCACCCTGTCTGTGGTATTTTGTTATGGCAGCCTGAACAGGCTAAGATGGGCACCGAATTGTACCTATGTATTTATGTATCCACATGGTCTTCTACAAGCTATTCAGCTATATCATTCTCTTGTAAATGTTAATTGAAAATTACTTATGGATTTCTGACTCTGCTATCATCCCATTCTTTATCAGATCCCCATTATACACTTTCACAGCGTCTCGTATTTCTTCTTGGTTGTACTTATACCTTTTTTTTTTTTTTTTTTTTGGTGAGGAAGATTGTCGCTGAGCTAACATCTTTGCCAATCTTCTGCTATTTTATATGGGATGCCACCACAGCATGGCTTGATGAGCGGTTCTCGGTCAACACCCAGGATCCAAACCCACGAACCCTGGGCCACTGAAGCAAAGTACATGAACTTAACCACTATGCCACTGGGCTGGTCCCATACTTATACCAGTTTGTTTAATGACTTGCTCAATGTCAGTTTATCCTTATAGACTGTAAACCATATGAGGGCAGCACCTCTGTCTGTCCGAACTCTACTCTAGCGTCAGGGCTTATCATAGTAGACACTGAGAAACAGTTGTTGAATGTTTAAACAAATGAATGAATCCTGATGCTCCTGACTATTATGAATTGGTAAGTTCTTTTGCTTGGTTGTTTTAGTAAAAGATTCTCTTTTAGACTTTCAAAGAACCTCATCGAGTTGTAAGATTTTGTCTTCAATTCAGGGATGCCCTATTGGAAATCTGGATTTTCCAACCATAAGGTCAAACTTGTACATGGCTGTCTGCGTCATGGCCACTACCCAACTGAAGCCAAAAGGCCTGGGAGACAAGTCATTAGCCTCTGCTGTGTAACATGTGTGTCACTAAGTAGTAGCTCTCTTAGTTTGTTCCCCTGAGAGCAGAGCCCAAGAGAGGGACTCAGGTTCGGGAAGGTTATTCCAAAGAAGCATCAGTGAGGGTCAAGGAGATGAGAGAAAGGAGAAAAAACCAGCACAAGGTTGTGTTGTCAAAGTTGCTGTTGTAGACAACAGGGGCTTGGTTAACCTGCAACCTTGGAAAGTGCCTGGAATTGTCTCTTAAAGGATAGGACACCAGGTCACTTATCCACCAGCTTTCATCTCTTGTTGGCTGAGGATCATCCCAGACCGATTTATTCCCCATGCTTCCAGGCTGCCATTGGGTGGAGACTAAGAGGATCTCCAGGGGTTTGGAGAAGGCTCCAAGGCAGAAAAGAGAGACACAGTGCCTTCTTGAAGTGGGACACGGTTCCCAACAAGTAGTTCCTTGTAGGGAACTGTCCTCCATAACTGGACCTGAAACCAGACGTGGGAGATCATAAGTGCCTGCTACCGTAGTGAGCCCCAGCTCAGCATTTTTCTTTTGCAGTAACACACTTCCTTCATTCTTCATCTTAGGCTTAAGTTGGTGATAGACTTGTTCTCTATGCCATGAGGACACTTGGCATGGAGGGATGGAACAGTGAGTGGGGCTCATTAGTAGCCAGTTATGAGGACTCCCAAAAAGGAGTAGCAAAACTATCTGTCATTTCTCCTGACTCTCCAAGCAGAGCTCCAAAGGTACATTCCACTCCATGTGCTTGCGTGTCCCGTGTGTTTCTCTCATTCATTTTCCGATTCTGCGAGTCCGTAAGCGTAACAGGTCCTTGTGAGCAGGTGTAGTGGTGGATTTGGTTCGAAGAGCAGCCAGTGCAGCCTGGATCAGGGGAATTTTAACATTGACCCTCTGATGTTGGGGCTGCAGCCACTGTTGCTGCTGATGAAAGTGGAGCTGGTGACGATAATGTTGGAAATAGTGATAAGATGACTCTGGCCTGATGTCACTCATTGTGATGTTTTGAACCTTGGCAGGTTGAGTTAGGATGGATGAGGATTTAGTGCTAGACTTATTTTCTATCCTTTCTACAAGGTTCTCTCGTACTACCCTGCTGCCTAAGGGCCACCTCTGCATCACCATCCCCATGCTTGATATAAGGCAGATACTCGGTACATGGTCTTTGTTTAATTATTAACTAATTAATTAATCAGTGATTTGTTTTGACCTAAGCATGATTTTCACAACTTTGTTGTCCCTGTTTTCATCTTTCTCCTTCTCCAAGCATTAAGCCCTGTTTAAGCCTAGAGTGTGCCCTCAGTAACTGTATGAGTCTGTTTGGGCGGCCATAACAAAACAGCATGGCCAGTGGTTTAAACCACAGACATTTATGTTCTCATAGTTCTGGAGGCTGGAAGTCCAAGATCAAGGTGCCAGCAGGACTGGTATCTGGTTAGAGCTCTCTTCCTGGCTTCAGTCAGCAGCCTTCTGACTGTATCCTCACATGGCCTTCCTCTGTGAGCGTGCCCGGAAAGACAGCGAACTCTTCTGTCCCTTCCTCTTCTTATAAGGAGTAGCAGCCCACCCTTATGACCTCATTTAACGTTTATTACCTCCTTAAATGCCCTGTCTCCAATACAGTCACATTGGAGGGTTAGGTCTTCAACATATGAATTTTGAGGCAACATAATTCAGTCCATAACAATAAGCATATGTAACAAGCTCACTCTATTTTAAAGATACTATTTCTCACTCCTGTTGGAAAACAATGGCTAGAGTATGACTCACCTTCAGGGACCCCAGTCACAGATGATGGAGCAGGAGTCAAGGAAAGGTTGGGTTCCCCAGCCACTAACCCTGAGAGGAGGATTCGCATGCCAGTGATTTATTAAGCAAGTCTCAGAGGAGACTGTAAGGGAATGGGAGGACAGGACAAGGAAGGAGAAGAGGGAAAGCAAATAAAGCAAATCCAGGCTCAGTCCAAGGAGGACTGAGCCCACAGGGGGTGTTAATTACACCTAGAGTCATGCTGGCCTGGGGGCTGGGCTTTCCTACTCCTGAACCTATCAGTCACAGCTAAGGGCTTGACTTGGGGACATAAATTTCCAGGCGCTTCCAGTTCTCTGCACCCAAGAAAATCCTTCAAAGAAGAGACAAGTATTTCCACTGGAGACTAAAGCACACTTGACCTAAGGGAGGTTGCACAGAAGTGGTCACGGAGATCCATCAACAGATGGAGTGAAATAGAAAGTATATTTTAGGGTGGAGGAGCAGTCGGTGCAGGAGCCAGCATTTTGGGCAGCGCTCAGTCATCCTGGCCAGCCTCGCTCTCAGATTAAAGGCATGAAGTCATTTGCTAACACTTTTCCTTCCCAAAGAGAACACAGGAAAGCCCTACTATTTAGCAGTGGGGAGCCACATACTTCATGAGTGGAACCTTCAAAAAGTTGTGTCCTCTTAGACCCCTGAAAAATAAAAAAAACTGCATGGACTGGAGTCCAGCATATCCAAGTTGGATCCTGCATCTACGGCTTACTAATTGTGCGACCTTAAGCAAGTGGTGCTATCACTCAACTAACCAAATCCAACTGATCCTAAATGTCATCTCTAAGATGGGGACATCATATAAATACAGCTGCCAGGAAATTACCCTGCACTTAGGATCACTTCAGAAACATTAGTTTCTCCTTCCACTCTCATCTTTTCTTCCTTATGCGTAATCACATGCCTGCTTCTGGAAACATCTGAAAGCTACTCTGCTTCCACCTGTCTCTTTTGGTCTAAATTTTTTAGCACTTTGGGGAGAGAGGGTTTTATGATCTGATGATGGCTCTTCCTTCCATGTCTTCTGGTCCTTTACTGAGAAGAGAGGAGGTTCACACTCTTTTATGACTCAGAACATCCTGAGGGGATGGACCCTAATTGTACTTGGGTGGAGGAAAGGGAAAGACAACCCAGGCAGGGCATAGCAGGGTGCCTCCCAACTAAACAGGAGGCGGCCTGAGGGTGCTGGGTGTGCTGGCCTGGTGAATTTAATCCTTCATTCATCCATTCATTCTTTCATTCCATACTTATCTAGTACCTGCTTAGTGCTGAGCAGGAAACAAGAAAGAGGAAGACTGGGAGCCTGCTCTCCAGGGCATTTCTCTCCTTCAGGAGCAATGGAGAAGGGGAAAGAGATGCAGAAGTAGAAGATGGGTGGGAACCAAAAGCAAGTATCTGCTACTTGATAATTTGCATTAAACTCTAGCCAACAACACTTCCATCGGGTGACTTTCGTGGGTTTCTTTGAGAGGAGAGGGGATATGGAAGGATAGGGGAAAATCCAGTTTGTGACAAGAAAATATACCAGCCCTCGCTCCTGCTTTCCTCTTCCCCCTTACTCCTCCGTGCATTCCTCCCGGGTCTGGACTTACCCCAGGCGTGAATGGAAGAAGCAGGGGAGCATGGAAGAGAGAACACAGGCTTTGGATTTGGATCTAAATAGCCCAAAAGCTATTTATTTAAATCTTACTATATTACTTACCTCTCTGTGGGTTTGGACAAGCCATGGCTTCTCTAAGCATCAGTTTGCTCGTCTACACGGGGTGTAAGAATCAGGGATAATATAGAGCAAATGCCTGAAATATAGAAATAGCCACCTCACAAATGGAGGCTGTTTCATTATTCTTACTGCCACCACCACCACCACCACTGGCCCGCCTCCAATACCCAACTGTGGCTGGTAACTGGAGGTTTGGGTTGGGTCCTTTCCCGGCCCAGACACTCCCAGACATGCTGCTCTTATAGCTGCATTGAGAGATAGGAGAAAGGAGGTGGGATAGAAACAGCCTAGATACAGAGAGAAATGGCCAATCAGGAGGAAGGGAGAGAAGAAGGGAAAAACTTGGTGAAGTAGAGAGGACAGCAGAGAAAAATGAGAAAAGAGGAAGGAGTGAGGGAAGTTGAGTCCCTCACCGCCATCTCCCCCGAAGCTTCAGCCTCTTCTAATGAATGAAGGAGCTGCTTCCTTCCATAAGTCCACCTCCAGACGCATCTTAGACCCTTCCCAGTTCCTCTGCTGTCAGGAAGCCAGGCTGAAGGCACTGATGGGGCCTCCCAAAAGCTGCCTTCCTGAAAGAGCCAACTTAAGATAAATTCAGGAGAGCAGACAGAAAAGATTTCAAACTACCCCCATGGAGAAGGGTTGAAAAGAGAGGACTATGGGCACAGACATGTGAGGGTCTTTCATTTGCACGAGAGATTGGATATTCTGAAGTGTTGACCCATCTAGAATGGTCAGGGACAGGAACATATTTGACTCTTTAGCATAAGGAAGGTGCGAAACCATCTAAGCCATCCTTAGGTGGATTGGCCCGCCTCTATCAGGAGTACAACATTCGTCAGTAGACACACTAGAACACGAGCTTAGTGAGAATCCGATGAGGGATGGCATTCAAGATTTGATGAGTCACTTCTGATTTGAACATCCATGGCAGTAAACAATAAAGGGCTAAAATTACTCTCCATACATACCTATAGTGGGTATGTATGTGGTGAGGCGTGGGAAGGAAAGTGTTGTCATAGGTTCAAGAGTCAAACCCAAATTATATTCATAGTCACTACTAGTCTCATAGTGTTAGACAATTTCACCTGCGTTAAGTTGACACATACCCAGGGTTCTGCCACTTTTTCAAACTAACTTCTTTTGGGTTGACTGTGAGCTGAGTCTGGTCCCATAATGAACGCCATTGACCCAGTGCTGGGAAACCACGTATTAGAAACTTCCAAGGGAGGCTTCTGTGAGCAGCGAGCAGATTTGTGGACATCTCACCTTTGCTAAACGAGAGAACGCTGGAGGCCTTCGTTCCTAACAAGAGCAGTGCCCAGAGCAGCTCCTCAGAGCAGACCAGGGCAAAGCCGAGAAGTGGAAAACCGCCACTGCCTCGTCTCCCTCTTGTGGAGCCCTTCCTTCCTCTGCCATCCCCTTTCTGTGTGTATACAGGTGACTTCATTGTCATCATCACGCTGGTACATGCTTTAGGGTAGTTCTCCAATATTCTGGCATATGGATCTTTGGAATACTATCATGTCTTAGTATTGTTATCCGTATTTTATAGCTAAAGAAATGGAGCCTCAGACTCAAAGTCACATGGATGGTACGGGATTGCTGGGCAGCCAACAATGAGTCATCCTGCCTGGGGGCAGCCTGAACCTGATCCACTTGGATCTGCCCACAAGGAAAGCCTCTCAAGTTTCTGGCCTTTTCCTTTCCCACAAGTCCCCTATTTCCCCCGAAAAACTTACGCATCCTTTCTGTGACTCCATCAGAGCCCTGCTCTTGAGAGACTAGCAGAGGGAACACTGCCATGAAGAGCAGTCCAGGAGGACCTGAGTCCCCATCCAGCTCAGCCTTCACTAGCTGTGTGACCTCACACAAAGTTGACCTTTCTTAGCCTTGGTTTCCGCACCTGCAAATGGGACTAACAATAGCACCTCCTTCTGAGGCTGTTGTGAGATTAAGTAAAATAACACATATAAAATATTTAGCCCAGTGCCTGACACACACACTGGTTGCTGGTACTCTTTCCTAATAGATTCTAGTGGCAGAAGTTTGCCTTTGCACAGGATCTTCCTACAGACAGAGCTCCCACCACCTCTGGGCGTGCTGGGAGGGAGCCCGGGAGGTGGGAGGCTGCAGGGCTCCATGCATGCAGCAGGGCGGTGTGGGATCCCAGGCAGCAGAGCCGTGCTGGGCTGGGCTGGGCTGGGCTGGCCTGGGCGTCCGATCTAATGATGTCTCGCCTGTCACCTGCAGCCTTCCTTTTAGCCAAGCCACTGCTCATTAGCACTGCCACATGAGCTCAGACAAGGAAGGAGACAGGTCTAACTCCTGTCCATCCTGGCACTTCCTAGCAGAAAAAGAAAACCCAGAACTGGTGAAAGTTGAGTTGAAGTTGAAGTGCCCACGATTACACTGGAGTGTGTGTGCGCTGTCTCCCCTGCCCCGTCTGGGTATTTGAGTGGAGGTTGCATTTGACGGTTTTGACACATGTGCTTGACCCGGCCTGAGAAGCCTTGTCTTCAGGAGTCCTGAAGGACAGACACCCTGGGATTTGGAGAGTTTCTTTTCTCTTGCAGGTGCCTGAGCCCTCAGACAAAGGCTGCACATCTTAGTGTAAAGCATAAGGCCAGGGATTTGCACACGTGGATGCTGGCTTCAGCTCCACCCTTTATGATGTCTGCCTCTACATTCCCATCTCAGAAATGGGCAGCATGATGCCCCTCACAAGGAGAGAGGGATAGCATATTCATATACACTCATCACTCAGCATTTATTCGGCAAATACTTAGTGAGCTCTACGCTGTGTACCAGGCACTGCTATGTACCAGGAATATTATAAACAATAGTGCTGGTACTACCACTGGTAATAATAGTTCCTATGAACCAGCTTTCATTGAGTGGTTGCTCTGTGTGGCAGGCCCTATTTGGCTCATCTCTCTTACTCCTCACAACTACCATATAAGGTAGATGCCATTACTATGTGTATTTTTCAAATAAAGAAACTGAAGCATGAAAAGTGTGTGCATCCATGCCTCCACTAAGGGGAGGCCTGTAGAATACAGAGATAATGGGGCACATCACTGGACCACAAGAGGCACAGAGGCTAGGGCGATTCTTAGGCATGTGAATAAAAAAGTATGATATAATACGATTTATGCTGTAACAGAAACAATAGGATAAAGTTGTTCTGAAAACAGAGAAGAGAGATGTCCATTTTGCCCCCTGAGATGGGTGGGGAGGGTAAGATCAGGAGAGATTCACAGGGTCAGAGACATTTGAGCTAGACATAGAGGGACTGTTTCCTTCTGGAAAGGATTTGAGACAAGCATAAAATAAAGTCAGGGAAATAAAAGAGGGGTAGAAAAATCAAGACCAAGAAGGAAGAAGATTAAGTTTTTGTCTCTTTTTCTGTTACCATATTTCATGAAAACAGCCATAAGGAATTTTCACACGGATGATACAACATATGTGAAATGCCTTTTTGAGAAGTTTTGGAAGAAACCTCAGAGAGACCAATGGTCCTCCAGAGCAGTCGAAATGGAGGTCCACCAGAGATCCCTCCCTACCTGTGAGTCAGGAGGGATGGGCTATGTGGATTTGGGTGCTCTGGATCAAAACAAAACAACAGTAACGACAATGACAAAGAAATGTGAGCCCCAAATCTAAAGTCATCAAAGGAGAAGCTTCTCGTCCAGGCATAGATCTAGATGTAGCTTCTTCTCAAACAGGCAACCCCTGTGGCTTACACCAAGGGAAGAAGCAACAGAGATTTATTTAACGGTGGTTTATAATTCTCCCAAGGAAATACCAGGAAGTCAGAGAGTGGTTAACACAATGATTGAGAATCAGCAAACGAGAATCAGATGTGACTGAGTTTCCTGGCAACCACGTCAAAAAGGAAAAGATGATCAGTTATATACATCTAGTTATTAGAAAGATAGAGCCTTAGTAGTTCGGCAAGGAGACCATGATTTTCTCAGTGTTAAATTCTAAAATAATTTTATTGTACAGTGCAGATAAATTATGTAGAAGGCAGTGAATGACAGTTTTATAGAAAATGCAGGTGTAGAGAGGTGGTTTTAATATGACTTTTTAAAGATGGCCCTTGATGAAGCTGAAGGTATAACACTAAAGCAAAACTCAGGGGAGGTATTTAGGAGAGGATCTGCAGAGCACTTAATACTCCTGAAGGAAGAGGTGTAATTGCATGCAAAGCATCACTGTACATGCTCACCCATCTATCCTTGCAAAATAGCTCAGATTAATTTAATACTAATGTGTTTTAGCAATGGAAGTATACCAATATTAGTCAAGTATATTAAATCGTAATTGTACAATAGCTTGGCTTCTGTACAGTTTTGCCCTCGGCCGTGGGACATTTATTCTTTGTAACCTTTGATTACATTCAGCAAACAATGATTGAGCCCCTCCTATGTGTCAGGCAGTATGCCAAGTACTGGTGATGCAGAGATATTAGAGACACTGTCCTTGACCTTAGAGAGCTCAAAAGCTAGGAGAGGCTATAACAATAATAAATAGGCAAGGAGACGGTAAGGAGGTAAGCAGTGGAAGCTCTGGGGGCCCAGGGGAAGTAAACAAAACCTCTTATGCACAAGTAGACAAGAGATCGGGGCAAGCTTTTTAAAGGAGATGACCTGTGGACTGAGTCTTGAAAGATGCACAGGGGTTGGCCAAACCAAGGAATAGCCAGTGATGGAGGATGTTGCATGCAGAGGGAACAGCACGGGTCAAAACAGTGTACTTGCATGGAACTGTGCATCAGCTGACTGTGGTGGTGGTCACATGAATCTACATGTGGTGAACGGCATAGAAGCCAACACACACACACACACACAGTCTTCATGTATGGTGGGACTGGTTTTAAAGACAAAGACTTGGAGCCTTAGGAACTATGGAAACTCAGCAGCTCTCCATCCTTGCTGTGCATGACTGTCACTATTCAATCATGTTTGTGCTAATTACTGTGGCTCTGACCTTTACAATATAACATTTCTAATCCAATTCCTCACACTCCTCCCCAGAAAGGCTGCTGTCGGCAAATCACTGTTAGAAAAATGTTGAGTGAAAAGAAATTGCAGCAGACAGGTAAAGATGAAGAGGTTGGTGGGGGGAGCTGTGGTTTTCTGCTGTGTCCAGCCTAGAAGACGTGTCATTGTTCTCTCTGGATGTCTCTGACCAGCCACCTGATCCAGCTTTTCCTAACCCAGCTTCCACAGTGTGGAGCCCAGGAAATTTCTGATCTTGTGTTTGCCTTTGTGATTGTGATCTTGTGCAAGTCACTTAAATTCTGAGATGCAGGTTCCTTGTCAGAAAACAGGAGTGATACGGGCCTGCTCCATCTCCCATAGATGTAGGAGAAGCCAGTGAGATATGGCTTCCGGAACCCTTCTGCTTCTTTCAGTCTGAACACTTGAAGAAGCAGGTACCATCTCATCCCCAACATTTGTCTAGCTAAAAATCTCCACTGTGTGATCTTACTCCAATCTGGACTCTCGGAGCCCCCTCTGAGTCTGTCTTCTCTCAGACCGGGCGCCATCTTGCTTCTTCCAAAGGAAGCAGAGAGCTATCACTTTTGCCTCAATAACAATGAACTATCCTCAGGTAAAAATAAAGCCATCAGTTTTATTTGTAAACCAAATGTAAACAAAAATATTTGTGTGAAACAAATAATTTGCATACAAGAATTGGTGTCAAGGTGACATTCAGAACTGGAGTAACCTACAGCATTCACAGTTTTCTGAGGAGGGAGGGCAGGAAGGAAATGAGAAGGAAGGATCGCCAAATTAAGGACGATATCCTCAGAATTTAGGGCTGGACTAATTCACGCAATGTGGGGCTATTGTCTCGTTCCCAAAATACTCTGGGGAAAGTGGTGTAATCTATGGGAATAATGGGCAGTTGAATATTTTAGCTTAACTGCTGCTGATCTCAGAGAAGACCCCCCACAGCTCCCCCGGAACAGGCTGAATCAAACCTGGGAATGGAGCCACCTCCCTTGAGTTAACACAGATCTCTTAATGCCAGACTCATTAACAGCTCACCCCACTCCAGCCTCCACAGGGTTTTTTGCTTTTTTCCAACTCAACCTTTTCAGAGAGGAGGCAGGCATTTCATATTTCTCCGTGTATAATACCCTTGCTGATTTGACAGATTCCTGCCCGGTCCTATATGATGGATTCACAGGAGAGCTGCCCCATTAAAGGCTTTAGCACAGGCTTTGTGATTATTCCTCAATGAATTTTTCTTCTTCCCATTTTCTTCCACTCTAAACCCAAGTGTTTCATGGCAGGCATGTTCTGTTACCGATGGAAATACCCCCCCGTTGTGCTTGAGGGGGAGCGTTATGAAGATGAAGGCTCATGAGCCAGGAGAAGGCTTATCAAACCTGAAAATTATAGTGGCCAGTGGGCATGGGCGGCTGCATGGTAATGGTGCTTTCCACTTTCTAATGACGCTTCAGGCTCTCTGTTGTGACGGTCTGTTGTGCATCCCCCAGGACATGGTATGTTAGGGTACACAATGGAAATATAATAACTGCCTCGTTAATAATCCCCTGGGAGCAGAAGGGGAAAGAAGAGCAGCAAAGAGGAGAACTAACATTTATGGAGCGCCTCGTAAGCACCGGGAACTTTGCCTACCTTATTTTATTTAACTCTGGAAAGTGAGCTTTGATTGTCTTATTAAAAAGATAAGGAAAGAAAATTTTCTAAGAGTTAAGTTGTCTCAAGCCAAGCCAGTATGTGTGTGCCTCCATTGAGGTGTACTCAACACAAATCGTGCCATTAGCTTTCTCATGACAGTCTTGAACTCTGTGACTTGAATGTCTGTTTTGTGTCCCACCAGGCTTATTGCTTTGGGGGGCACCATGCAAATATTAAAAAATGATCCCTTCTAAGGAGCTTACCGTCTCTTTGGAAAGAACAAGAAAATACAGGGATGGGAGAAGATATTGTCTGCTTCTTAAACATCAGGCACTCTTTTTACATTATTCTGTTCAGATTGCACAACGATCCTTTGCGGTAGGCATTAGCATCCCTAGTAACCTCCCAAATTTTGTATAGCTAACAACTGGCTGAATTGGAACTGGACTTCTTGTTAAGTTGCGATGCCCAAAAATGATACAAGTTAACCAAGTGTTAGAGCCCCCGGAGGCCAAGTTCTGGGAAGAGCAGTAAGGCAGGAAGACAGTGGTTGAGACCTCTTGGAGGGGTGGAGTTTGAGACCTCCTTAGAGGTTAGATGTCAAATGGGTGGATGGGAGAAAGAAATAGACTGGGCAGTTCATGTGTTAGAAAAGCATAGTAAAAGCCTGTGTTAATTATACACTAATCACCTTACATGTTCAACCTTTAAAAGGACTCACAAGACCCAGTTTATATACACAGAACAGTTTTATCACAGGCTAAGGCCACGGCAATAGCAGGAGAATATGCATTCAAAGGGGTCTGGAGATCTCAGGTGCAGGCTGACACACAGGCTATGCACTGTCCCCAAGTCTTGAGCCACCATCAGCATACATGCAAAGCATCTTGGTGCCAGGAAGCCCCAAGTCTGTTCATGACGGGGTCTCTTATTGAGCTGGTCACAGAGGCACATTCTAGCTACATGACCAGCCTTAACCATTGAAACCACTCACCTACCCTCAGCATCCACTGAAACCAGTTGTAAATCATAAATCCAATTGTTGTTACTAAACAATGCTGACAGGCTAATACATCCTGCTCCACAATAACTCATGGGCCCATGGTTAGAGAACATCATTTACCTTTTTTAGTTAGTACACCCCCATAGTGTTGGCTGCAGGTCAGTAGATCTAGAGATAAGTATGCATTCAGTCCAGAGCAGTGGGATTAAGCCATGCTATGAGAGGTGAAATGTCCACGGGCAGTGGAGGGGCTGGTGAGGAGATGGGCCAGATGTGGGGCTGGAGTTGGGCAATGTAAGGCTAGCCTGGGAAGAGCTGCCTGTTGCTAGAAAAACCCTAAGTCCTTGAGGAGGAATGAACATGGTCACAGCTGAGTTTCATAGACCTTATGGCCCCCAGGTAAGGAAAGACTGGAGACAAGGATGAGTTAGTGGACCCTTGCAATAATCCAAGTCATACGGTCTTGAATTAAGGTGGGAAAAAGTGGGGAAGAGAGAAAAGGTGACAAATGTGAAGTTTCACTTAGGGGTAGAACAGAGGAGTCAAAAACTTGAGGTCTGGGTGAGGAAAAGCATGACAGTGACAGGGGGCAGAAAGAAGGATGTTTGGGAACACAGTTGGGCAGAGGAGAAAAGATTATTTTAGTATGATTCCAGTTGAGTCTGAAATATATATGGAGGATTGAGATTAGAGATCTGCAGGAAGTTGAGGGAAAAGTTAGGAATAGAAATTGAGGCCTGGAAGTCTTCAGTGTGGAGGTCAGAGAGAGTGAAGAAATGGTGGGTCTTGTAGAAAGGGGGCGTGGGAGAATCATAGATGAGGAAGACAGAAAATGGAAGAAAGAAGAGAAATCAACCAAGCAAAGAAAGAGTGTCTTAGTTTCCTAGGGCTACTGTCACAAAGTACTATTGGGCAGGTTAAAACAACACAGATGTATTATCTCACAGTTCTGGAGGCTAGATGTCTCTAGACTTGTTTCCTTCTGAGGATTCTAAGGGAGAATCTGTTCCAAGCCCTTCTTTTAGTTTCTGGTGACAACTGGCAATCCTTGTCCTTCCTTGGCTTGTAGATGCATCAGTCAAATCTCTGCCTATCCATCTTCATTTGCCCTTCTCCCCAGTAGCTCTGTTCTTATAAGGACATGGGTCATATTGGATTAAGGCCCATCCTACTCCATTATAACTTCGTCTTAACCTTAACTAATTACATCTGCAGCAAGTCTGTCTCCAAATTGGGTCACATTCTGAGATACTGGGGGTCAGGACTTCAACATGTCTTTTTGGAGGACAGAATTCAACCCGTAACAAAGAGTAATCCAAGAAAGTAGGTCAAGAACCAAAATACCAGGAGACAAGGAGATCACAATAAGAAAGGAAGAATTGTGAGAAAGCACAACTGGTCAATGGTTTTAGAAACCCGTTGCGGTGCACGATGCCTTTTTGCTGATGGACTATGAGCCCTTGCCTCGTCAGCACTGGGTCCAGATTCATGGTGGCAATTCAATATTTGGTGTTGAAGATGTTATTTATTCATTCATTATAAGGAGCAAGGTAGAACAGAACAAATGGGAAAATAAAAAATAATAAAATTTAGATTTGGCAAGATTATTCGTGACCAGGTTCAATAGTATGACAAAGGAAGAGAGGTCAGATTGCTGGGGGTTCAGGAGGAGCTACACAATAAAGAAATGGAAACTTCTAGTCATCGTGCAACCAGTTGCTCCTCCCCACTCTTCCAAGGGCATCTCAAATGCATAGTTTTACCCACAGCCCCCTGGCTCCATTTTTTCCCATCCATCTTTTATCCCCTTCAAAATGATCTCAGGGTTTTTTCCCCACTGTACACAAACTGCTATCTTAAAATTTCACCACATCCAATTGGCTTTTTCAGTTCTCATTATCTTTGCTCTCTGAAAGAGGAGGAGATAAAAATGCATATTTATACATTTAGATAGATATAAATACATCGTTATACATATTTGTTCATTCAACAAAAGTTTATCTACCATCTACCAAGTCAGACATGGTTATATGTTCTGTGCATACTCTCAAAGAGGTTACCTTCAGTTGGGAAGACAGAAAATAGTCCAGTAGTTAAGTAGCTAAGATAATGTTACATAAATATATCATAAACCAGAGGGGACGTAAATCAAACCAGGTAATGTGACAGAAAGTGACTGGGTAGGGGATAGAGGACAAGGACCAACACAGTAGTTGAGGAGGTCCTGTCTGCAGAACTGGCATTTGAGTTGAATCCTGGACACAAATGCACATTGCGCACAGCCCAGGGCAGGCTAGCTCTGTGTTGGCTCAGGAGCTGAGCCAGGCCCAGCGTGTGGAAGTTATGTAGAAGCAGAATCGGGCACAATATCGGAAAGGCTTTTCAGACCATCAGAGCTGCCATTTGTGGAATGCACTGCCTGCATTGTCATGAGCTCCCCGTGTTCAGAGGTGTTCAAGCTTTATGAAGGATGACCATCAATAAAGAAGACTGTAGAAGAAATTTCTAGAATCTGTGGCAGATTGGGCTCAATGGAAGGACTCTTTACCTCTAAAAGTCTCTGACTTGCCATCAGGGTCCTGCTCACCCAGCTGAGCAACTGCCTGACACAGGCAATGGGGAGCATTGCTGCTTATCTGTGGACAGGATACAGGCCCACACAATGTGGAGAACAACCCACCTCCAGGGATGGTTTGAGGTCCCTCAAGCAGAGCCACGCATGGTGAGTTGAGAGAGGACCAGCTTGCAAGAGAGAAGGCAGCTGACCAGCTGCCCTGACAAGATGATCACTCCTGCGGGTAGCAGTGTGATGGGTGGCTCCATCATTGCGTCTCCCCAGCTGTGTGCAGCGTTTCTTTGTGGGAGGCATGTGTATTCTATATGTTCCCCTGCGTGCACATTCTCACAGTTGTGTTCCTGGAATTCTCAGGAAGGCTTTGCCCACCATGTGAACATTACCATGCATGCAAGCCCAGTTCTGTTTCCTCTTTCATTGGCAATGCTGGTTAAAGGACACAGAGCCAGCTTCCTGATCACCAGATAAAACGAGTAAGAGGAACGCAGCAGGTCAACACCTTTGTGTGTCATGCCAGGGACACAGGTGGGGGCAATATCCCATTAGCAAATATCCCCTGCTCTCGGACCTGACAGCGTGGCACTGAATCCCACAGCATTATATTGCCCAAGCCCCTCCAAGGGTCAGCTCTCCCTCTGGTCCCTATTCAGACAGTTATTCAGAAAATATCGACAGTCAACCATATGTCAAGCCTTGGGTTAGACCAGTGCTGCCCAATAAGGTAGCCACTGGCCACGTGTGGCTTTTGAGCACTTGAAATGTCGCTAGTCCAAATTGAGTTATTCTGTGAGAGTAAAAGACACACCGGATTTTTAAGAGGTAGTACAAAGAAACAGAGGATGGAAAATATTAATAATTTCCATACTGATTACAGGTTGAAGTGATACTATTCCAGATATATGGGATTAAGTAATATATATTATTAAATTTAATCTTGCCTGCTTCTTTTAATGTTTCTAAGGTGGCTACTAGAAAATTTAAAATTGCATATGTGGCTTGCGTTATCTTTCTATTGGACAGCACTGGGGTAGACCCTGTTGAGTGGTCATTTTTCTATTTCTACAAGAAATGTTTATTGAGCAACCAGCATATCTGAGTGTAGCGCATACTTCTCATCTCATAGAGTTTTTGGAAGAGCCTTCCTATAGTCTAACATGGGGCTAATATTTTCCCATGAATTAGAGAACAGCCAAGGGAAAAAGTAAGATGCCGTGACACCGGAGAAATTTAGAGAAGGGAGAGCAGTGACCAAAGCCTCCTGGTCATTCTGTGACTTACACCATCCCTGTGTCTGTGTGGAATCCATGGCTTAGGGTTCCCGATGTTTTTCCTTTTTATGATAGTTTTTTTCCCCCAAAGTCACCCATAATTGCACCAGCTAAAGGAAATCACTGTTCACAATTTGGTATCCTCCTTTCCAGCCCTTTGTTGCAGAAACATCTCAAAAGCAGATATGTATATCCGCAGGCTTCTCCCCACTGCGAAGGTGGGAAGTGGGCAGAATTTGTGCCTGGAGTCTTGCTTCCAGCACTTGCTTTCCACTAGGCAGGCTACATACCCTGGAGGCCTGAGATTCTAACCAGAAAGCTGAAATCTAAAAGACTCGTGGAGCCAGCATCTCTTTCCTCCCCCTCTACCCAGCTTCTTCCCCCTCCCCCTCCTTTTTCTTTTCCTCTTCCTTCCCACCCTCAGTCTGGATCCTGGTCTCTGGGAAACACTCCTCGAACTTCCTCGGGACCAGAGCACAGACAGCATCCATTTCCTTCCAGCACTTCCCTTCCTCTTTTAATGTCTCATTAATCTACACTAATGATTTTGGATAAGGTTCAGAGATAATGACAGCTGGCCCCAAACAGGGTAAGACCTGCACAGGAACAGCAGAGACAATCAGATGTGGATGCGAAAAGGTCATTTGCCGCCTGACTCCATGGACAGTGCTGGCCACAAGGGAGGCTCTGGGGTCCACTCAGCACAGCAGCTTCAGGGAGACTGGACTCTCATTTCCCCCTACCCCGTCACCCCGCCCATTCCTCTTCCTCAAGAAATTCACCCTCCTCCCCTCCCACAGACCCTCAGAGGGGCAGTGCTTACTTGCTGCCTAACCAAACATACTCTTAAGCTTGGTTCAAGCCTACCGAACTAGAATTTACGGAATTCAGATGTAGCTTCTTTATCTCCCTCCCCATCCCACCAATCCCTTTCTTCTTCCATCTTCCCCATCTCAGAAAATAGTACCACCATCCAAAAAATTTCTTTGTCATTTCTGCTGCTGCTTTTTCATTTTCTATTTCAAAACATTTGTTAAATTTACTTTTAAATTTCCATACATTAAAATTGGCTTTTGGTGGAACCGTTGCTGGAAAACTACTCAACAATAAAAGGAATGGACTATTGAAGCACACGACAGTGTGGATGAATCTCAAAGGCGTTCCGCTGATTGAGTGAAGCTGGTCTCAGAAGGTTGTATACTTATGATTTCATAAATATGACATTCTGGAAAAGGTCAAACTATAGGGACAGAGAACAGATCAGTGATTGCCAGGATTAAGGGTTAGGATATACCACAATGTGTTTATTGATTCACTCACTGAAGGACATTTAGGGTACAAGTTTTTGTTTGGATGTAAGTTTTTATTTCTCTTGGGTGAATACCTAGGAGTGGGATTTCTGGGTCATCTGGTATATTTATGTTTAATTTAGTAAGTTAAACCAATAACTTAGATTGGCTTATATAAACCAATAAGTCAAACTATTTTCCCAAGTGGCTGTCATCCATTCAATTTTTAAAGTCAAAAGCTAGAAATCATTCTTTATCACTCTCTTTCTCTAACTCCCCACATTCATTCTATCTGCAATTCTTCATGGTTCTCCCTCCAAACTATTGCTTCAAATGGTCCATTTCCATCCATCTTCCCTGCCACTGTCTCAACGGAAGTCACCATTATCTCTTGCCAGGGCTACTGCAAGACTGCCTGCAAACCTCCCACATCCTCTCTGCCCTCTCCCGCTACAGCCCTTTCGCCACAAGGCAGCCATTGTGATTCTTTTAAGACATTAATCAGATCAGCTAACTGCCTACTTCAAGCCCCTCATTGACGTCCCACTGCCCTTGGCCTTCGGAGCACTCAGTGATCTGGCCTTTGCCTACAGCTCAGCCCTCTTTCCACTCCCCTCTGCATTTCCTCTGCTGAAGTCAGCTGGCCTTCCGTATGTTCCAGACGAGCCGGGTTCTCCCACCTCGGGGCCTGTGGCCATGCTGCCTACTCTGTAGAATGCTCTTCTCTGGGCTCTGTGCATGTTGGCTCCTTTACGTGCTAGTTTAAGGGCCACCTTCTCAGAGGGCCTTCATAGCTATCAGGGCACCTATCCAAATTGGTTAATTTTATGTTAACTTGTTGTCTATGTCTTTCTAACTAAAACAGGAGCACTGTTAAAACAGGGATCTCATCGGGCTGTTGCTAGTACTGGGACAGTTCCTGAGTCAGTTCCTGGCACATAGTAGGTGTTTTAGGAATAGTCAAGGAATAAGGGAATGAATTAATGCAAGGATGACAGCCTATACTACTTATTAAAGACTAAAGGAGAGGGAGTTTGTAGGGATTTGGTATGGGATAACAGTACTCACCTCATAGGATTAGGATCCAATGCATCAATGCATGTAAAACCCCTGCAACAGTGCCTGGCACCCAGTGGACGCGATATAAGTAGGAGCTTAAAAAATGGTAGTGGCACAAGCAAATTTGTGAGAAAGGAGGAGTTTTAACCCTCTTAGGAGAATAGAACTCTTCATTCCTTTGACAAATATTTACTGAGTCTGCAAGAAAGGAAGTGTATGCACAAATGTAAGCATCACACCAAATGGCGTTCCTCATGAGAACAGAACACAGACCCTTCAGAGTTTGCTCCAAGAACAGCCCAGAAGCGATGATTCTCCCCTCAACCCTAGAGCTCTCTCTCCCTGACATCCCAGCCTCCATAGAAACCCCAGGAAGGGTGTGCAGTCCTCCATTTTCAAGTGCATCCCTCCGCAGGAGGGCGGTGCACCGGGTGCTGCTTATGTCTGCAAAGATGAACCACTACAGACCCATCTGGTCATCAGAAAGCTCTTAGGAGTCAAAACGATAAACATCATTGTAAGATATTCTCCAACTTGCCTTTGTCTTCCAGCTAACCCATTTTCTCCAAGTGAGCATGAAGGATTGCAGGCTGACAGGAGAGACAATTATGGAGCCACACTGTCTTAACCACACCTTCACCCTCACTCACCTCCTCGAAGCATCACAGCCTCTCCCAGTCTCCTACCCGCATTCTAGGAATTTAAAATTGCCATAGTCAGAAAAGCATTTTGAAATTTAAACCCATCACTTTCCCTTTTCAGTGGTATTCTTTACCAGATGAGTCAGGAAGGTGTCACTGTGCATGCAGGAGGCATTTACTAGATGCACATTTTAAAAAAGTGCATGAGTGGTACATAGCAGATTGGAAGGAGGAAGAAAGATCCATAAATGGCACCCCAGACCCCACCATATGCACCTCTAATTTCTCATCACACAGGACTGTACAAGCTGCGTTCTGCACAGAGGCACCTGGCAGAAGGAGCCTTTTTGCTCACTGGGGCTATGACTACCCACAAGAGTCCGCCTTTTTCTTATTCACCCAAAGGCACCAAATGAGCTAGCAGCGGCTCCAAGAACACCCTCCTTTACAGACAGAAATGAGCAGAAACTGGACTGGGAGTGAGCAGAACTGAGTCTCAGCCTGCATTCTGCCTCTGAGTTAGACAAGACTCTTCTCTGGCCTCAGGCATCCACATCCATAAAATGATGGGTGTGGACGAGACAGTTGTTTTTCACACATTTTATTTTGTAGCTGCACAGCTATGTCCTCTGATGAAATTCTTCTCAGAAGCCAGCAAGTAAAGCAAATAACCTTGAGGATGTACTGTGGGAGGTGGATGGCGGCCTGCACCCTTGGTCACCACCATGGTGGAGCCACACCCCTCCGCACAGGGTTAAGCACCGCAGTAGTCACTGACTGCCTTTAACATTCTCTTTAGCGCTGTATTTCTGTGATTCTATGAGAACCTGCCAAGCAGGAAAATATCCCCTAGAGATTATAGAGAGTTGCACACAAATGCAAATAATGAGACCCACAATTCCACTGTGTGCCCTGGCCATTCAACTAAGCGATGCTTTTCAAGTCTTTCTAGCAGACCCTCAGCTCCTGCCAGCTGTCACTCGCCCTCTTCTCTTCTTTGAAACTTCTAGCTCTTTGCCTCCACCTGTGATCCCATCCAGTTCTCTGCTGTGGCGTACATTCCCCCGATATTGGGAGATTCTTTTTTTCCAAAGATTGGCACCTGAGCTAACAACTCTTGCCAATCTTCTTCTCCCCACTTCTGCTTTTTTCTGATATTGTGAGACTCTTAAAAGAAGTCAGCCCCTCTGTCAATCCCAGCTTCTTCAAGGGCCTATCTGCAAATCTCTTCCTGATTGAATATTCATGGTGACCAACTGAATATTTATTATGCCAAAAAAGCTCCATACGGCCGAGTCTTCTCCCCTATCTACATGCAGTCTTTCTAATGCGTGCAGCCTTCCCTAGGCTGTGGCAGATGTCCCTTTCCCCCACCCCCAGTGCTGTCCCTGCCACTTATCTCTCTGCCATGCACTCCTCCCCGATTGCTGTTATCCCAGCCCATCAATCCTTTATGCATGAGCCTGCCTCAAGTCTTCCAGAGGAGCCTTTTCTCAGTTAGACCCCCACCCATACAGACCACAGTTACAACACAGGTTAAAAGCCCTCTTGCAGAACAGAAGCTTTCCATGAGCTTCATGAGGCTAATCGCTGCATGGGGCAATCTCAGTTTTCCATTGTCTTCCATAAAGATACTGATGCTTAACAAAAGCAACATCATCAACAAAACAACTAGCATTTATTGAGCACTTACCATGTGTTAAGAATTGTCATATTCTCTACAAGTCTTATCTTTCTTTAGGTCAAACCAGTGAGCACCTCCTGGGCAATAATAGAATTTTCTCAGGCTTCAGTTCCCTCATCTGTAAAAGGGAGAATATATCTGCCTGTCATGTTGTTACATGGATGAAATGATGGAAGGAAATAAGCTTTGCAAAGCTAGTCAGTGGGCACGGATGGTAGTTCTTCCTCCTGTCCCTTCATCACCCCTTCTTCGCTCTCCGTCCTCTGGGTTTGTTGTCAGGGCATAGAGAAGGCTAAATGACCCAAAGAGTGAGCTCTGAGCTCTACAGAAACAGACGCTGAAGGAGGAGCAGTTATTTCTGTGGCCACCCTGTTGAGGGTAGCAGACCTTGTGCTAATGAGGATGGATGGGGCTGTGTGATGGAAAGGATCTCAGAGGAGACTGAACCTCGGATGCAGGCAGTCGTGATGGCCAGGACGAGGAGCCCCTCTCCGAACTGTCAGGCTGGACCAGGCCCCCTTGTTTGGTGCTAAAACCACCTTTGTGTCCTTGTACCAATTCGGCATCCACCAGCCCCAGATGCAATGCCTTTTCCTGAGTCCACCCTCCTCTCCTGAGAAGCAAGATGGCACAACACTGCTCTTAGATTTAGACAGGCTCCATGTGGATCTGCAAACCTACTCCCTGGGTGGTCTTCGATTGGTCGCCCAACCTCTCTGAGCCCTGATATTCCACTCGACAAATGAGCATAATCCCTGCCCACATCATTGGGTTGTTGTGAGAATTAAATGGAGTCATGGGTTAAAAGAAGTTGTGAATACAAGACTCATTCCAAATGCCCCAGCCTTCAGGAAGCCTTCCCTTCCCTTCCTACACAGAATTAATCTGGTACCCCTCTGGACTGCCTCCCGAATATTAATAATGTGCCCCTGTGATAGCATTTCTCACAGCCTACCCTGGATAATAAGGGCAGTGTCTGTTTGACTGCTAGATCGTAATCTCTACAGGGGCAGGCGGGTGGGGTATGGAGCTTATTCATCTTTACCTTCACCAGCATCTGCAGCACAATGCCTGGCACGTGGAAGATGCTCAGTAAGTGTTTAATGAATGAAAGAATGAAGGCCCCTTTCTGCCTGGACTCAGGCTGCATGTTATCTTTTATCTGCTATTCAGTATCTGGAGGTAGGAGAAGGAAATTTCTGTTAAGGTCCCCACTCCCCAACCTAGGGGACAGGCTCCAGTTGAGTGAGCTGGTGATGTAAGTGAGAAATAATGGGAACAAAAGAGAGTCTGGCTATGAAACACAGAGCCCAGCTCCTTCCCCCCATCATTTTGCTGTGTTCAGCCACAGAACAGTTGAAGAAAACTAGATGGAGTCTTTGAAGCAATTGCTTCTTGTCTCTGAAATTGCTTCCTTATCTTCTGGGCAATTCCCTGAAATGGCTGCAGAGAGCCCCAGCTGTTTAATATCCAGCCCGCTGATAGGAGTGATTGCTCATCAAACCCCAGAACCCAAACGAGTTCAAGAGGGACCATGGACAGCCTTGGCCATAGAGGTCTCAGATAAATGGCTGCCGAGCGGATTGGCCAACATTAAGCAACAAACATGATTAAAGGCCAGAAAATAGGACCTGTGAGGAAAGGATGAAGCCATCTGTTTGATTTATTGTGGAGGAGAACAAATAACAATGTACAAGTCTGTGGACATTTTCTACAAGAAGGATGGCAATGCCCAGCTCAATGAGGCCAGAAGAGGAAGAGAAGGGCATGAACCACCACATGAGGGATTTTGTCCAGACGTAGTAAGGAAGAACTTTCCCACTGCCTGGCAATCAGCACAGCCAGGCGCCAGTACGGTCTCCCAGAAGCAGCTTTATAATCTGATTTTCTTGGTAAAAATGATGGACCCAAGTCTAGCAGAGAAACCCAACAATTTTTGCATCTGGGACTGAGAGGAAAGAGAGTGATGAGCTTTTATACTTCTCCCTTCTGAGCAGATCCAGGGCTCTTGGGTAAAGGGGCCAGAGAGATCCTCAGATATCTAGTCTTTGACTAAGCAAAGTGCACATCCCTTGACATAGGTCCTGCCACTGACCCCGGGGCATGGGTGAGCCTGCAGAGAAGCGGCAAGTCTCTGACTGTCTCTTAATCTGCTATTGGCTGACAGAAAGCCATAATCAATGGATTGTGACTGGAATAAGAAGTGTGTTTGCAAAATAGAGGGATTTTTTTCAGGATAGTTTTATCAGTTAATTCATGAATGAGTATCTCATGGTTTCTGTCTTCATCAGGAAGTGCCAGTATATCCAAACAGTGTATGTTGAATCTATTGAAAATAAAAATATTTGTATAGATGTAAAAATCATCTTTTGATATACAGTTCAAAAGAAAACACTTGTTTTAATATTTACTTAGGATGTGTTTCATAGTAAAGTATCGTAAGACACATAGACATGGAAATGACTGTTATGGAAGAAGAAGATTTTATGCTCACAGATCCCTCAAATTGGAAGGCATGGCATGCCATGAAGGGCCACCAGAGGAAGCATCAGGGTCAGTCAGGAGGCAGAGGAATCGAGGGGAAAAGATGGTTAAGAGTCTTTATTGTGGTTTCTGCAGGAAAGAAAAGGCAGGGTAGGGTAAGTAGGCTGAGGATTGTGTGGTTTGAATAATTTTAGTGGGCTTTGAAGCATCAGGGCTGACTCTAGTTGCCTGGTACCTAGCCCTGGAGTGATTAAGGCAGGTGGGTAGTGGTCCAGAGTGTAAGAGACCCTTGGAGGAGATGGGGGGAGGGAGGACGTGGCTCCGGATTGGTTAGTTTGCATATGAAAGGCTTGCTCACAGGTAAGTCATTCACTATCTTTCAGAATTAGCTAACCTGGGAAGGGGGAGTACCTCCCCCAGTCAGCAAGGCCCCAGATGCCAGTTCATCAAGAATACAGAAAATAAGAAAATATACTTAATACAACTCTACATCCAAAAGTGTAAATAGGGACACAATTTACAGTTTTGTTGATGTTGGTGGACAACTAAAAATTAATGAACCTTAGAGAAATGCAAAAATATTTCAGGCAAATCTATACACTGGGGGATGAGAGGTGGGGGGGACCAGCAAGTTAAGAGAAAGAAGGCAAAGGGACAGAGAAGAAAGAATAAACCTTGCCCATTCCTCCCATCCCCTCCTTCTTTCTGCTCCCTCCTCTGTGGAGAGGGCAAGGCCAGTGTGAATCTATGATCTATAAGGCATGCCCTGGAGGCTGAATGGCTTATCCAGTTAGGAGGCATGCTAAGGATGCCACCAGTAAGGGTTTCTCCCCAGTGGGCCAAGAGATCTGTCTGTGTTGCAAGATCACAGATTCCAATCTTAACACAGCTGTCTATTAAGTATTTGTAGCCACTGGGAACAATGGATCAGGCAACCGCTGACCCTCCCCCCAGCCCTGACCCAGGATGGAGTGCTGTGCAGCTGCCACTGGGTGATATTATTAGCAGGATCTACTCTATAGCCACCACCACCATCAATGCCAATGGTAGACAACCTTCCATGAGAGCTTCCCTTTACTTCCCTCCTTCTAGAGATAATAAATATGGCTGACAGTGTTTTGTCAACTACAACACCATATGTAATTTTAAAAGGCAGCTCGTTTATTTGACAGTGAATTTCTTGAATAACTACCGGAGCTAGGCATTGTGCTAGGTGCTGGGGAAACAGCAATGAACATGAGAAACACAGGTCATACCCTTGTTTAGTAGAGGGAGATAGATGATAAGTACACAAAATAATTAGTTTACTTAATTGCACATTGTATAAATGCAGCGACAGAAATAAACAGGGATGTGTGGAGGAGAATAATAAGGTGGGCCTATTTGGAGAGATCAGGTTTGGCCTGTCCGAGGGGAAGTCATTTAAACCGAGATCTCAGGAAGCTGAGGGGAAGGCAGCCTGTGGCAAGGCAGAGAAACTTCTCTCTGCACAGATGGAATGAATGAGTGCACAAAAGCCCCAAGGAGGGAAGAACATGACTTGTTCTAGGAACTGAGCTCCAAGGAACATGAGGGAATTTGGACTTTCTTCCAAGGGCAGTGGGAGGGTTTGAAGCAGGGGCATGACGTGATTGAAATAATGTTTTCTAAAAGATCAGTTTGGCAGCTCTATGGAGACTGAACTTCAGGAGGCAAGCCGGGGAGCAGACCAATCAGCTAAGAGGCAGTTGAATGGTGAAGTCGAGAGAGAGAGGAAGGTGCCTCGGGCAGCAGGTGGATGTGGGGTGTACAGAACCAGCAGTTGAATAGGACATGGAGGAGGGCGAGGAGAAGAATCCAGGCTAACCTGCAGGCTTCTGGCTTTGGACCCTGGGTGGTGGTGCTGTGTCTGAGATGGAGAAGACTGGGAAAGAAGACGCTGGGGGTAAATGTTCAATATTACCATTAGACCCATCATAATCATCATTATTAATAATGCTTGGCCCCAACTCAGGTCTCAGGAAGGATGCTGTTAGTATCCACACCTGGTTTGGCCTTAATGAATCACCTTCTCCAGCTTGGCATCATTGTTCTCATTCTTGACCCAAGAGTAGAGTTTCTCAGCCACAGCACTATTGACATTTTGGGGAGGAATTCTTTGTTGGGGGGCTGTCCTGTGCATTGTAGGATGGTTAGCAGCATCCCTGGACTCCACCCCCTGGAAGCCAGTAGCATCCTCTTCCCCTGTTAGGACAATCATAAATGTCTCCAGACATTACAAATGTCCTCTAGGGGACAAAATGGCTCCTACTTGAGAGCCGCTCCTCTAGAATGATAGGTCTAGAGCACAGGAGCTGAGAAGAGTGTGTTACAGTTCATCTAGGAAGGACAGACTACCTGCTAGTAGCATGGAGAGTCCTCTGATCTGCCTGTTTCTTGAATAGGGACATGTCCTGCAGCTTCTGGGCAAATCACAGTCTGGAGCTCGGAGAAGGCCTCACTCAGCAGCAAAAACATGCACCAAAATAAATGCAAAGCACCCATGCCAGGCGCTGCCCCATGATTTTCTCACTTAATCTCCACAACCATTCATTCAATATATAAGAAAGCAGTGGCTCATAGAGGTTCAGTGGCATGCCTATGATGATGAGGTCATTAAGTGGTGGAGGCAGGGTTTGAACTCAGCTTTTGATGCCAGACCCTGTACTCTTCCCTTGTTATCACAATTGCCTTTACTGGGGACTGTGACACAACTTGAAATATCATCTATGTCTGAGGATACACAGCTTCAGAGAGGAGAAAAGGCAGGAGCTGTGATCCCTTCTCATGCCACCAGTTGCACTCCTGTTCTTCCAATTTGATCCTCAGGCCCAGGATCAAATTGTGGGGACTCTTTGATGAGGGTGCTTTGTCATCCCTGGGAGACCTTACTGGAGAGAGTCTCTGGCTGCTGCACCTCACTACCCAGCACCACCTCACCACCATCACCAGGATCCCCCCTAGAAGCCTAGCCATTTCTCTCTGCTTGGGTCTCCCACAAAAGCAGTCATGCCGTTATCAAAAGACAGCAACCTTCCATCTGAACAAAGCAGACTTTCTTCAGACTTATTAAAGCCTGGGTCTCTTCCTAATAAGATCAAAAGCAGGCATAATCCCCATTCCCCAGGTGGCCTCACCTTGGTGCAAGATTCCCCAGCGTACCCTCCTTCCCAGATCCAGGCTGCCACCTCACCGGGCATTCCAGGCCCAAGTCTCAGAGGTTCCATGTGGAGGCTCCCAGGCTCAGTACCCCAAGGAATGTGATGGGCATTGGCTTCCTCCATTTCGTAACTGTGATTTTCAGCCAATCCAGCCCAAGAACCACATCACAGTGACATGGGGCTAGTCTGTAAGTTCCTTGAGACTTGTCTGATACCATTTAGTATTCTTCATAGCTCCTAACAAATTCCCTCGCATGCATCCCATAAAGGTTTGCTCAATTGATGGATAGATGGAAACATAGAAGGATGGATGAGGGCATGGGTACGTGAATGGATGGATGGATGGATAGATGGAAAGTTGAATGAATGAATGGAAGGAAGGAAGGAAGGAGAGGAGGAAGGAAGGAAGAAAGGAGGAAAGAAAGGGTGAAGAGAAGTGGAGTACAAATTCAGATGTTGTTCTTATGAAGCTGATCATCACCACGAATCATCGCATCACATACCCATGATTTTAAACTCTGCTTTATGAAAAACCTAAATATAGAACACAGAATTATTCCCTTTTTCAAGGGATTGTTCAGGAGCAGTGTACCAGTCAAAATTAGCCTATGCAGCCACCAGACCGCAAATGGAATACTGGCTTCACCACGTGCTGACGTGGGATCTCCAGCAAGTCTTTTAACCTCTATGAGCCTGTTCCCTTGTCCACAAAGTGGAGATAATAATGGTATCTACTTCAAAAGGGGATTGAATCAACGAGATAGTGTTTGTAAAGCTCTTGACACAGGGCTTGGCATACAGCAAGCACTCAACAAACAACAGCTGTTATTATGCTTCACTTTACCAAATGACTTCTTTAAATAGTGAAAACCCTTTATGAATCTTTTAAAAGGTTTTATTTTAAAAAACAATACAGACGAACAAAAAGAAAATGAAAGCTGCCTCAAATCCCACCATTTATAATGATTAAAGAAAGAAGTCGAAATTACAGCCTCTTTTCCTCCAATCCCACCCTCCATTACTTAGGCTTTAACAGAATCTTTTCTAAGATTTTGCTGGGCTTTATTGCATATCTATGTGCCTATATACAGATACATCTTTTTATATGAAAGTGAAATTATGCCATCCATATTGGTCCGGAACTTATTTCACTTGACAGTATGTCATGGAGCACATTCCTGGTCAGCTCATTCAGATCCATTGTGTTCTTGTTTTAATAGCTACATAGTACCTCGTGGAATAAATGTGCCATCCTTTATTTAGCCAGCCCCCTACTGATGGACATTTAGGTTGTACTCCTCATGCGTCTCAAGTGTAACGTGATGTGAAAAGCTTTTGCTTATACATATTGTAAACACATGCCAGGCACCTATAAGGCATTGGGGAAAGAGCTATTGAATTCAAGGTCGTGCAGAGGGCTTTGTTTAAATTTACAGTACACAAGAAGCCATACGATCAATAGATTTTGTTCTTCGTTTTCCTCCTATTTGGATGAACTATAATTGTTAACATCATAATTAGCCCCGTTCCCGTGCCCACCCAGGCCCTAGCCCTATCACTCAAAGGAGAACATATTTCTCATAGATTTGGGGACCAGGGAGCAGGGGATCCATTTTCCATCCTGCCTGAGTGATTTTCAAGTCTCATCACCTCAGGAAAGGTGTGGAACAAGGTAAAACTGCACCTCTGCCTAGTAACAGCTCTCCTCTGCACGCGGGCCCCGATCACAAGCTCACTTCCCTGACATCAATGTGCCATTCCCTGGAGAAGGGAGCCGGGAAAGCTCAGACTCCATCATGGAGGAAGGGCCCGTCGTGCCCCCAGGCAAAGAAAAAAGCCAAAAAAGAAACCCCCTTTTATAAGCACCAGGTGCAGGCTGTTTGTCAAAGGAAGCCACCCCTTGATAATGTCTCCACTTTCCTCCCAGACTCTCGGCTGCTCTCCATCACTTACCCAAAGCTTAAACTCCTCAGACCAGCACTCAAAGCCTTCACCGTTTGGCCTCTACCAACTGTTCCAGCTTCCTCTCCCACAGCATCTGGCCCAACGATCCTCTCCCCCTCTTCCCACCACACCATGTCCTTTCCTGCTTCCCGCGTTGCTTTCTCTGCTCCCTCTGCCTTCCCATCTCCAGCTGACTGACTCCTACAAGGCATTTGGGGCTTAGTACAGAGGCCACCTCCCCAGGAAGCCTGGGTATAACAATCGTATCTGTCTCTTAAATTATTTTCACATTCATGATGCCTCCCACATTCAACTTTGCATTGCTGCTGCATATGGCTTATGTCCTATATTAGATTATCAGGTCCCGGAGGATGGGCGTCAGGCCACATAAAGCATTGCTTACTATCTACTGTCCCCTGTACATAATAAGCACTTAATGCATATTTTAAAACATTGTGCTAAGTTAAGAACATGACTTACAGCCACACTGTTAATTTTTCGAGGACCGTTTTCTGGTTTCCCCAAATCAGTATCTAGTTGCCAGGCTGTCTGCATTGTGTAGAGGAGGGAAGAGCAGGTGGGCCTCCAGAAACACACCGCTCCGTCTTCTCAGCCTCCGGGAAGGGTGCACCAGTGCAGGTGTGGGGGAAGAGTGCGTGTGGTCCTCAGCTAAAGGGAGGGAGGGGGCATTTGGGAGAGCCAGGAGGTTGACATCTGGGAGGGAACGTAGGATCCCATCACCTAGACCAGGTAAGCTGTTTCCTCAGCTTCCTCTGTCGAGCTGTCCTAGTCGCCTGCCCCCAGGAGAACTGAAGGCTTCTCTAGAATGCTGGACTCATGCTGCATGCCTCCTATCCCAGCCCACCTCTGTCTGATCCCACCCTGCCCACCTACTCCCACCCTGCCCTGGTTCCCCCCCTCCTCTCCTCTCCTCCCCCACAGTCACCCCAAGAGCCAGTGTGCTCTCCCTTCTCTGCCTGAGTCCTGTGCTTCGCGGAGGAACCCCAGGGGTGGCACTGCTCCCAGGCTGCGCTTCCCACTGGGTCACCTTACCGTGGCGTTCAGAAGGACAGCCTCACGTTGCTGCAGTTCACACAGCTGCACGTGTGCCAGGAGCCCTTGTAAAGGCAGCCTCCATGCCTTTCTCCACGGCGTGGGAAGAAGCGCCCTTTGAGAAGGAAGAGCTTATAAACAGTCATGTAGCTTTGGTTGCTCTCAACTCAACTCTGCTAATAGCAGAAATATTCCCTCCACCACGGCCCCAAACCCAGTGCTAAAAACTCAAGCTGAAGAAGGTTCTCGTGAAACCGAGTCCTGGGGAAGCCACTGCGGGTGGAGGGGAGCAGCAGTGCGCCCTCTCGTACTGCACAGCCTGTGTTCACACAGCCCACAGGCCTGGGCTCTGAGCTGGGCTCCAGGGTTCGAGACCTCAGCACACAGGGCTGCTAGCTTGGGGCCTGCCCCCAGTGGCTGCACAATCGTGCTTTTTATGGATTTTTAGGAATTTATGAATGCAAACATCCAGAGGACAAAAGAACACATCTGCCATCAATGCTGATGTAGAGCCTGAAAGTGCTGAGAATCCACCAGACAGACAGGTCCTAATCTGAGGGGGCTGGTCAGGGAAGGAACACAGGATGCTAAACAGGCCATAAAGGATAAAGGAGCTTGAGGAAGGGGAAAACATTCCTGAAGGAGGGAAGCAGCCTCCGCTCCGAGGTGCCCTCTGGGTTGCAGGCAGCTCTGGACTATAAAGGCCAATTATGACAGTGGGGAACACAACACCCACAGCCCCAGACCCACCACCTCTGAAGTGACCCTCTCAGATACAGACACGCCCAACCCAAAGTCCTCAGGGGTCTCTCACATGGAGGAGAGGGAGCTGGATGGCCCCGTAGTCATAGATAATGGCACTCCAGACTGGTTCACTCAGCTATGCGTTTCAGCAGAACGTCACCTTCAGGTGAGAGGGCAGAGAATCCTGTGCTGGGGCCCAGTCCTTGACAAGGGCATTTCTGGAGCAAAGGGCACATGCTTGGAAATGAGCAGCCTGAGGTTTTGGTTCCACTTCTAGCTCTTTGTGCTTGGACGAGTCATTATCTGGACCTCAGCTCCTTGTCTATGACATGGCAAGACTGGTTGTAGTTGCCGCCTGCTCTATTTCAAGACCTGCCTTTCTGCCTAACAGTCTGATCATTGAACCTGCCAATCAGTCCTTTCATAACTGGGATCTTGGTGGAGAATGGCTGATGGCGAGGATAGGAGTTGTGTGTTGTGAAGGACCGTTTCCCTCTCCCCAGCCCTCTGTGCTAGCTTTTTCACGGGTGTCTAGCATGTAGAGCCAGCCCTGGTGGTCTAGTGGTTAAGACTTGGTGCTCTCACCACCGCAGCCCAGGTTCATTTCCCGGTCGGGGAAACATACCACCGTCTGTCGGGTGTCATATTGTGGCAGCTGCATGTTGCTGTGATGCTGAAAGCTGGGCCACTGGTATTACAAATTCCAGCAGAGTCACTCGTGGTGGACAAGTTCAGTGGAGCTTCCAGACTAAGGCAGACTGGGAAGAAGGACCGCCTGGCCGCCCACTTCCAAAAAAACTGGCCATGAAAACCCTGTGAATAGCAGTGGAGCATTGTCTGATTTAGTGCTGGAAGGTGAGAGGATGGCGCCAAAAGACTGGACAGGGTCTGCTCTGCTGTGCACAGGGTCACTAGGAGTCTGAATTGACTTGATGGCACTAACAATAACCAGTTCTTAGAATTGAGATAGGGCAAAGGAAGCCACACTGAACTACCTATTACTGAACCAGGTGGTCAGAACTCACTAGCCCCACCCATATGTTCATCAGAACCCTGCTGTCTGTCTCCCTTCTCTCAAGGGTTAGCTTTTTCCTGGCTCTCTGTGGAAAAGTAAGGTATTAGTTTCCTATTGCTGCTGTAACAAATTACCACAAACCTAGTCCCTAAAACAACACAAATTTCTTATCTTACAGTTCCTGAGCTCAGAAGTCCACAATAGGTCTCACTGGGCTGAAATCAAGGGGTCAGGAGGACTGTGTTCCTTTCGGAGGCTCTAGGGGGAATCCATTTCCTTGCCTTTTCCAATTTCTACAGGCCACTTGCATTCCTTGGCTCCTGACCACACAACTCCAAGCTCTGTTTTCACTGTCATCACATTCCCTTCTCTGACTCTGACCTTCCTGCCTCCCTCTTATAAGGACCCTTGATTACATTGGCCCCACCCAGATAATCCAGGATCATCTCTGGCTCAGGATCCTTAACTTAATCACATTTGCAAAGTCTCTTTTGCCAGGCAAGGTGACATATTCACAGGTTTCAGGGACAACCTTAGGGGGCCATGATTCAGCCTGCCACCGGCGTGTTTACCCCTGTCCATTCCTGAGTCACTCTAAGGTTTACACCTCCACGTGGCTATCCATAATTGGTCTTCACTCCTCAGTCACAGATGTTTCTCTAGACCACCCACCCCAGACATCACCCATCCTCCTTTTCTGTTCATCCTCCAAAGCCCCCCTTACACAAGGCTTTGTAAGCACTTTTTCTGAAAATTTGGAGTTAGAAGGGTAAAAGAAAAGCAGAGAGCAGGAAACAGTTTCTAAATGGATATCAGATCCTAGACATCATTGATCCTAGACATGTATTGACCACTGCCCTCCACAGGGACTTTCTCATGGCCCATGTGTCCCCTGAGTCGGCCTCCTGGAACCTGGCTTGTCTTTCCTCCTTTCTGCTTGCTTAGGACTCTTTTACGCAGATTAGGCTATTCACCCCCCATCCCGCCTTCCAGGCCTACTTTTTGTAGCACCCAAATGTCACTGAATGCCTGCTAAACAAAGGAGCATGTCTCTGGGTCTTCCCACTCAGCAGCCACAAGGAAACACCAGAAGCTTTGAAATTACAGATTTTTCCTTAACGTGGAACATCCCTCTCACTAGTTTCGGTGACCTTATGGGGAACGTTGCCAAGATGTATTTGCAAGCTGTTCAGAGTTAATTCCTATGGGTATGAAGATTTACCTCCTTCCTAATTATTGATCCATTCATTGAGTCCTTATTGAGCATCTGCTGTGTCCAGGTGCTGCTCTTGGCCTTAGGGTTATAATGATGAACAAGCAAAAGATGGTCTCTGCCCTCAGAAAGTTTAAGGACCAGCAGGGTGTGTGTGCACGCACGCGCACACACACACACACACACACACACACACACACACACACTGGTTCCCACCTGGGAGATAATTAAGGTTTAACTTCAAGTAGAGACCATCCCTCCCCCAGTTTATGGATTTTAAAGATCACCTCTAGGGCTGGCCCTGTGGCCTAGTAGTTAAGTTCGGCAGCCCGGGTTCAGTTGCCATGCACAGACCTACACCACTCATCCATGGTCATGTTGTGGTGGCAACCCACGTACAAAATAGAGGAAGATTCGCACAGATGTTAGCTCAGGGTGAATCTTCCTCAGCAGAAAAAAAAAGGTCACCTCTAATTTTTGTCACCTTGACCATATTATGACAATGGTCCCAAAGGACTTTTCAGTGTCCTCTGTTATTAATTAGATGGCAAAAAGGCATGGCAGATGACTTTGTCCCTGCATAAAAGAAGAAAAGCTAGAAGGCGGTGGGGCAGGAGAGGAACCATCCCCGGTGGTCACAGCCAAGGGTAGTGCCACTCAGAGCCTCGGAGCTTAGGCGGCACCCGCCCTTGTCAGGGCTTTCCACAGGGAGGGCTTTGCTCTTTGTCTTAAGGGGGTCTTGCTGCTTTGGGTGATGGGACTATGTGATGGACTGGAGGCCTCCTCTTGCAGCTCTGTTGGTGTGAGAGGAAAACACTCTCCGTGTTCCAAGATCTTAGATCGGTGAAATAGATCCAGGGAAGTGCCGGAAGGCAGCGCTGGCTCTGGGTCAGCCTCCAGTCAGAGGCTGGAGAGCCAAGCGTGTCCTTTCCCTTCAGACCTTCCCATGTGTGCAGCAGACATCCTTGTTCCCATCGGACGCAGCTCCTAAAACCTTGAAAGCTTTCAAAATCTCCTTGATATTAGCGGTTGGTTTATTCTTTTCCCCAAAAGCTTATGGAAGCATAAGATTTTAAAGCTGGAAGGGACCTCGGAGAACAAAAGCATTGTTTTATTTATATTTTTAATTTTCCCAGTTCAACAACTTGGGGGCGATGAGTTTATGCACTCCGATTTCCTTTTCCCTCTGCGCTGTTCCATTCACTGCCCACTCGCTGCCCTTTCGTCCTGCTCCCGCCCCCTCCCCAGGCCAGCTCTCTCCTTGAACCCGTTCTTTGATGTCCCCTGCTTTCCTGAAACACCAGCCACATGGGCGCCACAGCTTCTCTCCGCCCGAGCTTAGAGTGCAGAGGAGAGTCCACCGGCTTTGGTGTCTTAACAGGGTTGCAGAGGGACAGGCTGCACAGACAGGACCCAGATTTCATAAGCCAGGGACAGAATCATCCAGGGGCATCCTGCAGGAAGGTGGGTTACTGTGCCTGACTCTCTTAGCACAGTGAGAACTCAGGAGGGCTGTAGGCTCGTTCTCCTCTGAACTCTAACCTTAGGAACCCTGTTCCCTAGGGTTATTCCCAGAGGAATAACAGGACAGCACCCAGATTTGTCAGCACACAGGCCAGTCCAAGTCTGATTCTCAAAAGAGTAAGCTGCAGGGTGAAGCCATGAGCTGCAGCCACAAACTACCCAACCCCTCCCTCCCCGAGGCCCCTGTCTTGAATGCAGGTCAGTGGCATGGGAAGGGGTCAGGGGCACCCTTGTGCCCACCGTGAAGGACCTCACTTTTCTCTGCATGGGCCCACTGGGGTCAGAACCTGCACGGGCTGTGCAGCCCTGGGATCCCATCCTGAGTCTTTAGGACTCAGCACGTGTTTGACTGTGGGGAGCCAACCCTCTCAGAGTTGGGGGCTAAGGGGTAGCCGCTGCTGGGATATCTATCGCTCCCTCCACCCAGTCTTGCTTGACCTTTTGTTAGTGCTGTTGAGTCGATTCCGACTCCCAGTGATCCTGTGCACAGCAGAGTGGAACCCTGCCCGATCTTTTTGCACCATCGTCTCACCTTCCAGTGCTCTATCAGACAATGCTCTGCTGCTCTTCACAGGGTGTTCTTGGCCAGTTTTTACGGAAGTGGGTGGCCACATCCTTCTTCCTAGTCTGTCTTAGTCTGGAAGCTCCACTGAAACCTGTCCCCCATGAGGGACCCTGCTTGTACTTGCAACATGCAGCCACCACAGTATGACAACCGACAGACGGTGGTGTGGTTCCCGGAGCAGGAAATGAATCTGGGCTACAAGTGGTGAGAGCACCCAGTCTTAACCACTAGACCAGCAGCGCTGGTGGAGTGGTCCGCCTTTATCAGGCCAGTGTTTCCTTCCTTTCCAAACCCACCTGAGAGGGAAAGGCTGTTCCTGAAGAGGCCCCAAGCAGCACTGGGTCCTGACTGAGATTTGTGGCTTCCACCATTTCCTCTGAAGATAAGTCTTTGTGCCCTGGTGCCCTCCCAAGGACAGAAGAAAGCCTCTGGGACAAGCAGAATGAGCCCCCTGTGGTCGGCAGAATAATGGTCCCAAAGATGTCCACATCCTAATCATTGAAACCTGTACATGTGGTACATTCACGGCAATGGGGAGTGGAAGATAATCCTGGATTATCCAGGCTGGTTTAATGGAATCACAAGGGTCCTTATAATAAGGAGGCAGGAGGGGGCATCTAAGAGAGAGTTTGAAAGGTGCTACACTGCTGATGCTGAAGGCGGAGGAAGGGGCCACAAGCCAAGAACGCAGGCAGCTTCTAGGGCAAGAGAACAGATTCTCCTCTGGAGCCTCCGGAAGGAACGCAGCCCTGTAGCAACTTTTTTTTAGCCCAGTGGGACCCATTTCAGACTTCTGACCTCTGGAACTGTAAGATAATAAGTTTATGTGGTTTTGAGCTAGTGGGTTTGCTGTAACTTGTCACAGCAGCAGCTGGAAACTACTATGGCCCCTGAGGAGGAAGAAAAGAGAGCAGACGTTGAGGGTGTGCTGCCCTCTGGTGGGGAGGCAGCCTGGACCACACGGGCCTCCCTCAGAATGTCCGCCATGTTGGCTCCCTTGATGCAGTGCTCTGGTTCCTCCTCCTCCCTCCTTCTTCCCACTGCCCAGCAGAGTGGCTGCTCTAGACTGAATGGCATGGCGAGCAGGCAGTTTTCTCTTCTCGGGGCTCCTGTCTGGACTCAGCAGCAGACCTTCAGCTCTGATTTTCCTCCTCATGGGACCATCAAGGTG